>NC_136067.1:1192249024-1193650710 GCF_964261635.1 Lissotriton helveticus
AGGCTATCGACCTCTCTCCGCACCTCCCGAACTTCTCCGGCTACCTCCTGTTTCAGTGTCTGAAAATCCTCTCGTAGGGAACTAAAGAGTGATTCCAGGAAGGACCTGGTGACCGGTGGCTCTCTATCCCCTGCATCCAGCGAACCCCTCGAGGGACCAGGGGAGTGCTGCCCCTTGTCTTGTTTCGCCGTGTTCCTGCTCATCATTTTTCGGCAATGTCCGTTCCCCTTTCTTGATCCCTCTATTGCTGGCCATTGCTGATGTGGGCACCTCTGAGCAGATACTATATGTTCTCTGGCGTTCGTCGGCAGCCCACGGTGCTCAGGGGGGGCTGCCAGCCGGGGGGGACCACTTCCCCCGACTCCGTTGTTCAGCCCGTCAGCCCCTGTATGTGCAGCCAGTCGCCCGCCTCTGCCACAGACCTCCACTACACTCCCCAGTTGCAGTCACTGCGCGGCAGCCACCAGTAGTGGTAGTCCAATCGCGTAGGGAATCAACCGGTCCGGCACGGCTCGGTGTCGCGCTCTTCCCGGGCCTCAGACTGCTATTGCTGCCGCTGCGGCGACTATGCCCGTCTGGCCCCCACTGCTGCTTGGCAGGACCCCCACCAGATTCCTTGCGAAGCACCGACCTGTCCGTGAGCTTCTGACAGGCGTCTTCGCTGTCGGAGGTGATTACGTGTGTTCAATCCTCTATGTAGCTCTTCCTCGTGCTTCCGCTGTGCTCACTCAGCAGTGAATGCGTGGGGTTCTCACTGTCCTCGGGCCCCCTTCAGGAAGCTGTCTTTCCCCCCGTTATCAGGGGGTACCTGGGAGCGCAGCTATTCCCCGGCCCTCGTCGTCCACAACCGCGTGCCACTGCCGTCCCCGCCAACCGCTGATGGCCACCCAGTGCGTCCACCCAGCCGCTGTATGACCTCTTCGGGGCGGGGTGCTCACCGTCTGGAGCCGGGGGCTGCCCCCAGCTGCGCCGCCGATCTGTTCACCGGTTCGGGCCCGAGGCGCCTCTAGCGTGTGGGGCCGGTCACAGCCCGTGCTCCTCCAGTCCCCAAGCACCTGAGTTCGCTGCTCTCCTACCTCAAGCGTCGGTGGGCTCTCCGATAGCCTGCCCGGGGTCTTCGGTCAGATCTGGGTCTCCCCGGTCCTTCAGACAGCGTCCCCCTCGCGGTGCACCGGGGAGGGGGGGGCCGACAGCCTATCACCGGGCCTCTCCTGTTATGCCGATCGCGTCCGTGGGCCCAAGATCCGCCACTCGTCACGCCCCACTGCCACCGAAGGCCCAGCCAAGTCCGTGGGGGCTCTCTGCGTCGCACCGTGTACTGTGGCGCAGGCAGGCCGTTTCTTCGATCGTGCCCCAACGAGGCCGACTCGATCACAGGGTTTCTCCTGCCTCTGGTCGCCAAGCGTTCGCGCCCTTGGGCGCTCGTCCACCACCGCTCCTCCAGCTGCTGCTGGCCCCGCACATGCTCTCCACCAGCGGCCACGGGGATCGGCCCGCTCCAGCCGAAGGCCGCGTCCCCGGCCCCGCGCCCCGGCCCCACGCTGGCCGCGTCGCTCGGGGGCCGCCGTTAGCTCCCTCTGTTCTTGCCCCCGGCCCAGGGTCTCGCTCGAGGCTCCACTAGTGCTTCACTTGCCCAGCGCAGCGGTAGCCGCACTCTGGTCTGTCGCAGCCTGGGTCACAAGGCCTCCTCGCCTTCCCGAGGGCGTCCGCCTCAGGCCCCTCCTCTGCTCCGCTCCGGCCTCCGCTCGGCCTCCTGTGGAAAAGTAAATTTTGCCATGTTCTGTGTCCCTACGTGTCATCCATCATATGTTATGTGTGCATGATTAAATATGCATATGCATTCCCCATGTCCGATTAATGACGCAATTACAGTTGTGTCCACCTCTAGTATGCCAGTTTCCAGTTCTCGTGAATACTACGAATATCAGGCCTATGTAAAGATACGTTGCCACGTTTCTCAGTGTGCACGTTATTCTATTATAAAGTCTCCGTTTCTAGGCCTCAAAAGGGCCTGGACACCAGATTCAGCTCCTGTCTCCTGAAGCCTCGCTGAGGAGCGATACAGCCCCCACCTGTATCCTCGACCCTTCACTTACTTCCTGCCTCGCAGTGCCTGGCTCAGTCTCTGAGTCTGCCAAGAATATGTTATGATTCCAGTTATCAGTTCAGTCCTCCTTCTCTGCATTCCTAAGCTACTGAATCGCATCGATAGTTTCCGTCATTGTCTAGCCTTCACGTCTCCACGTTAGAGAAATACTGCATTTAATGGTCATTTAATATTCTTCATCACGCACTACATGTAGAATAATGCATGGTCCAGTCTTAGAATCAAGTCAGCCTTTCCTCTCCTGACTTCTAGTTTATATCAATATGTTCTCTAAACATCAGATACTAGATACTGTTTAGGTACATGTCGCCCTGACTCTCCAGACTTCAGTCTCTGCTCCTAGCACAGAGTTCATAGCCCCCAGCTTCTCCTAGTGATACGTCATTGCTAGTTTGCGCGCACCATCAGGTTAGAGGTCCCGGCTCCTTAGGTAGCCCCCTCCATGGTTTCCGCCCCATTCATGACATATTCTGTTACGTTTGCATCACATGTCTATGTATACGCCCTGTTACACCTCTTTTCGCCCTTATCTTTCGCGACTGCTACGCGTCACGCCTTCTGCTCCACCCACTGCTACGCCTACTGCAATGTAATGCTATGTGTTTGCGTTATGTATATATGCTCATGTATTGTTATTAAAAGTCAGCGCGCTCATCCCAGATCCAGCCCCAGCAGCTGCTGGGCCCTGTCATCCTATTCCTATGCAGGTTGTCCTGTTCCTGTCCTTATGCTGTATTAAACCTGCAAAACTCCTACTACCTCGAATCTTGACTCTTATTTATTGAGCTATCTGTTATGATATATGTCTAGTCAAAAAGAGAGGTATTATTTATTTATTTACCACATAATGGCGCCCGAATAGGGACTTGCCCTTTCCCCACGCGTCGGTGAAGCCACGCCGACCCCCTGACCCTCTGCAGTCGTGACGGAACTCTTCTGTGCACCGGCAGATATTTCTGCTTCAAGTATCCCTCAGGCCCACGGAGGAGACGGAGGAGGCGGTCCAGCATCCAAACGAGACGGTGGAGGAACGCGGCGAGTCCCGACCAGAGCCCAAGCCAAGAGTCCAAGGTCCGAGGTATCCGGAGGCCCACCCGTAACTGAAGTCCGAAGTTCGTCGTCCGTCGTCGTAGCAGTCCAGTCCAGTCCGAGGCCTTCCGTTCTTGCTGCCCGGTGAGTACCATTACTGGGGTAGTATCTAGACAGGGACAATCTAAATTGACTCTGGTCCGTGGGTTGGTGGTACACAGACTCACAAACGAAGTGTTCACCTAGGTGGATACGGGTCTTGATGCGTCCCTTTATGGGACCGGTATGTTCCGTACTGTTTCAGCAGTGCATCCAGTAACTCTAGTCTGTTCCGTTCTCGAGAAATTCTTGTGTTTCTGTTCTCAGTATTCCAGGTAATATTCTGTCCGAACTGTTATGTTATGATGTTGTTCAATGTATTTCCAATGTCGTGGTATGCCTGAATTGTTTTCCCAGTTGTTATTGTTCCTCGTGTATTGTATTGTGTTCCGATTCAAGTTTACAATGTCTCTCTTTTCGAGATTACGTCAGCTAAGAACTAGAAAGGGTTTGTTAGAAGAAGCAGTTCCTGTTCCGCCGAGGGACAGTCCAGGTCATTTTATGTATCAGAAGCATGGCATAAGCGCCATATTGTATCTAGATTTATGGGTAGAGTATACCAAACAGTTAGAAGAAAAGTATAGATGGCCCGTATCGGGTACATGGGATGCCGAATGCATCATGCGAGTAGAAGAAGCATTATGGAAAAAGAAAGCCAGACAGTCACAGAAAGATGCCATCGAGTTATGGCGCAAAGAAGCTCATAAAAGAACTGAAAAGGAAATCAGAAAGTCAGAATTAAGTAGAGAATCCTTAGAACGAGCACAAGAAAAAGAACTAATCGAGATAGGTGAACAAGTCAAAGCCGAACAGTCAGACAGACAGAGGCATGCCCTTATTAGGGGTATGTATCCTCTTCTTGCCGAGGGCTTGCCAAAAGCGACCCCAGAGGCATCCAGTAATTTCCCGCCACCATTAGTTCCGACCAAGCTACGTCACAAACAGACCGCAGCTGATATTTTTATTTCGTCCTATTTGGACGACACAGTCCCAGAATATGCAAATCCTGTTCGCGCTCCGCCAGTCCCTGTAAATCAGGCACTTCCCGCTCCTCCAGACACCGGAGTACCCGTTACGGTACCCCCGGTCCAGCCCGCCATACAAGTCCAGCCTGCATTTCCATTTCCCACTCTGCCAGGACGAAGAGCCTCAGTAGACGACTCTAGTTTAGGGGCCGCAGGGGGAGGTACTCCTCAAACCCCGCCGCCACACAAGCGTTTAACGACAGCCGAATTACATGCACAAGCGTCCCAGCGTACGCCCAGACATCAGACTGTAGCAGAAATAAGAAAAACCCTTGCCGAATGCGGCTATGATCCAGTCCCAGGCGAAGATAATATGGTTTTATATTCATTCCGCGTAAGAAAGGTGGCCGAGTATCTAGTCACCTTACCGAATATGAAAGAAGATTTAGACAGAATATATCGTTTCATCCGTACAGGGGATGATCCAGAAAGTATTAGCGAGGCCATGTCTCAAAGGAAAGCCGAGATCCAGCTCATGATATTAAAGTTTCTGATCAATTGTCTAATAAGAGAACAAGATTACCCGTCTAAAGATCAAGCCGAAATGAGAACCCTGACAAGGTGGAGTGATAATATAGCCGAGGGTAAGCACAAGACCGTCGGTGCTATGGAGAGTATGTACAAGAAAATCCGTAGAGAAATAATAAAATTACACGAACAGCGTAAAGCAGCACAAGTAAGCGAGAAAGAAAGTAACTCTGATACAGAAGAGGTAGAGGACGAGAATCCCGCCAGAATAGCGTATGTAGGAAAATCTAGATTTCCAGATCGCCATTTACGCCTAGAACACAAGTCTATTTTTCATTCTCCAGCACCAGAACAAGGTTCACTGGAACAAGTGTTTCAAGCTACCGATCACATTCTGAAATCACGAATCGGTTACAGTGAGTTAAGTACCATGCATGAACAAGAACTAGCCCGATCAGCAGTCCGATGGATTACTGATTCTACCACTTTTCCAGACGAAATAGTGGCACAAATGTTTCTGAAAATGCCCCCAGCCGAACAACGACTGGCGGGTATGTATATGATTCAGCACCTCATTACTTTGTATGAGGGTCAGCACTCTGATCCAGGTCCGTTACATGATGTCCTGAACGAGTTACTCCAGTATAGATGGAAAGGTCTAGGTACCGATTTAATTAGTGTCATTCTAGAACAGCGTCACAAATATAGAACGTTTTTGAACCCGCATTTTGTTCATGTCTCACCCCCAGAAAGTAAACCATTTTACATGGAAAAACAGAATCCGTTACGAGAAGTCCACCCAGTTAGAGGAACGGGTGGCGAACTAGAACGAGTGTTTGTTTACACTCCAATTACAAAGATGGAACTCCTCGAGATGAAGAAATTAATTCCCTGTCATGACAAAGATCCAGCAGGGTTCCATAGAGAACTAAAAGACATGCTCCGTATGGGAGAATACACATACCCAGATATAATTAAAATGTTAAAGGTTCTGCTGCCCGCAGGGGTGTATGAAAAGCTCAAGGAAAAAGAATGGGAGGTGGGAGAGAAAAAGATCGATTGGGCAGTTCTAGAAGCTGAAGACAAGGCACGAGTACCAGGTACCGGTCTTGGAGATAAATGTAAAGAATTACCAGAATTATTAATACAAGTTTTACCCAGATTATTGACAACTAGAAAAGAAGACTGGGATGCAATCTCAGCCTGTAAACAGAAGCAAGATGAGGATATTAGTGATTTTTATTCTAGATTTGAAAAATGTTTTAGCATCAACAGTGGCCTCAAGACAAGTAGTGAGTCATACCCTCACCTTTTTGTTACTAAATTAGTCGAGAATTCAAGCCCACAAATTAAAAATCGAGTTTTGAAAGTCGAAAGTACCTGGCAAGCTAATACCCCGTCCCAGATGTTGCAGATGCTCCAATACCACCAGAACAGAATCAGAGAAGAGCAAGAACACGAGAGAAAACGTATGAAAGACACGAAAATGAAAGTACTAGTTGCACAATCTGTTCCTCAAGACAGTCAGAAGAGGGGTCCAAATCAAGCCAGTCATCCTGCAGCTCCCGTTAAAGGGAACTGCAATTATTGTAAACAGCCAGGTCATTTTATAAATGAGTGTGCAGTTCTGAAACACAACATAGCTACTGGTAAAACTAAAGAAAGACCACGTCCGCCTAGACAAGAACAAGTTTCACAGATTCCTCAGCCACAGAATGCACCACAGACAGTTACAGCACCGCAGCCTATTGCTGCAACACAGCACGTTACACAGCAGATGTACCAGTATGCACAGTCTGAGTATCCAGAGTACCAGCAGTATTCATGAAACAGCCTAGAGAGGGAGGTAGGCTTGCCTCTCATCGAGATACCTGTAGATCAAGAAGGTCCCTATGTTCACAGTCAAGTATTAGGGAAAGACAGAAAGTTTTTGATTGATACAGGGGCAAGTAGGACCACAATTAGTCATGCCGAAGTTCCAGGGGCTCCGCTCTCAGGCTCAAGAAATGTTTCCCTTGGATTTTCAGGAAAACCTATCGTAAATGAGATTTCAAAACCAGTTTCTCTAGAAGTAGGTCCATTGTCCCGCACTACTGATCTGTTACTTACTAAGTCATGTCCAGAAAACCTATTAGGCATTAAGACACTGAAAGAGTTGGGTGCAGTTATATGCTGTTCCCCAGAGGGAATACGATTGTTCCTACGTGACTTCAAGGGTCACTATGTATTACGAGATTTTGATTCAAGACTGTCTAATGTTCCGCAGCACTTATGGGCGCAAGGTCCAACTGATGTTGGTTACATGCAAATCACACCCTATCGTGTGACTCTCAAGCCAGGTGTAGTGTTACCACGAATCAGACAGTACAGATTGCCACCTGAGGCTGTAGCAGCCTTATCCAAAATTATTGACGAGCTCATGGCTCAAGGAGTGGTTGTAGAAACTGACTCCAATGTATGTAATTCTCCGATCATTCCAGTCATGAAACGTACTGATCCAAATGCACCCCCAGTATATCGATTAGTGATTGACCTACGAGAGCTTAATAAATGTATTATTCCGCAGTACCCAGTTGTCCCAGACATCTCTTCCCTATTAACGGCCATTGATTCCGAAGCCACGTTCTTCACTGTCATAGACCTCAAGAACGCATTTTTCAGTGTCCCTATTCATCCAGACAGCCAGTTTCTTTTCGGATTTTGTTTAAATGGAAGGAGCTATATGTTTACACGAGCTCCTCAAGGTTTCACAGAAAGTCCTAGTATTTACAGTCAAGCACTCAAGAGACAACTAGACAACATTCACATGCCAACTGACACTGCCCTGCTCCAGTATGTCGATGATCTACTGATCACAGCCCGTTCTGAACGTGCTTGCGAGCGAGCATCACTGACAGTTCTGTATTTCCTAGCCGAGATGGGGCACAAGGTGTCCCCTTCTAAGCTTCAATTCTGTGTCCAGCAAGTGGTCTACTTAGGACACTTACTGTCCAAGAGGGGTAGGCAGTTGACACCAGACCGTATCCAGTTAATAGCGAGTCTTCCTCAGCCCAAGACCCAGAAGGAGGTACGTGCTTTTATCGGCCTCACTTCTTACTGCAGACAATGGATTCCTCAGTATGCATTTCTAGCCAAGCCACTGATACAGTTAACGACACAGGAGGCAGCCGTATCGACTGTTCTCCCTTGGACATCTGAACATACACTTAGTTTCAATGAGTTAAAGAAAGCCCTATGCCAAGCTCCAGTTCTAGCGACACCGGACTACAGTAAGCCTTTTACACTTTTCGTCACTGAACGTGAAGGTACAGCATTATCTGTTCTCACACAAGATCAAGCAGGACAATACAAGCCCTGTGCTTATTTTTCGAGCACATTAGATCCTGTAGCCCAGGCTCTGCCTGCGTGCCTCAAGTCAGTTGCAGCCACAGCCCTAGCTATCAGACAAAGTGATTCCATAGTCTTAGGACACTCCTTGACAGTACAAGTTCCACATTCCGTGGAAGTTCTTTTAAACCGAACACAAACTCAGCACTTGACAATTGCACGTTTAACAGGTTATGAATTGACACTGTTCCAGCCACACATAGAAATCAGACGCTGCAACATCCTGAATCCTGCTACATTATTACCATCAGTTACTTCGAATTCTGCCACACATGACTGTGTGGAAGTAGTTAACATTACGACAAAGCCAAGACAAGATCTGACAGATATTCCGTTACCAGACCCCGACCTGACACTTTATGTGGATGGTTCATGCCTGAGAACTAGTACAGGAGAACTAGTCGCCGCGTATGCAGTGACTACTGACACCGAAGTTATTGAAACACACCGTATTGATACCCTGTCCGCTCAAGCATCAGAGCTAGTTGCTCTGACACAAGCCTGCATACACGCCAAGAACTTGAAAGTTAATGTTTACACAGATTCACGCTACGCATTTGGAGTTGTACACGACTTCGGAGTGCTCTGGCAGGAGAGAGGTTTCATGACTTCTCATGGAACCAAGATTCAGCATGGTCTCCTTATTCAAGCTCTGTTAGATGCCATACATTTACCGACATCTATCGCTATCATGAAGTGCAAAGCACATACGAAAGTTACTGACATTATTTCTCAAGGTAACGATCTAGCAGATCGCACAGCCAAGCTTACAGCACAGACTCCAGACATTCAAGTTAATCCGACACAGACACATACTCCAGATCCGACTACATGTATGACAGTTAAGGACCCTACACAAGATGTCATAGATATCCAGTTACATGCTACTCCTGAAGAAATCAAGAAATGGTCCGAACAAGGAGGGGTCCAGACAGATCAAGGATGGTTAACAAAGGGTAGAGCCACATGGTTTCTCCCCGACTCTATGGTTCAAGTCATTATTAATACCGCACATAGTCCAGCACATTTAGGAGAAAAAGCCATGTTAGACAGTATCCAGAACATTTGGTTCAACAAGCATTTACGAGCTGCAGCCAAGCAGAAAGTCCGTACCTGTATGATATGGTGTCAGTTTAATCCAGGTAAAAGTGTCCCGGTGGAACAAGGTGGATTCCAGCCCCCTGACCACCCTTTTGAAGTCCTCCAGATGGATTATATTCAGATGGAGCGATGTCGAGGTTTCAAGTATGTCCTTGTAGTTGTATGCGCTCTGTCCAGGTGGACAGAAGCATATCCAGTCCCAGATTACACAGCCGCGACCACTGCTAAGCAGTTGGTTCGTGAGTTCTTCCCCCGTTATGGACTCCCTAGAGTCGTATATTCTGACAACGGCCAGCCATTCTCATCTGAACTCATGAAGCATGTTTCCCTGTTGTTAGGGTACCAGTGGAAGTTTCATTGTGTACGCCATCCTGAAGCAGCCGGTCTCGTAGAGAGACATAATCAGACTCTGAAAATCCGTATCGCCAAAGTATGCAAAGAAAAAGGTGTGGACTGGCTAGTAGCTCTGCCAGTCGCTTTATTTTATATGCGCATGGTCGCACATTCCAGATCAGGTCTGTCCCCGTATGAGGTCGTTTTCGGCCGCCCCCCTAACATGTGGGGTACTCCTAGACCCCGAAGTATTACCGATGTTTCAAGTAATATGCTGACAGATTACCTAGCTTCCTTGATGTCTGCCCTCAACTCATGTCGTTCACAGGTTGCCGCCGCATTTCCAGACAATACCGAGGTGGCACCGCATGAAATCGTTCCAGGATCCATGGTGATGGTCCGCAACTTTGACAGATCAAGTCCGCTGGAGCCTCGCTGGAAAGAGCCCCGACAGGTCCTCCTCACCACCCGTACAGCCGTGAAGTTGGAAGGACGCAAAGGCTGGGTGCACCTTTCTCATATTAAACTTTTTAATGGACTGAAACCCGTCTTAAAGAACATTTCCCAGGATTTGAAGGATTGCCAAAGCATTGTTCTCAAGGACTGTCCCGCAAAAGACATTGCTACAACCCCTCCCCTGTTAGAGAAAACTCCGCAACAGGAGTATAAGTTAAAACTCCGGTCTAGTAAAATAAGTCAGTCAGTTTGATTGTCTAAGTCCTCCCCTAGGTGAAACGGTTAGACTGTTTCTGACATGTATAAAATAGACCCCCATAGTGAGAGAGTTAGTCAAAACTCAATCCGATGTATCGTTTTTCTATGTTTCATATTATTTCTCAGCATTATGATTTCCTGCACCAGTTATGCATTTTTCTTGTATTTCCCAGTTTTTCATGTAAATAAGTCTGCTAATGCTACAGTAGAGCACACGTTTAGTGATCTGCCTCCTCATGAACTCTCTTACCGCCTCGCTATGCGAAATAACTCATTCATCCGTATGTTACATTACTCACACCAGACCAGCAATGCCACTAATTGTTGGGTGTGTGGTCGACTCCCCCCTTTCCAGACACAGAAGGGAGTTCTGCCACTTTTTCCTTATCCATTCTCACATAATGGTTCGTGTGGAGCATGGTTCACGTTAACGTCATCCTCAACAGATATGTCTTTTCTTAACAGTACATGTTTTCCAGACAAGCAAGGTCTTCCCCACAGAACAGGTTTAGATCTAGAAAATGAAGTGTATAATTTAGGTAATTATTCTTCGAATTTCATGGTCCTGAATGTTCAGTCTGATACTACTCCAGACTTACCTGCTATTTCAGTACTACCAGTCAAAGGCGAATTATGTGTCCGAAATAATGGTTCCGTACATGTAGGACACAGTGATTGTACTACTATTGTCAAGTATAGTGACAGTGGGAAATCTATTTTTAAAGCTTCACGTCATTCTTATTTTATTTGTGGTCAAACCGCATATGTTCGTCTACCCCTCGATTGGGAGGGAACCTGTTACATTGCCTTCCTACTGCCACCAGTTTTCCTAGCCCCACCTGATTATCATAGAAACACACATCTAGTACACATTAGACATAAAAGGGAGTCCCCAATTGTCGATTATACTGAAACTGCTCTAGAACAGTATACAGATTTCAACAGAGGTTTCTTTTTCTTTATAGGACCTATCCAGAATAGTAAACTGATCCGTAGGTTAACCAGAACCCTCGAAGCTGTAGTAAATGAGACTGCCTCTGCTCTAGGTAACTTAACCGAAGAGCAATCTGCTATGAGATTTGTCGTTTTACAGAATCGTCTCGTCCTTGACGTCATACTGGCCGATAGGGGCGGGGCCTGTAGAGTCATCGGATCTAGTTGCTGCATTTTCATTCCAAATAACGCGCCGTCTGTTTATTCAGCTATAACCAGACTCCATAAAATTGCCCATCTGATACACCAAGATCCAGGCACCTGGACATGGTCCGGTTGGTTCTGGAATATAATTTCCGCATGGGGATGGAAAATATTGTCCTTTCTAGGTATTGCAGTAGCGATCATATTCAGCTGCTGCCTCTGTATACAATGTGGCCCTGCGATTTGCGGCATTTGTGCTACCTCTTGTATTCCTAGTCCCAAGCCCCGTTCTAAATCCCGTTCCAGGATAATTCGAGACGAGCAAATGATACTGTATGAAATGATAGATGGTATCATGAATATTGATGTTTCCTGATGGAAACGTAGTGACAAGGAGGGAATGTGGAAAAGTAAATTTTGCCATGTTCTGTGTCCCTACGTGTCATCCATCATATGTTATGTGTGCATGATTAAATATGCATATGCATTCCCCATGTCCGATTAATGACGCAATTACAGTTGTGTCCACCTCTAGTATGCCAGTTTCCAGTTCTCGTGAATACTACGAATATCAGGCCTATGTAAAGATACGTTGCCACGTTTCTCAGTGTGCACGTTATTCTATTATAAAGTCTCCGTTTCTAGGCCTCAAAAGGGCCTGGACACCAGATTCAGCTCCTGTCTCCTGAAGCCTCGCTGAGGAGCGATACAGCCCCCACCTGTATCCTCGACCCTTCACTTACTTCCTGCCTCGCAGTGCCTGGCTCAGTCTCTGAGTCTGCCAAGAATATGTTATGATTCCAGTTATCAGTTCAGTCCTCCTTCTCTGCATTCCTAAGCTACTGAATCGCATCGATAGTTTCCGTCATTGTCTAGCCTTCACGTCTCCACGTTAGAGAAATACTGCATTTAATGGTCATTTAATATTCTTCATCACGCACTACATGTAGAATAATGCATGGTCCAGTCTTAGAATCAAGTCAGCCTTTCCTCTCCTGACTTCTAGTTTATATCAATATGTTCTCTAAACATCAGATACTAGATACTGTTTAGGTACATGTCGGCCTGACTCTCCAGACTTCAGTCTCTGCTCCTAGCACAGAGTTCATAGCCCCCAGCTTCTCCTAGTGATACGTCATTGCTAGTTTGCGCGCACCATCAGGTTAGAGGTCCCGGCTCCTTAGGTAGCCCCCTCCATGGTTTCCGCCCCATTCATGACATATTCTGTTACGTTTGCATCACATGTCTATGTATACGCCCTGTTACACCTCTTTTCGCCCTTATCTTTCGCGACTGCTACGCGTCACGCCTTCTGCTCCACCCACTGCTACGCCTACTGCAATGTAATGCTATGTGTTTGCGTTATGTATATATGCTCATGTATTGTTATTAAAAGTCAGCGCGCTCATCCCAGATCCAGCCCCAGCAGCTGCTGGGCCCTGTCATCCTATTCCTATGCAGGTTGTCCTGTTCCTGTCCTTATGCTGTATTAAACCTGCAAAACTCCTACTACCTCGAATCTTGACTCTTATTTATTGAGCTATCTGTTATGATATATGTCTAGTCAAAAAGAGAGGTATTATTTATTTATTTACCACACTCCGGCGCTTCTCCGCCGCAGTTACGATGCCTAGCTGGGTCTCTCGGCAAGCCGAGGGTGTTAATTCGTCTCCACCACAGTTAGGGCCATAGATCGGGGGGAGATCTGTGCAATAACTAGGCTTAGGGGTTCAAGGTCGGGAGAGCTCGCGCAGGGTGCGACTTCTCACTCTGCCATCTTGGCCACGCCCTCAGCATTATCTTTTAAAGTTTATACATTATTAGAGTGTGGTGTTTGAAATATTTTACGAAATGTACAAATGTGTATTGTAGTTTGTTTTATAGTACTCAAATGTAGATTGAAATATGCTGTGCATAGTAATATGTGTGCTGTGGTTGATGGATTAGTGATTATGGTACTTTGTATGAGTCTGTGGAAAGGTATAGTTGAAATACGCTTTATAAATGTAGGTGCCCGCTTGAAATGAAAAGTGCAGTCTGTCAAGTTTAAATGACTGCATGGTCTTGTGACTGAGGTATGCTCTACTTGTACATATATTTTCTCATGTGTTATGCATGTGAAGATGTTAGACGTGTAAAACACAGGTATACAACTATTTGTCTGTTTTTTATGTATGATGTCACCAGCAAAAGGCACAGACACATGCATGCATGCTTTTGGGAATATGGTGAGACTTACAACAGTGACATGTGAAGAGTTGCTGCTTTATATTTGACTAGGCCCAACACTCTTAGTAGTCGCTGAATAGTGAAGCTACAACAGAAAAGTGAGGTTTAAGACATGTTGGCAGATGTATTAGTGATTAGACTACTTCATATGAGTTGGTGGAAAGGCACACTTGTAGTACGCTGAATACATTTAGGTGTCTGCTTGAAATAGGAAGTGCAGTCTGACAAGTTGAAAAGACTGCATGGTCTTGTGACTGACGCGTGTCTCTACTTGTACATGTATTTTCACACATGTTATGCATCTGAAGATACTAGACCTATAAAACACAGGTATACATATATTTGTATGTTTCTTTTATGGATCTATGTTGAATCCATCATCTTCTTTAGCTCACTTTGCCACCTCAGTTCAGACCCAGCTATATGCAATTCAGCCTTGACCCTGTGCCTCATGGTAACAGTCCAGCCCAAACTTCCAAGCCAGGTCTTCCCTGAACTGGAAACAATCATCCTAGGACCGGTTTCCGGGTAACACCTCTCATCAGCCAGGCTAGCTTGAATCCAGTGGCAAAGTGAGCAATGGACCTATGTTTGGACATTCCCTTCCAACTAAGGGCGAACAACACAGGCTATGGAAGTATCGAGAGCTCACACCTGGATGTCAACTACAGTGATATGTGTATCAAAAGGTTAGCCTAGAGCCTCAGCCCTACTTTGTTTGATTATCTTATCAGCCCCATCTCCATGTGGCTTACCCATTAAAGGAGATCTAACTTCCAGAAAAGTTTCTACGTCCAAGCCTTCCTGACCATTGGCTTCCGGCTTTGTCTGCTCAGAATTTTTCCACCATTGTCTACGTTTTCACTAGGACACTGGCCTGCAGTAACCCACTGTTGTTGCAGCCTTTTTCGGATCCAGGTTGCAGCTTGATCCACCAATAACTTGTCAATGATCATTCTTTCTTCCAAAAAGTTTCTAAGTCAGAAGGTAAGCTTTTCATTTTGATAAACCTAGCCCACGCTTTATCGCAGTCAGCCTTCATTTTTTACTTTGACCCGGTCTAGCGCGGACAGATAACTGCAGTTGGCTCTGTGTGCTTTTTGCACCATTTTTAATTCAAACTTAAAAAAATCTTATCTCTGGATCTACTGATGTGATTTTTGTTGTTTTGGTGTCATTTTATTTTGATAAAATTCACTTTTATTTTCATAAACAGGTTTGTGATTTTTCTTGTGTTTTCACTTTATTACTGTACTGCATATATACTTTACACATTGCCTCTAAGTTAAACCAGACTGCTTTGTGCTCAATAACAGAGGGTCAACCACAGGTTTATTAACATCTGTGGTTTATACTGACAAGGACTGTGATTATTATTTCAGGTGAGCTCACATCCCTTAAAAATAATTCTCCAGTTTTTACATAAAACATGTCATTGGAACCAGCAGGTCTGTCTTCATCCTATTTCAGAAGAAATATTGACGACTGCAGTGATCATAGCAAAGGTTCCTCCTAGGAGAAGGATTTTACTGAGTCATTTCTATATAGTCTGTTTGTATGTAAATACCTCCACTGAATGTGTCATCTTCAGATATGGTAATGCATATTAGAACTGGCTGAATTAAACCTACAACTTATCAACTGACATGCAACATAATGGAAAAGAAAGTTCATGCCAAACTATTTACATACTGTTAGTTCCACCAAAAGTTACATAATACTTTCAAGTTTTCTAAAGTTAGTCACTGCCAACAAACTGCATCTTAAAACTATGAATAATAATGTAATGAGGAATTTAATGATTAATAGCATGCACCCTCTACTTATTCACAGTTCCTGATAAGGCAGAGAAAATCACCAGTGAGTACTAGCATTTTCATGCACAAAGCTATGGGAAACTGCAAGAGTGGAAATTATTAGGGCACTCTCAAGGGTATAGTACCAGAATATCATGGCCAGAATATTAACTGACAAGAAATATCATATCCACCCTATTGTTTACAAAAATACCGCTCCGTTAGAGTGATAATAGAAAATCTACAATCAGTGGAGAAATATTTTTGTAAACAATATTTTTGCTATGAGATTTTTGTCAGACAAGATTATTGTTATTGATATTCTGATATACAACTATTTCAATAAAAATGGTTTTCTCATGCACAGACCATTGGACTTGACAGGCTTCTTTTCACACACTTTGTTCCAATCCAGTGTGGCCTGCATTTAGATGTGTCGGTTTACAGGCACACACACACGTCTGGTTTTAAAAATAGATGTATTAGCCCTCCACAAAGGTCGGTCCACAACAGAATGTAGCCAAACCAAAATGTTTTGGGGTTTTAGATGAAGGCAAACAGAATCCTCACACTAATTTACATTTGCCCAAAATCACAGGATGTTGAGCCAAGGCTGGGATAAGAACCTGGTTTCTTACGTTTCAAGGTTGGCAGCCACTAGACCACGCCTTCTTCCATTAATGTGTGTCATAAAATTAACCTCAAATTTTCTTTTGACGCTGTGACTCAAAGCTCATTGACTGCTGGAGGAAAGAAGGGAGAATATTCTCACACTAGTGGAAGCATAAATGTGGGCCAACTGGGGCACACAGTCATGCACTGCCATTTTGCTACCCCGACACACACATTTTAAGATTTAAGACCTTGATAAGCTGCCCTTAATTTCATAGTTGTTAAATGATGAAGGATGAGAATGTGAGTCCATGTGTGCCATATTGTATGACCAGTACCGGGCCCTGACATCACACAGTAGCCTGATACACTTGGCCGGTGCCCTCCAAAACCAAGCGTCAACGAGCAAGAGAGGGACCTAGTGGTCAACATCACCCCTTGGCCGCTCACAGACATACATAACCTGGTACTTAATAAAGGACTGGGCTATGTTCCAACCAATAGGCTGGACTCTTTCAAATTACATGCAGAAATACAGGAGTTTATCAGAAAAATCAAACTCCAAACCTTTTTTCTCAACCAAGAAACACCGAAAAACAATGCAGACACAGGTCTGAAACCAAAGTCTACCTTTACCCCACCAGATGCCTCACTACCAGTGGAAGTGCTAGCTTTTGAGAAAGCGCTGATGCATGAGTTGAGCATCCTGAATACCTCTAATTCCAACTATTATCAGAATACACAAAGAACAAGAAGCTATGAAGGAATTATCAGCAAATAAAGAACTGACAATCAAGCCCGCAGACAGAGGCGGTGCGATAGTGATACAAACCACGGCGACCTACAACACTGAGTGTCTGAGACTCCTAGCTGACAGGAGAAACTACAAATTATTACCATCAGACCCCACTGAAACATTACGTATCAGCATAGGGGCCATGATTGAAGAGGCACTGTCACATGATTGGCTTTCCAAAAAAGAGGCCGAATTTCTTATCCCAGAAAACCCTAAGACTCCGTATTTTTACTGTATTCCAAAAATACACAAAAACCAAGAGCACCCACCTGGGAAAGCAATAGTCTTTGGCATCGGCTCTATCCTTGAGCCCTTGTCAAAATTCGTAGATGCTTTTTTGCAACCTCTGGTCCAAGCCACCAACACGTATCTTAAGGATACAAAAGCGGTCCTTCAACTACTCAAAGACTTACCATTCGATCCAACAACTCAACTACTACTGAGCCTTGACGTGAAAAGTCTCTACACCAGTCTGCCTCACGACGAGACCCTTCTGATCATCGAAGAGGTACTTTTTTCAACCACATGGCGCTTCCAGACACCACGAAGTGTAGTCATGGAATGCATTTCCACAGCACTGAAAAAAACTTTTTTGAATATGAAGACAAATTGTACCTCCAAAGCCACAGGACCAGCATGGGCAACACTTTTGCGCCGAGCCTGGCCGGACTCTACGACCACCATCTAGAGTCCACCAAAATCCTCCATCAAAACAACCCTTTCAGAAACAAAATCCTGACATAGAAGAGATACATAGATGACTTGCTGGTCATCTGGCAAGGGGATTCTCACTCAGTGATAGAATTCCTCACGTGGCTGAACAAACAGAACAAATTCCTCAAGTTCACTCACACAGTATCCAATGAGTCAATGGTTTTCCTTGATCAAAATATCTATAGCAAGGATGGCTACCTCGGGACCATGACACATTTCAAACCCACGGCAAGGAACTGTCTGTTACGATTCGACAGCTTTCACCCTCGACACCTCCGAGAGAACCTTCCGTATGGCCAATTCCTGAGACTCTGTCGAAACTGCAGTGATATAGGCCAATACAAAAAACAAGCAGCTGATCTAAAAACCAAACTACAGTGGAGGGAGTACCCTGACAGAATCATAAACTCCGCTATGAAGAGAGTGCGCAACAACAATCGCGAGGCCCTACTAGAAGATAAGATCAACAATGATACGAACAGAAACAGACCGGTCTGTGTGACGACATACTGTACCCATTCTAACGAGGTATCAAAGTTGATTAACAAGCACTGGCACATTTTAATAAGCGGTGAACTTGACTTTGAGAAACCTCTTATCGCCCACAGACGAGGAAAAAATCTAAAAGACATTCTGGTGCACACCAGACCACAGAAAAAACACCAATAACAAACCACACTGCATGAACTAAAGGGCCACCACCCCTGTGGCAACTGCAGCAGATGTCACCTTACCAAGAAAAGTCAAGAACTGACTTTTAGGAATGGCAGTAAATGGGAACAACGCAGATTCACCAACTGCAACAGTAAGAATGTGGTGTACCTGATAACATGTCCCTGTGGACTTGAATACATTGGAATGACCACCAGAGCAGCCAAAACAAGAATAAATGAACACAAAAGCAACATTAGGTGCAAGAAAACCACCACAAAAATGGCAGCACATTTCGTGCAAGCTCAACACTGTGTTAAAGACCTCAACTGGACAATAGTTGAACAATTGCAATCAGAAGCAGGGTTATTCGAGATGGAACAAAGATGGGTGTTCCGTCTGGGTACAAATAAGAATGGCCTCAACTATGAAATTCCTTGGGAGCAATTACGCTGAATCCCCCTTTCTTACGTTCTGCTATTTGCACCAAAATGAATCCACAACTCAGGGGATGAACAACCATATTCTGTGTAACCCCTATCCTTACATTTATTACCTAGACCACGATTCCCAAACTTGTGATAGTTAATTTTAACATCCTAGGTAAAACCATCGAGCTCTTTCCCAAACTGTATCTAGTGGTTTTTATAACCTATCAATACACTTAAATGTCAGTGTTTTATAACCTTTTGCTATTGCAGCACGATGGCCGGTAACTGAAACACCCTCCTTCAACTATCACGCATGTGCACCAAGAACGTCTCGGCATTGCACATGCGCGGTCATTCCGTCCCGATGCTTCATTACCGCACATGCGCGAAAGATTAGTCTATGGCTCCTCATCGCGCTCGGGGTCAAAACATTTACCGGTCTGCCCTTGTTTGGGCACAATAAACGGACGCTTCCCCCTTCTAAATTGGCAATTAACTATATTTTGAAGGTATATATAGGGCGCGGTCCGCTCAGTAACCCATTCCAGCGGAGACAGCGTCAAGGGGAGGGAGATAGACCCGTCTTTCAGCAACCGTGAGTAATTGACCAAGAAGGATGGTGGTACCAACAGAACCCTGCAAGTTAAAACCTTGAGCCTGAATCCTTGCTTTGCCCACAGGTTGCATACTAGCATGACTGAACCCCCACGAACGCTAAGAGGCTCATGAGGTTTATCAAACTCAAAACAATAAGTAAGGACAAATAAAAATAACCTCCATTATTTATTGAACCCCCTAAAAACCACATAACCATGGTACGCAGTTAATATAGAAGCGTGTGCTTTTTCTTTTATGTGTTGTTTGTCACGTCCTTGTTTTTTCCTTTACAGGGGGCACGATCACTAATAGAATGGCAAATTTTGTCTAGATATCGGCTTCCCATCACTTTGCTGTGGACACCTTCCCAGGAAATTGTGATTATTCTCTTTTGTGATTAATAACTACATTATTTTTCCTTACAGCAACGCCAACTGGGCGTGATCCTCTGAATACACTGTGAATTAGGAACAAGTAGTCCCTTTCACTTTTCTGTAAAATACACTTTATATCCCATGTGAGTAAGGTGGGGATTTGCGCAACCCCATCCTGAAGAAGGAGTTTCAGACTCCGAAACATGTCGACGCACTGGCGAGGTTAATGTACATCACTATACATTAGTAACCTCACACCACATCTTTTTTAACAATACCAGTCGGGGACTTATTAAAAAAAAATTCATTATCCCACGGCCAGGTATTTTTTAACAATCACTTATCACTTCCAAACCCCACTACTCACATAAAATCACCACCCTACACACACCACACATAGACTGTGTATATGTGCTCCCACGTAGTCGTAGGTAGTAGCACGCCGCATCCCGTAGAGGGGTGCGAAGACCCCGATGATGAAGCATGACACCAAGGGTAATTTTGGTATGTGAGGGGTATTTTAAAAAACACTGAGTGCTCCCTACCATTGCAGAGGCCACTACAAGTCCTAAAGTGGATTCTGTTTTGTTTATAAAATACTGCCTAGGGAGATCGAATCAACTTTTATCTCTCTCTCCCTTCTTTGTTATAATGATTTTCCTTGTACAACACCATCAGCTCTCTTACATTGCTGCTCCAAAAGACAGTGTCCCCCAAATATTGTTGCTTAATTTGGCCAATCTTTGCTCTTGCATACTGTACAGCTTCAACAGTAGTCGAAGAACATTTTTGGAATAGTTTGCACAAAGATGCAAATTCACCCAGAATGTCATTAAGTACTACAAGGGAAATATGGTAGTTGGAGTCCGATAGCTTTTTATGACAATATTTAGCAATTGGATCATTCTCCTCAACTTTCTCATGCTCAAAGTACTTCAGAACAGTCTCGTAATTACGAATTAGTGCACCAACAGCAAAATGCCCTGAAAGCCACCGGACTTCATTCAGTGGTCGAAAAGAGACAACTTCACATTCAGTGACCGATGCAATTTTATCCAGCTTGGACTTCCTGGCAGGAGATCTGGAGAACACAGTGTAGACAGTCCTCAATAATGTCTCCATCTCTTTAAACATTGGAACCCTCTTCCAGGCCTCATCAACTCCCAAACTTTCTTGATGGGTGACACAATGCTGCTCAACTAGATGAGGAATAGATTGTTTAAGGCGAGTAGCAACACCATTATTCTTACCCAGCATCACTGACGCACCATCGGATATGAACATTACCTTTTTCATGAGGTCCAGTTCATTGGCAGTGTAGAATTCTTTCACTGCAGTAGTGATAGCCTCAGCATTACAGCTAGTCAGCTCCACCATGCCCCCAAACTGTGTGTTGTGCTCTGTTGATGTTACAGGTCGGAACTTGAAGTACAGGATGAGCATTTTTGTAACAGAAATATCTGTGCTCTCATCAATTATAAAGGTATGATACAAAGCTTGCTGAAGTTCTGTCATAGCTTCACAGTGTATCACGCTATTGATGGCCTCAAGGAACTCAAAGGCATAGTTCTTGCTCCTCCAGCTGTCTGGTATCTTCACATACAAAGCTAGGTGGTCATAGATGTCTTGTACAGATAACATTGAAGTATTCATCTTGACTGCCAGCAACACGTTGTTGATGAGAATCTTTATCTCCTCAGGCATAGATCTTTGGCCTTCAACTACTTCCATTCTATTTGCTTTGTCAGTGGCAGTTTCTGTCAGCATTGCCCGCACTCCAAAACCAAACCTGGCAGCAGCACCTCTGTTTCTCAATATCACCATGGCAGACTCGTGTACTTTGCTAAGTAGATGGCATTTCATGTAGTCCAGTTTCCAGCCATCACTCCATTTCTTCCCTGTGGAAAAGTCCCCATCAATATTAGCTTCGGCACATGCTTTGCAAATCAAGCCCATGTCTGGACTGATTTGAAATAGTGCCCCGATTTGCATGCGAACCTTGCTTCGTGCCTTATGTGTCTCAGCCTCTACAATTTCCTTCATCCACTCTTCCTTGAATACAAGGCAACATTTCTTCCTTTGTGGTAAGGCACTGCACTCTCCCGAAGTTACAGCTTTGCGCTTGAACATTTCCGTACCCGCCAGTTTGAACCTGCTGTGCCACAAAGCCTGCAAAATAAGGAAACATGGCTTACGTTGACGCCTAGCTCATGAATGCAATCTGTTATACTACAATGTACAAGATGCACCACAGTTTAACTCAACCCAACAATTACCTCTTCTGCTTGCACTCACGTATGCCTGTTTAAATGTATGGGGTTCTGGCTGCGCAACCTGCAACAGAAGAAAACATGGGTAAGTATATAAGGTACTACAATGTTCAAGATGCACCACAGTTTAACTCAACCCACCAATTACCTCTTCTGCTTGCACTCACGTACTCCTGTTTAAATGTATGGGGTTCTGGCTGCGCAACCTGCAACAGAACAAAACATGGGTAAGTATATAAGGTACTACAATGTTCAAGATGCACCACAGTTTAACTCAACCCAACAATTACCTCTTCTGCTTGCACTTACGTATGCCTGTTTAAATCTATGGGGTCTGGCTGCGAAACCTGCAAAAGAAGAAAACATGGGTAAGTATATATGGTACTACAATGTTCAAGATGCACCACAGTTTAACTCAACCCAACAATTACCTCTTCTGCTTGCACTCACGTATGCCTGTTTAAATGTATGGGGTTCTGGCTGCGAAACCTGCAACAGAATAAAATATCGGTAAGTATATATGGTACTACAATGTTCAAGATGCACCACAGTTTAACTCAACCCACCAATTACCTCTTCTTTCACTCACGTATACCTGTTTAACTGTATGGGGTTCTGGCTGCGAAACCTGCAACAGAAGAAAACAGGGGTAAGTATATAAGGTACTACAATGTTCAAGATGCACCACAGTTTAACGCAACCAAACAATTACCTCTTCTGCGTGTACTCACGTAAGCCTGCTTAAATGTGTGGGGTACCTGCAATTGAAAATGCACTAGTTTAACTCAACCAAACAATTACCTGTTTGTTATACCTGTACTCGCGTCTGCCTGTTCAATTGTCTATGTAGTACGGTCTCATGAACCTGCAAAAGAAAAAGGGGTGCAGATTGCGAATCTATTTACCCAGCAACCCCCAACCCAACGAGGAACGTAAACAGAATTACCTTGTCTTTGTGGTACACACACATGACAACTCAAATCCAATTATCTTACAGACTAGAAACCTACAAGTGAAGACAAGTAAGTCAGCAAACGCGCGAAGAAATACAAACTATGCATGGGACCGGTCTAGAGGCCCAATAGGAAAAATTGCCAAATAATTGCCTGGGATTCCAGCCTAGGACAAACAGAGGTGTGCCATTATTAGCATCCATTATCTTAAACTGGTCTATAAATCTGAATCCCAGGGGAAAGCGGTATCACAGAAGGTGTAACACAAAATAAAAACTGTGCAAATGGTTGAGGTGGGTGAACAATGTAACCCACAGGCTGGCTGAGAAGCACACAATCCATCAAAAGATCCCACCTGAAGATGCTGCAGTGGCGCGCAAAAAATATGATAACTACGTGCAAGCAATTTTCAGGCAACCATAAATATGTCAAGATAACTGAAGAGTGATGGACCTGCTGCAGAGAGATCTAAGTTTTGCCTACTGGTTGCTTTATTTTAGTGTTGACATCATGGATTTCCCCAACGTATCATAACGCCCGATTTTAGGAGAGGCTGACCAGCGCAGTGTGTGTTTACTGAAATGCTATGCATGCATTAAAGAATCCGGATACGCCTCATACATTCCTGTTTGTATTTGCAATTACTGAGTGTAAGCACTATAATGATCACAATCTATATCTTAAACTGGTGGATATGTGATACACCGTTGTCAATTATTTCCCCAGCATGTTGTTGATGCGCCATACTGATTTAGTAATCTGAAAGTGTTCAGGTAGACGATCGTCAGTAATGTGAGGAAGTGGACCCCCCCTCCTCTTTACAATGTACAGCAACATCGAACATTGGTCACTGTGTGTTCTAAGACAGTGGTTCCCAAACTTTTGACTCCTGTCCTGAGGACCCCCACTGAATCACTACTGGAAGCCGGGGACCCCAAGCAATTTGTACAACTTAAATTTCTTTTTAAACACGCCTTGTGAAGCATAGGAAATTTCAAGAGGGTGACAGCCTGAATTGGGTCTATTGGCATGGACATGTATGCATACAGCAGTGTATTAATTAGTGGTACGCAAGGGCTTGTGGAAAGTGAGCAATCAGACAGCAGCAGGAAAATCCATGCCCCTTTTTCTTCCCTCTGTTCCCCTCGCTGTCCCCATGCTCTCTCTGCCCGATCTTTTCTTCTGTACCCATCGCTGCCCGTGTCTCTGCCCAGTTTTCCCTTCTGTTCCCCTCGCTACCCCGTGCTCCTCTGCCCATTCTGCCTTCTGTTCTTAGCTGCCCCTATATATCTGTATTCTGTATTTTGCAACTGTGCCATTAGTTTTTTGTGCCCGTCTGCCCTCTGTGCCACTCGTTTTTCTGCCCCTTTGCCTTCTGTTCCACTCGTTTAACCTCGTTTTTTGTGCCTTTCTGCCCTCTGTTCCACTTGTTTTTGTGCCTTTCTTCCCTATGTTCCACTCGTTTTTTTGTGCCTTTCTGTCATGTGTTCCACTAATTTTTCCCTTGTTTTTTGTGCCCTTCTGCCCTCTGTCCCATTCGTTTTTTGTGCCTTTCTGCCCTCTGTTCCACTTGTTTTTTGTGCCTTTCTGTCCTGTGTTTCACTTGTTTTTTGTGCCTTTCTGCCCTCTGTCCCACTCGTTTTTTGTGCCTTTCTGTCCTGTGTTCCACTTCGTTTTCACCTCGCTTTTTTGTGCCCCTCTGCTCTCTCTTCCACTATTTTTTTGTGCCCTTCTGCCCTCGGTCCCACTCGTTTTTTGTGCCTTTCTGTCTTGTGTTCCACTCGTTTTCCCCTAGTTTTTTGTGCCCATCTGCCCTCGGTCCCACTCATTTTTTGTGCCCTTCTGCCCTCTGTCCCACTCGTTTTTGTGCCTTTCTGCCCTCTCTCCCACTCATTTTTTGTGCCTTTCTGCCCTCTGTCCCACTTGTTTTTTGTGCCTTTCTGCCCTCTGTCCCACTAGTTTTTTGTGCCTTTCTGCCCTCTTTCCCACTCGTTTTTCGTGCCTTTCTGCCCTCTGTGCCACTCGTTTTTTTTCTTGCTTTTGTGCCCCTTTTGCCTCCTGTTCTGCTCGTTTCCCCAGCCGCTGTGGCCTTTTGTTTAAGTATTGCTGTTAATCAGAGCCCCTTCACGGGCTCTGATTAACAGCAATACTTGAACAAAAGGCCACAGTCTGCCCCGCGCTTTACTAACAAAAGCGTAGAGACAGTTTCCAAACACAGCGTGTGCTAAAGTACATGCTGTGTTTGGAAACTGACTACGCTTTTCTTAATAAAGCGCGGGGCAGACTGTGGCCTTTTGTTTAAGTATTGCTGTTAATCGGAGCCCGTGAAGGGGCTCTGATTAACAGCAATACTTAAACAAAAGGCCACAGTCTGCCCTGCGCTTTAATAACAAAAGCCATGCCCTGCGCTCCCACATGGCCGCAAGCGCCACAAGCCCCAACAGCCACCCCGCCTCCTTACCTGCACTCCATACGCCCGCTCCGCCGCCACCGCCACGAAAGTGCCTGATGTTCGCGCCGCTCACCTCTTTAAAGCGGACGGCGGCACGACTTTCTCTAGCGACATCCTGTGTGCGCGTGCCACGCGAGGTGGTACGCGCTGACGTCAGGGGAGGTACGTGCGTGCCCGCCCTGGAGGGAACAGTGGACAGGAGTAGTAGCAGGTAATATGTTTTGAGCCGGAGCTATTTCTTCTACAACGCACATTATTACAGCAATGATGACAACAGTCAAAGTTAGTCCAATAGCAAACATCATATTTTTACTACAGACTTTTGCAGCGTTCCATTTCTTTCTCCTCGGCATGTTCATTTGATCGGTAAACAACAAAACAGATGGTGCCCTAAGGGCCTGGGCAGGCGTTGGTTTCTTCACTAACGTTGAGACAAGTAGTCACTAATAGGCTACTCCCCTTTGTAGTCAGTCTTTAACCACCCAGGACAGTGGCTCAAACAGTCTCTTTCTGCGATGAAATGTCTTCCTTTCTGGATCGAAGCAGATATCAAGATGCACCAGGGATCATATGGTCCGGGAAGACTTCCTCAGGTCTTTCAGGTGACACAGCTCGTCCTTTCTTGGTGGCCAGGATGTCGCAGTGATCTGTCAATGCAGCTGGGCTCACTAGGGCATGCGGGACTTTTCGACAATGGGTGGCATGCACTCAATTCTTTGGGTTGGTCACTCGCACTGCAGTTCTGGTAGCCAGGAGGACTTGTTCCAGTCCGTGCCAACGAGGTGCCAAGGAACTGGTCCGTTGAAGCGACTTTGTCAACACAAAATCACCAGGCCACTGATCAATGCCATCACCCTGTGAAATGTCTGGTAGGGCTTAACGCACCTGTCGATAAATAGAAGACAAGCTGTCCGATAACTGGGACAAATAGTCACTCATCAGCACATGAGGTACATCATGTATAGGGTGAGGTTTAGGGATTCCCCAAATATTCATGTATGTATGTATGTCTAGGATTTATAAAGCGCAGGAATCACCCTCGGAGGGGTATCTCCGTGTTATCAGAGAAAGCCAGACAAACATGTGCAGAAAGATATTAAACTCTGAATAATGCAATTTTCAGGAGTTTCTTAAAGCATAAAAGATTGGAGCATTTATGCAGGTCCACAGGTAGGGTGTTCCAAAATTTCGAGGCCAGATGGACAACAGTTTTGCCACCTGTTCTAAGCTTCTTAAACCAGGGGACCACTAACATCCTTTTCCTTTCTGATCTAAGATGACGATTCGGACAGTAGACTTTGAATTTATCCACCAGATAGCTGGGGCTTGTGCCATAGAGAGCTTTATGGGTGAGATAACCGAGCTTGAAATTGATTCTCTGGCAGATAGGGAGCCAGTGAAGTGGTTTCAATAAAGGTCCTACCGAGGTACGAGGAGGTTTTATTAGGACCAGGCGAGCGACCACATTTTGAACAATCAGCAGTCTGCTGAGTAGGGACTCATTAGCAGATGCCAGCAGAGCATTGCAGTAGTCCAAGCGGCCAATAATTAATGCCTGAATCCAGGTTCTCCGCACAGAGAGTGGCAGCCAGGGAAACACTCTTCGCAGGAGGCTTAAGGAATGGTAACATGTCCCCGTCGTAGTCATAACTTGGTACTTCATGGATAGCCAAATATCTACGTGAACCCCCAAGTTTTTTGCCACTGAGGTCGGAGAAGGGGCCCGACCTAATGTAGCAGGCCACCACCTAGGAGACTAGATGGCCTGAGCTGTGCCAAACAACAGGATTTCCGTCTTAGAGGCATTTAGCTGAAGATAATGGTCCATCATCCATTCTGATATAGCTAGCATAACCTTAGCAAACCGCTGCTCAATAGCCTCAGAGTCCTTATCAAAGGTCAGAAGCAGCTGGGTATCATCAGAGTAAGAGAAAGGAGTAAAACTGTACTTCCTGATAACGTTGGCAAGGGGGGCCGCATAGAAATTAAACAAAGTCGGGCTCAAACAAGAGCCACTGGGCACCCCCTTTGTAAGTTTCTAGGTTTGAGAACGGAAAGGACCCGAGTTAATGGTCTGAGTGCGCTGGTCAAGGAAACTGATGAGCCAGTTGAGTGCCTGTCCCTGCAGCCCGGCCTCTCTCAGTTGAAAAATCAGTTTCTGATGAGACACCGCATCGAAGGCTGCTGTCAGATCCAATAAGACCAGTATCTTTTTTTTTTTTTATCCTCATTTTGCGCGTGATATGTATAAGGAGTGTAAGGAGTCTAGTGGGAAGCCATGACATTCAATATTATACCTGCACTCTCTTAGCGTTACTGAGAGTTTCCCTTTATTGGGGTGGAGTCATTTCTTAGCTCTCCTGTTTCCTTCAATCAGTAATTCTTTGTATCCGAGGGGAGAGTTGGTCATCCTGACCACTCGACGAGAATGATTCCCGTCTGAATTTACTGTCACGGCTTTAATCATTGGATTTATTTAATAGGTCAAGTTCCTACATTACCTTGTGTAACTAGTGTGTGGTGAGTTTCCCAGATTTCCCAAAAGTTAGATTTTTTTGCGGGCTTTCCTTTCCTATCCATTTTGCGTGTTTTTATTATGGAATTTAGCCAATCACTATGTGTGGGTGGTACTGGTTTAACCCAATTTAAGCATATTTCCCTTCTTGCAAGTAGTATTAGGACAAACAACAGATTTTCCTGTTTTTTTGTTAACTTCTCTATACTTATATCTACCTTAGTGTCAATCCCAAAAATAATAAGAGTTGTACTTACTTCTAGATGTTTTCCCAGTACCCGGCTTACCGTCTTACCAACTTCCTGCCAGAAGGAATCAAGTGAAGAACAAGTTTGGAACATATGCAGGTCGTCCGCTTTTTCTAGCCCGCATTTTGGGCAAGATTTTACGTTGGTTCCTTTGAATTTTGATAGTCTTTTAGGAGTCCAGTATGCCCTGTGTATTGTGAATAGATGGTTTCTCTTCAGGCGGGCTGGTTTGATGGTTGACCTGCATTTTTCTAGTGATTTCTGCCATAAGTTTTGAAGGTCCAGCTCTGTTATGTCTTTTCTCCAAAGTGATTCTGGGAGTACAAAATGTTCTTCTCCTGCAGTAATTTGAACCCAGTACCATTTTTTTTTTTTTAATTCTTTTTTTTTCTTGTTTTTTTTTATGTCCTCATTAGCCATTAAATCCATCCAACTGCACTCCTATCTCCACAGACTTGAGGAGAGACCCCTTTATTACAACAAGAAGCCCAATAATAAGCTCCAAGTACTCAAAGAGACAGTCCCCGCGTCGCCAGCAGAGCTTGGACGAGCATTCTCCCTTCAGACCAGTTTGGCCAGTTGTCAAATATCTGTTTCGGTGGCACCCTTTGGACAGAGAGATCTTAGGCCTAATCATCGGACCCGGGGAAAGAAAAAAAAAAAAGAAAACCCCGGGTTGACTAACTGTCCCTTCTCCAATTGATCAAAAGGTCCCAAAATCTCAGAGATCGAGGACTACATGTTCTTGATAGATCCTGCTTTGACGATACATATAATGAGGACAGCCATTCTGCATGTTTTGGAGAGTTTATGTTGACCCAGTTCTTGCAGATTTCTCTTCTTGCCAATAGATTGGCATAAAACAGAAATTCTCTCTCTAGTCCCTTAATATTGTCATTTATTCCAAAAATAATTAACAGCCACGAGCACGGAATAGGTAAACCAAGAATGGATTCGAGTGTTGTTCTCACTTCGCTCCAAAAAGTAGCAATGTTCGGGCACTCACAAAACATGTGGAGATCTGAGGCAGCTGGAAGAGAGCATTTACAACAACACTTCCCTGGTTGAAATTTCGACAGGCGTTTAGGAGAGTAATACGCTCTGTGAAGTGTGTAAAGATGGTTGCGCCTCAACCATGCTGGCTTAATAATTTTATAGAGGAGGGTGAATGATTCCTCCCATATGTCTTCCATATGTGGTTCTCCCTCTACACCCCAGAGTTTTTCCGGAAGATTGGAGTCTCTCTCTCCATCCTCTATGATATGCCAATAGAAAAGTGCTACTTCCTTTCTCCCGGGGAGTCTTCCGACTAGGATATTTTCTAACACACTCTCTTCTCCCATCATTGCTTTCTTCTTAGTTTGAATCCAAAGCCAGCTACTTAATTGCAGATATACTAACCAAGAAGATGGTGATGTTACCTTGGAGTTGAAAATATCCCAGTTTATGAATGATCTTTCCACCAGAAGATCGCCCCACTGTGTGATACCTGCATCTAGCAAGACTCTTTTGACTGTGTTGATGTCTTGTGGTGTTAATCCCGGTAAGTCCCAAATCGGGGCATGTGTAGATAGGTAGCCTTGACCGGTTTTAAACTTTATTTGGGACCATTCTTTTAAGATACTCAATAATGACTTTATTCTAACTTTTTTAAAGAACTTTTGGTGACCAAACTTAAAGAGAAATCCGTTCACTGAATGGCCCGAACCCATTAGCATTGCCTTATACATGTGCCCATTTGCATTGTCCCAGGGGGTCTTAAGTAACATCCGGGAATGGGTCAGATGAAATGCCCAGGCATAATATTCCAAATCTGGCAGTGCAAGCCCCCCTTTTTCTCTTCTCCTTCTCAATTTTTTCCAGGCTAATCTACTGGGTTTATACCCCCAGACAAATGAATTAATATTTGCTGACATTTTGCGAGCTGTTTGGTATCGAAAACTAACGGGATGGAGTTAAAAATAAAAGTAAATTTCGGGAGGATACTCATTTTTATCAAACTGGTTCTTCCGTATATAGTGAGCGGGAGAAAGGACCAAGCTTTCATCAAAATTTGAGATTCTCGGGAGATACGGGCTAAGTTATTTTGAGCCAGGTTTTCTAAATCTTTAGTGATAGTAATTCCCAGGTACCTCAATGAATTTTTTACCGGGAGCTGAAGATTATAGATGTTCCACACCATGATTTTGGCTTTTCCTGCGTTAATTTCATATCCCGTAAATTTTCCAAAAACCTCCGCTTTCTTTATAATAATTGGGAAAGCCAGTACAGGATCCGTTGTGTATATAATTATATCATCGGCATAGAGACCAATCTTCTTTTCCCAGCCCGAAAAATTAAAGTGTGGAATATTAGTATCTTCCCTTATAGATTCTGCAAACGGTTCTACGTATAAATTAAAGAGAAGGGGGGATAAGGGACAACCCTGTCTTGTTCCTCGGCTAATTTTAAAGGGAGATGTTCGCGTACCATTTATTAATATGGATGCTCTAGCGTTGTTATATAGTAAGCCGATGGCTCGACAAAATTTGGGGCCCAGATGATATTTTTCCATTATTAAATTTAAATATTCCCAGTTTACCCTGTCAAACGCTTTTGTTGCGTCAAGGGTCATGATGGCCAGGGGTAGTCCAAAGGTTGAAGCGATATCCGCAGCTCCCACCAAATCATAGGTTAGATCCGCCAGTTGCCGATCTCTAATAAACCCCTTTTGGTCAGGGTGAATAATCGACCCAATCTCACTTCCCAATCTCGCAGCCAAAATTGAAGTAAAGATTTTGTAATCGTTATTGAGAAGCGAGATTGGGCGATATGACCCACACTCGGCTGGGTCCTTGCCTGTTTTTACTAATAAGGCTATATTGGCTTCGCCCCAAGAGCTTGGTGGTGTCTCCCCTCTAATCATTATATTATTAAAAAGATTTGTAAGAAATGGGGTAAGAGTAGAATTGAGTACCCTGTATAATTCTCCGGGGAGACCGTCTGGTCCCGCAGCTTTGCCCTGTGCTAATTGTTTAATAGTGTTGGAGACTTCCTACTCAGTTATAGCTTTATCTATATTTTCAGTTTGGTGACTTTCCAGCTCTGGGAGGGTTATATTATTCAGCCATTCATTCCTTTCGTTTAAATTTACTTTGAGTTCCTCGGTGTAGATATTCTGGAAGAACTCATTAAAGGCTTCCCCGATAGCGGTATCTGTTGTCCTAGTATTGGCTTCCCCAGTTACCCTTATTTCCTTTATAAAGTTTCTGGATTGATCAGCTTTAATTTTCCAAGCCAGCAGTTTGCCAGCAGATTCACCATATTCGAAATGGGCAAGTTTGCTTGCCTGCCATCTTTTGCTTATCCTGTCCTGTAATAGTGTGTCTAGCTTGGCCTTTAATTCTTTTTTCTCCTCTTGGTTGTCAGAGGGGAGCTGGTCTAGCGATTCTAGCTGGGTCAATTCCCACTCTATCTGTCGTATTGCCTCTTCATATTTCTTTCTCCTGAATGAGGCCCTGCCTGTGATACATCCCCTGATGAAGGCCTTCCAAGCCTCCCATACAATGACTAGAGAGGCAGAGCCTAAATTTTGTTCTAAAAAGGAGGCAGTTTCCTGCATCAGGTAGTCTTTCTCTTCATCCTCCAATAGAATTGTTCGGTCGAAAGACCAGGATGAGTGAGTAGGTTTCTGCTCCAATTTTATCGAAAAAAAAATCGCGGAGTGGTCTGACAGATGTAGAGGCAGATAAGTTATGGATTTAACCTGATCCTTAATTGAAAAACTGAATAAAGCATAATCTATGCGAGATTTATGACCATATTTGTAATTGTGGTATGAGACTCCCATGGCGTTCCCAGCTCTTTGTCTCCATAGGTCAATTAAGCCGAGATTCGACATACTTCTGAGCAGTGTATCCCTCATATTGCTATGTACTATAGCCCTAGAAGTAGCAGATTTGTCTAATTTTGGATCTAAGACCAGGTTGAAGTCTCCGACCCATATAATAGGATCAGAGCAAGAGATCAGCTGATTTTGTATAATGTTTAAGTAAGAAGGGTCGTCCTGGTTAGGTCCATAATAACTAATGATGGTGACAGCCTTTGAGTTTAATTGAGCATTAACTAACAGCCATCTACTGCTGGCGTCAGTTTTCCAACTCATTATCTGTGCTTTTGCTGATTTTTTAAAGATGATAGCATTGCCACGAATGCTAGCATTATGATCCGTAGTTATAAATTTATCAACCCATTTATGTTTTTTGAGTATGTCCGTGATCTCCTGTCTATTCAGATGTGTTTCCTGGATCGCCATGATCTGCGCGGGTGAGTCTCGTAGGTATTGTAGGATTCTATTTCTTCTAGCCCTAACACGCAGACCATTTACGTTCCAGGATAAAAATGTAATGTCTGACATTGGCTTTAAAGCTCTTTAATGCTGTTTCTGATCCCTCAACTCTGTAAAAATTTTTTGAAGGCGAATTATCCTTAGCTGTGTCTCTTTCAGTTTTAGCTAAGTGGTCACTTGGAGATACAATTGGATCCATATTATTCGTTATTATGAAACTCGGTTTATGAGGACTTATATGTTTTGCCCTTCCCTCTCCCTCCCTCCCTCCCCTAGAAACCCCCCCCCCACTTTACTCTGGCATGATGAATTGCCAGCTTGTCGTCCCTAACATGCTCCCGTTCCATACCCTAGTGTCAGTGTTATCAATCATTTTGCCGGTCACTATACTAGAAATATAGTCAGTGGTGATCCATAGAGAAAAAATTATAGGTCCCTTATCTAATAAGTGTTCTATGAAATATTATTTCAGTGAATACTATTCTTATATCTAAAGATACGTTTGGGGAGTAGTGAGGGGATAAGGAATGCAGGTTTCCTTTTATGATGTATCACCTAATGGTGTTTTATTTACAAAATTGTGTGTCCTTACCCAAACATAATAATGTCGTGCGTTTTTTTAATTTTTATTTTCTATTTTTTTTCTTTTTTTTCTTTTATTTATTTATTTATTTTAATCCTTTTTTTTTCTTCCCGTCTTCCTTCCTTCTTTTTTTTTTTTACCTTTGTACCATTTATGTGATTTTTATTTATTTATTTATTTATTTATTTATTTATTTATTTTCCTTCCTTTTTTCCTTTTTTCTTCCTTTCCTCCTTCTCTTTGCTTCCCTTTTTTCCTTTGTTTAATTCCCACATTCCCCCCCTTTTTTTTCCTCTCTACTTTTTCCTTTGAACTCATTTACAAAAAGTAAAGAAAATAACAGAAATTTCATCCGCTGCCCGTAGGATTTGTATGTACATAAATGGTAGCGAGTAACTCGTCAGCTTCCAAGGGGGACTTAACATTGTACATTTTATTGTTGTACATTATCCTTAGAAAGGCGGCAAATCGCAACTGTACAGTGGCTCCCAGGCTCCTGAACTTCTCCATTCTTTGACCTAGCTCCCACTGCCTGTCCAGTGTTGTTCTAGAGAGGTCGGATCTCACTTCAAAAGAAAATTCAGAGGCTTTCAATGTCTTGGCTTTCAGGGCTACGGTTAAGATCTTCTCTTTCAGAGAGTATGTTAAGAAGTTCACTAGGATCTTCCTTGGTTTATCCCTGCCCTGTTTGAGACGGAACGGATCCCGATGTACCCTCTGGATATCTGCTTCTATCTCAGCCAAAGTTTCATCCATGTTTAGAGAGTCTTTTAATAAGGTTACAACAATTTTTTTTAAATCACCTCCTTCTTTTTCCTCCGGTATTTTTAAGAGTCTCAAGTTGTTCCTTCTAGAAAAGTTTTCAAGAGACTCGACCCGCTCTTTAACTGAATCGCCTTCTCGTCGTAGTGTCTGAATCCTCGCCTCAGCAGACTCCAATTTAGCCTTAAGCTCTTCGACACAGTCTTCTAGTCCTCCAGTTCTTAGTGAGAGACCATCTACCTTGGATTCTAAATTTTCGCACATTGTGCGGATCTCTGATTGAGTGTGTCTGGACTCCTCAAAACACCTCTTTGACTCCTCAAACCCGCTTCTAATCTCTTCCCTCATGCTGAGAAGTATGGTTTGAATAGTATCATCGCTGCCATTATTTTTACGACCTCCAGTGTCTTGATCTAGGTTGCTCTTACTTGCAGATCCCATAGACAGGGCTTGCTGGTCTTGTGGAGTAGTCCCATTAGCGGTTCGCTCAACTAGGTCCTCCATCCCTATACCACTTAGTGAGTCTCTTGCCCCTACTACTGCCCCTACTATTACTGCCGCCCTTTCTTCCAGATCGCCAAAAGTACCGGAGACAGATAAGGAAGTTGTAGAAATGGTTAGAGCATCAATATCTTCTAATGATGCGGGTGCAGTTTGAATACAAAAAGATTTTTGGGGTTCCTGGTTTAAGTTTAATACCTGGGGGAGGACCTTAAAGTAAGATTTCAACGAGGGTGTAACTCGGGAGGTTGAACTAGCTTTTGTTTTAGTGCCCCCCTTACTCGTGCTGGCCTTATGGGGTAGATCCTTTGGAGCGGTGTACCGTAGCTGTCGTTCCTTACCCCTTTTTGAGACCCTTAAAACTGGAGATTGTAATGTTTCAGCTCCTGCCTCGTCCTCGAATTCCAGCTCGGATTCTATGAAAGACTGCTCTCCTGGACTTCTTTCTGCCGCTTGTTTTTGACCTGTGTCGTTGGGACCCGTTGGAGGGGCAACTTTTTTGTCCTTATTGCTGCCCTTTCCCTTTCCCTTGGCCTTCCGCTTCCCCAGGGTTCTAGCAGTTGTTATGCAATCACACTCAACGTCTGAGAGGAGGTTTGTAACTGTGCGTTAAATCTAAAGACTCTGGGTACAGGGTCTGATTTTTGTGAGGAGCGACAGTCTAGTTTATCTGTAAGGTCACGGTTTTCAACAGTCTGCACTTCCCCTCCAGAAGGGCTCGACACCCTCCCTCTCTGCTGGCCCCCCTTACCGCGCCAAGTAGTTGTTGCCACTCTTCTTACAGAGGTGCCATATACCGTGGCTTTTCTACTTCTTCGGAGCTCCACAGCTGCGTCCCCCCAGCGGTAAGGTACAGGGAGAAAGATCTGAACCCTACACATTTGTAGCGCTATCCACCTTTATTTTTGAAGAGCACTGTTACCTCTGAGACTATTCTTTATGTTAACAATTTTTCCAGTCTTTTCCAACCTTTTATCCTGAGAGGATTAAGGTCAGTGCGGCGCCCCCCCTTGGGTGTATAGTGATCTATGTGAAAAATGTCTTAACTATGTCTTACATGAGACCTAGTTGAGCCAGAGCCCGGGCCGAAATGCCGCTTTTTTAAAAAAAAAATTTTTTTTTTTTTGCTGTGCTTTTATTATTGTTTTGCTGCTAAAGAATGTCGACGGTAATTAGCATGTTATCATGTTCTACCAGAGTTTTTTTGGGGGTTTCAAGGGCTCTGTTTTGAGAAAATATTCTTATGGACGACCCAAGTACTGGAGCACACAGCCTCCCCCCGTTCGCTCACATCGCTCTCCTCCCCGCTCCTCCAGAGGCAGAGCCTGAAGCCTGAAGCTGATAAAGATCAATTCAAAATGGTCAGGCGATTTCAGTAGAAGTTTCCTAAGTTAAATTTGCCCGGCGTAAAACGCCTCTAATACCATTCGAAGTTATTCAATAAAGAGGCAGGCGCTGGAGACAGGAAGACAGGAAACAAGTTTATTCCGTTGGAGTAGAACACATCAGATCAGACAACAAGGTATCGTCTCGAGGTGCTCTCCCAACCTCTCTGAGACCTGGTCTTTTATACACTGGTCTAAGACATGTGAACGTTCTTTATTACAGCAAGGACATTGTGAAGTATGAGAACGACATCCCCGGCACCCCCCCAGTTCCGGCCCATTCCAACACATGACAACAGTAGAGGCCCTTTCCCCTCATATGATTGGGAGGGGCCATCACGCAGCCGAGTGTTCTGCCGATTCCTTTGGAATGTGTGCGCCTGATCGAATCTCAGGGGGTGGGGACGTCATGATCAATAGTGGTCTCTTTCAGGAGAGGCGAGTGCATGCAGTAGTGGGCAATAAACTGTATCCTCGGGCTAAGGGATGACCAGCGGTTCGCACAGGCAGTCGGGCTCAGAGGAAGGGGTCATCAAAGGAGGGGTATTCATGGGCGGAAAAGAGGTGTTGGTCAGGCACGGGGTGTGATTCCCTGAGACAGAGTCATGGGGGGGGGGGTTTCATGGCTTGTGCATGTGAGCGCGGGGCAGCCAGGAGGCGCGGGGAAGGCTTGCAAGGTTCAGGGAAGTGTGCTGACGGGTGATCGTGAACAGGGAGACCATGGTACCTAAAATGGCTGTCGTGTATGCTCATACATGAGTCTGCAAGATGGCGTAGATGATGTTCAGTACACAAACTAAAATTCCACAGTCCTCCCTTTAACATGTCTCGCCAGCTTGTCAGTTCGGATCAATCCACATGAGACCACGCACCTCTATCTCGTATAGGGGACTCATGTGCTCAGGTTTAAAGTTCAAAGTCTTTGGGCACATACAGTTGGAAATGAGTGCACATAAAGGTGGTAAACATTGAATACCTAGGCAACACCCACACAGTATCATGATTGGTATCAATAAAAACATGAACAATCTCCATCCCCAGTTCTTCAAAGTGTCCCAGAACCAGCCTCCAAGCGACCATCCTTCCTGCTCCTGGTGAACCTCTGAGGACAGTCTGCGGAGGTGTTCGATTGCTTTGTAGACTGAAGGTGAGTTATCTGGCACGTAGGTGCAACAGCTGGAGCTGATGATGCGGCATGCTCCTCCGCGGTCGGCCAGAACCACATCTAGAACAAGACGGTTTTGAAGAGCCACCAGGCGGACGGCCTGAAGCTCAGCCGTGTTGTTGGCGAGGATGCCAGTGGTGATGTTAATGGTTGTTTCTAATGCCTGAGTCAGGTGTCGGATAGCGCGGCTATTTGCCATTGGTCCCCACAGAGGAACAAGTCCCTTTGCTGCATCCAGGAACTGTGCTCCGGTGGAGTCGGCTTGTTCAACATCTCCGGCGCGCTTTTGCCGGTGATGGTTGGCTGACGCCACATACGTGGGAGGAAGAATGAAGGCGATGTAGCACGTACCCCTCCAGCTTCTTGGGAGCCAAGTGTAAGCTTTGGTGCCACAAACAAAGTACATATTCGGGGAAGCAACAAAGGTGGGGGGGTCAGCTGAGACCAATGTTTTGGTGATGCGACAAGAACTGTGACCCACCAGCTGCGTTCCTTGTCCTTCGAGGCATACGAGTCCTGTGACATTGATGACAGACAGGGCCACGGTCAGGGTGGCAGCCATTTGTTTCCGCAGGTGGGAGAAGGTGGGTCTGGCTGGATTGTGGAGCACTTGCATTTCGACCCTTTCTTTGGCAGGGATGTTCGTAAGGAAGGTTGAACCTGAAATTGCAGAACAAAAGGGCTTTCCTGTCTTGTTCAGCCAGAACCCATAGTAGAAGTGTGACATGGTTTGACCAGAAGTGGCGTTGTCCTTGTGGCTTTCCTGCATGAGGATCAACCAAGCGAGGCAGGAGCCGTGAACTGAGAAAGGAGAAGGGATGAAGGGGATGGAGTGTCCGGTAGCATGTGGGAGCAACCCACAGATCCAGCAGTTCGTGGCATTTGCAGCAAGGTTGTGCTGGTGCAACAGTTGTACGAAGGAATTGTTCCAGAACTCCCTACGCCTTTCTCGGAGCTGAGGTGAAAGGGTGATCAGGTGGTGCTCTTTCATGGTGGTTGGCTGGACAGTGGTTGGCAACATCTGGTGAGCGGGTGTGCTTTCCTCCAAGATCCAGAAGGAAGTCATGAGGAGGAGGCAAAAGAGGAAGACAATGAAGAGAGCGATTGTCTTTGATTTGTGCAAATTGTCAGTCTTTGGGTTCCTGTAGTGGGTATTTCCTGTTGCTTCCGACGTCTTCTTATCTGGCGCTTCCATCATCTTCTTATCTGGCGCTTCCATCATCTTCATCTACAAGGTGCTTGGTAGTGGGCAGAACCACAGACTTTGTTTAGCTTCTCTCCGGGTAACCCTTGGTTGCTTTGGGTCACCGTTCTGAGATTTTTAACTTAGTCAGTGGCCTACTTAGCCGAAGCTCCCTCCTTTCGACGCAGGAAATACCCTTCTCGGGATGGCACAGTGGGATCAGAGTGTTTTGCAAGTTCAAGTGCCTCGGTATCAGGATAGCAGTTCAGTGATGGTCGGTCTTTGTTCAGGAGCTCTTCTTGGGTGCTGACGTTGTCTGTCGTGGCCAGGGTCGAGGAAACCTTTTTGCAGTGGTGGGCGTGCAGCCAGTGCTTCTTCCCCTCCACTCGAAGAGCCGTCCGAGTGGTGATCAGTACTTGCCAGGGGCCCGTCCACCGGGGTTCCAGACTCTTCGCTCGTTGAAAGTTCCGGATTAGGATGTAGTCACCCGGTTGGATATCGTGACCGGGACCCCTGGAAGCATCGGGGATGGCCTGCTGCACCTGTTGATGAATGACAGACAATGTTTTAGTTAACTTGTATAAATAATCTGACAGCAGGACGTCGGGGACGTCGTGAATGGAGGTCGGTTTGGGGGCTGTCCAGAGGTTCATAGGCCGTCCAAACACAACTTCGTAGGGGGTCAAGTGGTGCTTAGTGGGAGTGGAGCGCATCGATAGTAATGCCAGTGGAAGGGCATCTGGCCACTTAAGTCCTGTGGTGGCCACTATTTTTGACAGTTTCAGTTTCAGTGTAGCGTTGTGTCGTTCAACCAGGCCAGCAGATTGGGGGTGGAAGACCGCATGGAACCTTTGTTTTACCCCCAACCCCTTCAGGATTAGTTGGATAACTTCAGCTATGAAGTGGGGGCCATTGTCGCTCCATAAAATTCGACAAAGGCCGTAGCGAGGGAAAAACTCTTTCAGTAGTACTTTGGCAGTAGTCATGGAAGTGTTATCACGGGTCGGATAGGCTTCCACCCATTTGCTGAAGGCACATACAATGACCAATACGTACTTCAAGCCTTGGCACCTCTCTAGCTGGATGTAATCCATCTGAAGGACCTCAAAGGGGTGGTCGGGGATCCCAAACCCTCCCCGGGGTACCACAGTTCCTTTCCCGGGGTTGTGTTGTAAGCAGATAAGGCACTGCTGGACTAGGCGTTTGGCCGAGTCGGGGATCTTGTTGTTGTGCCAAACTTTGGAAATGAGTTCAATCATGGGGGCAGAGCCTATGTGTGCAGGGGAGTGTGCCATTGTCAGTATGGGGATCAAATATGCATCAGGCAGCAACCATCTGTTCGTGTCTTTTGTCCGCCAGCAGCCTTCATCGTCCCTTAGACCCACCCGTGCCCACTCAGTCAATTCGTGTGGTGTGCTGGCCGATTGGATGTCCCTGATCGTTTCCCTAGTGTCGGTCCATTTTTCTGCTTGTGACCTGGTCACATACATGCGTGTCGTTGTCCTATTCTCAGCTGTGGTTCGGGCAGTGGTGTCGGCCAGTGCGTTTCCCTGTCCGACTAAATCTGTCACCTTCTTGTGTGCCTGGCATTTGATCACTGCTAATTGTCTGGGGAGAAGAACTCCTTCAATCAGGGCGGAGACTAAATGTCCGTGAAGGATGGGTGTACCGTGGGACGTCAGGAATCCCCTTTCCCTCCACAGGAGCCCAAAATGATGAACCACCCCGAAGGCGTACTGGCTGTCCGTGTAAATGTTTGCCGTGGTTCCTGCTGCTATGATACATGCTCGTGTGAGGGCAATTAGTTCTGCTGCCTGTGCGGATCGTTGTGTGATGCGAGCGGTTTCAACTACTGTTCGTGCTGTCGTCACCGCATAGGCAGCAGAAGTGGTGCCGTCTGGGAGTTTGATACAAGAGCCATCTACCCATAGTTCTCCATCAGGATCTGTAAGAGCAATGTCTCGGAGGTCAACTCTACTCCTAGTCTGTTCGTCCGTGAGGGTCACACAGTCGTGTATAGGGGGCACATCGGGGTCATTTTCGGGCAAGGGTAACAGTGTAGCAGGGTTCAATGTCGTGCATCTCTTCAGGGTGATGTGGGGTGCAAGTAGAGTCAATTCGTACCCTGTTAGTCGTGCACTAGTCAGATGTTGAGTCTTAGTCTGGTTCAAAAGGGTGTCAACTGCATGGGGCACTAATACCGTGAGGGAGTTTGAAAGCACAATTCCCTCACTCTGGCGGATAGAGACAGCAGCAGCGGCTACTGCTCGAAGGCAGGCAGGTAGAGCTCTGGCGACTGGATCAAGAGTGGCAGAGAAGTAGGCACAAGGGCGTTGTTTGGCGCCGATGGGCTGAGTTAGAACAGACAATGCGCATCCCTCCCTTTCGTGAGTGAAGAGGGAGAAGGGCTTGGAGTAATCTGGTGTTCCTAGAACGGGTGCCGAGCAAAGGGCATCCCGCAACTCCTTAAAGGATGCTTGGCATTCGGGAGTCCAAGGGAGTGGGAACGGAACATCTTTGGCCAACAGGGAGAGTAGGGGTTTTATAATGAGACTGAAATTTGGTAACCATTGTCGGCAGAAAGAAGTAAGGCCCACTAATGAACGGACTTGCTTCTGTGTTTTTGGAATGGGGGTGTCTAGGATGGTTTGGATTCGGTCGGGTGTAAGTTTCCTTCCTTCTTTGGACAGGAGATGGCCTAGGTATGTTACTTGGGACTGGCAGAACTGCAGTTTCTTTTTGGAGACTTTGTGGCCATTCTCCGCAAGAAAGTGCAAGAGTTGGATAGTGGCTGTGATTGCAAGTTGAGTGGTGTCGGCCGCCAGAAGGATATCATCAACATATTGGATCAACACCACTCCATCTGGTAGCTGGACGGCGTCCAGCTGTCTTTTGAGGGCCTGGCTGTAGATGTTGGGACTTTAAGTGTAGCCCTGGGGAGCTCTACAAAATCGGTACGAACGGTTTTTTAAAGTGAAGCCGAAGAGATAACGGCTGTCTGGATGGATGGGGATAGAGAAGAATGCATTTTTAAGATCAATAACGGTGAAGGTGGTGGCAGTGGACGGGATGAGAGTCAGAATGGTGGCGATGTCTGAGACTACGGGGTACTGTGGCACCACCACTTTGTTGACTTCTCGCAGGTCGATGATGAAGCGGTACACTTTCTCATCTCCCTCACCTTGCTTCTTAACAATGGGTAGGATAGGGCTATTGCAGACATTACTAACCACTTCCTCTACCACTCCTGCATCTACCAAGGACTGAATAATTGCTACCAATGCCTTCTCGCCTTCGGGCGATATCCGGTACTGTGGGAGTTTCGGGAGTATTGCATCTGGTCGAACAGTTATGTGTACAGGATCGATCATCATTCGTCCTACATCCGAGTAGTTTCTGGCCCATAGGTACAGGGGTAAGGTATCGAGCAAGGATGGGTCAGCATCTGTTATGGCGTACATATGTCGTGCGGGGTGGGGTCTGGACATGCTCGGGTTGTCGTACAGGATGACTCGGACTCCATCCGGGGAACACCTAATAGTAGCTCGGAAATGTTTCAGTAAATCAATACCCATAATGGCGTCAGGGGAGTTGGGGGAGAGCAGAAATGTTGTGTCAGTGGGATTGTTTCCTAGGTCAAAGGAGATAGGTACAGACAGGGGATTAGTGGAGGGCGTTCCATCGAAACCTATCGAGGTAATGTGTGAGCCAGACAAGGGTGCCCTTGGAATCAGTCATTTTGATAATACACTACGTGTCGCTCCAGTGTCTACCAAAAATGGAGACTTTGTACCCAGGACCTTAGCAGTGATGTAAGGACCTTGCTGGTCAACACAGAGCTCGACTGGATCCCTCCCTTGCCCCTGGCAGTCCTATGCAAAGTCGTGAGGACTGTTGGCACTGATTCTGTCGGGGGCGGTCAAATGTGTTTGGTCTGTCAGATCGGTCATTGGTGGTGTCGCGGGTCTGCCCTCGTCCTTGCCCTCCAGTTTTGGAGCCATTTGTCATGTCCCTTGTTTCTTTATTTTTAATCATTTCCCGAAGGGCCAGGCATTGAGACTTCCAATGCCCAAATTCTTTGCAAAATGCACACTGGTTCTCATCGAGGTCGGTTCGTGGAGCGCCAGGTGTGGGGTTGCGATCTCCAGGGGCCGAATTCCTAGGGGCACTCGACTGGTAGTTTCCCCTATACCGTTCCCTTCCTGTAGTCACTCCCTGCAATTGAGCAATCATTACTCGTTCCTTTAAGTCCTTTTTCTTTTTCTCAGTTGCCCTTTCGTTCTCGTTCTTTTGGTGTTCGTAGTACTGAGCCATCTGAAGGATAGCTGCAGGTTTAGAGGCTCCCCAACTACTCTCGCTAGTCTGTAACTTTTGGGAGACCTCTTGCGATAGCCCCTTTACGTAGTTTTGCACGAATAGGTGTTGTCCGGTTGCGGTGGTCATATCTTGGCCACTGTAGTCGGAGAACACTGTTTCAAATCGTGAGAAGTATTCTGATACATCTTCCTGAGGTTTCTGGTGACAAGCCGTGACTACCGACCAGTCTACCTTCTTTTCTGGGATCAACGTCTTTAGCTTCTGCACTATTTTGTCGGGGAGTTCCAGTATGTCTTTTACAGGTTTCTTTCCGGGCTCTCGCTGCCTATCTAGGTCATCGAGTTGTTTCCAGGTGTGTCCGAACAGGTCTGTGTGGTCGGCTTTCCGGATTTGCTTCCATACATCAGCCGGCAGACACAACCCGAAAAACAAATCAATGTCCGCTAGAGTCATTATGGTTGAGCCCAAGGCTGTGCCTAGTTCTGTATAAAATGCTGTAGGGTTCTTTCGTAAATCGGGCAGGGTTTGCCTAAAGGTTAAAATATCTTGCCGATCCCATGGTTGGTAAACCCAGTTGTACACAACCCTCCCTTTTGCATCTGCGTGGTTGATATCATCGTTTGTTCCCTGACCTCTTGGGGGAACCCAATAGGGGGTGGCTTCTCTGATAGGCATCATCGTGTTGGCTGCTTCTAATGAGGGCTCAATCGTCTCAGGGACTGTGATCTTGACCTCTGGTTTCTGTTCCGCGAGGTGGCGGAAGACCTCAAGCGTTTGCATGAAGAGGTCCGTCACATCGCTCTCAGTTCCATCTCCAACATCGACCCTTCTATATAGAGCCGTCAATTTAGCAGGACCTTTATTCTGGTACCTATCCTCATACGCGTTCAGGGTGTGGTAGCTGAACCGTAAGATGAAATGCCGTCTGTGACTACCGGCATGTGAATTATGCATATTCATCGTATATTCTTCGCTCTCCTTCCGTTCTACCAATGTTTTTGCTATCTTGTCGATTCCTTCCCGCTCATCTTTGCTCAAACTATTTGGTCTGGCTGTTAGGTGCCTGCTAGTCTCATGTTCATCTGCTGTTGTTACTAATGCGGCTGGTGCGAAGGCCGTAAGAGCCGGGGCACTAGCGCTAGAGTCACCCACGCCTGCACTTTGAACTGGTGAGTGTTGTGCTAGAGGCTGGCTGGGAGCATAAGGAGGAGGCATGTAGATAATTGGAGGACCGAGTAGTAGCTCGTCATTTGCCCGCTGTTTGGGGGGCATCTCCGGGTAGAGCGCAGAGGTGGTCCTGACAGGGCATTGGCCTGCCAGTCCTGATTCTTGCGTTTGTTTAACTTCCTCTCTTCTTCTTATTTCTTCATCTAGTTCTTTTGCGGCCAGATGGGCGGTTTTTCGTAACTCTTTCACTATTTTCGCTTCCTCTCTTTTCCTGCGGTGTTCTGCTTCTTTGCGCCACATGCCAATACTATCAAGCATAGTGGGCGTTGCTTTGTTTATTTTTACAGCTGCTTCTAGTGTTTTTATTTTATTTTTATCAAAAGAACCTATCAGTGGCCACTGATTTTTAGGATCCTTTTTTGTATATTTATGCCATAACTTACTATAAGCTATAGCGACTAGTCCTTGCTTAGTAAACATGTCCTTATTAGGGGTGCCTTCCAGTGGAGCTGGATGGTTCATCTCTAATAAGCGGTCCGGGTTGACCCAACTATGAACCAATGGGGAGAAGATAGGCATGACGGATTACAATGGGGGGCAAAAGCCTGCACTACCTATCTTTTCACTATTTGCAAAGACTGGACAGAATATTCTATTCTACGCTATTTGCAAACAGAGAATACCTCCAGAAAGAACCAATTCCAAACAGTCAATGTTTGGACAAACAATCAATCAATGAGGAATTAAATAGGCACGACGTGTTAAAGGCTTGCGTTGCCTACCCTTCACTATCTGCAAAGGGAGGGAGAATATTCCTATTCTTCCCCGTTTGTAGGCAGAGAAGATCCTTAAGAGAACCAACTTCGAACAATTCAATGCTCGATTCAATCAATCAATCAATGAGGAGAAAAATAGGCACGACGTGTTAAAGGCTTGCGTTGCCTACCCTTCACTATCTGCAAAGACTAAACAGAGTATGGCGATTCTGTGCTTGTTTGCAAATAGAGAATTCCTCAGAAACAGTCAATAAGTAATACTAGTATTTTCAAACAATCAATCAATCAATTTCGCAATTTGTCGTGTGTCACAACCTTACCCGGACCGCATGGACAGTTTCTCGTCTTCCGCTTCCAGCGCCCGATCGTCCTCTATTCTCTTGTTGCTATCGCGGCACTCCTGGTGGTTCCCAGTCAGGACCGTAGATCACTCGGGAGAGGTCAGCTCGGAATCAGTGAAGTTCAGATGATCGGCTGTCAGACGAGGGTCTATCAGACAGGAGCTCTTTCCGATCGTTGCAGTTGTTCACTCTGTCGTCGGGACCTCTCCCACTGGATCCACGTGTCACTGATGGGCCCCGCGTTTGGGACGCCAATTGATAAAGATCAATTCAAAATGGTCAGGCGATTTCAGTAGATGTTTCCTAAGTTAAATTTGCCCGGCGTAAAACGCCTCTAATACCATACGAAGTTATTCAATAAAGAGGCAGGCGCTGGAGACAGGAAGACAGGAAACAAGTTTATTCCGTCGGAGTAGAACACATCAGATCAGACAACAAGGTATCGTCTCGATGTGCTCTCCCAACCTCTCTGAGACCTGGTCTTTTATACACTGGTCTAAGACATGTGAACGTTCTTTATTACAGCAAGGACATTGTGAAGTATGAGAACGACATCCCCGGCACCCCCCCAGTTCCGGCCCATTCCAACACATGACAACAGTAGAGGCCCTTTCCCCTCATATGATTGGGAGGGGCTTTCACGCAGCTGAGTGTTCTGCCGATTCCTTTGGAATGTGTGCGCCTGATCGAATCTCAGGGGGTGGGGACGTCATGATCAATAGTGGTCTCTTTCAGGAGAGGCGAGTGCATGCAGTAGTGGGCAATAAACTGTATCCTCGGGCTAAGGGATGACCAGCGGTTCGCACAGGCAGTCGGGCTCAGAGGAAGGGGTCATCAAAGGAGGGGTATTCATGGGCGGAAAGGAGGTGTTGGTCAGGCGCGGGGTGTGATTCCCTGAGACAGAGTCATGGGGGGGGGGGGTTTCATGGCTTGTGCATGTGAGCGCGGGGGCAGCCAGGAGGCGCGGGGAAGGCTTGCAAGGTTCAGGGAAGTGTGCTGACGGGTGATCGTGAACAGGGAGACCATGGTACCTAAAATGGCTGTCGTGTATGCTCATACATGAGTCTGCAAGATGGCGTAGATGATGTTCAGTACACGAACTAAAATTCCACAAAGCCACACGGCTTACTCGTTTGCTTGCCGTCTCACCTGAGATCCATTCACACAGCACAGCCGGGCGCCGCCATACCTCCGAGCTCAAAGAAAGCCTCTCTCTAAGCAGTAAGCAGTACAGCTCGTCAGCACACTCGTCCGGAGCCCAGTACCATTTTGATATTTCCTTCTTTATTGGGGCGATTTTCATCATTTCTTTTTCTAGATCTATTCCTCCCGTTTTTTTTTTCTTTTAATGAGTTTGCCCAGCTTGTAAGTTGGTAATATTTGAATTTTGACACCGATGAATTGGTGATTTCTACTATGTATTCCCATGGTCTTATTGAGTTCTCTGTCATCAGCTGACCCCATTCATTGATTCCGGCCGTTTTTAGAGGCAGTGCCAGAGAGTCCTTTAGGCATTCTGGTGTGCCCGGGGAATCCCATATGGGAGCCAAAGAACTGTAGTAAGGGATGTTTAAAGAACTTCTGACTTGGTACCATAGTTTTGCTGCGCCAATTAGGATCTTCAATTTTACTTTTTTAAAGAATTTCGGGTGTCCCAATTTGAATAGAAAATAGTCAGTTTTATTTGTTAGTGTTTGAAGGAAATCAGGATAGAACTCGTATTTTTTTAATAAGGGTCTCACGTTTTTAAATTGGAAAGCCCTGCAGTATTCCACAAGATCTGGGCTGGCTATTCCACCTTGTTCTTTTTTCCTCCTTATTTTATTCCAGGCAATCCTGGATCCTTTAGATGCCCATATAAAGCTCACAATTTCTCCCTGGATCTTTTTTAGATAATCTCTTTTAAATTCCAGTGGGATGACATTGAAGAGATACGTAAATTTAGGGAGTAAGGACATTTTAATCATGTTTGATCTCCCCAGGAAGCTTAGTGGTAATCCGTCCCATACTTTGAGCAGTTTTTTGGTCTCAGCAACAACCCTATTGAGATTTAGCTGGGGAACTTTTTCTAATTCCTTTACCAGTATTACGCCCAGGTATTTTATTTTGTCTTTAGCAAACGGGATATTTTGGTAGACGTTCCAACTCATGGATTCAGTTTTAGCTTCGTTGGTTGCATACCCAGATACTTTCCCAAATTCTACAATAGTCTCGTCTATTGCTGCGGCGGACTTTTGGAAGTTGTCTGTGAAGATCATTAGATCGTCCGCATATAGCGCCACCTTTTTACCCCACTCTTGATACTTGAAGGGAGATATTGAGACATTTTTTCTTAGAGAATTTGATAAAGGCTCGATGTAGAGATTAAAAAGTAGTGGCGATAGGGGGCACCCTTGCCTCGTTCCTCTTTGTATAATGATATTGTTGGTGAGGTTCCCATTGATTAGAATCTTAGCTCTTGTTTTTTTTTTTTTTTCAAAGTTATTTTATTGAGTAGAGAACAACAAAAAAAAACAGAGAAACTCAATCAAACATAGCGACGATGCTCAAAGACCCCTAGGGGGACTCCGTGGACTGCCACCCATCGAGACTCGGGAATGCATGAAGGATAATCCGCTCAAAGACTGCCAAGTCAGTGTCCACTCGCAACAGCGGTTTAAATCAGTTCTCCTTCAGGTGCGGAAAGCGCGAAGTCAAGCCTCCATCGAGGCACATCTCAGCGCCGGAGTCCTCCATAGTCCAATACTAACTGCTGAATGTCGCAGAAACAAATAAATTCAACCATCCCCAAACCAACCCCCCCTCCCCCCCACCCTCCACCCGTGGTGGCAGCTCAACACTCATTCACACTGGGAAGCACACTTCTCCGCATTCAAATCTGGAACAGGTGTAGCGCTCGCAAAGCCGATGGGCAAACTGCTGACGGAAGACCCCGGGATAGAAACCTGACCAAGGGGCCCCATGTAAACATGAAATTCTTAAAATTACCCAGAAAGATATCGGATACCCTCTCCAAACTCAGCAGCCGCCACAGCCGCGCATGCCACAGTGAGGTCGCCGGCGCCGTAGGCTTCTTCCACGCCGCCGCCAGTGTCAATTTAGCCGCACCCAAGCACAGCCATATAATCCGTTTGTCAGCTCTAGTCTGGTGCGTCAGCATCGGATCTCGAAGCCCCAGTAGGACATAATCCATGGTCTCCGGGATCGGATATCCAATCGCCTCTTTAATATGCGCCAGTATCTCTGACCAGAAAGGCTTAATGGTCGGGCAATCCCACCATATGTGGCGGAAATCACCCAGTAGGCCGCACCCCCTCCAGCACCTGTCAGAGGTCGACGGGAAAATGCGGTGCAGCTTGGATGGGTAAAGGTACCAGTCGTACATAAGTTTCAAATGAGCTTCCCTGAGGCCAATCGAATGGTTGTGGGCCTTGATATCTCTCCACAACCCCTTCCATTCGACTTCCGAAACGTCCCTCCCAAGACAATTCTCCCAGTGCTCCTTATAGCGGGGCTTTGGGAATATCACTGAGTCCAGGAGCAGTCTGTATATGAAGGAAATTGTCCCCTTCATACAGGAAGTGCGGACGATGAACCCCTCGAAGGCCGTCAATGGGCGCGTGGCCGCATCCCTCACTCCGGGTGAAGTAGCCCAGTGTAGGAGTTGAGTATGATGGAACCGTTCGGTGGGCTGGACCCCGTAGTCCCTCATGCAATTGTGGAAGGTAAGTGGGTCAGCCCCATGGAACAGGTGAGTAAGCGCCCTGCAGCCACCCTCACTCCACTGCGTAAACGGACCATCGCGTTCCGCCGGCGGAAAGGACGGATTCCTGTGTATAGGGTTGAACGGTGACGGAAAGGTGGTCCAACGGTCATCCCCTGTCACCGTGTCCCACACCTTCAGGACCGTACCAGTAGGAGTGCATATATAGGCATTCACGGGTCGGTCTGCCTTGGGCTTCCAGGCTAAATCCCAGATGGACCTCCCAGCCACACTACGCTCCATATGTAACCAATGCTTCTCCGACATGGGTTGTGACCATTCCACCAGCACTCTCAGTTGCGCTGCCTTGTAATATAAATGCATGTCAGGGAACCCCACTCCCCCCTCCCCCCGCGGCCGACGTAGTACTGCAAACGGAAGCCGAGCCCGTCCCCCCGCCACACAAATTTCAGCACCAGGGTCTTCAAGCGCCGGAAGAAGTCCAAGGCCACAGGTATGGGGAGGGCCTGGAAAAGGTACAAGAATTTGGGCAGCAGCACCATCTTGATCGCATGAATGCGACCCAGCCAAGAAATGAACTTTGGCTTCCATTTCTCTAGCTCCCCTCGGATCGCCGCCAAAGCTGGGGGGAAATTAGCTGCAAACAACCCACTTAAGGAAGGGGTTAATTTAATACCCAAATAAAGCAAGGAAGTGGAGGACCACGAAAGAGGTGTAAGTGTCCGCACCTGTTCCACCACATCAGAGGGCAATGTTAAATTCAAGATGTAGGATTTGTCCATGTTGACTTTAAAACCCGCCACCCTCTCAAACTCAGAAAGAACCTCATGTACATGGGGCAGTGAGCGAGCCGGGTCTCCTAATGATAAGAGGACGTCATCTGCGAACAGGGAGATCTTATGTTGTTCGCCAGTGAAGGGAATGCCTGCAATCTGTTCCCTTTCCCTCATGGGAAAGGGAACAGCTCCCCCGCAAAAGCCAGATCCAGGGATCCGCAGGATCGGTCCTCCAAGGGCAGCAATGCAAGACCCCACCAAAATGGCGTCTCGCGTGTCTGCGCAAGAGGAGTCCGCTACTCGGGCGGGTGATCGCCTCGGCTCCCCTCAAGCCGGTCCTCTTGCTCTCTAGCTGCAACCTCCCCGCCTCTCCTGCCAGGCAGTACGCAGATCAACGAGCTTACTCACGCTTCGGCCACCTCCTGAGCCCAGCCGGGCAGGCCCCCTCAGATCTTTCTTCAGGCCCCTATGTCACCTAGGGCACTGAGGTCGTCTACGAGCCAACTCTGTCCAGCCCGCGCTCCGCGCGTGTGGGCACAGCTCCTCTCCTGTCCACGTGGCGCAGCTCACCGTCCGGCCTAGCCCACTGCCACTCCGAGATCAGGCCTCCACTACAGGAGAGGCGGCCCCCTGCCAACTCCGCCTCGCACTCTGCCCTACCGTGGGCCAAGCAGGCCGACCCGCTCCTCCGGAGACGCCGGGCCTCTCCGCGCCTCCCCCGCAGTCGCTGCTCAAGCTGGCCGGCCCGGGATCCTGACTGCCGCCTCCACACGCGTCTCCGCCCGGCTCCGTACGTCCTCTCAGCTTCCAGCCCCCTGCAGGCACAGCCGCTCTTCCCGCCGAGCCTCCTCCTCTGCGTGCCCTCCGCTGGCCAGTCTAGGCCTCCGCTCTCCCCATGCAGCGCGGGAGCACCCGCGCCCGGATTCTCGGCCGAGTTGGAGCCGGCCAGTCCCCCGGCGGGCCCTGAAGTACGCGAGGCCGCCGCCTCACAGGCCGCAACTGGCCAGCACTCCGCCGGCCCCAGGAGGCGCCGAGACCCTCAGTTGACGGCACCGGAGCACACCGCCGTGGATCGGCAGCCCCCACCGACCATTTGGCGCCGGTCAGCGCTCCTTGGGACCCCGCTGTAAGCCGCTGTGCAGGTCCGGCGTCGGAGAGGCTCGAGAAAGCGTCCTACTCCGACGCCATCTTGGCCACGCCCCCAGCTCTTGGTTTTTTATAGGTCTCCAACACCAAGTGGCTGAAGCACTGCCCAAGATTGTATTTAATGATGGTTTTATTTAGAAAAGACCAGTTGACTCTGTCGAATGCTTTAGCCGCATCATAAGTTATTATGGTTAAGGGGATCTTTTCACAGATCGCTACATCTATCGCGGTGAATAGCTCATGAGTTATTTCATGTATTTGTCTTCCCTTTACAAATCCCTTCTGATCCAGGTGGATCAGTTTTGGTATTACATGGGCCAGTCTCCTTGCTATGATCTGCATAAAGATTTTGTAGTCGCAGTTCAAGAGCGAGATGGGTCTGTATGATTCACAAATTGCAGGATTTTTCCCTGGTTTTAAAATAATACTGATGGTTGCGTCATTCCAGGAGTCTGGAATTTTACTTTGTTCCTTGTATATTGTGTTTAGGAGTTTTGTTATTGGTGGGGATAAGATCTCTCTCAAAGCGGAGTATAATTCATTAGGGAGGGCATCAGGACCTGCAGCCTTCCCTCTTTTCAGGTTTTTCATTGTCATTTTTACCTCCTCTAGGGTTATTTCCGCATTTAGCTCCTCTTTTTCTTCTTCCGATAGTTTGGGTAAAAGTAAAGGGTCTAAATACTCTCCAATTTGTTCTTCTGATGGAAAGGAGTCTTCCTTGTACAGGTTGGAGAAAAAGTTTTCAAATTCTTGCATGATTACAGAGTCTTCAGAAGTTAAGTCAATTTGATTGTTTTGCTGAATGCTCACAATTTTATTCCTGGTTTGGTCTGTTTTTGTCTTCCAGGCCAACAGTTTCCCACAACCCTCCCCATACTCGTGGTTAGCGAGGTTGCTGGCTTCCAACTTTAACTTAACTCTTTTTTCTAGGTAATCCGCCAGATTTTCTTTTAGTTTCCTCTTTTCTTCCTCCAGGGTATCTATTTTACCTTTATCATTTTCTGTCCTTATCTGTACATCAATTAAATGTATACTTTTTTCCATTTCTCCAATCTTGCATTTAGCAAGTTTTGCTCTATGAGCTCCCATGCTGATTAATTTTCCTCTAATGACCGCTTTATATGTATCCCAAATGAATTGATCTGATGTCCCTTCTCGGTTGTCTTCAAAGAAGTTGGCTGATGTTGTACCTAACTCTTCCCGTAGTTTGGGATCTAATAATAAGGTGCGGTCAACTGTCCATCTAGGTTGTGTTTTATTTTTTGTGATTTGTAGGGTGAGTTGCACTGCTGAGTGGTCAGATAGATGAGCTGGTATGTGGTCTATGGATTTAACATTGCTACGTAGGCTTTTGCTTATCAAAAAGTAATCGATTCTAGATCTGTGTCCTAGTTTTTTATTATGTAGAGTAAAGGGAAACCTTTTATTGCCTTTCTCTTTCCACATATCTGCCAGACCTAAATCTTTTTTGTAGAAACCCAGCCATTCTCTCATTTTGGGTAAGTTGGCTTGTCTTCCTGGGGGGGGGCTATCCTGTTTTGGGTCCAGCATTATATTGTAATCACCCCCTATTATTATTGGAGACATTGTCGACAGTAGTTCTGTATAAAGCCTTTGGAGGGGGATTGGGTCATCAGTATTTGGTCCATAGTACCCTGCTATGGTGAAGATATTGTTGTGTATTCTCACCTTAACTAGAGCCCATCCACCTTTGTTATCCACTATCTTTTGCTCGATTTTTGCATTGAGTGATTTTTTAAAGATAATTGCAATGCCTTTAACATTGCAGTCTTGATTGGTGCATGCGTAGGTGTCCACCCAACTAAGTTTTTTCACTATCTGCTCCCACTCTGTCTCTAAGAGATTTGTTTCTTGGAGTATTATCACTTCGTTGTCCACTTCTTTTAAGTACTCGAGTATCCTTCTCCGTCTACTATTTCTTCTGAGTCCATTTACGTTCCACAAGAGAACTTTAAGTTCTTTAATTGCTGCCATCACACATTTCTTTGTAGGTACTTAAGCTGGTTTCATATTTATAGTCCCTATAGACTCCTCCTATATTTAATGTTGAGGACATTTTTTTCGTTTTTTCCCTAGTTTGCTCCCCACCCATGGTGTTTTTTTTTTTTTGTTCGTTTTGTATTTTCTGTGACGTTCACCATTACCCACCCCGAGGAAGCCTCCTGTCTTTTTTTTGGGCGGTATTGTTCGCCCGTTTGAGCTCCATGATTCGCCTTAATTTATGCACTTTATTTTGCTTTTAACTCACATTTGTGGTCCGCATCTGTTCCTTTATTTGTTCTAGGAAAGTTTTTACCTCACTGGGCTCCCTGATGTTGTGCATCTTGTTTTGCCACATGATTCTCAGTGCAGCGGAAAATCTCATCTGGACTGTGCCTCCGAGCGACTTTAACTCTTGCATAAATTGACCTAGCTCCCACTGTCTGTCCTGGGTGGCTTTAGACATATCAGAGCGAATCCTGGAAGACCAGCTATCTTTATTTAAGGAGCTACTCTTTAGCCCTTCGCTTAGTAGTTTTTCCTTTAGCGTATATGTTTTAAAGTTTATTAAGATCTTCCTTGGGGTCCTTCTTTCTTTACTTTTTCCGAAGGGATCTCGATGCACCCTCTGTATGTCATCAGCCAGGTTCACCTCTTTGGTCCAGGGAAAGTGCTCTTCTAGTAGTGAAATGATAAATTTCGTAATGTCAGACCCCTCGAGATTTTCTGGAACATTTAAGATTCTCAGATTATTTTTCCTTGATTGGTTTTCTAGTGATTCAAGCTTTTCTTTTATGCTTTTGTCTGAGTCTCTTAGTTTCCTAATCTCTTTCTGATTAGTGTCTACTTTTTTACTTAGGGTCTCCACCACTGTCTCGACTGCTGATACTCTATCACTTAGTGCATTCATTTTTTGGTCTAGGGTTTCACATACCTCCTGGATCTTGGCTTGATTGGTTTCGGAAATTGAGAATTTCTCTCTCATCTCTCCCAACATTTTCTCCATAAAATGTTCCATGATTTTTCCTGTCTGTTTTAAAATGGAGTGAGGGAGGTCTGAGTTAGATGCCTGAAGTTCATTTGTATCTGTTTGTATCAAGTCATCTTGAGCCTCCACTTGTGGACCTTTAGTAGTACTTGTTTCTGAGTTCATATTGTCTCCTGATTCTCTGATGTACGGTAGCTCTCCTGGAGGAGGATTAGTCTTCAATGTACTAGTTAAGTCCCAGGACATTTGAGTGTTATCCCTCTCTTGTATTGGCTGCTGAACTTTAAAGAAAGATCTCAGCGATGGGGTAACTTTTATTTTTTGATTTGTTTGGGACTCTCCTTTCTGGGACCTGGGTTTAGGTTGGCGATCGCGATTGGGGGTGCCTTTCGTTTTTTTTTCTTTGGGTTCACTGGTATGACTGCTTGCTTGGTGGGAGGGAAAAAGCCTTGCTTTGGGAATTGCCTATTTCTGAGGCAGTAACTTGATCTTATCCCTTCCTCAGGTAGGGAGCTCCCTTTTTCTGCTGACTTAGTACTGTTTTGTGGAGTTTGTATCTCTGGATTCGCCCCTTCCACACCTCCAGCCCTCCCTGCACCTTCAGTGCACTCTTTTCTTTTGCTGTTTTCTTTACTGTTTTATAATGAAATCTCTTGATTGCCCTCTTTACACCCCTCAATGAGGTCTAAGGCAATACCCCCCTGACCTTTTTTTTCCCCTTGTACCTTATTCATGAAAAGGGAGCAGGAGCTTGAGTGCGCCCACCGATCTTCGTCTTTAAAGTGTCTTCGCTGTCCGTGTATTATTTCTGCATTCCCTGCTTTTGTTCTCTTAGTTTGTCCTTTTACGTTGAGAAAGCCCTGTTGTCTCTCTCCCCCTCCAAAGGTGGCGCTGGGGCAGGGACTAGTAACGGTTGCTGCTTTTGCCTCTCTCCTTTGCTCACTTGTCTCTCTGGCTCCGACAGCGCTGCTCTTTCTCCCCCGGAAACAGCACTGCTCCCGTCGTACTGGCGATCCTAGGTGGTTGCTGCTTCTACCGCTTTTCCCCCGGAAGAGGAAACTGACTCTCCCGAGCACTTTCTCCGGCTCTCCCTGTGTGCGCCAGACGCCGCTGCCCAGAACCCAGGAAAAACAACGAAGCTGCTGTCTCCGACCCTGACTCCCTGCCGATAGTTGCTCCGAGAGCTCCACATACCCCGCTGGCTCAGCACAGGCTCGGCGCGGCGCGGCGGCTCGGCGGGGTCAACCCCTCCAATTTCACCAACTTCAGCTCGAAGAGACTCCTCGAGTGCCCACGCAACCCAGCAGGTACTAAACTTCCTTTTTTTGAATTTTTGTAGCGGCTCCGTGTTATATGTTCATTTCTAGATTCACTTAAGCGGCGGCGAGCATGGAGCTCCCGACCGGACCTTCTAGCCGGCCGCCATCTTCCTCCCCAATAAGACCAGTATCACTGCTTTTTTATTATCCAAAGCCATTTTTATATGATCCGTAACTCCAATAAGGGCTGTCTCTGGGGATTGGTTGGATCTAAACCCAGTTTGTGAAGGATCCAGAATAGTGTGGTTATCAAGGTAGTCCATTAACTGAGTGTTGACATAGCTCTCCACCATTTTACTCATCAGCAGGTGGCGCAAAATGGGGCAGTAGTTTGAGAGAGTGTCAGCAGACAGATGATCTTTTTTCTTAATAGGAATCACTTGAGCGGACTTCCAGTCCAATGGTAAAATACCTTCACGTAAAGAGGTATTCAAAATCTCAGTGATAGGGGCGGCTAGGAGAGGGGCAAGTAGGGCATATTTGTATGCTGGCAAAACATCTAGGGTGGAGCCCAATTTCGCCGTACTAAGCATGGCCTCCACCTGGGAGATCTAGATAACTCTGAAACAATCCAGGCCCACATTAAAGTCCTCGACTACTTGAGATCCCAGGTCAGTGGAATCAGCGTTATCAGAATTGTAAGGAAATTTATTATACATCCGATTGATTTTCTCATCATGGAACACAGCTATGCTGTCGCAAAGGCTCAGAGAGTGGGTGATCTGTTGGGCGCAGGCTGTGGGCTTAGTGAAAGAGTTAAGGACTTTATATAATTCCTTTGTTGAGTTTCCTGCCTGGTTCAACTTTAATATAACATGATTTTTTGTGCTCTTTTTAAATTCTTGTGGTAAGCAGCGAGGGCCTGCCAAATACAACCTCATATGGCATAAGGCCAGATTGTGTATGTGGTATTGATCTGATAGAAAGTAGTGCTAGGGGCAGGGCATCACGCCATTTTAAAGACGTGAAAGCCTGTTTTTTAGCCAATTTCACTTTCAGCGTGGAGTTGTAACGCTCCACCAAGCCTGCTGATTGTGGGTGAAAAGCGGCCTGAAATTTCTGCTTAATCCCTAACCCTTTCATAACATATACAATAACTTGCCCAATGAAATGAGGTCTAATGTCGCTCCATAAGACCGGCCAAATGCCAAATTGAGGGAAGAACTCCTTTAAGAGAACTTTGGCTGTCGTGAGAGCTGTATTATCCTTTGTAGAATATGCCTCAACCCATTTACTGAAGGCACAAACTTGTACTAGGACATATTTTCAGTTATTACAGCCCTCAAACTGAATGCAGTCCATTTGCAGGACCTCAAAGGGTGCAGTTGGTGTTGCAAACCCTCCTGTTGAAGTTTGTGTTCCCTTTCCAGGATTAGACTGGAGACAGACCAAACAAGACTGGACCATCTTTTTAGCAGTGCCGGCAATATCAGGATGATCCCAAACTTGCATAAGTTGCTTTGCCATTGAGGATGCACCAACATGTGCCGGCCCATGTGCCATGTGAATCCTGGTTTATAAGTAGGCTGTGGGTAACTTTCATGTGGTCATATCATTATTCCTCCAGCAGCCCTTATCATCCAGTGCTCCCCCCTTAAACCATTGGTCTAGTTCATCCGTGGAGGCAGATTGTTGCATGTCCAGCACCTCTTGCCTGACATCATGCCAGCGTTCAGCTTGTGACTTCACTACATACATAGATGTGGTACTTCGCTGCATTGCGATTTCACGGGCTGTATGATCTGCTAAGGCATTACCTGCTCCTATTTTATCAGTCACTTTCTTGTGTGCACTACACAATTGCCACTTTCTTAGGATAGGTTAGAGCAGTAAGGAGATTATGTACTAATTCTCCATGCACTATCTGTGACCCATGTGAGGTGAGAAAGCCCCTTTCTTTCCACAAATGACCAAAATTGTGTGCCACCCCAAAAGCGTACTGGCTGTCTGTAAAAATGTTAACACGTAAGTCTGTATTAAGCTCACATGCTCTCGTTAGTGCAATCAATTCGGCCGCTTGGACTGACTTTTGTGGGATGCGAGCTGTTTCAACTACTGTCTGAAGTGTTGTAATCACGTAGGCAGCAGATTTAGTGCGATCAGGCAATTTTAGACACAAGCCGACCACCCATAGCTCCCCATCAACACTAGGGAGAGGTGTATCTTGTAGGTCAACGTGGCCGTTTGTTTGCTCTTCAGTAAGGAATATACAGTCATGTAACACTTGTGACTGAGACTAAGTAGCTGGAAATGGCAATAGTGTAGCAGGGTTTAGGGTCAGACATCTTTTCAGCGTAATATGAGGGGCCAAAAGTGTTAATTCATATCCTGTCAAGCGAGCACTAGTCAAATGCTGTGTTTTTGTTTGATTTAGTAAAGCATCAACACAAGCAGTTTATGTGACAAAACTATTCCTTTACTCTGACGTATTGATACAGCCGTTGCTGCCACTGCTCGGAAACATCCAGACAGCGCACGGGCAACTGGGTCAAGGACAGCTGAAAAATATGCACAAGGACATTGATTATCACCGTGTGTCTGTGTTAAAACTGAGGTTGCATCGGAGCTCTTGTTACGTAAATAGTTTCCGTTAGGAATGAGGGGGTCCACACTCATGCAGGGCTAAAGTAGTGCATTATGGGTAATGACGTTTCTAAGAACCACAAAGTACATTCATGTTTAATGTGATTGGGCGTTGAGGGTTGGAGTCATAATGTTTAAATTTAATTAGTGGGAAGCAGAAGTAACGCTTTTGAAACGCATATTTCAGCAATGAATATCTTGCATGGAAACAGACCACATCGCTGGAAATCACAAAAAGGTACAAGGGGATGTTCTAGGCTTGTTTTGATCTAGCAATGTATACTAGACGGACAGGGGAATAAGGTAAATTGAGGGTTTACATGCCAGGTTACATGTGGATGAGACAATGAAATGAGGTTAGGTACCAATTACCAGAAAGAATGTCATAGTTTTGTTGTTGGAGTGTATTATTTTAGAGGGAGAACGCTGAATTGGGTTAACCAAACATAACATGGCATATAGGGCATCTATACTAGGTTCAAGGGGAGAATGATTCCACACTAAGGGGGTCTTTAGGATGGCGGGCGGACTTAGTCCGCCCGCCATCCTATCGGGTATTGGACCGCCCGCCATAAGGGCAGGGGTCCCGTGGGGGATATTAGGATGCACCCGCCACTGTGGCGGGCGCATCCTGCATTTTTAGCATTGTGGCGGGCGGTGCTCTCAGCACGAATGCATTTGCATTAACAAAGCAGCAGACACCGCACGGTGCCTGCCGCTTTGTTAATGCAAATGCAGGGGGGTAACACCCCTGTGTGCACCCCCACCTCTCCTTCACTCTGGGGGCCTTCAGGGGGCCCCCAGAGTGTTGACGCCACGGAAAGGCATCTAACTAAGCCCATGGTAATATGGCTGGCGGTGTCTAATAGACACCACCACCATATTAAACCTTTTCCGCCCCGGCCGCAAGGCGACCGGGGTGGAAACGCGACAGACGGTCTTTCTGTCCGCCGTGGTCCCCCCGCCATACCAATATGGCGAGAGGTCATTTATGTGAGGATGGCGAGCGGATTGCCCCCGCCAGGCCGGCGGTGGCTACTGCCAGCCAGGCGGGGACAATCCGCCCGCCATCCTAATGGGCCCCTTAGTGTTGTGATGGGATCTCCAGGTCTTCCGCATCCAAAAACTTGATGTACCACAAAGATATCTCCTTCCTAATTGGATGCTGTGTTTGAAGAGAAAGGTCCTTTTCCCAGTTTTCTCTAACCTCCTCCTTTGCTGTTTCAAACCAGGAAACAAGTTGTAAATACTTAAACCTGGAAAACCCAATACCAATCTTATTATTGGAATACTTATATAGCGCACAGCTACCTCCAACGGAAGTGTCCCGGCGCATTTTCTGGCAAGACAGTAAGCTACAGAAGGCATAAAAAGACATAGCTGACAGAACAGTTACTTAGATCAAAACAGCCAGGTTTTTAACGCTTTCCTAAAGAGAGATTCCTTTTCCATCCCTCTGAGTTCCACTGGCATAGAGTTCCACATTACGGGAGCCCGTACTGAGAAAGCCTGGCCGCCCATACGGCTTTTAGAAAATCTAGGAATTTTCTGAAGGTTTTGACTATTCGATCTCAAGGTTCTAGTCTGAAGGTATCTCTGGATCCTGACTCTGAGATACTTAGGGCCCGTGTCATGAAGGGCTCTGTGTACCAATAACATAGATTTAAACAACACTCTTTTCTTCACCGGCAACCAGTGAAGACTCACCAAATGGTGGGCTATACTGTGTCTTACAGGCATGTTTCTGATAACTCTGGATGCCGCATTCTGGATAAGCTGGAGTCTAGCGATCAGGTACTCAGGGGCACCAATCAAGAGACTGTTTGCATAATCCAGACGCGATGTAATGGTGGCATGTACCACCGCTTGACGGCAGTCCATAGAAAGATAGTATAGAAACCTTCGTAACGTTTTAAGTTTCCAAAAACAACTTGACGACAGTTGCTCAACATGGTCTTTTCCTGACATTTCTCTGTCCATTTTGAAGCCTAGATTACGCACTGATTTAACAGGTATTGGGGGAGGGTTAAGGGTGGTAGGCCACCACTGCGCCGAATGCAAAGGAAATTTATTGTTAAAGAAAAGGACCTCAGGCAGTTGTCTGACATCCATGCCACGATGTTTAACAGACACTCTTTGAAGCAACTCAAGTCCCCACCGTCTATTTCCTTAAAAGAAAAAAGCAGTTGAGTGTCGTCAGCTTAGTTGACTACTCTCATCCCACAACTTTCATCTATTGAGGCTAGTGGAGTGAGATAAACATTGAAAAGAGTCGGGCTCAAAGCAGAGCCCTGCGGGACTCCACATGATAGCCCCTTCGTTGTTGAGGTAAAAGGGTGGAGAGTCACTTGCTGAGAACGCCCCTCCAGAAAGGTCTGAAACCAGGAGAGGACTGAGCCAGAGGCACCTAGACTTTCTAACCTTTGCAGTAGGATCTTATGGGACACTGTGTCAAATGCTGCAGAAAGGTCTAACAACACAAGCATTGCACAGTGTCCCTGATTCACATATTCCCTCAGTGTCGCTGTAACTTCCAGCAGTGCCGTTTCCGTGCTGAAACCCTTTCTGAAGCCAGACTGCGAGTCGGGCAGCAGATTGTTCAATTCTAGAAAGTCAAAGAGCTGCCGTTGCACTTCTTTCTCCAAGATTTTTGCAGGGGCCGAGAGAAGCGAGATGGGTCGGTAATTTTTCAAGACCAAAGGGTCTGCATATGGGTCTAACCACGGCTTTTTTCCAATCAACGGGGTAGAAGCCGGACACCAGTGACTGGTTCCAGATTAAATTAAGAACTGGGTTCAGTACTGAGGCCAAGGTCCTATAAAACCTTGCCGGCAAGGAATCTTCAGGGGACCCAGAGTTAACCTGAGGTAGATCAGCTAATGAGCGTTGTACATCAAATGGCTCAAAACAGGACCATCTTTGTACGTTACCCGACACAGGAGAGAAGGATTCCACATCTTTTGGTCGGGGAAATGAAGCATAGATTTCTGAGATTTTATCGTGAAAGAAAGTCGCCAGACTATCACACAAGGCTTTAGAGGGAGGAATAATGCCCCTAGATACCAGAGGATTTGTGAAGCATTCCACTATCCTAAAAATTTCTTTCACGGAGTTGTTGGAGGCCTTGATCTGATTAGAATAGTACTCTTTCATTGTGATACATTTCCTTTGATGAAACATTCTGATAGAGTTTCTATAGATGAGCTTGGCTTCAGGCGTATAACCCAGTCGCCAGGCTCTCCCCAATTTTTTGCAGGCCCTCTTCAATTTTTGGAGCTCCTCCATGAACCAAGGGGCAGAAGGGGTTTTTCTAACCGAGGTCCTATTTTCAATCAGGGCCAGCTTATCCAGGATAGCCACTATAGATGTTTCAAATTTACTAACTGCCAGTAAGGGGTCTCCGGTCGGGCACAAAAGGAGTTTTTTCCCACTCTCTACCAAAGTTGGCAAGGGTGATATTTCTCCAATTCCTGGTCTCTTTAGTGGAGGGTAGCCCTTCCTTTATCTTAGGGCCCTTACCGATACTAAAAGCAATCAAGAAATGGTCTGACCAAGTTACCTGCTGATTAGAGTCAATGGTTAAGGTCTGATCATTAGAAAAAACAAGATCTAGCATATGGCCACCTATGTGCGTGGCTGCTAGAACCTTCTGATAGAGATTGAGGCCCTTAAGCGTGTCAGTGAGTTTTATGACCAACGGGTCATCTAATACATCGGCATGCAAATTAAAAGCCCCCAGGACAGTAAACGAGGAATATCTAGGCACCTAACTGCCAATATATTCATATATCTCTGTTTAATGTCTAATCGGGGAAGAGGGGGGTCTATAAATAAGAATGCCTGACATTATGGGGAAATGGGTACAGGAGATATTGAAGGCTACGGCCTTGATGGGACCCAAGTTCTCCAATTGTTTATAGGCGATTTCCCACTTGTCACAGATTATAATGGCCAGGCTGCCCCCTAGCCTATTGTTAGGATGGTTAACAGCTATTAACCTATATCCCGCCGGTACAGCAAGAGCAATGTCCGGTAAGGAGCTCTCTCTTAACCAGGTTTACGTAAGAAACACCATATCCCAGCCTTCATTCTGAATGCTGAGCCAGATATCCCCAGAGTGTCTGGGGAGCGACCTGCAATTTACATAACAAGCCCTGATCCGTTCCCCTGATTCTCGAGTTTATTGGGGACCCTTTTGGTCAATGTCAAGATCTTCCTGTACTGCCATGGAACTTAAGCTAAAATTACAATGTTTGCACTTTCCCCCCATGTTTCTCCCTCCCCCTCCCCTCTTCTGGGTCTATCCGGGTTTACCTTATAACTCTCCTTGCATGTAGGGGGGCGTAGGGCATAAAGTCCATCTCTAGACCATTTTATTGCCGGTGTAGAGGCAAAACCGTCAGCATGGCTAGCGCTAGCCGCGATGCAGACGCGGACGGGCGCAAACGGGCTTGCCTCTGGCATCCTTGCTCGTGCTGTGCGCTTGTGAGATCATATGGAAATAGGCCGGCTCATCTAACCACTAGTCCGCTAACCCCCAAGATGGCGCCCAAACGAGGAAAGAAGCTCTGTAAACCGCCCTACAACCAGCGTTTACAGAGCAAATTGCGGCGAGAATCAAACAAAGTGAGTAAGGCAGCAATATAAGATTGAGACACACAATTGGAACAGTTAAAAATATTAAAACAAGGTTGGAGCTTAAAATCGGAAAAAGCCGATTTTGTGATGTGAAAATAGCATAAATGTTAAAGTGTGGGTAAGAGAGATTCTGATACAGCCTGTCTACATTCAAACAATCAGCATTTACCACTTCCGGGGCCCTTAGCCCTTAACAATTCCCAGGGATGAATCCCCTTTGCATCTAACAGTTCCGACCAGATGTTAATGCCCGCCCTCTTGATATGTACAGCCAAGCTATCCCTGAGGCATAGAGGAGTACCGCGGGAATCCCAGGTAGGAGCAAAATCTGAGTAATATCCGATCCCCCATCTGCATCTCACTTCATGCCATGTTTCCAAGGCTGCCTTAAGGACCTTCAGGCGTACTCGCTTAAAATACCTCGGGCCCCAAACTTATACAAAAAGCACTCTCCACCTCCTCCACCTTCCATTGGAGCCATTTCACCCAACATTCTTCCCCAAGCTGACTCCTCTGGTTTTGAAAGTAACATCCGTATGCCTTTAAATTGGAAAGCAACCGAGTACCAACCAATGTCCGGAAGGGCCAAACCCCCTTTTATTAGCTTACGCCTAAGCTTTTTCCAGGAAAGCCTCGCACCTTTATCGCCCCAAATAAAGCTCCCGATCTTACCCTGAACCTAGCTTAAGCTCTTACTGGGAAACCCTAGTGGGACCGCATTAAACAGGTAAGTCAACTTAGGGATTATGACCATCTTTACCAAATTTACCTTCCCCTAGATAGTCAAGGGAAGATTCCTCCATCTACTAAAGAGTCGGTCTTTTTCCTTTATAGTTTTATTTAAATTGATCACGGGAATTTTGTCCAAATCTTTAACAATGTGAATTCCCAGATACCTAAAGTCACTGCTGGTTATACCCTCCCATTGGTCGATGTTCCAACACATCACCTCAGTTTTTGAGGTGTTGGCTAAGTGACCCGAGTAACCTAAGTAACCTTAGTAGAGCTTTAACCTGAGGGATAGTCGCCTCTGGGTTGTTGTTATATAAGATCAAGTCGTCAGCATATAGAGCTAACTTACAGCTATATTGTTGAGACTTAAAGGGATAGATTGAGTCATCTAATCTAATGGCTTGCGCTAATGGCTCTGTGTAGAGGTTAAACAGGAGAGGAGAAATAGGGTAACCCTGTCTGGTTCCTCTCTGGATATTAAAATTGGCAGTCAACGTGCCATTTAGAAGAATCCTAGTGGTGGCCCCTTGATAGCAATTACTTAGGGTTTGAATAAAGATGGGGCCAAAGCCCATTACCTCTAATACCTCCCAGAGGTACACCCAACAGACCCTATCAAAGGCCTTGGCCGCATCCAGGGCCACTACGGCCCGAGGGTCAGATCTTCCAATGGCCAGGTCAATGTTACCTATTAACAATTGCGTCTGTTATTGGATGTACCTCCCTGCTATGAAGCCCTTCTGATCGGTATGAACCAGTTTAGGGGCTAATTTAGCCAATCTCCCCGCCAATATAACCCATAAAGATCTTATAATTGGCATTCAGCAGGGTGATTGTACAATAGGAGTCGGCTTTCAAAGGATCCTTCCCTGGCTTTGGAAAGCCAGGGAAGGACTTAGGGACTTTACCAGTAAGGCAATATACTGAAGGTGGCACCCAGGGCTGGAGTCAATTCTTCTGCTAGGAGTGTATACACTTCATTCGGAAGTGCATCTATGCCTGCTGCCTTTTTATTTTTACATTTTTTTATTTGGTCTGTTATCTCTTCAAGTGTGATGGGAGCATCTAGGATGTCGCGGCTCTCATCGGTGAGAGTTGGTAAAGATTTACTCTTCAGCCAAGATTGTATATAGCCAATCGACGGGACCAAATCTTCCTTATAGAGAGCTGAAAAAAGGGAACGCAGACAAGCTTCCATGTCCTCACGGTTACTAGACTTATCTCTATTACTGTTTATTATTAATTCACTTTTGTTATTTTCAGAGCGATCCACTCTTGCTTTCCAGGCCAAAAGGGCACCAGCCTTCTCCCCATATTAAAAATGCTGCATACTCTTTGTGAGTCATTGTGCCTTAAATGTTACATCTCATTTGCCACTGTATTCTTGCCTAGCACATTCCAGGCCACCCTGAACTTGGGACAGCTTTCCTGGGTTTCCATGACTAAGTCTATTCCTCTCAACCTCTAACTGAAGTATTCTCTCCTCAATGGTATGAAGCTCTCGAGCCTCAACCTTATTTTCAGAAGCTATAAGTCCAAGAAGGCTACCCTGCAGGTTAGCCTTAAAGGCATCCCAGATATAATCCATGGAGGTAGAACCCATATTCGGAGAAAAGAATTCTGAGGAGGATAGCTTGATGGCCTGAATTATCATAGAATCCAGGAGCATAGCTCTGTTAAGCGTCTATCTAGACTGTAATTTATATGTTTTACTAAGATAGGAAAAAAGAACTGGGGCATGGTCGGAAAGATGACTTGGTAAAACGGATATCTCCGTTAAGCCAACCAAAGTAGACCTATATGTTAAAATATAGACAATCTTGGAGGAGTGACCATGTTTTTTGCTGTGGAATGTAAATCTCTTAAGGTCTCCCTTCTTTGCCCTCCAGACATCTACCAGATCCAAGTCATGAAACATATTTATCAAAGCACAACGGACATGGGGCGCCCCTACATAGTGACTTAAAGTTGGCCTATCTTTTATTGGATCTAAAAGGACATTAGAATCACCACCTATAATCAAAGGAGGAGTTGCCAAAATTAGTTTAGAGTGTAGCTTACAAATAAATGTCGGGTCGTCGACATTGGGGCCGTAGAACAAAGCACATACTAGCTCTGTCCCTCCGAAGTCCAGCTGCGCTACTACCCACCTCCCAGACTGGTCCGTCTGCACTGATGTAATTGAGCAATTAGCTCTGTCCTTAATCAAAATTGTAACACCTCTGCTATTGATCGTCTGTTGTGTAGTACAATAGCATTTTATCAAGGAAATTGAACGGCTTTCTACAGAGCTTAAATGTGTTTCCTGCATAATACAGATCTGAGCTGAGGAGAGTTCTATATACTTCAAAATCAATCTTTGCCTGCAAGGGCACCTTAACCAGTTCACAATCCAAGAGATAAAGGTGACCTTATTATCTTTTAATGAGGTTCCTGCCATTAGCTTGTAAACTTATTATACCAACAAGACAGACTTTCTTCAAAATTGAGTGAGAAGAGGTTTCATTTTTTTTATTTTACCCACAGCACCCCACCCAGTGAATCCCTCCCCCTTTCCCTCCTCCCCCTGGGCCCCAACCCCCAACACCTCTTCCCATGAGGAACCCTCCCTTCCAATAGGCAAAGCCTATTCGGTCTCTGCTCCCCCGGGGCTTAGAGAAATACATTAAATCAAAGGTTTTACTTGGGTCTTACTGCCTATTGATTACATTAATCCTCCCCCTCAACGGCCCCCCTCTCTACCCCCAGCTCTTTTTTGATTTTTGAAATAAGAGCATCAGCCTCCTCAGTTGTGCGAATCTGATGCATGTGATTATTCCACATTACGCACAAAAATACGGGAAACTTCAGCTGAGCCTTAGCCCCCATGTTATTTAGCTCCTCGAGTCTTTTCCCCAACTCCCACTGTCTTGTTGCCATAATATGAGAAATGCCAGATCTTATGAAAAAAGAAAAAGGACCCCCAGATATCATCTTGCCTTCCTTGAGGGCTGAGGATAAGCTCTCCTCCTTAACAGAGTATGACAAAAAATTAACCAGAATCTTCCTGGGTTTTTGCCTAGCTAAGTTCCTCTTAAATGGATCCCGATGGACCCTTTGTATCTCACCAACAAGATCCACTTCTAGTGAGTTCTTAAAAATAGTCCCCTTTAACAAGGAAATCACAAACCCTTTTATGTCTGACCCTTCAAGGGCTTCGGGGACGTTCAAAAGCCTTAAGTTGTTCCTCCTGGAGTGGTTTTGTAAACATTCTAGCCCTTCCTTAAGTTCTTTATTCTGGGTCGATAGCTTAACCAATTCTGTGGAGGTAGTGCACATAGGGCCATATGTATCAAGGCTAAATGGGTTCGCAAACGCCAAAATTTGCATAATTTCGGCGTTTGCGAACCCATTTTCGCAAAATGGTATGTATGAAAGGATTTGGGTGCAAAATAAGGAATCGCAAAATTTGCCATTCCTTATTTTGCGATTGCATTTAAGGAATCGCAAATTTTGCGATTCCTTAAATGCAATGTATGAAGCAAAAATAATTTTCAAAATGCCCTTAAGAAATCGCAAATTACCACCAACTTCTAGTTGGTGGTAAGTTGCTATTTCCTTGGAAAATGCACATTTCAGCATTTTTCAAAGTGCCATGTTATGCACATACATGCCCTTAGGGCATGTATGTGCACCACATGTGCACCCATGCTTATTTCAGGGGTGCAACAGGGTGTCCTTCGGACACCCCTGAAATTATTCTCAATTTGCGATTAGCAAATTGCGAATCGCAAATTGAGAATAATTTCACATTCATTCCGATGGGCCTCCTGGCCCATAGGAATGAATGGGAAATTATTCCTTTATAGCGATTAGCAATTTGCTAATCGCAATTAAGGAATTTTTAGGAATCGCTAAAAAATCGCGATTTTCTACATACATACCATTTTGCGATTTCTAAATAACAATTCCTTAAAAATCGCCATTAAGAAATCGCTAAAGGGTATATTGATACATATGGCCTAGTCTCTTTAATCTTAGGAATCTCCAGCTCGATGGCATCAGTTCTTAGGGTGACTTTGTCTAGTCTCTTAGCACTTCACAAGAGGCTTGACTGGCTGCCTGACATGGTCGGCGACTGGCTGCCGGCCCCCCCCCCTTCCAACTCACCACACCAAACCCAGAATACAGGCTCATGAAACATGGTTAACTTTTGGAAGGCGGGGGGTCACGAAACCCCCCCGGCCGTATTTATTAAGATATAAGATCATAAATTTTTTAATTGCATGATAAACGTTTTATACAAAAATCATCAAGACATTAGATACAATGTTGTCAACAAATGTGAGAGCCTAACCTTAACAGAGACTCTAATACAGTTTGTTTCCTAACCGAATCTAACATCCTCATCTAGATTTTTGTATATTACATTTCTGGCCATATGGCAAGGTCGCTAACCGGTGTCAGGTCCTACGAGCTGCGCCTTACCTAGAGATGTGCGCATGCGCAGCCGGGCCCGTTAATTACCCGGTCCACGCCGTGAACTCCATTTACCCACTAAAGGAGGGCCCTTACTTTGCGCCATCCGGTGACGTCATAAGTATGCGCGCGCGGGGTGGCTACCAGCCTAAGGAAAGCGTGACTACTCCAACCCGCGGCCCTTTGAAGCACCAGTTACCTTGCCCCTGAAGTTCTAGGAGGTGCCAATGGCCCCTCCCCCTGGGCGGGAACCTCCATGGGATGATCCCGCCCCCTCAGACCTTAAAATTAGCTGCTCACCGGTCATGACCTTACCGCCACAGGCCAGCATTGTTAACCGACGATCTGGCCTCCCCCTGTCTTGACCCACCCTAGAAAGTTCTCACCTAGCAAAACCCTCCAACCAGGCCCAGACATTATTAGACCACAGGACGTTCCCTGCTTCAGTCAAGTGTACCCCATCCCCCAGGTAGAATTGTGCGCCCCAGATACACCCATGTGGAATCGTCTGCAACCGGGGGGCTCGGAATAGTTTGTCCAACTGTGTGTTGATCCTCTTTACCGAGTGATTCAACGCCCTGACCGAGTCCCCCCCTCGCCACTGCCACTGAGGGATAAGTTGAGACCATACTACTGTGCAACCCGGGCAAGTCCTGGACACCCACCCCGCAGTGGAGATGATCTCCTCAATGAGGATGCGCCTCCCCAGTTTGGCCAGGTCATTCTCCCCTAGGTGAAGTATCACCACTGACGGGAAGTCGGGCTGCTGAGCTAGGAGTCCCTGAAAGAAGTTCCTAAACTGACAAAGGCACAGACCCCCTCTCCCGAAGAATGAGATGTCTAACCCCTTCAGTGCCGCCCTTCTCTTACGGTCTCCTGAAAGAAAAACATGTTGCACCCGCCTTACATAAGAGTGGCCCACAATCCAAATCTTCATTTTTTCGCGTCCAGCATGCTGCTTGTGCTGTGACGGTGTAGCTCCCTCATTCCCGGCGGTGAGTTCCTCCCCTGCGTCACAGGTTTGAGAAACTGCAAGAACCAGAAAACATACCAAGCGTGAGAATCATCCTGTCATAACATGTCAATCCATACATATTGTTTATAACAATCAGATGACCATCTCCCAATTTTCTTCACACTCTCAACCGAGAGACCCCCTAGCGCTGCTTCAGTTGCCGCCCCTATCCTAAAGGAGTGCGTGCCAAATTCATGGGATCCAACCCTGCCTGTCTAACGGTCAGTTCCAGGACCCGCCTAAACTGGTATATAGTCAATGGTGTCCCATCGGCATGACACAACAGTGCCCCCCCGCCGTGCCCTCCCGTTGCCTGTGGAAAACCTCCACATGAGAAACCGGGCAACAGGGGTTGGTCCCGGCCCGGTGGAGCACTATGGTGTGACCCCGAGATTCCTGATCAGTTTTTGACCTCTGAATTGTCACCCACATGGTATCTTCCCTGATCCTAACACTAGTCAGTTGTAGGCCGCCCAACTTATCCCCTTTTGACCCTGCCACCAGTTTGTCAATTCTTAGAGCCCCATAGAAAGCCAGGGAAAAAGCGGCTTTGAACAGATGTATCTCCCATTCTGAACTACACACCTCGTGCAATGCCAGTAATAAGGCTGCCAGCCGCGCCAATCCTATGGGCTTTCTCGTATCCGCAGAGTGGCCCTGCAACCGGCGCCATCCCCTCATGGCCTTGCGCACCATAAAATTATTGGTGGGGTCTCGCATGCCCTTAGCCTGCGCAAAGAAGGAGACCGCCGCCCTATGTCTGCTTGCGGCTGCCACTGATCTCCCTTCCCTGTGCATCCATTCCAAAAAGTCCGCAAAGCTGTCCTCCTGTGCCCACCTAACCTCCCAATCCTGCCCTAAGAAAGCGCGGTAAGACAAAAACGCCCCTTCGTAAGCTGTCTTGGTCCTGGGGGCTAGGCTAGCAACCACGAGGTCCTGTAATCTGGGGCACCAATCTGCCAGAGTACTGCCGGGAATTGTGCTGGCGAGGGTTCTGCTGCAGGAAGATGTTCCCTGAAAACCTGCATTTTAAAGCGAGAAAGGGAGTCAGCTGCATTGTTGAGGACGCCTGGGACATGTTTGGCCCTGAAGAGTACATTCCATTTTAAGCACTGAAGCACAATCTCTTTAATCAGGCGCAAGATGAACGGACAGCGTGCCCCCTGTTGGTTTATGCATTCGACCACTGTCATGTTATCCGACCAGAACACCACTGATTGGTTACATAGATGTTCTGGCCAGACCTTCAATGCCACCCACACTGGAAAAAGTTCCAGGAAGCCAATGTTGGAGGTCAAGCCCCATCTTTTCCATTCCTCCGGCCACCGTTGGCCTACCCACTTGGTCCCTAGAATGGCGCCAAAGCCCACACTACCAGCAGCGTCTGTCCATAAACCCAATTCTGCTGATGTAGCGGGAGGACCTGACCACACTACCCTGCCATTAAAGTCCTCCAGAAATGCCATCCATATATGCATATCCTGGCGAACCTCCGCTGACAGCCTAGTGCGGTGGTGTTTCTCCTGTAGTCCTTTCGTAGCCTGGGCAATAGAGGGCGAGAATGGGCGCGCCATTGGGATGACCCGCAGTGCAAAATTCAGTTGCCCCACCACTTCCTGCAGCTGCTGCAAGGAAACCTTGCTTTTACATAGGCATTGACGCAGAGCTGCCCTGAACCTAGACACTTTGTCCTTGGGCAACCTGAAGCATCCCTGTACTGAGTCAATTTCAATGCCCAGGAATTCCAAGCAAGTAGCCGGGCCAACCGTCTTCTCGGGCGCCAGCGGAACCCCAAAAGCCCGCATGAGCACGCAAAATTCCTGCAGTGCCCAAGCACACTCCTGAGAGTCTGCCGCGCCTAGGAACAGGAAATCATCCAATTAATGCATAACCTGTTGGTGGCCCGTCGCCTGTCTCATGACCCATTCTAGGAATGAGCTAAATGTCTCAAAATAGGCACATGATATGGAACAGCCCATGGGCATACATTTGACCATTTAAAACTTGCCCTCAAAAGTGAAACCTAAAAGGTGGTGGTCCCTCGGGTGCACTGGGAGGAGACGGAAAGCGGATTCTATGTCAGATTTAGCCATCAATGCCCCTGGTCCCAGGGCACGCAATAAGGCAACCGCCTGATCAAAGGAGGCATATTTTACACTACAAATCCCTTCGTCAATCGCATCGTTCAAGGATGCCCCTCTCGGCGCAGATAGGTTGTGGATCAGTCTAAATTCACCTTTCTCTTTTTTGGGTACTACTCCAAGCGGTGAACACACAAAATTAGGGACAGGTACCTCCTGGAAAGGGCCAGCTATCCTGCCTAAGGACAGTTCCTTGGTAATCTTAGCGGACACCACCGTTGGATTTTGTTTCACTAACAATTGGTTCCTGCAATTACCGCTACCTGTGTAACCCACTGCCGGGATCCTAAAACCTTGTGAAAACCCCTCCTGAAGTAGGGTGGCCGCTGCGTGGTCAGGGTATCTATTTAACCATGGGATCAATGCTAACACATCTATTGGCGTGGGGGGGGGGCGTCTCGTCGAAGTTACTCTGGCTTCCCCCTTCCCCTATGACCATGGTTGCCTTGCTTGGACCTGCAGGTTGTCTCGGGGTGGGACGGGTGTCCACAGACTGCACACGCATGCCTAAATCTACAGGTGCCCTGGGGTCTTGTGCATGTGCGCTTATTAAAATCCCAGCATACCCCCCTCCTTTCTGACCCCCCCCCTATTCTTCCCCGGGACCTCATTCCCCTGGGTTGACCGAAAGGGCTGTTGAGGCCTGGCGGAGAACACCCTGACTGCACTGGTGGCCTGAGATGGGGCTGTGTCACCTGAGAACTGTTTATGCCAAGAAATAAAGTCCACCTTGTCCCATGCCAGTGATGCGTCAAATTCCTTGGCCTTCCTGAAATTAACATCATACTCCTTCCACGCATCCCCAGTGTATTGATCGCTCCACCCCACAATCCTGCTCAGGTAGCAAGCCATTGCAGCCTGCACATTTGGGGGGCGTTCTGCCGTGATAGCCGAAAGGACAGCAAAGGCCCTGATCCAATTCTTCAAATTCTCCTCTACTCTAAACCTGGAGCATTGTGCCCTCCATTCACTTGGATGCATCCACTCCTTCAATACCTTGGCCTGTTCCATTTCCCTATTGTCTAGCAACAAAGAGAAAATGTATACATATTTGCCTGCCCAAATCATCTCCTTCACGTCCTTGGACACATGTTGCCCCAAGTTTTCACTTCTCGTTGGCACTAGGCCGTCCCCCAAGAGAGGCAGGGACACTTCCTTACCATTCACAGGCACTTGGGCCGGTAAAACATTATCACCATTCGCCTGGGCGGGACTGGAACCTGTAAGGGAAGAAGATGATGGACCCGCACTACTGTCAGCCGTCGTTGCAGCCTTAATCTTCTCTACCAACTTTTCCGCTTCTGCTACATGATCAGATGAGTCAAAGCACACACCCCCCTTTCGCAACCACGGCAGCAAGTCCGCTATCCGAGATACCAATTCTGAAGGAACTGAGTCTGGGTTACCTGCTGGGCCTGCAGGGACCACTGGGGGCATGACCGGCGGCACAAGCGGAATGGGCAAGGGTGCGGCCGGTGGCGGCAGGCCCATGACTGGGATTGGTACCACGGATGAAGGGGCAGGCCCCACAGGTGGGAGCGCCGGCGGGATGGCTGGAGCCGGTGCCGCGGGAGCTGGAACCACAGGCATAGGTGTAGGAGGGGCCGGGACTGAAGGTACAGGTGTAATAAGTACCAGGACTACCGGCTAAGGGGCGGGGGCAGCGTACCTGGGCTTCTTGGCCTTAGACCTCTTAGGCGGGGTAGCAAAATCCCCGCTTGGCAAGGGGGGCGCTCTCTGGCGAACAGGCCTACCCGATGGGCCAGGGGAATCATCAAACCTCTCATTAATCCGAGCCTCCAATTCATCAACCTTCCCCAACCGTTTGTTAATTTCGCCCATTTCCCGCATCATGGCCCGCATCATAACCTCCATCCTGGACCCTCCTTTACCACCCCTCAGTCCTGGCATGTTAAAACAGCTGCCTACACTCCTAGTGTCACAATTGGGCGTACTTGTGTTCTGTACCTTCACCAGATGGAGGATCTCCAGGGGGCTTTCAGCACCATGCAACGGCAACCGCAACACCACCGGCTTATCCGGCTATGTAAGGGGTGAGTAAACCTAGTGTAGACCCACCAGGCGGCTACCAGGAGCGATGAAATGCTAGCCCCCCGCTCTCCTCTTACCGACCAATCCTGCGTACTCCCTGCCGGTATCGGATCTGCACCCACGTCTTACGTCCCCCTCCTTGAGCTCCCCGCGAAGTGCAGCAATAGTGTCGTAAGTTGCCTGGAATAGAAGATTGTATCAACACCGGGGAATATGAGGCAGGAGCAGAGTTCTGTAAACAAAGGGTTGAACTTATTGGAGGCTTGAACCCCCCTGTTAACCACCCACAAGGCTGCCCTTGGCTGTTACTCTCACTTTAACTTAGTACAGTTGTAGCCTTGAATAAAACAACCCCTTTTCTGTAATTTAAAATCATCAAATTGTTAGATTCCCCAAATTGCACAATATCCCTCACTTTAACCTAGTACAGTTGTAGCCTTGAATAAAATAACCCCTTTTCTGTAATTTAAGATCACCAAATTGTTACAAGCACAAAATTGCACAAAATCCACTAGGGTCTCCCATCCAGGTCCTACCCTGGTCGACCCTGCTTAGCTTCCCCTCACACTTGTGCCCTAATGAAACCAAATTTCGTAACCCCGGTAGCTAAAGCCGGCTGGGGGCGCCAGAACCGCACAACAAGCAATTAATTTGATCGAGCAGGGCATGGGATAACAAATGAGTGGCCCGATGCCCCCGTGTAACAGGCAGTTAATTCCTTCGAGCAGGGCGGGGGAGAACCAGGAAATGGCCCGATGCTGCCACCACGCTACCGTGTCCCCGTCCCTTGTCGAGCCGCTCTTCAGCCCGCCCCCGACAAATACCTTAGACCGCGCTCTGCACCCTTCTACCGTGTCCTGTGACCAGCTTTCACCGCCGCCGGAAAGTCCCTCGCGATGTCCGAAGCTCCGGCAGCCCAAACCCCTTTGACAGCAGCCCGTCAGCTGACTCCGTATTCCGATGCGATCCTGGAAGCTCCAGCAGCTCACACCTGGAAAAACAAGAGAAAAGGAATTTAAAAAACAAGAGGCCCCCGAGCGCGGGGCACGACAGGCTGTGGGGGAGCATCCAGGGAACAAGAGGGTCTCCCGGGCACTCCCTGCCTCTTTATTCCTAAGGGGTCCGAGGGGGGGGCGGCTACGCCCCCACCTGGCCCCTCCTGCGGCCCGCCCCCCTGACCCGGAAGTCCTATGATGACATCCGGGTCAGGGAGGGCGCCACAAAATTGGCGGTGAGGCTCGCCCAGAAGGGCACGCCCCACCACCGAGAGGCATGGAGAGGGAGGCGGTCGCCGCGCCGCCATGCGGGCGGGGGGGCCCCCTTTTCATTCGCTTCTGAGACCAGAAATCTGCTGGTCATCTCAGCCTGGTTCATTTCAGAGACAGTAAATCTACTTGACATTTCATCGTTCAATGCGAGTAGGATATCTGCCAAGGAGTGTGTCATGGGATCTATAGTCACATTGTCATCTGGGGTTTCCAACACACTTGATGATGTTTCCTGAGAGTCATGGGCAGCCAGAGCAGAATACCTGTTCAAAAGGCTCACTTCTGAATGTATCGCTGTCGCACCATGAAGACTCCCCACTGAGTCTTCCTGTTGAGCTCTAGGTGTCTCTGTACGTGCTACGCATGTTTTCTTCTGGAGATGGCTTATGGCCACCACAGGCGGACAGAGGGCTATGTTTACCCACCAAGGGGCTCTCCTGGCCCCCGTTCGTTAAGGGGTCACAGCCGGAGGCAATTGAGGCAAGAAGGGCCAAAGTCGGCCCGAAATGCATTGGGTACATGAAACTCCATGGCTGAGGATGTACTGTGTATTTATCACATGCTCAGAAAAAGCCCCGGATGGGCGTATCTGCAGAATAAGAAGCAATTTAAATGCTATTGCACCGCACGTGTGATTGTCAACGTGAAATTAAAAGTACATATCAAATTCATTTGGAATATTCTGGAAAAATCATTTTGGTTAAATTTGGACCTTTTGGCAAAAACATATCGTGAAGGACTTCAAAGGCTGTGCACTGGACTGGAGTGGATATTTCTCTCCTCGCTTGGATGTTTTATAAAATAAATATGCCTATTGGTAAAGAAAAAAAATTAAGCGGTTGTCAAGGAGGACTGAGTGAGAGAAATAGAAAATAGCTTTAAAGGAGGCTCACGGAGAAAGAAATCGAGCACAGAACTCACCAATGTCTCATCGTAAATGACTGTAATTTCAACGTTTATTGGAATTCTTAAGTGCAAGGAGCAGACTCTTCTGATGAAGTGTTGCTTACACTCACAATGCCATTCAATGATTGCCAGCTGTTGTTTTGAATGCACAATGGACAGGATTCTAATTTAAATTGAATGTCGGCATACAGTGGCTGCCGCCATAAAAACGAAAGTGAGGGGGCGGGGACAGATGGACAGGGTGGGGTGAGGGACAGGGAAGGGATGAGGAAAATAATAATTTTAATGAAACTTACTTTTCCGTTCGCTGCCTTAGATGCCCATCTCGGTGCTCTCCCAGCAGACTCTTGGAAAGCAGGCTCCCTACCCAATCCAGACGCTGCTCTTATGCTAAGAGACCAGGTTTGGTCTGAGCAGCCTGCTCTGCTGCTCAGAGAGTCAGTGGAAACCTGTGTTTTTTCTCTAACCTGGGTTGGGGAAATAGAAATGCGTAAGGCGGGTGGCCAAACTTACATGTGCACTTCTAAGTGCCCACCACTTCTCCAAGTCCCACCCAGCCATACACGCATGCCTAAACCAGTCACAGAAAAATAAAATGATGTTATTTTATTATCATTTCGTTTTTCTGTCACTGATCTGAAGAGTGGGGTGCTGCTCCTCTGCCATTACGGAGGAGCTATCCCTGACAGAGTAAGCGTTCAGTGCAAGCGACTGCTGGAATGGAGGTCAGCTGTCCCTCGTTGTCGAGAAGGTACTCCTGTCATTAATATTCATGACGCAAGAGTTTTTGTCACTCTTTGATTATTATTGTTATTATTAGTATTATTCTTATCATTATTATCATCATCATCATTACCTTTCTTAAGCACCCTCTTACCTAGAAAGATGTCCTGGTGCTAACAGATGCCAGAAATATTATGTGTGACACTAAGGAGTGCTTATTGTTTATAAATCAGGTTTTTAGAGCTTTCCTGACCTTTATCAAATCAGAGTTAGTGCAAAGAGGAAGAGGCACTCTGCTAAGAGTTGAGCTGTCTGCACTGAAAATGCTCTTCGGCAGTGCACAGAGAGTGAGTGAACTTCGGATTCATTCGACGATTGGCTTCAGAAGAATGTACTGTCCTCACTGGGCAATACTGACCTAGGTTTGTCTGAGGGTACTGTGGACCGACTTTATGAACGACCTTGCGCACCAAACATAAGGATTTAAAGAGGATCCTTTTGGACACATGCAGTCAATCGAATTTGTATAGCACTTCAATGGCTGAGGAGCCGCAAGTAAAGCAGATCTAGCCATACAGAGACTGAATCCTATTCAGCCATCTTAGCTGCTGATGTGGCATGCCCAGGAAAAGAGAATTACCATAGTCCAGCCTGCTCAGAATGGTTGCTTGTGCTAACACTAGGTGCATGCTCATAGGGAGTAGAAGGAGAAGCTTAATGAGCATTTGAATCCAGCAAAGCAAGTTGAGGAGACTTTATTGACATGTGAGCATAGTGACAGATCTGCATAGAACTTAAACCATAGAATCCTTACAGCCATGGATGAGATTGGAGAAGTATCATCCGTCCAAGCCAGAAATCATAAGGCAAGGGCTGAGGTACCTTGAATTTGGAATAGAAGTAGAAGCCACTGTGTCACAGTCAGACACGGACTGCAGCCCCGACTGAGACTAGTCCATCATTTCTGTGCACTATTGCTTGCTGCTTGCCGGTGCCACCACACAGCAGCACTGACTCCGACTCGACTGAACTCAGTAGTTGGCACTGTCAGCACGGCAGTTCACCAGCAGCCCAGGTAAGGCCCAGGCGGGCCTTTTTAAAAGTTTCTGCACACCCATTAACTAGTAAGTGGCTTTACGATGACTGCCAAGCCAGTTCTGTGCCCTGCTTTATGGTTGCAGGGCACGGTACCTTGGTCTCCCTTTCAATGCGAGACCGTTCCCCCCTTACACCTTTTCCCCCTTTCCCCCTCCATACTTCCCAAACGCTAACTTATTTTTCTCCCACATCTCTTCTCCTCTCTCCCCCGTCACTCCAGTTTTGCCATACGCGGCCCTTGGGATAAGATTGTTCTCCATCCTGCTATCAGTCTCCCATTTCCACAGGTAAGATTCTTCTAGGAGGGCCGGCTGCCACTACCACATATTTCCAGTCACATATTTTTTCTTTATTTGCGTGCCCCCATTCACCAGCTTTGTGCTTACCACTTTTCCTATCCCTCCTTCCTACTCCAGTCCTTTTTCTCCACGTTACCAGTAAGCACCTGGCCTGCACAGGCCACGAAGGAGTTTTCCACACTGGAAACCTTTTCCCTAGCCTCTCGGGCGTTTACACCTGTACTATACCAATAAGGTTATTTTACCAGGCCAAGCTACTCCTGTCTTGGTATCTGATGCATGCTAACTATTGCCATGTGTTTCTTTTGGACATGCCCATCCGCCTACGATAATTGGACCTCCTATATTGGACTCTGTATGTATGCAGATTGTTAGACCTGTATTTCGATGCCTGTCATAATGCTTCCTACGTGAATCAAACCTGGTATATAACCACACGTGTAAAGCACTATCCTGCCATCTCTGTGATTCCCAATGTGTGGGAACCTGGACTTCATGTGCGCACCTTCCTTCCTTTTTTCTACCTCCGTCACTTTTGAATCGGTAACACTTGTGTTTGATCATGTGCCACACTTTGGTTCTACTTTACATTTACGTATAACATTTATTATGTCTTTGCACGTTTACTCTACCTGGCTATATTTGTTTGTGACTATATGCCTCGCTTTGGTTGAACCGTGTACACCATATATTATGTCTTTGTGCACTCAGTATACCTGGCTTGTGACCATTTCTGATATACATTATGTTGCCAACTGTTACGTCACCTACAACGTTTAACTTGTTCCTTAATGTGCGCACTCTCTCCTTTTTCTCTCTACTCATGCCATTTCCCTGCCGGCTGTCTTTTCCTTCGTTCTGTCTGCCGCCGTCTGTGATGATATCATATCGACGCATGCATTTTGTACTGTATATTTTTCTACTTTTGTTCATATATTATGTCTTCGCACATTCATTCAACCTGGTTGTGCCCATCTTTGAGGTGCATTATGTTGACATTTGTCACGTCCCCTACATCTTGCTAACGTGTTCCATAATGTGTGCTCTCTCGTTTTCTTTTCCTTTTCTTTGTCTCCTTCTTCCTTTCTCTCTACGTACCTAAGCAATTTCACTACCGGCTGTTTCTGGCTTTGTACTGTTTGCCAATATCTGTGATGTAATCATGTCGACGTATACATTATGTACTGTATTCTTTTGCTTGTGTCTTCTCTTTTTTTCTCCCCTGGCATTTTCACTGCGGTATTTCGTTACATGCTTTTCTCTCTTACTGGGACTCACTTTCCCCTTCTCTCCCCACTCCATCCTCACCATATGGCCTATATCCCATTCTTCTTCTTGCACCTCCTATCTCTCCCTTTTCTCTCTATAACCATCCCATACACACTACCCTAACTGGACGTTGACCCACACTTCTTCTGTTTGTTTTTTCTCTTTGCTCCTATCGCTATGTTTGCTCTTTCTCTCTGCACATGCAAGGCAAGCATCAACATAAGTGCCGCCCTGCCCACCCCTTTAGCAAACCAGATCGGAAATCAGATCAGTTTTGAACTTGCCAAGATGTACTGCAAGGCATAGGAGACTGCATGTATTTGAGCTTGCTGCAGGCCGTACTTTTGTTAATATCGGGGAAATAAACATGAAAACAACAGGCACACAAACTGCTAAAAAATTGATCCCACACTGATCTGTTTGATTTATCAAACTAACCCATCAGTGTTTATTTCACCTCATACTTAGCAGCTGGAGACTCATGGCTCACTGAGTTTGCGCAACCTAAATGCACACTGCATGCTAATGCCGAGTTTACAGAGTTACATAGCTTGCTCTACTCCTCATTCACTCCTTTCATTTGGGGCTCCTTCTCAGTCAAAGATGCTAGGTTAGCAGTATAATAAATAAAGTTATAAACACATTTGTTGAAAGATTTGGTGATGGCAGGCAAACTTTCTCTATTATGTGTTAATGATCGCTCATGGTAGAGTTTTATTAAGTAAACTCCCAGGTTTGTTCATCCATTGAGTATGCTGAATTGTCTGATTAAATTATATTGTGAATTAGGCTCTAAAATGCCTTCCAGTATTTGGCTTTATAGGTTCTTGTTCAATGTTGAATATGTATTTTAGTATTGGAGCTTGGTCCGTCTTTTCGGGATTGCCTGTTTTGCTGTTGATTGCTATGCACACATCTCTTAGTTCTGGCAAATACCAGGCATTAAATGTAGTATTTTTGTGTTTGTCCCTCAGGTTCCATAGAGTTGTGCTGCTTTGATGAATTGGACTGTGCTGGTAGTCTACAATGGCTATTAAAATTGCGGGTCACCCTAAGCAGATTTGGGGCCAGATGTACGACCATGAAATTTAGCGACTCGCAAATTGCACTCAATTGCGAGTCACAATTTGCGAGTCGCTAAATGCCATGTACAATAGTGTCTGAGACACTGTTAGCGATTCCTAATGGGGTCGCAAATTGCATGCCTCATGCATAATAATGAGGGACTCGCAATTTGCGACCCCATTAGGAATGGCTGACCCTCCCAGGTATAGTGGCCTGCTGGGCCCAGCGGATCTCCATGTCTGGGACTGCTTTTAAATAAAGCAGTTTGTTTTTAAAATGCAGCAGGTTTTCCTTGGCATGTTCTAGATCCAGTGCAACACTCACATTGTTCACTGCAGTAAGGAAAATTACATATATGGGGTTTCATTGAGGTTGAACATTCGCAATCTGAAATGTCACCAAGGCTCTCGCAGTAAGTTGGCTTTGTGCCACGACAAAAGTGTATTTGTGAAGTTATGAATCAATTTGTATTGGAAACATTTTCCACATGGGGATGGCTGTGGAGTTGTATTACTGAGAAACCTACACACCGCAGTGCCTTCTGGCTTTACTGTGGGCATATGGTTTTGCTGCAAATGTGGAATTAACAGCTGCTTTAAAATTGTTCAAGCTTTCCAATGGATACAAGTCTCAAAGCTTACATCCTATTTCAATTTTTCACAGGCACCAGTGAGGAAATCAGCAAATAGTTTAACGACAGACAGCAGAGAGGAAACCAGCAGAAAGGTTTTCTACAGGCACCAGAGAAAATCAACAGATAGTTTGACAAGCACCAGTGAGGAATTCAACCAATAGTTTATCAACAGGAATGGCAGGCAGCAGAGAGGAAACCAGCAGAAAGGACAGGCGCCAGAGGAAATCAACAGATAGTTTGACAAACACCAGGGAGGAAAATTAGCAGATAGCTTATCAACAGGAGCAAGACAGGAACAGTTGTCTCCAGGGTACAGATCACTCAGCAGACAGTTTAACAGAAGGGACCAGTTCCTAAATCAGCTGAAATGTAATCAACCATCGCTAAAATGGAATTTGAAATACAGTTGAAAATCTGTATCAGAAGTGATAGACAAATAACAACTAACTACTGCTACTTGTGTACTTATTGATATTTCTTGTTAGTACATTTATGGTATTTTACATAATATACGTGGGTGGTCTCTGTTAGGTGATACATCTATAATATAGTTTGTTTTCTTTGTACTGTTCATTTTATTATTTGTCAAAATGAACACAGTTGACAGTTTACTCACAAAACCATTTTTGGGAATGACACACGAAGATGAACTTTGGGTGAAAGGACTAGGACCTGATAAACCTGAAATAAACATTGAACAGTCTACAAAAGACCAGGGGAAGGGTTACACACGTAGGTTTACACAAACCTGGTTTGATAAAATAGAGTGATTATCTGCCAACTCTTTTAAGAATGCCTTGTTCTGTTTCCCCTGCTTTCTCTTTGGGGGTGATGTTAGCTGGACTAAAACAGGAGTTACTGACCGTAAACATCTGGCAGAAAAAATAAAGAGGCATGATTCCAGTAAATCCCACTAGAGCAATGTATTAAAGTTATCTTTGTTTGTAAAACCATATATTGCACTGCAGTTAAATGAAGCCTACCGCAAGGGGGTAATCAAACACAATGAGGAGGTTGATAAGAACAGTTATATTATTATCCAAATTGATTGACTGTGTAAAAACGTTGTGGAGCTTTTGAATTGGCATTGCGCGGCCACGATGAAACTGAAGATTCCCTAAATCCGGGAGTCTTCAGAGGGCTGGTTGGTTTTGTGTCCAGTATAGGCAGTGCAATGGAAGCACACTTGAAAAGTGCAACTGTATTTATAGGCACTTCTAAAACAATCCAGAATGAGTTGCTTGACTGTAGGCTGGAAGTAACAAAAGAAACTATTGTAGAACAAATAAGAAGCACTGATTACCTAGCTATCCAGGCCGATGATACAACTGATGTCTTTACCAAGACGTGGTCAGTACTGGTTTTCTGCTACATTGATGGCAATTCCAAGGTAGTGGAAAGATTTTCTTGCTTTTCAAATCTTAAAGATTCAAATGCAGATACAATTTTTAGCATCTATTCTTAATGAACTTGACCTTATTTTCCCAGAGCACAGTGGTAAAGAGAAGTTAATTGCTCAGAGCAATGATGGTGCAAGGGTCATGCGTGGTGCCTCCGGTGGGATTTACAAAACAAATCAGAGACATCTGTACAAATGCAAACCATGTCCATTGCTATGCCCACCAACTAAATCTAATCATGGGACAGGCTACTTCAAAAATATCCAGAGTCAGAATTTTCTTTAAACAGTTGGTGGTATTACTGCTTTTTTTCCCGTTCGCCAAAACGGACTGAAGTGCTTGAACATATAGGGGTAAAAAGAATACCAAGAGGATCTGCAACTTGCTGGAACTTCAACATCCGAGCTATCAATATAATTCACGATCACAGGGATGACGTTGTGGAATACATGAAATCTATTACAGAAGACAGTATATTTGATTCCACTTCTGTATGTGAAGCAAAGGGCTTTACCAGACCTCTGGAAGACAGGGAGTTTCTTTTTTTTCTTTTTTTGTTCCACAGCATAATGCCCCATGTCAATATTTTGTACAATCAAATACAATAACGAGACATTGATACTGTATCTGTACAAAGGGACACTTCAGCCTTTATGATCAGCATCAACAAGGTACGAGAATCCATTGATAATTTGGACTCTGAACTGCCACATGATTCTCGATTTACAAACCGCAGATAAATACCTTGATTCAGGAAGGAAAAGAAGTATGTGACATTATTGTGGTGCATGCCAAGGAGCACTTTGCATTTACAAGCCATCTAGTCAGTGCAACACTACTGCATAATGACCTGTTTCAAAAACATAGCAAATGTTTTCCTACTGCAGCTTTCAGTGAAACAGTGAAAGCATATCCAATGCTAAACAAGTCAACATTGCACACTGAACTATCAATCCTGTGTGGAAGACAGGACTTTCAGCAGGCTACAGGTGGTGCCATGGCTTTTTATATATTTTAAAACAACTTACAGAATTATTTTCTGAGACTCCTAAGTTATTGAGAATTGTCATTACAACATCTATGACCACATCTGAGGCTGATCGATGGTTTTCCACACTGTTAGAACTGGGGGTCTCTAGTTGGCTGAGGTAGGCACCTTAGTCCAAATAGGGACCCATGCTTCTAGTCAGGGAAAGGAGGGACACACTCTTAAATAACCCCTGCTCACCCCCGGTAGCTTCGCACGAGCAGCCAGGCTTATCTCAAGGCAATGTGTAAAGTATTTGCAACCACACTCCCAGTGACACAGTGATAATACCACAAAGTGACACCACACAGATTCTATAAAAAGCGCTGTTTCTTAATCAAAAGAAATACAATGAGACCAAACAATAGAATTCCAGCATATGGTATTCTTAATATTTCACTTTGCAGGTTATTAGGCCAACAATCACTTGTAGGTTATTGTGGTATTAACGAGCTGTTCACGATGAACAAATGCAGTCCTAATGCAATGCTATGCAGTTTGTAATGTAGAAATAAGACAGTCCTTAATGCAAGTACTAATGCAGTTCGTAATACAGGAATAATGCAGTTCGTAATGCAAGAATAATGCAGTTCTTAATGCAAGAATAATGCAGTTCTTAATCCAAAAATAATGCAGTTCTTAATGCACGAATAATGCTGCTCTTAATGCAAGGATAATGCAGTTCTTAAGGCAAAGATAATGCAGTTCGTAATGCAAGAATAATGCAGTTCATAATGCAAGAAGTAACTCTATAAGCCAATCTGAATGATCAGCTCGGGCACCACTAGGCCCCAACTACAGAGACAATGTCCGTAAACTTAAAGGGGCGGCCCAGGTACTGCTGGGCAGGTACGGGTCACAGGGGGACTAAACAGGTCCAACGGGGTACAACGGGAGAGAGATTGGAACACTCCTGTACTCCTCCTGCATGCCTCCCCAGGCCACACGCTTGCGGCTCTTGACCGGAGTCCAAGCCTTACCTGGGGGGGGGGGGGTTGTGTGCGGTGCCTTGCCCTCTCTCTCTCTTCTTGCTCATCGGATGTCCAGCTGGGCTATCCCGATGACGTTGCAGCTCCGTTGCTAGGCGACGCTGTCGCCGGACGGGTTACGACACTGCCTTCTCCTTCTCTGACGATCTTGGGCAGATTCCCCTTTGCGAATGACGATCAAGATCCCTTTCAGCTTGCAGCTTCTTTAGCTTCAAGAAATCCTTTAGCACGTTGCGGCTCGGGCCGGAGACGATGATCCTTACTCACAGGCTCAGTTACGATGACGGCTAGGGCCAAAAACAGCAATGCAGCAGCGTGGACGATGTTTCTCGGTGCATGGGCAATGTGGTCACGGGGCACCTTGTAAACACACCGCAGACCACACAGCAGTCTCAGGCGTGCAAAAGCACACGCACAAAGCGTCACTGAGACATGGTTGGAAACTTTGATGTTCCTGAGTTTCCACAACAGAGGACCAGCTCTCCTCGGGTCCTTGGAGGCAAGTTACTTCAGGACACAGCACACAGGAAAGTCCTTTCAAGCAGGGGGACACAGCACACATCAAAGTTCCATGTCCTCTCCTTAGTCAAATCAGCAAACTGTAGACCTGCCCCATAACACACAGAAAGGGCAGTCCTTCTCTTCAGTCTATTCAGCTGTTTTTCTTTGGCAGAGATTCCTCTTGCTCATGAGGTTGTTTCAATTTTTTTTAGTCTTGAGTTCAGAGGTTTCAGCTCTCACATCTATACCCCTAAATGTCTTTGAAGACTTTGTGTTCAGGGGGGCTCTGAGCCTGGTCCAAACCAGACCTGGGTGTCTTCCTGCCAGTGCACACCTTCTTTCTTTGATAGTGAGGGTCTGAGCCCAGACACTCCGCAGGAAGTGAAGCCATTATTTTGTGGCAGCAGCACAGCCCTCTTCGCATCAAAGAGGCTACTCCTCCCACCATACCAAAGGCAGGCCAGCCTGTTGCTGTCCCGCCTCCTCCTCCCTGGTGTCAGGATACTTCTCAGACCCTGTCACATCCAAACCCAGACAGCCAATACACAACCAGGCAGATGCACGCAGGATGGTTAGGACAAGAAACCAGCCACTTCTAAAAGTTTGATTTCTAAACACACAATTCAAAAACCATCTTCACAAAAAGATGTGTTATCAAATTCTGAGTTCAGGCACACTAAACTCCATCTCTCCATCTTATGCCTATGGGAAGATATGCTGGAAACATGTGACACAGCACTCCCCATTCTGTCCTATGGGCAAGATGGCCTTGCCACAGTGAAAACCAAATCTAGCAGTATTTCACTGTCAGGACATGGTACACACCTCAGTACATATCCTACCTTTTACATACACTGCACCCTAGCCAGGGGGGGACATTGGGCCTGCTATAGGGGTGGCTGATAAGAGGGAAGGGTAAGGCCTGACAAGTGCGCACATTTAACAAACTGCTCACAGGCACTGCAGTGGAAGGCCTGAGATCTCTTTTTAGGGCTACTTGTGTGGGTGGCACAATTAGTGCTGCAGGCCTACTAGTAGCATTTGCATTACCAACCCTGGCACACATAGTGCACTTTACTAGGGACTTTACTAGGAAGGCAAGCATACCAATTATGGACAACCAATTATCATAACACTTTATACAGGGAACACTTGCACTTTGACACTGATTAGCAATGGCAAAGTGCCCAAAGCATCTAAATCGGCAAGATAATGTCAGAAAAAGGCCTAGGAGGAAGGCAAATAGTTTAAGGAACTTTAGCCAAAAATGGCCAAAAGTCCAACACACACTGAAGAGGATAAAAACATTTTAAGGAACACAATGACCCAAGCTCGACTAAATGCATTGGCCATGCTGTCAATGGAAAAGGAACTAATAAATCAGATTTCAATGAGAGAACTATTGAAAAGTTTGCTCACATTAAAGAACGGCATGCAAACATTCTGTATTAATAGAAACCATGAAAATTTACATGGTGCTGTGAATCATTGGTGCTAACAAATATAGTTTTGGTTTACTTTGTATTGCAAGTAACATTCAAGTATACTGCATGAACCTATGAACATAAATACACCATGTATTCAATGTATGTTTCAGTATCTTGCATGACTTAAGAGGAATTCAGACTTACCATTATAAAGCCACATAAGCTTGGTGTTTGTTCAGGGTATTCCTTAATGCACCTCTCTCTCAACCTTTGTTCAAAGTTCCCCAGCAAATATGACCCAGTTTTGTAAATATACTACACTCTGGCAAGCGTTAGACTAACTTACAAACTATAGCCAGATAAACTGAGACCATGTACATTCCATGACATATTTAAAGATGGTGCATATTGGGCTACAGTCAGTCTTGTAAGAATTCCAGGATATTGTTTATTGGTATCATCTTTCCGGAGGGTATTTTAGTCAGTCCTGATTATAGTCTTGTTTTGCAAACTTTTGCTGTACAGCAGTGTCCTTTAGGTAAAGCGATTTTCTTCTGGCTATCCATTTGATGAAGCTGTAGTGTGTTTGTTCTTTTTCTAATTGTAAACTGATACATTGTAGTGTTTGCTGTGTGGTGAAGACCTGTAGAATCCGGGATTTCGTTTTTTGTTTACCATATCTATCACTGAGCATCATATGGACTGATACTGAGTGGATTTGTTAATAATATTACTTAATGTATAAGGATGGGATTAATTTCTGAATGGATATTGTTTAATATCCTTGTCAACTGAAGAACATACTAGATTTGATACCATTGCATATCTTTAGATCTACACATGACGCATTAACTCAAACTTAATACTCAACACATCATAAAAAAGTTCAAACAATTATATAAAGGTGGCAGCACTTCATGTTGATCAAGTCCATTACTTTAGCAGAATCTCATGCAAATTGCCATCTTCAGTGATGTAACATCTATAAGTGTGCATTTACATTTTCATGCAAGGGGCCTGAATGTTGGCTCTTTTCAGTTTGATAAATGATATAACAATGTTTGTTTGCTTGTTGGAACATATAGAATTCTCTACAAGTAATATTTTGTTTATAGCCTCATGGGTATTAGATAATATAAATGTGTAAACCCATACAACTTTGAGAAAGTTATGTTTCTTCTTTGCCCCAATACATATTTCATGTAATTATTTATACAAACTTTCTAAAGTACTGGTTAACCAGACTATTTATCAGTGATGTACAAAGTATTTAAATTTAAAGTATATAAAACATACTTCTTGTACTATTAAACCTTCTCTACACAAAGATTTTGGTCATCTTCCTGCTCTAAATAATTTTTGAAAGGATTTTAGCATACTTGATTGTTTAAATGTCAATCTATATAAAGTATTCTACATTACTGTTTGAACAATTGGCTTTGGGGTGATGGATATTTACGTTTCGTTTTCCAACTCTAAAGCTATCCGGCTCAAAGATTAATTGACTTTCTATAAGATTGAATTAATTTTTATCTTCAAATGAATATTTCTATCCGTAGACAATTATATAATTTGAAGATTTCATTTACCTACTGTGTACATGGCTTTGAACAAATGATTCATAAAGGAATCAGACATGCACAGGTAGGGAAAACATTTTATGTGTTGCATGTATATACTTTATCTCTGTATGCATATGTGTTTTTAATTTATGCGAGTTGCCTTTATCCATGATATTGAGTTTCAAAAAATGAACACTAACCAATATGATATTCTATATGGAAAAAGTAGGCATTTGACTCCGTTGGGACATATTGAATGCCACTTTATCTCACGTAGGCACTGGCTTGAAAATGCACCATTGGCCAACTCATTTTACAAAATGTTATGTTTCTTCTTTGCACCAATACATATTTCATGTAATTATTTAAACACATTTTCTAAAGTACTGGTTAGCCAGACTCTTTATCAGAGATGTAAAAAGTATTTAAATTTAAAGTGTATAAAACATACTTCTTGTACTATTAAACCTTCTCTACACAAATATTTTGGTCATCTTCCTGCTCTAAATAATAATTTTTGAAAGGATTTGACCATACTTGATTGTTTAAATGTCAATCTATATAACGTATTCTACATTACTGTTTTAACTTTCAAATGTCACCAGCTGCCGCTGCCCTATTCTAAGAGGTTTAATGCATTGAGCATGTTGTAAATGGGAGCAGTGGCTTCCCTGTGAGTCAGGGGTGATGAGAAAGAGTCTGGGAGGGTATGGGAGAGAAAGGGTAAAATAGTTTTATCAAATAGTAAAAAAACTTTATTGCGTGATTTAAAAAAAAACCTTTGCACAATACAAAAGATAAAACATTTTGATACTTATTAAATTGATATAATTATGAGTAAAAATGTAACACTTGTTAGATAGCAGTAGTAAAAGTAATAAAAGAATGCCTAGCCCACCATGTATCCGAACTCTCTTATTTGTGACATGCACCTTTGGAGACTATCTCTTCAAAATGATTGTGGCCAGGATTGTGTTTAGCAGACTAAAGGTATCCAGCCTGTGTGCAAAGCCCTTTATTTGTGTTGATTGCACTTTTGCAGTTACATCCGGTTTTCTCGAGGTGCTTACAGGGCAGTAATTGTCCTTATTGTGGATGTCCATGCATCTGCGCCTCTGGCTGAGCTAGCGATTGGCATCTCCCCTTCCCTAGTTTTTTTGCTGCGCAGTCCATAAACCTCACCAGTGCGCAATTTAAATGTGTGTTCCGTGGGTCGAAGCAGGCCAATACTGCGGATCTGCATGATCTGACTTCCTTATTAATCCAGGCCCTCCGCAGGAGGAGCCTTCTTTCTTCCAGGAGGCTGGGGCACAGGCACACAACATGAATTATATCTTCCCTATGCCTGCCGCAAAATCGGCATGTCTCCGGGGCTTGTTCTCTTTTCCATTTGGGAAGGTGGCAAGACAGGTTAATCACCCCCAATCTTAATTTTAGAAAACTGAGATTAGTGCGTGCATTGAAAGTACAAGTTAAGTAGCTCTGAGGTGTCAGTTGATCGTATGAGATGAGGGTCATCCAACCATGGCTTCTTTTGGCAAGGCTCGCCTTATCTTCCATTGAGGAGAGCTTTTTTGTGCTTTTTTTCGCTAGCCTTTTAAACTCATATTGGCTGACATGCAGGTCCCATGCATCGCTCAGGCCCAAGGTTTTTAATCCACTTAACAAATATCGATGCCCCACTGTCCAATCCCTTAAGCACCTCACTTCCATATGTTAGAGTTGGAATGACCTTTGCCTGCGCCACCTGTAGTGTTGGAGCGAAAGTTGGGCCAAATAATTCCTTTTGGATGGAACTGAGAGCAAAAGCTAGTGCTGTACCTTTCTTTTTTTGTTCACCCATATGGATTTTGTATCTTCCGTTGTTGTTGAGGATCACTCCTAGATACTTGTGGCATTTGGATTCTGTAATTCTTTCAGAATTTAAGACCCATGTCAGCTTTTTTGGTCTTCCTGGGCGAACTGCCAACATTTTTGTTTTCTTGTTATTTATCACAAGCTCGTTCTTGTCTGAGTATGCGGCAGTTGCATCCATGAGTCTTTGTAAGCCCACCTTTGTGCTATTTAAGAGGGCCACATCATCTGCATATAAAATATTTGACAGCTGTAGACTACCTAGTTTAGGAGCATGGGAATTTACTTTGTTAAGGTCTTCCGGAAGATCTGCTAAAAATAAATTGAAAAGTGTGGGGGCCAGGACGCATCCTTGTTTCAGTCTTTTTGTTGTGAAAATTGGTCTTGACAGTCTAGAGCCGTCACCAATCTTAATCCTGACCCAAGTGTCCTGATGCAGTAGTTGTAAGGCTCTTAGTAAACCATCTGGGATGTTCAGCGCGAGAAGCTTCTGCCACAGCTTACCCCTAATGACTTTGTCGAATGCTGAACTAAAATCTATAAATCCTATGTAAAGCGATCTGGTACTAAGCTCCGCCTGATCTATCAGACACAAGAGAGCCATGAGGTTAACCATAGTGCCTGTTCCGCTCGTAAAACCAGTTTGGTTTAGTGGGATTATTGAGTGTTCCTCGGCCCAGTCCCGTAATGAATTTAGCAAAATCCCTGCAAAGTACTTGGCTTTATTATCAAGTGAGAGCAACTAACCGATAGTTGCTGGGGGATTTTTTGTCCCCTCCTTTGAAGATTGGAACAAGGATCGATCCTCGCCAAGAAGGTGGAATGTTGTCCTTTGCTAAAATGGAAGTAAAAAGTGGAGCTAGTTTGGATGCCCAGAAAGCTGGGTCCTCCTTAAACAGACCTGGAGGAATTCCACCTGGTCCTGGGGCCCCATCTCTCCAACCCTTTTTTATCTGCCTTTCGATTTGGTCCTCCAAGACTGTACTGTACTCAGTGCGGTGTTCATGCTTTTGTCTCTCTGATTCCTTTTTGTTTTTTATACTTTTGTGGGAAAGCTCGTCCATTGTAGACCCTATTCGAAGGTGGTTTGAAAGTGTGTTTGACTCTGTTGACGTGTTGATGCTCTTTGTGCCAGTGACCTGATTCAAAGTGTGGTCTTGTCAGTTGTTGCAATGTGTGTGCAGAAAAAAGTACCACTCGGACTCCAGTATGTTTGATGAGGCGACTTTCGGGACACGACCCCCAAGACTATTAACAATATGCCAGAATCTCGCAGAGTTGTTTGACCTTATATCTTGATATAGTTTGGCCCAGAAGGAGTTCCAGTGTGCCCTACGATTTTCTCTTTTTACTACCTTCAGATGCCTACGAGCTCCTCTCCTTTGTTTTTAATTCCCGCCATAGCCGGTTCATGCCTTTATTCGCCGATCGTATTACTGGATCCCGTGAGATCGACTGTTGGGACCCCGTCGCTTCCCCATGCGTTGGTGGCTTTGCATGTCTGGCTGACAGCTTACTTGTAAAGCTAGTCCAATTAGCAATTTAATCTTCTATTACCTCACCAGTGATCTCTATCATGTGCTTTGCCTCCTTTGATACTACCTGTAAGTTTTTAACTGAGCACTTTATTCGTTTTAAGTTGATCGTAAAGCTTTCAAAAGCTAGTGTTCCCGCCTCATCGTGTTGCACCATTCTAGTGCTAAACAATATTTCTTGAGGACTGGGATCACTTTCAGGTCTGTCACCAAACCCGTAGGTAATTACTTGATTCAGGAGAGAAAGATTAACAAAAGTATAGTCGATTAGCGATGCACTGGTGTTTGATAAGAATGAAAGGCCAGGCGGCTTGTCTGGAGTGAAGTGCCCATTAAGCGCTCTGAGGCCAAGATGTTCTAGGCTTCCTTGTAGGATGCGTCCTTTCTGGTATTCTTTGCGCCATCCAGGATAGTCCTGTGATGGTATAGCCCAAACACTTTCTTGTGATTTAATTACCTCGTTTTTTTGGAGGACAGATATTAACTACATGTTAAAAGTACAATATCCGCTTTCGGAAACCTTGATCTCATTCTTAGCACTTCGCTATCAAATCTTCTGAGACTTTTTGCCTGGACGTGGAATTCGGGCGAATGTACACATTCAGTAAGAATATAGTTCTGGGCTGGCCTTGGGGGGAGTTGAAGGAGATTCCCACAGACTGGAAAGAGTAGGATGAACTTCCGAGATCCCATGATGTAATTGCATTATTTGTTGATATGAAAATAGCTAGACCTCCGCTGCCTCTTCCTGATGATTTCGCTTTGATAGCAGGTGTGTGGTGAGCTTTTAACCCTTCCAAGTGCTGCGGCTCTGTCTCTTGTAATAGTATGATCTCGAATGACCAAAGGTAAGTGATCATGGATTCTTCTCCCAGTTTGTTCGATAGACCATTGATATTCCAAGAGCAGACCCTTAGAAGGCAGGTTCCTTTTTCCTTTTGACTGCTGATTTGTCAGCGTAGCAGCCGGGTTGAATTTAGTTAGCCCGCCAACCATGACCATGAGCAGGTCTGTTCCATTCCCCCTTTTGATTTATACTGGCCGTTTCATGCCTTTTGGTCTTCCGAGTCGGGGACAGGAGTCTTTCCCCGGGTACTCCTCAGGACTGAGTAGACTTTTCTTTGTTCCGCTCATGGGTGGTCAATGAGCCGGATTTTCTGAAGGACATACGGGTATCCTAGTTCCCTGCTGGGAAGTATAGTGATGCCCCACTGATAAAAGGTTTCAGTGTGGCTTAAAATCCTATTCGTGACTTCACTCAAGCGCCAGGTGACCTTCGTAATTTCATTTGTTTACCCCTGTCCTGGTACTATAAATTCAATTGAGATAATATCTTGGGAGGTTACTGCATTTGACAACCCAATGGCGTCTATCAGCTTAATGATGTTCCCGCAGTTTAGTATGTCACAGCTGCCTTTGGACTTATACTCTGAGTATAGGAGTGTGATGGTTGTAGCTCCGTGAGAAGATACCCTATCAACCCCGGTTGGAGAGACAGATCTTGTCACCCCGTGGGCTTGGGCTGGTCCCATCCAGGGTCCAAGTATTCCCCCCTTCACTTTTTTATGTTCGGGTGTGGGAGATGACTTTTCCAATGCTCTAGGGCTTTTTTGAATTGTATCACAACCTTTTTGCGCCTTGTCTCCATTGTCCAGCGCTGATGGTGAAGAATTGTCCTGACAAGATTTGTGCTGGCTGCTGACTTGAGTCTGATTTTGTACTTTAGTTTTGCATGGCGGCTCTATAAGCCTATTTTGCCTGTGGCTCGCATCACTTGTTGAAGGCGTAGGGTCCGAAAATGGCCCTTTGATGATAATACTTGACTCAATCACCCCCCCTTTGCTTGAGTAGATCTGGTCCGCTTCTGGTATTTGTTTTTCCATCTCAGGGGGTGAAGAGCCCGTCTGATTCTGCTTTACACAACTTGATGGAATTTTTGGTTTTTCCATCCCCTTGATTTCCTTGTCTGTACTAGTTTGGTCGTATTGCCCGATTAAATCTGGAATTTTTGGGTTTTCTGTCCCCTTGGTTTCCTCGTCTGTATTAGTTTGGTCATTTTGCCCGATTGAATCTGGTCGTTTGTAGATGTTGAACAGTGGATAGAGGTTCGGCTCTTGCCTGGGCCGACAGTTCCTATTGCGGCCTTTTCGCTTCTTTTGTCTTTTTCCCTTTCCGTTAAGATCATCTGAGTCTTGATCTACATGAGATAATAGGGTGTTGTCTCCTTTGTCTACGGCTTGGAGTTTTTGATAGTTAGCCGTTGTACCACCAGTGGATGGAATTTCTAAGGATGGTGTTGTGGCTCTGGCTGCAGCCCCTCTTTCCCCTAGTTTTGCTACTGCCTTGGCCTCGATTACAGGGCGTATATCATCATCTCTTTTGCTTAAGGGAAGAGACTTTGCATTTGTGTTCTCTTTAATGTCCTCCAATAATTTTGTCATCATCTCTGGCAGCGTGCTTAGTTTCTCTATAATTGGTGAGCAGTGGCAGCCTTGTCGTGGGGGTCGGCATCCGCTTGGACCCGCCTGATCAGGTTGCTTAGATTTGTGATTTTATCATCAATGTTGGCGACGTACATTGCCAAAGTGTTTAGAAGGCTGATTTGTATGTCCATTTTGTTGGCTTGGTAGGTCATAGCATCAGCTGACCTTTGTAAGATATCCAGGGCGATGGCCCATGCCGACTCCTGTTTGAAGTCCTCTTTTTTCCTCTCATTTGTGGCTGGGGATGGCCTACAATGAGCAGGGCTGGACTGTTCCCATGAGACACAGGGTCAGACTGATTTGCATATAGCCATGTCTGAACTGGGGTGGCAGAGTGGGCTAAAGAACGGTGATGGATCAAACCCAGATCTTTTGACTGGGTGTGAGTGTTTGATTGGTTCAGATGCTCCGTCCATCACCACCCCCTTTTGTACCGCTTTGGCCGCCATAAGTGTGGCAGGGTATGCTCAGACGTGAGTCCCTTGCTCACTTTGCCACTGGATTCAAGCAAGCCGGGCTGAAGACGGCTGTAATGCCAGAAACCGGTCCTCGGAAGCTTGTTTCCGGTCCAGGGAAGGCATGGCTTGGCAGTTCGGGCTGGACTGTTCCCATGAGGCACAGGGTCAGACTGATTTGCATATAGCCATGTCTGAACTGGGGTGGCAGAGTGGGCTAAAGAACGGTGATGGATCAAACCCAGATCTTTTGACTGGGTGTGAGTGTTTGATTGGTTCAGATGCTCCGTCCATCACCACCCCCTTTTGTATCGCTTTGGCCGCCATAAGTGTGGCAGGGTATGCTCAGACGTGAGTCCCTTGCTCACTTTGCCACTGGATTCAAGCAAGCCGGGCTGAAGACGGCTGTAATGCCATAAACCGGTCCTCGGAAGCTTGTTTCCGGTCCAGGGAAGGCATGGCTTGGCAGTTCGGGCTGGACTGTTCCCATGAGGCACAGGGTCAGACTGATTTGCATATAGCCATGTCTGAACTGGGGTGGCAGAGTGGGCTAAAGAACGGTGATGGATCAAACCCAGATCTTTTGACTGGGTGTGAGTGTTTGATTGGTTCAGATGCTCCGTCCATCACCACCCCCTTTTGTACCGCTTTGGCCGCCATAAGTGTGGCAGGGTATGCTCAGACGTGAGTCCCTTGCTCACTTTGCCACTGGATTCAAGCAAGCCGGGCTGAAGACGGCTGTAATGCCAGAAACCGGTCCTCGGAAGCTTGTTTCCGGTCCAGGGAAGGCATGGCTTGGCAGTTCGGGCTGGACTGTTCCAATGAGGCACAGGGTCAGACTGATTTGCATATAGCCATGTCTGAACTGGGGTGGCAGAGTGGGCTAAAGAACGGTGATGGATCAAACCCAGATCTTTTGACTGGGTGTGAGTGTTTGATTGGGTCAGATGCTCCGTCCATCACCACCCCCTTTTGTACTACAATGAGCAGGGGCATCTTTGCTATATGATGTAAGCATGTTCTCCCATTCTTTTGATTCCAGAAAGGAGAGGTCTCTCTCCGTGGCATGAGCCTCTACCTCATCTGGTGGAGGCCAAGACCAGCTCTACCTTTGGTTTGAGGGCTGGGCTGGATCTATATCGCCCTCCCTCTAAATTGACGAATGTTCACGTGGTGCCTACGGTGAGGTTGCATAGAAGTCCTCTCCTTGTTCCGTCGCATCGGTTGTACTGCCCTTTGTGGGTAGTGTGACGTCGTCAGGCTTAAAGGCTGAACTGACCTGGGGAGAGGATATATTTCTGGCTGCCAAGTCACTCGTTGAATCTAGATAAATTTGAGCATTCGTTGGTAGCAGGTGTTCTGCAGCCAAGACTAAAGATGAGACCCCTTGCCTGCTTGACGTGGTTATGTTAGGGTTCCCCCCCCTTCTTGTGGTTCTACAGCATCCAACTTGCCAATAGCAGTTGCTTGGTGTGTTAGTGACATTCTTGACGCTGTAGTCTCACCTGAACTGGCCTTGCAGATGGTAACTATGGGACTCAAAGGGACAGGTAACCCCGTGATTTTCATGTTGCTTGAGAAGACAGCTGACCCTGCGTCTTTCAGAAAGGAGAATTGTGTCGTTATTTTTGGTTGAAGACCAGTTGATTTGTGTCCGACAGAACTGGCTTCCTGTGGAAGTAAATGGGATGAACTAGCTGCCATGCCACCTGACGCGCTTGGTGACATGTCGAGAATTTGATCAGTGGCAGCACTGGGTGTCTCAGTCTTTCCTCTCCGTTTCTTTTTATTTTGAGGGAGTGTATTCCTCTGCTTCCCTGATCGCATCCTGTGCTTGGGACTGTGTTTGAGCCGGTCTTGTTCTAGAGGGCAAAAGCCCCGCCCTGAGCCAGCGCGCGGACTAACAGTCTATGACAGTCACTTTTTGTGGAGGTCAGTTACCACAGCTGGTTACCTCCTTCCCTACAGGACTTGTTACATGGGCCTGTACCCTTCAAGCAGTTTGCCCTTGGAGCAGAGGTCGTTCAGCTAGCCACTCACTTTTTATGCAAAAACTTCAAGTGTCCCAAAATTCTTTGCCACTGTTGTAAACTCAGGATCATGAAGGGCACTTATGCAAAGGAGCAGGAAGACACCTGTGGGCAAGAGGACACCTGTGAGAGAGCGAGAGAGCCTCCTGCATGAACCCCTTGCTCTAGCTCAAGCTCAAGCTCTCTCCACTCTGCCCGCCTGCAAGGAGAAGTGAGGGAGGGGACCATCAGCATCCAGGTCCAACCTCTCCTACCTCGCGCCGTCCAGCGATGATGCCGGTAATGCTCACCCTTCAAGCCTTCCTTCAGTCCGCCGTCAAGCGTCCACCGTCTGGCACTGCTGGAACAGCGTCGGGCTTCCCCCAGCCTCCCCAAGGCCGCTGCACCTCGAGCCTGGGTCTGGGTACCTGAAATCACAGTCCGCCGAGCGCCAAGCACACAACTCTGTAGCCACTGTAGCCGCTCACAGAGGCCCAGCCCGGTCCCGCTCCTGTTCCGCCGCACCGCCGATCCGCTGCACGAGCCAAAACTGCCAAACAGCTGCGGTAAGCTGCGGTAAGTCGGAAATCCCGCACAGGACTCCAATAGCAGCACTGATATGTCACAGGATGGGAGACCAGGGAAGACCCAACCACTCAGAAGCAGCAATTCATTGTGGGAGGCCTGTTCTAAGCATGCTTTGCACCCGCTTTGCACCCGCGGCGCCACTCACGGTACCCACTCACGGCACTCACGGCGCTCTCAGAGCAAGTTCTGTGGCTCCTGGTGCTCCCGCGGCGCACGCAGTGCCGCACCCGCTGCACCCACAGGACTCAGCGGACTCAGCGGTGCTCAATCACGTTGTTGAAGCCACCGCTTCTCAACTTCTCAGCGCTTCTCACCTCCTCCCTCCGGCTCACGCTGTCAGTCTCACCGCGGCAGGCAGGCAGCAACAGAGCCGCCACAGGACCGCCACAGGACCACCACAGGACCACCACAGGACCGCAGGAGCCGCCTCTCTCCTCTTCGCGGATCGTGCCTCTCCGTCTCAGGCTCACTGGCTCACTGGCTCTCGTTTGTTTTATCAAATAAAACATTTGTGAAGGACTGGAGGAATAGGCTTGGCTGCTATTGCAGCCAAATCCTCATGCAGCTTTACTAGCCAGATTCAGCGGCCTGTAAAATTGGCACCCTTGTTCCAGCACCCAGGAGAACTGTGTGTGGGAACACCTGGCCAGTCGTGATCAGGGACAGCAGAAAGCCAATTCTTCATGTGTAAAAAATTAAGCGTCTGGGCCCTTCTCGGGAAGCCACTGCAGCCTATGCCACGTATTGCCCCTGCTAGCATTGTCAATAACAGTACCAACACAACATCTAACCTTCACACTTGTTCAACTGTGACAATTCAGACTATTTCGGGCCGTACAAAGCTATAATAACAGTGTGAGAGTCCATTATTATTAGGGCTCCTGATTTTATGGTATTTCATTTTTTAACTGCTGACACGGACTAAGAACTTTGCAGTGTCAGGGCAGCAGTCATCAGTCCTCCGAATAGCAGAGGACATGACCCTCCGTCACCCCGGCTGCTCCTGGGCAGGCTGGTGCATGTGAGTGCATGCTGGAGCTTTGTGAATAATAAAATAGCAATGAAAATATTTCATTGCAATTTTATCATTCAAATTACTTTAGCCCAGCGGGCAGTGGGGCGACAATCCCCTGTCCTCATGAAGAAAGCTCCGCTCAGGTTGTTAATGTTTTATCTTCCTGTGTAAGTTTTATAGTCATTTGTTTTCCCAGTTTTACTGCCTTCCACTTAAGAGATTCACCATGCATAATTACTTGAAGTGTTTGCACAACACTGAGAGACATATTTAGATTAACTTTGTGTGTGCATCTGCTGTGTAACTCTTGCACAACACGATCAGGACTAAATTACTGTGTTATATTTCACCATTTTTACTTATAGTCATTTATCAAACACTGTATTTTAAATCTGTACTAATCTATACGAAACATGTAAAAAAGATTTGAGGTATTTATGTCTTTCACCAGCACGCAATCTCACTGTCATTGTCAGTATTCAATGCTGAATGTTATTTTACAAATGAGTAATGTTTGAGTTTTTTCTTTTTCATTTCTTCCTGTTCAATAATATTTCACCCATAAAAGTTTTGTTTTTTGTCTTCTTTTTAAATACATTTACATGTACAAATACAATATATTTTGCTAATAAAATATTATAAAAATGGGGCCCCAATGTACTTGTGGCTTAAGAACTACCTTAACGACAACACAGTCTGGATGAGTCGTTTGAAATGAAAGAAGACAGGGCACTGAAAAGGTGGGCCAGGAGAGCAGTTCATCCTGAAGGGTGGCCTCAGATTTGCCAGTTTCCCATTCATCAAATCCAAAACAATGGCTAAGGACATGAAAAGCTGGAACTGGTGAGGATCTCTTCTGGCCACTGGGCAAATGCTGTTTTTGCAACGTTTTAGGCTTGCTTTGCAGAGAAAAGAAAAAAGAATAGATGATGGACGGAATCCTGAACATCAAACATTCGCCCCCAGTCACAGATCTGGGTTTACAGTCACATATCTGGATTTAATCCATTGTTTTTTTGCTCACTATATCTTCCCAGTTTGGACCCAGCCATTTACAAATCAGTCTTGACCCTGCTCCCCCTACGAACAGTCCAGTCTGAACTGACAGGACTGGTCCTTCCTGGACCATAAACAGGCCTTCTGGGGCCAGTTTCTAGGGATGTTTGATTTGTTTAGCACCCTGTCCATCATCTTGTTGTGCTTGCTATGTTTACCCTGAGTGGCAATGGGTATGCCCAGATGTGGGTCCCTTGCTCGCTGTGCCACTGGATATAAGCTAGCTTGGCTGATGATGGGTTATACCCCAAAACCGGTCACAGGATGCTTGTTTCCGGTCCCAGTAGGACCTGGCCTGGCTGTTTAGACTGGACTGTGTCCATGAGTAGCAGGGTCAAGACTGATTTGCATATGGCTGGGTCCAAAATGAAGTGGCAAGGTGAGCAAAAGAAGAATGGATTTCACCCAGATCTCTTGACTAGGAGTGAAAGTTTCATTTATTCAGCATTTTGTTTGTTTGCGGTGCATTGTAGAGAATGCCATGTAAAGGGCGTCCATTAAAACACAGAGATCTGTGCAAAAGAGCAAAAAAAAAATTAAGCGAACAAATCACTATTTTTAACCTTAGCATTATTAATATGATAATCAAAAAAACTCAAAAAACAAATGAAGTTTATCTACATGTAAAACGTGAAAGATAATACTAAATTTGAAGCATAATCGTTTTGCTCTCTTTTTACACAAGCAACGTACATTGGGCAAAATGGATTTGTTTCATTTTTAAACAAATATTATTTGTGGATCAGTGAATTTCTTCGCGTTGTACTTTTATTCTCCACCTGCGTACACTATAAAGTCATCAGTGCTTTTGGAAAGTATGCATTACTGTTCTGTGATTCCTCTTTGATTATGGTTCATTGCTGCCAATGTATTTTTTGACAAATGTTTTTATCGCGCCAAGGTGCTAATGAGAGTAAACATAAGTTTAGTAAATAAATGCAATAGGCAAACATTGAAGAAACATATTGGCAAGCAATTGCAATTGTATTCATCACATCCTATGCTTATGAATCATTTTGGGTGTATTCTTATTAATATTACAATCAATATAATTAATAATAATATTAGTTATTATGACATACACAACAAGCGCCGGTCTAATCTGAACGTCTAGGGAACCTTTTCAAAAACAGACTCCACGTCGTTCATCAGACTACAAAAAGAATCACCTTTTCATGTCTAAGATCCCGAACCTTCGGGAGCTCAAGAAAGCAATTAACAAAACATTACACAGACTGCGGCGAATGGGACATGTTCCCATTGTTCAGAAGGAGCTAACACAATTAAAAGCAAAAAATAAAAGAGTAATATGGTAAGCGAAAAGAGAATCGGATGATAATCTGTGGGCCAGGCTATTGTACGATTCAAAGTCTAACAACAGCGCAAGATTCTGGCGCACAGCTTAGATAATATGAATGTACAAAGAATTAGGGAGGACGGTGGCAGAGTCTCCCCGGCCCGCTTGACGCCAGCATTGCTGTCATGTGAGTGTAAGACATGCTTGTACTATCGTGTTTGTCTACCTGACGCCAGGAATTCAGTCTTTTAAAAATACGTTTTAATTTGTGCATTTTACATTTTATATTTGCTATTTGCTGTCACTTACTGGCTCAGTTCAGTTCCCTTCACGCTCCTAACGCCGCACTCCCAGTACCATAGGGGCAACAGGGGCCCATTCCAACACAGGGAAGTCTGGGCTCGATACTCCAGCCTGCCTGCCCCGTTCCGACTCGGCAATTAGTGTCGTTGAGCGGAGGGCGGACAGGTAAGAGCCAGACATACTTCTGGTCGGAGCAGCGGTTAGCGTTCTAGGCTTTTCCTAGGAAGGGCTATTTAGCCCTCCCTCTGCTCTGAGCGCGCAGCGATCGCGCGCAGGGGTGCGCCTAAGAGCGCGCCTAAGACAAGCCGAAGAGAAGCCCGTCTGCGCCGGTCCGCGACCGGACGGGGCCAGGGGCCATGGGCTCTGTCTCAAAGGACATAGATGCAATTATGCGACAAAGTATCCGGTACTCATCCCAGACGCTTAAAGATCTGCAGCCAGAACCTCTGGTAGGTTGTGTCGTGCGTTCTCTGTTATGCCCCGAAGGCCCATTCTCATGCCTACATTGCCGTTTTCAGGCATCTTTTACTAATCCGGTCACTGGTGGTATTGCTGAGAAGACCAAGTTACCTATTAGGTCCTGTTTCCAGACATCCTCCACCAATTCTTCTACTAATTTGAATACTGAGGAAACTCCGTCAGTGAATAGTTTAAAAAGTTTTCTTTTAAACATTCGTTCCCTACTAAAGCACCATCTTGAATTCTGGGATCTGGTTAATAATGTAAAGCCAGATATCTGCTTCCTCACAGAAACTTGGTTAAAACCCCACACAGTTCCAGCTATTACGCTAGGGGTTCCGATGGGATATAAGGTCCTTAAATTAGATCGTCCTGTCAAAACCGGGGGAGGCATTGCTATAGTATATAGAGATGAGGGTTTGAAGATTTCTCTACTAGAACAAAGAAGTTGTCCCATGATGGAAATTATGGTCTTCAAGATCAATTCCACCCCAAGAACTCACTGGAAGGGGGCGTTAGTATACCGTCCCCCGGGGTCAAGTGTGGGCTTCTCACTCTCTCTAGTGGAATTTCTGGCTCCATATTTAAAAGCCAAAGAGGACTTTATTCTCCTTGGAGATTTTAATGTTCATGCAGACCTCCCTAGTCACCCCAATACTGCATTACTACTCTCAGATCTTACAATATTAGGGTTAGAGATTCAAAATAAGGGTCCCACACATATTGGTGGACATACTTTGGACCTAATTTTCGCCAATTGTTCTAAAATTAAATATTGGTCAACGTCGCAAGTGAGCTGGTCTGACCATCACATGGTTGAATTCTTTTTCTGTGGTTTTGCCATACCACATCAAAAATCTCTTCCCGCTATTTTGCGGAGATCGTGGCATAAAGTAACATCAGATGAATTACAGAGGGTCTGGCAGGAACCCATCATCACAGGCATAGATAATGTTGAGTCCGGCTTAACCAAATACAATAAAGCTCTTTTAGAAGCAGTGGATCTACTGGCGCCACTGAAGCTACATAAACAGCATCCAATATCCAAACAAGAGATATGGTATACTGAAGAACTTAGAGGGGAGAAGCAGAAGTGTAGAAAGCTCGAAAAAGCTTGGAAGAAATCACACAAGGAAGCTAGTAAGGAAAAGTATACTGATGCCCTTGCCTCCTATCACAAAAACTTAAAGATGGACAGGAGGAGCTGTCTTGCATCACAATTGGCTGAAGCAGGCAACTCTTCCAGAGAACTCTATAAGATCCTACAGTCCTTCATAAAACCAGTGGCCTGTGAGAGTCCTGATGACTTCTCTCAAGCCCTGTGTGATGAAATATCGTTCTTCGAGAATAAAATAGAGCTTATCTATGAGAAAATCAAACAGTCAGGGATTGTTGGGAGTAATATCACCAGTTCCTCCCTGACATCATCACCTATTTCACCTCTGCCCTCCGCGTGTGGTAATATTTTATTTACCACATTTCCAGAGATTAATCTTCCTGATGTTACCTCCCTGGCCAGTCAAATTAAAACATGATCTCCTCTAGATCTTTTGCCAGCGAAGATGGTGGGCTCTCTAGGGAATCTGCTTCTACCTGGAATTCAAACTGTGATCAATCTCTCTCTTAGAGAAGGACATGTGCCAGGTGAATGGAAGAAAGCGGTAGTGAACCCTATTCGAAAGAACGCAGCCCTGCCATGGTCAGACCTCTCCAATCTCCGTCCTATCTCCCTCCTTCCTCATATCAGCAAGATGACCGAGAAACATGTGAATACCCACCTGTCTAAGTTTATCGAGGCAGCGGGTGGTCTGGACCATTCTCAATCTGGGTTCAGACCTAACCACAGCACCGAGTCGGCCCTCCTCTCCGTGACCAATACCATCAGGATGGCACAGGATAGAGGGGGCTCCATGATCTTGGTGCTGTTGGATTTGTCCGCTGCCTTTGACACGGTTTCACATGATATTCTTCTCGGTCAGCTGCGGAAGGTGGGGATAGGTGGCTCAGCTCTGGCCTGGCTTAAGAGCTTTCTCTCGGGCCGATCACAAACTGTCAGGTTGGGCTCCCATCAATCGATCTCTAGGGAGCTCACTAAGGGGGTCCCACAGGGCTCATGCCTAAGCCCCTCACACTTAAACGTGTATGTGGCCCCCCTGGCGGATATTGTGAGAGAATATGGGTTCACTCCAGTATCGTATGCTGACGATACTCAGCTTCTGTTCCCCTTCCATACCCTGACACCGGCAATTAAACACGCATTTGCCACCGGTATGAGAGCAGTATCTGATTGGATGCCCTCCAATTGCCTACAATGCAATGTGGGCAAGACGGAGGTCATGCTTTTTGGAGAAGCCCCCCTCTTGTGGTCGCCTGAGAGGTGGCCCCTGGATCTAGGATCTGCTCGTTGTCCTAAGCAGATAGTAAAAAACCTGGGGGTACGGCTTGACCAGGCATTATTACTAAAGGAACATGTGAATCTGGTGGCGGAACCTGTTTCAGGACCATTGGGCTCCTGAGGCGTGTGTTCAAGTTCCTGGATGATTGTCACAGGAAAACGCTGGTTCAAACACTGGTCGTCAGTAGATTGGATTACTGCAATGGACTGCTCCTATCTGCCAATGAGGAACAATTAAGCCGTCTGCAGGTGGTCCAGAATACTGCGGCCAGACTAGTTCTTGACGCTCCTCCCAGGTCCTCTTCACGACCCCTTCTGCATAAACTCCACTGGCTGCCTATGCGCCAGCGAATTGAGTTTAAAGTGTGTTGTGTAATCCACAGATGCCTTCATGGATCTGGCCCTAAATATCTGGCCGAATTATTTCGGCTGTATATTCCGACCCGCTCGCTGCGCTCTAGCAACCAATTATTACTTCAGGTCCCTCGTATTAAGAAGGCAAGACAAGGGGGTCGTGCCCTGTCCTATAAGGGCCCTACTCTGTGGAACACTTTGCCCCTCATCCTGAGACAAATTACTAACTTTTATGCCTTCAAGAAATCCCTGAAGACACATCTGTTTCCGACTGTGTAAGATCTAGGGCACTCTATGACTATGATTTCGATCTGGCATCTTGGAAGATCATAAGCGCGGAGATACCCTTTAGGGTCGATTCCTGCGCTATAGAAGAACATAAAATAAATAAATAAATAAATTAACTCACATCTGACTGAAGAAGCTTGGGCCACTCACCTCCTGCAATATTTTAATTCAAAACAAGACAGTCTTAGAAAGGGGAAGGAGAACCCTAGCTACATCCATGACGCAACTCTCCCCGACCAAACTATCCCAGTAGTAAATGATCATCTATCATTCACAACCCAGCAGATAAAGAACAGGATAGCTAAAGACAATCTGGAGGGTGCACCGGGCCCAAACGAGATTCCTCCGATGCTGTTCAAAAAAGATTCGACTTATTGGGTTTCCGCACTACTACCGTTGTATGAACAAATCTCAGGAGGCGATAGTATCCCTGACCCCTGGAGGGGGTCTATCACATTCCCAATATACAATTAAGGGTACAAGAACAAAGCAAATAGCTACAGGCTTGTAGCTTTAATTGATATTGAGGCCAAATACTATGCTGGCCACCTCCTTGACGACCTTAATTGCTTGGGTAAATGTTAAATTGCTTATCCCCATTAACCGGACTGGCTTTTGCAAGGGCATGGGAACAACAACGAATATACTCGCCCTGTTTCTATTAATAGGTGGCGTCAAAGCAGCAAAACTCCCTCTCTTTCTGTGTTTTATCTACTATTCATCAGCTTTCGATAACATTGACAGGAAACAACTCTGGTCCAAACTTGATGAAAGAAAATGCCATTTGTTCTTTTAAATCAGTTAATACTCCTACACACCAATACATGGGTTTAAGTAAAGCTAGGTGATGGTATTCCTGTCCTGAAAAATCCCAACAACAAAGGGGCTGAAACAGCAGTGTGTGTTGGCACTGATGCTCTTCAATATGTATACAGCACATCTATCGACGTAATTGAATATCTGTAATTCACATGCGCCAAGAACGGGAGGGTTCCTACTCTCTTATCTGCTATAGGCAGGCGACCATGTGTTGATCAGCTAAACCCCCATAAGTCTCCAGCACCTGCTAGATACAACCAGCAAATACTCAGCTATCAACGGTCTAACCATCAACCTTGACAAATCGAAGTAATGCGATTAAATCCAAAAAAGATAACATCCAACTACCGTTGGCACCTGGCCAGTACAACAATAGAAGCAGTTGAAGAATATAAGTACTTGGGAGTGATAATAAACAACAAAGGCACATTTAAAACACAAAAAGAAACCATCAAGAGAAGAGGCAACTTAATTGAGGTAGCTTTAAAATCCATCAAACACATTATCCCACTGCTACAGGTTTGGCAAGCAAAACTCATTCCAGTTTTTACTTATGGGAGCGAGTGCCTGAGGGGAAGAGATGCAGCTATTCTGGACGTCTCAAATCAGGTTGGAATTTGGCCTGCAGTCCCAAGAAATCCCTCCCAAAGGTGCCTATGTCAAGTGCTGGCACAGGATTAAAAAGGCTGAACTAGGAACACTGAATGCCCATCTATGAAATGAAGTACACTTAAGGAAGGAATGTGCATTCATGGGTTATTTGACAGCATCAATAAACCTTCTAGGCCTTGGGGATCTCTGGGTGGCCTCAGGGACTCATAACTGCTTCAAACAACTTGTAAACAAGACAGTGAAAAGGCTGTCTATAGTGGAAGACAAGGCAGTGCTCAAAGATAGGGCCCACAGATGGTTTGTTGTGCAGACCTATGCCAGGTCCTCTCCACAATCTTATCTAGGCGCGGGATTCAACAGGAGAACGAAAGAAAAATACCTACATTTCCAAATAGGCATCTTACCAACCCTGTTGCATCCCCCCCCTGGAAACGATCACTGACTCAGACTACATGTTGCTTATGTGGGAAAGTCGCAGAGAGTGTCTTACACCAACTATGCATCTGAAGAGCACTACAAGTTGAACGACAACTGCTACTGAAGACCATCTTTATAAACAAGGGGATAAGATCCTGCAGGCAAGCACTGAAGGCATGCCTCCGAGGTGGAGATGTACAGTTATTGTGTCGCTTTGTATGATTAATGACAGCAGCAGGGGAAAAAAGTCTGACATTAGGCGACCAGCAATCTTTATCATTGCAACCAAAAGAAACTCACAGTGTCGCTTCTCAGTGAACTACAAACACTTAGGCCAACTTCCATTCGGACGTCATAAGCTGGAGCACAACACCTAACATTAATACACCATCCCAGCCATTTATAATTCAATCGGGCATTGCTCAAACGCCTTTTTCTACAGTGACTCAAACATTGACTTCTTACCTATTGGAATATGTACCCATAAAACCTATCCCCTTCTCTATTCTTTTTTTCGGTAAACACACAATTTTAAACTTTTATGATTCATTATGACAGTTATTGATCAAGTCTAGTGATCAAAGTTATATATTTTTATTTATAATTGCACTAGGCACTTTACGTGTCAGACATAGTAAGCGCTTAGAAAAACGTTAAGAGGAAAGAATGGACCCTGTACAAACCTTGCTATCATTTGTACACTGAACTGGTCCTTAGAGGACGCATTCGCTAAGTAGATATGCAACACTAAATATTGCTGGATATCTGAAGCTAGCAAGCATCCAGGGCTTCAGTCTATTATCCCAGGAACCAAGGAGCATATTATCAAGGCGGGCGAAATGAAATTATCTCCTCTTTAGTGGCAGTTTTCGGCCGCTAAGCAGCGATAATTTCATTGCACTATTGGCAAGCTGTCGCTAACATCAGTTAGCGACTGCTTTTAGGTGATAGCGAGTGGTTTGAGCCCCGCTTTGCATGTCAGTGATATTTATCGCTAATGACATGCAAAGTGGGCGTAACCAACCTGTTAGCGACTAAAAACAGTCGCTAACATCGCTATCGCCTATTAGCAAGGCAGGCGTAGCGATGGAAATATTCGCGCTAAGCGCGAATATCTCCAAAAGCTAACGCCTGCTCAGACCAGTTCTTAGCCATTATATCCAATGGGAGGTGGATATTATGGTTAAGACCCTATTGGCGTAAATGCATAAATATTGCTGTATTCGCAGCGATATTCACGCATTTCGCCGCTATCGCCGGATATTTTATTGCTTTAGAAATTAACGTTGCTAATAGCACGTTATCTCTGCGATAATATCCCGCGATGCTTGGCGATAAAAAAAAACTCGCTAAGCCCATTTAGCGATGAATATCGCTAGTTGTTGGTAATATGCCCCCAAGTTTCCCGTCTTGTATATTGAATGTACTGACAAAACCTTACACATTTAGTTAATTGGTTGGAATTTTATACATCCAACAAGCTTGAGACGAATAATTTATGTCCGATCTTTTGATCGAAGACTTTGTCTTCTTACTGTATTTGCTAACAACTACTGGTTACTGTTTCGAGTGCTTTGACACAAGTTTTATGATATGCTGTTCAAATTTTTAATCATGAATTTTGATGTGTTATGTTTTTTTATGGGAAAATTGTTAAGATTTTTATTAACCAAACAATAAACTATTTACTTACTTTCTTACTTAGGTATTATGACGTATTATTATTACTACTACTACTAGTATAATAATACAAAATGTACTGCTAATACTAATAATATATTTAATGATAATAATAGTACTAATAATAACAACAATAATAATAATATTAACTAATATTAGCTTAATATTGTACCCAACCACATTCATAAGCAAAATGTGTCCTATATATATTTGCACAGGTTTCCCGCTGTGGTTTTTGTTTTCTCCTGGATTCGAAAGTGAATACGTGATCGGGATAGAAGCTAAATCTATTTAGTTCATTCTCTAGTTCAAAAGAAAAAAAAAAAAGCCACTAATTTTTTGTACCACATTATATCATAGAATCTATGCATAGATGATTGGCAAACCAGAAGGGAGCTTGGTATACATATAGGTGCAGACAGTGTTCCCAATATAATTGTTTCAACAGGTTATGCAATTGGAATTAGAGACATACTGTCAAAAAATGTCATATATTCTTGGTGTTCCTACCAGTGTTTTACCTTTGAATTGCCAGATGGTTTTAGCCTTTTTTAAACAGATCATCCCTCACACGTCCGCACTAGAAACTTTTGCGTACACTAGTTTTTGTTATCAACAATTGTTATAATTGAATTTTCGTTCTTACTGAGGCTTAGACAAAGAGAATTGCTTTCTGAATAATAAAATAGGTTTCTCTTACCTCAAAAACGGTCACTCATGCATTATCAATGTCGTCATTTGCACAGTAACCCTTAGTGACTAACCTGTTGAAACCGTTTCATCCTGAACAAGCATTGCTGATGCTGGATCTGTAATTGGAAGGCAATTTTAAAGTTCCTGGGGTCGTCAAAGCTACGCAGCTGGTCGGCCTCATTTTGTCTCACAACATGCTCTGATGCTTCCCTTTGTTATGAATTAATTTGCCTCGGTTTCATAGTTACAGAACATAGCTGTAGTTGTAGATCAAAGTTACAAGTTTGTGGATTTTCAGGTGTTCCTTCAGATTTCCGGTAATTTAAAGTTCCACTAAATGTTTAGATATGAGTTTGATTTCCTGCTGTGTGCATGCTGTGGTAGCAGATGTGATAGTGCGGGTTTTGTAAGTTGCCAACTTGATCACCTGAACATGAAAGCAGTCAAAGACAAATATTCCTTTTGTTTGGGGGTTGAAAAGATGGCGGCTGCTTAGAAGTTCTAGTTAGATAATAGTGTATACAATACCTAACACAATTCAATCTTGGTGGTTCAATGTGCTAAAATCTCTAAATTCACCTTAGAAATGTGCCTCTAACCTAAAACATCCTATTTGCTGCATGCAAATTAGGTAGGAACATTTTCAAACTGGAATCCCACCAACATTCAGGAGATTTGAGTCTGATCTGACTCAGCTCACCCACAGTATTAAGTCAGAATATAGAAATTTGGCCAAATTCACAAAGGTTATCTGAGACAAAAGTCTAACTTTGCAACTTTTAATATCCACAGAGGTAATTTACAAGTTGTATCTTTACGTCTGCAGTCGGACCCGAATCTCCTCACAGACATAGCGTTCTGTACGGACCCTTGCCACCGGCTGAGTGTAGAGGAGTCTCACCCAGCTCACAAAGCCCTCACCGATCCCCATTTTTAGGAGCACCTGCCATAGATATTCCCATCTGAGTGAGTCGAACGCCTGTTCAATATCTAGGAATACCAAGGTATTCTGCTCGGCCCTGCCCTCTAGTGATTACATACCATGGGCCAGACAGCAGATATTCTGTAGCGTGTTTCTTCCTGGAATAAAACCAGACTGGTCGTCATGCACCAATCGCCTGAGTACGGAAGCAATCTGTTTGCCAATACCTGACTAATGATCTTAATGTCGACATTGAGCATATAGATTGGCCTGTAGGAGGCGGAGAGTAAGGGGTCCTTCCCTGGCTTGGGGATCAACGCTTCACCCATGGAGGCAGGTAGTATGCCCGTCTCACCAGCCTACATAGCAATGTTTAGGAGCTTTGGAACCAGGACTCCCCCAAATTCTTTATATAGCTCCGCCGCCAGGCCATCCATCCCAGGGGTTTTAGCTGTTTTCAAATGAGCGATCGCCACTCTCACCTCCTCCCCTCTAAAGGGCGCCCCCAGGGATTCCTGACTTTCCGGGTCAAGGCAAGGTAGATCCATCTCAGCAAGGTTGGCTTCCAAAGCCTGTGGGGCAACATTGGGCTTGGAGTCGTATATATTTTTTTGAGGTGTGTGGCGAACACCACGTTAATCTCATGCTGAGTATAAACCAATCGACCCTGATCGGATTTAAGGGGCAGTATTGGGGTAGGCTGAGTCTCCTCCCTAATTAAGTGCGCCAGTAGGTGTCCGGCTTTATCACCCTCAGTGTACCAACGGCCTCTACTCGTGGACCTATTGTATTTGCCCAGTGACTCCCATAGATCCCCTATCTTTTGTCGTTGCTCGGTCCATTTGGCCTGTCCCCGCGGGTCTGTGGGAAGTTCTGCCTCTAGGGTCGTTAAGCGTTCCTCCTGGTTTTTTAGGTCCCGCTCTATCACTCTCCTCACCCCCACCTCAGTGGACATACATATACCCCTCAACATCACTTTCATCGCGTCCCATTTGAACGCCCAGGAGCTGGCCGTGTTCTAGTTCACCTCAAAATAGCCTTCCAACCCTGCCGCGATCGTCTCGTTATAAACCGGGTCCGTCAAAGCCTCGGTGTTAAGTCTCCACAACAATATTGTGGAGCGCGGGCGGCCCAAGGTGTAGGCCACCAGCAGGGGAGAGTGATCGGACAGATATCGGGCCATGTACTGTGTCTCTAGAATCCGACCGGCCGCCGTTTCCTGTATAAAACAATTGTCCAGCCTGCTATACGTATTAGCTGCCGGAGTATAACAGGAGTAAACCCGACTATCAGGGTTGCGGTGCTGCCATATATCCAGCAAGCGATAGTTGCAAATCATCTGTCACAGGCTTTCCAGTGTCTTGGGTTTAGCATCCACTTTTGGGGGGTGCCTGTCCCGTTCCCTATCAAAGGCACAATTAAAGTCTCCTGCTATAACCAATTCCACGTCGGGTGCCAAGTCTAATTTCCCCAGGACCGTACCCAAAAATTCCACATCGTCGGTGTTTGGGGCATAAATGTTCACTAAACACATGTGTCTCCCATCCAATGTCCCCTCTACCACCATGTAGCGCCCATCTGAGTCAGGACTACATTTTAAAACTTTAAAGGGGACTCCAGGCGCCACCCATATAATTGCCCACCTGGCAAACCCTGAGTAGGAGGTCGCAAAAAACTGGTCTCTCCACCACCCTTGGACAAATTTCAGGCAATCCCCCAGAGATGTGTCTCTTGTAAAAAGGCCACACTTATCTTATACTGCCTAAGATATGTTGCTACCCAAATCCATTTGAACCTGTTGTTGAGCCCCCTAACATTCCATGTTATAAGTTTATAGGTCTGTTGATCACCTGCCATGAGTACAGAGTTCTGCTTGACCTCGATCCCTGATGTAGAAGAGGGATGAATTGCAAAGTGTAGTGTTGGGAACCCCCCATTTCCCTCCGAAAGCTCTCATGACTTCTGGTGACCCAGCATAAAACATTCCCATCATAGAACAGTGAAACAAAACAATGTGAACATTCCCCCCCCACTCACAGGCCATAGAACCTCATTCTCATAGCCCACTATTGGTATGAGGACACAGGACTCCACCCCATAGCCGCCACCCTCCCCTCAAAACCACCCGCAACATTGTAAGCAACAATGACTGTCAGCAAAAAGCAAATCCCAGTCCTTGTTATACAACCCAACCTGCTGGCACTGCGGAGCCCCGCACAACCAACAGCCTAGCCAGGCCAACCCAGCGCACTACAGTTGGAGTGTCTAGACTGCAGTGTGGCGGAATAGCGCCCCACCCCATAAGCTACGCTCCCACCCCCCTATGGTCCCTGAAATTGAGGACCCCCCTCAGGCGCTCCGCAGTAGAGTCAGGTTGCAGTACCATTGAGGTCCGTACTTACAGCGTCTTGTGCAGCCCTGCTGACCAACATCGCCCCAAATGGCAGTCTCCTTACTTGTATATAGGTGGCTCACGAGCCACCAGCAATTGAGCCGGCAGTGCCTTCTGGTTCCAATTGAGTTTCTTGGACGAGGCACAATGGGGAAAGCTGGTTTTGTGTCGGTATGACCCCAAACTCTTCTCTCAGGGTGCCATCCGGCCCCACCATGATGCGACCTCCGTCTGGTTCCCCCTGTGGCCCTGATCGTTGTCCTCCAGTGCGGCGATGCTGGTTCCGATGATGACCGCTCCGTCTCCTCTGTTCTTGCCATCCGTGCTGTTGTTCTTGCCCTCCAGGCCCATTGAATCCATCCATTCTGTGGCCTCTTGCGGGACATTGAAGAAGTGGACCCTGTCTGCATATTGTACTCTGAGCCGGGCCGGAAACATTAGGCTGTATTTTATATTGAGATCTCTCGCCTCCGCTTGACCCTCAGGAAGTCGTTTCGCAGGTCTTGTACCTTTTTTGTGTAGTCCGGGTAGATATGGATCTCTTGGTTTTGGAACCTGGTGGGACCATTCTTGCGGATGAACTGCAGGATCATGTCCCGGTCCCTAAAATTAAACAAGCCAGCGATCAGAATTCTAGGCGCTGACCCTGGTTTCGGGGGGGGGGACCAAGGGAGCGGTGGGCCCATTCCATCTTGGATAGTCGAAGACCCGGGAGGGCGGAACTGATCCATTCCTCCAGAAATAGGTCTGCCGCCGGTCCCTCTGCCTTCTCCGGAAAGCCCAAAAAATGGAGATTGTTCCTCCTCGAGCGCTCCTCAGCGTCTTCCACCCTGTCCTCAAGATGAGAGGTGTGCTCCTTAAGTGCAGACACCGTCACTTGCAAGTGTTGGACCTCCGTCCGCAAGGAGGCCAGGTCCCCCTCCATGGTGGTGACTCAATCCACCACCTTCCGTAGGTCCAGGCGCAGATGATTTATGTCCATAGCCATACCATCCATTTTTGATTCCAATGCCGCTTGTGAGTCTCTAATGGCCTCTAGGATGTCAGCCTTACCTTGGAACGCTAATCTCTGCGGCGGTCCCTGCTCAGGGTTCGGTCTGATGCTATCCGCCGACGTTGGACCTGGCACTGTATATTGCATAATCTTGTTTGCTTGTGCTCCTCTAAGGGGCCTATCTTTCTCTATTTCTAGTGCGGGCCTGCCAAGGGTGTCCCCAGGGCCCTCCACTCCACTACCCCAGGCTAAAAAACTGTTGCGGGTCAATCCGGGCCCAGGTGGTGTGTGTGTGGGTCCCTCACTGCACCATAGTTTACCGGTAGGCTGAGTGTCATCTGGAGAAGTGTCCCACAGAGCTCTTCACGCCAGGCTCTAAGGCAACTGAGGGCCGTCACAGGAGTTGTAGTCCAGCAGGAGTCCACCTGTGGCCCCCTAAGTCTTCCCACCGTGAATACAGGGTGATCTCTTCACCAATCTCCAGGGTGCCTCCCACCACCGATGGCTGTCTTAGGAGTGTATGGATTGGCTACCTTTGGGAGTACGCCCTCAAGTAGAGGTCCAAACCCCTTTGCCCAGCAGCCTGCCCACGCAGAGCGTACAGCGCCGTCAATGGTCCTCCCAGGTGGGAACACAGCCTGAGTAGGCCAGGACCGGCCCTTCCGATGCCCCGTGCTCGCTTGGAGCGCGCTCCCGGGTGTTGGCAGCCGCAACAGGCCAGCAAATCATCACAGCACACCCCTCCGGGTTTCAAACCCCTCCGGATCCCGCACTCCACATGGCAGGTGTCCAGGCCTCCGTCGGCTTCTCAGTGTAGGTGTCTCCAGCAGAGCCTTGCCCCCGACGCCGTCTGCCGTCTTGTGGGCAAGGCTCAGGCGCCTCTGTAAGTGGGTACCCCGTAGGTATTCAGGCTTTACTTCACCAGAGTCCGCACTCGCGGACCGTGCCACATTGTCCCCAAAACTTGCAGGGAAGAGCTCAGTCCAAGTGGGCCTACCTCGGCCCTCCCGAAGCCCCGAGGTTGCGTGGTACTTGCCCCCGGGCACTCCGGCAGGAAGCAGCAGGCAGGTGTTTGCGGGACCTCACCTCCGGGTCCGAGTCCTCCGAGGGCCCGTTTTTGGTGCAGCAGGAGTTCCTGACCGCAATTGCCCCTTCAGCACTGGTCCCCGCAGCAAGGCTGACCCAGAACTGGCATCCAGAGGCTGTCAATCAGGCAGCTGTGGTTTGCGCCGCCATTTTACGCGAAGGGAAGCTGCCGCTGCCGCCGCCCCAGAGGAGAAAAGTCAAGTTCAATAGCTTTATTCGGTTCAGAAAAAACAAACCATAAAAGCACATATAAAAAATAAAAAAAACATTGTTAAAAATCTATACAATTCATTAGTCAATGGAATGCAATTTTAACTGTTGGTACAGTTTAAAATAACATCTTAAAATATATGTCGCAGTATAACAGCAGATATCGGGCTCTCTCCTTGTAAACATCAAACTAATAGCAGCATTTGTGGGTACAGATTAAAAGGAAGATGTGCCTGGCCTATTGGAACAGTTCAATAATTTTACAGTCTAGGTTGGTGCTTAGGCTTATCACTTCAGGAATTCCAATGTTTATATACGGAGTCAAATCTATAGCGAGCAGGAGAGCTAGTACCAGTAAGAGTACGAAATCCAGTTCCCATCATATGTTGGTATGCTGAAATATGTGGGATACTTGGATAAAAATCGTGCAGGTCCCAGATGGAAATGGGGCCGTCTCCATCTTTGGGCTGGGAGAGTCGTAACTGGGGGACAATGTTCCGATTCCTGAACTTCACCAGAATTAGGTCCCCGGGGATTTCTTTAGGTAGGGACCCCAACCAGCCCACCCTTCTAACACCCAGAATCCCACCGTCATTGTTGGGTGGAAGGGATCTGTTTTTATTTAGCCAAAATATGACTTTGTTCAGAAGGTCCCTGTGTCTTTCGGGATTCCCAGGAGAGGGTGCCGGTACTCCCGAAAGAACAAGCACAAAAGGGGCGGCTTCCGGGGGTAAATGAATGCGCGTTGCTCTATTTTGCTCCACTCCAGCCAGAGGGAAGTTTGTAGATACAAATTTGAGGGGGATTTTAAAAGCATTTTGGGGTGGTATTTTGGAGTTTACACTTTCAGTTAAGGTATGTTTCCTGATGTTAAGTGGCATAGGGGCTTCCGATGCAGTCGGTAGGTTGGGATGCTTGAGTGTTGCTGTCTTTATGGGAGGTAAGGAGTTGGCTTTCATAGTTATCTCTAAATTTGTCAGCCTATCCCCCAAGATATTTATTTTTTCTATGAGGGGTGCTAGTGTGGATTTTAGCATTTGCTCAAACTGAACTAATAGTGGCAACTGGGGCAGTTGTACTTGAGCATTCAAACATTCATCACCCCCCTTAAGTACGGCGGAGTTCATGACGGGCGATTTAGGACCAACACCACCAGAAAGGTTCTGTATTTTGCATTCGATAGCCCCGTCGATTTTCCTTTTGATACTTGGACCCTGTGGCTGGACGACAACTTGAGAGTTGACCTCATTGAGTGGTGGGGGTGATTCGCACAATCTGCCAAATGAGTTATCGCAACAAAAATTTTGTACAGGGGAGGGGGATGCTACTGGAACGAACTTGGTACCACACAACGCATTTAGTTCCTCCCAATAAGACATGGTTGGCGGGGTTCCAGAGGTTAAAGGGGGTGATAGCGTGCTATCTAGAAAATGGGAGGATATGTCAGTGTCTATTTTTGTTGAAGGGGAAGGGGTATTCATTCTCAGAGTTTTTCCCCCAGTCCCCTTTCCCGAGCCCCTCAGGAAAAAAGAATTTTTTAATGCCTCCTTATGCATCATACTTGCCATGATGTATGCAAATTTAAAGTCTTTACCCGTTCATGAAAGGTCAATAAGTAATGGAAACGGAGTTCTTTGTACCTCAAGTAGTCAGGGAACCAAGGGAGGTGGCCCGTCCCGTCCTCCTCCGGCCCCTGAGGGCCACAGAGGGCCCGCCCTTTGCCCGGGCTTCGTCCGGCGCCGCCCGCGCGCGTCCCGCGAGGCGGGAGGGACCTCTGCCTTTTGTGCGCCTCCGTGCGCGATTCCCGGTGGGCGTGTCACCGCCAAGGATGCTGGGGGATGTAGTCTCTCGCACGGCTGCCGCGTGGTGGAGGAAGCGGCAGCCGGAGACCAACAACAGCGTGGGAGCAGCCTGACCCCCGGTGAGTTTTCGGCGCCCCTGTCACCTCCTGAGACCCCCGCTCGACCGCAGGGACCTCTGCCTTTTGTGCGCCTCCGTGCGCGATTCCCGGTGGGCGTGTCACCGCCAAGGATGCTGGGGGATGTAGTCTCTCGCACGGCTGCCGCGTGGTGGAGGAAGCGGCAGCCGGAGACCAACAACAGCGTGGGAGCAGCCTGAACCCCGGTGAGTTTTCGGCGCCCCTGTCACCTCCTGAGACCCCCTGAGAAAAGTCATTTTACAGGTCCGCTGGCAAGCGGAACCGCACTCTGCCTGGATTCTCTGGACCGGGGGGTTCTGACCCCCGTTTGTAGTAGAATGGGCACGATTCCGCCAGGATACAGGTAGGATTATGCCTTACGGGGCAGGAGCTGCACTGATCAGCGACTAGCCCACCATGCGTCCAAGCCACGCCTCGACATTGTGTTCACATGTATGTTCACGTATTGTACAAGTTTACTAACAGACTGCATGACAATGTACATTGTGACTGTTTGTGAGGAGATGCCTATTTGATGTGGACAGTTGACATTTCTACAACATCACAGATGTGAGGTTGTACTTGTACAATGTCATCTCACAGTTTCCTGCTATGCCAAATGCGAATGGCCATTTTCTACACACAAGCGGCAGCAGTTGTGTCCTCTGTTCTGTTGTGAAAGTGTTGCAGTTTCTACCAAATTGTTGTCAATGTTGAGGTGCTCTGATTCTTATGTGTGTGTGCTGCATTGTGGGTGAGTTGCCACATCAGCTCTGATTTGGCTGGCCCATATCCCTTTCAGGAGGTGTGCCTTTCGTTTCTGTGCTAATATAGTGCTGAGATGTTGCAGACTTGGGTAAATTAGGCTCTTGGTCGGAGTTGTGACTCTTGGGCATTGTTTGTCCGCAGATGTGCTATACTTAATTGTGCATGTGTGCCATTGTGCACATCTCCCCCGTCCCCCCAGTCCCTGGTCGTTACTCACCCTGTTGCTGCTGGCTCAGGTCATGTTGTGCAGTGTCCGGTCCCCCAACTCCTGCCACCGTATCCCCAATGATGGTCCCAGGCTGGTGGGGCTTGTGGGGCTCTGGTTGTCCTCTGTACTTGCTCCGGCTACCTGCTTTGCAGTTGTTTGTGTTTTTTGTTGCGGCTTTTATAGTGATTTTTCACGACTGACTTGTGGGACTTGCAGGCGCGGCGCTGCTTATCGCTGAATTTTTTATTGCAGTTGGGCCCATTGCAGCTTTTTTCACATTCGGGTTTAGATTTTTATCGCCATCCGGTTGATTTTATCGCGGACATTTGACACGATATCGGGAAACTATTGCATGTTACCGCTGTGTTGTGAATACACCGTTAACTCAGTTATTTTCCCGCGATCAATGGTGATATGAAAATTTACGTTAACCTATTTTGGCGATGATTATCCCACGTTCTTGAGACTATCCCCCTTATAGTGTTTGAGTGGGCAGTCCCAGGCTTTGTACATGGAAATTTCCAGGCTCATACAAGGATCTAACCTTCCCTGACATCTCCCCAACGATGGAGAGTCACTGTCTTTCTAAAATCTCTGTCAATATCCCTCTTGTCACCCATCCAACCACAACGTGTGGTACAATATTTGTTGGTGTCTATATCGGCCGTGATATAGAGGAAGGCTAGTTTAGGCTCTCGGGACAATGCCTATCCCAGAACATGCTCTAGGTTAGTCAACAACCCCTTTCATGAAGGAGTCACCTCTCTCACATCCAAATTGTAGGGAAGAAAGTCACCCCACTAGTGTGGCATGCCTGGCCCAATATTTAATGCATGCAGTGCACGGGCCAAAGGCGCACCAAAGGCATACCTCAGCCAGCCGGGACCAGGACCTCTGCCTCTGCCCGTTCCGATAGAATAAGGTGCTCTGCCTCTGAACTACGTTTACTGAATAACAGTGGAGGGAAAAGATGCACCCACACTATAAATACAGGTATCCCTATACTAACGTGTGGGGAAGGTAAAATGAACTTATAAAGATAGATTGTGATGGTATGGAAAACAACATTACAAATAAAGACACTAACAGACAGCAATGGCAGTTATATCTATTGAACTGTAGGCCACAACCTAAGCATAGTTTAGACCTCCTGACTTTTTTTAGAAGAAAACAAACCAATAGCATTGTCCTAACTAAAACATTGTTCAAAGAGGAATCTATGACAGGCCTCGCAATGCCCCTTCCTTCAGGATAATCAATTGTCAGATACGACAAAGAATGGGAAAAGGGAGAGGGAATTGCAATCCATACTAATATTATAAAGAGAGAGCCCAAATCTTTGAGGCGGGTAATCTCAGTAACCACAGCACCAATCACAACACCCAATACAGCGTTGGAAAGGGCAGTTGCAGCAGAAGGACATAGGCTATGCAGACGGCCACCATATATATATATATATATATATATATATATATATATATATATATATATATATATATATATATATATATATATATATATATATATATATATATATATATTACTGCTCCAACTCCTCCGTTTGAAAACAAAGAATTCTCCGCACTCCGGGGTAAATTTCCAACGGTTGCTTTATTTAGACATGACAGACGCCCTCGCGTTTCGGCAATTAGCCTTTCTCAATGTCAATGACCCTCATACAACATCCTGTTTTTAAACAATTACTGAGGTAGAGGAAGGACTACAGGCCAACTGGTGATAACCAGCGCCATCTTAGAGTGGTACATATTTACATATTTACAAATAAACATATATTGCAAGCATGTTTCCTCGTTTTGTTTTTCTCAAAACATGTCTGTCCACCCTTAACATAAGTCTTTCAGATAGGTGATTTGTGCAAAATGTTTTTGACAACATCACAAACACTTTCATAGTGCTTACTATCGATTTGACCCATGTTACAAACACAAAAATTAAAATATATATATATATTTTTTTTGCAGAGTTTTATATAGCGCAAACTTGACCCAAACTGAATCAGGTATCAGAGCGCTTTACATAGCACCAGTTATGTTACATGAGGACACACATTCATTTTTGTTAGGCATGGGGAGATTAAGTGATTTGCCCAGAATCACATGATGTTTTGCGTTGTTACCAAGACTCGAACCCAGATCCCCAGGTCTGAGGTCGAGCGCCTTAGCCGTTAGGCCAACTCCTCTATACATTTAAAAGGTAAAAGAACCGTGCCAGCAAAGTAGTCCCTTGTGGGCGTGTCTGCGTTGTGCTGTGGGCGTGGGCTGGGGGGCGTGACAAATGCTGGGGGCGTGTGGTACGGCCATCACATCGTGGGCTGTGGGCATGTGCTGGGGGCGTGACAAACGCTGGGGGCGTGACAAACCCTGGGGGCGTGACAAACGCTGGGGGCGTGTGTCCGTTCTTCATGCCACGTGAGTCGTACATACAAGCAACGCAATTGCGCCGCATCTGGGGGCGTGAGAAACGCTGGGGGCGTGTGCTACGTTCCGCCCTTCACGCCATGTGGGTCGTACATTAATCAGAAGATCATCTGCTCTGGCCGTGTGCTGGGGGCGTGACAAACACGTTCACCTGGTAAGTAACGTTACTGCAGCCTCTCCTGCGCGCTGTTACTGAACTCTCTCATTCAACAAAAATACACGCGCCTGCTACCATCAACCAGGGCTCTAGCCGGTCTCAGGCGGCGGATCAGTACACTTATTACACGCGCCTGATAATATTAACCAGGGCTGCAGCTGGGCCTCAAGCGGGGGAACACGCGCCTGCTAACATCAAACAGGCCTGCATCTGGGCCTCAAGCGGGGGAACACGCAAATGAGCGTGTCTGCGGGGACAATTACTGCAGCCTCTCCTACTCGCTGTCACTCAACTCTCTCATTAAAAGCATTTACCCACGGCTGATAACTCTCTCATTCAACGACATTACACACGCCTGCTAACATCAACCAGGGCTGTAGCCGAGCTCAGGCGGCGGATCAGTACACCAATTACATGCGTCTGCTAACATCAACCACGGCTGCAGCTGGGCCTTCTCCAACCCTATTCTAATGAAACAAAAAATGTTGTCTACTGCCAAATTTTAAAATAAATTGCCCTTGCCAAATACACACATTACACACATTCTATTTCATACCCGGACAACGTCGGGACGGGCTACTAGTCATTTATAAAGAAGAACATAAAATAAAATCTGCCCCATTAACCATCCCAGGAAGTGAATGTGCCTCATTTGCTCAAAATCTCTACACATTCTCTGGACTTTTAATATACCGCCACACAATTTATACAATCCCTTCCTGATATAGTGGCATAAAAATAGCCTTTTAACTGCCAACTACACAGTGCTCAGGGAACTTACTCTAAATCTAGACAACAGTTGCTGTGAGATCTCCAATAAAGACCCCGTGGCCATTTACAGCACCCTATATTTTCTAATATTCCTGAACTAACCACAGGGGACCCATATGAGATCATTTGGTCAGATCAAAAAGTAATCCTATTTCAAGTGAACTATTCCAACATCCAAAATACTACATTCAACCACAGTAATCTTAAACGGAACTGGTTGAATTTGGATTTAGGCGCATGGGAAAGCATGCTCACAAACAACGTCCCTGAAATGTATGATGAGATAAACCGTATGTCTAGTACATTTTAGGCATGGATCCAGAGCACCGCAAATAAGCTAGCCCCCCTAAAGCAACATATTCGCAGGTGGAAAGCAGTGAGAGCACCATGTTTCTCACCAGACCATAAAGAATTACCAAAACAATCAAAAATAGAAGAGCGAGCATGAAGGAAAAATTACAACGCCATGGAGAAAGAGAATTATAAGAAAGCAATACAATAGCACCACTGTGCCATAAAGAAGGCTAGAGTGGACTTTTTTGCACTTAAGATAAACAATGCTGCCAATTCCTCCAAGTAATGTTTTAGTGTTATAAGTAGCCTGATGAAACCTGCAAATAAAAAAATTTGCCCCACGTACAAAACACAATGTAATTTGCTGGCTAACGTTTTTGTTGATAAGGTGAATAATATCACAATGCGCATTTGTAATGCACACAATCATCCGAAGGAATATGGGCGCTGAATGGCAGGTGTTTATTGTTATCCAACTCAATTCTATTCATTTTATCAGCTACAGAAAGATAAAAGGTTGCGTGGATTGACTCGTATTTGAACCTGTGACCATGAGGCTAAATACAGGCCCTCTCCAGTGGAAGCATTAGTCCAAGAAGCTACCAGACTGAGTTAGCATTATCCTCCTCACGTTAGTTGAAGACACATCCTATATCGGCTCATGTATACTCAACAGGTAAAACTAAATTTGTTCCTAGAAATTACCCTATAAGACACTGAGAAGATTCTGGAAATGCCTAAAATCTGGATCCCCTAGACCCAGCGCCTCCTGATATTTTGTTAAAAGGAGGGAAAGCAGTAATCTCATCATTGACAGACTTGATTAACTGTTCACTTAGTTCAGGAACTGTGCCAGAAAAATGGAAACACACCATTGTAAAGCCATTATTAAAATGGCTACCGGACAATATCCCTGCTGCCATGACCCAGAAAAGTCCTAGAAAAATCTGTTAATAAGAATCACTCATCCTATCTGGAAAAGAACAATATCCTACATAAGTCATAGACTGTTGAGGCAAAAGCACTGAAATTGTCCTGCTTGCTGCCACAGAAGAATTCAAAACCATCTTAGTTCAGGGTGGGACCACAATCCTGCTTCTTTTGGATCTGAGTGCAGTTTTGGATACTGTCTCATACCGGGTGCTAATCTCAAGGTTAAAAGAATTCAAAATCTTAGAATCCGCACTTCTGTGGCTAAATTGGTCCTGCTTAATAGAACCTTTCACGTCTGCGAGGAGACAACACTGTCAAACACCTATTCCCCTAAATGTGGGGTCTCCCAATAGTCCTTTCTCTGTCACGTGGCCCATAGGGACATTGTCGTCTTCAGTAAATTAGCATGAGCACATTGCAGCCTGCCTGCTGCTTTGCGCACGTTACAACGCGTCTTTATTGGTGCACAGTCTAAATATCGAATCCTAAATATCGACCTTCAGCAATATTGAGTTGGAAATATCGAAGATAAAGAATATCGAGGTCAAGAATATGGTTGGACAGAATATCGATCCTAAGGTAAGTAATATTGGATTTTTTTTATATCGCTGTAAGTAATATCGAAGTTAGTAATATCGATATCAAATATATCGAAGTTACTAATCTCGGTGTTACTAATATTAATATGTATATTATTATTATGTATTTTATTATGTATTTAATAAGTATGTATTATATGTTTTTTGTTAGGTATTCTACTTGTTTTAAATTATGTGTATACTATTTTTATAAGTTAATAATGTTTTTTTAAGTCAATTTTGTGTTTTAGTACCGAGCGGGTTGTGGGTTTATAGGGGAATAGGGTGGGAAGTAATTTAATTATACTAAATTAATTATACATTTTTAGGAATTATAAATTAATTTTAATTAATTTTTGCGTTTAAGTTCTGTTGCGGGTTGTGGGTTTATAGGGGAATTGGGTGGTAAGTGATTTAATTGTAATTATGTAATGATTTATTTTCATGTATTGGTATTGATAATTATTTAATTTTTAATTAATTATTATTTGGTAATAAAAAAATTTATTTGGTAGTTATTTTTTTATTGGTAATTATTTTTTTAATTGGTAATTAATGTTGATTAATTGGTAATTATATTAAGTGTATTAATTTATTAATGATGTGTGTTGTAAGGTTATAGGGTGGGAAGGAATTTAGTTGTAATTAAGTCAAAAAGGAAATTAGTGTTGAGTATTTATTAATAAATCATTGTTAATCAATTATTAATTAGTAATACATGTTTAATATTTTTTTATTTTTTTAATGAAATGGTAATTAATTATTAATTGGTAATTAATTTTTCTTTTTTAAAATGTATTTGTGTTAATCAATAAATTATTGTCAAATAATTATTAATTGCAAAATGTTTTTTAATAATTATTGTTTTTGCGATTCATATTTTTTAATATTTATTTAATTTTTATTTGTTAAGATAATTGTAATAATTATTATTTAATTATATTTATTTTAATTGTTGATTAATTATTAATTGGTAATTATTTTTTTATTATTTCTTGGTATTGTTAATTAATTTGTTGTAAATTAATAATTAAATTGTTTTTTTACAGAAAAAATATAATTTTAATTATTAGTAAGTTGTTTTGACCCCTATGCTATCCAACACTTTCCCTACTGATGCAACCCTCTGGAGTTGGAATAGTAACTTTTACACCTACGCTATCCAACACTTTTCCTACTGTTGTACCCTCTGGAGTTGGAATAGTAATTTTAACCCCTACGCTATCCAACACTTTCCCTACTGTTGCATTCTCTGGAGTTGGAATAGTAATTTCTACCCCTACGCTATCCAACACTTTCCCTACTGTTGCACCCTCTGGAGTTGGAATAGTAATTTTAACCCCTACTCTCTCCAACACTTTCCCTACTGTTGCACCCTCTGGAGTTGGAATAGTAATTTGTACCCCTATGCTATCCAACACTCTCCCTACTGTTGCACCCTCTGGAGTTGGAATAGTAATTTTAACCCCTACGCTATCAAACACTTTCCCTACTGTCACACCCTCTGGACTTGGAATAGTAATATTTACCCCTACACTATCCAACACTTTCCCTACTGTTGCACCCTCTGGAGTTGGAATAGTAATTTTAACCCCTACCCTATCCACCACCTTCCCTACTGTTTCACCCTCTGGGGATAGAATAGTATTTTTAACCCCTACGCTATCCAACACTTTCCCTACTGTTGCACCCTCTGGAGTTGGAATAGTAATTTTTACCCCTACGCTATCTAACACTTTCCCTACTGTTGCACCCTCTGGAGTTGGAATGGTAATTTTAACCCCTACGCTATCCAACAATTTCCCTACTGATGCACCCTTTGGACTTGAAATAGTAATTTTTACCCCTATGCTATCCATCCCTTTCCCTACTGTTGCACCCTCTGGAGTTGGAATAGTAATTTTTACCCCTACACTATCCAACACTTTCCCTACTTTTGCACCCTCTGGAGTTGGAATAGTAATTTTTACCCTTAAGCTATCCAACACTTTCCCTACTGTTGCACCCTCTGGAGTTGGAATATTTATTGTTTTAGTTAATTCAGTGTGTAATATATTTAAAAATATTTTTTAAACTTTGTTATGTATGGTTTTCATATTTTTATTTATATTATTGTTGTATGTGTATGTATGTATTTATAAATTATAGAATGTGTTTTAACAATTGGTAAGTTATTAGACTAATTCATTGTAAATAGTATACATTATTTTATATATATATGTTTATTTATTTTTCATATTATATGTTTTATTCATAATGTTAAATATATTTTTAAGTATGTTTGTTATTTATATGTATTGTTTATTTAACTTATATTATTTTTAAACATAAAAAAAAAATTTTTTACCACGATATTTTTTACAATATTTTGTTCCCAATATTTTTGCACTTACTTTAATGTAGATAGGACTTCGTTATTTTTGATGTCGATATTCTGCCTCCAATATTTTTGATGTCGATATTTCCAATGTCGATATTCTGTCAGTGATTCATCTTTATTTTTGCTATATTTTCTATAGCTGCTTTCACATAAGAACTCAACGCTGTGTTCACTCTCTGTATAATCCTGGGATTTAGACTGAACATTATGCGCAAGGTCTAACAACAATGCCCCTTGTTCTTTTGTTCTGGCCAGGCCTTAGCCCTTAGACAAAACATATTGATGCAACTGTTGTTTTGACAAACGTACTTTGGTTTTATTAGAATACACGAAAAGGAAGCACACCATGGAGAGGGACCTTTCCATGGAGAAGAGTGAGACAGCACCTATTACGTAGATCTATAGGCTAAGGTATGGTGTCTGCTGACAAAGCCCAGAGAGCTTCTAGTATATACAAATACTATTTCCTAGCAAGGGGAGGGAGGTTATGCTCTATTGTCTTTCTGTGATGACATCTCCCTTCATGATTTAAGGACTAGCTGCTATGCTGACTTCATTTGTACTATTCATTTTCCTGCTTGTCGTGGCATATATACTGCATGTTAGAACATGTTAGGTAAAAATAATATATTTTAAACTGTTTCGTGTATCCCTCAGATCTTATTGTGGACAAATGCAAGCAAAAGGGTGTGTATTGTTACCGGGATTCCTGAGAGATCTGGGAGTTTTGTGTTCTGGGGTAGGATTGGAGAGCAAGTGACATGCTATAGCTAGTCGGTCCTGGGCTCGTGGGTACTATGGTGGTAGGAAGACCCAGTCCCTATAAACCAAGGTCCTATAATCCTGCGCATAGCTCTGTGTTAGTGCAAAATCCCTGCAACATGGCGCCACCAATGTTTTGTCTGGTACTTAGTCATGGGACCCCTGAGTAGCGCTTGTGCTTGCCCACAATCCCCTCTCACCGGATTTCGGAGATTTCATTGTGGGGGAGCTTAGCCTCCAATATATTTGTATCTTTATAGGCTTTTTAAGCTTGAATTTTTAAAGGGTTTTCTTTACCCTATTTTGCGCTACTGTTTCTCAGTTTCTTTGTCCCATTTCTAACATGGCCCAATTGGTCGCAATTTCGGCACATAACTGCTCAGCGGTTACAGCTTTCTTGACTCAACATGGAGTCCCTGTAGCTGGGGCTAATATTACTTTTGTTTTCGAAGTAAACCCTGCTTTTGGCTTTGAAGTCTTTTATTCTTGGGTTACATTCCCTGCGGTGGATGGGAAGGATAATTTGTTTCATGAATACACGAGGGCTGAGGCTCCACATGCTTATCGTCCTCATGCATTATTTGAAGTTCCATTGGCAGCCTGGGAGCATACCATTTGGTTTAATGGCGCCCTTCCTCACCCTGTTACTGCTGTTCGAATGGGCCCCTTAGCTATTGATGGGACCACATGGCCAGTTTTGGCTGGTTATACACCACACCACAACTATCTTAATGTTACACTCGCAGAGCGACGTCAGTTACATTCAAATACACAGAAGAGTCATACAATTTGTGTCACATGCCATTTATGTGGCTCCAGCTGGAGCTGCTCCTCAGCCACCAGGACATGGTGGTGGTCTAGTCATTAGTCCTGTCATGATAAACTCGGTGATGGGAAAACGTCCTCAGAATAGGGATGACTTGCCATTTTGGCTGGCACAGAAATTTGAGCAACTTGAAGCTGTCTTTCCAAATACTACTTCTGAACATAAACACAGGATCCTCACAATGTGTTTGCCAAGTGGTCTGATTCCCACTTTAGCTGACTGCACCATCAGGGGGACGGTGTTTGCTTTGGTGTATACACTGTGCTTTGGCACCCACTCCATGAGCGTACTATTGAGAGTCCAAAAAAAGGTACACGATGAACATGGGGCTGGTCCAGTCCTGGATTTGGGGATGAAGTTAGTGGGCATGTTCCCTATTGTCTCCGATATGATTCTGGCCAACATTAAAGGTGAAGCAGTTTGCTTACAACTACACCAATGCATGGCGGCTGTGGTGGAAATGGATCGGTAGCGGCAGTTGCTGATTATCATTGTGGAAGTATATACCTCTTTAGTGTCGAAATAGCTTAGACATTCAACAATTTAGTCAAACACCGATAAAACCCCCACCTGAATGGAGGGTCGTCCAGTCTTTCCTAAAAAGGTCTGGAACAGAAATCAGCGGCAGCAACAACAGAAGCCTAGTTCATGTGCAGGGTCACTGACACTTATGAACGTAGATATGATTTGCGTGACCGCTCTAAAATTGAGACTCCTGTGAGGTTCCAGGTTCCTGATCCATGCTCTCGTTCCTTTCAGGAATCGTTGGATCAACAATTCGGTGGAGGAAAACATACGATTGAGGGGAACATGGCGGCGGCAGGCTAACGGCTGCTGTGAGGCTCCGTTCCTAAGCCCTATAGAGCTTTTTCCGGCAGGTCTCGTATCCTGTTTTCTGGACGGCAGAGTGCGGATTTTCCTATGGTGAGATACGGAGTGCGATATGATTAGTGATATATTCCATTATTGTTGAGCTTTCTCTCCTTTTTTTGTCAGTGGCCGTGGTTTGTAAAAACCACCGAGCAAGGGCTGCGGAGAGAAGCTGTCGGCGCTAGGACCCACTCCATTGGGATGAGAGGGGAGGACCGAGAGCTAGAATCCGTTCGGAGGTACGCGGAGGAGCCTAGAACGGGGCAGCTGCATCAGCTGAAAAGACACGAAGGGAATTGGGAGCTGAGGGAGACAGGACACGGCAAGACACACGACAACAGTCAAACGCAAGTAGAGCAATACACCGGAGTCCGGGTAAGCTGTAACAATGCTTGGCTGCGCTCAAGAGCAGCCTTCTGGTATCGGGCAGCAGTATTTGCACGCCGTGTCCCCTCTGCAGTCTTAGTGTCTTCTGCTTGTGCGGATTTGATTGAATGCATGGAGGCAGATAAAGCTGCGTCTAATCTTCAGTTCCAGCGCGATTTCCCTGATTTACAGGCTGCATCTAGTGGCAAATTGAAAGTTGGCCCTCCTAAACTACCCGAGCTGTCCGAGTTGCCCTCTAAAGAGACTGTTCCGGCCAGCGGTAATAGCGAAAAAAGAAGTGTGGTTAGGAATCGTTACCAGTTGCGCTCAAAGCTTGAACTAAAGAAGAAGGGGGTTTTAAATACAGCTGATTTGTGCGAGGGTGGAAGTAGTGGTCTGGTTCCCATTTCACCCTGTAAGCAAAGTAAGAGAGGAGGGGCACGAAGGGGGAAGACTAAAGGTTTAAAACCGACCCAAACTGCGAAAGGAACTCCTTCACTCAAAAGCTATTTCAAAATTATGGAGCAAGCAGTGTCATCGGGGGCAAACAACATCGAGGCAAATATTGAGACTAATATTACAGAGGAAAGAGAGACAAGTAACCAGCATGGGCTCGCGAAGCCCGTTGGAAATCTCACCGAGAGTATGAACTTGACCACAGCCTCCCCTTCCCCTGTTTTAGCTATTTTTTCTCTGAGTAATAAATACACAACTTTGAATTTAGCTAATTCTACAGAGGTACCGGAGGCAGCTGAAAGAGAGGTTCCAGTACAACCTTCCTCGGAAGATACTGACATACATCAAATGCCTCAGATTACAGCATCCCAATCAGCATCCCAATCTTCTCTGGCAGTCCCCCATATAACCCATACATCGGGTCTAGAAAATGATGGTCTCTTCCCACCCTCAAACGAGGAGATGAATGGTCGTGGAGGTAGAGCTGAGACAGAGAAGAGCTTGGGCTTTTTACTGCATTCACTCAGAGGTGATCTGTTGGAAAGATTTGAGATTTCTGAAAAGAATCAGAAAGGACTGCACGATAGATTTGACCTCCTGGAGGCCAAAATTGAGGGTATTAGTGTTAGAACAAGTACTCTAGAGGGGAAAGTATCAGTACTCACAGAATCCTCAAAAAATAACTCTAAAGACATTGCTGCCTTAAAATCTCAGAATCGAATTCTAACAATGGATCTGGAGAGGTTAGAAACTCAACAACGACGTAATAACCTGAGGATCTTAAAAATACCGGAAGGGGCAGAAGTGGAAGATATCAAGGGGTTTGTTTGTAGATTATTGCGGGAAGATATTCTTAAAGACAGACCGGACATCAACCTGGAAGCTGAGATTCAGCGGGTTCATAGAGATCCATTTAAGTTGCATCCAGATCGAAAAGCGCCTAGGAAGATCTTGGTATATTTTCAGACTTACAGCATAAAAGAGTTGATTCTCACTAGGTGTTTATCTCGTACCTCCTTGCATTTTCGTGCTAATCCCTACCACATCAGATCGGATATAGGAAGCAAAACTGCTCAAAGACAGTGGGAATTAGGCTCTAGGATGCCAGCCTTACGTTCATATGGTGCACAGGTTCAAATGAAATTCCCAGCGCTCCTCAAAATTATGTGGAACAATAAAATGTACACCTGCCATTTTCCTGAGGAAGCTGACGCAGTTTTGACTAAGATGAAAGAATCGGAAGAACAGGAGGAATAAAGTGGAGGAATAGAATGTATCTAGGATGTCCATTGGAGAATCTACTATACCTCCCATTATACCTCCTACTATTAGCCTGATTTCAATTGAGTTTAAAATGGATGAGAGATGAGAGTGAGAGTGAAAAAAAAAAAAAAAAAAAATAAACATAACAGGTTGAGGAGTGACTGATAAAGTTTTTGAGGGAAAAAAAAAAAAAAAAATAAATAAATAAAGTAATAATAAATATGAAAAATAATCAGTGTGGTATGGTGAGGTGTTGTGAGGGTGGTGTGGTGAGGGGAGATTTAGAAAAAGTAGGCGGAAAAAAAAAAAAAAAAAAAATTAAAAAAATAAAAAATATATGAGGGGAGAACTTCAGGTCAATAAATAAAAACAGGTACAGATAGGGATAAAGAGACCGATATTTCTTTCTTAATGGGGAGGGCATCAGCGGTTCGGGGCCTCTTAGGGCGTATTTTCGCCAATCAGGAAGGGAGGGTTCCCCGGGGGGTGGGGGGGGTAGGTTCACCAGGGTTAGGGGAAAAAAGCAGTTAAAAAAGTCCTCATGTGCCACAAAATATTATTTCTTTTTTTCTTTTAAATTTAAGTGTCAATATATACGCTCGAGACAAGCCACAATTTATAGTTTAAAACTTCGGTATGTCTCAAGTTAGACAAACTAAAATCCTTTCCTGGAATTTGAACGGTTTAGGAAATCGAAAAAAACAATTAAATGTTCTTCATTTTTTGGAGAGTAAAGGGGCCTCCTTGATTTTCCTACAAGAGACCCATTTAGAAGGAGAAGATTGTAGAAAATTTTTTAATAAGAGCAAATGGGTTCAAGATGTTTTTTGTTCTAAACAACCAGGTAATACGAGAGGGGTAGCAATAATAATTTGTGCAAATAAAGGAATTGTTATGCATGACTGGGCCACAGATCAAACGGGCAGGTGGTTGGTCGCAGTTGTTTCAATCAGTACAGTTAAATTTTTATGTGGGGTCTATTATGGCCCAAATGATGATAATCCATGTTTTTTACAGAAACTAGAAAATCATATGCTGCAATATACTATGCCCATTGTATTAGGAGGTGACTTCAATTTACTATTAGATCCCGCAGTAGATCGCACCTCTAAATCTAAATATAAATGCCCCAAGAAATCTATGTTAGCCCTGAAAAATATTATGAAGGAGCATTTGCTATGTGATGTGTGGAGAGTTAAGCATGGCACCCGTAGTGAGTTTTCCTTTTTTAGTAAAAAATACCACCAATTTTCTAGGATAGATTTCTTTTTGGTTAATAGATCATTGCTTGCAGATATTAAATCCATTTCCTATACTCCAACCGCGCTGTCTGACCACTCAACAGTTGAGTTAAACATTAATTTCCAAAAGAACTCTTCAGAATATAGGTGGACTTTGGATAGGACAATTTTGTTAAAGGAAGAGTATAAGGCAAAAGTTAAGGAGAATATACTAGAGTTCTTTCTGTTTAACCACAATACCGCCCCAGATAATATAATATGGGACGCATTTAAATCTGTATTAAGAGGTATATATGGTTCCCAAATGGCTCTGACTAGAAAGTTAAAAAAAGAAATGGATATCAAGGATCTTAGAGAGATTAAATTAAAAGAACAGCAACTTCTTTCCGCCATCCCTAATGATCAACTTGGCATATCAAGATTGGAAAAAGAACTTTCTGAGTTACAAACAAAGTTCAGGTTAAGAAACGAAAAAATAATTAGAGATAAATGGGAAATAAGCAAACTAAGAAATTTCGAATATGGGGAAAAATGTGGGTCATTGCTAGCTTGGAAAGCCAGGTCGGAGAGGACCAGGAATAACATCAAAACGTTAAAACAAAGAGGAACGGGTCTAGTCTTGTCTGAAGATGGTGAGATCAGGGAGGAAGCTAGATCTTTTTACGAAGAACTTTATTCAGAAAATATTAATAACTCGACGGATGAGTTAGAAAAATTGGCGATTTTGGGACACTTACCACAATTATGCAATGAAGATATAGCCTTTCTGGTAAAGGAAATAACGGAAGGGGAAATTAGATTGCAAGTGAAAAAGATGGCAAGGAACAAAGCAGCAGGCCCAGATGGTCTGCCAATAGAGACATATAAGGACAACATAGATGAAATTTTGGGCCCACTACAGGCACTATTTAACAATATTTTCATCCAGGGAAAACAAATTCCGCCCTCCTGGTCAGATGCTACAATCTCTTTAATTGCAAAACCGAATAAAGACCCGGAAATAATAGGGTCGTACCGACCCATTTCACTTTTGAACTCTGACCTAAAGATTTACTCGGGCATACTAGCAAGCAGGTTGGCTAAGGTTATAAAGACTATTATTCATCCTGATCAGCGAGGATTTATTCCTGGTCGACAATTGAACGAACTTACATTTCAAGTGATTGGCGCGATTGATTATGCAATCCAGAAGGAAAAGCCACTTGCGATTGTGGCAATAGACGCTGCCAAAGCTTTCGACCAAGTGAACTGGCCTTATTTATGGAGAGTGATGAAGAAATTTGGCTTTCCTGAGATTTACATTAAAGGCATCGAAACCTTATATAGGGGCCCTAGAGCTAAGATTCTGGTGAATGGGGGCCTGTCAGAGTGGTTGAATGTCTGCAGAGGGACAAGACAGGGATGTCCCCTGTCTCCATTATTGTTTGACATATATATCGAGCCCTTTGTTTGTGTTTTAAGGCAAGATCCCATAATTTCCTCTTTTAGTATTGGAGAACTATCTATAAGGACTGCACTGTATGCAGATGATCTTCTCCTGTATACTTCCAATCCACTAGTAGCAATCCCAAGATTATTTAGCCTAGCTGAGGACTTTGGTATTGTTTCTGGTTATTCTATCAATCGGGATAAAACTGAGGTCATGTGTTGGAATATCCCAGTTCCTATTCCAGAAGCTAAACCAAAGATGAGATATTTAGGTGTCTACTTAACCCAGAAATTGGAGGAAATTCCTAATACTAGTTGGGAAGAGGTAATAAAAGAGATTAAAATACTTTTGTCTAGGTGGAATGCACTTCCTTTCAATATTTATGGTAGAGTTAATTTGGTTAAAATGATTATATTACCAAAGGTGACGTTTTTGTTTAATTCTATTCCTTTAATATTTAATAAAAAAGATATTATGAATCTACAAAGCAGGATAGGATCTTTTATTTGGGCAACTAAGACTCCAAGGATAGCCTGGAAGAAGTTAAGGAGAGGATTGAAAGTAGGCGGACTATCTCTTCCAGACTTATTATTTTATTGTTACGCCTTTCAACTTAAAAATTTTAGGTTATTAGCCAATAAATTGGACTCAACTTCCAACAGTTTGCTGTTTCGGGCAATGCTGCAAGATCTACCATACGATGCAGATTTTTTTTTGTTTCAATTTGGGGATAAAAAGTTCTTCAAAAAGGTTAGACTAAAGCTTTTGAAAGCCGCTCTATATTATTGGACACAGAGCTGCAAGGTACTCCATATTCCCTACTACCATTCATATGCCCCGATTTGGGATTCCCCCGGCACCCCTGAATGTTTAACTGACCAATTGGCCCTTCCCCTGAGGAGAACTGGTCTTTTCAGATGGGGCGATTTAAGCAGTATATCAAGAGGTTTAAATTGGGACTTTTTGGTAGGCATAACTGGCGGCACTCTTACGAGATTTAAATTTTATCAACTTTCCGCCTGGTGGGGAACCCAATATTGGGGCACTGATGATGAAAATCTGTTTTTGAGATTCATTAGTAACTGTAGTGGTAAGAAGGGAGAGACTGCCAAGTGCTACAAAATTTTATTAGATTATAAAGATAATCTGGAGCTGGAAATTACCAGGCTATGGGATCTTAGTACGGTCTCGATTACTGATAACTCGGAGAATTTGGAGAAGTTGTGGACGGATTCCTTTTTGATATCTCAGAAAGCAATAAAACCGTCCAATTTAAGAAGAAATCACTTATACACAATGTATAGAGTTTATTGGACTCCAGCTAAGCTTTCCAAGTTGTCAGTAACTTCGTATTCTTGCCCCAGATGTAATTCACAGGACGCAAACGATATTCATATGTTTTTAGACTGCCCAAATATAAGTAATTATTGGGGGCAAGTGTGTAAATTTCTGGAGGAGGTATTATCTTTTCCAATTATATGTACCCCCAGATTGGTATTCTTTGGTTTAATTCTGAATTATGCTGCCAATAATCACATATCACAATTTATTTTTTATGTAATAGTGATCGCTAGAAGAGAGATTTGTAAAGCTTGGAAGTCGGCACTCTCTCCGACGTTTGCAGACTGTCTCAAAAACATCATGGGGGTGAGTAAATTAGATACTTTATGCGGCGGTGAAAAATCTGCTAAATTATGGTCGTTGCTAAAAACCTGGAGCGAAAAATAATCCCAATAGTCCAATGATTATGCCAGAGGTTCTGTGGTCCTGTCCTTCCTACGCAGCAAGAACCAATACGAGAGGAAGTTGGACGGGTAACAATCCTACCTCTGGGCAATCTTCAAAGGCTATCCATAACCACAAGGGCCGTAACGGAAGGTTGTGTCAGTGGCTTGAAGAGCGCTAAATCAGAGTATCAATTGACTGGTGGCATGTATGAGGACACAAAAATTTTGAAAAAAAAAAAACAATTCGGTGGAGGAGGCCGTCAGGATCGCAGAGAAAATGAGTCTGTGCAGGCAAGATGCATCGCACAGCGCCAGTTTGATGCAAAAGCCAATCAGGGGGAGCCACCTCCAAATCGCCCAAAGTTTCAGAAGAAAACAGTTGCCACTTTCACTGCAAAGTATGACTCAGATTGGATACACCTCCAAATGGGCTTTATCCTTAGCCCCGGCATTATATCGCAATCAGGCAGGTTGGGACGAGGAATCCCTGGTTCATGTTATTCCTTTGCGTTCTACACCTCAGCCCCAACCACAGACAACATCAAGTTAGACGCTAAGGTGTCCATGAGTGATATCTTGACCCAATTGGAATATCGGGATGTGATTAAACCCTGTGTTACATCGATAAAAAATCCTCTTTTCCTGATATTGAAACTGGATGGTTCATATCGTATAGTTTTAGACTACAGACATTTGAATAGTCATGTTTGTACCTTTGCGGTTCAGAACACACATTGCTCTGTGTTAGTGAATAACATTCGAGTCCCGCAGTGTATTGCTCAGCGCGCAGCGCCTGGAGGAGCATCTGTGCATGCAGTGGCGTGTTTTACCGGCGTAATTTTAAATATACCCTGTTTATTCCGTTTTTATTTTATTTTGGTTTCACTGTTTCCCCTGAATTTAATAGCCCTCAGACTTGCATTATAAAACGATTTTCTCACCGCTTCTTGGCGGGCCCGGTCCCTTCGCCTTTATTCCGTCGGACATCTTGGGGGAAAGGTAGGACGCCTGGCGGCGCCATCTTTGTTGTCGGGCTAGTTGCTCGCAGGAGGCTTGACCTGCACTTAAGGCGGGTAAACTAGGCGGTGCCCACTAATTTCGAGTCCCGCAGTGTATTGCTCAGCGCACAGCACCTGGAGGAGCATCTGTGCATGCAGTGGCGTGTTTCACCGGCGTAATTTTAAATATACCCTGTTTATTCCGTTTTTATTTTATTTTGGTTTCACTGTTTCCCCTGATTTTAATAGCCCTCAGACTTGCACTATAAAACGATTTTCTCACCGCTTCTTGGCGGGCCCGGTGCCTTCGCCTTTATTCCGGCGGACATCTTGGGGGAAAGGTAGGATGCCTGGCGGCGCCATCTTTGTTGTCGGGCTAGTTGCTCGCAGGAGGCTTGACCTGCACTTAAGGCGGGTAAACTAGGCGGTGCCCACTAATTTCGAGTCCCGCAGTGTATTGCTCAGCGCGCAGCGCCTGGAGGAGCATCTGTGCATGCAGTGGCGTGTTTTACCGGCGTAATTTTAAATATACCTGTTTATTCCGTTTTTATTTTATTTTGGTTTCACTGTTTCTCCTGATTTTAATAGCCCTCAGACTTGCACGATAAAACGATTTTCTCACCGCTTCTTGGCGGGCCCGGTCCCTTCGCCTTTATTCCGGCGGACATCTTGGGGGAAAGGTAGGATGCCTGGCGGCGTCATCTTTGTTGTCGGGCTAGTTGCTCGCAGGAGGCTTGACCTGCACTTAAGGCAGTCATGTTGACACGCAGCGGGTACGCACAGCGAGGTCGCCGGATTTCCTCCGGAGTTACGCCTGAGTTCAGCCCGTCTGCGCCCGTCAGCGTCCCGGAGGCTGTCGGAGTGGCGGGCGGGGCTGGCTCACGGATGAGGTATTCGGCGGCTGAGCTACTCTCTTACAGGAGAGGTAAGGGCGTGTGCTCTGTTGTCTTTCCTGGGTGTTTTAGAGGTAAAAGACGATGTCAGGGATGTGGTTGGCTACCAGGCAATTTTCCGGTGGGAGTAGCTGCCAGCCCTAGGGCTTTTGTCAAGCATCCGTGCCTTTTACTTAACACTCGCTCTTTGAGTAGACATGCTGTCATGTATTCCTATAGGTTCTGAATCGATCCCCCTATTCCTGACCCTATTCTGGTTAAACTAACTATCAAGTTAACTAACAGTCAGCCCATGAGGCAAGAACAGCCCCCATGATGCAGATACCGTTATCTGACGCAGTCACACTACGGCACAGGAACGTGTTATCTGATTAGGTCATAACGCTTGAGATCTAATTAGACAAGCGACATTCCTCCAGCCCCTGATAAGGCATACGACGTTCTCATAACAAATCAAACCTATGACAACCTGGAAAATCCGTGCGGCCATTGTTTTGATTTCACAGAGAACTTCAGTAAAAGAATGTGCTAACGAGCAAGTCGTATGACATCTTTATTGACGTATCTATGTCCATCCTTACGTCAATCTCGGCACCTTTAAGGTATAAATATTGCCGATCTTGCCCTATGCAAACACACGCGTGGTGACAAGACGGAGCAGCCACACTTGCCGAAGCCGAGAGCAGAAGCAGACCCCGCTGGCAGCAGCCCCGCCTTCCTGACGCGCTGAGAGACGCGCTGCTATCTCAAGCCGAGAGACCCAGCACCGGCGTTTCTGGGCAGCCCTCGCAGGCAGCCTGGAATATCGAGAGCAGAGAAAGAGATACCATTCCTCATTCATCCTAACTTCCAGGTACAGAACTGAATAACCCCTCACAGAGAATTCTTTAGTTATTCACTTGGCAAAAACAAACTTAACTTAAACTGTAACTTTCTATTCCCGCCCACGCATTAGACTTAGGTCAGGTACACGGGGTAGGCGTATTTAGAAACACCAGTTGAGTACGTTTAGTCAAATGTATATGTGTATGTAAATATATTTTAATCATTTTAAACATCATATGGCTCAGAAACCATATCAATGTTTTTACAGTATTATTTTATACTATTGCTTTTAATGTATGCACTTTACTTAACTATAAGTATTGCAATAATATCGATCCATTTCTCATGTATGAGAAAAGAGACTGATCAATAAATAACACCTTTTTATTGAACACGCCCGTCTCTTCCTTTTCTCTACAATCTGATGAGACTAAGAATGCACGTACTGACTGAGTAAAATAATTGCCTTGTGCTCACACGACTCTCGAGATTGACTCTTGATTAGGGGAGAGCAAAGTTGTCATGTTCTATGGTTGTCAGAAACTAAATCCCTTCTTGTCTAATCAGGGAAGTTAATTCCTCCTTGAACATTCGAGAAAGTTTCTAGCGAACTCTGAGCTACGCTGGCAAACCCAAAAATTAAGTCTAGTATCGACAGTAGTAGACCTAGTTAACGTCTGGTCTAGGCCTTTACTGCTGTAGGTATTATTCCAATGCGCAGAGCCTATTGGGAAAATAGGAGCTACACTACAATGCTCTGGACATCTATGAGCTTTTATGTGCAGAAAAACAGATGTGCTTAATGCTTACTGAAACCTGGCTGGGAGAAGCTTCTAATCCGGATATTGCGACTGCCATTCCTCCTGACTATGTGATCTTCAGGCAGGATAGATCGATCGGAAGGGGTGGTGGGGTGGCGATTGTGGTCAGGAGATCTGTTTCCTGTTTGGTCGTCCCTATGGAGGCCATTTCAGGTTGTGAATCCCTGGCCTTTTCAATAGCCCTATCTCCCCATCAATCCTTTACTGGCCTGCTGGTTTATAGACCACCTGGACCATTGGGGTCCTTTCATGATGAGTTGCAGACACTTGCTTCGGCACTATGCTTGAAGGCAGAACATTGTATAGTGCTTGGGGATTTTAATATTCATATGGACATGGCGTTGGATGGCGACACGATTAAAATCAATGATGTCACCTCCCCCCTGGGCCTTATCCCCTATCTGTCAGTGCCGACTCATAATAAGGGCCACACTCTTGATCAGGTGTTTTCCTCCATTCCACTTGATATGGCCAGTCCCGTCCCTGTCCTTTGGTCGGACCATTTTTTGATCAGGTTCCAGATTTTTGGTACCAATAAACCATCTTGTCTATCGGCTAGTCAGCCTAGGCAGTCCTCTCGAGCATTTCACCGGGTGACCCCGGATTGTCTGGCTCAGGCCTTTTTGGCTCATCCCTGTCCTCTGTCAGGAGATCTCGAGACGGATCTTGATCTGCTGCAAGGATGGTTAGTGGAGCGATTGGATGAGTTAGCTCCTGTGATCGCTCCCCGGAAAACCTCTAGACGGACCTCGGCCCCTTGGTTTACGGAGGCTTTGGCTCTGTCACGGCGAAACTGTAAAGTAGCAGAACAGCTCTGGCGACAGCAGTATGATGCTGGGGCCAAGGTAGCCTATAGGGCGGCCATTAAAGCCTATCATGTTGATATTCTGTCTGAAAAGAAGACGTTTTTCTCGGCGAGAATTGAGACTGCCTCGAGTTCTTGCAGGGAAATTTTTACGATTGTTAAGGAGTTTTTGGCCCCTAAAGCAACTGCGTCGCATCATGAGTTTTCTGAGTCATGGGTGATCTCGTTAGCTGGTTTTTTTACCACCAAGATCAAGCTGATCCAGGACTCTTTTTCTTCACTGGGCCCGAGTGGTGCTACCAGTCCGGGGGATCAGTTGAATTTGTCAGCGAGATCCGGTCCCACCCTCTCGGAGTTTCCATCTTTGTCTAGTTCGGCATCTAAGGAGCTTTTGATCAAGCTTAAATCGGGTTCACCGTTAGACCCGTGCCCTGCCAAATTTCTGGCTGGGGTGGCAGAGGTTATGAACCCGTTGATCAATCCCATTCTCAATCTATCATTGACTGAGGGTGTGGTTCCTGCGGTCTGGAAACTGGCGATGGTTGTTCCATTACTTAAAAAGCCGGGTCTTGATCCTGAGCTACATGCCAATTATAGGCCGATTTCCCTCCTGCCTGCTCTGGCAAAGATTGTGGAGAAGCACGTGCACACGGTGCTCTCCACTTTCCTTGAAACTCATAATCTGCTGCATTCCACCCAGTCGGGCTTTCGGACAAATCTAAGCACCGAGACGGCACTCTTGGAGGTCAATGAGGCTATCAAGGAAGTGCTGGATGCAGGAGGAAGGGCCATGTTGGTAATGTTACACCTGTCGGCGGCCTTCGACACCGTCCCTCATGAGGGTCTCCTTTGTAGACTCTATGAGATCGGGTTGAGAGGGACGGTGTTGAGCTGGTTTCGATCTTACCTTGCTGGTCGCCGGCAGGTGGTCTGGGCCCCGCCGTACTCGGCCGAAGTGCCGCCTCTGGAGGTCGGAGTCCCGCAGGGCTCGGTATTGAGCCAGACTCTTTTTAATACCTTTATGACCCCTTTGTCATATGCCGATGACACTCAGCTCCTTTTTACTTGTGGAAGGGGGGCTGAGTTTGACGGAGAGAGCATCCGGGGTTGTCTTGGGGCTGTTTTTGAATGGTTCCAGCTAAACAGCCTCAAGTGCAACCCAGATAAATCTGAGGTGCTCTTCTTCGGGTGTCAGTCGGACCCAAGCTGACAGGAGTGGTGGCCGGTGAATATGTTCCCTCCCGTGTCATCTTCTCTGATTGCCAAGAACCTGGGGGTCAAGATTGACAACGGCTTGACACTCAAGTCCCAGATCCTTGGATTGACCGGTACTTGTTACGGCCTTCTCAAGATGCTGCGCAAGTTCCTTCCCCTGCTCTCGCTGGCGCATAGGAAGATCACAGTGCAGGCCCTTATTGGCTCGAGACTTGACTACTCAAATGTCCTTTATTTGGGCTTGCCGGAATACCTTCTCCAAAGGCTACAGGTAGTCCAGAACTCGGCGGCTCGTGCCATTTTTGGAACTTCTGCTTTCTTTGCATTGGCTGCCTATCCGGAAGCGGATTGCTTTCAAAGCACTTATGCTGGCGCACAAGGCATTCCATGGTGTAGGAGCGGAATATATCCAGAAACGGCTCGCTCTCTACAAACCAACTAGAGCTCTAAGATCGGAATCTCTTTGCCTTGCCGTTGTCCCTGCTGTTAAAAAAGCAAGGGTTGGGGGGTGTTCCTTTAAACGCCTGGCGCCTCAGCTCTGGAACACTCTTCCTTTGGCGCTCCGCAGTACTTCCAATCTGTTGGCCTTCCGAAAGGATTTGAAGACATGGCTTTATGGTCAGTAATCTGCTTGCGCTTCTGTTTCTGTGTGCCTGCCCTTTGCAGTTTGTTGTGGGTTAGGAAGCGCCGGGACACTCTTCGGAGTAGCCGAGCGCTATATAAGACACCCATAACATAACATAACATAACATAACATTTTTTGCAAAAATACAAAACCACCTTGGATATTGCCAATGGATTTTTCAGCCACTCTCTGGCTCCTGAGAGCCGCGAAACGACTGCACTCAGTGTGTTGGGCAATCAGCGCCGATATGCGAGATTTCCTATGGGATAGAAGAATAGCCCTTGTGTGTTTGCATGAGATCGACCCTGATGCATTCTTGTACGTCGATGACATGTATTTGATGGATGATGACTTACAGCCGCATCTCATGCCTGCAGACCGCATTATAACACATCTTGCAAATGTTTGTTACAAATTCAACTTTGCTAAGTCTCACATTGCCTTCTTGGCAGTTCTTTTTCTTGGTTGCGAACTGAATAATGAAAGTAGGGGGTTGGCCCCTGGACTTTCTGGAGAAATGGGCTCAATTATTGCAACCTTCGTCTACACTAAAGAAATTGCAATCTTTGCTGAGTGTCTTGAATTTCGCCAAGACATAAATTCCTGATTATTCCCAGCGTATCAAACCCATGACTCATTGATACAACTCTTTTTTTCCCTATCCAGTTGTCTACCGGAACATGCCACAATTCTTCAGTCTTTGCAGTTTGATCAGCTTGTGAACACTTTTTGTTGACACAAGACAATTCTACAAATGTGGTCATCAGGTTTGCACCAGGCGCGTTTGGTTTTACATACTTGACATTCAATGAAGGGGACACTGTCCCCATTGCATATAAATCGCATTTGTATACTCCCGCTGAGATGCGTTTCTCTTCTACAGAAAAGATTTTGAAAGCAGTCCAGATGGCGATTCTCAAGGAACGCTCTGTCGCCCAGGGTAAATGCATTTTCATGGTCTTGCCAGTACCTGCTCTAGAAGCTGTTAAAGGCTAGCGTCCCTAATTCCACAGCCTTGCATCCACATTGGATACAATGGGCTGTTTTTTTACTTCAGCTGATGTCAACATTATCTTTGACCCTTCTTTACAAACATAGGAGTTTTAACAGTATGAACATGTTCACCCTTCTTCATTGTCATTGCTTCCTCTTGATCAATACAAATGCGTTATTTAGACTGACGGTTTTGCACAGCCAGCAGTTGGTTCCAAGCATGCTTATTCTATTTTTTTTTTTATTTTTATTTATTCATCTTTATTTCGGCCATATAGCCATAAAAGATATACAACAACAGTGAAACAAGTGCAACCATAATAAAATCCACAACACATGCTATACACTATAAAATCATTCCTGTAAGTTAAAACTACCAGAATTACATATTTAAAAAAGTTTGGGATTAACTCAGGGCCTGAGATTTCAGAATACGAGTGCGGGTATGCCAGACATTGGTGAGGAATTTTGCCATTGCAAACACTGTTAAACTCGAAACATCGGTTTTCAGGATTCTATACATTGGCAGGTACTCCCTACAACCAAAGTTCTTGATTAGTGGTAGGAGCCAGTACTTCCTAGCTTTCGTATAGGATGGACAAAACAGGGCCACATGTAAATCACTCTCCTCCACATAGGAGCATGCCGGACACTGCTTAGAAGAGGACGGGGTTGTCCAGGAACTGGTGCAAGATCGGAAGGGCAATGTTCCATATCTCCATTGGAGAAACAGTTTCCTGGCCAACATGGGGGACATGGCGTCCAAAACCCTTTCCAGCCTATATGAGTCCTTGCTCAACATGAATACAGATGTTAATGATCCCTCCCGCTGACCGTCCATGGCAGATGATAATTTCTGGTCGTGGTAGACCTTGACCAAAGTTCTGCGTGGGATGTTTAATGAAGCGTTTGCAGGGTCGGACCAGAGATCAGGAAGCCCCAGTGTTGTGCATGATTGTTGAATGTATTTTACCCAGGGGATTTGTGAAGCTTTAGGATGAATTAGAAGCTCACTCAATTCCGCCCTATAGGCAGATAGATCTTCACTACTCCACAGTCTTCGCCAGAAGACTATGGGTCTGAGACCTATTTCATCAGTTATTGGTCTCAGTCCCAGATCCAGCCTCAGAGGAAGGAGCGGGGTGCTGGGCGGAAGGGCAACTATCTGTCTAATGAAATTGTTCTCAGTTGCCGACAGACTGCGAGTTGGTGTGTGTCCCCACAATTCCGCTCCATACATAGTGGCGCCCCTAGCCTGTGCTTTATAAATCTGTATTAGCGGTCCCAGAGGCCGATAAGTCGAACTCTTCATCAACCGCACAATGCCCCCAGTGGTCTGCACTAATTTAAGGTTGGCTCTAGTCTGATGTGGCCCCCATGACATGGTCTGATTCAAGGTTACACCTAGATATTCAAAGGTGGAGACTCTCTCTAACCTTGACGCTCACAATAGTGGGTTCGGGCGCAATTTCTGACTAGGATTCAAGACCATAAATTTAGTTTTTGTGGCGTTAATTTCTAGACCCCTATCTGTACAAAAGGCCACAAAAGAGTCAAGAATCCGCTGAATCCCCATTGGGGTTTTGGACAGGAGCAGGGTGTCATCTGCAAACATAATTGCAGGCACCCTGCTGCCGTTCAATTTTGGGGCATCCGTATTTTCAGTACCATTCAGGTGGGCGATTACCCCGTTGACAAAGAGGCAGAACAGGGTCGGTGCAAGCACACAGCCCTGCCTAACCCCCCTGTCAACGGGGAATCTATCCGTCAATGCCCCTGACTTTCCACACCTCACTCGGGCATAATTATTGTGGTGTAATCTCTGTAAGATTAATAAAATGTCCGTGGGTACACCCATCTCTGAGAGGACGCTCCAAAGTTTACCTCTGGGCACCAAGTCGAAGGCGGCCCTCAGATCCACAAATATTGTGTATAAGCTGCCGCCATCGAATATTGCTGCCCTCCAATAGATCATATTTAATCTAAAAACCTGGTCCACTGTTGAAACCCCCTTTCTGAATCCTGCCTGGTAGGGGCTAAGGACTCCTGTTTCCTCCTCCCACTCCTGCAGTCGGTTCAGCAGTACCCTTCCGAGCAACTTCTGAGGCACATCAATTAGGCTGATTGGCCTATAGTTGGCTGGGAGCAGGGGCGAGCCCTTCTTATATATGGGGACCACCTCTGCCCCCAGCCAAGTACTTGGAACCTCCATACCGCTCAAAACTCCGTTAAACAGAACAGCAAGGTAGGGGGCCCATACGTCGGGTTCCTGCTTAAACAAGTCCCCAGGTAGGCCGTCCAATCCTGGCGCCTTGCCCGATGTCAGACCTGCTATTGCTGCCCTAACCTCTCCCACTGTTATTGGTTCCCCCTCATATACTGCCTGGTCACCCCCAACATCGTTCGGGGTTTCTCCCAACTCAGAGCTATAAAGGGATTGGAAGTGAATCTGCCATACCCCTGGAGCGATATTAGGCTCAATAGCTGAGTGGAGATTCCCCGACCCCCCATTCACTACTCTCCAGAACATCCTGTGGTCTCCTTTCACAAGGGAATTATTTATCTCCTCCCATTGGTTCTCCTCCCATTCTTTTTTAGCATGGACCAGGAGTTTTTTATATACCCGTCTACTTTCTCTTACCTTCTCTCCTCCTTGGCCCTCCTTAATATTTTTAAGGAGTTCTTCCTTTGCCTTTTTACAGGCTTTGTTGTACCAAGAGGATTTTTGTACCTCCCCCCTCTTTGAGTTTTGTGCATTGCTAAATAGGATTGGGGCGGCACCCTTTATGAGGTCCTCGTGTGCCTGATGTAGTTTGCCCAGTGCCTCTTTATTGCCCACCGCACAGTCTAATTCTCCTACTCTCTCTAGGATAGGGATTACTCCTGCATACAACTTCGGAAGCTTCTCCCGACTAGAGGCTATGTTTTCCCACCTGATTCTCCTTCTGTTGTTAGCCAGTAGAAGATCAGGTTTGTTTCCCTCATTCGAAGTTGCAAGGGTTGGAAGGCCAGGGTGGATAAGATCAAGTTCTAAAGCATTGTGATCACTATCTGACCTTTCAGTCACCCTAAAATCCTTGATGGTGGGCCAATTCACCATCTGGACCAAGACGTAATCCAGTCGAGATTCTCTTCCTACTCTATTGTAGGTGGTTCTACTGGGTGCGTCTGAGTTGGTACGCCCATTACAGGCTCTAATTCCGAATTTTAGGGTAAGGGCTGTGATCTGCAAAGCTACGGGGGTCCATGCCTTTGGGGGAGGGGCTTCTACGGGAGGTACCAACCACCTAGTCTCCTCTTCTGACGGGAATCCATCTAAAAGGCCTGGCAGCGGCTCGAAATGAGAGTTAAAGTCCCCCCCCACTATGTAAGGTAGATCTCCTGATATTTCAGCTAGATAAGCTGAAAGTTCATCAATGGTGGGTGACTCCCTAGCAACTCCCACTGGCCTAGAATAGATGTTAATCAGGACAAGTTTTGCTTGATTCGGCCAGGACAATAGGACCACAAGAATATCATCAGATGGCACCGATAAGCGTTGGGCCTCACACCCTAAGTGAGATGCCACCCACGTAGTTAGTCCTCCAGAAGGGCGACCCTTGCCCTCCCACCTAGCCGGGATAAAGAATGACTGGTATCCCTGGTGTGTGTGTTCCTCCCTTGCCCAGGTCTCCTGGAACATACAAACATCCCCAGTCTCAATATATGTTGTCCAGTCTGGGGTGATTAATTTATTGGCAAGCCCTGCCACATTCCACCAAATAAGTCTCAAATGCTCAGTAGTAGTAGAAGTTGCAGAAAGAGAGGAATCCGGGAGAGCAACCCCAGATGCCCCCGCAGCTGCTCCACCGGAGACGTTGTCGGCTTTAAGTCCAACTACCTCAGTAACAGCCCATCGGTCAGAATCCGGGGTCACATAGCTAAGGGCTGAGTTTGAAGACAGTCAATCAACCCCGTCCATCCCCCCCAGACAATTAAAGCGATTGTAATGAAAAAAAGGAGTGTCCGGGGGTTGGTAAATTGGGCGTGCCACGTGTTCCATATATCTGTGCCTCCGTTGTACCCTTGTCCAGCTGCCTTGTGCAGGTTCATAATGCATACGGGGGGGGGGAAGAAAAAGGAGACTGGCAATGTCTGTATAGTGGAGTCCAGCGATCTATTTGACCCTGAGCAAATATGCAAAACGGTGCCCGGGTCTCGGAAGGACACCATAATGCAATCCCCAACTATTGTTTTCTTTGTCTTCCCCAGCCAAGGTACCCTTCTGACCATGGTAATCTCATTATTGAACTGGGGTGGTAAGGGTCTATTCCAATTAAGCCACTTGATGACTTTCTTCTTAAGTGACAGGAAATTTTCATTTTCACCCCTTTCAAGAGGGGGGGCACCCGCCAGTACCACCATAAAGTTGTTTGCTTCCGGGGGCAAGTCCGGTCTCCGAGATCTGGGATCAGGCTTTGCCGGCGGAGGGGGTGGGGTACTTAGGTTAGATAAGACCCTGTGATTTGCGCCTAGAACTGAGCTGTAAGAGACTGGAGCTTCTATTTGAGGAGGCATAGTGTTAGACATGTTTAATGGGGCTGGAACTTGGATGGACATAAGAGGTTGCAAAGAGGCCGCAACAGCAGCACCCTGAAAGGGTCCTGCTAGGGGAGAAGGTTTTTGTGGATGGGTGGGAATCCCTGCAGGGAGATTAGGGCCTGCAACTTTAGTCTGTTTGCTGACCGTGGTACTCAAACTAGTTAGGGTGGCTTCTAGAATGGTGAGCCTGATCTCTACTTTTTTTAAGCTCTCACTGATAGGCAGTAAGAGTGATTTTAGTAGAAATTCAATGTTCCCCAGGGATGTAGCGGGGGGCACTATGTTAGGTAGATTGGCCCCTATGTCACTATTAGCAACTACAGAGGGCACATTAGTGCCCTCAGAAGAGGCAACTACAGGCACCTTTTGTATAAGCCTGTTTAAAGTGTGTGCCGGTTTGTAATTTTTCCCAAAGTCTAAATGGGGAATTTTTGTCTTTCCCTGACCCCCCCTGGTCTTTCTTCTACGCTTGTTGGGTGGGGGACCGTGTACCTCCGCCACAACAATTTGCTTGGGCTTGTTTTTTCTAGCAATAGCTGCCGGGGGTGTTTGGGTAACCAGATCAACAGTCATGTTACTATCAGTTAGGGATTGGGTAGCCTCCATAGTCTGTTCAGGGAGTATAACGGGGTTAGGGATGGTGTCCCTTAGTAGTAAGGGTACCCCCTCTTGGGTAGATAACTCCTGGCTACCAAAACAGGGACTTTCACCTTGGGAGATAGGGTCGGGAATTATATCACCAAGAGATCTGTTTTTCATATTTTCGATGGAGCGGCGGCGTTCTGCCCTACGCTTCTCAAGGGAACTTTCCTTTCCCCCTTCCCCCTTCGCTGATTTAAAATAATTATCTAGCGTCCCAGTATTGCTACCCCCAGCCCTAGAAGGAGTTTCACTTAGGGCCGGAGATGACATGGCCAGGTCCTGAGCACAGTCCAGCTAAGGTTAAAAAATAAAAAATGCAGGCGAAAGAGTGTGGGCCCAGCCCGGCCTCGTCGGCTCCGGACGGCCACAGACGGTCCCGCCCTTGTCCCGGGCTTCTCCCGGCGCGCTCCCGCGCGCTCCCGCGGAGCGGTACTGAGCACAGTATTAAGGGGGAGGTTGGGCGTGGGGCGGGGCAGGCAGGGAGAGCGACCCAGGTGTTGTGGGTTGACCTCACGCAGGGACTCCTGGAAGTTTGAGTCCCTGCGGGTCCGCTCGCAGCCCTGTCCTTCCCGCTAGCAAGCACCCAGCAGCGCAGCCTCTCCAGACGCAGTGTGCCTCTCCCGAAGCGGGACCCGCGGAGCGGGTCCGGCGAGGAGCTGGCGGGTGGGAGGAGGAATCTGGCGTGTTAATCTGTAGCCACGGCAAGAGTCAGTCAGGCAGGTAATCCCACGACGTTCTAAGGCAGAGTGGTTTTCAGTGCTGGGGCGGGTGCGGGCCAGGCAGGGAGAGCGACCCAGGTGTTGTGGGTTGACCTCACGCAGGGACTCCTGGAAGTTTGAGTCCCTGCGGGTCCGCTCGCAGCCCTGTCCTTCCCGCTAGCAAGCACCCAGCAGCGCAGCCTCTCCAGACGCAGTGTGCCTATCCCGAAGCGGGACCCGCGGAGCGGGTCCGGCGAGGAGCTGGCGGGTGGGAGGAGGAATCCGGCGTGTTAATCTGTAGCCACGGCAAGAGTCAGTCAGGCAGGTAATCCCACGACGTTCTAAGGCAGAGTGGTTTTCAGTGCTGGGGCGGGGGCGGGGCAGGCAGGGAGAGCGACCCAGGTGTTGTGGGTTGACCTCACGCAGGGACTCCTGGAAGTTTGAGTCCCTGCGGGTCCGCTCGCAGCCCTGTCCTTCCCGCTAGCAAGCACCCAGCAGCGCAGCCTCTCCAGACGCAGTGTGCCTCTCCCGAAGCGGGACCCGTGGAGCGGGTCCGGTGAGGAGCTGGCGGGTGGGAGGAGGAATCCGGCGTGTTAATCTGTAGCCACGGCAAGAGTCAGTCAGGCAGGTAATCATGCTTATTCTGCAGCCTGCGCAATTGTGGCAGGGAAGATTGTTGTTGGGGATTTTAAATCCTCCTTGGTGCATGAGACAAGATATCTCCCCCCCCTTTTTTTACTCAAAAGAGTTACGAACTAGCGCGATTGTCTGGTGCACACAAGATCAAGAGGCGAAATAGTTTCAAGACAAGAAACGCTCTGGAACATGCCAGCGGACCAGGGACACTTTCCATGCGGGACATGCGTGGTTGGTCCACAAACTAGACACACCACCAAGCTGGACATTGGTACCAATAGGCCCTGGAGACAAGTGAAACATGCCAATTGTAATAGCGAGAAGGCCATTTACTTAATAACATGCTCATGCCTTAAGAAATATGCTGGCATGACAACCAGAAAGGTTAAACAGAGAATTATGGAACATAAGAGCACCATTCGGCGCAAAAAACAATCAACAAGACTGACCAACCATTTTCTTGAGATGAAACATTAACCAGAAGAAATGGTCTGGACCATTCTCGAGTAGCCATATATACCTGCACATTTTACGGACATTTCCAAATTCCTGTTCAGGAAAGAACAACGTTGGGTTTTCAAACTCCGCAGTGATTCTGAGGGTCTCAACAATGATATTCCTTGGACCTTGGTGTAAACTGCGTTGTTGATTTCCATGCTCTTTTGGATATTTGTCCAGTCACAACTTGTCCAGCGATTAAGTAATTGCACTTTGAGGGACATTATTGATAAAATCAGACTGTGCGTTTCAGGATATTATCCCTACAAATAGTATGGTTAGCTTTTGCGCTCATCTAGATTTATACTCAACCTTGCCATGAGTTGTTGTCTACAATGAATATCAGGCAATGGCAACTTTATGGAATACACTATTGGTGTGTCCATTATATTTACTTTGCTCAAAATTATACGAGCACCAGTTTGGGATTATAATTTCCTTTCAATGGAACAATGTGTTAAAATTCACAATTCCATACACTCTCCAATATACACCCATATTTTACTATTAGGCTATCTTAGCCCTATGTCAAAGATTGGCAACTGACGATCCCCTCTGCCACCATTGTCGTTATGTAGCTTTAACAATTATATGCACACTACTGCTTAGAACTACACCCATGTTGTAGCTTAGACGGTTGTTTGTATTCACATAATGGCATGATGGGGATAGAGCACACTTCCCGCATGATCAACCGTTTTTGTATAGTATAGACTACAGAATCGGCTTAGTACCATCTTGAACTACTTCTCCTTTGTAGCTTAGCGGGTGTTTGTAGTCAAATGACGGGAAACAACCTTTACAACGCAACTTTTACAACGCACTACCATTAGAACGAAACTTTTACAACGCAACATCCATTACATCGCATGCCATTACAACGCAACCATTACAACGCATGACACTACAACTCATACCACTACAACGCATGTCATTACAACGCATACCATTACAACGCATAACATTACAACGCATAGTACCCTTAAACTATCCTACACTTACCTTACTGTTGCACCCCCTGGAGTTAGAATACTAATTTTTACCCCTACACTATCCAACACTTACCCTACTGTTGCACCCCCCTGGAGTTAGAATAGTTATTTTTACCCCTACACTATCCTACACTTACCCTACTGTTGCAACCCCCTGGAGTTAGAATAGTAATTTTTACCCCTACACTATCCAATACTTACCATACATGCAATGTAATGTTATGAGTTGTAATGGTATACGTTGTAAAGGTAGTATGCGTTGTAATGGAATGCGTTGTAAAGGTAGTTTTTAAGAATTCGTTGTAATGGCATGCGTTGTAATGTAATGCGTTGTAATGGATGTTGCGTTGTAAAAAATGCGTTGTGAAGGTATGCGTTGTAAAAGTATGCGTTGTAACGTCATACATCCCAAATGACGGCATGACAGCGGAAGAGCACTCTTTCTGCGTGAGCACTGTCATCATGTCACGAACTACAGAAGCGATGGGAGAGGCCTTTTAAAAACGACACCTCCGATCTATAGATGAGCAGGTTTCACAATACTGCATGGGGTCTAGTATCGTATTACGTGCTTAGAGTGCGACGTAAACAGCCTAACACAGGTGTTTGGCTTTTTGTCCTAATTAAGCACCCAATATAACACCGCGCACTCCACCGACGACTACCGCTCGTGACAACCGGATGCTGGTACAAGGTGGCGACGGATAGGTAAGTGCAGCGGGGTGCTTGGGGGCTTTTTCTAAAGATACGATTTTTTCCAAAGACACACTTTTTTCTAAAGAGACATGGTTGTGCCTTTTTAAAAAAAAAAGACATATACGGCTGTTCGTGCACTGTCCATACTATCATATACTGGTTGCGCAGTCACAAGCAGAGAATAACAATTATCTGCAGTATTTTTGCTTTCAGAAATTCTGAGTGTTTTATTTACCATAAAAAGCACACGTAATATGTTCTGGTAACAGCCAATTTTCCTCACATATACAGTCTGGGCCTTCATGTTAGCAAGCAACAATGTGGTCCTTCACACATCATGCCAAAGTGTGGGTCTTGATAAAACTAGATATGCTATTTAAGTACTAACGTTGGGTCTATGATGGTCCACTATTTTTAGCCCTTGTTCTTCTTTTCTTTGTTCACAGAGCGTTGCCTCATGCCCTGAGTTGTTACCAGGAGCGGTGAGCAGTTCTCCCGAATGCTTATGGGTAAGGGTGTGTTTAAATTTTACCTTATCACTGTATAATGCGGAGAAAAATTCATTGATTGAAGATGTTTTTACAAGTACAGATAGCACATGTGCACTATTATTTTAGTTTACTTTGTTCTGACCAAGGTATACGACCATTTCTTTTTCTTTTTTAACAGTTTTCAACCAAATATCCATGTAGTTCCTATCTACAAGCATTACACAGGTGAATGTTGGTTGTATCGTTCTAAAATATTTAATATTTTGTGAAAATATTTCACTCACGTTCGATTGATTGCAGTTCTAGTAATAACTAGGTCCTGAGGAAGGCCATGATCAATTTACGATCTTGATTGGCTGAAACATGTAGACCCTCATATTTTTGACCAGCGCGCTTGTACATTTTTTCAGACCATGCTTGCACTGTTTTTTAACGCTTGACACCACAAGATATCTAATAAAAAAATAATTCTCTCCTGGTAGTCAATTTTAACTTCTCACTTCATACACTGCATAAACGCACATTCACTCACATTTATTTCATGCTCCATTGATCTTAGGAGATCTAACCTCTAGATTACATCAACACATCTGTGAGCTCCTAAAAACATGTTAAATGAGTTGTACCTCCTTGGCTGCACTAGGATTGCAGCCAAGAGGAGGTCCCAGATGATGAAGCATGCCACTTCAGTGGGTGATGGGATTACATCCTCCTAGATTTCAGTTTCTTCACCATTTTTAATATTGCTCCCGTCTCTTTCTGTAGCTTGAGTGCGCTTTTGTTGATCTCGACCTTTCAATTAAAGTTGTGGGTAAGTGTCACTCCTAGATATGTAAAATACTTGACCATTGAGCTTGGAGTGTGAAGACATATAGGGATTGAACACCATACACTTAGTTATGCTGACATTCAGTTCTAACCCTCCATCTGCACAGAACTGTAAAAAGTAATCTAAAATAGCTTGTAATCCCAGAGGTGTTTTGGAGATTAAAAAAGTGTCATGTGCGAAGAGTAGCTTGGATATTTTTCTGGAACTAACTTAGGGGGCATCATTATTCTCAAAATTGTGTACCTGTGGATGATAATTAATAGAGAGAAGAGGGTCGGAGGGTCCAGGCTAAACCACAGCCCTGACACATCCCCTCTCCATCCTAAATAGATCTGATTGCTCTTCATTTTTACCATATCTGAATCTAGGGCTGTTGTTTTGCATGGAGTCTTATAAGGCTATCTAAGATGTTTTCCGGGACAGCCATGTCTTTTAATACTCCCCACATCTTGCTCTGAGGTACCAGATCTTAGAGCTACAAAAGCAGCATAACGATGGCCTTTCTCCAGATCTACTATCTTCTAATATGCAATACAGAATCTCAGGATTTGGTCCAGGGTGCTAGTTTTGTTTTAAACAAAACCATGGGGAGAATGTTGTTGGGTTGGAGCCAGTCAGTCAGTTTAGTCAGAATTTGCCTGCAAACTTTTCTGCAACCTATCAATTAAAGTGAATGGTCTATAGTTCCCTGGTTTGTCTTGGCGGCCTTTCTTATAGAACGGGACGATCTCGGCCCCTCACCATGAATCTTGGACCGTTCCCCTGGTCACTATTGCTCTAGATAAGATGTTTAAGTAGTTTTCCCAAATATCCACCTCAGAGGCATAAAGGTAGACTGGGACACAGTCTGGGCCTGGTGCCTTTTGGGTGGTGAGCGATTTGAGTGCTGTAAGTGAGTCAGTATAGGATATTTAAAGGGTGTCTAATTGATCTAGTGTGCTACCACAGGGAAGTCTAGCCATCCCTTTGCTGCTCCCCTCCGCATCTGGCAGGGAGTATAGTTTTTCAATATGATCCACCCACAATTCTGTTTATACATGGAAGGCAACTACATCTGTTGATGAGCTGTTGCCATGCACAATTATACTCCAAAATGTTTTGGAATCTCTTGTTGTCTCTGCATGTAATAGTTTTGCCCAAACCCCCTTTTCGCAGTTGACTTTAGCTTGTTTCAGCACTGTCTTGAAATTCCTATGTGCTTGATGGATACCATCCCGATCTTTGGTATTTATAAGATATAAAAGGAGTATTTTTGCTGTTCTGCATTGTGCAATAAATCAAGGATGTGGGTTGGATCTAGATGTTTTCTCTCTCCTTGGATCTTTGGATAGAATGTCTCTCAGTTTTCTAAAGAGATCTTCATGGATGTTAATCACTAGTTTAGGGAGTGCGCCACGATTCATCAATTTACCCATCTTTCACAGGGCATCACACACATTCATATACACTTAATTTAAGAGGTGCGGGTAGGCCTCTACGACCTCCCACTTTAAGGCCGTTTTATTGTTGTATGCAGCAAAGTTACCCAGAAAGCAAGGTTTTACTAGATCAGCAGTGGGAATAATCAGGCCAGACAATTCTAAATCCAGGGCATTATGGTCGCTCTCCCATCTTTCTAGAACTCTCATATCTACCATGCTCGACCAGATACACAACGATAGCAAGATGTAATCAATTCTGCTTCTGCTATTAGATCAATTGAATGTGGGGGCACCCTGTTGGTCTGATAAGGATCTACCATTGCACGCTCTTAACACACCCCTTAATGTAATGCCCAATAATTGAAGTGCAAGGGTCGAGTTTCTCGAGGAGTCTCAGATGGTCATTCTAGTAGTGTGAGAGTTGATGATTCTCGGTGTGAGTTCATCGGTCTGTTGTAAATGTTAAGCAAATAAATGCATTTGTTGTCTTTATGCAGTAAGAGTCCGAGTAGATCAGGTTGTGAGCCTGGTAACCTCTTGCTATGGTAATCTAATGAGTTTTTAACACAAACAACTAGACCTCTGTCTGGATGGCCTCTAGTGTGTACTCTGGCTGGGCAGAAGAAGGTTGAGTACCCATATCTAAAGGTAGGCTACATACACCATGTTTCCTGGAAGGCACAAACTTTAAAATTATCTATGAAGGACCCCCACTGCTGGTCAATATGCTTAGATATCAAGCCTGTCAAGTTCCAGGAAAGGACTCTCCATGTGTCTTTAGGGGGAGAATAGTGATTTAGATTTTCTCTGGCTTCTCCCATACTTCTGCCAGTCAGCAATCCAATACAGGCAGTTCCTACCAACAGCAGTTGGGCAGCAGTCTGTGTCCAGTCTTTTCTGACCACACTGGTAAATACGGGAGAAGTCTTACACCAAACGCCAGATTTTTCCCAGCCCTCGGGCAATTTGCAGCATGTGTCTCAGGGATCTACCACACTCTAGGAAAGCAAAACACATCAGCATAAACAGACGGAGAAAAAAGATTACAGTCTGGAATTGTCCGACAGACTAGTGAACAAGGTGGCTGGGCAAGAGTCAATGGGTATGGACCCAGAATCAGAGGATGGTGCCAGGCTAAGGCAGAAATGTCTTGATCAGGAGCCCTTTGACTTAATTCTTGAAGAAGACAGTAGACGGGCTCACCCTGACTTCGGGGAGTAGGGAGTTCCAGATCCTCATCTCTGAGAAAGCTCGGTTATAGGTTACGTTGAGCTAGCACTTCTGAAGGCTCTAGAACCACAGGAGAGTTCCAGTTTATGCGCAAGGTACAGCAGAGTCTTAAAGTGGATGGCTTTGTGAGCCATGCATACAATTTTTAGCGGTATCCGAGCTTCTTATGGCAGCCAATTCAGTTCCCACAAATCCGGAGAGACGTGGTGATATTTTTTTGTGCCAGTTAAGAGCCTTGCAGCTGAATTGAGGGTAGCCCTCAGAGGAGCCGTCCTCACTCTGGGCAGGCCACAAAGTGTTGCACTACCATAGTCTAGCTTTGAGATCACTAATGATTGAACTGCAACCTGTAGGTCATGAGCAGGGAGGAAGGGTTAGAGCTTCCTGAGTTGGAAATTCACTCCTTTGGTAAGGAAACTGATGTGCTTCTGCATGTTCAGGCATTTGTCACAAATGATGCCCAGAGATGATGCCGAGTCTACGAGGTGCGGTCTGCAGTTAAGAGCAAACAGCTGATTCAACCATTGCTCCATGACGAGGTGTTAGAAATGGGATTTCTGGCTAGCTGAGACTTGTGCCAAAGCGAGGCAGAAACCACCACTCTAGTCAGGATAAGGGAGTTACACTTCTAAAATAATTCCAGCTCACCCCCTTAGTAGCCTGGCACGAGTAGTCAGGCTTATCTTGGAGGCAGTGTGTAAAGCATTTGCACATAACCAGCAGTAATACAGTGTACGCACTACAAAAGGACACCACACCAGTTTAGAAAAATATCCAATTTTTATATACTAAAATCCACATTACTATACTTCAAAATTTTCACTTATCAAAACATGGTTTTAAAAATAGTTCCTTAATGTCAATAGCTCAGTCCGGGGCTATCATACCGTCATGAACAACAAATACATAAATAGTTCTGGCTGATCACGGGGTTGTAGGCCAACTGCGGTGTCGGGAAGACCCGCAAACAGTACCTTTCAGAGATGCAGGGCAATGGGGCCCTTGAAGTCACTCCCTTTGCAGGTCGAGCTCCTTTCTCATGGGATCCGGAGCGCTGGCACCAACAGGCGTCGGATGCTGCAGTGTGAAGCTCAGCGGTGCGGCGTGCGGTGCCACAGGTCGTGGTCTAAACAGCGGCTCAATGGCGGTGTCAGAAGCGCGGGAGCCTGCGCATCAATGCGCACGTGCAGGCTCCCGCGCATGCGCAGTTCCAAAGAAGAGGCCGCGATGGGCAAGGATGCGCCCGCAATAAGTTAAGTTTTATTTTAATTGAATTTGAGGCTTTTAAATATCATTTAATACTGTGGGCGGGAGGAGGGCGGCGGGTAGGCGGCAGGCGGGTAGCCAACTTCCGTTCCGCCCCCAAATGTGTGGAGATTTGCCTAGTTTCTCTGCCTTGTTTGCGAAAGGCGGAAGGGGCAAATCTTCGCACATTCCGTGGGCGGAACGGAGATGTCCGCCCACCCCTAGCTTCCTCCCACTCTTACCACTCTACTGGCAAGTTTCGCAATACCGATAATACACATCCTACTGCCTTCGCATTTGAGGCCAGAAAAAGTGGGTGACAAGCCGGTCAAAGGTCTTGTCCTGCCCCAAATGTCCTGCCAAATGCACGTCATGAGCCTGACCCAGTAGGACGGTCTGGAAGCGCTGGGGTACCACCAGCACATGGGCGGATCCAGGTTCCTCGACCTTAGACTCGCTGTACAGGAGATTGTTCTCCCAATATATCCAATGTGATCCGGACTGATCACCAGTCACCTGGGCTGCGGGCTGCCGCCGCAGACCCTCCAGAGAAGGGCACTCTTTCTGCTCCTGGCAGAACTCCTCCTTGCTGGGACCCCCTTCTTGCTGCCAATGGGTCAGCTCAGAGGTGTTCCCCAGTTTGGCTACCTTCTCCCCTGAAGGCACCGGGGCGTCCCCCTCGAGGTCCGCCTCCTCCCGGGCCGTGGGTGTCTCAGGGGCTGGTTTCCCGCACCCCTTGCCCTTTCTCTTGTCAGGGACCTGGGCCACTGCTTCAGGCTCCGGCTCCCTCTGATCACCCTCTCGGCCGCCATCGACCGAGTGGACACGCATGCCCCCTCTGGCAACCCCAACATCTCAAAGTGGGACCTGAGCTCAAAATCCTTCCATAAGAACTGCTCCAGGTCATTACCGACCACACAATCAACAGGCATGGAAGGGTTCACAACCCCCCTCAAGGGACCTGAAATCCCCCCGCTCGAAGGGCACCTGCGCCACCAGACACTGGCGCTCTGAATTGTGGACTGCGATAACCTGGTGGAATGCCCTGGGGACTACCTGTGTCTCAGGGACCAGGTGACACCGTACTGAGGTCACACTGGCTCCAGTATCCCTGAGGGCCTCTACCCTTTTCCCGTTGATGGACACCCAGGTGCTGTATTTCTTTCTGTAAGGGTGCACCTGGGCTCCTGGGATCATCTTACTGTTCCCTAGTGAGAAGAGGGTCATGTCTGCGGGGTCCCCACCCTCCTATGGGTACTCCTCCTCCTCCCCAAGTGCTACGCTAGCCAACACTTTGGACTGCCTACCGGTAGGCAGCTGTGCCCCCTTTGAGCACCTGGGGTCCCCCTTCATGTACCCTACCTGGTCACATGCAAAACATCTGCGGGGACCGGTCTCAGCCGGCTTTCCGGTTGAGACCACTTGCTTCTTATCTCCAGGGGGATGGGAACCTTTACCCTGGGTGTTATTTTGGGGCCCTTTAGACAACTCCTGTGTTTTACCCTTGTCCCCCCCAACCTTTCTGCTGGGGACCCTGCCCACCTTTGGCTGAGTCTCCCCCAAATGCTTTCTTGCGGACCCTGGTACTCACCCAGTAATCCGCCTTCAAAGCAAGCTTCCTGGGGTCAGTCAGCTTACTATCAACTAGGTGCTGGCGCAGATCTGCAAAACATAGACTGGACAGGTGCTCCCATGCAATCAAATTGTAGAGCCCCTGATAATCTGTCACATTACTGCCTTTTATCCAGCCAGCCAACGATCGGCAAAACACATCCACACACTCCAACCATGTGTTGGCATCGGACTTCTTACTGGACCTAAACTGGTCCCTGTACTTCTCTGGAGTAAGACCATACTTAGTGAGGAGGGCGTCCTTCATGTCTGGATAGGTGAGGTGATACCCTTACCCAAAGCTATTAAAGTGTCCCTTGCTTTTTCAGGGAAGAGAGACCACAATCCTGCTGCTGAATTCTCCGCAGGGACCCCATTCATGTGGATTGTTGCTTCGTACCGCTGAACCCACCTTTGTTTGTCATCCCCCTTCTTGAATTTCTTGCCCACAGTCATAGAGATGTGCACGATCCTGTCTGTCTGTCTTGCTGAGTTGCTGCCACCATCTGAGCCGGGCCTAGTCCTTGGCTCCAGCTCCTTAAGACCTCGCTCATGGTCTAACATTATTATCTTTTCTTTCATGGCCATTCTTTTGTTTTCCCTCTCACTTTCTTTCCTGAGTTTTTACAACTCAAACTTCCTTGCCTCCCGCCTGTCCTCCAGCTCCTCTGGGGACAGGTCACTGCTGCCTGGCCGGAAGGGTTCCTCCCCTCCCAAATACACATCCCTGCTAGGACTATACCCCCCACCTCTCCACTAAGGTCACCAGATTGCCCACGCGTATCTGGCTGCTACCTAGGCCCTCAGCGCCTTTTGTAGCTCATCCTTCCTACTGAGGCCTCTGACTTAGACTTTGAGGTTTTTGCACACAGACTTCAATTCTCTCACTGTGTAGAGCTCCAAACTATCCTCCTCAAAGGCAATGTCCATGGATGCAATGGATGATGCTACTGATTCCGGCATGATGTAGCAGAAAGTTCACCTGGCAAGATCACAAAATTCGGCCAAAAAGAACAGGGGTTAGTATGTGTTACAGCAAACAAATGATGGACGGAATGCTGACAATGCAAACATTCTCCCCCAGTCAAAAGATCTGGGTTAAATCCATTGTTCTTTTGCCCACTATCCCACCCCAGTCATATGCAAATCATTCTTGACCCTGTGCCCCATGGGTACAGTCCAGACCGAACTGCCAGGCCAGGTTCTCCCTGGACCAGAAACAAGCATCCTGGGACCGGTTTCAGGGTATGTTACCCTTCTTCAGCCAGGCTAGCTTGAATCCAGTTGCACAGTGAGCAAGGGACCCACGTCTGGGCATACTCATTCAACTGCATTCCGTCTATCAATTGTGTGTCTTTTGCTTTCCAGCCCTAAGTGCACCAGGCATGTCCAGAAGTGGGTCCTGGGCTCACTGTGCCACTGGAATAAAGCTATCCTGGCTGAAGAGGGGTAAAACCCCGAAACCGGTACTAGGATGCTTGTTTCCGGTCCAGGGAGGATCAGGATTGGCAGTTTGGGCTGGCAGGTTCCCATGAGGCACAGGGTCAAGACTGATTTGCATATGGCCAGGTCTAAACTGGGGTGGCATGGTCAGCAAAATAATGGTGGATTTAACCCAGATCTCTTGACTGGGCTGAATGTTTTGATTTGTTCTGCATTCCGTCCATCAATTGTGTGTCTTTTGCTTTCTCACCCTAAGTGCACCAGGCATGCCCAGACGTGGGTCCTGGGCTCAGTGTGCCACTGGAATCAAGCTATCCCCCCCTGAAGAGAGGTAAAACCCCAAAACCGGTCCTAGGATGCTTGTTTCCAGTCCAGGCAGGACCAGGCTTGGTAGTTCGGCCTGGACTGTCCCATGAGGCACAGGGTCAAGACTCATTTGCATCAGGCCAGGTCTAAACTGGGGTGGCATGGTGAGCAAAATAATGATGGATTTAACCCAGATCTCTTGACTGGGGATGAATGTTTTGATTAGTTCTGCATTCCGTCCGTCAATTGTGTGTCTTTTACGGGTTAGTATGTGGCACGTAATGGTTTGCGATATGGCAGTAGTGCAACCCAATGTTAGAAATGGGATTTCTGGCTAGCTGAGACTTGCGCCAAAGCGAGGCAGAAACCACCCGTCTAGTCAAGATAAGGGAGTTACACTTCTAAAATAACCCCTGCTCACCCCCTTGGTGGCCTGGCACGAACAGTCAGGCTTATCTTAGAGGCAGTGTGTAAAGGATTTGCACATAACCAGCAGTAATACAGTGTATGAGCTAGAAAAGGACACCACACCAGTTTAGAAAAATATCCAATTTTTATATACTTAAGACAAGACAAATACGATAAAAATCCACAATACGATACTTCAAAATCTTCACTTATCAAAATATGCTTTTAAAAATAGTTCCTTAATGTTGATAGCTCTGTCCAGGGCTATCACGGCGTTGTGAACAACAAGTCCAAAAACAGTTCTGGCTGATGGCGGGGTTGCAGGCCAACTACGGTGTCGGGAAGACCCGCATACAGTACCTTTCAGGGCGATGGGGCCCTTGAAGTCACTCGCGTTGCAGGTCGAGCTCCTTTCTGATGGGATCCGGAGCGCTGGCATCAACAGGCGTCAGATGCTGCGGGGTGAAGCGCAGCAATGCGGCGTGCTGTTCCCCAAGGTCGCGGTGCGAGCAGCGGCTTGGTGGCGGCATCAGATGGCATTGTCGGTTAGACCAGGGTCGCGGTGCGAGGTGGAGGCGGTGCCCATCACAGTGCTAGCAGGTCACGGTGCAAGCAGCGGCGTTGTTGTTGCTGAAGCGCTGTCGTCGGCTGATGAACTGGAGTCAATGGCGCCGGTGTTGGTAGGCCAAGCCTGCGGTGTGGGCTGAGGGGGGTGTGACATGTAACTTAGGAGCGGTGCCCCCGAACCACGGTGCAGGCAGTGGTGTCAATTTCGGCAGGAAATGGCGGTGTCAGGAAGGCCACGGCACCATTGTGTAGCAAGGCGGTGGAGAGTGCTGGGCCCACAGGTCGCGGTACGAGCAGCGGCTCGTTGATGGCATCAGCAGGCGTCGTCGGTGAGACTAGGGTCACGTTGTGGCGGTGCCCTCAGCGGTGCCTTCAGGACACGGGTTTGGCAGGGTCATCGTAGACATCGTCAGGGGCGTTCTTTGGGTTGCAGCACAAAACACACTGTCCCCAGTGCTGCGGGTCGAAGAACCTGAAGTCTTTGCTGTTCCTGAGACTTCGTGAACAGGGGGCAAGCTCTACCTCAAGCCCTTGAAGAGCCACCCCCATTCGATTGCATAAAGTCCCATCCAGGCCTTTCACTGCCCAGGACAGAAGCAGCCGCTGCAGGTCAGCCCAGCAAAGCACGTAGCAAAGTGATCGTTCCTTCCAGCAATTTCTCTGGCTCTTCTTCTGTGCAGTCTTCTTGATCCAGATGAGTTCTAAAGTTCAGGGTTCTGGGACCCAGCATTTGTTTCTAAAAATCCGTTGATCTTTCAGGCTGAGGGTGTCTGTGTCCGGCCAGAACCAGTTGGACCGTCTGTGGCGTGAATTTCTGAATGGAGGTGGAGACGTTTTTTTCAGAGGCCGACCAGGCCCTTTGAGATGCAAGGAGATTCCCTCCCTCTTTCCCCATTGTAACTCAGGTCTATTTAGCCCTTTCCTGACCTACCTAGACTATTGGGAGCCACTCTGCTCCCCCAGCCATCTGTCGTCCCAAAAACTAGACAGGCAATCCACATTCCAGCAGAGACACACGGGATGACCGAGCAAAATAATACCCACTTTCTAAAAGTGGCCTTTATGAACTCAGAATGAGAAGGGCACCCTTGCTAAAGGCTGTGTCTTTAGACGCTGAGTTCAGGCATACCAAACTTCATTCACTTATACCTTTTTCGGTCTACGTATGTGGGTGGCACAATCTGTACTGCAGGTCCACGGGCAGCGGTGGACTCACAGGCCTCGGCACCCGCAGTGCCCGTTACTGGGGGCTGACAAGTAAGTCGCACTTCCAATCATAACACAAGTTACTTCAGGAGCACCAGTGCTTTACCACTGATCAGTAGTGCGAAAAGCGCGCACAAACGTTATACCAGCAAAAACTGAGTCAAAGCCGGGAGGTCAGAAAGCAAAAACTCGGGGGAAACTCAGCAAAAGATGCCAAGTCTAACACAAGGGATTGGTTGTGGGGTGAGACCAGTAGGAATTCCGTTTTAAGAGCATTTAGCTTCAGGTGATTGCGTGCCAGCCAGCTTTGTGTTTCCAGCAGGACTGAATTGAGGGACTGGATGTCTTCAGGGGAGGCAATCTTCAGGTATAGTTGGGTAACGTCCGCATTCATATGATAGCGAATGCTGGATGATTTTAGAATTTCAGTCAGGGGCTCCATAAACAGGTTAAAGAGTGTGGGGCACAATGCCGTCCCTTGTGGAACCCCCAAGGTGACTGATGCAGGGTGGGACAGGGATTTTTTCCCTTTGAAGCTTTAGGATCTGTTCTCAAGGAATGAAGAGAACCAGCTTAATTCCGGCCCAGACAACCCCATCACGTGTTCCAGGAGGTCAATTGGGTGATCATGTTTGACATTATCAAATGCTCAGGAAAGGTCCAGAAGGATCAGTAAGCACGAATCGTGATCCAGCATTCTAAGTGCATCATTCACGATGTGCGTTAGCACCGACTCTCTACTATGACCTGGGCGCAAACCAGATTGGCATTGGTCCAGGAGTTGGAAATGGTCGATGTGATGACAAAGTTGGGATTGCACACATTTCTGCAAGAGTTTTGCCAAGGTGGGGATGTTAGTGATTGGGCGAAAGTTAAGAAGGTCCGTGGGATCCTCATTTGGTTTCTTTAGGATCGAGGTAACTTGACCTTATTTAAGGCAATGCAGAATAGCCTCTTGCATAAGAGAAGCATTGACAATCATTGTCCAGAGTCTTAGTAAGGCGGCTCTCACTTCTGGGAACAGGTTTGATGGCAGGGGGTCATTGTAATGATAGGTAGGTATCAAAGTCAACAGCATTTTGCGTATAGTGTATTCATCCACGGTTTGGAACAAACTCCAAGATGCATTGTTTTTGGGGTGTAAGGGCTGTGAAGGTTCAGTGATATTCAACTCTGAGGGGCAAAGGGTGATCAGCGGACAGCTCGAGAAGTGATCACGTGCCAAGCGTGGTTCGCCACTTCCTTCCTGCAAGTCTTAAATTCCTTTTTTCGGCATTAAGACTGTCATTGGACCATGGTTTGGAGATTTTAGCCGACACGCTTTTAAGCTTAAGTGGTGCCAGTGAGTCAAGTACATTAAGCATTGCATGGTTATAGTGGGCTGTCAGGTCATTGAGATCATACATGTTCAAAGGGGGGGGGCAAGATGTTATCGCAGAGCTCCATCAGGTCTTGAAAGTTGATGTTCCGTAAACATCTTTTCAACTGTTTTCGGTTCTTAGGTTGGGCTCTGTTTGTTCTTACCGATTCAAGGACGAGGAAGATGATGCAATAGTGGTCTGTCTAGTCACATGGGAGGATCGACTCCAGGCGGAAAGTGTTTGGCTTACCAATGACAAGATCTAATGTGGCTCCTTTGATATTCGTAGGGCTGTCACATATTTGGATAAGGTTAAGGTCAAGTAGGAAGGATTTAAGGCTATTGACAAGCACATCGTTTACATCATTCCAGTGGAGGTTGAAATCACCAGGCAGGTCTGAGTGCCCTGGGAATCCGCATTGGCTGAAATAAGGTCCATGATCTGTTCTGTGAAGGGAAGATTGTCACGCTGTGGGTGGTAGAATGCGTGCAGTTTGCATGAGTGATTATTGCCCCCGGTACCATATGAAGACTTTAGAAGAAAGTAAAACAACCTGAGATTAGTTATATACATTGCCTTGTTTGTCAAATAAAGCAAACTGCAGTACTTACAACATATTTCCATGGAATACTAGGTAAAGTATAGCTATTTAACCTTTTCTGTGACTACTTGCCTTGAACAAATTTATTAGTAGGAGGTTTATGATATTGTTCTTCACCACAAGACATGTTTCCAAAAAGGAACCTTTAAATCCTTCCCGCTCACAGATTTGGTGAAAAAAAGATATACATCCATGTAGAAGGTTGCATTACAAAGTGACACTATCTTTTAAAATGGATACAAAGTTAGAACTACTACAGCATGCATCCAAATTTAGTCATCAAACTACATGAGCTAATAGTGTCCAATTCAGCAGCAAAATATAAACATCAATATAGTTTAATGGGTAGAATGGATAAAAAAACATTACAAACCACAAAAGATAATGAGAAGGTGCAACTACTGAAGAAGCAAGTCTTGGGTGTGAGTCATGCACTAATGCACTAATTCTGATTACACGCAGGAAGCATTGCGGATGTGAAGGAATTAGAAGGCTCAGAACATATTATGCATTGTGAGGATTGTGGTGTATTGTATGGTTGTTCAGCCTTGCCATGCAATTCACACGCAAAACTGGCTTTAGTTGCAGTCCAGCTCATATGGAAAACCTTTAGCTCAACCCTGGATAGCTTTGGCTTCGAGCACTAAGGCTAAAACAAGGGAACTAGTGTAAAGCAATTAGGAGCATGATCAAATGGAATAAGAAATTCACACAACAGAAAAGAAATCTGGCACCAATATGTAAAAGCAGATATTTTTAAGAGTTTTTAGACATCAAGATGAACAAAATCCTCTGGAGGGTTCAGGAGGTATAGATTTTAGAGTAAAAAGTAAATCTCAGCTTTTAAGTCCAAAGTGCAAGCAATCACTGGCAACTGTAAAGTTTAGAATCCTGTGGTAAATAAATAAATAATACCCTATTTTTGACTAGACATATATCATAACAAATAGCTCAATAAATAAGAGTCAAGATTCGAGGTAGTAGGAGTTTTGCAGGTTTAATACAGCATAAGGACAGGAACAGGACAACCTGCATAGGAATAGGATGACAGGGCCCAGCAGCTGCTGGGGCTGGGTCTGGGATGAGCGCGCTAACTTTTAATAACAATACACGAGCATATATACATAGCGCGAACACATAGCATTACATTGCAGTAGGCGTAGCAGTGGGTGGAGCAGAAGGCGTGACGCGTAGCAGTCGCGAAAGATAAGAGTAAAAAGAGGTGTAACTGGGCGTATACATAGACATGTGGTGCAGACGTAACAGGATATGTCATGAATGGGGCGGAAACATAGGAGGGGGCTACCTAAGGAGCCGGGACCTCTAACCTGGTGGTGCGCGCAAACTGGCAATGACGTGTTACGAGGAGAAGCTGGGGGCTATGAACTCTGTGCTAGGAGCAGAGACTAAAGTCTGGAGGGTCGGAGCGACATGTACCTAAACCCTATCTAGTATCTGATGTTTAGGGAACATGTTGATATAAACTAGAAGTCATGAGGGGAAAAGCTAATTGACTCTAAGACTGGACCATGCATTTATTCTACATGTAGTGCGTGATGAAGAATATTAAATGACCATTAAATACAGTATTTCTCTTAACATGGAGCCGCATAGGCTAGACAATGACGGAAACTATTGATGCAGTTCAGTAGCTTAGGAATGCAGAGAAGGAGGACTGAACTGATAACTGGAATTATAACATACTTTTGGCAGACTCAGAGGCAGAGCCAAGCTGCACCGGGCACTGCGAGGCAGGAAGTAAGTGAAGGGTCGAGGATACAGGTGGGGGCTGGATCGCTCCTCAGCGAGGACTTCAGGAGACAGGAGCTGAATCTGATGTCCAGGCCCTTTTGAGGCCTAGAAACGGGGACTTTATAATGGAATAACGTGCACACTGAGAAACGTGGCAACATAGCTTTACATAGGCCTGATATTCGTAGTATTCACGAGAACTGGAAACTGGCATACTAGAGGTGGACACAACTGTAATTGCGTCATTAATCAGACATGAGGAGTACATATGCATATTGATCATGCACACATAACATATGATGGATGACACGTAGGGACACAGAACATGGCAAAATTTACTTTTCCACATTCCCTCCTTGTCACTACGTTTCCATCAGGAAACATCAATATTCATGATACCATCTATCATTTCATACAGTATCATTTGCTCGTCTCGAATTGTCTTGGAACGGGATTTAGAACGGGGCTTGGGACTAGGAATACAAGAGGTAGCACAAATGCCGCAAATCGCAGGGCCACATTGTATACAGAGGCAGCAGCTGAATATGATCGCTACTGCGATACCTAGAAAGGACAGGACTTTCCATCCCCATGCGGAAATTATATTCCAGAACCAACCGGACCATGTCCAGGTGCCTGGATCTTGGTGTAACAGATGGGCAATTTTATGAAGTCTGGTTATAGCTGAATAAACAGACGGCGCGTTATTTGGAATGAAAATGCAGCAACTAGATCCGATGACTCTACAGGCCCCGCCCCTATCGGCCAGTATGACGTCAAGGACGAGACGATTCTGTAAAACGACAATTCTCATAAAGGATTGCTCTTCCGTTAAGTTACCTAGAGCAGAGGCAGTCTCATCTACTACAGCTTCAAGGGTTCTTGTTAATCTACGAATTAGCTTACTATTTACAATTGTGCCTAAATAAGGGAAAACACCTTTATCAATATCAATGAATTGTTCTGCAGCAGTTTCAGTATAATCGACAATCGGGAGGTTTCTCTTGTGTCTAGTATGTACTAGATGTGTATTTCTATGATAATCAGGTGGGGCTAGAAAAACAGGTGGCAGTAGGAAAGCAATGTAACAGGTTCCCTCCCAATCGAGGGGCAGACGAACATATGCGGTCTGACCACAAACAAAATAAGAATGACGTGAAGCTTTGAAAATAGATTTCCCACTGTCACTATACTTGATAATAGTAGTACAATCACTATGTCCTACGTGTACAGAACCATAATTACGAACACATAATTCGCCTTTGACTGGTAACACTGAAATAGCAGGTGAGTCTGGAGTAGTATCAGACTGGACATTCAGGACCATAAAATTCGACGAATAATTACCTAAATTATACACTTCATTTTCTAGATCTAACCCGGTTCTGTGGGGGAAACCTTGCTTGTCTGGGAAACATGTGCTGTTAAGAAAAGACATATCTGTTGAGGATGACGTTAACGTGGACCATGCTCCACACGAACCATTATGTGAAAATGGATAAGGAAAAAGTGGCAGAACTCCCTTCGGTGTCTGGAAAGGGGGGAGTCGACCACACACCCAACAATTAGTGGCATTGCTGGTCTGGTGTGAGTAATGTAACATGCGGATAAATGAGTTATTACGCATAGCGAGGCGGTATGAATATTCGTGAGGAGGCAGATCACTAAACGTGTGCTCTATTGTAGCATTAGCAGACTTATTTACATGAGGAACTGGGAAATACAGGAAAAATGCGTAACTAGTGCAGGAAATCATTATGCTGATGAATAATATGAAACTTAGAAAAACGATACATTGAATTGAGTTTTGACTAACTCTCTCACTATGGGGGTCTATTTTATACATGTCAGAAACAGTCTAACCGTTTCACCTAGGGGAGGACTTATACAATCAAACTGACTGACTTAATTTACTAGACCTTAACTTTTGCTTATACTCCTGCTGCGGAGTTTTCTCTAACAGGGGAGGGGTTGTAGCAACGTCTTTTGCGGGACAGTCCTTGAAAACAATATTCTGGCAGTCCTTCGAATCCTGGGAAATGTTTTTAGAGACCGGTTTCAGTCCTTTAAAAAGTTTAACGTGAGAAAGGTGTATCCATCCTTTTCGGCCTTCCAACTTCACGGCTGTACGGGTGGTGAGGAGGACCTGACGGGGCTCTTTCCATCGAGGCTCCAGCGGACTTGATCTGTCAAAGTTTCGGACCATCACCATCGAACCTGGAACGATTTCATGCGGTGCCACCTCGGTATTGTCTGGAAATGCGGCGGCAACCTGTGAACGACATGAGTTGAGGGCAGACATCAAGGAAGCTAGGTAATCTGTCAGCATATTACATGAAACATCAGTAATACTTCGGGGTCTAGGAGTACCCCACATGTTAGGGGGGCGGCCGAATACGACCTCATACGGGGACAGACCTGATCTGGAATGTGCGACCATGCGCATATAAAACAAAGCGACTGGCAGAGCTACTAGCCAGTCCACACCCTTATCTTTACATACTTTGGCGATGCGGATTTTCAGAGTCTGATTATGTCTCTCGACTAGACCGGCTGCTTCAGGATGGCGTACACAATGAAACTTCCACTGGTACCCTAACAACAGGGAAACGTGCTTCATCAACTCAGATGAGAATGGCTGACCGTTATCAGAATATACGACTCTAGGGAGTCCATATCGAGGGAAAAACTCACGAACCAACTGCTTGGCAGTGGTCGCGGCTGTGTAATCTGGGACTGGATATGCTTCTGTCCATCTGGACAAAGCGCATACAACTACAAGGACATACTTGAAACCTCGACATCGCTCCATCTGAATATAATCCATCTGGAGGACTTCAAAAGGGTGGTCAGGAGGCTGGAAACCACCTTGTTCCACCGGGACACTTTTACCTGGATTAAACTGACAACATATCATACAGGTACGGACTTTCTGCTTGGCTGCAGCTCGTAAATGCTTGTTGAACCAAATGTTCTGGATACTGTCTAACATAGCTTTTTCTCCTAAATGTGCTGGACTATGTGCGGTATTAATGATGACTTGAACCATAGAGTCGGGGAGAAACCATGTGGCTCTACCCTTCGTTAACCATCCTTGATCTGTCTGGACCCCTCCTTGTTCAGACCATTTCTTGATTTCTTCAGGAGTAGCATGTAACTGGATATCTATGACATCTTGTGTAGGGTCCTTAACTGTCATACATGTAGTCGGATCTGGAGTATGTGTCTGTGTCGGATTAGCTTGAATGTCTGGAGTCTGAGCTGTAAGCTTGGCTGTGCGATCTGCTAGATCATTACCTTGGGAAATAATGTCAGTAACTTTCGTATGTGCTTTGCACTTCATGATAGCAATAGATGTCGGTAAGTGTATGGCATCTAACAGAGCTTGAATAAGGAGACCATGCTGAATCTTGGTTCCATGAGAAGTCATGAAACCTCTCTCCTGCCAGAGCACTCCGAAGTCGTGTACAACTCCAAATGCGTAACGTGAATCTGTGTAAACATTAACTTTCAGGTTCTTGGCGTGTATGCAGGCTTGTGTCAGAGCAACTAGCTCTGCTGCTTGAGCGGACAGGGTATCAATACGGTGTGTTTCAATAACTTCAGTGTCAGTAGTTACTGCATACGCGGCGACTAGTTCTCCTGTACTAGTTCTCATACATGAACCATCCACATAAAGTGTCAGGTCAGGATCTGGCAACGGAATATCTGTCAGATCTTGTCTTGGCTTTGTCGTAATGTTAACTACTTCCACACAGTCGTGTGTGGCAGAATTTGAATTAACTGATGGTAACAGTGTAGCAGGATTCAGAACGTTGCAGCGTCTAATTTCTATGTGTGGCTGGAACAATGTCAATTCATAACCTGTTAAACGTGCAATTGTCAAGTGCTGAGTTTGTGTTCGGTTTAAAAGAACTTCCACGGAATGTGGGACTTGTACTGTCAGGGAGTGTCCTAAGACTATGGAATCACTTTGTCTGATAGCTAGTGCTGTGGCTGCAACTGACTTGAGGCACGCAGGCAACGCCTGGGCGACTGGATCTAGTGTGCTAGAAAAATAAGCACACGGCTTGTATTGTCCTGCTTGGTCTTGTGTGAGAACAGATAATGCTGTACCTTCACGTTCAGTAACGAAAAGTGTAAAAGACTTACTGTAGTTCGGTGTAGCTAGAACTGGAGCTTGACATAAAGCTTTCTTTAACTCGTTGAAACTAAGTGTATGTTCAGATGTCCAAGGGAGGACAGTCGATACGGCTGCCTCCTGTGTCGTTAACTGTATCAGTGGCTTGGCTAGAAATGCATACTGGGGAATCCATTGTCTACAATAAGAAGTAAGGCCAATAAAGGCACGTACCTCCTTCTGGGTTCTGGGCTGGGGAAGACTCGCTATCAACTGGATGCGGTCTGGTGTCAACTGCCTACCCCTCTTGGACAGCAAGTGTCCTAAGTATACCACTTGCTGGACACAGAATTGAAGCTTCGAAGGGGACACCTTGTGCCCCATCTCGGCTAGGAAATACAGAACCGTCAGTGACGCTCGCTCGCAATCACGTTCAGAACGGGCTGTGATCAGTAGATCATCGACATACTGGAGCAGGGCAGTGTCAGTTGGCATGTGAATGTTATCTAGTTGTCTCTTAAGTGCTTGACTGTAAATACTAGGGCTTTCTGTGAAACCTTGAGGAGCGCGTGTGAACATATAGCTCCTTCCATTTAAACAAAATCCGAAAAGAAACTGGCTGTCTGGATGAATAGGAACACTAAAAAATGCGTTCTTGAGGTCTATGACAGTAAAGAACGTGGCTTCGGAATCAATGGCTGTTAATAGGGAAGAGATGTCTGGGACAACTGGGTACTGCGGAATAATACATTTGTTAAGCTCTCGTAAATCAATCACTAATCGGTATACTGGAGGTGCATTTGGATCAGTACGTTTCATGACTGGAATGATCGGAGAATTACATACGTTGGAGTCAGTTTCTACAACCACTCCTTGAGCGATGAGCTCGTCAATAATTTTGGATAAGGCTGCTACAGCCTCGGGTGGCAATCTGTACTGTCTGATTCGGGGTAACACTACACCTGGTTTGAGAGTCACACGATAGGGTGTGATTTGCATGTAACCTACATCAGTTGGACCTTGTGCCCATAGATGCTGCGGAACTTTAGACAGTCTTGAATCAAAATCTCGTAATACATAGTGACCCTTAAAGTCACGTAGGAACAGACGTATTCCCTCTGGGGAACAGCATATAACTGCACCTAATTCTTTCAGTGTTTTAATGCCTAATAGATTTTCTGGACATGACTTAGTAAGTAACAGATCAGTAGTACGGGACAATGGACCTACTTCTAGAGTAACTGGCTTTGATATTTCATTTATAATGGGTTTTCCTGAAAATCCAAGGGAAACATTTCTTGAGCCTGAGAGCGGAGCCCCTGGAACTTCGGCGTGACTAATTGTGGTCCTACTTGCCCCTGTATCAATCAAAAACTTTCTGTCTTTCCCTAATACTTGACTGTGAACATAGGGACCTTCTTGATCTACAGGTATCTCGATGAGAGGCAAGCCTACCTCCCTCTCTAGGCTGTTTCATGAATATGGCTGGTACTCTGGATACTCAGACTGTGCATACTGGTACATCTGCGATGTAACATGCTGTGTTGCAGCAATAGGCTGCGGTGCTGTAACTGTCTGTGGTGTATTCTGTGACTGAGGAATCTGTGAAACTTGTTCTTGTCTAGGCGGACGTGGTCTTTCTTTAGTCTTACCAGTAGCTATGTTGTGTTTCAGAACTGCACACTCATTTATAAAATGACCTGGCTGTTTACAATAATTGCAGTTCCCTTTAACGGGTGCTGCAGGCTGACTGGCTTGATTCGGACCCCTCTTCTGACTGTCTTGAGGAACAGATTGTGCAACTAGTACTTTCATTTTCGTGTCTTTCATACGTTTTCTTTCGTGTTCTTGCTCTTCCCTGATTCTATTCTGGTGGTACTGGAGCATCTGGAGCATCTGGGACGGAGTATTAGCTTGCCAGGTGCTTTCGACTTTCAAAACTCGATTTTTAATTGATGGACTTGAATTCTCGACTAATTTAGTAACAAAAAGGTGAGGGTATGACTCACTACTTGTCTTGAGACCACTGTTGATACTGAAACATTTTTCAAATCTAGAATAAAAATCACTAATATCTTCATCTTGCTTCTGTTTACAGGCTGAGATTGCATCCCAGTCTTCTTTTCTGGTTGTCAATAATCTGGGTAAAACTTGAATCAATAATTCTGGTAATTCTTTACATTTATCTCCAAGACCGGTACCTGGTACTCGTGCCTTGTCTTCAGCTTCTAGAACTGTCCAATCGATCTTTTTCTCTCCCACCTCCCATTCTTTTTCCTTTAGCTTTTCATACACCCCTGCGGGCAACAGGACCTTTAACATTTTAATGATATCTGGGTAAGTGTATTCTCCCATACGGAGCATGTCTTTTAATTCTCTATGGAACCCTGCTGGATCTTTGTCATGACAGGGAATTAATTTCTTCATTTCAAGGAGTTCCATCTTTGTGATTGGAGTGTATACAAACACTCGTTGCATTTCGCCACCCGTTCCTCTGACTGGGTGGACTTCTCGTAGCGGATTCTGTCTGTCTATATAGAATGATTTACTTTCTGGGGGTGAGACATGAACAAAATGCGGGTTCAAAAACGTTCTATATTTGTGACGTTGTTCTAGAATGACACTAATTAAATCGGTACCTAGACCTCTCCATCTGTACTGGAGTAACTCGTTCAGGACATCATGTAACGGACCTGGATCAGAGTGCTGACCCTCATACAGAGTAATGAGGTGCTGAATCATATACATACCCACCAGTCGCTGTTCGGCTGGGGGCATTTTCAGAAACATTTGTGCCACTATTTCGTCTGGAAAAGTGGTAGAATCAGTAATCCATCTGACTGCTGATCGGGCTATTTCTTGTTCATGCATAGTACTTAACTCACTATAACCAATTCGTGATTTTAGAATGTGATCGGTAGCTTGGAATACTTGTTCTAGGGAACCTTGTTCTGGTGCTGGATGATGGAAAATAGACTTGTGTTCTAGACGCAAATGGCGATCTGGAAATCTAGATTTTCCTACATACGCTATTCTGGCAGTATTCTCGTCGTCTTCCTCTTCAGGATCAGAGATACTTTCTTTCTCGCTTACTTGTGCTGCTTTACGCTGTTCGTGTATCTTTATTATCTCCCTACGGATTTTCTTGTACATACTTTCCATGGCACCAATGGTATTGTGCTTTCCTTCGGCTATATTATCACTCCACTTTGTCAGAGTTTTCATTTCGGCTGGATCTTTAGACGGGTAATCTTGTTCTCTTATTAGACAATTAATTAAGAACTTTAATATCATACGCTGAATCTCGGCTTTCCTTTGAGACATGGCATCACTAATACTTTCTGGATCATCCCCTGTACGGATGAAACGATATATTCTGTCTAGATCTTCTTTCATATTCGGCAAGGTGACTAGATACTCAGTCACCCTCCTTACGCGTACTGAATATAAAACCATATTAAATTCGCCTGGAACTGGGTCATAGACACATTCGCCAAGGGTTTGCCTGATTTCTGCAACAGACTTATTACTTTTAGGAGTACGCTGTAATGCTTGAGCATGTAATTCGAGTGCTGATAAACGCTTGTATGGCGGCGGGGTTTGAGGAAGACCTCCTCCTGCGGCCCCTAAACTGGAATCATCAACTGATGCTTTTCGTCCTGGCAGGGTCGGTAATTGTAACGTGGGCTGGACTTGTATGGCGGGCTGACCCGGGGGGGCTGTTAAAGGCACCCCGGTGTCTGGAGGAGCAGGAATTACCTGATTTACAGGGACTGGCGGAGCGCGAACAGGATTTGCATATTCGGGGACTGTGTCGTCCAGATAGGACGAAATAAAAATATCAGCTGCGGTCTGTTTGTGACGTAGCTTGGTCGGAACTAATGGTGGCGGGAAATTACTGGATGCCTCTGGGGTCGCTTTTGGCAAGCCCTCAGCAAGAAGAGGATACATACCCTTAATAAGGGCATGCCTCTGTCTGTCTGACTGTTCAGTTCTAACTCGTTCACCTATCTCGATTAATTCTCTTTCTTGGACTCGTTCTTGGGATTCTCTACTTAGTTCTGTCTTTCTGATTTCTTTTTCGGTTCTTTTATGAGCTTCTTTGCGCCATAACTCGATGGCGTCTTTCTGTGACTGTCTGGCTTTCTTTTTCCATAATGCTTCTTCTACTCGCATGATGCATTCAGCATCCCATGTACCCGATACGGGCCATCTATACTTTTCTTCTAACTGTTTGGTATAATCTACCCATAAATCTAGATACAATATGGCGCTTATGCCATGCTTCTGATACATAAAATGACCTGGACTGTCCCTGGGCGGGACAGGAACTGCTTCTTCTAACAAACCCTTTCTAGTTTTTAACTGACGTAGTCTCGAAAAGAGAGACATTGTAAACTTGAATCGGAACACAATACAATAAACGAGAAACAATAACAATTGGGAGAACAATTCAGGCATACCACGACATTGGAAATACATTGAACAACATCATAACATTACAGTTCGGACAGAAATATTACCTGGAATACTGAGAACAGAAACACAAGAATTTCTCGAGAACGGAACAGACTAGAGTTACTGGATGCACTGCTGAAACAGTACGGAACATACCGGTCCCATAAAGGGACGCATCAAGACCCGTATCCACCTAGGTGAACACTTCGTTTGTGGGCCTGGGTACCACCTACCCACGGACCAGAGTCAATTTAGATTGACCCTGTCTAGATACTACCCCAGCAATGGTACTCACCGGGCAGCAAGAACGGAAGGCCTTGGACTGGACTGGACTGCTACGACGACGGACGACGAACTTCGGACTTCAGTTACGGGTGGGCCTCCGGATACCTCGGACCTTGGACTCTTGGCTTGGGCTCTGGTCGGGACTCGCCGCGTTCCTCCACCGTCTCGTTTGGATGCTGGACCGCCTCCTCCGTCTCCTCCGTGGGCCTGAGGGATACTTGAGCAGAAATATCTGCCACTGCGCAGAAGAGTTCCGTCACGACTGCAGAGGGTCAGGGGGTCGGCGTGGCTTCACCGACGCGTGGGGAAAGGGCAAGTCCCTATTCGGGCGCCATTATGTGGTAAATAAATAAATAATACCCTATTTTTGACTAGACATATATCATAACAAATAGCTCAATAAATAAGAGTCAAGATTCGAGGTAGTAGGAGTTTTGCAGGTTTAATACAGCATAAGGACAGGAACAGGACAACCTGCATAGGAATAGGATGACAGGGCCCAGCAGCTGCTGGGGCTGGGTCTGGGATGAGCGCGCTAACTTTTAATAACAATACATGAGCATATATACATAGCGCGAACACATAGCATTACATTGCAGTAGGCGTAGCAGTGGGTGGAGCAGAAGGCGTGACGCGTAGCAGTCGCGAAAGATAAGAGTAAAAAGAGGTGTAACTGGGCGTATACATAGACATGTGGTGCAGACGTAACAGGATATGTCATGAATGGGGCGGAAACATAGGAGGGGGCTACCTAAGGAGCCGGGACCTCTAACCTGGTGGTGCGCGCAAACTGGCAATGACGTGTTACGAGGAGAAGCTGGGGGCTATGAACTCTGTGCTAGGAGCAGAGACTAAAGTCTGGAGGGTCGGAGCGACATGTACCTAAACCCTATCTAGTATCTGATGTTTAGGGAACATGTTGATATAAACTAGAAGTCATGAGGGGAAAAGCTAATTGACTCTAAGACTGGACCATGCATTTATTCTACATGTAGTGCGTGATGAAGAATATTAAATGACCATTAAATACAGTATTTCTCTTAACATGGAGCCGCATAGGCTAGACAATGACGGAAACTATTGATGCAGTTCAGTAGCTTAGGAATGCAGAGAAGGAGGACTGAACTGATAACTGGAATTATAACATACTTTTGGCAGACTCAGAGGCAGAGCCAAGCTGCACCGGGCACTGCGAGGCAGGAAGTAAGTGAAGGGTCGAGGATACAGGTGGGGGCTGGATCGCTCCTCAGCGAGGACTTCAGGAGACAGGAGCTGAATCTGATGTCCAGGCCCTTTTGAGGCCTAGAAACGGGGACTTTATAATGGAATAACGTGCACACTGAGAAACGTGGCAACATAGCTTTACATAGGCCTGATATTCGTAGTATTCACGAGAACTGGAAACTGGCATACTAGAGGTGGACACAACTGTAATTGCGTCATTAATCAGACATGAGGAGTACATATGCATATTGATCATGCACACATAACATATGATGGATGACACGTAGGGACACAGAACATGGCAAAATTTACTTTTCCACAATCCTTTAGAAAATTTGAAAGAGTTGTGCTTGATTACTCCGGCCCAAGTACAGTAACCAAATCCGACAACGAGAAGGTCAGGAGGGCCTTTAAGGAGTATTTTCACAGTGACCTGGTCACCAAACCATTTTCAAGTAAAGTTCCATGTGTTACATCAAAACCACCATATACTTTAAGGGAGGTGTCCTAGAGGTGTGGCTACCTGTGGCTACCCGTCCACAGGAAAACTGGTTTGAGCACTGGTCTCCCCTTTCTGTTCTCAGCACCAGCCTGTCTATCTGAACAAAGGGGCAACACTTCAGGAGTGTGATCACCATTTGCGCACCAAAGGTGACTTCACCTTTGAAGCTCGCCTTTTGGGAAAACATAATGATGGCTTCCTGCAAAGGGGAGGTGACACTATTTCTTACTTAATGATAAATAGCTCTCTGACTCAGGGCTCCATAGGCCTTTATTTGAGGGAGACTTACATATTTATCTAAGGGAATGGGGGCTTTACCATTGGTTTAGATGGAAAAGTCAACCTAACAGTTTAAAACTGCTCTTCCAGGATGCAGTGGCAGGCTGGAAGACATTTTTAAATTTGTCTCACATAGGGTGGCACAACCAATGATGCAGCCTTGGGGGGACACACTATCTTACATGTCCTGGGTATCCTTGGGACCATATACTAGGGAGTTGTAAGTAAGTCAGCTTATACCAAATGAGGGAAGCCAATTCAACATACACTTTGTAAGGGGTTAGGACACTGGCACTAAGGTCTGGTAACAGCCCTCAGTGCATTCTCAGAGTAAACAAACAACAACAGCATCAGTCATTTCCTTCCATGCGTGCATGAAATTACTAGACCTGTCAGGAGACTAGGTAAACTACATGCACTGGTGAGATGCAGAAACAACCCAACACATACTTAGATGATCAGTAGCATGATCATTTCATAGACACAGTGATTCCTTCACTGATTAAACTAGTAGTTGGATTACAATGTCATCCTAAAGGTTCTAATGTCAGGCCAATAATAACTTCAGTATATATTGAGAGACATTGTGTAATCCAAATACTTACAGGTTAACTTGATTGCTCCTAGTCCAAGGTATTCCTTTTCACTACCTTACTACATGGGGTGAATCTCACCAGTAATCCAGGCAATGTGATACCCATACCTGTAGGTTATCATTTCTCTTTTCACTTTCTCTCTTTAAAAATATAGTCCTATTTTATTGTTTACTATTACTAGAATACACCCTAGCAAAAATATGGCAATTGATAAAACCATGGATCTGCTCATTTCCAAATGCTGGGAAAATTACCATAAACCTTCTGTCTTGGACCAGGAAGAATAGTGGTAAATAAAAATTGCAAAAGAATAGAAACAGACAGACCACTGCGGGAGGCTAACAGCAAGGAAACTAGAGAAAGGTTTACAAGAGACCTGATAATTATCTACACTGGAAACCATGGCCAAATCTACCCAATGATTACCAATCTCTGAAATACCCAGCCAAACAACGGAAAGAAAGTAAAACTGAGGAGTGAGAAAAAAGGGCGGCAAAGAACAAATGAACCCCAGGTCACCATCCAAATGATCACTGGTGCAGTCAAAAGCCTAAATGCTGATTGTTGGGAAATCCATACTGAAGCAACTTAAACAATAATCTAAACAGTATTAATAACAATATGCAGACACCAGGTAACAGGGAACCAAAACATGCCCGGAGGAACATAATGCTGTCATGGTTACTGTTTATGGAGAGGGGGCTGATTGAACGAGCAGTCAGGCTTAGCGCAGAGGCAATGTGTAAAGCATTTGCACATAACACACAGTAATACAGTGACAGCACTACAAAAGGACACCCTGCTAGTTTTAGAAAAATAGCCAATATTTAGCTGTGTAAAAGAACACCAAAATGATAAAAATCCAACATACAGTAATCAAAATATGAATATTGGAATAAAGAAAATAAGCTTAAAATACAATTCCTTGAAGTCAATAGCTCCGTTCGGGGCTATCACAGCATCATGGAGAAACATATTCAACAGTTCTGGCCAACCATGGCATTGCGGGCCAGCTTCATTGTCTGGAAGACCAGCAAACAGTACCTTGGAAATACAGGGCTTCAAGGACCTTGCGATGAGCTCTGAAGATGTGGCTTCGGCAGGCGTCGTTTCTGGAGGTCGGTGCAGGAGTCATCGGGCCTTTTAAGTCTAACGCGTTGCAAATCGAACTCTGTGAAATTGAAGTCAGTAGGGCCAAAGTCAGCAGCCAAGGAGGTTGCGGTGCAAAGTGCAGCGGTGCGGTGCCCTCAGCTCGAGGTGCAGGCAGCGGCTATGTGATTTTGTACGGCAGCATCGGTGAGACCAGGGTTGCGGTACGAAGTGGGACAGTGCTCGTCTCGGTGCTGGCAGGTCACAGTGCAAGCAGCCTCGTCATTATTGCTGAAGCACTGTTGTCGGTAGATTATCTGGGGTCGTAGTACCAGCATCGTTAGGCCAAAGCTGAGGTGTGGGACAGGGTGTGCATCGAGTAACTTATGAGTGGTGTCCCGACGCCACAGTGCAGGCAGTGACATCGATTTGTCGGCGTGGAGCAACTTCGTTGGGGATACCAGGGTGTCGATGTGAAGCAAGGGGGTGCGAAGGGTGGTGCTCTCAGGCCACGGTGCAAGTAGGGGCTCGTGGCAGCAAGACCAGGGTTGCGATGTGGAGCACTGCTCTCTGCAGTTCCAAAAGGTCATGGAGCCGGCAGCGGCGTTGTTGAAGGAGTTGGGTTGCTTTTTTGTCTGTTGCAGCACAAAACACACAGTTCCCAGTGATGGTGGCAGATTAACTTGAAGTCTTTGCTGTTCCTGAGACTTCTTGAACAGGGGGCAAGCTCTATTTCAAGCCCTTGGAGAAACTCAGGAAGATAAGTTGCAGAACGTCCAGTCAAGTCCTTTTGCTGCTCAAGACAGAAATAGCCACTGCAGGCCAACACAGCAAAGAACACAACAAAGTGGTAGTTCCTACTCACAGCTTCTCCAGCCCTTCTTCTTGGTAGGTTCCTTATTCCAAACGAATTCTAAAGTTCTGGGGTCAGGTCCCCATTATTTACTCTATTTTCCCTTCGACATTGCTAGGCAGAAAGTCTCGAAGTTCAGTGAAAACCAGTTCTGCCCTTTCTGGTCCAGCTTCAATACAGGAGGGGGACACAGCATTGTGCAGAGCAGACACAACCTATTCATGTGCTAGTGAAAAATTCTCCCACCACTCTAAATGCAGAAAAGGTCTAGTCAGCCTGACTATATGTCACCCAGGAAAGGCAGGACACATCTCAATCCCCCTTGTGACTGTCTAGTGTGAATGCACATCCTCAGCTCCTGTCACCCCAAAACCAGACGATGAATACACAAACAGGCAGAGGCACAGGATGGATAAGTAAGAGAATGTCCACTTCTAAAAGTGGCATTTTCAAACACACAATTTAAAAACCATCTTTACTAAAAGCTGTGCTATTAGATTTTGAGTTTAGAGAGTCTAAACTCCATTTCTCTATCTTGTACTAATGGAAAGTTATACTTATAAGGAGTAACAAGGCAGCTCTCATGTTAAGTAACCCTGGGCAGAGTTCGCGGAGTTGCGCTACGCGATACTCCGCGAAGTGATAAAAAAACTTTGCCACACTACGCGGATCTCCACGAGCGTCCGAGTTTGATAGAAAAATGCTGTTTGCGGTGATTGTACAGTGCTGGATGCTTGTCCACACTGCGATCATCGTGAATGGCACCATGCACAGCGCAGGTTTTCCTTTTCTGCCGCTTGAGTAGATTTTTACCCGAGCGGCAGCTTTCTCAACGTGAATGGGCAGTTTCTCAGCATGAGCGGTCGCGAGCATATGCAACCACTCGCAATGAGAAACCTGACCCCCCTGCGTTGGGAAATCTCGCCAGGAGGTTTATTTTCCACGCTCGTGCTCGCCAACTAGATGTTGACGATCGCAAACGAGGAAAATCTCGCTGGGAAGTTGATTTTCCTTGCTCACACTCGCCAACTTGGCGTAGGTGAACGCGAGGGAGGAATAAAACTCCGCTCCTCTGCGTGAAGCAGAGTTTTTTAACTTCGTGATCTACGCGTTACGCGGAGTGCGAAAAAGTCCGCAAACTCCGTGAGCGGAGCGGAGTTTATCATCCAGACCTAATGTTAAGCTATGGGAAAAACAGCCTTACAATATTCAAAAATTAACTGCACAGTATTTCACTATCAGGACATGTAAAACACACTACCACATGTTCTACCTTTCACATACACTGTACCTTGCCCATGAGGCTACCTTTGGCCTATCTTAGGGGTGACTTACATGTAAGAAAAGGGAGGGTTAAGGCCTGGAAAGTGGGTGTACTTGCCAGTTCGATATGTGTGTAAAAACTGCATGCAGACACAGCAATGGCAGGTCTGAGACATCTTTGAAAGGCTACTTGTGTGGGTGGCACAACCAGTGCTGCAGGCCTGGTAGTTGCACTTGATTTACAGGCCCATGGGCACACACAGTGCACTGTACTAGGGACTAACTATATTGGAGACTGGATGGTTGAATGGAGGGCTTGCAGTTGACCCTAGCTTCATTGCATTTGTGTAAAACGTGTAGTGGATGATATTAGGGACCCAAGACCAGAGAGGCAAGGAGGAATTCACTCAAATTAAAGACTTGAGTGCTTTCCCCAATATATCCTTTGACTGATCGATTGCAAATGTTCCTTTGTCGTTCACATGCCTTGTTTCCTCACCCCTTTTTTATCCTGTGGAATTTGTATTTTGTTATACCAGAGACCTGGTGCACGAACACATATGAAGTAAAAAAGAGTTTCAGATCTCTTCTGCAATAATTTCTTTGATGTGTCATCTATTTATTTATTCATAAAGTTTTATATATATATATATATATATATATATATATATATATATCTACAAACATGCTTTTTACCAAATAGTAGGCAAATTAATGCGAATGTGTGAATATGGATAGTTCATGTAATTGTTTAGGAATCCACTCATATCTGTGTTGAAAGTAATTTGATTTTTTAATTTGATTTATAATTGTGCTTGCTCCAGGATGCCCTGGTCCACGTCGTACTGGGCTTAGTAGTGTAGTAGTAGTTGGCTCCCAGTAGTCCAGCGCAGTCTCTTTAAAGTTGGCTGCACCACATACCTAGCCCTCACTAATCAAGGTCCCTCCTTCATAGGTGCTCTGCTCCATCGATATGCCCCCTCTCGAACGCTTCCGTCGGCTGGACTCAATCTTCTCTCCACCTGCACGATCAAGCGCAAAAGGCTTGGGGCCTCAGATTTGCATCACAAGCCCCTCGCTTGTGGAACTCCTTTCCGCCCGAATTATGTCACATTACCTCCTATCCAGTTTTCAGGAGAGCCCTGAAGACGTGGCTGTTTGCACAGGCCTTTGATTGAAATCTTCATGTTCTGCTGTTAGTCTCAGTTAGTCCCAAAGCGCCAAGAAACCGCTGGTGTACGTGCGCTGTACAAATGTCTTTTTCATTTCATTTTATTCATGTGAAACATTGTATTCAATACATACTCTTTACTTACTGAAGAGCATTTGGTTTTGCATCCTTCAGCTATTTACTCCTTTGTTCGGAAACAATTTGCCATTGGCATCAGACATTGTCAATCTCATCTCAAATCAAGCCACCAGAAAATATCTTTGTCTTATGAAGTTTTTGGGGCTATTTGTATGTGTGTTCTTCTCTCTGGGTTGTAATGCATGAGGGACTATTTTACATTGTGAATTGCTTTATTTCCATTGCATTTTAAAAATGGCTGCTGGTCTTAGATTGAGGCTGGAGGCCCTGTATTGTGAGGTGCTCTTTGCTTTCCTGTTTGAGTCATCCTGGCCTCCTGCTTGTCATCTCCCATCCTTTCCACACTTGCTTTCTTCATCATCACCATCATAAGTGGATCCACTGCTTCCCATCTGCACTAACTAGTCCTGTCTTCCCTACTTTTCGCCCCCATGAGTCACCCTCTTGTCCTATCTCCAATCCTGTCCACCTGCACCACCTTCAGGAAGCCATTTCAGAGCTTCTGGTGGGTGAAACACTCCCCTCTAACTCGGTCAACATGCCTCCACACATGCACGCTGTGCCACCTTGCCTGGAGTTCAGATGGGCCTATGAATTGTTGTTTATATGTTGAAGTGTCACTCGAAATACTAAAACATTTCATGAAAAGTTAATGAGTTTGACTTCTGAAATGGGAATTGATATTGGAAAATCTAAAGTTTTACAGAAACCTTACTGAGCTGAATTTTCTGACAAAGATTTAGAAAACATGAATGTGTCAGGACGTAAAGTGCAGATCAAGGAGTTACTATCGTTGTTACAGAAGTGAGGTGATTTAGACAAATGGAAAATTAGATGGGCAAAAAAACGGAGGAAGCCCAAGCGAAAAATACTGCAAATGAATATTTATTAAAAGAACCCGGAAAAGTGGAAAGATTGTGCTCGATGAGAGAAGTGCCTGGAGGAGGTTATGTGCATGTCCCATGGTCCCGACAGGATTTTTTATCATTTACAAATGATTTTCCAAAACTCAGAGAGAAACCTGTAGAGTGGTACAGACAAGTCAAAATATTTGTAAAAGTTACAAAAGTACTGTTAAACGATTTAGATGGGTTATTTGACATTGTAGTCCCCGCAGATCTATGGACAGAATGTAAGATCACTATTGATTGGCCCAGTGATGAATACCCCAGAGACCCAAAGATAGGAGCACCATCAGATGACGTGCTGAAAAAGTATCATCAAGTCATAACTTTCCTAAAAGGAAAGGTACCCCCAAAAGAAACAGATTGGAGAAGGATAGACAGAACTACCCAAAATAAAGATGAATCAGTACATGCATATTATGAACGCCTTTTACAGGTATTCAAGCAGTACACTGGGTTGGAAAGTATTGACATGAAAGACATGACACATTTTATTTATCGATTTGTGTCAGGGTTAAAGCCAGAAATGTGGATAAAATACTTAAGTATACAAAATATTGTGAGGATGAAATTGACAATAAACAAAAGAATCTAGAAGAAAAGGTAATGTGGGCACTAGTAAAATTAACAGAGCAGCAGGAACTTTAGTTAAATCAATTGAAAAATAATCAGAATCAAGGAGATGGAAATGTGGGTAAACCAAGAGGTAGAATGAATAGAGGGGAGGCCAAGAAAAAATGTCCTTGTCATGGGTGCGGAAAAATGGGGCATTGGAAAAACGAGTGTAAAGGTGTATTGAGTAGCAATGTGAAAAACGATAATTTGAATCCACAGACGCAGAATGGGGGGTCAAGGAAGCCACAACAACAGGTAATACAGAACCAGTTACCCCTTGCACCTATGCCAGATTCTGGGAGTCAAGCAAATTACAAGGTGGATAAAAAAAATTGGGAGGGAAGTGGAAGGCGAGACGCAGTGACATCACAATTTCTTTTGAGTGACGCATTTTTTGCGGAAGACAGTTACTGACAGTGCCTGAGAAGGGAGGACGAGGAGTGCGTGCTTGGCGCATCCTTGCCGGTAGATCAGTCAGATCCATACATTGAGGGAAAAGTTGAGGGAAATGATGTTACCTTTTTGTTGGATACTGGCGCTACCCGTTCTACTGTGAGAACAGCAGACGGTCCAAACTTACCCCTCTAGGGAGAAACGATCCAAGTAGTGGGCGTTTCTAATAAACAAATTAGTACCCCCTGTTACAGAAACTATGGAAATAAGAATAGGTAATTTTAAAGAAATGCACAAGTTTGTAGTGTGCGAGTCCAGTCCAGTAAACCTATTAGGTAGGGACTTACTGTGCAAAATGAATTGCACAATCTTTTGTACCCCAAGTGGTGTTGAAATTCAAATCCCAGATGAAGATGGAGTTTATAAATTAATGTTGGCCAAACAAGAAACTGAAAATAAAAAGATGTTAGTGGAAGGCCTCCCAAAAGAATTGCAGCATACAGTGAATCCTGACGTATGGGATTTCACTGGAAAAGATGTAGGATTAATGGCAAATGTTGACCCGGTAAAAGGGACAGTAAAAGATGGTCCAGTTTACCCAAACATTCGACAATACAAAATGAGCCCAGAAATAAAAGCAGGTGTTGCAGTAGAAATAAAACGATTGGTTGAGCAAAGCATTTTACAGGAAATAATGAGCAGTCTATGTAAATCACTAATAATTGGCATAAAGAAACCGAGCAGGAAATATAGGGTTGTACAAGACCTCCGCAAAATTAAAAAAATTGTTGTCCCATGTTGTCCAGTTTTGCCAAATCCTGCAGTGATTCTGTATCAGATATCGTGGGAAACCAGATGGTTCACGGTAATAGATTTGTCCCATGCTTTTTTTCTCCGTACCATGACATCCAGATAGCAAATATCTTTTCTCGTTCAAATTCGACGACCATGTCTACGTCTGGAACAGTGTCCCTGAGGGGTACACAGAAAGTCCATCGATTTTTAATCAGATTCTGAAAAAGTGCCTTGAATCTCTGGTCTTGCCCGGACAGTCTGTCCTGGTGCAATATATAGATGACCTGTTGGTGGCGTCTAAGACTCGAAATTACTGTGTTGTTGATACCATTGCGTTGCTGAATCATTTGGCAGAAGTAGGGCATAAAGTGTCACCTGAGAAGTTGCAATTCTGCACCACATCGGTAAGTATCTGGGGCACCAGATAGAAAGAGGTGTCAGAAGGGTTACCTCTGATGGAATCAAAATAATCAGAAACATGAATCTACCTCAGACACAGAAAGAAATCAGAATGTTTCTTGGAGTTGTAGGTTACTGCAGGCAGTGGATTGTGGGATTTGCAGTCCTAGCTAAACCTCTGATACAAATGACAACGAAAAGAGCAAAGGACCCAGTAGAATGGGATGAAGAAAGCATGACTGCCTTCTTGAAGCTGCAAGACTGCCTCTGTTCAGCTCTAGCCTTAAGGATGCCTGACCTTTCAAAGGAGTTTGCTTTACTCTGTGATGCACGCGACAATTGTTCATTGTCTGTTCTGACCCAAACTCATGGTTTAATGAGATGTCCTGTGGCTTATTTTTCATCCACATTATATCCAGTGGGATGTCTGACGGTACAACGCGGTATAAAACACCGCAGACCATCACAACGCAGGTTTTACAACGCAAGTCGTTACAACGACTTGCGTTGGAGGGCGCTGGACTTAGGAGTAGTATAATTTACTATTCCAACTCCAGTCTACATATAGTAGGGAAGGTGTTGGATAGTAAATTATACTATTCCTTGTCCTAGAGCGCCCTCCAGTGCAAGTCGTGGTAATGACTTGCATTGTGACACCCGCGTTGTAATGGCACTGCCGTGTCATTACTGCGTTGTAAAGGATGTTCCCCATCCAGTGGCATCTGCATTGCCAGGATGTCTGAAAGCAGTAGCTGCAACCTGCATGAGTCTCGAGCAAAGTAAATCCATCATTATGGGACACCCTGTAACCGTGTATATTCCACATTCAGTGGTAATTCTGTTAACCAGTCAGTATTTGACTCCTAGTCGGCTGACTAAGTATGAGCGAATTCTTCTAGGTGCAGGAATTGTGACCATTGCCAGATGCGATGTATTAAATCCAGCTACACTGTTACCTGAATCACACTTCGCAGAAGTGAAAGGGGAAGTCAAGCATGATTGCATCGACCTCACAGAATACAGTACAAAGCCCCGACCAGACATAATAGAAGAGCCATTGTTAACTTTTGAATATGAGCTGTTCGTGGATGGCTCATGCATGAGAAATGAGGAAGGAGGATTAAGTGCTGCTTATGCTGTGTATACTTTGTGGGGTCCTGTGGAAGCATCCTATTTACCTGGAGTCAAGTCTGCACAAGTAGCTAAATTAGTTGCATTGACAAGAGCCTGCAAATTTGGGAAAAATGTGAAAGTAACCATATACACTGACAGTCAGAATGGTTACGGGGTTGTGCATGACTTTGGCCAACTATAGATGCAAAGGGAGTTTCTGACTTCTTCGGATACTCCTATTAAGAATGGACATTATGTAAAAGACGTGTTGGAATCAATTCAATTACCAAAAGAAGTGGCTGTATTCAAGTGTGCTGCTCACCAATCTGGAAATGACCGAGTGACAGCACATAACTGATATGCTGACCAACTAGCCCAGCATTGTGCCAAACATAAGATGGCAATAAATAAGAAAATTGATGCACATGGAAACAGCTGCCAACTCATGTTGCTTGAAAGAGTTAAAACATGGGAAGAAGTGAAAGATTTGCAAAATGAGGCAGAAATGAAGGAAAAGGAAGAGTGGGAGAAAATAGAATGTCGGAGAAGGGCTGAGGATGGTGTTATTGTTTATTTCGATGGGAGACCTGTGTTACCCGATTGTATGCTTGCTCCTGTGGCTAGGATGTATCATGGGAGTACACCGGTAGGTAGAGACGCGATGATTAAACAGTTCAGACAAAGTTGGTTCAATGCGAGATTCAGGAATGTAGCAGAGAGTCTTTGCCAGATGTGTATAACATGCCAACGAATGAATCCTGGTAAGAGAACTGTAGTGTTGCCAGGAAAGGTTGGAAAGGCAAAAGGTCCCTTCATACGACTCCAGATTGATTTAATCCAATTGCCCCCTTGTCGAGGACTGAAGTACGTCCTTGTCTGCCTGTTTTCAAAATGGGTGGAAGCTTTCCCTACCCGCAGGAATGATAGCATCACTGTAGCTAAATTACTACTGAGGGAACTCATACCACGTTTCGGTTTTCCAGTAACGATTGAATCAGACCGAGGGTCTCATTTCAATAATGAAATAATTTGATCTGTGAAGCATTTCAAATTGAGCAAAAGCTGCACTGTGCATACCGCCCAGAGGCTTCTGGAGTGGTAGAGCAACTGAATGACACAATCAAGTCACGATTGGGAAAGATGTATGAATCTACCCGATTGGAGTGGCCTGATGCTTTACCTCTTGTTCTGATGGGACACAGAAGCATTCCAGACAGAAACACAGGCTTGAGTCCCCATGAAATACTCATGGGAAGAGCAATGAGGCAGGCATGGGTACAAGGACACAAGCTGATAAATTTATCTGATGATCTAGTACTCGAGTACTGCAAAGAACTGGTTGACCAAGTGCGTTCTATCTCTCACCAGGTTGGAGAAGACGCTGTCGCCAGACAATCAACTCCAGCACATGACCTGAATCTAGGTGATTGGGTAGTGATAAAGGAACATACTCGAGAATCTTGCCTAGCACCAAGGTCGGGAGAGCCACATCAAGTGATATTGGTTACTACCTCAGCTGTAAAGTGCTGGGGAATTTCAAACTGGATCCACGCGAGTCACACCAAGAGGGTGACTGAACCTGATGACATAGGAGCTGAAGGTTGTGCAGCTGAGGGGTCTCAAGAAGTTGACCTCAAAGTAGTTGATGAGAAACAACTGAGCACCAGTCAGGATAAACGGATTCCAGTAGTCGACATACCTGCAGAATTTATGAGAACCAGAAGTCAAACCTATCTGGATAGACAGAGTGATAGTGAGGATGAGTCAGGAATAGAACAATGTACTCAGATTACAGAAACCGAAGTAAAAAGTTATTCTGAGGAGGACCAGATAAGGAAAGATCGGTGTACTCAGACATTTGAAACTCCTGCCAGAACTCCAGAGTCTGAGGAGGGAAAGACAGGTATTAGGGTGAAAGCTCAGGCAGAAGACAATCAAGAAATCCAAAGACCTGAGCAGGACTAGATAGGTGTAGAAAAGTGTGTTCAGGAAGAAGAAGGCGAACAAAGACAAAGTCAATTACAGCAAACACCTGAACAAGGCCAGATTCGTATCCAGGCAGAAGAAACAAAAGTAAGCCCTGGACTAAGTCAGATAGAGAGGAATTCAGACGTTGACAGAGAACAAGTAGTGCCACAACTGAAAGAAAATATAAGAGCATATGAAGAAAGTCAACGCACAGTGCCAGCTAAAAGAATCAGAAAGGGAGATAAGTGGCTTGGTTTTGTCAAAAGACTGAAATTTCGCCTTAAAACAATAAATGAAGAACCAGAGCAAGTAAACAAAATATCAAGCCAAGCTGGACCAACCACAGAGCGACCCAGAAGGAGCGGTCCACATTTGAAAAGACTGAGTAACAAATTCAAAGGACCTGAGTGGACCTACGTCATGCTTGAAGATTTCGAAAATCTAGAATTGAGTGATGACGAACTGATTGTTGATCAGACTGACGAAGAGGTGAGACCATCTTGAGAAAAGAATCACAGGTTAAAAGTCTGTGAAAAGTTACAAAGAGGGGATAAAATCTCCTTAGTCAAAAATGGCTGATTATAATGTTAATGGAAGACTGAAAAGAAATTGTCCAAAGACATGTTATAGAATATGCATATGTAGTATAGTAATAGTAGTTATAGTATGGTTTGGATTGACATTAGCTATACCTTCCCTAATGAGCAAAGAAATACAGAACAACACTAATATACCTGAGGAAGTAGATTTACCTAAGACAGTAGATACACATACACATGAGAAGGCAGATAGTCTTAAGCAACCTGGAGTAGATTTAGAAGCACCAGATGAGGGAGACTTACATTATAGAAGAGCTAGAAATAGAACTCATTTAAATGTATTTGCTAATTTGTTAGTACATTATGTAGAAGCTATGGAAATCAGTGACTGCTACGTGTGCATGAAGTTGCCCACATCAGTAGCTGAAGGGGTCACTTACCATCACTTACCTCTGACCTATGGTATTTCATGTAGCATTTTAGCTAGTTTATTTTATAGAACTGGAAAATTGCAGTACTATTATTCTAATTTTGAAGTAATCTTTTCTGAAGTTCCTTTATGTAGAAATTTAAATCGTATTTCTAGTACTAGAGACTCTAAACATTTCATCTGTGATTATTTTCTAACAGTAGGATCAAAAGATATAACTAAGGCTCACAAAGATAATCTAAAATGCATATTACAAGAGAAAGAAAATATGATTTTAGATTTAGTAGAGAAAAGAAGACAGGATTTCCATAAGAAAGTATCTCAACATAAACGAAAGATTCCTAAATGGGCTGAAAATAAAGAGTTTACCTCTAATGGCAAGACTCAAGCTGCTATGTTGTTGGATTTTGAAAAGAAAGGGAAACTCTGTCTCCATAGGGAGAAAACAGATTATTATAACAATATATTCATAGGTTCCAGTGAATGTGAACATAATTTCAAACTTATTGGGAGTTGGGGTTTCAAAGATGGAACTGAACCAGTATTCCCTGGAATTTATTACATTTGTGGGAGCAAGGCCTATTTTAAATTCCCTGATCATTGGTACGGGAGTAGCTATTTTGGAATAGTATTCTCAAAAGTGTACCACATAGAGAAAATCACTGGAAGCAATGAAGAAACTAATGGAATAACTTGTAGTAAAAGAGAATCATTTGCTGAAATTGTAGGTGACATATTTAGTGCAATAATACCTTCAGTGGGAGTGGTTCTGAACACTCAAAGAATTTGCAAATTGTCAACAGTGGTAGATCGCTTATCGACTGACTCTGCTAGTGGATTTCTAATGATCAATACCGAATTAGTTGCGGTAAGATCAATGGTTTTACAAAATCGACTTGCTCTTGACATATTATTAGCAAAAGAGGGCGGAGTCTGTAGAATGCTGAAGACGCAACATTGTTGCACTTACATTCCAGACAAAAGTGTGAAAATTAAAAGGTACGCAAGAAATATTACTAATTTGAAAGAAGAATTGAAACCACTGGAGGTTGACAGTGCATGGAAGAGACTAATTAGTGGTATCTCCTCAATAGGTAGTTGGTTCACTAACGTAGGAAAGAGTTTTGTAGGTAAAATACTGATGCCAATGGTGGGAGTAGCACTACTGATTTTAGGGATAATAATTTGTTGCAAATGTCGCAAACATAAAAAGACATATAAAGTAAACCAGAAAGGGAAGAGAAGAAATTTCAGTGTAATCGAGCTTGAAGAATTAAATGGGGATTTGTAGAAGAAGATGTAAAACTTCCACATGAATAATGGGGAAAAGCCTAAAAGAGTGTTTGAAGAAATAGTAATGAGTAAATGTTGAAAAGTTGGCATCTGTTTCTGCAATATGTGATGATATAAAATATCATCGAAAGGGGATTGATGGAGCAAGGTTCTGCATGTAAAGCGACTCGCTTGGACTCAACCCTCTCGAAATAAAATGTAATACACTAATAAATATGTTTTGTCTTATTAACATCGCAAAACACAACATTTCTAATAAGCTGAGGAAGCTTGCATATGTGCTTTTACTAACCGTAACTCGATTAACCCAAAATGGCCGCCGCAAAGCGGAAACTTTTCTGCGCATGCGTCTGTCACACTCACGTGACATGACGTACTTACTGCTTTGGTGGGAAAACTTTGCTTCTGCGCACTAGAACTAAGGATGGCTGCTCTATGTTCTCATGCACTAACACTTGCATTGCAGCTTTTACTAAATTGTTCGTTCTGCTTAATCCTTAATGCTGTAGTTAAAATAAAGTAATGGGAATAGAGTAGAGATAAGTGGTATACAGTGCATTAATTTATTCTTTGTTCTAAAACTGTTCTTCTTTAACTTTGCTATTAGCTCGTGTTTGGACCAATCAAGTACAATGTTGCTCCATCTTGGGTCCTGCGACTGCGCATGCTCTACATTCACACGAGTCCACAAGCCATGGCATTGAAAACGAGCCAACTCCAGACTTGCTAGAAGATGTTCATGGGAACTCAACCTCCTGAACTTCCAAGAGGATGTTAAATTATACATTGTATTTACTATTGGAACATTCATTGGAATTGAAGTGCATGGGAAAATAACATTTTGGGCGGGAACATTGATCTGAATATTGAAGCGCGTGACCTCATAACTGGTATGGTGCGATGACCTCTCCAAGTCTTTTGACCAATCAAATTGAGGGAATACACACATTTGCAACATTGGGGGGTGGTACACTGCCCTGGAAAATGGTATACCTAAGGTAGGCTTAGCTAGTTAGATTGTCCGACTTGTCCGAATAGCTGACCTGTCACTGACCCAACACACTCACTAGGCGATCGAGGGCAGAGGTGCTGGCGGAGCACTCTGTCAGAAGATTCGATAACCCAATTGGGGTTCTGGGAAGGAGTTCGATAACCCAATCAGGGTTCTTGAGGGAAAAAATGTACTAACCCAATCGGGGTCCTACTGTTAGTTGCAGAGAGGGGTGTGACGCTGGCGTTGCACTTTAGCTGTGGGTGCCGGTCCTGACCTGCGGTGGTCCTGTCCTGATCCTATTTGGTCCGTACTTATCCTGATTCTGGTCTACACCTTTTCTATCCTGTTGGTACCTGCATTATCGGGGGTCCTGTCCTTTATCCCAGCCTGTGGCCAGGGTTGGTCTTCACACAATTCTAGGTAAATATAAAAGTTGTGAGGGTATGTCATTGTGCTGTTTCCCTTTTTACCCTTCCTATGTTTAAATGCTTAAAGAAAGTCTCACAGTATTTCTGCATCATATTGATTATATTTTTTTTAATTGAACAAACCTTGACTAATTTAGTATGGACTCAGACATTTAAGAAAATATTTTGGTAAAGCGTTTAAATCTTTCAAGAGTCTGTGGTTATTTTATGAGTGAAAATGTTTATTTACTGCCTATTTTCTTGCTAACTCCCTTGATCCCTTAGGACTCTAGGTACCGGTGACTAGGATTGATAAGTCAAGGTATAGGTCCTAAAAGTAAATACTACTGGTTTAAAGCTTAGGTTTAACTGTTCAAGGTGTGTATGTTTTATGGGCCCAGGTAAGTATGGTAAAATCCTGAGCAGGTGAACCTGTGCTCTATCAGCTATCCTGTGCACAAGTCTGACAACCTGATTAGATTGTTTGCCAGAGTTTGTTTCTGATCTTGAGGCTGACTTTGGAAAGGACGAGAGATTAGCACTGACAGTGCAGTATGTCTGTTTTTTAAGTGCTAACGCAATAAAACACTGGTAAGCACAAATGTACTCCTGTGCATACTTGTGTTTGCATTCACTGACCAAAATTCAAACATATTGGCTTTGCCAATGCTTGCTTTGTAATGTCTTGGTCCATAAAAATTCTCTGATGACATACAACAGTCTGCATTTTCATACCAAAAACTGTACTCTGATTTACACTGAGGTGAAGTCATCACGAAAAAAGGAAGACCAAGAAATTAAAGTGATCTCTTGCTATCTAATCTAATCGCTTGACCAGGGCACTCTATTGGATTATAGTAACATAAATGGAAATTATTCTTGTGCCTTCTTAAAGCAATCACAGTAATAGGTCTGATTCTCCTACTGCATTCAGTCAACTAATTCTCCTCTCTGCCACAGTCTTACATTATTATTGCCCCACTCTTTGGCACTACATTAAGAAATAATGTTCATTTGGGTGCACAAATGTTGGTACAAGGACATCATCAATAGAGCTAAACCCTGCTTACTTCATGAAAATTGGGTATAATGAGGTGGGATCAACGAAAACAGCCCTAGAACAGCACACAAAGCTAAAAGACCTTATGCAATGGCACCTAATTTTACGTGGATTCCTACTGCCCCAATGAAACGAGGGGCCAGCAGAATATCATGTGATAATTCAACGTGTAATGTGTAATTTGAGCTAAATTACACATTTTACGTGGCTTACTTTGGGGGTTGTTGAGCACACAACTTTGTACTGGAGGATGTGCCCCAAGTGCATATCTCATTCAAGGCATTGCATACATGCCTTTGTTACACAGTGCAGTGGCGAGCGCCGCAAAACTCAGGTGGGGGAGGGGGGGCTTAGGGTAATAATTAAATATATTTTTTAAACAGACCTGTTCTGACTGTGCCGACTGCCTTGGTGCTCCTCTTCTCCCCTGATGGTGCCCCTGCAGTCTATGGGACATCAGAACGGGCTACCCACCCAATCCTGGTGCTGCTCTCAATAGCATGAGAGCAGCACCAGGATTGATCTGAGCGGCTTGATTTGCTGCTCAAACAGTGCCTGGGAGTCTGTGCTGTTTCTCCAACTCAGCTATGCAACACAACTGGGTTGGAGAAACCTAATTGCCCATGATGGTTTGGCCAGCCTAAGAAGGCCGGCCAAAACCGCTATGCGCACTTACAGTGTGCACATGGCCGGCTTTAGCGCCGGTGGCACCCTGTACGACAATGTTTGTTGGCGCCCCAAACGGACTCCCTCAATACCACTCGTTAACAGTGCCCCCTCAAGTCTCCATAACCACTCTCTCTCAGATGTATTTAGTTATATAGTCCCACCTATACCAGTGTAGGGGGTCAGAGAAATTTACATCACACACACATTACACAGAGACAATCTGTCATATGTGTGTAAATCAGTGCATAGGAAATGTTACACAAGCTAGAAGACAATAAGGTGAGTCACATGTCATCCATACTGTTAAACAGTATAGCTTAAGAGTGCTTGGGCTGGAGAAGCATAGACTCAGATTTTAAAAGATAACCCCATGGTTGGGGTTACATTCAATAATAAGGATTTATTTCTTAACAAAGTGAACCCTTTTTGAAGCATTAGAATAATGAAAGATGGAGGGAAAAAGGAAAAAAATAATGCTCTAATCTATACCTTGCAGTTTGCATGCAGCTCTTTGATGACAGTTAGTAGCCCACTGTTCTATGTTAGAATTTTAAGCTGTTGGTAACAAAAGGATCTCTCTGACAAAAAAGCACTGACCTATTTAAACTATATGCACATTATGATCTGCATGGTACACATTCTTTGCAGCAGGCATATTAACACTCTGTGCTACCATAAACTGAGTTAACATTTCCACTAGAGAAAACTCCTCTCTCCAGGAACGAGCATTAATCACTGGAGTTATCTTGACATTTTTATTGTTGTATGAAAATTCTAAAATGCAGCAGCAGGTGCTTTTAAAACACAGCGCGCCCTCAAAGAGTCAGCACCCGGTGCAGTGGCACTGGTCGCACCGCCCTATAGCAGGCCCTGAGTGTGCACTACTCCTACCCTGCTGGCTGCGACAACAAAAAAGCATCTCCCTGCTCAGACTTGGCTGTCTCTAGAAGGAAACGGGAAAAATAAAATGATGATAAAATCAATTTATTATCATTTTATTTTTCCTGTTTTCCTCAACTGGCTCTCAGCAGGGGCGGTGATGCTCCTGTGCCGTAGCAGAGCAGCTGCCGCTGACACAGTGAGATGTTTCAGCATTTTCTTGCACGTGTGTTATCGATCACATAATCGACACACAACTCCTAGTAAATAGGTTGCTCGATTTTCCCCAGTTAGTAAAAATGCAGGGCTCGGTATTTTGTTGCCCGATCTCTAGTACAGGGCCAGCTTTAGGGCAGTGCGACTGGTGTGGCCGCACTAGGCACGGACCTGAAGGGGTTCACTGACCTGGAGAGTGGGGGGGTGGTATGTTTACCAATAACGTACGATTTAACCCCATTGCTGCTGCCGTCGGCCGCTGAACGTTCAGAGCACTACCTGGCTGGTGCTGCGAACGTTCAACGTTCAACGGCCGGCGCAGCCCCACCCACTCTTTGAAACACCCAGCACTGCGCCGAAATAACGGCCGCAGCTAAGGCGTTAAAAACACCTGCTGCAGAGTTCCTTGTGCATCTAGCTTTCAGGCAGCAATAACAATGTCAAACTAACTTCTATGATTAATGTTTCTGCTAAAGAGAGAGAGATGGGACTTTTGCCTAGTGACAGTTTTGACTTGCCATACAATAGCACAGAGGGTTAATATGCCTGCTGCAAAATCAGATCTGTATTTTATGTGGATAGCTGAGTGGATAAGTAAAGGCAGCCTTCACCAGCACTTTGAAACAAATTAAATGTATGTGAGAGAGGGGTTATGGAGAGATGAGGGGCACTTTTGCCGGGTGGTAGTGAGGGAATCCAAGGAGGAAGTCATGCGGGGGCTAGGGCAATAAAAGATTGTCACACTTGGCGCCAGAGCACTAAAGCCGGCCCTGCTTTGGTACATCTCTGCTTCAAAATCTGCGGTGCTTCTTCAAGAAGCTGTCAATGAATACACATTCAAAACTTTATGTTGTCAGGTTGAATTCGGGTCATAGGTTTTTATTGTTTTGTCTGTCGCATGATCACACATAAATTGTTAGTATATAACCTGCACCTAGTGATACAAAGCAATTATTTCTGTCACTCGCGCCAAGGGTAATGAAATAGAGTGCATAGCTACCACAAAAAACTGCTTCAGCATCAGGATTTACTAACACTGATGGCAGAGGAGAAATGTTCATGCTCCAAAACTCTCCTGCAAATGGAAAAGAAAAACTTGCGATTAAATGTTTGAATTATTGCAGGAAATACAGTTGAAAGTCAAGTATTCAGCAATTCCTACTTTGTAAAATGTATTGGTTCATTTCATTTAGGAGTTAGGGTTAGAATATTACTGTTCCTCCATTTGTACATATGCCCAGATTAGTCTAGTGCATAAGAAAGTGTGTTCAAAATGGTGTTCAAGTACTGGTGAGGACAGATGCGTCGAGCATCCACAAATATCTGATAACAAAATCAGAGAGACGGTGACGCATAGAAGAAATATGAGATGGGAATTGAGGCCCTTATCCCACCCCTCTGTTTTTACATCAGGACCATATTCAATCAGCCATGTCCATAAAGGTAAAACTATGTAGTGGCAAAGACAGAGGGTAACAGAAACAAGTGTTCTGCAAAAACACAGGGTGAAAAGGGGCACACAAGTGCATAACAAGCAACAGACAGACAATGTAACACTGGACAGCATGCTGTCACCCCGCTTACATGGAACTCATGGATCAACCATGCACACCCAATATGAAGACTACAGCCAATGAGGCGACCTATCAAAGCATAAAGACCATGATCTAATATCTGTGGCTTAGATATCACACTTGGGGCCATATGTATCATAGTTCCGTTTTGCGAATTCTAAATAGCGATTTTTAAGGAATCGCTATTTAGAATTCGCAAAACGGTATGTATGTACAAAATCGCTTTTTTATAGCGATTCCTTACCATTCCTAATTTGCGATTAGCAAATTGCTAATCGCAAATTACCCATTCATTTCTATGGGCCAGGAACACCCTGCTGCACCCCTGAAAATGACATGTGGGGGCATATGGCGCACATACATGAGCGTCATATGGCACCTTTGTTTTTTTGTAAAAAGCTTTTTTAAAAGAATTCGCAATTTACCACCAACTAGAAGTTGGTGGTAATTTGCGAATCCTTATGGGCATTTTTTGAATATTTTTTCTTTGATACATTGCATTTAGGGAATCGCAAAATTTGCGATTTCCTTAAGTGCAATCGCAAAATAAGGAATAGCAAATTGTGCGATTCCTTATTTTGCATCAAACATGTTACATACATACCATTTAGCTAATTAGCATTCGCAAAGGCCGAAATTTGCAGAATTTCGGCCTTTGCGAATGCTAATTAGCTTGATACATATGGCCCTTGATCCTAATCGTAACACTAACATATTAATGCACTAAAACAAGTGCAGGAACACACAAACACAAGAGGTCTGATTTAGAGTTTGGAGGATGTCGGAGCTGGGAACTGCTAAATTCTACACCTCTAAAATATTAGCACTCCCACCGGTTGATGAATCGAAGATGGTGCTAACATCAGGCAATGTGTCTCTGAGAAAAGGCATTCCACAATATATCAAAAATGCCGTTAATTAAACAAGGACAGACTGAATAATAAAACTCTGGGGCGGGCACAGAATAAAAGATCTATTACTAACGGTGCGGTGTACAAAATGTAAATGCAAATTCAATTAGTCATTGCCATAAAGGCGATAAGTAAACAGGGCAATGCAAATAATATGCAAAATCAGTAATGTTCTATGTCCCAAATGAGTAGAAAAATGAAATAAGAAATGGACAGTATCCCTACCAGCATCAGAAAGTCTTGTGGTTCACCCCTAAAATCAAGGATTTACATACAGTTTTCTTGCACAAGAAATCATCACAATCTGCTAAATGATTGGGGTGTGAGCAAAAAAATTATACGCATAGCAAACCAGAGCACAGTTTAAAATGTCATATTGCCTCAGCATCTGAGCACTATTGCTCTACATGTATATAGATTCTGCTCTCTCTGTGTAATGTCATCTGGAAATGCCAGGAAAACTAGTTACATGAAGAACACAAACCTATTGTGAATGAATGCAAAACAGTGTGCTAGCGGAAGGGCTTTGAAAAAGGCAACATATCTCTCAGTTTGCTGGACAGTTTTGTTTGAGAATTGCATGTACAATGTCAATGAAATTAAACAAATATGACTCTGCTAGGCTATGTGCCGCAGAAATAATAAACAGTCAACACGTGGGGGAATCTAGTCTAAAAAAAGATGTTGTTGAGGCCCAACTCAGGATACAGACTTTAGTACATCATAACAAAATTGTTTCAAATGAAAAACAATCATGTCAGAATACACGTAAATTCGAAAGTGAATCGACGTTCTGCTTGTCATTAATAATTTACAAAAGTATGAAAAGCACAATAAGTTAAACAAAAACCCCTCTCTGGTTATTTTAATAATCAGTAAAAATTCCACAATTCATCTGACAGTTATAACACAGTCTGCATCACTTTCTACTTCTAGTGATTCAATTATTCCAATAACTTCAGTTGATTATGTACTTCATCTCTGGCATTCTATATCTCAGTTCATGTCGTTTTCTCTAAGAAGATCCTGTTTTCTTCTTACACCCACAATTTAGAAACATTAATTAGGTGAATTTGAAAAGGAGGAACAGGACAATTACACAAATCAATACAATAATTAGAAGGGTTAAGAGCATCCGAAACATACCATCTCCAAGGCTATTGATCCATTCACCAACCTTACTAAACCTCTTTTCTATTTCGCTAACCAAAGAACAAATTCCTACATGCCATACTCATCTTAAGTTTGGACTTCATGAGAAATATTAGAGATGTTACTAGCATAAGAATTAATAACCCTACTTTTATCAGGACTGAATGTCCAGCAATCTCCGACCTTTAAAGGCCTATAAACACTGCCTTCCTTTGTAAGAAAAACACCTAGGTCAAGAGCCGGACTAGCCGTGGCGGACATCGGGTGTTTTTCCGGTGGGCCGCCAGGGTGGAGGCTGGTTTTGAGACCCTGGTGCGGGGGCCGGCAATATCGACCCCCTGTAACAAAATTGGCAGAAACCGGCCCTAGGAAACAGCTCGGCCACAACCCCCCTCCCCATCACCGGGGAGGGCCAGTTTCGATTACCAGTGTAGCCCTGCCTGGCTCTAAGTGTTTTTACATTATCATTGTGCACATAGTGATTAGCTCATAATTAATCTGTGTTAGAGTGCCAGAAGTGTTAGAAGCGAGCCTATCAATACGATTAGACAATCTTCTAATATTCACATCATTCATAGTCACTCCTATAGAGGGAATCATAGCTCATTATCTATCTAATACTAGATGTCCAAAACCGAGCTTCACTCTCTTCATACCAACAGCATTAATCATTTAATTCACATGATAGACTCTAGGAAATACTAAAGCCAAATTGCAAGAACTCAGCTAACTACAAGGCAGGTTGATATAAGCAGTCTTACCATAAACATAATAATTCCTCTTAGAATTGGTTCTTCACTAACCAGAAAACTACTAACAACATAACTTCTCTCACACTCACAAATCTCATTGACCTAACTCATGTCGGTTCATGAAGTACCATACACAATTCACTTTTCTCTCATGCTCCATTCTCAACCCTGTATCAAAGTTGAAAACCTAAATTCTTCCCCAGCTTCAATCTACTCTCTGATTTTTTTCCCATTTTCCCAATCTTAAAATGTTCACTCTCCTCCCATTATATTCCTTAACAAATCTACACTCTTCTCTAGTCAAACTACACATATACTCCAGGTTAGTCTGTTTAGTATCATGGTTAGTTTGTGCGACTATAATCAAATATTTACAATAGGGTAACTTATTCCCACCTTGTTCACAAACAGAAAGATTCCCTAACAAAGTACTGAAATCTGCCAGATATGGCGATAGTAACTCCTGCTAATTAATTATACTAAGAAAAACATTGCAAGACAAAGAATATAAGATGGGTAGCTGTAAATAAGTTACGTTTTCACCAGTAGAAGAAAGAAGAAAAGTACACACCATGTGTTAGACCTGACATCCTTAGTGTGGTCTTCCTTCAACCCTTTTGCCTTCAGCCCTCCTGTTTTCTGAATTTCGTTTTTTGTTGGTATTAGGAGTGCTAGCCAGTGCTAAAGTGCGTGCACTCTCTCCTTAAAATATTGTACAATTGGCTTATATCTGATTGCCATATTTAATTTACTTACAAGTTATTCACTGACTGTGTATAACTTTTGGGCTGATTTTTATGTATTGCTCATAGACAATGAGATGAAAGGGAACTAGCCATTGGCAGGATGAGCCATACTGCCAGGAGGGGTGGACCTCCTGAACCACATCCTCATACATTCCTGGTCCTGTGGAAGAATTCAGGAGGGCTGCCTGGACGCCCCAGAGGACTGCCCTGCTGCTACCAGAGGACTGCCCTGCTAGTTGAGGCCTGCTTTGCTTCACAGAAGAATGCTCTGATGTGTGAAACCAGGACTACCAGAATGACCCTAAGAACAACTTGGCTGGCCTCCTGTGTGAGCTACAGCGACCTAACAAGCATCAGAGAGCTCAAATCCTGCACCTGGCATATGCTGGAGTAAGTACTAATCCCAAAAAGGGTGCCTGCCATGTCCTGGACCCTTGGAAGTGGTGTTAGAGGTGCTGCTCCTGCCCCAGCCTGAAAGATGGGCCTTAAAAACATTTTTTTTAAAAGTGGCAGGTTAACTGACCGAAGACTGGGACCAACCAGCCATCCAATCTGCTCAAGGTACATTGCCTGTCGGCCTGACTTCATAGTTTCTCCTGCTACGTTCTTCTCCACAGCAGTAAATCCTGTTCAGTGGGACCTCCGGGTGATGGTATCTGACCTTGTGGAGCACTCTTTGGCTTGCAGCTTCATCCCACTGGAGGTTTTTGACTTTCAAAACATTTTTCTAAGTCTGGAGGCAAAAATGTTCACTGGGCTCAACCGCGAAAGAATCCCCTTTGACAATGAGGAACTCCTTGGCCTGGAAATCCATCATCTTCCGCTTGGAGCTTTTCCCCATCATTGACGGCTTCACAGAATCCTCGTCCAGTGCTCCCCGGTGATAACGACTCCTCTTCAGACGCATACTGCTGCCTTGCACGACTATACTCTACCTTATTTAATCAACTGGTTGCAAGGAGTGACACTGAGTTACTTCAACAGTACTGTTGCCAAATTCACCTGATGAGAAACTGATTTCACCACATCAGCCAGACTTTTGCAATATTTCAATATTATGAAATCAGTTATTGATGCAAGTGTCGCTGTTAGTATGTAAGACAATCTCACTACTCTCCCTATTAACGCTTCATGGCGCGAGGGTCCATTATTTTTGTTTAGGAAACTTTTAATGCTCATGAGCGCAAGAGGAAGAGCATCTGGCCTTTTCAGATGAGTAGATGCACTCACTTTAGCCAGGTTGTTTTTGATGGTTACATTCATCTTCTCCACTAGGCTAGAGGATTGAGGGTGATAACTACAATGGAACATTTGATCAATTTGGAGAGCTCTGCAAATCAATTTAATAATCTCATTTGTGAGATGGGACACACGATCTGTCTCAATAGACGTTGGCAGGTCAAACCTAGGTATCAGTTCCCTTAACAAATGTTTGACAATTGTCATACTGTCTGGTCTCCGAGTATCAGTGACCTCAATCCATTCAAAGAATAGGCAGACAATCCCCGGAACATATTTAAGGCCATTGTAAATGGGCCCTCTAATTTGCTGATGTGCCTCATCACCACCATAGTCCTCTTTCCCTGATTATTCCTCGGACAAACAACACATCACTGACATAACGCTTCTGAAACAGTTCATAATTTGGAATTGAACCAGTTCTTCCTAAAGGTACTTGTCACTGAATCCCTTCCTACATGATCAGCTCATTTAATCACATAGTTGCATTCTTAAGCGCACATTATCTTGCCACCAGGTCTGCATATGTTTTTCCTAGGATAGCCATATCATTTCCAGCCTTATGGACATCATGTTTGAACAATGCAGTCTATTTTTGTTGTTGCATTGATTCTAACAAATTAAAAATATAGGACCCATTCCTGATTTCAGTACCAGAGGGTGTAATAAAACCTCTTGGTGACCACAACTGGCCAAAAGTGTGCTCCACTCCAAAAAACACACTAGCTGTCTGCATACATTGTCATATTCAGGTTTTCTGTAAGGCAATGCACACTTGTCAGTGCAATCTATCGTGCCTCGTTTCCTGACATTATATTCATGTACATCAGCAGATTGAGGGCAAGCTTGCTGCTGCACCTCGAAAACAATTGAAATCTAATCTATACGACTCATGGAGTGAACAATGTGAAACAAGTTGGGAAAACTACAGAGTGAACCCGGGCTGGGGTCCTTGATAATCGTTCAGCAAATTGATTGTGTGTTTGTTTGAATAAGAACATTGGAAGGTTGCTGGCCCCTGTTTTTCTTAATAGTAGTATTGACGAAGACCCGCTTTGATCTGCAGTTAACAACACATTACCTCAGGGTTAAAAAGGTGAACTACAAGGTTCAATGTCCTGCTAACCTGAAATAGAAAATGAGGAAAAAAGAATATTCTGAACTTCAAAATCTGGACATTTTACACGATATGCTTTTCATTGTTTCATGTGCACTTGGATTTGTACATTCTCATCATGTACATGTTGTTTTTTCTATGTAATATACGTGTTTTGGGCAGGAAGTTAAAAAACTAGAAAGTAAAGAAAATTGCTTGATTGGAAGTACTGTTGGGTATCTGACAATGAATATACCAAACTAAAAATTGTCTTTTATATTGTCTACGATTATTTTGTTGTTTACATGGTTTTGCAAAACAGTTTAGCACATCAGTATCTGCAGCAGTGTTATGGGACGTAAATTGTAAAGTCTTAATTATTTTTTCACAATTCTGGCCAAAGAATTGTGTTACCTCTCTGTAATAACCTTTCAAGGGGTTTCTCTCCACACAGCGAGGGGAGCCCAAACACAAAGGCCCCATTCCCTCATCTTTCTTCCCCTTCTTTTATAGAGAGCAGCTTCAATGTTGTGAATGCCTAGCAGTCCAACTAGCCACATCTGAAAAGTAGGTGCAGTATTATCCTTCCATCCTGCTGCTACCAGGATCCGAAGGACGGCTAGACACATAAACACAAAGGCCTCCTTATCACATTCAAGATCAAGATTATTAACAAAACCAGATATCATAAGTGTAGGGGATAGGTTAACATAATTACCTAGCAGCCCCAAAAACTTCTCAATCTCTACACAGATTCCCCTCATTTTTTCACATTGAGAGAACATATGGATTAGGTCGGCAGGTCCCTCCTGGCATTTTGGACATTTATCGTCCTCCCTTTTGCCCCATTGGAAAAGCTTGGCTGGGTTAAAATATAGATCAAATATGACTTTATATTGTTGTGCCCTTAAGTTGGTAGAGCGAAATACTTTATTCGCTAATTGTACAGCTTTATCTAATTCGAAATCCGGATCCCCTAATTTTGTCATCCATAATGATTCGACTTTATCCATATCGTCTTGTATCGAGTCTATTAGGGCTTTATAAATTATTTTAATTCGAGCTACGCCTTCTAACAGATACTCAATTATTTTAATTTTACCGCCTGGATGGATACGTGGTCTCATCCCATACATTGTTTGGTGAATCTGGAGGTACTTAAACGCGTGCCTAGAAGGAATACCGAATTTAACTTGAATATCAATGAAAGTGAGTAATTTCCCCGTGCCATTATCAAAGATGTCTCCCATTGTTCTAATTCCTCGTTGTTCCCATATAGACCCCATCCTATCACTACTGAATTGAGGAAAGACATTAGAATCCCATAATGGCGTATAATAGTTTATGTTAGGAATTACTAATGCCTTCTGGACAGCTTTCCAAGTTTTCCAAATTCCTTCCATAATTTTATATCGAGTTCTATTATAATATCGTCTTTCGGTTCGACGTAACAGCAGCCCCTGAGCATCGCTGCCCACTAGTAGTTCAAAGATAGACGGGGGATCTAAAGGCTGACTGGGATGAGGAGAGGTATCAAATAATATAGCCACCTGGTTCATTAGGCATGCCCACGGGTAGAATCTGATATTAGGGGCTGCCAGGCCACCGCTCTCTTGCGGGAGTGATAGGTATCTTAGGGACCTTCTAATTTTGCTGTAGGACCATAAAAAATTCGAGAATACTGCTTCTATGCTTTTTATCCACCCCTCACCAACCAGAAGCGGAATTGAACGAAAAGGGTAGAGAATTTTTGGTAACATAGTCATCTTCAATACATTTACTCGCCCAATTAAAGATAGATGAATAGTATCTATTCTTTTTAGCTCCTGTGTAATGGAGGCAACCAATGGAGCGAAATTCTCTTCTATAATTGAATTGACTGCCGGGGTTATCGTGATCCCGAGATAAATTGCTGAGTCGACCCACCTCCCATCCTGTCTTACCATATTACAAGTGCACACTATTTGAGTCTTATTTTCATTCAGGCGGTGACCAGAGTAATTGCCAAAGTCCCTAGCCATGTCCGTAAGAGCTATTATTGCCGTTTCTGGATTTGGAGTTATTACAGCCAGATCATCGGCATATGCCAACATTTTCGTCTTGTAGCCCCTAAATACTTCGGGATTAATTGCCTCACAACCTAAAATTCTATGAATCATAGGGTCTATATAAAGGGCAACAAGTATTGGGGAGCAGGGGCACCCCTGTCGAGTCCCACGGGATATTAAAATCTCTTCCGAGCTACACCCCATCAGCTGGATCCGGGCCCTGGGTTCGCGATACATAGCTTTGATGGCCCTGATTATTTTAGGACCAAAACCCCTTCGCACCAATATCCCCCATAAAAACCGCCAAGTAACACGATCAAATGCCTTCTCGGCGTCGGGGAGGATCATCGCCATCTGATCCCCCTCAGCAGCTTGCACATCGAATAAAGTAATTACCCGTCTAAAGTGGTCCGTTGTTCCCTAATCCGGGATAAACCCATGCTGCCAAGGGAACACCAGACCGGCGATGATCCCCCCCAATCTATTAGCCAGAACCGTGGCATAGATCTTTGTATTAGAGTTTATGAGGGATATTGGTCGATAGGCTCTGGGTTCATCCTTAGGTTTACCCTTTTTATGGAAGACCACGATGTTTGTTTCCTTCCATGAATTAGGGGTATCCATAGTATAAATTATCCCGTTAAATAAATCCACTAGTAAGGGTACTATAATATCTTGTTGAGACTTATATACTTCCAACGGAATGCCGTCTGGTCCTGCGGCTTTTCCTGTTGCTAGGTCCCTTATAGCCTTAATTACTTCCTCCCTTGATATCTCTTCCTCCAACCCAAGTCTGTCCTGTTCGGTCAGTTTCGGCCCAAATCGTCCCAGGTTGTATTAGAGAAATCTGACCTAGCCTCCTCTTTATACAGTGCCGGATAGTAGTTTTTAAAGGTTTCTCAGATCTCTTCTGGCTCGGAATAATTCTGGGTTCCCTCACAAATATTTTTGATGACATTTTGACTACTCTTCTGTTTAATTCTGAGAGCCAATAATTTACCCGCCTGCTCCCCGGTTTCGTACAGTGAGCCCCTATCTGTTTGGTATTGATCGGCCGCTCTTTGGGCTATCAACTGATTTATCTCGGCTTTAATATCCATAACTTTCTGTTGAGTTTCTATGACCTTCCGCCCCCTGACTATAGCTCTAACCAGTAGTTCTTCGGCATCTGCTAATTGAGTCAAGAGATTCTCATTATGGACCTTGATTTCCTTACTAAGCCTGGCAGCAAAGCTGATTATCTCCCTTCTTAAAGTCGCTTTAAATGAGTCCCATACCATGTTACGAGATGTACTATAGCGATTGTTATATTAGGCAGATATGATGCTTCAAGAACTTTAGAAATGAAACATACTGCATAAGCTGCTTTCTATTCTCCTAGATGGCCTCTCAGACAAGAACAATCTACAAACAAAATCAGATCAGCCATTTCAAGAGGAATTTCTTTGATGTCTGGCTTGGTTAAGTACACAATTCTGCGACAAATACACAATCATGTTCAGGTTCATTATCATTATCACTTATGTCTCTCTCTTCCTTGCTGTCTGAAGGTTCAGGAAATTAAAACTTCTGATTGAAATGTTTTCATCTGTCAATATGATTTGCTCATAACTAGTAACACGGCTATGTGTCATGTGCTAAGTCCTTGTAATGGTCATTCCAAATCTCAACTTGAGTGAGGAACACGCACAATTAATTTATGTCTAATTATAATCCTTTCAATTTGTTCAATTGGAATGCAAACAGCTGCAACTACTTACAGACAACCAGGAGGAGCTACAGCTAATGGATCCAACACAGCAGACAGGTATGCAACTGGCCTCATGATCCATCCAATTATTTGGGGTCAGCATTGGCAGGACACATTCAACTTTTTTTATGGCAAAAGCAATAGAACTACTTATCGTCGTAATTAGGCATTCCAAGGGCGGGTGATTTACATTCATATTTTCTTCAATTCTGGAAGGCCTTCTTACATTCAACATCAAATGCTACCGGATCATTTTTATCACTGTGAGTTAGCCTTATTAAATGCTTCACAGTCAGGTAAATGTTTGGAATCCACTGACAACCATAGCCAATAATTCCCAGGCACAACCTCACCTCCCTCTGTGTAGTTGAAGGGGCCAAAATAAATTATGTGTTTTTTACAGTACTACATCTTTGTAGGGAAACCTTGTGGCCATTTGGCTAAATGATTCAGTGCAATCATATCTAGTTTACACTCCTCTTTCGTCTTTGATGCCACAAGTAGGTCATCAATGCATTGAGCCCGAACTGTAGATCCTCCAAATCATTCTTCAGTTCTGACTAAAAATTGAAGAACTTTAAGTATACCTCGGTGGAATTCAACACCGAACAAAGGCTTCATTTTGGAACTGAATAAAAAAGAATAAACTATTCTCAGGCAGAGGAGTGGAGAAGATTGCTTGGCATAAGTCAGTGACTGTATACCATTCTGCTTCTGCAGGAGTCTGGAATAGCATTACTGCAAGATGGGGTACCACCAAACAACATGGGATCAGTTTTCTTTTACCTTTTTTTAATCTTGCACTGTTATCCATTTATCACTTTGTTTTTATTAAGTCAGTCAGTCAAAGATTCTTTATTTGGCCACCAAAGGCCACAAAAGCACAGAAATAAAAACATTTATACATCCAATAGCTAAAAAGTAAAAATTACCATACATACATAAAGAATCCAGAAAACCCAAGTAGATCAGTATAAGACTGGGGGGGATATTCACAAGGACTCAACTCTGAATTATCCCCACCATAACAAAACAAATGTGGAGCAAGATTTAACACCCCATTCACAAGCTGGTGCAAAGTGCCGACATCGCCTGTATTCCCGCGATAACTGCCCCCAAATTTAACTCCACGATGGACTCCACCAACTAACCCTAATGAGATGCAGAGTAGGCCTTCTCGTGAAAAAACAAATGAAAAAAACACGCCACTTTCTCAACGAAATGCAAGATCTGCGATGCGAACCACAACCACGGGAAAAGCTGCAGTAGCAGCAGGTATTTAACACTTGCCTCCTGCAGGTGTTAAGCCGGACGACTACCTGCAGTAGGTAACGGATCTCTGCACACAGCCACACCCGAAGAACAAACAAAGCCATGGAGCTACTCATCATGCAGCTCGGAGCCCTAACAGGGCCACAACACCCACCGCCACCATCCCCAGGACCGCCACCACCCCCAGGACCTGGACCCGCCCCCCCCCCCGGACGACCACAGAGGCAGCGCAGAGTAAGACAGCGGGCCTACCAAAAACGCACCAGTCTCACAGACCTAACACCTGAGGAAGTAATTGCCCACTACAGGCTCAAAAGGACAACCATCATCTGCATCATGACCCACATCGCCCACAGGTTGACGGTCCAAACACAGCGGAGAACCAACATCCCTCCGCAGACAAAGCTGCTGGCTGTGCTGCACCTGTTGGCCTCTGGTCCCTTCCAACCAACAACTGCCAGAGTAGGAGGGGTCTCACAGCCAGCCCTATCAAAATTCATCACACCTGTCCTGGATGCCATCCTCAGTTTCATACCCCAGTACCTTCACTTCCCCCACACTGCGCAGGAACAGCAGGAGACCAAGCAAGGCTTGTACGCCATAGCCGGATTCCCGGCCTTGTTTGGGGCAATAGACTGCACACATGTCCCACTTGCGCCCCCTGCAGAAAGAACACACCACTACCGTAACAGAAAGCACACGCATTCCATCAATGTGCAGGCAACAGTCGACCACCGGGGACTCTTCAATGTCGTTGCAAACTACCCTGGCAGTGTGCATGATTCCTACATCTTCTGACAGTCCTTCATCATCATCACTTCCAGGATGGCACATATAAAACTGGACTGCTTGTTGGTAAGTGGCAAATCAACACACCACACACCTCAAAGCCACCATCACACAATGCACAACTGTGGGAGTGCACAAGTGACCAAACCACATTCAACATGGCAATCAACATGCCCACCTACCAGACACGACAGCACCACTCCATGGAGATCCTGGCCTACCCCTGCACACAATACAGCTACATCATGGCACCACAGCCTCACAACAGCTGAACTTGTGTAGATGCGGAATGCAGCCATGTGCGAAGGATGCAAGTGACCCGTGAATGACAATGTACACAACGACAAGTGAGGCTTGGATGTACAGTACAGACATGGGTAGGCAAACCACAGATATGTCCATGTAGACCACAACTGCTGGTGACTGGAGAGTAGCGAACAGTGGACGCAACTATGTCAGGCCAGGCCGGGACTCAGATAGCGGAAATGTCGCTCGCTCCCCCCCTGTGTGCGTGAGCCTAGTGGGTGGGCCCTCAGTATGCCAGGGCTGTGCAGGGGTGTGGACAAACCCCTGTGGCGCAGAGCGTGGTTCTATCACAGAAAGGCCATTGTCATTTACAGGATAGCGCCTCGCAGTCCACCACAAGGCTGATGCTGTGAGCATCGGGGCCTGCGACCCTGTGCGGCTGCTGCACCCCAGGACGCTGATACCAAGACAAGTCCTGCCCGCCCCAGCACCCCAAGGCTGCACCGCTCACCTGCCCACACCGTCTTGTGTCAAAGAGGGCCCACCACGAGCCGGGGCAAGCTCCATGCCCCAGTCCCGCAAGCTCTACAGCCTACGCAGACCATCACTGGCCCCCACAACGCTGGCCCACATTACTCCTTTCTCATTGACATACTCTACCGGCGTATCCTTCATCACAGTGGGCCCCAGATGTGGACTGTGTCCTGAGTCCTGAATGGCAGTGACCCCAAGTTTGTGGCAGCGGCTACAGCACCAGACTCCCTTCGATCAGTGAGGCATAATTTAATGTGGCAGGCCGGCCACACAAGGTGCCACTAACCCTGTTCAACGCAAGCCGTCGACACGTGGTGCCACTAACCCTGTTCAGGGCAAGACGGAGACACCTGGTGCCACTAACCCTGTTCAGCGCAAGCCGGCGACACCTGGTGCCAATAACGCTGTGCGCCGTTAGTGACCGTCAGCCTCCGGCGGAACATCGTTGGTGTCTGAGCCTGTGGCCTGGGGGTTACCATCAGCAAAGGGCAGGTATGAACTTTGTGTCTGGCATGAGTCTGTGGCATTCATATCCTACATGTTGCAGGACACAGCTGGCATGTGCCCTCTGCATCATGCCCTGGGGTTACACCTTCCACTGTTCACCGAGTCACTCCCGACACACTCCTTCAACATCAACGAGAACCTGCTCCGCACTTGTGACCCTACCCAAGTCTCACGCAGGTCAGCGTCCCATGGCGGTGGGCCCCTGTCAGCTGCTGTGCATCGGGGCCACTAACCCTGTGCGACTCAAGTCATCCCTCCTTTGTTGTCCTGCCATTGCTTATCTGAGTGCCTGATGACTGTTGGAGTTGTTGCCAGCACCAGCTACTACCTGAGGGCTGGCTTACACTCACCCCACACACAGCCAGCACAGGCGTCACTGGATTAGTGGGCCTGCCATCACATCCTGCCGAACCAAGTATTGACTCTTTTCTCCCTGCACTGTCACAGGTGATCAAGGATATGCACTCTGCCCTTGGATGATGACACCCCTCCGAGGTCCGAAAACACCTGCCCAGAGGCAGCACAATGCGGCCCACATACGCACCAGGGGCATCGTTGAACGCACATTTGGCGTGTTGAAGTCATGTTTCAGGTGCCTGGACGGCACAGGTGGAAAGCTCCTGTACAGCCAGGAGATTGTGTGCAGGATAATCATTGCATGTTATGTCTTGCACAACATCTGTGTACACACCAATGCCCCATGGATCCCAGTTCCAGAAGTCCCGGACAATGATGAGGACGATGGGGCAGGTGGCCCACATCCCACTGCAGCTGCTGCAGGAATGGCCTGTAGGAACACCATCATTTACATTTACTTCACATGAGCATGTGACATTGTGGCCATCCCTGGCACTCATGGGCCAGTACAAAATGTCAAATAATACAGCATGTGTGAATAAAACATATTTGCAGTTTACAGGTTGTACTAGAATATTGTGATGACACGGTTCCCTGCTGGGCCAGATGTGATTTGCCATGTGGTGCATGTTTGCTGCACCAATTGTGGCCTGTGTTCTGTTGTGGAGGTGTTGCTGTTTGTACCGGGATGTTGTCAATGTCGAGGTGCACTCATACTTATGTGCGTATTCTGCTTGGTGGCTGATTCGCTCCTGCGGCTCTGATTTGTCTGCCACAGGTCCCTTTCATACGGTGTACCTGTCAGTTCAGTGTTTCCATGGTGTTGAGATGTTGCAGACTTGGGTAAATTGTGCTCTTTGTCAAGTTGTGACTCTTGGGCATGGTTTGTCCACAGATGTGTCGTTGACGTAAAGGGCTGTTTGTGCAGGTGGTTTTATCTGAGTGTGACCTGCTTCATTCCGGTTGTGGTCCGCACTCAGCCACCTCAGTGTCATGACGTGTACCTTTTCATAGTGATTGGACAGCAGCCATGTTACTCGTGATGTGGTGTCTCTTGCTTTGTCAGTGTGGCTGACGTATATGCCTTTCGCACATGTGCATGTGTTGGTTGTGTGATTGTTGTTGTGTTGTGTGGGTGCCCCTTTGGGCACATGGTGTACGTGGGACAACTTGGTGTTTGTGTGTGTGCTGAGGTGTTCCTGTGAGATCAGGGACATGATCCTGAGTCATTGTGGATGTGCAATGTGCACTGCTTAGTCGTGCATGTGTGCCATTGGGCCCGTCTCCCCCTTCCGCCCACTTCCTGGTCGGTGCGCATCGTTGATGTGGTCTCGGGTCATGTTGGACAGTGTCCGTATGCCCGACTCTTGTCACCATCTCCTGCCTGGTGACAGTGGCCACTATCGTGTCCATCACAATAGAAGGAGGCTCCCCAACGGGTAAAATTCTAGGCAGGAGAGCGGGGGAGGAAATATCAGAAAAAGTGAGAACCCTGCCTACTGATTATGAATGAGGTCCAGCACTGGGATCCTAGGATACTTTTGGAGCCAACACTGTCTCATAGAGCCAAACATCAAAACAGCACATTATTCATTTTTTTTTAATATAAGCATTTATAGTTTATTTTTATATTTGCAAACTTTCAGAAATTGGTATAACAAACATACAAATAAATATTATTTCATCTTTCAAAGAATCACTATATAAGTGTATGGTTCAGGGCCATATAAACTGTCCCATATTGCCCACATCCCTATCATTCACAGACTCAAATCACATTCACACAACCATTCTGTCAAACTTCAAAGCAGGCACACTCCCACTGATGCATAGACGCCATTACATGAATTGAGAAAGAGATAAAACAATTCATAGAGCAAAGGGGTGCTGGGCAACAAATATCGATGGAATGGATTGAAGGAGTATAGAACAATCCTGTTGCCAGCAGGAACCACGCCGACATGCGTTTCGGTGTTATAGGCCCAACCAGGCCACACCTTCGTCAGTGCGACGATGTACCACGGGGGGAATGGAGGGACCAATTATCTGAAAATACAAAATATACATAAGGATCCGCTACTAATACTACTTTTTCTTTCATATACAGTCATAAATTCTATTTACATAGCAATGCAATCACTTATTAGTTAAGTCCAGATGGCTCTAGGGACGACAGTGGCTCCAAAATGAAAGATAAATCAGAAAGCTCAAAATAGGGGAGAGAAGCTCCTCTCAGGTCTGGAACAACGGTACTTTAATCCATCAAAACACCACTCTAACATCATTCTACCATCACTTCCCTTTAATCAAATCCCATTGAACGGCATTTCCATCTTTTAATTTTTCCTCTAGTTCCATTATTTCTTTATCGAGGATATCTAGGATTTCCCTGGCGGTCTCCATGATGAGCATCATCCAGTCCCTGGAGCAGCGGTTGGAAATCAACGCCCACCGCTCCAGCTGTTCCATTTCTTGAACCAGGTACCGAACGACCATCATAAAGAGATGGTAAGCATAAAAACGTTCGGTTTTACAGATGAAGAATTCGCCAAAATGATTGGCGCACCAGTGAATAGTGATCCACCGTTCACCCTCTCCAAAGGATTGGAGGGTGAGTAGACCAAGTTATTGAACCTAAGAAAGAAGTCCAAACGAACCGAATTCCATGCTCGGTTTATGTTGGACTATTTAAAAGCAGGAACCATACCGATCGGACTCAGGGTCCGCAACATTCCAGGTCTCTTTGTTGAGATCAGAGAGTTCCTGGAGCGGTGGGCGTTGATTTCCAACCGCTGCTCCAGGGACTGGATGATGCTCATCATAGAGACCGCCAGGGAAATCCAAGATATCCTCAATAAAGAAATAATGGAACTAGAGGAAACATTAAAAGATGGAAATGCCTTGGAACTCGGTAAGAACAAACTGGAAGAGATCAACCTAGAGCTGGATTCCTTCACTGAGTACCTCCTTAAGAGGAAAACGGAAAAATTCAGGAAGGATATCTGCCTATTTTCTCAAGAGCGCGCCTATCCCTACCTGGCCAATGGATTCTATACTAACAATGAGGAGATCTGTTCTAGAAACCAGACCCTAGATGGGGCAACAAAAGAATTACTACGTTCTCTGATACTACAGACTCGGAGGGAGATGGTAATGAGGAATATGACCCCGATTTTGGGCAAGGATACAATTCAAACCCTCAAAACAGAAGAGGCCCCTCTGAGAGAAATGTACCCCAAAACCGTTTTTTTAGGGAATCGTCGGGGCAACTTCCGCCCGAGAACTCGGACCCCCACTCAGAGGGGATACCATCAGGGTCAAGGTCAACCCCAGATGTATATACAAACCCGGCATCAACGGTATTGGAGATCATAAAGGGCATACCAGTCTTCAACCTGTCTAATCAGGACCTTGACCCTAGATCAGTCAATCTTTTATCTAGGGGTTTGTCATTCGTACCTACGGCTAATTTTGATAAATTTGAGTTCACTAAGGATTTACACCTTTTCTTTAGGAAGATAAGACTTAAAAAGTTCTTCCAGAACAGAGCTATCATGGAGAATCAAGAGAACCGTTCAGGTCTCAGGCCTCTCTCGACCTTCCAGCCCACTAATGACATGGTGGGTCCTGAAGTGAGCATTTTTGAAAAGGCTGTGCTCAGGAAGATTGAGAAACTAACCAAATATGTACCTGTACCTCATTCGAATCTTCCTAGACATGAGGAAAATTTACTGAAGATGCTAAAAGAAGACCGAGAACTCACGATAAAGCCCAGCGACAAGGGAGGGGGGATAGTCATTTTTGACACCCCCACCTATATCGAAAAAATGAATGTTTTACTTTCTTTGGCTGATCACTACCAGAAGATCATCAGGAACCCTGAGACTGTTGTGAAACGACGTATCCTGTCTCTAGTCTCTAGTCCAAAAGGCGGTGGACTGTGTTCATATTTGTGAACAGGAGGCAGAGTTTTTGACCCCCAGTTATACAAGGATGCCCATAATCTATTGGGAAAAACCCATAAGAACAGCACTGACCCTCCCCGACACCTATTGTGTCCACCATAAGTGCCATGACTGAGCCTCTATCAAAGTATATAGACCGGTTCCTGAGACCTCTGGTGAGTGACCTAGAGTCATATGTCAAGGACACCGGTCATTTTATCAGCAAAATTGAGCGCACACCATATCGAGACGATAGGGAACTGTTGGTTACGTTGGATGTGGAATCATTGTATTCCAACATCCCCCAAAATGGAGCGCTTCTAGCTGTTAAGGAGACGTTGTCATCCAGACCCGATATCACCAATGCTCCTTTCACCTAGATTGCCTTGATGTGGTACTGGATGAGAATTATTTCGAATTCAACCAAACCCTCTTCAAACAAATACGAGAAGTGAGTATGGGAGCCAGCTGCACACCCAGCATAGCTTGCCTGTACGTGGGAGAAATCGAAAAAATTAATATCTACAACGAGATGGCCCCCTTCCATGAAAATGTAAAAATATGGTCACGATTCATCGACAACATTTTCTTTATATGGAAGGGGGACCATAATTCGTTGAATGAATTCCTTCTCTGGTTAAACGCTGCTGATGCCAATCTTAGATTCACCCTCCATGCCAGCAACATTAAAATTGAGTTTCTGAGTATTTGGATACAACACCAAGACCATGAGCTGAGAGTCTCCCTATACACCCAGCCTACAGCTAGGAATACACTGCTCCAATATGGGAGTTTTCACCCTCGCTGTCAAAGAGAAAGTATTCCCTTTAGCCAGTTCCTTCGAATTCCAAGGAACTGTACTGATGTCAAGGACTTTCTGGCCCAGTCGGATATCCTTAAAGAAAAGTTGGCCTTCCGTGGATATCCCCACAAATTAATCAATGATTTGTTCAAACGGGCCAGATATTTCAATCGGGAATCTATGTTTCAAACCAAATTTAAGACAGCCCAAGACCAATTGGTTTGTATCACGAGACACTCCAACTTAGATCACAAGTTAAGACAGACCATTAACTCCTGTTGGCACCTTCTAAATTTGGGCGAGGACAAGACCCCGATTCCTAAACCAATTTTTGCCTTTAAAAGGAACAGGAACTTGAGGAACCACCTAGTCAAGGGCAAAATCCTGGAAGTGTCCACGTGCCAACAAACTGCTATTGATAATTTAAGCCCCATCTATGGCAACCACCGATGTGGCAATTGCCAGGCTTGCCCTCTTGCCATAATTGCGGAGTCTATCATCACCATCGAACGTACTGTATCTGTGGCACGAAACAAGAGACTTACCAACTGTCGAAACAGCAATGTGGTATATGTGATCATATGCCCTTGCCTTCTGCCATATGTGGGAGAAACAGGTTGGGAATGTCGGTTGCGGAAAGGCGAACATAAGTCCAATATCCGCAATAAGAAGTACACGGCCCCCATTGTCGCCCACTGGCTAGACGCCAAACACATCGAAAAAGAACTTAAATGGTTTATGCTTGAAAAGATACTAGCCCAACCAGGAATTGATCCCACTATTTTACGCAAAAAAAGGGAAGTATATTGGATCTTCTTCCTCTATTCAGAAAGAAAAGGACTAAACAAAGAATGCCCCTGGTCGACTGCAATCATCTAATCTGAGTATTTTCCTTCTTATTCAGTTCTGGACCCTCCACCAGCGAACTAAAGAACTGAACTTTCTCTGGCAGCCTTTGTTTATCTGGTTTCCTAGTGGGATCCATGGGCCTCTCGTAGGTACTCCCAGAAGTCCACTACACTCCAAGATGGCCGCGCTTTCCCCATATGCTCTCGATAGTCCCTTCTCGGTTTTTGATCCCCCCACTAGAAGACCGTCCAAGGGCTAAGATCGTCCTGGAATCGCGATAATTGAAAAGCCGGACCTTTTTCCTAATTCCTGAATGAATTTCTACGTTTGATGGAGGTTTCTACCGCCTGATTAGGAATTCTATACATGTAGAGGTTCCACTCTTATATCCAGGCGAACTCGTCTGGTTTCCGAATCATTGGAAGGTTTTTCCCCCTGTCAAGATGGCCGCATCGTGTATGCCTGAACAGTAGTTCCATCTCTATATTTGGTCTTTACACCTGAAGCCAACCTCGATTGGTTAATAACCCGGAAGTCACCAACATGAAAGTAGAACCAGCTGGTTCTTTCCCAAGGCGTATTCCTGCGAATGACGGCGTCCGTTTCCCCTGGAGCACAGAGTGTCTATGACTCAGTCCTCGGTAAGTGGCCTTACTCCCTGACATCTCGCCTCCATGGGGATCCGACTGTGATCCCTGGCCTTTCCATTGTCCCCCTTGGGATTCAGTCATTAGGTCCCGGTACCTTTGATTCTGCCTTCCCCTATGACGTCCCTGGGACCCTACCCGAGAGGGGCGAATGAGTCCCACACACTCTTGAAACCACCTGAGTGGTCACGAAGTGTCCCCGTTGATCATTGCTTGATTTCTCGTTTATCGCTAAGGTGTCTTTGTACCCCCTGTGTCCATGAGACGTTATGTGAGTGCACATTGTGTTCGTATCAACCAATACCTGTCTCCCTGTTCATTTCGGAGGAGGGACTGGCTGTCTGCTCCAAGCTTTATAAAATACATTCCCTGCGGCTTACCCAATTTTAAGGATTCAGCAGGTACTTCGCTGTTTGTAGTTATCTACTGAACTTAGTCCCAGAAGGGATTATGATGTAGAGGTTGCCTCCAACCTGGGTTTTCGCCCTTCATATATCGATTAGGCATCTCCGATGCTAAAAAGGAACTAAATTTGATTTTGTGGTTCATCTCCCTCTGGTTCATGTCCTTGTTCCTTTTCCCCAAATTCTGACCCCCTTGGAGAGTGATTCTTACCCTGGCGTGCACCCTACAAGCCTTCTACTGACCTGGAACCTCCATACTAGAAACCTCATCGGTAGGCCATGGGTATTTGAAACATTCTTTCTGGGACAAAAAGGTCTGAGGACCTAGGGCGCTTTTCAAAAGCTGAGTTCCTCCCTACCCTCCCCTGTTGCTTTGCATTGCTCAAAAAGTGTCGGTCTCACCCGCACCTGGGCACTTTTTACTGGATATCCCTCCTTCTGTAAGGCTCATAATCCCTCCCTTTGTCTCTTCTAGATCAAAGAAGAAAGGAGCAGGAGATTATTTTATCCCATGCTGTAGGCCTCGGACTGAATACGTCGATTTTAGAGAGCCATTCCTAGTTTATTCCTTTTAGGATGGCTTAGCCCCTTTGAGAATTCCTTCTGAATAGACAAAGGTAAGAATATCGATAGAGTGCAGCCATCCACTCTTTTTCTTGTCCATCCTTGATATCCCTCCCCCTCCCCTTTTCTCCTTTTCTCTATCCCTCCCCTTAACCCTTCTCATTTTCCCAATCCTTTTTTTCCTCCCTTCCCCTTTCTTTTTTTTTTTTTGTGGAGTTTTATATAGCGCGAACTAGACCCGAACCGAATCAGATATCAGAGCGCTTTACATAGCACAAGTTACGTTTTTTACATGAGGACACACTTTCATTTTTTTTAGGTACGGGGAGATTAAGTTATTTGCCCAGAATCACAGGAGGTTTTGGCGTCGTTACCGCGACTCAAACCCAGATCCCCAGGTCTGAAACAAGTGAATTAGGCAACCCCCCTCCGCTCTGGAATAGGGCAAAATTTCTTCCTGTTCTGGTTTTAACTTAAGTTTCAAGTTCACATGGGATTGGGCTATCTATACGCACCTTATGCACCTGATGAATGGGATTTGATTAAAGGCAAGTGATGGTAGAATGATGTTAGAGTGGTGTTTTGATCGATTAAAGAACCGTTGTTCCAGACCTGAGAGGAGCTTCTCTCCCCTTTTTTTGAGCTTTCTGATTTATCTTTTATTTTAGAGCCACTGTCATCCCTAGAGCCATCTGGACTTAACTAATAAGTGATTGCATTGCTATGTAAATAGAATTTATGACTGTATATGAAAGAAAATGTAGTATCAGTAGTGGATCCTTATGTAGATTTTTTATTTTCAGTTAATTGGTCCCTCCCCTCTCCCCCCCCACGTGGTACATCGTCGCCCTGACGAAGGGGAGGCATGGTTGGGCCTATAACACCGAAACGCGCGTCGGCGTGGTTCCTGCTGGCAACAGGATTGTTCTATACTCCTTCAATCCATTCCATCAATATTTGTTGCCCAGCACCCCTTTGCTCTATGAATTGTTTTATCTCTTTCTCAATTCATATAATGGCGTCTATGCATCAGTGGGAGTGTGCCTGCTTTGAAGTTTGACAGAATGGTTGTGTGAATGTGATTTGAGTCTGTGAATGATAGGGATGTGGGCGGTATGGGACAGTTTATATGGCCCTGAACCATATACTTTTTTAGTGATTCTTTGAAAGATGAAATAATATTTATTTGTATGTTTGTTACACCAATTTCTGAAAGTTTGCAAATATAAAAATAAACTATGAATGCTTATATTAAAGAAAATGTATGATGTTCTGTTTTGATGTATGGCTCCATGAGACAGTGTTGGCTCCAAAAGTATCCTAGGATCCCAGTGCTGGACCTCATTCATAATCAGTAGGCAGGGTTCTCACTTTTTCTGACACTATCATGTCAATGTCATTCGGCTCCTGGTGTTCTGCTGGCCCCCATCCTCCGGGGTGCGTTGCTGCTTCCGTGTTGGCAGCAAGTTTCTACTTAGTTTTGCCTTTCACATCAGTCCAGGGCCTCTTGTGCTCTTCCATTGGCCTCCACTACCATGCGAGGGCATTCAGATCGTCCGAGGTGGTGTGCCATCTTTGCCTCTTTGTTGCCAATGACACGTTGGAGGTGACGTAGAATTGGTGGGGGTGTTCTGGCTCATCGGTGGCGGTACTCGAGTTTTGCTGGCGTCTGTGCCCTGTCTTCCTCTTCCTCTTCTCATTACCCTTCCACGGGCCCTGTATACCTGGGTGCTCCTCCGTGGAGATTGTAAGGTTCATGTTGCCCTCTGCAGTGGGTCAGGGTGCATCCGTGGTACTCCACAGTTGATCTTGTTCTTTTGGTGGCATTTTACGTCTGCTGTACTTGTGCTTTTTCATGCATTACGCGTGGGTATTGCTGGCTTCTTGCTGGTTGTCACTGGTTTCTTATCGCATTTGGGCACATCGCGTGTTTTACCGTGTTGTGGTTTGTGTTTTTATCTCCATGGTGGTGGTTGTATCGCGGACATTGGCCGCGGTTTTGGCAGACTATCGCATGCTACCGCCTTGTTGTGAATTCCACGTTAATACAGGGTTATTTTCCCGCGATCGGCTGTGATGTGTGAGGGTGCGTTAGCATTTTTTGGTGATGTTTAGCACACGTTCTTGTGAATATACACCTATGTGTACAAACAATTAGGAATATAAAAAGTCATTTGATAAAAACAAATACAAATTACAACTTGAGGTATGAAAATTGAGGAATAAAGTGCAATGTGATAGAGTTTTGGCGAAGTAGGCATACTCAAGCCAAACCAATCACTGAAAAATGACACATACATATCCCAGAAAGCAGTGAAGAGGGTTCAGTCTGTTTACGCCGTGAGCATCTTCTTCCTGTGTCTCATGGCCCCTATAAAGAAGCTTGCCACATGAAAACAGACCTTAGGAGAGAAGAGCAATTGTAAGTATAATTATGCAGGCCGTACTTGAATACAAAGACACAATCTTAGACGCAAGAACATAATTTTTTTACGGAAAGGGGCAAAACATTCATAAAAAAAGGTTAAATGTAGGGTGTTCTGTTCAGAAGAATTGTCACATGGACATGGCTTCAAAGCAGCAGGCTTTGTGAAGCCTTTGGGAAAGGCTGATAACCAGTGGATACAATTCTATCTAAATCTAGTTAGCACAAAGCAGTGCTGTATATTGGTAACTAGTGACAAATATGGGTGTACATGTGAACTCATGCTCAATGTTAAATATGTTCTCACTATGGGCTTAACAAGTTCACAAGCCTCCCTTTCCCCCTGCCGTCTGGTCATGAACAGGTGTTTAATGCTCTTACCTGGCAACCTAGCTACTTTGTCAACTTCATAATATACCTTAGCCAGGGGATGCGCTACGCCCCCTCAGTGCAGTGCAATCCGCTACAATGGTTTGATTTAGGGTGGGAGCTGGTGGGACCAGATTCTCAACCACTGCCATAAAGGTGCACAACAATAAGGTCTGAGATGTAACCCATGCTAAGCTCTTCGTGCACCATAAAGGCTGGAGTGCCGCGAGGGACAGCGAGAAGCCTGCCCATAAATTTGTTCTTCACTGTCTCTATATCTCTCATGTTTTTGTTCCCTCACACATGAAATCCAATGGAGGCATAGGGATACATTTTTCTCTGTACACCTTTAATAGAGCTGGTACGGTCTGTGTCCTAAGTATTTTTGCAGAGTCCATGGTTGCCTTCTGCCCTTGCTAAGTTGTTCTTTTCAAGTATTCTTTGAGCAACCCATTATCGTCAAACAGTACACCTAAATAAGGAAAGGTTGAGACTTTAGTTAGCTCTGCCCCCCCTGCTGAAAAACGTATGCTTGATGGCCTTCTGGGAACCAATTGTCATTGTACGGGATTTAGTCAACTTGGTGGCAAGATCAAGTGAAACTATAAAATCTATAAAAGCACTCAAAAGTCTTTGAAGACCTACAGCAGTCCTAGCGAACAACACTGCATTATCTGCATATAAAAGTGCTGGGATAAGTTTAGAGCCAGCTCTTGGAATATCTTTGCTAACAGCAGAGAAAATCTCCTAACTTGTTAATATAAAGCGTTAACAACAGGGGGCAAAATACACCACTGCCGAACCCCTCTTTTGACTTCCCTGGAGGCTGACACAAGGTTGTCCTGGTTATATCTCACAGCTGTGCTGGTGTTGGTATGTGTAGAGTATAAAAAGGCCACCAGATCTGCGTCGAACCCCAGATCTAAAAGAATCGCACACAAATTGTATCTGTTGACGCAATCGAACACTGATGTTAAATCCATGAATGCCATGTGCAGGGTTCCCTTCTTTGCTTTTGTATATTTCCCCACCACCAGATGTAGGCTAATACATTAATCTAGCGTCCCTTTTCCTTGCTTAACACTATACTGTAGGTCAGAGATGACATTAGAATTATCTAACCAGGAGGATATATGGTCTAGGATCCCTTTCCCCAAAATGTTAGTGGCCGGGTCTAAAAGAGAGATGGGACTGTAACACGCTGGGTCATCCCTCAAGCCCTTTTGGAATGTTGGCCTTTGCCCAGGAGGCGGGGAAACTACACAAACAGGCAACATTAAAAACCAGTGTCAATATCCAGGCCCAAACCAGTGGGTCTGCTTTGTACAGATCAGAGAGAACTCCATCTGGTCCAGTGCTTTTCCACTGGCTGTGGCCAAAATGACTTTTTGTACTTCGTCTATATTGAAGTGCAGTCGCACACTATCAATACCAGTGTCCCATTGATTCTAAATCCTTCCCAGGTTGCATTCACTGTACATTCCTTCAAAAAGAGGGCTATTGTTCTCTAATGATCTTCTTTCTCTGCTGAATTGCGAGTCTGTAGGCCTCCTCAATGATCTAATCTCAGCCACATCCCTCGGAGTCTCTTTTAGTGCAGACATTAAGTTCCTATGAGCCTTGGAACAAGTTCCATCAAACCACCTTTTCTCATGAACTCCGTTGGACCTGCTCTTAATGCTGAAACTACTAGCAATCTGCTTCGTTATTTTGTCAAACGCAGCTAGCACTGTTCTATCCTGTGTACTCGTATCTGTACAGAGTGAGAACTCAGCTGCACACTCTGCGTGAAGTTCCTCAAAAAAGACATCCGGTATCACCTTCTACCACTTCACCCTACGCGTTTGATCTTTGGCAATAATGACAGAATTTGAAATACCCCTACCCTTGCCACCATGTTGATCAAAGGTGTAAATTAATTCAAGAAGTAAGGGATTGTGGTCACTATGGCCACACTAGGTGGCATTCAATTTTTGGACAGCATATACTAAGGGTGAAGAAAGCATTCTAAAATCTATAGTGCTGGAGGAACCCCTGCCTGTGTATGCAGGAATAGGAACAATCACTTACTTCTGTTCTGGGCAGGATAGATTGTTAGCTGCAAGGAGCTCATCTATGAGATGGCATGCTTCTGAGTGCTCAAAATGAGCTGGCAACAGTGGGAGGGCCCTGTGACCCTTTGTATGTGTTCATTCAAGGTAACATTAATGAGTATTGAAGTCACCTGGAATCATAACCTCATAATAAGAATGTTTCCTCTCGCTGTATGACTCAAGAATCCCACCTAAAGCTGCTAGGTGTTCCATGTCACGGTTTCTAGTGAAAGAATTATAAAAATGTACAACCAACAGAGGAGGGTGGTTCTTGAACAGTACTCAACTGCTGGCAAGTGGGGTGAGTGGCAGTCTACCATTCTAGTTTTACAAGATAGTTTGAGTGAAACCAGAAGCTCTGCCCGCTATTGATGGAATGGCTCATTTAAAAAAATAGATAAAACCATCTAAAAGAAACTCTCAGTTTTGTCCCACGGTCCTGGAGGGCAATTAGATGACAACACAGAAGGGACCTCCGTCAGGCACACCATCACATTTAGACATCAAACTGGCTGTGCTCCAGGACAGCATCTTCAAACATGTGGGACCTATGATAATAGGAGTTAGCTCAGGTGCTTAGATGGATACACTTCCCACATGGCCCCGGGGCTGTTGGCCATGCGACTCTCCCCGGTTCAAATCTACTCGCTAGAGGGAGTACAGGTCTGTCAACATTTCCCTGTACGGGCCTCGCTCACCTATGAATAGGCAATGTGGGTCGATCAAAAAAGAGTTAGTAGGATAGAAATGTTGAAGGGGGACAACCCCGATCTTTCTTTTTGGAGCTTCTCATAAAAAGGGGCTCAACAAGCGCTTTGGCATAAGTATAGTGTCATACATTAATCACCACACAGTCCCCCTGAACACTTTTCTGAACTCTGTGCCCACCCAGCATCCTCTTCTAGCCATAATAATATGGGGAGACAAAAGATGCCCGTTGAATACATTGGTGTCACACCAATGTGTGAGCTTGTCCAAGATACCTACTGTAGATTTTGTGGGTCCTTGAATAGTTGGTGGTACGCCCAATAAGATGGCAGCTAATGGTGCTGATTCTGGTGGTAGTTCGAGAGTACACGGGTACCTTCTTGAGATATTATGGATCTTTTCATGGTAACAGCATGGGTTATGCCCCATGTGTTAACAGTGGTAACGGTGCCCCTTGCTTGTTGACCACCTGTTTGGTGGTTTTCATGGTATTGACAGCAGTAGTAGTCCCAGACCCCTGAACCCCCACGCCCCACTGCATCAATGATATAGTGTTGTGCGTCACCGGTTTTGAACCACTGATCACTACTGGTGGCAGCCGTGTATTGGTCAAATCCATTGACGTTGGCCCAACCCCAAGACTGGTCTCCTCAGCCGCAGTCTCAATACCAGAAAAGTGGACCCCAGATACAGCCAAGCAGGAGGGATTAAGATTTGCCTCAATGCCTTCCAGCTGAAGCAGAATAGGAGCTAACAGTGTGTTTAACACAGATTCCAGCCTAAGAAGATGAATGTCTGACAATTATTCATAGTCAATGGTAGCTAAAGTGCCAAACTTCTTCTCTGATTAAATTCGAAGGAGCTCTTTTCACTCCATTACTCTTTTCTTTTAGTTGGAGGACCATCCAGGACTATATAATCTTCTGCTGTTATGGCCAGCCTTATCATTAAGTACCTATGCTGGTGGTTTTCCTGTGAGTCCTGTGAATCCTGTGACAAGTAAGGCAGAGCCAGAGGTTACCCCTCCAATCTCGGTTTTATCTGTCATAACCAAGTCCTGCATAATATTCCCGGTTTCCAGAGAGTGCCTCCTCTCAGTCATTGCTATTTCCTTCGAGATGACATTAGCCGCCTTAGTTAAAAGTAGTCTATGGTGTTTACAGTGTCCCCTCCTTGTCGCTCCAGCGATCATTTTCCTCTTAACCATGATTGAGGGAATACTCTCACATAAAGAAAATGGTCAGTCACAGGTAGGTAGGGAAGATATACTGCCACCACATGGAATCTCCTAACTACTTGAGGCAACTAGTACCATGTCCCAGCTGCTGGTTTGTACAAGTCCCCTTCCCCTTTTTTTTTAAGAGAAAAGCAAAAAATAAAACTGTACCTTACCAAGAAAGGCCAAGAAACCTGGCCCAGCCCAGCCTCTCCCGGCTGCAGACGGGCACAGACAGGCCCGCTCTTGGCTCTTGGAATATGTAATCCCTAGGCGCAGGATGGCTCGTTCCTCTGTGTTAAAATCTATCAAATACTGATCGGGTCAATCCCCTATGGATTTATAAGAGTTATCTCTCCTATGTGGTAGTGATAGCTGTTTGCAAGTTTATTTTTGCTGCATGGACGATTAGACTAAATCATTACTAAAAAAGTACCAGAAACAAGATATAGAGGACTGCCGTTTTTATTCTCATTTTAATGTATTTGTTATTTTAATTATTTATGTATCAAATGTTATTTTCTTTGATATCTTTATGCACATCTGACTTATTGAATGAAAGGGTATTGCATGTTCCTTTTATACTGTGATTATTGTGATGATGAAATTATGTGATGTGATCGTATGTATTCTGACGATGATACGCTTTCGATCCGTCAATAAACGTTGAAACCGATGACTGTTTTCCATTGATCCTATTTTAACTGGAAGATCTGTTTATTGCTAATGCGTACAACTTGGATTTCGCTTCCCGAGAGATGAAGGTTTGGAGCCCCCACAGAACCAACCGTAGAGCAGGCAGCATAAGTGAATATCAGGAATGATACAGGGTGGCAATCACTTCATTATCTACATTTAAGCCACTCTGGTCTATCTTCTTGATTCCACCAAGCATGCAATCCTCCTCATCCCTCAGGCGCTCTCATTTGGGAGTTAGTCTCTGGGAAAATCTAAGGAAAATTAGTATTCAAAACCAATGAACTCTGCTAGTACCCTGTACGATGAGGGACCTTCTTTCTTATGCTGCATCCCTGGAGGTACAATCATATTCATATGGAATTGCCCATTATTTTGCATATTCTGTGCAGGAGCTGGTGGGGATGGAGTAGCTAATGGTGTAAGATTGCACCGTATCAAGACATTATAAAGGCATACAGTATATAGCAGCAGAGGTTACCTCAAACACGTAGCACAAGAAAGCGATACAGAGGAGAAATGCTGTGACAGCACCAGGGCAGAAAAATGAGCCATGGGAAGAGGCACAGTGAGTAGGGGAGAGAGGCTAATGGAGCAGAAGGGAATGTGAGCAGGGAGAAAGCTACTCACTGACCATCACCGGCGGCCGCAGCCGGCGGAGCGCCAGCTGGGAGCACGGGGGAGGTCGTAGGGTGCTGAGGGTTACGACTTAAGAGGTAAGACACAAGTGGACCCCATATGTCAATTGGGCGGGATTTGGCTGGCATTAGGTCCCAGAATTCGGACAGGAGTGTCTGACAATGCGAAGCATCCTCAAGCCAGGTGTCGACCTTGGGTACAGGGCTGCAACCCCAGCACATGGAGACCCTGTGCCGCGCAAGGACAAGAAGCATTATAGTCAAGCGGCATGTGGCATCTGGGCAAAATTTGACGAAGCCTAAGAGGCAGAGGAGAGGATCCGGCTGGACCAGCAATGAGTTGATCTCAGAGATAGAGGCACAGACCTTGTGCCAGTGTGTGGAGATCTGAGGGCACAAAACAGGCAAGGTGAGAGAAGTCTGCCGCAGGAGCAGAGCAGCGCAGACATCTATCATTGGGGATAAGTCCCATCTTACGCAACTGAGCAGGAGTACGGTAAAGCCAATGTAAATACTAAAAATGAATAAGGCGCCGGCGGTAGTTTGGGGATAGGCATTTGATCTGATTGCAGCAAAAGACCGAGTCTACGTGAGGGATTTCAACACCCAGGTCACCCAACGCCACGCGCACCTGGCAGTAGAGAAGGGAGATGCTGCCAGTGTAAGAGCATACATTTTAGTCACTAGTTTCCGGGTGAAGGGGGATGTGTAAAGGAAATCAAGAGTGGCCATCAAGGAAGGAGGCTGGGGGACCAAGGAGTGAAGCTCCTTGCAAATAACCCTGAGTTGATAGTAGAGCAGAGTGTCCAAGGGGCCGGAGTCAGCAGCGAGTGAGAAGAATGTGTCCCCAGGGTAGAGGTTCGACACTGTGGAAAGCCCTAAGAGGGTTGCATGTTTAACCATCCCGGAAGACTGAAGGTGGGGAAAAGCCGGATGATGAACAATAGGCATGGCATTCGCGGAGAGCATATCAGAGCCGGAGAATTTGCGGAGCCCATCCCAGGCCCAGCGGAGGGTCTCCACTGTGTCGATCTGTGTACGTGGGAGTTTTGCCGGGGCGAACAAGGCAGTCGTGAGCTGCCATGGGGCAGCAAGTTCGGCCTCCACTGAGACATGTGGCTGAAAAGGAGTGGGGTGGAGCCAAAAATTGAGGAAACAGGCCGGGCGCTAAGGGCATAAAGTTTAAAATTGGGGGCACCAAGACCGCCATGTGACATTGGGAGGATAAGGATATTATACGCAATTCTGGGCTGTCGACCTGCCCAGACCAGAGTAATAAGCAATGAGCGGACTTTGTGAAAAAAGTGGGCAGTGAGGGGAATGGGAATATTGGCGAATAAATATAAAAACTTTGGGAGCACCACCATCTTGGCGATGGCTATGCGACCGGCCAGAGATAAAGGCAGCCGGTGCCAGAGGGGAATCTTGGACTCAAACCAGTCCACAGCCCGCCCAAAGTTAGCCCTCCAAAGTTCATCCACGTCCCTGCTCAGCCAGATGCCTAAGTATCTTGTGGGACCCGTTGCCCATACAAAGGGGTAGTCCGGAGTGAAGGGCACCATGGCGTCCGTGAGGGGGAGCAGAACAGACTTATTCCAGTTGACCTGAATGCTGGAGTAGCCCCCAAACCATATCACCTCATGGACCAGTGGGCTGAGGTTCTCCTGAGGATTGCGGACATAGAGAGTAACGTCGTCCGCATACATGGAGACGACAAGGGCGCGAGTCGAAAAACCGAGGCCTCTCTGGGTGTGTTGCTGTCAAAGTCTAGCAGCAAGGGGTTCCATTGCGATGGCAAAGCGCATGGGTGACAGCGGGCACCCCTGCCTGGTACCTCTCCTGATAGAGACAGGCTCAGATATTTGACCATTAATCTGAAGGCAGGCAGTGGGTAAGGAGTAGAGAATGAATATTTCACTATAAATACTGGGCTGAAGCCCAATCGAGGGAGGAGATAGAAGAGAAAGGGCCACTCTAGGGTATCGAATGTTTTGGTGGCATCAAGCAGGGTAGCCACTGCCGGGAGCGCTGGGTTAATTTGATGAAGGACGGAGAATATAGTCCGGAGGTTATAGGAGGTCGCGCAGCCAGGAATGAATCTGAACTGGTCCGGGCGAGCAATGAGCGGCATGAGGGGAAGAAGGCGAGAGGCGGGGAGTTTGGTAAAGATTTTGTTCTCCGTATTAATTAGTGAGAGGGGACTAAATGAATCTCGCAGCTTTGGGGGCTTGTCCGGCTTTAGAAGTAGAGTGAGTAGTGCCTTGCGAAACAAGGGGGGAACTGACCGTTTTCATGAGATTCGTTGTGCATGGCAGCTAAGTGCGCTCCTAAAAGGGGCGCAACGGTCTATAAAAGGATACTGGCAGGCTGTCCGAGCCTGGGGCCTTGTCACCGGGCCTGCCATTAATCGCAGCAAGGATTTAATCTTTGAAGAAGGGCTCATCAAGGAATTCCCGGTGAGGGTTACCAAGCCAAAGGAGCTGAAGGGTATCAAAATATTGACAGAGAACCTCGCGTCGGGGCACAGTTCTAGCCGTGTAGAGTTGTGCGTAAAATGCAGTAAATCGTGCTTTGATTTCCTCAGGGAAGGAGGTCCTGTCAGGGCCTCCTTCCTGGAGGGCGGTTATGTAGGATGCGGCGTGAGACAGGCGAAGGAGGTTGGCAAGTGTCTTTCCAGGGCGGTCACCTTCACCAAAGCAGCACGCCCGTGCCTCCCTGTCAAGAAACGCAAGCTCTCTGTTGGCCTCGTCAGCGAAGTCAGTGAGCTTCTCCCGGATCTGAGCCAGCGTGTCAGGGTTAGGGTCCTGGGAGTGGAATGAGTCCAGAGCCTTAATCTCCATTTCTAGTTTGTCAAGAGTACGGCCAATAGAGCGTAGGACACCGGACTGCTTGGAAATACATTCTCCACAGATAACAGCCTTAAATCCCTCCCAAAGCTTGGAGGGAGAGTCGACAGTGCCTTCGTTAACCTCAAAATAATTTGTGATCACGGTTTGTATCTCATCACAGAAGACGAAGTCGAGTAGGGCATTAGGGGGAAGCCGCCAAGAGAACGCTTGACATGGGGAATGAGGTAGGCGCAGACTGAGGCTGACAGGAGCGTGATCTGACAGGGTGCGCACCATGTGCTCAACAGAGGTGAGCCAAGCAAGGGCGTCTGGAGTGGTGATCCAGGGCTCCAAGCGAGACCAACAGCCATAGAAGCCACATATGCAAGTGCCTTTGCGTGCCCCTGGGCAAGTGTGGCGCCACTCATCATATAGAGAGTTATCAGTGAGAATGGACCTCAATAGTGCAGCTGCGCGTGGGTGGGAAGCATGAGGACCAGAGCAGTCTAGCAAGGTGGACAGTGTTACATTAAAATCTCCCCCCCAGAGGAGCGCACGGGCCCAGGGACAAGATGTGGTGCCAAACTTGCACAAAGAAGTCCTGGTTGTCATTATTGGGACCATATAGCGCAGCCAGTGTCAAGGGTTGGGCCTTAAGGGTACCATGAAGGACCATGAAGCGCCTCCTGGGATCGATGACTACCTGGGAAGTCCGCCACAGAAGCCCTTTGCGCAGCAGGATAGATACCCCCGAGAGTAGTTAGAATAGGAGGAGTGTATCTCACCCCAATGCCTGGAGAGGAGTCTGGAGGAGGTCACGGGTAACAGGTGGGTCTCTTCTATAAAACAAATGTCTATCAAAAATGAATATGAGGCTGATTATATTTCCTTGATTTTTCCAACAGACCCCCGAAGAAGGGTCACTTTGGACCCGAAATGCATCGGGTAGATGTAAAATGTAAATATTGAAAGTTGCCACGCTAATGGATTTATATTTAAAAGGAAGTAAAAAAAATGATGAAACCAATTAAAATCAATGATTGAAATTGAGATGAGTTTTGGATGAAATATTTTTCTATGCATGGATGAGAACCTATATGGTTCAAGAAAAAGAGTGCACACCACCAACAGCCAGTGGGAGTTTCCATTGTCTCTAAATTTACCTGGGAAGTCCGCCACAGAAGCCCTTTGCGCAGCAGGATAGATACCCCCAAGAGTAGTTAGAATAGGAGGAGTGTATCTCACCCCAATGCCTAGAGAGGAGTCTGGAGGAGGTCACGGGTAACAGGTGGGTCTCTATAAAACAAATGTCTACCCTATGCCGGGTGAGGTGGGCGTAGACAAGGGGTGCCTTGCAGTGGTCGTTAAGACAGTGGACGTTCCAGGCCCAGAGCGTGGTGTCTGTCATGGTGCCTTGGCAAGGAAGTTAGTGTCAAGGGGGGCTGAAAGTGTGGGTAAAACCTTGTGAAGTTGGATGGAGAGATGCAGTGAGGAGCATAGCAAGAAGCACAGTGCAATGGGATTGGAAGTGCAGTGAAACAAAGAAGTCAAAATTGCAACAAAAGCCTCGTACGGAGGCGACAGTCCCAACAACACAGAACCCCTAGTAAGGCAAATGGCCACAGATGCGCAACGATGACACAGTGCAGTGAAAGAGGGGAGTGGAATAGAACAACCTAGACGGTTGACATGACGTGTCATAAAGGGAATAAAAAGAAAAGCATACATCAGAACAAACAATAAAGCCTCAGAGGGAGGCAACAAACCCCAAGAATCCCCTCTCCCACCACCCACACCAAGCCCCAATCAGGCTGAAATACCACCAGTACCCACCCCGGGGACTTTCAACTAGGAAGGGAAAAGTCTATGTCCAAGGAGGGAATCATCCCGTGGAGGCACGGCCTCGTTCAGCATACACCCCTGCCAAAGAAGCAGGGTGGCCAAGCCATGAGTGGTGGCAGACAACAGAAAAAATGACACCTGGGCATCAGGGGCACCAAGCCCAGAGCAAAATTATGATATGAAGTGCCCTGCGGAGGAAGAAATACAAAGTGGGCCAAATCGAAACAGGTAACTGAGCAACACGAAGTACAGCCAGTGATATAGTCTAGAGTTCACTGCAGTTCAGTCATTATCGCTGGTGTTGCCATCGGCAGTGGCTTGAGAGTTAGCAGGAGAAGATCGATGTGACCTGTCCAGTTTCTTCGCAAAGGCCAGAGCGTCCTTGGGATCCGGGAAGATGAGCATCTTGGAGCCTTGCCTGACTCACAGTTTAGCGGGATATACCAAGGAATAAGAGACTTCATGCTTTCGAAGGATCTGTTTCGCCCGGAGGGACTCACAGTGAGCAGCCTGCACCGCCAAAGTGTAGTCGGGGTAGAATGTCAAGAAGTTGCCCTGATGACGAATCTCGTCTCTCTCCTTGGCTGCTCGAAGAATGGCATTGCGGTCCCCGAAGTTCAGGATTTTGTCAATGATTGGGTGAGCTGGCAGGCCGGGCCGGGACGGGGACCGAGGGAGCAAAGGGCCCGCTCAACGATGAAGACTGGGAATATGACATCACCGAAAAGTTAGCAAATGAGCTGTTCTACAAAGTCCTCCATTTTTGAAATATTGGTGTGTTCGGGCACACCCATGATGCGGAGGTTGCTACTGTGGGCGCGCGCCTCCAAATCCTCATTTTTGTTCCAGATCAGCTCAAGTATCTTATCCATCTGGAGTAGCTTTTGGCGATCCTGAGTGATGGCGTCTTCAGCTTTAGAGACCCTTGTTTCAATATGCAGCAGGCGATCGTCGTGCGAGTCCACAAGGGCCTTCACCATGTCAAGATGGTCGACAATTGGTCCAGCTGGGCCACAATGCCCCTGACTGTGGACTGATGTCTAACATGATGGACTTGAGATCGTCTTCCTGTGTTGGGGCCATCTCCATTTGAGCGGCATGGTCACCCCCATCAGTGACCGCACCATCCTGGATCGTTTGCCAGCGCGGATCAAATGCGTTCTTTGGTTGTTTGAGGTCGGGCCTCCCCATGGCCGGACAGAAGCAGGTGAGGGAAGCTGCCAAACGGCAGGAGGAAGGCTGCAGTGAGGGGCCAAGGCTGCAGCGCCCTGAGATGTGCGAAATGCGTCGTGGTGAGAGTAGGTGAAACGGGCAGTCAGGGCCTAGAGACAAGAGTACAGGCACTCAGTGAGCAGGCGGCGGCCAGGCCGGAGGATGAGTGTGGTGAGAGAGCCGTTGGTGTCACCACCCCCATGATGGCAGGCAGTATCAGGCGTCTGTCAGGCCCTCGGGTCCCGCAGAGGAGTGGCAAGGCTGGCGACGTGGTAAGGCCTCTGGGCCGGCAGCGTGTGGATGTAATCCTAGCCGCACCAGTGTTGGCCCCAGAGTGGTGGCAGATCAGAGGATTAAGGCTGTGAAGGCCAGAGGCAGCGGGGAAACATGGGGGGCGCACTGCCCTCGTCGCTGGATCTACGATTGGAGGCAGAGAGCAAAGTGCCTCTGTTGTGCGAGGGATAGGCTCAGGCCCCGCGGAACAGCAAGAGCGCACCCACCCGAGCCACAGCTGCCCCCACAAGAGAACCACTCACCAAAGGTAATCAGGGGCCAGGTGGCAGGCAGGGCCTAGCAAGTCCAAGCAGAGGGTAGGCTGAAGCAGCCCAGAGGGGGGCGCGGTGCCGGCTCCAGCCAAGTGCCCGCCACACAGTCTGAGCCAGATGTCCAGGAAAGAATGGCGTGGGTGATGCAATGGAGGCGATGGTCAACAGAGCAGGCCAGCATCGAGATTACCGAGCACCAGTGAGGGGAGTGGAGAGGTGGTGCTGGGACTTCACTGAGTTGGAGACAGCCTGGGGAGGAGTGTTTGCTTCGGTGCTGGCTCCAGCCGCAGGCGCTGCTGAAGATGGCGGAACCGCAGGGGAGTGGCAATGGGGAAACACAAGGGCGTGTGGCCCCCGGCGCGGGGCCAGTACGGCAAGGCCAACAGAAGGAGGTATTACTGTGAAGCCCCAGCAGCAATGGTGGTAGACAAGGCCCTGTGGTACGGCACACACGCCCCCAACCCACCACTGAAGCCCCCACAGCAGCGGCACTCACCGGGAACAATGGGAGGTGAGCAGCAGCCAGACCCAAGTGGGCCTCCCCGAGTCCAGGAACAGAAGAGGCCGGCGAAGGCCACAGAGGGCTGTGAGTAGGTAGTAGTGGGCCACGGCACTTACATGAGCGGGCCCCAGCTGGTGCTGAGCCCAGCAGGAAGGTCGAGGCGGGGGCTGGGCACGGCCGCCGGCACCAACAGGCAGAGGTTGCGTGGCAGCAAGTGAAGGGCCCAGGGCCGCCGCTAGGCAAGATAGTGGTAGAGGAACGCTGATCGTCAAGTGGTGATGGAAGGCAGGCGGCCGACAGGCAGGAATCGAAGGGCCACTAAATAGATCCCAAAAACCAAACCGAGCACCAATATTGCCAAAAACTTCTCACTAGGGCATCAGGTGGCCACACGGCTTACCGAACTAAACAGTAAGTCTCGGAACACTTTGTAGTCCAGAATTAATCAATTAGTTTAATGTCAAATTTTTTTGCAGCATATATTTACAAAAGATAACACAAAATTTCAAAACATTACTTAAATCACTCCACACTTACTTGTGATCACAGTTCTATCATACCAATACATTCATTCACTCAGCCATACTAACAATAATAACACAACAAAAAAGCTTTACATCAGTTAACACAATAATTATTTACAATTCAAAGTAGTATAATGACACAGCATAGGACACAAGTTCAGTTTTTTGTCGCGTTTTATGTTTGTGTATAATACTCCTAATGCTGTATAGGGGAGGTCTACGCGTTTCGATAACCCTCGAGTTAAGGGAAATCTCGTCAGGACCACGTAGCTGTAAATGGAAAGAACATGCATAAGTCACCCTGCTGGAAAACCTGCCTCTGTCACTTTGGAACAAGAGAAAGGGAAACTAAATCATACCTCAAAGGTGCTCGGTTTCTTTGGGTTCTGTAAACAAAACATACTCCTCTTAGTGTCACTGAACATATCGTCTCATTGTAATAGCATACCAAGTATTCCAAACCAAAAAAAACAAACTCAGATATACTCACACGCTATACTTTCACCATAGCTTTTGGCTCGCAGGGAGTGAAATCTGTGTAATAGAAGTTAATTTATATCAGTGGGGTGTGTCTTAGTTGTCTCAGACTATCGGATCATGCCTCAAAAGGGAGTGAACGACTTACTTGTGGAATGGCGGGTTTCAAGTCCCAGCGTATGGGAATGAAAAGGCGGGCAGGGTGTCACGCCTGTTGGTGTGAAAAAAGTACCGATATTAAGGAGCCATTCTCGCTAAAATTGGGTCTAGCGCAGAGCGCTTGTTATTCTAACGCCAAGCTCGGAATTACCTTAGTTGCTCAATCAATGTGGCCAGACAGGTTTCTACGCCATTGGTCTCTGTCGTCTTCGTCCCGAGACTGCCGTTGTTTAGGTCGTACTGCTGATTTCACGTTATACGCATTGCTTCACTTCCTGGTTGGAGGAATTCTGGGAGTTGTAGTAATGGTCGGGACTTCTTTGTATTTGAGGCTCGTGACAGAGGCAGGTTTTCCAGCAGGGTGACTTATGCATGTTCTTTCCATTTACAGCTACGTGGTCCTGACGAGATTTCCCTTAACTCGAGGGTTATCGAAACGCGTAGACCTCCCCTATACAGCATTAGGAGTATTATACACTAACATAAAATGCGACAAAAAACTGAACTTGTGTCCTATGCTGTGTCATTATACTACTTTGAATTGTAAACATTTATTGTGTTAACTGATGTAAAGCTTTTTTGTTGTGTTATTAGTGTTAGTATGGCTGAGTGAATGAATGTATTGGTATGATAGAACTGTGATCACAAGTAAGTGTGGAGTGATTTAAGTAATGTTTTGAAATTTTGTGTTATCTTTTGTAAATATATGCTGCAAAAAAATTTGACATTCATTATTATTATTTAATCTTTATTTCGGCCATGCGGCCATCAAAGATACACAGCAACATAAAACATATAAAGCATAAAATCACCATCAGACACAAGAATACATATTTATACATTGTAAAATCATTCATATCTGTCGTTTAAAACTAGCAGGATTACATTTAGGAAAGGCTTAAAACTAACTCAGGGGCTGTGACTTCATAAAACTAGTACGAATGTGCCAGACATTAGTGAGAAATTTAGCCAATGCAAACACAGTTGGACCTGAAAGATCAGTCTTTAAAATTCTATACATTGGAAAGTACTCCCTACAACCAAGGTTTCTAATATGTGGGAGAAGCCAATATTTCCTAGCTTTCGAATAGGTGGGACAGAACAGAACTACATGGAGGTCGCTTTCCTCAACATAAGAACATGTTGGACACTGCTTGGAGGAGGGCGGGTTTGTCCAGGAGCTGGTAAAAGCCCGCAGGGGCAAAATGCCGTATCTCCATTGGAGAAACAGCTTCCTGGCCAGCACGGGGGAGATGGCATCCAACACCCTTTCCATCCTGTATGTGTCCTTGCTTAGCAAGAATACAGATGTCAGTGATCCCTCCCTCTGACATTCCATGGCAGTGGATAGTTTCTGCGCGTGGTAGGCTTTAACCAAATTCCTGCGTGAAATATTTAGTGAAGCATCAGCAGGATCAGACCAAAGATCAGGAAACCCCAGTGTCGTACATAGTTTTTGGATATGTTTTAACCAAGGGATCCGTAGCGCTTTCGGATGGGTTAGCAACTCCCTCAATTCCGCCCTATAGGCAGAGAGTGCTTCACTGCTCCACAGTCTTCGCCAGAAGACTATGGGTCTGAGACCTATTTCATCAGCTATTGGTCTCAGTCCCAAATCTAGCCTCAGGGGAAGAAGCGGAGTGCTGGGCGGGAGTGCGGCTATCTGTCTGATGAAGTTGTTCTCAGTTACCGACAGACTACGAGTTGGAGTGTGCCCCCACAGTTCCGCCCCATACATAGTAGCGCCACTGGCCTGTGTCTTATAAATCTGGATGAGTGGTCCCAATGGCCGATGAGTCGAGTTTTTCAACATCCGCGCGATACCCCCAGTGGTCTGTACTAATTTAAGGTTCGCCTTTGTCCGGTGTTCTCCCCATGACATAGACTCGTTCAGGGTTACACCTAGGTATTCGAAGGTGGAGACTCTCTCCAGCCGTGACTCTCCCAACAGTGGATTCGGGCGCAATTTTTTGCTTGGATTCAGGACCATAAATTTTGTTTTTGCGGCGTTAATTTCTAAGCCCCTGTCTGTACAAAAGGCCACAAAGGAGTCGAGAATCCGCTGGATCCCCATTGGGGTTTTGGACAGCAGCAGGGTGTCGTCTGCGAACATAATTGCAGGCACCCTGCTGCCGTTCAGTTTTGGAGCGTCAGTATATTCAGTTCCATTCAGGTGGGCGATTACCCCGTTGACAAAGAGGCAGAACAGGGTCGGTGCAAGCACACAACCCTGCCTAACCCCCCTGTCAACGGGGAATCTGTCTGTCAGTTCCCCTGACTTCCCACACCTCACCCGGGCATAGTTGTTATGATGTAACCTCTGTAAAATTATTAAAATGTCCTCAGGTACGCCCATCTCAGACAAGACACTCCAGAGTTTGCCTCTGGGCACCAGATCAAAGGCGGCTTTCAGATCCACAAATATTGTGTATAAGCTGCCACCGTCACAAACCACTGCCCTCCAATAAATGATGTTCAGTCGGAAGACCTGGTCCACCGTTGAGACTCCCTTCCTAAATCCTGCCTGATAGGGGCTAAGGACTCCCATTTCATCTGCCCAGTCCTGGAGCCGATTAAGCAGTACCCTCCCGAGGAGCTTCTGAGGTACATCAATCAGACTGATTGGTCTGTAATTGGCTGGGAGCAGGGGCGAGCCCTTCCTAAATATGGGAACCACCTCCGCCCCCAGCCAAGTACTTGGGACTTCTATGCCGCTTAAGACTCCATTAAACAAAACAGCAAGGTATGGGGCCCAAACATCGGGTTCCTGCTTGAACAGGTCCCCAGGCAGGCCATCCAATCCTGGCGCCTTACCCGAGGTCAGACCTGCTATTGCTGCCCTAACCTCTCCCACTGTTATTGGGTCCCCCTCATATGCCACCTGGGCACTGCCAGTATCATTCGTAGTGTCTCCCTCCTTTAAGCTATAGAGGGTTTGAAAATGAGCCTGCCACACCCCAGCTGCGATGTTGCGCTCAATGGCTGAGCGAAGATTCCCCGACCCCCCATTCACTACTCTCCAAAACGTTCTGTGATCTCCTTTTACAAGGGAGTTGTTGAGCTCCTCCCATTGGTTCACCTCCCATTCCGTTTTAGCATGGACAAGTAATTTTTTGTATGCCCGTCTGCTTTCTCTTACTTTCTCTCCACCTGAGCCCTCCTTAATATTTCTAAGAAGTTCTCCTTTTGCCTTTTTGCAGGCTTTATTATACCACGAAGATTTATGTGGTTGCCCCCTCCTCGAAATTTGTGCATTACTAGATAGGATGGGAGCCACACCCTTTATGAGATCCTCATGGGCCTGATGTAGTTTACCTAGTGTTTCTGTATTGCCCCTCTCAATGTCTAATTTGATTAATTCTGGACTACAAAGTGTTCCGAGACTTACTGTTTAGTTCGGTAAGCCGTGTGGCCACCTGATGCCATAGTGAGAAGTTTTTGGCAATATTGGTGCTCGTTTTGGTTTTTGGTTACTAGTGAGGCTTGTCCTTATTGCCCGTGAGCCCAGACCCAGTTTTGGTAACGGTACTAAATAGATCCCAGCACAGCAGCGAGGCACCGCAGGGAAATGGGGGGCCGCACCAGAGAAGGGCAACAAGTGGCGAGGAGTCCCGGGGAGCGCGTCGCCCGAGTCGCCAGGCCCGGTGGGGGTAGGCCATCGCAGCGAGCGCCAGGAGCATGGTTATGGTGCCTGCACAATGAGAAGGCGAGTGTCGTGCGGTACGGCACATGCGCTCCTGATCCTGCCACAAGACAACCCGTAGCTGCAGCACTCACCGGCTCCGATGGCAGAGAGCTGGAGGCAGGGCCCGGGGCGATGGTCCGATAACAGGAGGCCGCTAGAGAGAGGCACCGGGAAGGCCCGGCCACGCCTGCAGGAGAGCCCAGATTGAAGGACTAGGCCCAACGATGGAACTCGGCACAGCGGTGTCGTAGGAGGGCGAAAGTTGGATCAGGTTGTGCCCCGCGGCGAGGTAGGTCGAGATGGCGTTGTGTCGAGTGGCAGCGATGGGATTGTCTGCAGGATTGCTGGCGGATTATCGGCTTGGCCAGCAGAGCCCACTCAGGGTGCAGCCATCTTGCAGCCGGCCAAGCCCACTACTGAAAGACCTGTCGTAGCCTGTGCCTGCATGCTTGTTCCCTGTCCCGCTGCAGCTATTTTGGGTACAGTGACGACCTTCACCTGTCTCTGGTCAGGAATTTAAAAGATAATTTAAAAAGTTACCGTTCTCATTTGAATCCTGTTCTTGGTTTTGCGTCTACCCATTTTCCTCATCAAATTTCTTTTTGTCTTTAGTTTCTTTCATTTCTTTCACTTTTATAGGAAAGACACTCACTTCTTCTGACATATCCTTTCTCCAGTATATTTCCTTATTGTCACATTTGCTTTCTAATAAAAAAAATAATTTCTTTCACCTTGGCCATTTGCTCCCATTTATTCATTCCCTAAATTGTGTAGGTCTAGGTGTTATAACATTCTCTCATTCATTGTCTGCCTTAAGAAATGTAACGTTATAATCTTAAAGGTACTGTCTACAGGAAACCGCAGGTCCTTATCACCAGAGGTGTTTTCATGCCAATCACAAATCCAGTTGCACGTATAGAGTCCAACATTTGTCAACGTTTCAAGGCAAGCACTCTGCTGGTATTTTCTGTCCCTCCATAGCAGGTAAGCTAGGGGCTTTAGACTTTTTCAACACAGCACCCATTATTCTCACTCAAAAATAAACTCAAAACTGTCAAAACAAGCAAGAGAACAACAGCCAGTCACAGCGTGCCTATGCCTAAGGTCAAACAATTGCAGATCAACTTTGACAGCAACCATCTAATGACAATGTTACTCTGTGTTGACGTCTCACCAATCCCAGTGTGACTCCTTGGTTTACTTACAAACCACAGCATATTTTCTTCATGACAGGGAAAACAGCTGCACAACCTTTTCTCAATGAACTCATAATATAAAGCAAAATAAACATTGTCTGCTTAATCGAAATAGGAGAAATCAACAAATTAGAATCACATGAATTTCGCAAATGATAGAAACAAGACTAGTACCTCTGCAGCACGTGTCAAACTCCATTCACACCTAAGCATACTCCCGCCCAGTGACCATCCACTTCTAGCAGGTGTGCATACTCCTGTGCACCAACGAGCAAATAAAACAAATCTAATCTGACATGCAAACCCCTTTGGAAAAAACTCATTAATTCAGAAAAATCCCTATCTGTGTGAATGTGGTGCCTCACAAAACACACTACATTTTCTAAAGACAAGTTCAACAATAATATCTTAACATCTTGGATAGCAGCTAATTTGATTACCAAATCAGCAAATAACAAAATCAAAACGTATTTGACACAAATCACAAATAAGACAAATATATAAATGTTACAGTGATCAAACTAACAAATGAACCAAGGATCAACCTTGTATAACCAAAAACTAAACATGCAGTATAACAGTCCATCACCTCATACAAACCACAATACTTTGATAAAACACCAGAACGCTCTCAATCTCAAGAATAATTCTGACCAATTTATACTTACTTATACATATACTTTATACATCCTTTTTTCTCAGGAACAGGACTTAAAGTCAAGAACTCAGTTAGTAATCCACCTAGACAATCCATAATGGAAAGCTACTAAACTAGGGACAGGGCAAAAAGAGACCCCTAAAGCAGAAAGGAGATGCTCTTATCCCACAACCATCATCTACTATCAAAACTTTGTGGACACTTGATACCCCTTAATTGTACACCCCAAAAATAGTACTGTAATAGCGTGCCCACATGTTGATGAATCAGAGATGGTGTTAAAGCTAAATTACATGAAGCAATGTGTCCCAACAAAAAAGGGCCCCACAGCATATCAAAAATACAGGAAACTGAGTAGGACCAGAGTCAATAATTGAGTTCTAGGGCACAAATCAAAATGTAAAATATTTATTACAACAATTCAAAAAGATGCACTACAGAAACTGTAATTAAAGCTTCAATATGTCATTAACATAAAGGCTTTCAGCAAATAGGGAAATACAAATAATGTGCAAAATCAATAAAGTTCTATTTCCCAAATGAGCAGCAAAATCAAATAAGACATTGACAGCATCCCTAGTAGCATGAGACAGTCCTGTAACTCACCCGCAACATTGAGGGTTTATAAACAGTTTTCTTGCATAATAAATCATCAAATTCTTCTAAATCGTTATGGTATGAGCAAAAGAATTATATTCTCAGCAAATCAGAGCACAGTTTATAAAATGTCATATTGCCTTAGCATCTAAACACAGGAACATTGCTTCCACCCTCTCTATGCACCTGTCATCCGGAGATGACAGGATCAACTAGCTACATGAACAACAGCAAACTTTTGTGAAATAATCCAATACAGTGTGCTAATAGAAGGGCCTTACGAAAGGCAGCATTACTGTTAGTATGCAGGAAAGTTTTCTTCGAGGACAGCAAGAACAATGTCAATGGAAATAAAGAAGCACAACTCTGCTTGATTGTGAGCTGCAAAAATAATGAACAGCCAACATGCAGGGGGAAAACATCCATCTTAAAAAAGATGGCATTGAGGCCTAAGTGGGGAAAACACACTTTAATACATCATAGCAATTGTATTTCAAATGTAATAGCATCATGTCTGTATACACATTTCATTTGAAAGTGAATCCACTTGAATAAAATGCACAAAAACGTCAACATGATTATCCAGCCCACCTTGTTATGAGTACATTATAGCTTATGACACTTGTAAAACAGACACGATATCTGTCATTTTTATTACAGTTTACATCAGCCAAACTCTAGATTGGACCCAAATTATTATGGGCTTGATTTAGGGGTTGGAGAATGGTATTTACTCTGTCAGGTTGATGGAGTATAACACTGTTGAAATTAGAGTTCTCGGATGTCCAGTGAAAAACTCTTGCAACTAACTGGATCTCCTGTCACAGTCCTTACTAACTAAAAGTAGACAGATGGCTCTGTTAACCATGACAGCCTACTGTCAATTTGTAATTTGTTTTTGTTTCTTTAAAAACAAAATCCAGGGTTGTTTTTGAAAAAACTAAAACTAAAGACCCCCTACAGCATTAGACTTTTCTTCATTGGTGTGTGTGGGGGTCATTTAAGCCTTTTTACTGATGCTTAACGCCAGTTTTTTCACAGCTGTAAGGCATATTTAAAACTGCCCATTCGACCACCCACTCTGATCAGGCTGGAGGTTGAATGACCAAACCTCTAACACTATTGGGCTTAGGGAAGAGTATGCCAGTGATGGACACTGAGTAGGCACAGTCACTGACATACTTAAGGTCTGCCCATCTGTAATCAGGCGGGGGACCTTCAACTTGGCAGAGTCGGATTTCTGTCAGTGTTGTGACAGGGTACAATCCCCACCAAACTCTAATTTAGCCTCTAAATATGCTTCCTCATGTCGAGAAACTGCCATGGGTGCAGAATTATGTCTGTAAGAAATTGACAAAGCTTTCCAGAAGCGCAGCTTGAAGAACTGAAATCTTCATTCTCAGGGGTCTCACTAATACAAAAGAACTTGGCACAGAAGCTGAAATATTAAAAGACATCTTTATTAAACTTAATAAGTGAGACTACGTCACACAGGAGCCTTTAGCACCTGAATGAGGCAGTCTAAAGAATACAGAACACAGAGGTATGTATGTATGTATGTATGTATTGCGACTTATATAGCGCACGTATCACCTGAAGGCATCAAGGCGCTTGCCTTGGGAACCCGTCCTGGCTTTTCCCTGTGAGATAACCCCTACTGGGTATCCCCAGGGTGAATGCCAGGCATCCCGCAGCGGGTGGGCCGCCGTAGTGGAGATTAAGCAACTATTGCCCAGAGTTGCAGCGTGGGACCCCATGATTAGAATAGGCACCGAGGCGAGAATTATCGAGTCCGTGGACATTTTTGGGCTCAGGACCCTGCCGCGTCGGGAATTGAACCCTGGTCCCGGGCCAGACCTCTGCATCAGGGTCTGCCGGTCTAATCAGTGAGCCACACTCCTCCTCCTCCTTTTATATGCTTAGGATTACAAACTCAGCATAAAAGAAAGGGGCAGTCCTAGCTTCTGCAAGCATACAAAATACCTAATATGGACATACAAGATCTGCAAAATGTTAGCCAATAGAAAAACATCATGTAACCAGAATGTCTCACTTACGTCGTGTTTCTGCCCAACCCATAAGTCAATCAATTACAGCACTTATAGGTCAATCAGTAATGGCAGAACATGTCTGTATGCAGTTAGGCCAGCTAGTGTCTGAGATTGCTTTCAAAGCAAGGACAGAGGGGGGTTTTCTACACGTTGCAGTCCAAAGGGCAGAAACACTTCATGAATATAGCAGTCTGTGTAAAGGCAACACAAATTGATGACAAATGTAAGATGGAGTCAAAATTAAAGAACCTCAGACCCCCCTTTTGCCATTACACAGGCAAATCCTAAAATTATTTTGCAAACATTATGTATTTCAGTGACTATTGACAATGCCAATAAAACAATAAGAATCAGTCTCCAAACACCAATTCTATACAATCGCACAGGAAATACCCAGAGTCCGTCAAAGCCTCTCTGGCAAGCTTCTATTGTCCATCAAATCCTGTTTCTGTTGTTTTCTTCCGCATGGGCCTCTTCATTCAAGCCTTTCATGAAAATGATGTTACTCAGTATCCTTTGGAGTGAGTTCCTGGCAAACACTCACAGCTCACTTGAAAGTCTCAATGTCTCAATGCAGTGCACCAATATCTCTGCTCTGCGGCAGGCACTACAGATAGTGTGCTCTTCATTGATCAAGGGCACAGATCATCTCATGCAGACCCAAGTACTATTAATCGGGGAAGAGCAACAGACTGTCACTCTCAGCAACACTTTCAGGCTCCAACACTCTCTATTCAGTGTCAGAGGATGCTCGGGCTGCTCTTTCATGGGCACCATAATGTAGTGCCTTTTGCCAATCTCAAATCCTCCGGTGCACTGCACTTCCGTTGGAGCAAAGGAAAAAGGGGTTGTGTGGCCAAAACTCAGGCCAAGGGGCTCAAGGGACTGCACACTGCACTGTAAGAGGTTAACCAGCACATGACAGGTGGGTGGAAAACTGAAGCCTCAAAAACAACAAGACTCCTTCTCTTTCGCTCTTTGCACTGAAATTCTGGTTCTGTGGCAAAACCAGATCCTCCTTCTTTTCTGATGTTCAACGCCTTCTGATGAAGCAAGTACAATACGTTGGAGATATCACTGATGGCACGCTGGCGATCGCTGTCTGGGTGCTGGGACTGTAGGTCCAAGGTATATAGCCCTCATCTGTAGCTGACACTGATGAGAATTAGAACTCATCTTTATCACCGTTCTGCAGGGTATCATTCTCCCTTTGGCTCTGGAAGATCCCGCAGAACCTAGTGATGTAGAAAAGGTGACACAGTTGTTTCCTTCCAGTAAGTACAAAAACAGTTCATTGTACAACAAGGGACTGCAAGCAAGTGGCCTGCAATCTTTTAAGGAGTGGCCATACCTTTTCTGGTCTAGAACACACTGTCATTCTCAAAGGCAATACAAAGACAAAGACAGTAGGCAAAACAGTGCCTCTAGCCTCTTTAATTGGGTTTCCATGTGAGAGCATATCCTCTACCATCTAAGGGTAGATAGCGACATGGGAATTCTATCTGAATGGATGTCCTCACACATGGTGGCATTGTCTAATGGGGCAAACACATTTTTTTTCTCTAAATGATTACATATAGGTGGTCCCTAATTCCTTATCTACAACACCTCAAAAGAGAAATCGCATAATACATTTTATCAGGGACATGTAGATACCTCCCTTTAAGAATTGTGCATCAGGTGGACTATGCAATGCAAAAGCTAATGATCAAAATGTGGAAACAAAAGACAAGAACTAGAGAGTCCTGGCATTTCCAATAATTAAAATACATCTGGTCCATCAAAAATTAAAGCAGCAGAAAAAAAGAACTAAAAACCAAATTAGAATAGGCATTGGATAAAGAAAAGTTTTGAAAACCAGTCTGGTCATAAAAAAGGGAATCATATGTAATATGGGGTCTCTGGTACATTACTGCAGTCTGGAAGTGTGAACCCGAGCAATACATCAACTGGTGAAAGGAATTTGGAAAAGGGAAATGGGACTAGGTAAAAATGAAGCCTTGTTTCCTTTTGGTACAAATCCATACACTACCTAGGATGCAGAACAAAACTGACTAATGAAATATAGAAATTAGGTCACCATGTACAAGAGTCACAAATCTATAATTTATCCTTACGTCCAATCAGGATACATAAATTTAGGACTGCCTGTTCCTTAAAGGAAGAGGACAGTATCGTGACTAATTGCAGATGACACACTTTGATTCTGTATATCTCTTTTATTTTATTTCAATACTATATAGCCAAATTTGACATACACTGGTGAAGTGTTGTCTTGTTTATCTGTGAAATTTAGTGTCAGAAAACCTTCCACCCTGATATTAAACTCAAACCTCTGCACCAGGCACATTGGCTCACTGACCTATTTAAAAGGAAACCCAAATGGGAACAACCTGCAAATTTCTATTATACCTAAATGTATGCATTTACTGAAGCCTAAAGCACTTTAAAGCTATTGTAAATGGCAAAAATGCCCAAATTTTACCCAAATTCGACTTTGATATTTGGGGCACTAAAAAATAAATATCCTATAATAATGTTACATATTAATCATCCTCAGAATGTTCTTTACAAATTGCAGAGATTGGACATTGGACATATCTCCTGCAAATCCTGAGAAAAATGAGTTTTTCACGCCTGGTCAAGTGAAATTCTATATGCTAATATCCTTATTATGCAGTATACCATACCTTAAATTAAATTATAATGCTAGGAGGTCACAGTATAAGTATTAAGCTTCATGAATAGTAAAAAACGAATTTTGTAGCACTTATTTTTATAACCCAATCAGTTTGTTAATTCCACATATTAAGGCTCTGTAATTCCTTGAATCTGACTTCATTTTCTTTTTCTTTTTTATTTTCTCTGTGCCACGTGGGCCGACGAACAAAGTGGCCTGGCCTCCCCAGGTCATGTACACATTAACCAGATTAAACTGTAAGAAACTAACTAACTGTACTTTTATCAACTTGTAAGGATCTCCAAGGGGTTGAGAAAACAGATTGCCTCCCGCTAAAGTCTCAGGGACAACAGACTTCACCCACCAGCTCCCCAAGAGTTCTTTGTAAGTCCCTTTAGTTGTGTTGGGCTTTCTGAGGAACTGCGTGTCGCAAGGAGCTAGAAGCGCGACTCACGAGCAAGAAGCGTGATGCCGAACTACCGCTGCACAACAGGAAAGCGCCTCACATCGCATCGCCGGAGAAGAGGATCAACGTCGCAGCAAACGCTGCTGCATCACCGGAAAGCGTGTCGCAGGGCCTGTCGCAGCTCGCATCATTGTCGAAGCACCACGCATCGCGGAGAAGAGGATCGAAGTTGCCGCAGACGCCGCCACATCACCGAGAAGCGTGTCACAGGGCCTGTCGCGGTCCGCATAGTGTCGCACTAAGAAGAAGACGCCATCTTTGTTTCTTTGCACCAAATCTTCATCGCTTTACACGACATTGCGGGCCGCATCGCCACGGAAGCGCAGCAAGAAACCGATGCATCACCTCCCCTCGCAGAGAAGAGCCGACGCATCACCACAGCAGCAGTAGGGAACCGACGCATCACCGTTCTTGCATGTAAGGAACCAATGCATCACCTTCCCTGCAACACTTTCATTGTGTAGCGTTACGCATCTTAAGGTACATTGACTCAAAGTGTCACATTTTAAGAACTAAAGAGAACTAAGCTAATTCTACCATTCTAAGTACAGTATTGTGGAGTTTTGTCATTTGTGGTCTTGTGATAAGTCTATATAAAGAATACTTATTTTTGATATGAAAACTGTGTGGTGTTCATCTGTAGTGTTGTCAATGGGTTACTGTATGTGTTCACAAATGCTTTACACACTGCCTTGGAGATAAGCCTGTCTGCTCCTGCCAAGCTTACTCTGACTGGACGCAAGGGTCCCTATTTGTCACAGGTACCTACCTATGTCAACTAGAGACCCCCAAACCTAACAAAGGGCCACTGCTGGATGGATAGTAGTGCTTTAAAATTTCACTAATCAAACATAATAAATTAAGTATAACAATATCCCTTGCAAATATCTCCCTGTATAATTACAGAGCACACATACAGTTTATTGATCAACTCTAATTAATACTGTTGAATCATCTGTTATATTTCTAGAAGTAATGTATGGTGCGTCCATGCTTGTTGAAAACGTTTTTCAACTGCAAAGACTGTATGGCAGTAGTTCTACAGGGACTGAGCGAGTTCGATAGTGTTTGAAAGTAGGTATTAAGTAATGTGGGTTAGTAACCCGATGCAAAATAAGGGGATTTTCTTTCTAGCTTTAACACTGCAGCTTAGTGTTTCGAACCTTTTGATGTCGGTGGACCCCCACTTAATTATTTCTGTAACCTGTGAACTCCAATGAATCATTTATTGGAATCTGTGGATTCACACCTGGCCATTACTGGAAGCCGGAGACCCCATTCTAAGCATTTTTGATGACTTGCACGGCAAAACAATACACAAAATATACAGAAACAAGCATTGATCAAACAAATGCACAACATATTAAATATTTCAATCACTAAATTGAAAGCAACCAAATAGAAAAAAAATCTGTATTCAAATTTTAATAGGAAGGTTGGAGCTTTTATAAATTCAATTGAGGCCACTCATCGTCCATATTATATTCTGTTCGATGCACTTGCACTGCTCCCACAAATTCTAATTACACTTTTGGCCTCCGATTTCAGATTCCTTCACATTTATAGAACGTTTTATAATGCTCAGCTGTAAAGTTTGCTTCTTCATTTTTGTACACTTTCTTTATCTGTTAATATTATTTAATATTTTAAGCAGTCACGGACCCACTGAGAAGTCTCGGGAACCCCAAGAGCTCCCACAGGTTAAGAACCACTGCTGCAGTGCAAGGGTTTTACTCCCAATCTGATGTAAGAATAGCACAATCCTATAACAAGCACTTTTCTAGAGACTTGAAATCCCTTTGTCTCGAATGCATATGCAAGCTTGCAGTTAATCATGCTCTATTTCTATCATTTGATGTGGGGTGCGGATTTCTCACTCATACTCCATAGGTCGCTTCTTTTTCTGCAAACAATTTTGCTGGTGAGGTCGCCATGAGCTCTTTGTGAGGTGTGTTCACGTGTGGGTTGATCTTGTAGATAGCAGTGAACACATGTATGCATTGTGCATTGTGTATCGGATAGGCAAGTGATTGTTTGTTTTTGCCTCATGTGCTCAAGGTAAAAAAGAAGTAAGCATTGACAAAGTCAGTAGGTCTGGTATTGGCAAGAAATTATGTTTCTGGCTCAATGTTTTTTGATTTTATTTACTCCCTTTTTCTAGCAAAAACAACGTAACTAAAAGGTCAAAAATTAAAAAGAGAACGCGTGGTGGCTACATACTTGCAATGAAACCATCCAACATTGTGCTAATGGGGCATGGCCTGCTATACATATTTCCATAGATATCAGTAGTAATGTTCCATAGTGGTTGCAAACATCACTAATCTGCTGTGCTTCCAATCACATTGCTACTCTGCTTGAATGTGGTGCAGTCTTTTATCTCAATCACCTTTTTTGTACTCCTTAATGACCATATTCGCAAATGCCTGTCAATGCACCTCTCTCCTATTTCAGGTGTTGCATTGCAGATTAATATGTTAATTTTTCAAAGCAGCCTCCTAAATAGCATTTTTTGGCAAGCATCAGGGTGCCACTGAAAATCAGCACAGACATTAGAATATTTCCAATGAGACATATATTTTAAATCTATACATTGTCTCTACCAGCGCTCTTGAGAATTTCTTTTAAGTTTACTCTTGTGCTTAATTATTACCTGTCTAAGCAAGCCATTTAACCCCTCAATGTTTTATTATATTTCTCTTTTTCGCATACAAATGATGTGACGCTCCTCTGAGCTATTTGCAACTTTATTTCACATCTTTTGAATGTGCAGCTACATTTCACTGAATAAATATTTGCTCAACTTTTTACGTAGGAAGCAAAATTTCAATCACAAATCTTTCTTTCCTTGTATGCTTGTGTGTTCTTGTGTTGAGTGAAAACAGCCTACATGCTGTTAGTCACTCCCCCTAAAAATATCAGTTCGATGCAGAATTTCCTCACTATGCAAGATTAGAACACCATAACCCTCGTGCAAAATGTCATAGATGCTCAACAGTCATCAGCTATCCCTGCATATATTCCTTTATTAAGGAGAAAACATTGTGACTCCAAACTTGAACCACTGTGAAACTGATAAGTGGCACATATTTATTCATCATGTATTCATCATTATCGTTTGCAGTATGTGGATCAAAACTCTAGAGGGGAGGAGAGACTGGTTCACATTCTAATCACAAGTGTTGATAAACTAGCCACAAAGATAGGTGGTACACCCGAGTTGAGCTTAGATGTACAGGTGATTTCATTTACATGGGCACCCTAAACAAAAGCGATGTAATAATTCACACATAAAAAAAAACAGACCGGAAAATACATTCAAAGGAATATTAGGCAGTCCTAATTTCAGCTCTTACAGCTCCAAATGATAAAATCGCTTTCAAATATCACCCGCAGAGAAACGGAAACAACTTCAGTGGGCTGGGCACAATGTATCGCAGCTCGAAGGTCCGAAGTGCCCTGGAACAGACATGCCACTGTGAGCTCTGAAACCATTGCCCTGCGCTAGAAGCTTGGCAGAGAAATAAAATGAAGCAGCAGAGAGGGGCCGACCCACAGCTAATGCTTCAGTAAACAAAGAAGGCGTTGCGTGCTCTGTGGTCGGTAAGAGGCTGAGTTTGGTCTGCCTGGCTTCTAACATATCAATTAGATTAGATGTACAACTGTTCTGCACATGCAGCTAACAGGTAAACACGTGTAAAAGGCAATTTATTTATTTATTTATAACGTTTTATGCTTCCACTTCAATGTTAAACATTAAAAAAGACTCCAGGCAAGCATGTCCTGGTACTGAAGTGCATTCCTTTTCCAGAAGCTCTGCACATGTGATCAGGAAAAATAGTAACACTCGCAGTGCACACTCGTCAATTGCTGAAGTGGACTTACCCGTTTCCCCAATGCTGTGTTGATTGGAAGCAAAATATAAATGACTGTTGACCAGACCAATGGATGAAGAGAGCTGCTTGAAAGTCACTCTATATATGTATATTGTCATGCTTTTTCTGGAAATGTGAGACTGGCGAGACAGCTGAGGCTGTCCGTAGGACAGACCTAAAACAAAGGTAACCGTATAGGTCTTATTATCGTGGTCAACATGTTCCATGCACCCATTAGAAGCCTTTCTGAGATGGGAGCATTTAGCAGGAACTTTTTAACCCACCCTTCTGCTATCCCATGTTAATGATAATTCTACTATAATGTCAATGTGTGTGGTTATTGCCGGTGTAAAAGAACAAATGAGAGAACCTGCTTGGAGTTAGAAGTCCCCTTGTATCGTTTTGGAGAAATCTCCTACTGGAAAAGTAGAATTCAGTTACTAACATGTGAAGCGTGGGTGTGTAGTATGCCTGTTTCTTCATTCTAAGTTATCTATATATTCGCGACTCATAAACATTGGTATGCAAAGTGCTCCATAATAAAGCTATTGATGCCTTCTTACTAAATCTAAGCTAATCATATTGCTAACCACTTCTAGAAGGTGATTAGATACACTTTCATTGTAATCTTGTTTTATTATATTTGGTATAGTATATATAATGAAATATTTCTGTTTCCCTTATCAGTATTTTCCCTTTTACCATATAATTTGTCGATTCTTGAACTCCTCTCTGCTGCATTGGTTTGTTCATAAGTGGCAGTTGGAATGTGAAGCTCCTTTGGAATCTCCTGAGATAAGGATAGTCTCTAGATTTGAATTAAGCGTTAAGCGTTTTGTGGTCTAATTTTTACACTGGCGACCAGGATGACCAGTCAACGTCTACCGTCTCACTCTAGGCTCTCCATCAAATATTTCAGCAGAGACTAGGACAAACATGAAATATGAGAAGTGAAAGTGTAACATGAAGGGGCGTGGCTTCGGTGCCACCTAAGATGGCCGCCTAGCGAGAGAGGTCCGCCACAACACATGATGTCCACGGTGTATTTGCGTTTTATCACACCACTTCTATGGATAATTTTTGGATGAACTAACTGCGGTGTAAACGCGCATTACGAGGAGCCGTGTGTGTTGAGGTATGGCACTTTTTTTGTGTTCACTATTGGCATTGCAGATGCCGCTTCAGTAGCCGTAGCCATTTTGGGACTCTCACAGAAGTAAAAGAAATAGAGGCGAACTTCTTTTCAAGGTGGAAAAGTCTTCTGGGCATTTTCTTTTTACTCTACTTTGCTGTATGTATACTGAGTCCCACAAGACTAATGTAAACCTTGCACCTGGTAAATTGAAACATTATATAGAATGTTAAGCAAAGAGAACTGTATATTACACTGTACAAACTAACAGTGCCAATTGTTATAGTGGCTGGTAGGTGTTGTCAAGGCCTTTGGGCTAAATGTTTACTGCCAATATAACCAAGCATTTAGATAAAGACCCAGAAATAATCTGAGTTGACTCTCAGTGAATAATAAGCCTAGGAAGAGATAAGGAGCTCATGGGATATCCTACAAGCTACATAAGATAAGGAGTGGATGTGGGACAATTTTTACGCAAGTTTTGGATTTTTTCCTGTGGTTTGTGTGGATTTGTAGCCTTTTGGGAGTGTTGTGGCTCTTCACTAGCTCTGACTCACTTTGAATATCACCAGAGGCTACATCAACTTCTGATACAATTTAGAAACTGTTTATGGGGAAAATGCGGAAGCCACAGTTTGTTTTCACCCCTAAGCCACGTCCCCCTGCTGCATTATCTGCTGGCCCTGTTTCAACAGCACTTTCAGAAGCCCATTTGCTTTCCTCTTGAGAAGTGGCGAACTCTGCACTCCCCGAGGTGCATCTCTTCAATCTATGGGAAACAAAACTTTATCACCCTCTTCTGCATCCAAGAGATTGAAGCAAGACCCCTTCACCTGAAAAGTCAGTGTCCCCTAGTTTCATGGAGATGTTACTGTAAGAAATGTGTGTGTTGCATCCCTTTGTAGAGGAGACTAACAACAGACTGCAATATTTGGATGATAAGCGGTCTTAAATGGAGACCTGGGTATCTACCATGGAGCAACAAATTTCAGATCTACGTGAAGAATCTCATAAAATGCATTCTTTGGAACAGGAGATACGTAAACTCCAACAGCACACAGAGATTTGGAAAACAGGAATCGGAGAAATAACCTCCGAATTTATGACTTGCCTGAGGCTTTGGAACGGGATGATCCTGTCTCCTTTTTTACCTCCTTCCTCCCAAAGCTGTTAGACATGCCTTCTTCAACCTCGATGAAACATCCAAAGGGCTCACAGGCTTGGGCCCCATCCCTCTTTGTCTGCATAGTCTACTAAACCTAGGGGTGTCATTATCCTTTTTCAGAAATTTACAGACTTACTGGCAGTACTCTCTGTGGCTAAAGCAAAGCATCAAGTTACTTGGGTGGGTCAAAGGGTCTTCTTGTCTCAAGATGTCTCTAACATCACCGTAGCAAGGCAAAAGGAATTTCTTAGCCTTCGAGCTCCAATTCGTTCCCTTGCTGCTGGATATGGCCTTTTTCACCCATGTTCTTTTAAATTGACCTTCCAGAATAACACTACGACTTTTGAAGATGCAGCAGAACTTAAGAAGTTTATACAGTCGCATATTTTGGTTAATATGGATACTGCTAGTCCTTCTAATGGTTGAATTACGTGTTCTCTTTGCTCTTATATGAATTCTTCTGCTTTGTCTCCTTAGCTGGTTCGAAATATTCTATTTGAATAAATAGTTTTGTTAGCTATGTTTTATATGATGTCCTATGAGGCTCTTGTTATTCTTTTGCAGATCCGCCTTATGTATCTGTGTTTGTTCGGTCCGTCATCTTAAATATTTTGCTTTTTGGTCCTGACGTGGCTTTGGCATTTTCCCCTTGGGCGTGTCATCGTCACATGTTTCATCGCCACATGTGTCGTCACACCCTTTTTTTTATCTTTTCATGACTTCCACAGGTATGTTACTTCAGTAATCTTCTTGGGATATGTATTGTCTCTTCGTTTTGATTTCCTGTCTTCTTTCTTGCCCTTCCCTTTTAATTCTCCTCATTTCCCTTCTTCTCTCGTTATATTTCTTCTCACATGCATCCTTTTCCTTTCCACTTGTTGTACTCAGATGTTTTCTTTTTCAAGTAATTGTTCTTCAGCTAAGCTACTTTTGTCTCATTGTTTATGATAATTTCATATTATAACATGGAATATTAAAGGATCTAGACATCCAGTTAAAAGACAGAGAATATTATCCCATCTGGGGAGATCTAATACAGATATAGTTCTTGTACAGGAAACCCACCTTACAGAATTATAAGCCTTTAAATTCAAATGTAGATAGGTAGGGACAGTGTTTGTTTCCCCGTCGGTAAATTAAAAAATTGGGCCCTCAAATGTGCGCAATAGCATGATTCATATTTTATTTTGGGGGGGACTGCAATCAGGTTGTGGATCCCTTTTTAGATAGATGTTCTTAGTCCCAATTTGTAACTCAAAGAATGCATAAACAATTTTGCATGGCCATGTCACAGGGCGCATTGGTACATTTATGGAGGATTTTCAATTCTACTATGCAGGATTATACTTATTATTCACCTTCTCATTGGACACTTTCACTCTTGGATCATATTTTTTTAATCTTAGTCTCTTTTGCAGCATATCACACAATCATTGATTTCCCCAGCTGTTCTCTCTGATCGTGCTATGGTTATTACTGACTTGGATTTGGCTCCCCCTGATCTTCCTTCATATCGCTATTATGGTGGGAAAAACAAAGCAGGCAGACTGTTAGCAAATTATTTAAAGGTAAGGAAGCAACTGTGAATTATTGACTCAGTGATGGATGCTCAAGGTTGATCTATTACAAACCATAATAATATTCTAGAACAATTTGTTAGATTTGATAAATCTCTATATACTCCGGAAGCACCGGCTCATTCCTCCACTATTGTAGATTACTTAAGTGGAATCTCACACAACATCCCTCCAGATTTAGACTTTCAAACCTTAGAAGATGATTTGACTGTTAAAGACATTTTCAGTGCTTTGCAAAAGTTAAAACTGGGGATAACTCCAGGGCCCGATGGTTTTACAGTAGAATTTTTCTACATTTCTCAAATATTCTTCTTCCTTATTTATTATTTCGCTTACCCACCTATTTTGTAGATTCCTCTTTAATGACTGGTACATTCCAGGAGGCTATTGTACGTTTAATTCACAAAGAGGGTAAATACCGTCAAGATTGTAAAAATTATAGGCCCATTTCATTATTAAATGTTGACTATAAGATCTTTGCTAAATTGCTTGCTCTTCGGTTAAAGTCTATTCTCCCATGCCTTATTGGAATTGAGCAATCAGGAATTATTAAGGGATGATTTATTTTTGATAATACTTGTTTATTGTTCAGTGTTCTCAGTAAGGTCCCTTTGTTAAATCCTCGCTTCGGGCCCTAACAATAGATGCAGAAAAGGCATTTGATAGGAATAGTTGGGAGTTTATGCTCACACCTTTAGCCTCACATGGTTTTGGTCCTAAATGTATTGCTTTTGTCTCTCTTTTGTACCACTCTCCTAAAGCCTCCCTTCTTGTTAATGGTACGCTCTCTTCATATTTCTCTCTTTACAAAGGAGTAAGGCAGGGATGTCATCTTTCCCCCTTATTAATTGTATTGGCTATAGAACCTTTTCTTTCTCAAATTTGTCTTAATTCATCAATTTCTAGCTTTCTCTATGAAGATCATCACTTGAAATTCGCTGCCTATGCAAGAACATATTCTTTTGTTGATTTCATCTCCGGAATCTTCCTTGCCTTCCCTTTTGATGGAGATATCTCTTTCCTCTGAGGTTTTGGGAGACAAAGTAAATAAGATTAAAAGAGAAATTCTTCCCCTTAATAAATTCACCTTCAGGCATTCTTATTAAATGACTGTTCTTTAATGGTAAGCTTCTGCCAAAATTAAATATCTGGGTATATGGGTCACAAATTCTTTGGCGGAAATGATTAGGACTAATTTTAGAGAACTGAATGTAAAAGTTAGAAACCTTCTTTCTTCTTGGAATCCCTTAGATGTATGGCTCACTGGTTAGAGGAGGCAGATCCTGAAGCAGAGGTCAGACCCGGGACCAGGGTTCAATTCCCGACGCTGCAGGGTCTTGAGCCCAAATGTCCACAGACTCGATAATTCTCGCTTTGGTGCCTACTCGAATCACGGGTTCACACTCTGCAACTCTAGGCAATAGCTTGCTTAATCTCCACTACGGTCCCCCGCGGCGGGATGCCTGGCTTCCACCTTGGGAATGCCCAGTAGGGGTTATCTCACAGGGAAAAAGACAGGACGGGTTCCCAAAGCAAGCGCCTTGAGACCTTGCGGTGATAAGGCACTACATAAGAACCTTTGACATTGACATTGACTTAGATGTGGTCAAAATGATGTTTTCCCCTATTTTCTTATATCTTCTTTCTATGTCACTTTTTCACATACCTAAATACTTTTTTAAGAAGTTTAACTCAATGCTTCTTTCTTTCTTGTCGCACAAAAATAAATCGTGTGCAGCTCTTTCTGTTTAGCAGAAACCCAAAGCTGCTGGGGTAGTTAATTTTCCTAAGTTTTACTATTACAATAGAGCTTATACTCTGAGACAAGCTGCTTTTTTGATCCCTGATGTAACTTCACCCTTTGCTCCTCTGTGGTTGGATCTTGAAAGGACTTTTGTTAAACCCTTTTCTTTTCAGGAGATATTGTCCTTTTGTTCTACTAAATCATTTCTTTACTCTCTTTTGAAGCAATCTGTGTCACTGCTCAAGTCCAAATTTCTCCCAACTGAGATGACCCCTTCTGTATTTCTTGAAATGTCATTATGGTATAACTCTTTAATTCAGATTAATAATAGACCTCTTTTTTGGCGTACTTGGAAGGATAAAGGTCTTATATGGGTGCATCAACATTTTTCCAGTAATTTTCCTGTTTCCTTTCCCCAATTTTACAAAACGGATCATTGTCCCAAATCTTTCTATTCTCGATTTCTGTCACTGATGAATGTGGTGCATTTCTCTTCAAAATTCTTTGTCGAGTGTGGCCCCTGTTTCTTCCGGATTTACAGAGTTTCTTTTAACTAGTCTGAAAGCAGCGTCAATCTATAAATGTATTTTGTTACCGATTTCCTATTCAAGCCAAATCCAGCTGTGAACTTGCATTGGAGGAGGACTTTATGGTATCATGGCAAGTGGGTTTTTGGAATAACATTTGGGGCTGGATCTATAAAACGTTTAGATCAGCTAGCATTACTCAATGTCTTTTTTTCATATATCATAGATTATATTATATCCAGACACAATGCACCAGGTTTACTGCAGATATTTCTCTGAAAGGCTGGTTCTGTGAATTTCCTGAAGCAGACTTCATGCATATGTTATTTAAGTGTCCTGATACCCTTTCCTTTTGGCGTAGGATAGGGTCCCAAATTCGGAATATTTTTAAGAAACACCACCCCTTTAATGTGCTCCATTTATTTTTGGGTACTTTTTCCCAATCTGTTTTTCCTGCATTTCCTAGTGATACGTTACTGGATATTCCATTAGCGATTACATTTCAACAAATTATTTTGACTGGAAATTCTCAGCTAAACTATCATGTAAGGTGTGGTGGGACTCTGTATGCTCACATCATAAGTTGGATACAATGTACATGATGCGTAGTGCTTCCTCTCCTAATGTCCTCAGGTTATGGTTATCCCGAACTGTATTTCTTAAACAAGTTGAGGTAAGGTGTCACATACAGTTTCTACATTGTCTAGAAAATTTAAACCACAATGAACATTGTATTCTTTGTCCTTCCTTTACATTTGTAAAGATGGTTGTATTGTCTGAAGTTTCATTGTAGTGATGCTTATACACATTGTCATGGTAAAGGATACATTTTCTCCATAATTCCCTTTTTATTTAGAGATATTTTCATTATTTTTACTCCCCTCCCCTCCTCTCCCTTCCCTTCTTTTATTTTTCTCCCCTCTTTCCCCAGTTTTTTTTTCAAAATGTATAAAGACTTTAGTCATTTACATAGATTTTATTGCTGAATTTATCTTGCTATCTTGTTATTAATTTTCAACATTACTATAAACTCTGTATTAAATAAAGCCTTTTGAACACAAAGTGTAACCTGAAAGTTAAAACTCTACCCCCTCATGCCAGGCTTTCCAGCAAAGTTTTTAGCAAAGACCAGGACAAGTTTGAAATATGAAACGTGAAAGTATAACTAAGTGCTAAAGGGGTTGTCTAAAATATGTGATTTTGGTATTCTTGAGGACTCTTTGATTAGGGATAAACTCAGTAGATGCACAAATAACTCACGCATCTAGGAAAAACCTTTGTAGAAGAATATTAGTTTACATGAGGCAGTTGAAATTGCTAAATCACTCAAACACACTATTCAGTGCATTACAGAGATGACATCTACACAAGTATTGGAATTTGCTGGTCCTAGTCCTGGCTATCAGACGCCCTCACTATAGTCACCAAAAGGATGGAGTCTCCTGACATCTACACACACACACATACCTGCACTCTCGGAAAGCCCATTTGGCCCACATAGGAGATCAACCTCTGGGGGTTTTTAGGAGCTGTTTGGGTGCCCAGGGCTCACGATCCACCGTGCCCCTTGTCCCCTTTGAACACCCCCCCTGATTCCTGCCCCATGTGCTGATCCTTGCCAACGTGCCCGCCCTTTCCCCTGATAAGGATCAATCAACATCTCAACTTAAGAATATAGGGTGCCATAGGCCCATAAGGAACTACGACTTTAATACTGCAGACTATGACAATCTCCTCTTTCACAGGAGAGTGGCCTGGGTAGGACCTCTAATCAAACAATATAAGGGAGATTGTATAGTAATCAACTTCAAATCGCCTAGGCTGGCATGAAATATCCTGTCTCATGATCGTCCTTGTAAACCAATGGGAGGTCACATTTATGTACTACTGCTGGGCTTTTTCTGTAGCCACTTTAAAGTTTCAAACTCTGCCCCAGCTCCTGACTCCATGTCCCAAGCTACCCCTATATTGCCTAGTCTTATTGCCATCTTTATCTGTTTTACCCCATTTTCATATCTGAATCATTTGGACTGACAAGTGTGGAAGGCTACCCAGCTGAGCATTTCACTACACCCTTCACAAACTAGCCAAACTCTTTGTAACACAAATTTGGTCCATGGTAATAATAATATTAAGTGGGGGAGTTGGTAGGCTTTGTTAACACTCGTAAACATGTCACAGTTAACCTGCTCTGCTGCAATATAGCCGACCTAGCCTAGAAACTGGGGGACGAGGACTGGACAACATTCACTGACAAGTATGATATCATCCTATTTCACCTAGATTCAGGGAGATATTACATGTGTGTGGTTTCATAGCTATTGCCTTCCTGCTACCCCTGCAACTTCAGGTAGCGTAAGAGGGGTTTAGCAGCTCTCTCAAAGGTGTCCCTAGTGCGTAAAGTTATTATGGTCCCGTTCCCACACCCAGGTATTCAGGTCTTCTGGGTAGTTTGGTCCACAGATTTAAATTTGTTCTTATTACATTTTTACAGTGATGTGTCTTCACACAATGAGCAATGCAAGATACCAGGGGTTTAAATCTAGCCAAGCACTACCAATTACAATCTATGGATTCTAGCAACATTTTTGGATCAAAACCCTAATCTAGTTGTACCTTATAGTGGGTTTGATCGTGGGACTATAATTGATTACATGTTCTTTGCTAGCACAATCTCTTCCTGTGCATATTTGATCCACTAATACATCCCAAGCTGGGCTTCAACAACCCAGTATTGAATCATACAGGGCCAGGCCACGATAGAAGATGGTAGACGTAACACAACTTTTCAACAGCGTCATTAGGGCTAACATTTCTTTAGTAAATAAATGCTTGATATATGGCAGCATTTATATTCCATCCATCATTGAAGCCTTATCAGTCTCACTATTAACAATGCTTAGCCTGTTCCTCTGAGAAATTGTAACCTTGTTTGTCCCAGCTGGTTTGACAATTACTGCTGGGCAACCAATCAACATTTGCCTCCAGCCCCACATAGCTACCCAAGAGATCTGGAGTACATTCGGTGATGTAGAGCCACCCATAAAATTGCTCTAAAAATTAGGAAGTTGAAGCTAAATGAGGAAGCATGGGCTATTTAAGTTAGCTCATGTTCTCTCAGGGACACAAGCACGTTCTGGAAAATTTCACATTCACAGACTCTGAAGGTGGGGATTGCCGTCAGCCCTGGGACCCATGTTAATGCTGATGCATGGGTTAAACACTTCAAGTCTATTTATCATCTGGAGGCCCGTGCAATATTTAGGAGTGGCAGACCAACTAACCTCTGTTTTTTGAGAGAGTCCATTAGGTAAGGCTCCCAGCACAGACGGCATTCTTATGGACCTTTAGAAACACAATTAAGACTTTAAGGCCCATGTTATTACCAATGCCATTGGTAATAATACAATTTAAACCCCAACCCCCCCCCTTGGCACACCACACAGCAGTAATTGTGTCCGTTTTAAAAAAAGGTAACAAGCAAAAGTCACAATGCTATGGACCGATCTCTTTGCTAGACTCTGTGGCCAAAGTGCTCAACCAAGTTATCTTACATTATATCCATTGCTGAGCTGAGGATAATAACTTTCGAAGGCCTAATATGGATTCCGAACCGGCCTGGGAACATTAGAGCAATGCCAAAATCTCTGTCTCATTTTTTGTAAATGAACTGTTGCCGAGTGGTGCCAGCTATTTTGACCTTTTATGTAACTTAGAATTGCCTTCAATCTTGTGAACCAGTCAAACCTCTGGGGTATTCTATCAGGAATGGGAATGGATAATGCCCCCAATTGAATTTCTTCACGTCTTACATTACAATGTTACAGGCCAGGGGGAAGGTTGCTCTGTTCCATTTGCACTTGAGCCGGGGGGTATCCGCCAGGGCTGTGCCCTTGCTCCAAAATTGTTATTATGATATACCAATGGGATTATTGCATTTTTAACTTCACATTGCAAGGGTATGCCTATGGTCATGTAGGGACCTACCCCTGCTATGTTGTATGCCGATGACACTGTATAAATGTCCAGAATACCAAAAGATCTTAAAGTGTTGATCTATTCCTTTCTGTCCTTTATGGACAACTTAGTCCTAGAAGCTAACTTTAGTAAAACGTATTACATGGTCTACGGCAGTATCACATGCAAGGTTAGATTCACGTCCATCAAAGGCAAGATTGTGGTCAAGATGGCTCATTTTCCATACTTAGATGTCACCTTCAATTCTCTCGATTCTTGGGCACAATGCCTTTCCCCTAGATGTGTGAAATTTAACCAGGCTGTTTGTGCTTTATTTAGCTTAAACCAGAAGATTGGCAATAAACTGATGCTCCCTCTTCTTGAAATATACAATCATAAATGGATATAGAATATGACTTATTGAGCAGCCATCTGGGGGTATTGACCCAACCAGACCTTGCAGGTAGGAGAAAATAATTTCTGCGGCTTCTGGGGCTCTGTATACCACCCCAAGTTTCTTCCTGCATGAAGAATTAGGTTTGGGTTATCTGGAGAACTGCATCAAAACTAGCTCCCTTATTATTATGGCTGGTGGTTTGAAGTTATTCCCATACTTCGTTGAATCACTCAGTAATCGAAGATTGCTTAGCCTGTGATCATGGGCCCCTGATAACCTGGTTACAGCATGTTAAATAAAGTGTTACCTTGCTTGGAACTTGGAAGACAAGAATTATATGTCAATCTGCAAGTCATTACCCAAGCAGATAGATCATGGGTCAGGGAGAATACAATGCCCTTTTTAAATTGTCCAGCGAGTGGGAGAAGTTGTTGAGGCCATCTCTGTCAGAATATGCAAAAATTCAACCTAATTTGGGGATGGCACCATATCAAAACCTTGTTATTAATCCTTGGGAGTGATCTTTGCTCACCAGATTTTGCTTACACTCCATCCAAAGTCTTTTAAGCTTCACCCTGGGGGCAATATAAGCTGACAGCAACTCTCCTTTGTCCAGGTGATGAACCCTTGCAAATACCACTCTTGCATTTTTTTCCTTTTTTGCATTCTTTATAACCATTTTAGTAGATTATACGTGATACTGATACTTAAAGGCAAGGGCATTTTTTTAATGTAACCCGGCTCTGATTTATTTAAGACACTCAGCTCCCCAAGTGTATGTAAGGCTGTAGGGAGCTGTTTACATCATTATTAAGACAACGTAAACCATTGCTATTTTGATCTAGGCATTATCTTTTTAATAAACCTTTAGATTTGCTCTGCTGCTCAATTTCATTTTATTCCGCGAATATTTTTTATTTTTAAAAAAAAAGACATGTCTGTTCGTCTGTCTAATGAAAATTGAAGCAGATAAGCAAGTGAGATATGTGAAATTAAAGTTAGCAAAACATATAAAGGAAAGCAAATCCCAGAGGAGGTAAATAAGATTTTTCTGTTGTGATAGTAGCAACTATGTAGTCAACAGCCAATTTTGTAATTTGTTTTAGAAAACTTAATAAAAGGGGACATTATTTAAGAGTGTGTACAGATAATGACAACTAATAAATGCACTTCATTTTCCAGAAGGGAAGACAAGCCTATTCCAAGTAAACAATGCAAACAATAGTGAAAATGCAAGGTACCCTGGAAGCAGAGCATGTTTACATGGACATGCCAATTCGTGTCCTCCCAATACGCTTATAGGAAGTGATGATTTTACACAATTTAAAAAATGTGATGATCTCAGATCATAGACACTTGACATTTATCCCAATGCATATAACATGGAACCCATTCCCTTTGAAGGTATGGTTAAAATGTGAATTAACTCCAAAGACTGCTTGACTTAAGGGAAAGTTTACGTTGTAAAAGATTCAAACCTAGTGGGATGGCAACATCAAAAGTAATTAGACATCACTCTTGACCCAAAAAATAAAGAGCAAGTACTCCTTGTAGAAAGATCTTTGGGACGGAATCTAGTTTGTGATGATTTGCCAGAGATATTTTCAGACAAACCGGATCACTTACATAATTTCCACCGTAAAATTAAGTTTAAGGCAGGTGCAAAACTATTGTACATAAACCTCATCCAGTACCATATCGAATGAAAGAGCCATTGGAGCATGAACTTAAAACTTTAATTGATTTAGGAATTATCCAACCAATTGATTGGTTGGAGTGATTAGCTCCTATAGTCATGCCACCTAAAGCCTATGGGGAAGGTTTGTGCGTATGCATGGATCTACGTAGTCTCAATGGCAAGGAACCCTTTTGCTGCGTATAAATGAAATTCTGAGCACAATGTGGGACGTAGGTTGTTTCTGCATTATCAACCTATTCATGCTCACCATCAGGTAGAGCTCTACCCAGATTCCATGGCTTTGACAGCACCAGTTAGGGTATACATGTTTCACAGAATTACATTTGCTCTAGCATCTGCTGCAGCAGTTTGTTTTTAAATGCTGCAGCAGCTTTTGAGGAGAGTACAAAAAAGTTTATATTTATAAGATTACATATGATTTATGGGACAATGGTAAAAGAACATGACTAAACCTTATGGGAAGCCCTTCAGATGCTCACAAACACCGGTCTCCAAGTTAGAAGAGATAAATCTCACATTAGGGTCAGTTCAGTTGACTACAGTGCCAGGACCATGCACCCACCTCTACCCTCCCAGCAACACTTCGACCCTCTACCCTGCTATGGGGCAGAGACAATCATTTGGTACTTCCACGGATGAGCACGGGCAGCCTGCAGCACCAGGGGGCCTGATGGCGGGACCTGCCTGGATCTGGAGATGAGCCCTGGTGAAGTCCCCTGTCCTTTGCAGATCAGGCATGCTGGAGAGACCTACTGACTTCCCTCCCATCTACTTGCCCCCCAACGAGACCGGACAGGACCACTCCTTCTCATAGGGTGCCCTCTTTGGACCCTCTGGACTTCCTGCTTGCTCCTGGCTTCTCTTTGGTCTTGCGTGCTCTGCTTGCACCCTCGACCTTTCCTTGCAGTGACTCTACACCCCCACCACCCTTTGGGGCTGGTACAGGGGTTGTCTTGAAGGCCAGGGTGCATGGCCAATCAACCAGAGGTGGAAATGGACAGTACAGCAATACAGTTTAGAGTCTTGGCCCCTACAGCCACGGCTAGTGACAACAAAAGGCTGGTGCCTGCTAACCCGAGTGGCAGAGACCTCTCTTGGACTTCTGTGTTGCAGGAGTTCCAGTGACGGCTGACACCCGCTCTCCCTTGCTACAGGGTGGGCCATCTACCTGTCAACTGAGACCCTTGTCAGTCCTTCAGTACCCCCCTTTTGTCCATGGACCCAGCAATGTCCTTCTGGAAGTTGATCCGTCCGCTACTCTTCACCGATGTCATTTTGCAGCCCCACTGCATGGCTGCAATCCAGCACTATCAGCTGCCACGACTGTTACTGCTTCGGCTTGCCCTCCTCTGGACCCCATGATGGATTGCATCCTCTGAGAAATTAGAGCAGTGGGCCACTGCCTGAAGGGCATGGATGCCAAGATGTCCGACGTCACTGTGAAAACAAAGTTTATATGGGTCAACATAGCAGATTTCAGCAACAGGGTAGAGGGGGATAAGCATTGCCTGTTGACAATGGAGGAGTGACTCAGTCGCCTCCCAGACTGGAACTCAGAGCTATGGCACTTGCACAACAAACTCACTGACCTAGAGGACTGGAGCTGCAGGAACAATCTCAACTTTTCTTTATTCCCAGAACTCACGGACGGTTATGACTTCTGGGGCTTCCTCAGAGACCTTCTCCCTACACTGACAGGGCTGAACTCCCCCCCCCCCTCATCTGGATATTCAAAGAGCCCCCTGCCTGGGCTTACTCCACTCAGTGACATCGGAGAAGGAGTGCCCCCTCATTGCCTGCTTCCTTCGCCATGAGCAGGATCGGCAAGTCCTGACTGCGGCATGTACCCATGGTCCATGAGACTTTGAGGGCCATGAGATCCACATTGTGGCAGATTTTGCAAGAAATCCAATGACAAGAGGAAGGTCTTCCTAGCCCCAAGGCCCCACTTGTGAGAACTGGACATCAAATTCAGTCTCTTTGAGCCCGGGGCATGTGGGTCATGAAGGATGACAGATCTTAGGACTTCCTTGACCCTGAGGAATTCCAGTCATTTCTGGAGGGCCTCATGGACCAGGGGATGGGCATGGCACTGTTAGAGGCATCAGTGGTGTTCTGCTTGATGAGCGACCTTCCCTCCATGAATGAGGACTGAGGCCCCCAAGGTGATTGCCATCAGGATAGGTTGCAGGACCGCTCTGTCAGGTCCCAGAGCAGCAAAGACAAGGCAATGCAGGTGGTGGGAGACCTTATTCAGGACTGAGGGCACAATAAAAGTCACTCACCGCTGAAACAAGGTTCGCCTGAGGGCTGAGGCACCCCCTTTCGCTAGCTGTTGCTTGCATGCTCCAACTGCTGCGGATGGACAGCTGAGTATTATCATAGTGCTTGGGTGTCTGTCTCTTGCACTGCTGTTCTGCTGTTTATTGCCATTGATCTCATTCTCCGCACATTGGTAGTTGCCATTTGAGAGGGGCAGTGTAGCTTGTTATTAACTCTGTCCATGTTTTTCTGTTCTTCTCATGTTGTTTTTCTTTACTGACCTCCGAGCCACCTTCCTGCATCCAAGGCCACTCTACTGTGTCTCCTGCATCCCTTCTGTTGCACCATCCCCATATGCTGTCTGCTCTCTGCTCACCCTGGGTGCCGGGACCTGAGCCTTATTGCCTTGTCAGTCCTCACTGGCTTTCCATGGGAGGTGGATACCTCCTTGAGTCTTGGATGCCTCTTGGGCCATGGGCCATTGGGCCGTGGGCACGTCTTTCTGACCAATTGACTTTGCCTCTCCTACTCCTTCACTGTTCACTGCAGCTTCCCTACTGTCCTTGCTGACTTTCTTCCACCCCCCCCTGGGAACTCCTGCACGGCCTGGGCTCTCAGGTTCAGATCAGCGATTTAAGGTTATCGGACCTCGCTGAGGCACTGGATGTCGGTCTCTCTGGCCTCTCCTTTCCTCCCTGTTCTTCCCCTCCTCCCTTCCTGCCTCTTACTTCCTGCCCGGGGATCCCTTTCTCTACCGTTTACTCTCCCGCCCCACTTTATTCTTCCTTTCTCTCCAGCCGTCTCCCTCATCCCCCCTCCTCCCACCATCTTAGCACCGCCTTTCCTTCATTGTTCTCAACCCTCCAAAAACCCTTGCAGGCCATCTCCTGGAATGTCAGTGGCCTCATACACTTTACAAGCAGAAGAAGGGACTGGCGTAACTCCGGACTAAGCGGGTCGATGTGGCACTCCTCCAGGAAACTCACATCTCCCATAAGGGGTCAGATAAACTGCATCCACAGCAGCTGCCCCACCTCAGCAACGGACAGGCCCAGTCCTTTACAGAAATGCAGCGCAGAGATCCTCCTGTGCAATTCCTTGCCCCTTACCATCCTCAAGATGTGAACGAAACCCAGATGGCCATTATGCATTCATAAAGCTCCTTGTCAGCGAGAGGACGTTCTGTCAAGGGTCTGTGTGTGTACCAACAGGGCCCAAGCACCAGTTTTTCTTCCAGCTAAACTGCCTCCTTATGGAAATCGAGGCCACCATCTGGCTCATAGGGGAAGTTTGTAACTTGGCCTGGGATATGGCCCTAGAACGCACCGGCCCACTCAATGTGGTAATCAACGCAAACAGGACTCTTTTGGGGGTATGTCATTGCAGATCATGACCTTGTGAACCTTTGAAACCTCTCGCACTCTGCAGAACAAGAGTTCGTATTTCTGTCGCCAATGCAAGGTACCCAATCTCAGCTGGATTACTTTTCCCCAACCAATGGTGGCTCTCTTGTGGGAGATGTGGTTCCTTGAGGGTGCACTCTCTGACCATTCCCCGATGTTTCTTTACATGGACCTAGGGCTATTCTCCCCAGGCCCAAACCTTGGCGCATCAATGTCCCACGCTATTGCTCATCCTGGGCATATCTCAAAAGCGGTTCCACCTTTCCTCTTACTTGGAGCACAACAAGTGGTCAATTGTCTCTCCACATACCCTGTGAGAGGCAACTAAAGCAACCATTTGGGGGCAGTTGATGAGCGACACTGCCCTTGCCAGTGCACAGAGAGCAGCCCAGCAGGATGCCATCGAGGACAACATTGCATCTTTCTCCATCCTCTACATTAACAATCCCTCTGTCTCCCTTTGGCTCAACCTAGAGAAGGCCTGCATGGACCTCAATACACTCTATACTTCCAGGGCTGAGTATACACTACAACAGTTGAAGGATCCCCACAATGAGCATGGACAGAAAACTGGCAGGCTAATGGCAGCTCAGCTGCACCAACAGGAAGCGGCATATGGCCAGCCCAGCCATCAGAGCCGCTGGAGGCACCATCCTCAGCAGCCTTCAGGATATTGAGAACAAATTTGCAGCTTTCTACCATGCCCTGTACACCCCAGATGTGGCGGCCAACCCTGCCAACCTGGATGTTTTCTTTGACGAGCCCCTCCCTTTTCTCAACAAGTCGGAGACAGACCTGCTACCCGGGGGATCACCAAGGCAGAAATTGCTCAGGCAATCTTGAAACTTCCATACCGTGAAGCCCCAGGGGAGGAAGGCTTCCTGGCAAATGGGCATGTGAAGGGAAGGTAGATTACCTCTATGAGGCCTTCCAGGAGGCAGAATGCAAGGGCTCCCTTTGCTCTTTCCCAAAAAAAGCTATTACAGTGGTCCTTTCCAAGCCTGTGATGGATTCTCTCCTCTGGCCCATATCCCTGCTTAACGGGGACAGTAAGGTCTTGGCTTGGATTCTGGTGGCCCACCTCCGGGCAGTGATCCCGACTCTGATCCACCATTTGCAGGTGGGGTTTGTCCCCGGGCGCTCATCTCTGAATCACCTCCGCACCCTGGCCCATGCTTTGTGCTCCACCAGGGATATGCCTGAGGATACAGCAGCCCTCTCTTTGGACGTTGATAAAGCGTTTGACAAGGATAGAGTGGAGTTATCTCTGTGTGACACTCCAGAGATTCGGTGAGCCTGGGTGTAGTTCACAGAGTTCTGCTATGGCGGAGTGCGTTAGATAATTGCCACTCACGGTAATTTCCAGCGCTGGGTGTTTGTCCACACTGTGCAATCATCACAAACGGCACCATGCACAGTACAAGTGGGCACTGTTTCCTTTCTTCCACTTGAGAAGAGTTTTGTACTTGAGCAGCAGCTTTTGCAACTCGAACGGACAGTTTTTCAACTCTAGCGGTCTTGAGCATATGCGACCACTCGCAATGAGAAAACCGACCACCGCGTCAAGAAATCTTGTCGGGAGGTTGATTGTCCAAGCTCACGCTCGCCAACTTGACAAGGAGTGTGGAATACTATGCAAACTCAGCGAGGGGAGTGGAGTTCACTGTCCAGACTTGAGATTCGGCCTTGTAGAGAATTTTCTAGCTAAGGTCCAGTGGATCTATGACTCACCCACTTCCCAGGTCAACTCTGGGAGCTTCCTCTCAGACCCCTTTCCAGTCCACTGAGGCACACAGCAGAGCTGTCCATTTATCACCCCTTCTTTTCTTCTCACCATTGAGCACCTAGTGACCTTCCTCTGCCTGTCACAATGGTTATCCGGCATTCCGACTCCCGAAAGATGTCATGTCAGCTTTATGCAGATGACATCCTGCTTAAACTCTCGGATCCCCCGTTCACTCCCAGCCGGCTGGACATCATCTAAGACTTTGCGGCCCTTTGGGGACACTGGATCAACTGGGACAAAAGTGATGCTCTACTGTTGACTCGTGTGACCACCCAAGCAGTTGAGTCCACGTATCCCTTTCAGTGGAAGCCCTCATATCTTAAATACCTGGGGATCAGGGTCTGGACCACACGGTGGCAGGCAATCTCGATCCACTGCTGGCACACATGAACTGGACTTTGATAAGTGGCCCCACCTCTGTCTCTTGTTGTGGGGGAGGACACAGGCTGTTAGGATGGTGATCCTGCTGAGATTCACATATGTCCTATGCAAGCTCATGCCTCTCTCGCCCTTGAGTTCAATGAAGAGGGGCATAAGGTCCTTCATCTGGGGGTCCTCTCAGCCCGGGGTGGCCGGTAGCAAACCCATAGCCCATCGTTCTTACAATAGCCTAGAACTTCCCCTTGGTCGAGCACCACGTCCTGGCTCTGCAGTTGGCATTGCTCATCTACATGCTCGCTGAAAGGCTGGACCCACTGCTATGGGTCGTGATTGAGCACACCATCCTGGAGTACCCACAGGGACTTTACCCACTCTATCAGTATGATGCCTCCGCCCTTGGCCCTAGGAACCCGATGCTTCAGGCAATGGCAATTTCTTGGTTGAAAGCCCGCTGCCTTTTCCACTGTGATGCTTGATTTTACAAATAGATACAAAAGGGGATGATGGACGGAGCGTTTGAGCAAATCAAACATTCACCCCCAGTCAACTGATCTGGGTTTAATCCATCACCATTCTTTAGCTCACTCCGCCACCCCAGTTCAGACATGGCTATATGCAAATCAGTCTGACCCTGTGCCTCATGAGAACAGTCCAGCCCGAACTGCCAAAGCCATGTCTTCTCTGGACCGGAAACAAGCATCCTGGGACCGGTTCCTGCCATTTCAGCCGTCATCAGCCAGGCTAGTTTGAATCCAGTGGCAAAGTGAGCAAGGGACTCACGTCTGAGCATACCCTGCCAACTTAGGGCGAACAAAGCGATACAAAAGGGGATGATGGACGGAGCGTTTGAGCAAATCAAACACTCACCCCCAGTCAACTGATCTGGGTTTAATCCATCACCATTCTTTAGCTCACTCCGCCACCCCAGTTCAGACATGGCCATATGCAAATCCGTCTGACCCTGTGCCTCATGGGAACAGTTCAGCCCGAACTGCCAAAGCCATGTCTTCCCTGGACCAGAAACAAGCATCCTGGGACCAGTTTCTGGCATTTCAGCCGTTATCAGCCAGGCTAGCTTGAATCCAGTGTGCAAAGTGAGCAAGGGACTCACGTCTGAGCATACCCTGCCAACTTAGGGCGAACAAAGCGATACAAAAGGGGATGATGGACAGAGCTTTTGAGCAAATCAAACACTCACCCCCAGTCAACTGATCTGGGTTTAATCCATCACCATTCTTTAGCTCACTCCGCCACCCCAGTTCAGACATGGCCATATGCAAATCAGTCTGACCCTGTGCCTCATGAGAACAGTCCAGCCCGAACTGCCAAAGCCATGTCTTCCCTGGACCGGAAATATGCAGCCTTATGGGGCAATTCCGGCCTTCACATTGGTGGTGAGGTGCTTAATTGGGAAGTGTGGCACACCGTGGGAATCTACACCTCCATCACATGCTTGCCCAGGTAGCCCTTAAAACTATTGCTGCGCTCTGCGAGGAGTTTCGCCGCCTGCCCCAACAATCCTGCCGGTACCTCCAGCTGAGATACTGCCTACCCCGGCCACACATCCCTGGAACCACAGGCACTTTCCCATGGTCTCCTACCTCGCAACATGGGGATGATTCTGGAGGTTGATGTCGGCTTTTATAGCCTCTTGATTTGTTATTTATATTTCTTGCCCCTGCTGAATAGCCTCTGCACCAAATGACAAACCCAACTAGAAATGGACTACGAACAGGAGGACTGGACGGAACTATTGGAGGCACTAGATCTCGTGCCAGGTGCCAGGAAAGGACGACTGACATTTTGCCTCTTTAAATTACTGCATGACTGGCTCTGGACAGCGACAAATATGTGAGTGGCAGGACTGCTGCTCCATTCTAACTGTAGGTACTGTGACAGTGATCGATACGGCCTGGTCCACATCCTCCATGACTGCCCCACTGTCAGGCCCTCCTGAGAAGTGATCGGTGTTGGTTTCAGTGCCTCTGGCCTGACCCCGGATCCTGCTCCATGACCTTATGGAGTCACCAACCCTCTCTCGACATGACTGCTGAATACTCCGTACTGCGGCAAAGGACTGCATTGTTTGTCACTGCCACTCGGCCCTTCCCCCTGTTCACGAGGTGTGGCTCTCGGCCATGTACCAGACAGCCTCATATGAAGGTGTTAACTATAACCTGCAGACAGGGCATAGACGATTCTCCTCACCTGGGCACCCTTCTTCCAGGACGAGGGGTGCTGAGTGCCTGGTGCCAGCTGGCCCACAACTGGATCTGGCTCTGCTGGGTTATCACGGCCCGTTGATCTGCCCTAGCCCCATGCAGACCGCTATCTGGCCCATTTGGCCCTACTAGCCTCTCTTGTTTGATTGTCATTGCCCAGTGACTACCTGCGTGCCTCCCCCACCACTCCCAATCCTTCAACCTCCCCTTGCTTTCTTTTCCTTGGCCCTCCTTACCTCTACCACCCCCCATGTTCTCGCTCTCACCATACTTCCCTCACCTTCCATCCTTCTCTTACCTGCCCTCCCTCTCCCCCTCTTTCTCTCTTCCCCCTTTCTCCGCTGTCCTCTTTTTCTCATCTCTGCCCCTCTCCTTCCACCACCCAGGCTCGCAGGTGTACCCCTCTCACCTCTTCCCCCACCCCGCTGTCCCAATGTCTCTGGCTAGTTACAGTGACGTCACTAGGGGGGTGCGGGGGGTGCGGACCGCACCGGGTGTCACCCCATCATGGGGTGACACCAATCTGGTTACGGGACCGGGTGTAATAATCAGTAGTCATTTGAGGTGATAGAGGCACGAACAAGAAAAACCCACACGAGGTTCCTGTCTCTGAAAGACAAAGATTTAATTTCACAGCCTCGTACTTTTTAAAATTCGTGGGGAAATGACTTCGTATTTATTTGGCATTGGACAAAGTTCAGAGTGAGAATGTGGTGACAGGTTGGAGAAAGCGGCAATGTGGGAGTGGGACAGAGTAAACGGGCAGAAGAGCAGATATTGGAAGTGTGTGTGTGTGTGGGGGGTGCAGATAGGCGTCAGAGCGTTGAGGTAGGTAGGGGTGGGGGGTTAGGGGTAAATGGAAGGGATTAGAATAGAGGCTTCGAGCGTCGAGATAGCTGGTCGGAAGCTAGAGGGAGCAAGGGTCAGAAGAGGGGCTGAAAACAAGTGGGTTCTTGCAGTTCTTGCAGTGTTTAAAATTCAACCGAGCGAAATATGAACAAGACACCGAGAGTGAGCCCGGATGTACCGGTTCTGTTTCACCAGAAATTATGGTTCTATTCATCATGCATTTAACGTTTTCATTTCCACTCACCTGAAACAGGCACATCTTAAAAAGTCCCATAGGATCCTGAACACAGCACGGCATAGCATGGAGTATAGAACATAATATACTATAGCATGACAAGGCGTTACAGGCTATATGACAGTACAATAAAGTATGGCATAACGTACCATAGCACAACATGCATTGGCATACCATTGGATAATACATCGCTGCATAAACACAGCCCACATTACATACAATAACAATGCACACTGCGGCATAACATGACATATACTAACATAGCACAGAATAGCAGACAATACTCTACCATAGCACAGCTTAACGTAACAAAGACATACAATAGTATGGCACAGCATATAGCACAACAGGCAATCACTACTGCACACAGCTGCCAAGTTTCCCGGGCACACATCTGACTAGTTAAGCCAGTCCTGGTTTTTACTTAGAATTCTGGGACTTGTAGTCTTACTTAGCCGAGTATAAAACTAGGACTACAAGTCGTAGAATTCCAAAGTAGAAACACACGCAACCTAACATAGCACAGCAGAACACAACACAGCCCAGAGCCCTGATCTCCCGGCAGAGCATGAGCAGCGTGCAGGGCAGGCACTCCCAGCCGGCTCACCTCCAGTCCTGCACGGCCTGTCGCCACATCTCTGCTCCGGGGCCCGTCCTGCAGCTCCGGCGGTCAGGCTGAAGTGCACGGTCGACCCCCACACCAAATAACTTATGTGCGACAAGTCTTGAGAGCGAGAGGCAAAAACAAGAAAAACAACAAGTACTACACAGAAACACACACTCAGAAAAACATGAGTTACATTTCGAAATGGCTGCATAACTGTTGGTGCTATCACACCCACGCAGCATTTCGCAAGTACGTAAACAAGAGAGGCAGCGCGAACAGGAGCAGGCAGGGCTGTGCCCACTGCTGCGGTCTGTTCGGGCAGCGGGCACAGGAGCTGGGTCCTCTGCTGTGGTCTGTTTGAACAGCGGGCACAGGATTTAGCACGGCTGGGTCCTCTGCTGTTGTCTGTCTGGGCACGGGAGCTGGCAGGGCTGGGTTCTCTAATGTCTTCTGGCGAGGGCTGTGTACTCTCCTGTGGTTTGCTCACGATTGCAGGGTGTGGCCCATGGCTGAGGGCAGGGGCTCAGAGTGAGTTGCGGGGGTGCCCTCGAGAGCGCACCGGCTGCCCTTGGAGACGCACAACAGAGATTGAAGCCCCACCGGGGACGGGAGCTGACCTGTGTTGGGGCCGCCTACGCTCTGGGACCTGGCAAGAGGTGCTGGACGGGCTGGTCCGGAGGCAGGGCTACCTAATAAAGTGATGAGCTATCCACTGTGCGCCTCGCTCACATCCCCCACCACTCCCACTGCCAGCCTGTTGCCACAATGGACTTAGCATGTTCTATACCCAAGGGGACGGCTTTATTTTTTTTATTTATTTCATGCGTTTTTATATCGCGGAGACTTTACCCGAAGGTTTCAGAGCGCTTTACAAGAGGAACAGTAGAGATACATGAGGATAAAAATACAAGTGAACACATTACAAAAGCAAATGATACGTTACAAGAGGAAACATGGGGCAGGGCTTGTTCACGACTGCTGTTGAGCCAGGCTCCTCCCATATGTCCGCCCAGATCTCACGGGGTTTAAAGTTCCCTGGGTTTTGCTGCGCGAGACACATCACGGAGAGAGAAGCATCGTCTGACCGCAGTAGTTGACGGGAGCCTCGCGGATCAGACTAGTACAGAGAGGGAAGGGTATGCGCGGGATAATGACCGGTGTTGAAGCGGGGTGTATGTAGCAGTGCTTCCTCACCGTGTGCTCTCCGCACTGACCTCGCATAGTCCACACTGGAGGCCATGCACCTCCCGCTGCTGAACAGAGCTGTTAGTTTACTGCCCAAGCCGAGTCTGCAGCTGCTTCTACCAGCTGCTGGTGGCGCGAGGGAAATCGACTTCGGTGCGCGTTGACGGGCTGTGGAGCGGACGGCGGAGAAGGGAGGGAAAGCGAAAGTAACTGCCGAGGCTTGCAAGGGAGACAGCAGATGGGCACAGCGCGTATCTGTATGTGGTAAACGTGCGCGTTCACCGATCTGCCTGCAGCCTGCGTGTGCCCATCTCGTGCCTCCCTTGCAAGCCCTTGAAAGCATAGTCGACGACTATAGGTCACCATGTGCAAGACCTAAAAAAGGAAGGAAGCTTTAAAGACGTGTCAAGGAGCGATTTATTTGCAGATCTGCCTGGTGTTCGCTATCGCTATATGAAGCATCTGTGTCAGGAGCAGCACCTAGCTTTGTATCTAATCTGTTATCGTATGTGCTCCAGGGTTTCTTCTGCTTAGGGAATCCCCTCAGATAAATCAGATATAGAATGAAAAAAAGATGGTGGGCCCAAGGCAGCACTGTGTATTTGGAAGATCTGACGCATGACTGTGTTGGCCTACCTTCTTGGCGGACTCGGAGCGCACTCGGTCCATGCGGTAAGTCGCGAGGGGGTGACACCATGAGTTACTAGCACAGGGTGACACCAACCCTAGTGACGCCACTGGCTAGTTTGCCTGTTGCCAGTCATTCCGCGCTGTGGTATTGCTGCTTTGCCCAGCCCCAAATGTGTCTCAATTGCGCCCATTTGTGTAATTGTTCCAATGAGCTTCTACAGTTACGTACTGTTTGATACAATGTCTCTTTACATCCTTTACTTCCTCTATTTCCTTTTCGTGTAAAACCCTGAATAAAAACATATAAAACAACAAAAAAATGTTTGCAGGTAAATGTGATGAACTACGCGCCGTCCTAACAGCAGGAAACACATTTGAATGGCATGGCAGTTGCCAGATAGCATTCAAAGATCTTAAAAAGGCATTATTGAGACACCTCCGTTCAGAGCATTTGATTCTAAAAGAACGAGCACTCTCAGAACTGATGCCAGTAACAAAAGGCTGCCACTCCTTCCCAGGTAAAAGAGAGAATAGTTGCGTTTGCATCTAGATGCCTCTCCAAAACTGAAAGCAACTGCTTCTGGGCAGTGGTGCATTTTAAATTCTTATTATTGGGATTATAAATCACAATGTAATCAGATCATAAACCCATAATATTCACGTTTACAACAGAAGGAGCTTAGCAGAGCACATCTCACATTGCCTAGTGGTTCTTTGGTTTAGAAGGACTTTCTTTCAAATTGAAATATGTGATGATATTGAAGAAACTTAGGGGGATATTTACAATGAAATGGCTGGGCATGGCCCTACAGAAAATTTTGCAGCACCATGCGCCGCCTATTTTCAAACTGAAGGGATGTGTAGTATTTACAACAATACGGCGCACCCCTGTGTTTTCCCTAGCGCTGGTGCTAAAATTACCTGCCTAACGCCAACACAGACACCCGTGCGCCATAGTACAAGGGTGTCTGCATTGCAAGGAATGACTGTTTAGGTGCAGGAAAGTGTGCCTTTCTGTACATAAACAATCAATAATGGTGATTTGTTACTTCAATGTGTGCAGCATTCTGCAGCACATATATAAGTAGCAAATTGTCTTTATTTAACCCCTTGGCCGTGGCGGTAATTCCACCACGGTGCTGGAGGGGGGTCACACAGCGCCGCCATGCTTGTGATGGAACCACGCCGTCATGAGCCACGGACGGGCTGTACTTATGGCGGAGTGGTTGCGTCACGACTCCGCCCACTCACTAATTCGCCCGCACAGGCGTGGAATTAGAGCAGCGCGGGCGAGCGGCCGCGGCATGACGGAACCACGCCGTCATGAGCACTCGCCACCCGTGACTCATGACGGCGTGGTTCCGTCACAAGCATGGAAGGGGTTAATGATTGTTTGGGTGCAGGAAGTGATACCTTTCTGCACATGAATAATCATTAATGGTGTTTTGCTCTTTTTATGTGTGAATGGAGAATGCACCACACTTAGAAAAAGCAAAAATGAGGAGAAATAAAAGTATTTCTCCTCACTGCACCATTCTAATGCCTGCTATTGCATGGCATTAGTTTTTGGTGTTGCCTAAGATTTACTTGTAAATCTGGGGCTGCATCAAAAAGCAATGAGGGCTGCGTGGAATGCCCACAGCAAAGCCCATTGCACTCCCCTTCAACCAGATACCTGTGTGAAAACGTACCATATTTACAAAGTGGTGTTAAGCTTCAAAATGTTGCTTAATGCCACTTTGTAAATATGGCGCACGGCATATCGCCACAGGAACGTCAGCAAAAGTGATGTTCCGATGGCGCAATCCCCTTGTAAATATGCCCCTTAGATTGCTTTATTTTAGAAATCTGTACATCAGCCATATAAGAGAGTGAACGGAAAGAATGTCTGGAGCACCATTCAGCTCTAAACAAGATAAAAAAGCTAATTGTAAATGTAGTGAGCTTGATGATGAATTGAGAGATTTCTAGGAAGTGAGAATTAACCTGAACATTCAGGTGATATGGTTCTCCGCAATGATAAGTTAATACTTCCATTGGGTCCAAGAAACAAATTTGCTGATCTTGACCATGATGACCGGTTGAGTCACAGTTTTGCAAAAAAACACATACATTTTGGTTCCCCAGGATGCATGAGTTTGTTGAAGAAAAAGTAAAAGATTGCATTAGTTGTGCAATGAGTGATAAAAATATTACTTGAAGAGTACCTCTGTCTCCTATATCCATTCCTGAGAAGCCAAGGGACAACCTTGCCCTAGATATGTTTGGTCCCATGACCCACACAGGGATAACTAAAAGGTTTATGTTGTATTGATTGGTTTCAATCCAGACTTGATTGTCACTAAAAGGGAGAACCGCACTACAGCTAAAGTTCACATTGATTTTTTTGTGGAATAGCTTTTGTGTAGAGGGGATTACATCAGTTTTAGTCACTGATAGTGGGGTCCAATTTCCATCCTAAGAAATGAGGTAGTTCTTGGGAAATGGTTCCATTAAACAGGGAAAGATAGCCTTATACTGCCCCAATGCCAATGGGTTGCTCAAAAGAGCAAACTTCATGTTAAAAGAAGGAATCCAGTGGGCATGTACAAAAGGTACTATGATCTAAGACACTGTGCCTAACCTTGTCACAGTAGTATCCCCGTTTACCTCACTCGAAGGGAGGAATCCCTGCACTAAATTATGCCCAAGTTGGTTGGGTGGGGGAGTAAAGTTACATGTGGACCTGAAAATATATAAGATAAAAGTTATGGAATATCAAAGTAAACACAAGTGTGGGTACAATGTCAAACATGGTGCTGAGATGCAACAATGGAGGCTTGGTGATTCGGTCTTGATTAAAGACCAAGGGGCCATATGTATCAAGCCTTTTTCACGTTTAAAAACGGGCAGATTCTCAGAATCTGCCCGTTTGTGAATGGGAAAAAGCCTTTTGGGATGTATCATCCCAAAAAGCCATCGCAAAATAGAGATTCGCAAAATGTGCGATTCTATATTTCGTGAATGCAATTAAGGAATTGCAAATTGCGATTCCTTAAATGCAATTCTGGATGCACCAGAAATGTGCTATTTGGCATTAAGGAATTACAAATTACCACCAACTTCAAGTTGGTGGTAATTTGCAATTTTCTTTAAAAAAGCACTTTTTGGATTTTTTTATGTGATATATGTCGCACATACATGCCCTTAGGGCATGTATGTGCGCAAAATGTGCACACATGCATATTTCAGGGATGGAACAGGGTGTCCTTTTGGCACCCTTGCAACCTTGAAATTGCATTCTCAATTTGCGATTCTCTAATTGGTAATCGCAAATTGAGAATGTCTTCCCATTCATTCCTATGGGCCTCCTAGCCCATAGGAATGAATGGGCAAGTATTACTTAATTGCAAATCTCAATTTGCGTTTCGCAAATATAGAATATGTAGGATTCACAAAATGTATTGCAAATCCTACATACAAAAGTCAAAAAGTCAAAAAAGTTTATTGCATAATTAATTAAAATTATTACAAATTTCACATGATAAAATAACAGTACAAAAATTAATACATTTTTCTGGTCTTATTGCTACTCAGCGTCTAAGAAATGGTATAAAGTACGATATTTATAAACTTTCGTCCGGGGCAGCTCCAGCCGTCTCAGGGTCTCAGTCAGTTTTTACTGTTTATAATTTCCATGAGAGACCCTGGAATTAGGGTGGCCCTGGTGGCCCACCTCCTCAGTATTCCCCCTGCTCGACTTGACCTAAGCATTTTCTCACCTCTGCCAGGAATTTGACTCCCCGGCATGCCAGAATTATGGAGGAACCTCCCAGCCAACTTGTTACTGCGTGTCTGCAGGATCGGATGTTTAGCTCATTTGAAATGGGCTTCAAATATCGTCGCCTCTGAGCCATGAGTGCTGGACATACACAGAGAAAATGGGGTAGGGTTTCGGTTTTATAACCGCAGAGACGACATTGCTCCGTCTGTTGAGAGCGTTTCCAGGACGGTAATAAATCTTTCGAGACATGCAGACCCATCCGGTAATCTGTAAATGCTCTTTTTAGATACCCGCTAAAGTGAGATGAGAGATATGCTTGAGGTTTTAGTGCTGTAAATGAGTTAATGATGGTCCAACCATGCCGACGTTTTGCAAGTGTGTTTTTATCCTCCAGAAAGGATTTCCTTTTTGCTGCCACGTTGGCTGATCTGCTTAAGCATGCTTTGTCCGTCCCGGATTTTCATGCTGATTCCAGCTCCAGCTCTTTCAGACAGGTTTTCAAATGCTTTCCCCAGGTGCTCGGGGTTTCGCTGTCCGCCTGTTTTTTTAGTTCTTCCAAGCTCAGCCAGTCCATTGTATCTGGATCTGCAGAGCGAAGTTTGTGACAGAGCTTTACGAAGCCGCTCTTGCTCCGAAATTTCTGATTTTGCAGTCCAAATTCAAGCCTGACTTGTAATGCTGAGGCGGATTTTGGGAGGTTGAAGACAGCTTTGTAGGTTTTGATCTGTAGGTCATTTAATAGATCGGCCTCCTTGCCACACCAAGTAACTAGACCATAGGATAGGGTGGGCATGATTTTAGCTGCCATAACTTTTAATAGGTGCTTGTAATTAGGGCAGTCCATTTTTGCTTTTAGTAAACGGTAAGCGAATATTAAAGATTGGGCTTTTGCTTGTATTGCTGCTTTGTGCTCCTTGTGTTTCGCTCCTTGTGATATTATTGTTCAGAGGTATTGCAAATCCTACATACATTGCATTTTGCGATTCTCTAATTGCGAATCGCTAAAAATCGCAATTTGAGAATCACAAAACTCTTTTTTCATACAGATGGCCTCAAATGATATCAGTAACAATGTAAGCAAATTTTTGAAGCCACTACAAATTGTTTAGATTAAATACAATGTGGTTAAAGTTGGTAACCGTTATGGGAGGTATGATTCCAACCCTCAGAAGTGTCCTTCGTGGGGCCCCTGGTGTTCACGGTACCAGACTTCTAGCTCTGGACAGCACAAAATGGTTGCTGCCGACTAGAGACACATTTCTGCTCTTCTGCTGCTGAGCCAAGCTCGATCAGGGGAAGGTAGTACAATAGATATCCTGTCACAGGAAGGTGCGACCACCTCCCAGACAGGATTTAGGCTATTAGGGTTGGGTGGGTGCGCTTGCCAGTGACTGAAAGTCTGTATGAGGGGCACATTTGGTGTCCCTGTGCATAGTCCAGTTTAAACCAGTCCTGGGAGCCATTGGCTTCCACTCTGGTACGAAACTGGACAAAGGAAATAGGAGTAACCTCCCCTGTCCAGACCCTCTCCTGGGAGGGTCCACTGAATTTTTCCAACCCTCTCCCGTGGGTACTTAAAGGCTTACCTGGCTGTAGGACCTTAGATACATCATGGACAAGATTCAGAACTGAAATCACTGCACTTAGACCGTCTGGGCACTCTAGACTTCGTTTGGGCCTGACTTCGTCTCCCTCTCAGTCTGCTGCATCATCTGTGCCTGTGCACCATACAGTATCCATGTAGGACTTGTGGAGCATCCAAGACAACTGTAGATAATCTCCCTTGGAGTGAAGGAGTCACTCCCCTACATTCGCAGGAACCGCAACACTGCTGACTGGTCTGCTGATCCCAAGATCCTACGGACTTAGAAAGGCTCAGCAACACAGGAGGTGGATTTATATGTCCCTCGATGTCTTAACTGCCCTCTCATCAAGTTTGAGGTCAGAATCCCTTGTGGGGGCTGTAATACCAGAACCTCTGTGCACTGCATACTTTTGCAAGTGCATGTGCTTGTTTGCAATCCTGCAACAAGTGCATTGGACTCCAGGTAGCTCCAACCTCTGGCAATGTTTCCTACAAAGATCTTCAACCACCTCACACCGAGTGCTCCTTCACCTGTTGTATTTTTTAAGCTGCTTGAGGTCCACTTGCGACTCTTGTGCCTCCAGTCTGTGGGTCCAGTTGAGGGTCATCTTTAATTTCCTTGATCTCCCCTGATTGCTCTGGGACTGCCCTGACTTCCTTGTGTGTGGTGAGTCTCCTGGACCTCGCTGGTCCAAACAGTACACTTCCTTGACTTCCTGCATGGGTTGCTTTTGCCAAGGCTTGTTGGTACTCCCGCCGGACACCAACCCCTCAGCACTTGACATCCTTCATGGACCAGCTCGCATCCAGCTCCTGGTTGTCCTCAATGTTGCCTGATCTCTACAGCTGCAGAGTCAAGGTCACCGTCAACTATCCTGAAGCACCCGACATCGGTGGGCATTTGTCTACCCAGACCCTGATCACTCTCAAGTGACCCAGACTTTGTTCCCTCTGCTTGCAGGTACTCTTCAACAAGAATACACATTTGTATTCCAACTGACACTTTCTCTTCTTCCGGCAGCAGCTCTTTTTCGAAGTCCTCTATTGGGTTTGACAGCGGTTTTAGATGCCACTTCACACCTATACACCCGGCTTTCCTGGGTTAGGTAACTTGGCTTCTTCGGTATCCACGGGTGAGGTGGCTCAACAACCTTCTGTTTTCCACAGGGTTTCTTCGTAGTCGCCTAGGAAGAGTCCTTAATCTTTAAAAATCCAACTGTGACTTACTGAGAGACTTGTACGGAGCAGGCGGTTGTGTACTGACACTGCACACGCACTCCGTGGATTCCCTTTCTACTTACCTTGGGTGGTTGCTTGGGGTCCTAGTGATTCTACATCCTCTAGACACTGTCGGCTCGAGTTGTGGTTCTTATACCACTATTTTAGTATATTGTTTGGTTTCCCCCTGGGGCCCACTGTGTATTAGTGCTATTTACTTTTGTTTCAGTGCTACAGTATTGTGTGCTTTGTGAGTATCTTCATGTAGAAGATACTGTGTCTTACTAGAGAGTGTTATATTAATAAATACCTATTTATATCACTACTGGTTGGTTCTCCTTTCATTTAACCAATACTATAAGGTTGCCTTCTGGTAAAACTAGCTGCTTAACATTCCTTCAAGATTAGGCCTGAAGGCTGCTCTCCACAGATACCACCTGGATAGCTTTCTAAGGTTATCTTTGACCTCTCAAATCACCATAAGGGTTGTCTGGACTGGTGCAAGGTGCCCACTTACATTAGTGGACAGCATATACCAGGCCAGCCTCTCACAACATCAGATTCAAAAAGGCGTGTAGCAGCAGGTAAAAGAGTCCTCTTGTAGCGCAATGTCAGCCTGCAGTACTATGTCGGGTTTCCTCAAATGTTTTTGTGAATCATCCCCAGGGAGTACTGCTTCGTGTCTGGCACAATGATATTGCTTGCAAGTATTACTATTCATTTCACTTCTAGGAGTTGGGAATTGGTCAGGAGATCAATGGAACTGGCAGCCGCGGTCGGCAGTAGGAATTCCTGCAGGGCGGTGACGTGGGGAGGGAGAGGGGCAGGGTCGGGGGTAGTAATGTATGGATTACGGAGTTTAACAGGTAAGTAAACATATAAATAAATAAAACGAATTTCGTTGCGCGCACTGCAGCACCAAATGCAATACAGTGCGCGCAACGAAATTCATTTTATTTATTTATATGTTTACTTACCTGTTAAACTCCGTAATCCATAGATTACTACCCCTCACCCTGCCCCTCCCCCTCCCCACATCACCGCCCTGCAGGAACTCCTACTGCCGACCGCGGCTGTCCTCCTATTTCAAACCCATCCATTATACTATAGATCCAATCAAGGAACCGTGTGAGTTTTTTGTCAGTTACATCTGCACAGTGAACTTGTTGGGAAAGGATCTATTGTGTAAGATGCATTGCATTGTGTATTGCACTCCTGCGGGTGTATTTGTACAGACAAAGAATCCTAACTCACTTTTTAAAGTGATGATATTAATGATAAGGAAGAGTGTGACCTTCTACAGACTTTAAATGAGACTTAAAGGTTTAAACGAGATTCAAAAGATTTGCGCAGCAGATATCGGACTGGACTCTGGGCAATGAAGGGTGAACAGCTAGGGAGAACGCACAGTGTCCAGCCGGTACATGTAACTTTTTAGGAGTATGGAAGAATTCACTAAACACCCAATATAAATTTTCACAGGAAGCTGGGGCAGGAATTGATAGAGCAGGACATTATCAGAAGAATAGAATATATCCCATGTAAAAGCCCGCCCCCCCCACATACCATTGCATGAAGACTGTCAATAGTTATTTGTGTTTACCTTTAAAAATATGGTGTTTTGCGGGCAAAGAATCACACAAGAACATACCAAGTCACTGTCTTTTGTCTATCAAGTCCTTAGGCCCTTCACAAGGAGCTAGAATCTTTGCATCTTTGTCATGTATCAGTGTTTGTTCAAAACACTGATGATTTGTTGCTTTTCTCACCAACAAAGGATGCATGTAAATGGTGCAATTTTGCTCTGATTAATCACTTGACTTATTTAGGAGAAAAATCAGAGAAAGGTGTCCCATGAGAGAACGACAGCTGGATATGAATGCCTTATATCTATGTATATACTGGTTGTGCTATGCAAGGTTGTGTGTGTTTTCCACTGCTTCCTACTGGAGATGCCTAGGATGTGGACCTCTTCGTCTTCTAGTTTCTTTGGATCAGCTTCAACTTGTAGCAGAATACGAAAATAGGTGCATCTGCTGCTGTGGTCTGTTGGTTGGACTGTTGATTGTGATGATTGCTGGGACAGACACCTTACAGAAGGTGTTGGGGGAAACAAGTGTGCTAAAAAAAGGTGCCCTGAAGGAAGCGGCTGTAACTCCAGGAGCAACAGCACCCATTATAAGGCAAAATGTATATAAAGGTGATAGTTCTATTCTTATGGCCGAATTAGTGCTAACAGGGCCAGAGTCAGCAATGTGAATATGGTATATTTGAAATGGCAAGATGTTGATTCAGTCTAAATAAAACAAGCATTGGCATAGCCAATAGGTCTCGCCTTTGGGACCTTATAAGTATTTAGTTACGCAGTACAATATCCTTGGTGTAACAACATCAACTGTTGCATGGCTAAACACTTATGAGGTCCTAAAGGCTGTGCCAATGCTTGTTTTTGATTGAGGCTGTTTGCAGGGACTGAGTGTACTTGCTTTTGCTTGAGGTTGTTTGCTGGGACTAAGTGCATTTGCTTTCTCCTGAGGCTGTTTGCCGGGACTGGGTGTACTTTTTTTCACCTGAGGCTGTTTGCGGGGACTAAATGCACTTACTTTCTCCTGAGGCTGTTTATGGGGACTGAGTGTACTTGCTTTCTCCTGAGGCTGTTTGAGGGGACTGAATGTACATGCTTTCTCCTGAGGCTGTTTGCGGGACTGAAAATACTTGTTTTCCCCTGAGACCCTTTGTGGGGACTGAGTATACGTGTGTATGCCTGAGACTGTTTGCTCTTGTCCTCCCAGAGCAGCTTTACACAGAGGCTGTTCTTAAAGCGCCCACCAGAGCGGATAATGCCGGTAAAGGAGGTGAGACCCCGGCTTGTACCTCTCATTGACCCTCATATGGTGGGTTCACAGGGCTGCTCTCCAGAAGACTCTCTAACAAAAGAGTGGGACCCCAGAGCCCAATAGGGTAGGGTACCTGAAGACAAATGTCAAAAAGAAGTTCCCTTTTGGGTGCAACTCTATATCATAAAAACACTTTTTAACCACAACAACTCATTCAAACAGGAGCAAAAAGGAAACATTTATTAAAATTAGACAGTTTATTCAATTGAATTTGTTAAAAAGCTTATCATTTCTTGTCATCAGACACAGTTAAAAACTACACAGATTATAAAAGATAAAATCACATTACAATATACAATCAATTATCACAGGTGGGAAACAGAACTTAAGGAATACATAGATCCTATTAACATGAGGTTGGTACAATAGCCACACTTGTAATTACACTCTGATATCTAACTAATTTTTTCAGTCAGAGTTGTTGCAAGAAAAAATTGTCTTAGATAAACATAACTACAACATTTTACATTGAGTACAACCATCAGCAATATTTCAAAAAACAAATCCTAAGTGCTCCACATTATATACTCTACACACGTGTATGTAAGAATGATGTGTAGAGTATATAATTTGGAGAATTTAGGATTTGTTTTTTGAAATATTGCTGATGGTTGTACTCAATGTAAAATGTTGTAGTTATGTTTACCTAAGAAACTTTTTCTCGCATTTCAGATTTTATATTTATGTGGGATTCAATTATCATATCCTGAAGAAGGTGTTGGCTCCTAAACATAGTTCCCACCAAAACGCGTCGATGCTCTTTTTTTGAGTTGAAGTACTTTAAGTCTAGGTGACAACTCTGACTGAAAAAATTAGTTAGATATCAGAGTGTGATTACAAGTGTCCCATAATACTTTTCTCAAACGTTTTCCACAAAAAGGCCATGACGTCAGTTCCTTCCACTGCCTTCTCCATGTACACTCCGTTGCAACAACTGTCCCTTGGTTTCTTCACCTTCTCCCATGTGAGCTCACCATCTCCCACCTTATCTTTGCCAGAGTAGGCCAACTGTAGCTCCTTCATAGCTCAATTATCTAATGAAACAATGACCTGCCTCTTCACTAAGGGAGAGTTTGTCCACCTGCAGTGTTAAGCACAAAAACATGCAACATTTCTACGAAACTTGCATGGTAATCTAAGCATCAATTCAGAAACGTGAACATCCAATATAGGTGTTCTATATATACAGCGACATTGCAGGATAGGACACGTCCCTTTGACAATACGTGCTAAATGGGAACATGACATTGGCAGCCCACTTACAGACTCTGGGTGGGTCAGGATCCTGGGGTATCACAAAAGGGTGCTAGCAATGACAGGTTCTGCTTGGTACAGTTTAAAAATCTTTATTACGCCAATCTAAATCCACACTTTCTTAGCAAAATTCACTTGGCTCAAACAGGGGAATGTCCCTGATGCAGGCAGGCTGCGGTTGACCTCCTTCATATGATAAGGCAAATCTAGTTAGTTAGTAGACACTGCAACAACGGTCTGCTGTAATACACAGTGACTAGCAGTCTCCAACTGCTGCTTCAGCAATTTTATGTGACTGCTTTAGAGCCAATGACTTGATCGGAGGTCAATGGCTACTTGATGTAATTTCTGCTCCCTGTGGTACTGTCGGAGTCCACGTGCTTCTTTATCTGACACAATCTACTACATTCGTCACATGATATTGGGATCCATAATCTTCTAGTTTTTCTCTCGTCTTGAATAGCAACATCACATCTGCCTTCCACATGTCATCGGGTACTAGAGGCAATCTGACTGGTTCTTTAAAATTCAATTTAGCAGCTTGATCAAAACAACACATATGTTCTCAGTAAGTCTAGGGTGGTAGATTCCATGTTGCCCTAAGGACTAGCCCGTTATCCCAAAACACCTGTTTTGCTTTCTCAGGATCAATCAGAATACAGGAATATAATTTACATTGATTTTCAATGTTAACTCTTTATGTGAAAGTGACGGAAATTCGACTTAACAGATGGAATATTCACTATGCGTTTCAACGTATTTCCTCCGGAGTTTGCAGGGGCTGCTCCTCCGATAAGGTGGAGGCGCGTCGCCCACTGCCTGTCACCACTGTAAAAAGGGAAAATAAAATGATAATAACGCAAGGTTATTATCATTTTATTTTTCCGTGGAGAGGCAGTTTTGCAAGACGGAGCTGGGCAGCGCAGGGGGGAGGTGGCACACTCTAAGTGCTCATGACTGTTTGGCCAGCCATCTTGGGCCGGCCAAACAGTCATGTGCACTCTGCATGTTTTTCTCCCACGTACATTATAGCCTGGGTGGAGAACATACCCAGGCTCCCATTTCCTGCCTGAGCGCCTGAACCACGGTGCTCAGACCAGTCACAACGCTGCATTGCAGAGTTGTGATTGGCTTAGGGGAGCCTGTGGGCTTCCTGCTCGAACAGAAGCCAGGAAGCGGATGGAGAGGACGAAGGAGAGGTGGCGGCTGGCAAGCCAGCCGGCAAGTAAGTGATTTTTTTGTTTTGTTTTTTAAACCCCCTCTCTGCCCTTTCCCCTCCACACCCCATTACTGCTTCCCGGGAGCAGCGTCCACTGGGGAGTTTGTGAGTATTTTTATTTGTTTTCCATTCAAGTACCTACAGGCCCGGTTCTAGCGGGTGGGCCGGGTGGGCCAGGCCCACCCAAACATGAGCCTGGCCCACCCAAACAGGATCCTTGGCCCTCGCAGTGAGGGCTGGCGTGCAGCGCCTTTGAGAACAAAGTGCTTCAACCCTCCCCCTCGTGTGTGTCAGCCCGGACCGAGACAGCTCCCGGGCGCACACACACACAGACAGTTTTAGAGATGATGGCAGCCGCACCCGAGTACTTCACAGGTCGTTAAAGACCATTAGCATGTAAACGAGGCTTTGTTCATTTTTTCACCCCTTCATCTCTGCATGTTGAAAGGTGACAAATACTTTGACAACGGTAACCTTCGGTAACCTTTGCCTACTGTCCTGCTGCATTGATATTTATTTTTCTATGCAGTGCAGGAGAAAAGAAGTTTGTTCATTTCTATTCACCTTTCCTGACCCCTGCAGTTCTGACACCAAGTTTGACTAATGGAGTAGGCAAGAGAATGTGTTCCAACACTTTTTTCTTTTTAAAATCTGCACAATGAAAAAGTGCTAGCTCTGTATTGTGCACTGATACTCTAACTTCAAGCCGGACCAGTGTCGGTTGGTGCTGCGATGACACTTGTAGACTGTCGTTGGGAATCTAACACTAAAAACTTGAGTAGGGTTTGGGAATTGTACTTCTACAAATTAACATTTGTTCATCTATATTGGTGCGTAAACTAAGAAGAAGGTCAGTATGATGAACACAGGTACTGTGGTTCCCCGTCTTTCCACTCAAAACGAATCTCGACAGAATCATTTAGGCAATTTGAGATTTCTAAATTCTTTAAATTTGCGCTGGATTTATTCACTTTATAGGTGTACAATGGAAATCTAAAGCTGTCCCATTTTCAAAAGGTCAGTATTCTGACTGGTAACATAAATTTTTTGGGTAATTGTAATGCCTTATCTGTGCCTTAGCACTTGTTTGTGGAAGGATTGGCCATCACCCTGGCATTACCCATTGGGGCAAAGAAAGGCAGCTCTCACTTGCACTGTCACAACCTCCAACTTTTCTTTCTTTCGTTTCTGTTTGTATTGTTTTTATCACGTGCTAAGCGTGTAAAAACACTGAGCTAACACACTGACCCTCTCTCTAAGTCGAAAGAGGCACTAACCTAGTTATGCTGCTGTACTTTATCATGAAAGGCAAGCAAGGAAAGAAACTAAATATTTTGGTGCCTTAGCAAATAATAGTTTGCCAATTATTGCTACGGGTGTTTCCGTCTTGGGCAATATTTTTTATATACTTAAAATGAATTTACTATGTAAATGAAGGATCTCTTTTAGTTGGGTATCAGAAGTATTGACCCTGCCTATCACAAATAGTGCATATGCTAGTTTTACTGTACTTGTTTGGTTGTTAAATGTTGTTGAAAGTATTACCTCTTAACCTTTTGTGTGTGTGTTTCTTTTAAACAGTTTTTATCATCATAGTGGCCAATGCATGACAACAATAATAATACAGAATGCCCAGATAACGCTGGTGATTAATGATCCTGCTGGAGAGCAATCATTTGTCTGTTAGTAGTTTTTTAATTTTGATGAACTGTATTTTATGTGGAATGCTCCAGGGCTTTAAGTGGGATGAATAAACTGGGGGGGGTCTCTCAAAGGGGCGTGGCCAATGTAATTGAGGACGTGGCTTAAAAACAGTACGTTATAAATCTGTGTTTAGCAGTGTGCGGCCCGACTTGTATTTTGCTGTGTCTGTCATTGCATCCAGGTATATGATACAACAAGTAACATCATACCTACAAGTCAGGACTATTGGCTTTGTCAATGGTTGTTAGTTGCATAAGATAAAAACAGCAACTATGGCTTGTATATAATATTGCAAAAGCTTCCACTTAAAGCACCGGTGACATCACAACAATGTTGCTGCTCCTGGGTTTCAAAAAGAGAAGCGAAATCCAGAGAGAAAATGACTCTCTTTAAAGGATTTCCCTTCCCCCTTCAACCCTCACCTGGCATGACTTCATGATGTAACTTTCCACTTGTGAGTAGTGTGACCAGGGTACACCAATGTGCCTGCTGTCTCGAAACGAGTCTGTATCGGGCTCCGTTTTGTGCCCGGGTACTTTTGTCCTGAATGCAGTGACAGCTGTCACTGCAGTTCGGAAAAAACTGACTTCCTGCGACCAGCGCACAAAATGAGCCCGATAGAGACCCGTTTCGAGACCCCTTAAAAAAACTGCCGGTGCTCAGACCGAGTGAGACCAGGCCCACTTAAAGCCCTGGATAGCTCAGTGGGTTACTGCCTTTGTCACATAGATCTTTGTGTTACTTGCAGTTCAGAAGTTACAATCCTAACATAGGACAGTAACCAATAAACTGTCATCAAAGAGCTGCATACAAACATGAATGGTATAGTTAGAATGTCGCTTTTTTTTGTTTTGTGAAATAGTTAGAACTTACCCAGTCTTCCATTATTCTAATGTTGCTAAAATGAGTATGTTTGGGCAGATATACATTTTTATCAGTAAAGCTGACCCCATGGAATACTCTTTAAATCCTAAGGTTCTGTTTCCCCAGACCAAACCCTCTTAAAATAGCCTGCCCACCAGTATGGATGACATGTGATTCATACACCTTGTAATCCTCATTGGCTTATATGATATTCCCTATAGACTGATTTACATGCTTATATGATTCATTGTCTCTGTATAATGTATGCGTTGTGTAAAGTACACACACTACACTGATATGAGTAGCGCTATACAACAAATGGAATCCATATGAGAGAGGGGCTACGTATAGATAAGGGGAACTGTTGGAGGGTGGCAGTGAGGGAATCCGAGGAGGAGGTAGTGGGCAGGGCTACATAGAGAGATGAGGGGCACTGTTGGAGGGTGGTAGTGAGGGAATCCGAGAAAGAGGTCATGCCGTTGAGGGGGGAGTTAGGGAGAGATATGGGGCACTGGTGGAGGGTGGCAGTGAGGGAATCCGAGGAGGAGGTCAATAGGGGGAGGGGCTATGGGGAGATGAGGGGCCCTTGTGGCGTGTGGCGTGTGGCTTTGAGGGAATCCGAGGAGGAGGTCAATAGAGGGGGCCGTTGGGAGATGAGGGGCACTGTTGGAAGGTGGGAGTAAAGGTATTTACTGAGAAAGAGGTTTTTGATGCAACGCCAAAATAGACTTTCGCATCAGTGCTGAAGCCGGCCTTTCTGTTTTTGTTCATTTAATTAGCAGTCGGGTCATAAGGGCTTCAGTGGCACATACTTTAAAGTGCGTGCTAATTATATTTACTACAATATTCAATGTTTTAAGTTAGAAGGTGATTTTACTAATGTTTTTACCGGGGAAAAATTAAAGTGGAGCCTGATGGTGCCTGATATGGGGCTGGGGCCCAAGGCCATCTGTGAGATAAGGTGCACTGGAGAGGAGTCGTGGATATTCAAGCCTGTAAGGGAGTGCGCTGCAGAGTCCGGGGTCAGGTGGAGGTAGTAATGAAGAGAGATTCTCCCTGAAGGCTCGCACAGAGGGAGCCCGAAAAGTGTCACTTGCCTGATACTGTCACCTCAGAAACCTCCTCTCCCCATCAAAGGCACATTACATGGAAAAAACACTTTTTGAGAGTGATCACATTTAGAAAGAGATTTGGGAAAGAATGCATTTTACTGGGCCTTGTATGACTAAGAAGAGATAAAGGAAGGCCCTGAAGCAGGCCTGCCTAGACATATATGCGACAAATCGAGCCCGCAGTGGCCCACCCAAATGCACCCTTGGCCCACCCAAATAAAAATTCCTGGAACCGGGCCTGAGTACCTAAAGAGTGTTTTCGCTCATCATTTCGCAATCATTGGATATTGCTATTATCTACCTTATTTTGTGTAAGAGGAACTTTAAGAGGCGTATTTAATGAAAGGATAGCTTACTTTTCCTTCGCATTAACAGTGTTGTTTTCTTTAAAATGTTTGCAGCTGCAAAATGCTTACAGTAATCGAAATCTGTTTAAAATGTGTTCAGGTAAGTTTTCTTCCATGTATATAGAAATCATGTGTTGTTTCATACAATCCACTCAGATACTTACACTTTGCTTTATTTTCTTATAAATCATGACTAGCAATTGGTTACTTTCCGTATACCTAAGATAGTTATCTTTTTTTACATCTTAAGTTTCATTTACAGCTTCAAATTTTAGAAATACTCATTTCTTTTTATTGTGGTTGAATAAACACACAATTATTTTAAAATTGCAACCCACTAGTACCTTCATTATAAGTGGCTCAGCCAGTGGTCTGGAACTTTCCCACCACTGGAATTACTGATAATATCTAACCTCGGGAGTGGTGAAAACCTGTTCCATTTTAAGCTCCCTTAAAACTGAACTAATTACTTACTAATGGACTTCATTATCCTTAGGAAAGACCACCTCGCCATAGTCCTGAAATGTGAGACTGTTCTGCCTCCAGATAGGATTGCTTCACCAGGTTTTTTGTTTGTTTGTTTTTACATTATACTTCCCGTCCCGCTCCACTTTCTGTTGTTTCCAAGAACATAGGATTGTGTCTCAGTAGGTAGGGAGGGTGGGACTCCATTATCACGAGGAGGACTTTCCTAAGAGTAATGAAGATCACCGGTTAGTAATTAGTTCATTACCTCCTTTTCATAGTCCTGCAATGTGAGGATGTGCCCAAGGAAAAAAATCACTGAATGCACAATTATATGCATCTGAATCAGAAATATATTTCCAACAGTTTATTTATTGCTGCCTGTAACATCAATTTATCAAAATTGTCCGCATCTTGTGACAATAGATCCAGCTTGTAAGATGACAGGAAGATATTGGAACTGGCCCATGTAGCTGCCCTGCATATCTCTCGTAAGGAAACTCAGCTTGGTTCTGCTACTACTCTGGTACACCTGGCCACAATACTCCCCTGTAAATCCAACTTCATAGAAGAATAGGCCTGAGCAGTCGCCTGCCTGCCCCATCTACTGATAGTCGCATAGATGCTTTTTTTTACCTCTACATGCAGTATGATAAGAAACAAAAAGGGGCTGAGAGTAACTAAAGGGCTTTGTACAATCCAGGTTCACCAAAAGAGCCCAATGTACATCCAAGGAGGATGGAATGTTGTCTGTAGACTGAACAACTATAAAGATTAGGTCCTGAGAGCAGTGAAAAGACGATTGAACCTTTGGATGAAACTTAGTATCTGGCGTCCTGCCAACTGTAACCAGCAAAAGCCTCAAGTAACAACAAATAATAATCAAGGAAGGCAATTCTAGTCTTCTCACGAAGGAAATGGCTCCCTGCATGATCTAATTGCAGCCCCTTGGGAAGCTAAAGTAGAAGGCACCAACCTTTTTGAGAAGCCATCCCACAAAATCTCCACAATGTCAAATGGATCCCCATAGACTTGATCACATGATTTCTTTGAGGTCCAAATACAAGTTTTGCCAGTGTTTAGAATATGCTCCGAGCACGGAATCCTTCTTCACTGTCACAAACAACCTCCTATCGTCTGCAACCCAAGTCTCTCAATCTCCAGGCCATCAATCTCAACTAGGAGATCTGTTTGAGAGAGAGCTCTGGAAACTGAAGTGGGCTAGGAGAGAAGGGAAACTGAATGGAGGCTCTGTCGCCAGAAGTTTCAATAAATGAAAGCATGGTCCTCTGTGCCAGAAAGGTGCCACCAGAATCACTGTCATCGCTTCCCTTAGAATCCTCTGAAACACATTTGGAAGGAGGAGAATCTGAAAAAAATAATACAGTAGGTCCTGTGGCCATTGCACTGAGAAAGCATCTATCACTCACACTTCTGGACATACCTTCTCTGTGCAAATCTGAGGCAACAGAGCATCTGTTAGGGATGCAAAAAGATCCAAAGGGGCAACCCCCAGCTGTGTTGTTATCATCTGAAATGCATGAACACAGGGATGAAAATCCACTGGCGAAGGCACATTCCTGCTGAGGCTGTCCACCTGCAGATTGACCACCCCTGGAATATACATTACTTTGATCGAGGTCAAACGCAGGGCCAGACTGGTTACCGGGCAGTTAGGAATGCTGCTGAGCTGGGGGCTGATTTCGTTAATGGGGACCTGCGTGAGCTATACGAAATTCGTTTTGCTTTCAGTATTTCGAAGAACATGCAGGTCTCCATGGACGAAATCAGCCCCCACTGCAGTAAAATCAGGCAGCAGCTCGGCAGCATTCCAAACTGCCCGGTGGCCAGTCAGGCTCTGGTCAAACGGACTTCTGCCGAGGAGAGAAAAGCCCATCAGCCAATCTAACCTGAGAGTGCCCTCCCTATTGCTTCTAATTCCTGCCAATTGTAAGAATTGTGAGTCTCCAACTGTAATTCTCACCTTCGGTTTTCCGCAGGGGCAAGATGCAAGCTCTGTAGTGAGGTCCCAACTTCCCTCACTCACCATAGAAGCCCATCAATGTTAAAGCCTTGAATGATGAAATGGGGGAAGAGGGGAAAACAAGGGAAGAAAAGACACCCGCCCAGGATTTTCGGCGATAAATAGGGATCTTCGTAATCTCAGAGGATGCCTGCATGATAGACAAAAGCTATGCTTGTAACTAAATACAACTAATCTATAGATGCAATCCCAGTCTCCCTAATGCATAGCACTGTATTAACATTCAGCAAATAACTACCTGTGAATTTCCCCTCTTCAGCTAAATTCATAAGTATTAGAAGCAAGATCGAACACCTGTTCTTTTTATGTAGAAATATATGAGGATTAGGTATTTCATTAAATAAAAAGCAGCGGGAAATATTAAGAGAAGATATACTATGTACTAACCTCTCAAGTGAGATAACATAACATCAAAAGCCCTGAACAGAAGAATCAGTCCAAAGGAAAAAAACAATAAACATTTTTCCCAACTGTATAGATTGTACAAGAAAAAAGGAAAACAGGCAAAAACACCAAAAATAGGCAGTGCTGAAATATATTAATATTTAGGGGCCCATTACAATGTCGGGCGGATCGCCACCGCCATGGTGGCGGTGGCGATCCGCCCGAAATTAATGCCTGCCCACCACCCATTTCCCCCCGTCATATTACTATGGCAGGGGGGACCGCGGCGGACGTAAACACCGTCTGCCGCTTTTCCGCCCTGGTCGCCTTGCGGCCGGGGCGGAAAATGTTTAATATGGTGGCGGTGTCTATGAAACACCGCCAGCCATATTATGATGGGCTTCCTGACATGCTTTTCCGTGGCGGCAATGCCGCCATGGAAAGGCATTCAGTCCGGGGGTGGGGGGTGCACATGGGGGGTACCATAGGTACCCCCTTGCATTTCAAAGTGCAACATGGCAGGCACCGCGCGGTGCCTGTCATGTTGTGCTTTGAAATGCACAACATGCATTTTTACCATTGCCGCAATGGTAAAAATACGGGATGCGCTCGCCAGTGTGGCGGGCCCATCCTAATGCTCAAGGCGAGACCGCCGCTCCTATGGCGGGCGGTCCCGTTTTGCACGAGGATGGCGGGCGGGCAAAGTCCGCCCGCCATCCTAATGGGTGCCTTAGTTTCTTGACTTCAGGAAATTACTATTTATATTTTTGTTATCTCTCATGGCTTGCAGTAGCGCAGAACAGGAACCGGAATCTCCAAGCGCAGTGGAGACACATTAGATAAGTATAGAACTGTTAAATATAGTGCAGCACATATTACCAACTTTGTAGAATGGATACTTTAAATTTCTTCTGTTTCTTTTTTGCAGGTTTTGTCATCTACAAAAAATGAAGCCAGCCGTGATGAAGATGACTCTCGAGGAGCAAGTAAAAGCTCTGTAGTGCAAACCGATGCCGAACGCCGACATCGACCTCAGAAATGACCCAGAAGCAAACAGGTGAGTCAAAGAGCAGTGACAGAGACATGCATGCATGCACTAGAATACAAAGTGCTCTTCCTTTCCCCTCTGCCTTCTTTATTCCTGACTTGCTCCGCCACGTTTGCATACAAGGTGGGGCGTGGAGCAAGCCTGACACCAACGGGGACTACCTGCCTTGTGCCTCGCATCGTCCTAAGGTTGAACCCCAAACCCAATGACCCACATCCGTTGTCAGAATCAGCATAAATGGCTCTGTTAAGTGAACACCTTTCAAGAGATTCATAGGAGATAGTTACCACTGGAGACTCTGAACTATCGTCAAAACACTGGGTTGGGAAAATTATAATTTAGGGAGGCTGGGGACCAGTGGGTCAGAACATGGTAGACCAGTGGCTTTAAATGGAGACCAGCCGAAGGCACTACTGCTGTACAAGCCAACATGAGGCCCTGAACCTTCAGCCATTGACCTTCTGGAGCCGACTGAAAATGAAGAAGGTCCTGGAGATGACACTGCAGAGTTATCATACGATCTTCAAGTAAAAAGACCCATGCCTACTCAGTATCGAAGAGTGCTCCAATTATTTTTTTCTGGCGGCGGGACTCAGCACGGACTTGACTTCATTCAAGAGAAATCCCAGGGACTTGAGCATTTTGCACACTTGGGACATATTCTCCTACCTTGGAGAGAGAAGAAGCCACAGCTAGGCAGTCATACAAGTGGGGAAAACCTGTACTTTAAGTAAATGTAATTGCGCCACTAACGCTGCCAGTACCTTTGTTAATATTTAATGAGGAGAGGCTGAAAGATAACACCCTGAACTGGAAATGGTCTGCCCCACAGCAAACCAAAGGAACCTCTGTGAGTGAATGTGAACTGGCACGTGGAAGTATGCATCTTGCAAGTCTAGACTCATGAGAAAATACCCCTGAGAAACTACAGAAAATATCCTCTGGGGTGTCACCATCTTGAGCATAAGTCGTTTCACATATCTGTTGAGGGACTTCAGATCTAATACCAGATGGAAATTGCCATCCACCTTTGGCTCCAAAAAGAGAAGAGAATAAAATCCTGGTCCTTTTCTGACTTGGGCACTGACCATATGGCTCCCTTTTGTAAAAACGACTGAATCCCATGAATCAATGCCAGCTGTCTCACTCGATCATTAAGCTTCAAAAAGAAGGAATCTGGCGGCAGAGATTGGAACTCTATCTGATACCCATCATCCACCACTATCAGGAGCCACTTGTCTGACACTACTTAGCGCCATTGATCGGATAAGAGAATCCCACTGTAAGTAATTGTCATTTTTAGGTCGAGGACTCCGTTGCACTGCGTAAGCAGGGGGCGGAGCTCCGAAGATTTAATGTTTCTTAGAGGGGGCTTGGAACTCGGCCCTCTTTTCCATTGGCTGGCTTCCTAAACGGAGGCCAGCCATTGGAGGAGAGGGGCATCACTCGTTTCAATCCGCGTATTTTTCGGATTCGGGGGCGTTTTTTTAAGCTTCTTTCTATTTACTTTCTGTCCTCTTCCCATTGGCTGGAATTTTACCTTCCAGCCAATGGGAAGAGGAGAAAACGAAAACACGCCCCTCAATCCGAAAAATGACCGTGCTTTCTCCGAGGCATTTCTGCTTTGCCTCGGAGAAAGATGGTGGTGCTTCAGCCCCTTCCCGTGCCCGCCCCCGTTTCAGCCGACCCCGTCATCAGAGGCTTGTAATCTGCTGTGAATCTCTGCCCTCCCCCAATGGCTGCCGCCTCCGTGCCTGAAATCCCGGGCCACTTTTCCCCTGTGCACTCTCGCGCTCTGACAATTTACATGTACGTTTATTATTTGAATTAGATTGTGACAAAAACGCACTCATGCGTGTCTGTACTAAGACTTACCAATCATCGTGGGTCATGCTTAAAATATCTAAACCCTAACCTGAAAACAATCCCCTCTAAGGCAATTCATCTTGCAAAATCTGCAATGGAAGCTCCGTTTATTCCATTTCTGAAGTTAATACCAAAGTATTACTGGCCACAAAGCGAGGGAATAACGTTAGTTATGGGCTGTATTCTAAGGAATTTGATTGGCTGTCCCACTTGCAACCTTCCAGTGAATGTGCTCCTCTGTACCGTTTTGGTTTTCTCCTTGCATGCCATTGGTATGCGGTCCTGCCATTCTGTTGATTGTCGCTAAAAGTTACCACCGTAGTTTGAACCCGCCACACTAGCGCTGTGCTGTCCTTGCAGCGCTTTCAGGGAGGAAGTTACCCTTCCCAATCTCACTGCAGCTCCTAACACCGAGCCTGTCGCAAGCATCAAGGGATCACCTTCCAGGATTTGACACAAAAGCAGAAATCAACCTAGTCCTACCGGTGACTAGAAAACGCATGCCATTCTCAGTGACGTAACGGATCTTGAGGGGCAGTCCCCTTGCAAGGTACACTGAAGGGCGCCACTTGGAATTAATCAGGAGCTCTAAGGTCAGGGTACTGTGCTGAGGTGGCGCTTGGAGCCCCCCTCTCCTCCCGCTCCGCAGGGGCTGCGGGGGCCTTTTATGACACCACTGCAGGTTTCTGTGTGAAACTACGACTGCCTGGACTTGTAGTTGCCGAAAGGTCTGTGCAAAGATTGACATCAGCAAGTCCCAGCTTATTTACTAAGTGCAAGCGACACACTCTGTTAGGAGTGCAGAGTGTAATTCTCCCGTTTGCACGGGTGTCACAGTTACAGATGGGTCGGAGCTTTCTGACCCATCAGAGTGTTCCACAGGTAAATATTAGCAGGTGCTGAAGTGATGTTTACCCGGGAAAAGGGCCTACAAAATACCTGAGATGAGGATTTTGGTGCAGCAACGGTAATCTCACATTACTTTGGGACACCTGCAATTGGTGTTATCCCATTCAATAAATGCTGATTACAAGGATCGACATATGTATTAGATGTGATAAATATCACACCCATACCGGGGCACTAGCAATCAATGCCTTGGACTTTTCCCACTTGTTTATTTCTACCTCATCCAATGCAGCATTTTAATTCAAATGATTGTTGTTGATCATTCTAACCTGGTATTTACTCTTTAAATATTATGATTGTTAAAATATGTATTTGTTTACCTGTCTTGAAATCTCACAAAATGCAACAAAACAAAGACTTGTAGACCCATACTTATGTGTGTTGGGCTCTGTGTGTGTTGGGCTCTGTGTGTGTTGGGCTCTGTGTGTGTTGGGCTCTGTGTGTGTGTGTCGCTCTGTGTGTGTGTGTGGCTCTGTGTGTGTGTGTGGCTCTGTGTGTGTGTGTGTGGCTCTATGTGTGTGTGGCTCTGTATGTGTGTGGCTGTGTGTGTGTGTGGCTCTGTCTGTGTGTGTGTGGTTCTGTCTGCGTGTTTGTGGTTCTGTCTGCGTGTTTGTGTGGCTCTGTCTGTATGTGTGTGTGGCTCTGTCTGTGTGTGTGGGGGGCTCTGTCTGTGTGTGTGGGGGGCTCTGTGTGTGTGTGTGGGGCTTTGTGTGTGTGTGTGTGTGGGGCTCTGTGTGTGTGGGGGAGGCTCTGTCTGTGTGTGTGTGGGGCTCAGTTTGTGTGTGTGGGGCTCTGTGTGTGTGGGGGGGCTCTGTGTGTATGTGGGACTGTCTGTGTGTGGGTGCAAATGCAATAGGTCTCGCATTTGAGAGAGATTAAGCTATTGGCATTGTAAATGACAATGCCATTTATTTATATGTTTTTAAAAAAAAGAAAAAAAAAGTCATGAGCAATGCCAATAGCTTTACCTTTATTAATGCCGAGACCATTGCATTGTAAATGCTTGTTTTGTTTGACACTGCTGTTTGACCTCGAGCCCAGCCTTGAAAGGGTTGCTTATTGTGAACAACCTGATAAAAAACGCTTGTTCACAAATGAGCACTTATTCCTGAAAGGCTTGAATGATTGCATGAACTTCTTTTCCTCCACAACCTTTTTCACCAGTTCATCTATTTGTGCAGAGAAGAGCTTATCACTTGTAAAGGGAAGCTGTAAAAAGGAGAGATTTTTGGGCTTCCTCCAACTTCCACATTTTCAACAACAACAGACGTCTAGCTGCAATAGAAGTCCCTTGTCCCCGAAATAGTAAATGATCAAAGAAAATCAAATTAAACTTTGGAAAGAAACTAATGCAGAAGCTCCGTCTTTGCCAAGATTTCAGTAGAGTTCTTCTGTTCTTGAAGATAAAAAAAGAGTTGAAAGTATTTCAAGACAGTTGAGATGAGTAGGCTGCATAAGTTGCTGCCCTGAGGGAAAAATCTGATGCCCCATATGCCCATTTAAAAAAACCTTCAATCTTTTTATCTGCGGAGTCTGATAAAGAAGTAGCTTCAGACCCCAAAGATAAAGCTGATATCATATGGCCAAAAAAGGGTTAATATTAGGAACCTTTGGGTAGTTCTTATATTCCTCATAAGGATGGCACATAAAAAGGAAATGTCGAAAGGTGAATTCATGTATTTCTTTCCACTCCTTTGAGAACATTGTGTCTAGCAGGGGCGGCTGCTACGGTATGGTGGTAGTGGGGTGGGGGAGATAAAAAAAAACACTTACCTGATTATGCCACAGTTTCTTCTCCGTCCTCTTCCCTTCCTGGCTCATGACAGGCTCTTATAAGTCAATCCCAATGCTGCTGTCACTAGCATGACAGCAGGGTCATGATTGGTCTGAGCGGTGTGTTTGGCAGCTTAGATAGTGCCTGGGAGTCTTGGGACTGTGGAGAAATGCTAAGTGCGCATGACTGTTTGGCCAGCCCAAGACTGCCGGCCAAACTGTCATGCGCACTTATGGTGCACAAATCACTCCTCCTCCCTGTAACACCAGCCCCACTCTAGCATAGTCCCCTAACTGGTGTGAATCATCAGAAGGAGGAACCGTTTACTGTGAAAAGAATTGCTCGCACAACAGCACCTTCGGTTGTACACCCAACCTCTCTCCAACGTGCAGTAACTCTTGAAACTGCACTCCCTGAATATAAGTGCCTACAGAGCCAAATTCCGATTCCTCCTCATCATCAGCCATAGTCTTTTGCTTCTTTGCCGAACACTGCTGTGGCAGCCATATCGTCATCAATCATAGACTGAAGGTCTGATCTTGGGACCGTCAGAACCTTCTTATCTGCTATCAGAGCAGACGAAGAAGTACTCCTAACAGGCTCCATTGTAAAGTGAAGTGGTACTTAAATAGGTTGCCTACAGTACTTAATTTGTAAACAAAAAAGGGCCAGGGCCCTTATCGGAAGGTCATTGCGGCCTGCACCACCCATACCCTGCCAGCACTGCCAATGACAGCACCAACATAAGACCTAACCCTAACACTCCTACAAGTGTGACAATTCAGACTAATTCAGGCCACACTAAGATATAATACCGGCATGAGAGGCTGGTATTATTCATATTGACTTAATAGATCCGGTTGTTGTAGCTCCTCTCAAAATGAAAAAGACAGCGCCACTATGTGGTAAAGTGCTGGTGCCGAGCACCGGAAAGCACTGGCACAAATCAAACACTGCCTAGCAACAAATTATTCCCACATGGGAGGTTTAACAACCAGAGGGCAATACTTCTGTGCACGCCTTTACCGCCTTGCACGCACCCTTTTGTGAGCACCAACAAGGCAGCGAGCTGAAACTTCTCCGCAGCTGCAGCTCACAGCAGGACCCAAACCAACCGAAGATGTCCCGGCCCCAGCAGCTGCACCGAGCGGGAAGTGCTGCTGGACCGAAGCCACAAACATCAGAACCACTGAAGCAGGACCCAATAAGCACAAATGTGTCATTTTCTTCGAACCAGGGGGCCGATTAGGATGGCGGACGGACTTGCGTCCGTCCGCCACCCTTGAGGAGGAGGGAACGTCCGCAGGGGCTGCGGCGTTCCCTCCGTGCTGATTAGGATGTGACCGCCAGGGTGGCGGTCACATCCTCTATATTTAACATTGCGGCGGGTGCAGCTTCAAGCTGCACACGCCGCAATGTTAAAAAAGCATGTTTTACATTTACATGCACAAAGCGGCCGGCACCGCACGGTGCCTGCTGCTTTGTGCACGCAAATGCAGGGGGGTACCATAGGTACCCCCCATGTGCACCCCCCACCCCCCATTCACCCAGGGGGCCCGCAACGGGCCCCCAAAGTGAATGTCCGTATGCTTTTCCATGGCGGAAAAGCCGCCGTGGAAAAGCATGTATTCACGAACATCCTAATATGGCGGACGGTGTCTCATAGACACCGCCTGCCATGTTATAGCTTTTCCGCCACGGTCGGAAGCCGACCGCGGCGGAAAAGCGGCGGACGGAATTCCAGACCCACCAGCCATCCTAATTTGGCGGTGGGTCTTTGGAGGCTCCGCAGCGGTTTTTCCGCATCCTCCAGGCCGGCGGACACTTCCGCCGGCCCGGAGGATGCGGAAAAACCGCCATCCTAATCGGCCCCCAGGTGTATGAACCTGGAGCATTCTGACAATGCAGCTAACAACATCTATATTCCACATCACATATCTGCGCGGAATTATGTTATTTGCGAAGTTGAAAGCCTTGTGCTGAACAGGTCAAACCAGCCTTGAGTGAGTATATCCATCTCGGACCATTTTCTGTGACATCCTATGATTTGACTGTCATGTGCTCCAGTTAAGTGTAAGGGGCTTTACAAATTGCTCTTTATTGTGTAAGTAACAGGAATACACAGAAACGAGACGAGAACACTTTCAATCCATTGTCCAGTTCACCACTTCTCGAGCAGCCTTATGGATCATAACGAAGGCAAGTTGTGACTCCTAATGCAGCAGCGAAATGGGGAAAAGCTTAATTTAATACAGATATTGTTTGGGCCACAGGCATTATGGCAGAGGGGGAGGAGCTGTTGAGTAAAATGATGTTGGAGGTACAGTCAGGGGGGAATGGGAGCAGCCGGTGGGGCCGTGGCAATTGGCATAGCTAATGGGTTAAGTTGGTTCCGCAGGACTACCCCTGGGGTGGTGCGTGTTCTCACTCTGCACACTCATTCCTCTGGTGCCCTGGCCTGGTGCATTTGTTGTTTTTACTTCTTGGATTTCTGTGCCTCTTTCCATTCCTCTGCCTCCTTGGACTTTCTCTCAAACCACCAGGGGCTGGTTTGTTTGAGCAAGCACCCCTATGGCCTGCAGCACCGAAGGCACGTGGAAACACTCTGTATTACCCTCAACGTATCCTTCTCCTTCTTCCATTTCCAATCAAGAAAGTCACTACAGCACCTTGCACCTGCCAGCATTTCTCTATTCTATTAACTTCCCAACATATGTCAGACTTTTGTACCTGAGGAGTAACATTGGGCCACAGCCCCCTCACAAAAGCTGACACCAGGGCTGGCATTCCTCGCTGAGCTGCGTTCTCTATTCTGCTATGTCACATGTACATTTGCAGAAAGGTTTCACAATAAGCTTGAATGCTCTCATCCTTATCCTGAGTAATGTGCATAATTTGATCAATTTACATGTTTCGGTGGTACTCTTTCCTTTAAACATTGCATCATCTCCTTGTACTCTTTCATCACTACTGATTAAGTTTCAAATTTCGGACTCACACACTGAGGTTTTGCATCCAGAGACTTCATAGACACCTTAAAACTGTCAACCAGTCACTGGGCACCACAATAGAGAACAATGCATCTAAATCTGTTCATAATAACTTTGACAACTTTGTCAATATTTACTTCTGTATACCACTTTCCGGGGATTTCCCTCAAGTTTGGAAAGCCTTTTGTGAATGACCACAAATCACACATGGTCAGAGGTAAATGAATGTGAACCAGTTGCCTGTCTTACCCGGTACCTCTTGGGTATTCCTATATCCATTAAAGTAAATGCATTCTTGCAATATATTATGCCCAGTCACTGCCTCCTGCTTCTTTTACGACTCTTTACTCAACTCCCTCTTCAAACCTTTCACAATCTTATACTTCCTTATCTTTTCCAACAATTCCATAAACTAATGCTGCAATGTGACCAATTTCTAATTTGTACCTGTCTCACCCAAATTTAATATGTGACAGATGTATCCTCTCTCTCTGCATGTCTACGTGTGGTTTAACATAATAAACCAATTGATTATTTTTTTCTCCTCGGTGTCTCTCCAGCACCCTTGAGGTACATAAGGTGGTAGCCGCAGACAAACATTCAACAGATCTTTGAAAAGACAATCTTCCACTTTCCTGCGGTCCCACAGGAGCCAAAGGCACCACCAAAGAGGGGTTTAACCCTGTCTCTTTCACAACACCATCACGGCAACACAGTCTTTCCATTTCTGTGACGCCTTTTTTTCATACTGGCCACCTCCTTGCACACCTGTGCCTTTACATTGCTCTCATTGGCTTTATCAGTTCCTCCCGGCCTGCTCCCATTCACTCAGCCTCTCAAATTTTGCTGGTTGAGGTGGCTTCTTCTCTTCATTCATGCATCTTTGCAAGAACTGTACATATTTTACCTCAAACAAACTATGCTCAGGAAATTGCAATTTTGTGTGTGTCCTTCCTAGTAAGCTCATTGCATTCTTTCAACCACTAACAAGTATGCTTACCGACCTTTATCAACATTTATGCAACAGCGCTCCATTGAGGTGGGAGGGGCAATGTGCCTTGTCTAACCTTTCTTAACCCATGACTTTAGTTTAGGTTGGGGTACCTGCCACTTACACACTTGGATAGAAACCATCCTTCCTAAAGTACCAACACACTCACAAGCTTGGTGGGAGAAACCTAGGACAGTTTGCCTATCTCCTCCTCTTGTGAGATTAGATGGGTAAATTGTGTTGTTTGTTTGTTTGTTTTTATTTGTTTGATTAATTAAAATCTTATAAAACGGATAAGACTTATACAAATCTAAAATGCTGATACAGTACATATATTCAAATACTTCTCATAAAACGATAAAAAGTAATCTGACCCTTAACATTATTCCATTAATCATCTTGACAGTAGTTACAGACTATTCAAACACAAGCGTCCAACTTTTTTGTGGCCAATTTGAGAAATTTCACAAATGCTGAATTAATTGCTAAGTCTTCTGGATCTAAGGTTGCCATAAGAGTCTGCCTACAAGTCCTTACACCTCGTTCATTAAATAGTCTCTTAAGTACACCTTTTCTTTCCGCTTCCAGGTTCGGGCAGAGGCACATTAGGTGTATGATGTTTTCTTGACCAGATTTACAAAGCGTACACGTCCCGATTTCTTCAGTTCTTTTCCATGGTGCCAAATGACATGAGCCTGGAAAGATACCAAACCTAGCATTCATAAAGATTTTTTTTTTTTTTCGTAGATGGGTAAATGTAAGATTCTCAATTACACCTGCCTACTACCTCTAATAGTCTTTAATAACCTAAAGCCCGTAACCCTATGGCAAACTCAGTCATTCACCAGGAGTGGAACTACCTTCCCTTCAAGGAAAACACACACCCTTTTCTATCACCAGTCTGCCCTTTTACATTCATTCCCTGTTGACAGGGTGGGAAGAACATCCTGGCATGTCTTTCAGTTCTCACAAGCCACCCTCACTCGCTCAACACATGTTGTTACTCTCAAAGACCTATGTGTGCACCATGTTCCAATGTAGCTAAGTCAGGCCCCACAAGCAGAGGTTAGAATATTTTCAGAATATCCCTCTATTTGACCTACCTTCCACATCTGCTGGATTCACCTCGATTAAGCTGGCGCATATTTCACAATCCAATGTTAAGTCTTGACAGCCTGCCCACGTTTCTCCACCAGGACTGTCAACACCTGAACCGTAAATACATTTCAAAATCAGTATTGCTCTTTGAGAGCGAAATTTTATCCTACTGTATGACATGGGAGCTCCTGGATCTCCATAAAAAAAAACATGCTAAGCGCCTGTAGGTATGCCCTCATCCAGCAATGGGAATTTACTCAACAGTAATGGCAGATATGGCAAATAGATGGGCATTAATTATACGTGTAACAACTTCTTCCTGGTACATTGATAATATTTGTTAAACATTACCCTCTTCCCACAGCAGCTGCAACCTTAAGAGATACTTGCAAACACTAGGACGTGAACTTGAACATCATGATTAACTCCCTAGTCTTCCCATGCCACCTCGAACGGAGCTGCCATTATTTGTAGTTGAACCTCATGCATGTGTTAGTCTTGTAGCTAGGTGTTCATGTGACAGAAGCAAAATACATAGATTTTGCATACAAAAGAACACATCTGTTCTGCAGACAAGGAGCAAGCCAAGCATGTAAGACAACTAAAAAGCAACGGAAAGATGAGTGGTTACAGGCTGCTTTCACAGCGGTCAGAATCAATGACTGACCATTTTTTCTGCAGGGACACTAAAATAGAGAAGTTGAATCTCATTGTAAAATAGGAGGTGCAGTTCATCCCTGCACCCAGTGGCACCTCAAGGTGCCTGCCACAGGGTGCAGGGATCAACAGGGGAGCACCATAGGTGCCCCCTCAACCTCCAACCAGAGGCTGTGCACCCAAGGGGGCCCTGCTGGTGCCCCCCAAAGTCAAATTCCCTCAGCCTTTGTGTGTTGGAAAGGCCCGCACAGAAAGGCTGCCGAAATCTGACATCGTAAACCCAAGGGCGGAAAGAGCTGCCCTTGAGATTACTGGCTGCATTCCGACTGGCAGACGGGCTCTCTGAGCCCATCGGAAGCCAGCTGGAAGGGCCGTTCGGATTCCTTTCCGACTGCCTCCATGGTAATGAGGAGGTCGGAAAGGAACCCGACTGGCATAAAACATTGCGATCGGAAAGGCTCAGACTGATGGTTGGAGCAGTTTCCGACAGCATCGTAATCAGGCCCTATGTCTTCATTAAGGGAGGCATATTTATTACACCAAAAGGAACACCGTAGTAACAGAGGAGCTCGTTAAATTTGGTCGTCCACATAACGAAGGCGGAGCTCTTCATGTGAGCTGCTAAGAAGTACATAGAAAAATCGCAAACACACATGAATTTCTTCAACCTGTCAACTAATCATGTCCCTCTATCCCCAAAATTCACCACCGTATATCAGTACAGGAACACACTTCCTGACGTCAATTTTCTTTAGGGGTGGTAACAGTTTATTACTATACTTGCCGCTAAGTTAGATAGAAATCCCACAGATTCTGCAAATTGTTGTTTACTAACAGTAAACATGGGGCCCATGAACTGACGTAGTCAAAGGTCACCCCCAGTTAGGGAAGCTGATGCACCCTTTAAATGGGATTTCCTTTAATAGAAAAGCCCAGGGTCCTCAAGTTTTTGGTGCCAAACGCCGTGGAGCGTGAGAATAGCGTTCTATCATATGTGGCGGCTGAGTACGCCGTCGGATGACGTTGATGCGGTGTGTGGCGGCTCAGTGCACCACGCCGTGTTGTTTAGTACGCGCTGTGAAGTGCGTGAAGAGGCCAAACAGAAGACACCCGGGCACGATAAGCACGGCAAGATGGCTGTGCCGCATTTGCAGACTGTGAGGCCAGAACTTCAGAGCAGGTACACACGCGTCGGCGCCTTAATCAGTGGATGCAGAGCCCGGGCACGATGTGCACGGCAGGACGGCAAAAGGCACATATCGCAGGGGCGCTTTCTAATTGCAGACATTTCTGTCATACCCGGACAACGTCGGGATGGGCCGCTAGTATAGATATATAAACATTCCTAGGTCCATGCTTGAGTAGCTCTTTCAGGCCAGCAGTACTTAGAGTCAGTTCGATCCATGATGGCCAGACCACCTCCCTTAATGTGGGAGAATAACTATTGGCACAGGACCAGCATCCAGAGGGAAGTTCTGGATGCACTTCAAGTGTAGTCCTTGGACAGTGACTGCCCTCAATGAAACCAGTGTTACTGCAAGGACAAACCCCAAACTTCTCCAGGAATATGTCCAATTTGAAGCACATCGTGATGTAAGCAGGAAACCCCTGTCAGCCATCAGTCCAAAGAATCCTCTCAAGACTGTATCCCCACTTTCAAATGCAAGGACCAAAATACCCCCCTCCCCAATAGAGAACAGACAATGTCTCCAGAAGCTTACACCAAAGGTCTTAGCCTTACAATAAAACTACCCACCATGCATTCGAACTCTGAGGACTAAAGCTACAGGGTGAGCTATGAGGTGAGATTTATTCATCCACCATCATCGAAGACTATGATTGTAGTTAAAGGATTTGTCCTCGTTCTATGTTTGCTGTTTTCCTTTGGTTTCAGTGTGCTTATTTCTCCCAAGTTGACATTCTAGTTTTGGGAAGAATGCTGACATTGTACAAGCAACGATTTGGCTGGGAATGTGCAGAAATACTTTTTTCTGACCTTTGCTAACTAAGACTCAGTTTGGGCCTACCAGCCAGGATTTTCAAAATAGATCGATGTCAAAATTGTCTTGCCTCTGCTTGTCTCACGTTTATTATTTCTGCAGAACATGCTGAAACAGATTTATGTAGTGTATTTCCATTGTCAATTTTGATGTTGTTTTCAAAGAACTTTCCTGGCTCATTCACAAACTATAACTACATATTAAGATATTTCTGTTAGTTCAATGCACCCTAGTCAATCATAATAATTTGCTGTTGTTCATAGTTCAGTGTGCCCTAATCATTCATAATAATTTGCTGTTGTTCATGTAACACATTTTTTCTACCATCTCCAGATGGCATTAAGATTGAATGAGCAGAATAATTATGTATGGAGTGGGATAGTGCTTAAATGTTAAGGCAATGTGATGTTTAATATTCCTGAGTTCTCATTCGCTAATGAAATTATACATTTGCGCACACAACAGTGATTCCGGTAGCTTTTTTTTAAAGGTAAAGATATTTATTGAGCAAACCTAACAAACTGAGAATATATTATCTGTAAATCACAGTGGAAGAAAATAAGAATTGAAGCAATATTAGCAATGTAAGATTAGATAAGGAAGAGAAAGGAAATGTAGGAGGGAAAAGAGGGAAATAAACAAGATTATAAATAAAGATATAACCGTAAAGACATGCCAATGAGAAAGCAGTTCAAACAGCAGAATTAAAATATGTATAACATTATGCAATGATGGGTAAAAACATATTTATGAAGATAAACTTCAGGTACAATTTGTAGAATTAGGTGGCAGAGGAGGGAATAGTCCCCTTAGCAACAAGTGATAAGTAGTTAGTGAGTGGTAACCAAAGCTGATGACGCTTGATACATAACTGTATTGAATCAAGTTTGTATCTATCTAATCTATGGTGATGACATACTAAATTCCACCGTCCTTGAAGAGTAGTATTATCCGTGGATTTCCAATTGGATGTAATACCAGCGATAACTATGGAGATCAGGAGAGCACCAAGTTTCCCAAGCATTCTATAAGAATTCCAAAATAGTGCAAGCTGCCCAGTAAGAGTAAATCATGTGAGAGAGGTTAGTAAATCTAAGTAATGACTGCGATGCCATCCCATATTATAAATCAGAAAGTGGACAGAGCTGGACAGTAGAAGAACATGTAAAGATCTGTACCCGAATGAGTGTGGTAAAGCCATCAAGTATCTTGCCATGGAAGTTTAAGCTTAAAATGATGAACAGGAATATAAAAAATCCTGCTGTAGAAACAATATAATGTTTGAGTTAGACTAGCCGTGCGAGCAGTAAAATGTATTTTGCTCCAAATGTCATCCCAAACAGAGACTGGCCAAACAACACCAAGAGCTTATTCCCATACTGTTTCAATAGAGGTTCTGACTCTATATGGACCCGGCATTCTCAAAAGTTTGTATATACAGGCTGCTTTAGGGTATAGATGAGGAGATGAACTGGAATAGGAGGTATCAGGAGGAAATTGAGCATGAAAATATTTTGAACTAGAGTACAAAGTTTGTGATACAGGGAATGCCTATGAGGTGGGAGATTGTAAGTGGATGATAACTCGGAAAATGTAATAAGAGAACCTGAGTTCCATAGTTGTGAAATAAGTAGGATACCTTTGTAAATCCATGACTTCCAACACAAAGTACTACCCTGTCTCTTAAGTAGATTATTGTGCCAAATAGGACTGTTGAAGAATTCATTAATAGGGAAGAGGGTGAAAGCAAAGTACGGTTCAAGTAGTGTGCAAGTGTGAGAGATATTGCTAGGTAGCTAAAATGTGGGAGGGTTGGACATAAAAAGAATATGTTTGTGGGAGAAAGGTGATACACATAGCCTGTTCCAGAGATAGCCACAGCATTTGAGGAGCATCAGGCGATGCAGGCAAGTACATTTGTAGTTGATTGAACCCAAAAACCTTGTGATAGTCAAGAAAATCAAGGAAATGTACTCTTGCTGAGGACTTGGGAAGTTTTCATTTTGATAAAAGAATTGGAGGGGGTTTGCCATGCCAAAGAAATTTGGGGAGAATCCTATTAAGTAAGCCGAAAAAACTCATGGGTATTTTTTTATAGGAAGTATCATGAGAAAGAGGTTGAAAAAAGGGTGTAGCATCATTTTGATAGTGTCTAGATGACCCCTCCAGGAGTGATATAACGGAGACCATTTCTGAGAAAAAGTGAGCTGCTTATCCAACAAGACATCTGAATCAATTGTAGGTGTGCCCTTGAGAGTGTTACCAGTCCATAGGCCTAAACAATTGCTTTTGGAATAGTTCCAAGAAAGACCCACATCAACAAAGATATTTTTTGAACACTATTTATTCAGTGGAAGTACCTCTGTTTTGTCTACATTGAGTTTGTATTCTGATATGGCAGATTATAGATTTAATTCATGAAAGAAAGTGATCTGGATATGACATTATTAGGAGAATGTCATCTGCTTATTCTGTAAATGTACTGCAAGTCTTTTGTATTTTGAACCTTATAAAATTATCTCCATCCTTGGTTGGTGAAGAAAAGGTTCCAGGGCTAAAACAAATATTAAGGGAGACAAGGGGCATCCCCGACGAGGTCCTCTATTAAGAGGAAAGTAGGGAGAACGAATACCAATTGCGATAACTGAAGAATTTGGTGAGGAATATAGAAAGGATATGAACTAAAGAAAAGTAGGACAAAAGCCGTGCCATTGGAGAGCCTTCAATAAAAAGCTCCATTGACCCTATCAAAAGCCTTTTCTGCATCTAAAGATGACGCTGCTAAGTGATCTTTATCTTGTGAGCTTTACTGATTATATTTAGGAAGGTATGGGAATGATATGCAACATTGCTATAAGAAATGAAGCCAGACTGATGAACATCAATTAAGTCAGGCATTATAGGGAGTAAGCGAAAGGCCAAGGCTTTGGCAAATATTTTACAACGTGTGTTGATTAATGAGAAGGGTCTATAGTTTTTTGCATTGGGTCAAGTCACGATCTTTCTTAGGAATGAAGCAGATAACGGCTTCTGCAAAGGAGCAAGAAGTGAAGTTTGAGCCAGTGAAGTGAGTGATCAATTTAAAAGATTTGTATAAGAAGATTTTGGCAAAATTGAGATAAAATTCAGCTGTAAAGCTATCAGGCCCAGGGGGCATATTATCAACAACTAGCGTTATTTATCGCTAAATAAGCTTAGTGGCATTTTTTTATCGCGGCGCATCGCCGGATTTTATCGCAGAGATAACGTGCTATTAGCAATGTTTATCTCCAAAGCGATAAAATATCCGGTGATAGTGGCGAAATGCGTGAATATTGTTGGAAATCCAGCGATATTCAGGCATTATCGCTTATAGGGACTTAGCCTGAATATCCACCTCCCATTGGATATACAGGCTAAGAACTGGTCTGAGCAGGCATTAGTTTTCAGCGATATTCCCGCTTATGCAAATCTTTTTGTCGCTACGCCTGTGTTGATAATAGGCGATAGAAATGTTAGAGACTGCTTTTAGTCGCTAACAGGTTGGATATGCCCATTTTGCATTACAAAAGCGATATATATCGCTGACATGCAAAGCGGGCTTCAAACAGCTCGCTATCACCTAAAAGCTGTTGCTAACTGATGTTAGCGACAGCTTGCTAATAGGGCGATTAAATTACCGCCACTTTGCGGCCGAAAACGGCCGCAAAAGCGGCAATAATTTCATATCGCCTGCCTTGGTAATATGCCCCCAGATGCTTTTGTTGTAGGAAGAGACTGTACGGCTGAGGAGAGTTCTTCAATTTGAAGCAGTTTTTTCTATAAGTGAGAAATTGGTCAGTAGTGAAGCAGTAGGTTTGAGGTTGGAGAAATAAGTATTTAGGGATTCCTCTGATGGGGTAGCATCTACAGTATATAAATCCTTGTAATAGGAGGCAAAGCATGCCACAATATCATCCTCCCTGAACAACTTTTCACCAGAGGTATTATTAATGGATTTAATAGCTGTCTTTTACTTTCTGCATTTTAAATAGCGAGCTAGAAGGAAATTAGTTTTACTATTACCACCATTTTTTATGGGCCTAATTACAATGTTGGGCGGACACGACTGGTATGGAATCTGGACCATCCAACCTCAGGTCAGCTGTCCTGACCCCAGCATTAGAATGCGACTTCATATGGTGTGGTTGCATACTGCCATTTCTCTAAGGGGGAGTAAAAAAAGTATTGTAACAGGTCGGCATTGTATAATCTCCAAGAATCAGAGAGAGTGTTGAGAAATTAGGTTTTTGAAGGTTGTGTGGGAGGCATTGTGAACAAAACGTGAAGTGAAACGCCTATCCAGAAAGGATCAAGGACTTGATTAAAGTCAGATATAGTAACTGCCAAAAATTTGAATCTGGATGGGTTGGGCCATAAAGGTTTATGATAGTGAGATTAGTATCATTGATAATAAGGGTGAGTAGTAACCAACGGCCCTCTGTATCGTGATGGTGAGAGTGTATGGTGATGCTCAGAGACTTATGAAAGAGATGATAAAACCATTTATATCGGCTGCAGTGGGAGAGAAAAAGAGTTTACCAACCCATTGTTTCTTAAGTTTGGCAGCCTCCAGTTTATTGAGTTGCATCTCTTGCAACAAAGCTGTGTGACATTTCAAACTAACAGAATGAGATAAAACACACTGATGTTTAATGTTTTTTTAAGTCCCTTGACATTCCATGTAACTGTTCTAAGTTGCATTATATTTATAATAAATAGTTAACTGCTAATACTTATAAGAAACAAGGCATATTAAAAAAGTGTAAGTAATGGTAAAGAAGGATAGAAAAGGTAGAAAGAAAAAGGGAGCGAGGAGAAACTGGAGATATACAAGCTCTGAATGGTGGATACACATAGACATTGCATCACTAAGACATGTATGCTAAAAATAAGAAAAGGGAAAACCCAGAGAGAAGAGGGACAGGTCAATCACCTTCAGGCACATAAGCAGGAGAGCAGGATATTAAACTAGGTTGGAGCAAGATCAGAAAAGAGATATATAAATAGGAAATGAAACACATTAATCTGTATGATGGACTGTGTACAACCAAGCAACAATAATGACATATGTATATGAGCCTCAGGAACTTACTGAGGAAACCAGACTTAGCATTGGAAACATGAAGGAGGACAATTAATTAGGATGACGTGAATAGAACATGAGAGGAGAAACTATACAGGGGGTCCACAAGAGGATCCTGTTGGGAAAAAAGTGTAAAGTTGCGAGAAGGAGAAACAGGTCAATATATGGTGATAAATGGTAAAAGTTTGCAAGAGACATTTAGCTCAACAAAAAGATAAACAATAAGAGACTGATATATTATGACAGATATTCAAGGATTGAACAACAGACAGAGAACTAGGGGTCTTAATTTCAGGAATTAGGTACAGTAAATCCTAATCCAATTGCAAATACAGTCAATACAATGGTAAATAACAGATCGCTATATGGTCTGTGTAAATCAAGAGTACCTACTTATGCCACCAAGACAAGATCACTAGTGGCTGTCAGTGAGACTCAAAGATCAGGATCAAGGATTCCCATCAAAGATCTCTTTTAGATCTATATTCTCATGTGGTCATCCAGAACAACTGGGGTGGTCTGTCCCTAGGTAATTGGGACCGTATCCACACTCAATCGTTTGAAAGTTCTCAGTGAGTCAAACCCACACACACACCGTGTTGACCATGAGTTAGATAACAAAGTATGGCAATATGTGCAGTGCAAGCAAAGTAATGTGGTGATGATAAAATAGAGTGGGGAAAACAGGAGTCTGTAATTTTTATTCTAATGATTGTTTTCACCCTCTAATTAAAAACAGGAACAGTGCAAATGACGGGACAGTCATAAACAAATATCAACTATCTCAAAAAGGGGCCAACATGTTTCAGCCATTCGGAAAACGGGGTTCCATAGGCTTTCTTTAGGGCCTCTGTTCTTAAAGATTTGCTACCACGACGTGAATGTAAGTAAAACTATACAAAATGTGAAGTGAATCAAAAAGGATATGAATGGACAAATTTAGTCCATAATCAACTTCCTCCGTGTCGAAACTGGAGTAGTCTCACACCTAAAGAAAATAAAAGACAACCATAAGAATGTCAACCCAGAAGGCATAGTTGTACCCTCTATTTTATTTTATTGAAGGTTATAATATTCCATTACTCACCCAGTTTTATCCACGGGTAAAGCCTCACCTCTCCTGGACCCTGCTCAGGATAACGGAGGACACGCTCTAATGGAGAGAAGTGTAAAGTGTCTAAAATGAGACCCAAAGCTAATCGAGCAAAGTGTGCCTCTTATAAACAACTCTAAAAATGTTAACTTCCCTCACAATAGTGCTCAAAGGCTGGTAAACCTGTACATCACACACCTAGTCACGAAGGTAATGTAACATAAAGCGAAATAAACGAGCAGATTTGATAGCTATCGTAGGGGACTTGCTTGGTTTAAAAGAAAGAACCTACTGATTGGATCTGTGCTCGTAATCAAGGCAACATATATCATCATAAGAAGAGCAAAAACGGGTGTACCAATACGTAAAAAGACATATCCCGTGATGCTCGAATACTCGAATAAGATTAGCAGGCTGTTACCCTGTATAGGTCAACTTTCACAGACATAGATAGGTGACAACGCCTAGTAAACCTTGCTCTAACGCCGTAGATTGTGGTCTAAACAATGAAAAGAGGGGGAGGGGGGGAGGGGGAAAGAAACAAACTACCCTGTCCTTCGTTGCCTCGTGTGTAGACACTGAGTCAGGGGGGAGGCATCCGCCTACTGTGGAAGGCAGTATTTCAAAACCGCCATAGTTGGAGGCGGAGTCTCGTGTCTCGAGACACGCCTATTCCCGGGAATCTCACGTGTCGGATAGTAATATTAAACACGGAGATATATCAATCGATTCTTGTCAAACATGCCAGAATGTATTTGTAAATGAACGGAATCAAAAACTTCATGGGCAGAATCAAAAGTGTTTATTGCCCAAAAGCTCTGGCTCTCGTAGCGCGAGATTTGGACGAACTACAGAGTGACATCATCCGATGACAAAATGTAGTTCGGAAATCCACGCCCTTGTGTTCTCAATGGAAATGAACCTCTACTAAAGTAGTCTGTAAAATAAGCCCATGAATTTGATCTGGAGCATTACGAACCAATTCCCTAAGTCGTGTTGTTTCGGGGCCTCACGTAATTACGTCAGGATGACATCAGTGCATGGCCCATTATGATATGAAAGGGCGTAATCCTTAAATTTGTATTTTTAATATAACTAACCTGGTCAAAAGGTAGTATGGTCACTATGTAGATATTTATGCAACATGAGTCTCTTGCCTAACAGGAGTCATTTAAGGTTAACCCATGGAATATCATCGTTGCATGGCCCATTGTAATGTGAAAAAGGCGTAATCCTTATATTTTCAATTTAGCTATCCTGATCAAAAGGTAGTGTGGTCACTATGCAGACATATGTGTGACATGAGTATTTTCCCTAGCAGGAGTCATTTAAGGTTAACCCATGGAATATCATCATTTAATCCCAATGAGTCAGTTGAAAGTTTGTATACCCAACGTTGTTCTTTGTTAAACAAGAATTTCGGAACATCTCCCGTATGCGATGGTATAAAGGGCTTCTCAAGGATTGTCCAGTAGAAGTCCTCTTCTGTATGTTTCAGTTCTACAAAATGTCTTGTGAGTTTCGTTAGAGTCTTCCTGCATCTGAATGCACTCTTGTGTTCAAGCATCCTGAGGCGGACCTTCCGCGTCGTCATGCCAACATATTTAATAGCACATGGGCATGTCAAAAGGTAAATTACGTGTGAACTATTGCAGTTTGTAAAGTGTCGCTGCTCCCAGAGACGTTCGGTGCCAATATCAATTTCGGTGGTATGTCTCGTTTGTGGGCATATAGAGCAGCATCCACATGGGTGATGACCCGATGCTGCTGGTAAGTCCCATAGGGTTCCTAATGAACATTTAGGAATCTCTTTAGGGCGAGTATGCACCAGGCGATCACGCAGGTTGCTGGAGCGTCTGAAAGAGAACAAGGGAGGTTCAATTTCATCAGCACTAGCATTGAGAATACGCCAATGGCGATTCACAATCTTTTGTACCTGGTTGGATCTGGTACTGAAAGTACTCACAAATGTAAGACGGTTTAGTGCTGGCTTCTCTTGGGGTGGTTCTAGCAAAGATTCTCTATGATTGTTCGCTGCCCGTTTCCAAGACTGTTTAATCAGACGTTTTGGATAATTCCTCACCTCCAACTGTTGAGATAAACTTTCTGAATGTTTATAAAAAGTTTCTTTGGTGGAACAGTTCCGCCGGACCCGGAGAAACTGTCCGTACGGCAGATTATCTCTTAAAGACTTAGGATGCTGACTGTCATATAGTAAAAGAGAGTTTCTTGACATAGGTTTTCGAAAAAGTTCACTCTCCAGTCCTGTGGGAGTGGCATAAATAGATAGGTCGAGAAAAGACAGTCTCTCTTTATTTATTTCTACCGTGAAACGTAAGAATTGATTCTGATTGTTCAGCCACTCATGAAACCGTAGAATAGAGTGACGGTCAACTCTCCATATCACCAGAACAAGGCTGGATTAACAATCAGAAAGCAAAGTTTTTGCAAACCAACCACCCTACAGTACCCTATTTCTATACTTTGCCGAAAGTGCACAAGACCCAGAGACCCCCACCAGGGAGACCGATGATATCTGGTCTGGGATCTTTGTTAGAGCCCCTTTCAGAATTTGTGGACCACTTTCTACGACCTATCGTACGGACCATGCCGACGTATCTCCAAGATACAAAAGATGTCTTGCGAGTGATTCGAGGGATTGAATATAACCCAGAATCCGATTTTTTGGTATAATTCGACGTGGAATCCTTGTATACCTCCATACCCCAGGATGAGACTTTAGAGACCATCATGTCCATCCTGGAGGGTGCATCTTTGGATTCCCCCAATCCGGTTAAATTCATCATGGCTTTGGCTAGGCTCGCAATGAAAGAGAATTTCTTTCAATTTGAAGATACAACTTACCTCCAAGTATCAGGGACGAGCATGGGGAGTATTTTTGCTCTGTCCCTGGCAAACCTCTATGTCCACAGTTTCGAGCAGCAACACATCTTGAACCAACTAATTCGTTTTTTTCTTCCATTGTGTGGTGGAAACGGTATATAGATGATGTTCTGTTGATATGGAGAGGTGACCGTGACTCTATTCTACAGTTTCATGAGTGGCTGAACAATCAGAATCAATTCTTATGTTTCACGGTAGAAATAAATAAAGAGAGACTGTCTTTTCTCAACCTATCTATTTATGCCACTCCCACAGGACTGGAGAGTGAACTTTTTCGAAAACCTATGGAAGAAACTCTCTTTTACTATATGACAGTCAGCATCCTAAGTCTTTAAGAGATAATCTGCCGTACGGACAGTTTCTTCGGGTCCGGCGGAACTGTTCCACCAAAGAAACTTATTATAAACATTCAGAAAGTTTATCTCAACAGTTGGAGGCCAGGAATTATCCAAAACGTCTAATTAAACAGTCTTGGAAACGGGCAGTGAACAATCATAGAGAATCTTTGCTAGAACCACCCCAAGAGAAGCCAGCACTAAACCGTCTTACATTTGTGAGTACTTTCAGTACCAGATCCAACCAGGTACAAAAGATTGTGAATCGCCATTGGTGTATTCTCAATGCTAGTGCTGATAAAATTGAACCTCCCTTGTTCTCTTTCAGACGCTCCAGCAACCTGCGTGATCGCCTGGTGCATACTCGCCCTAAAGAGATTCCTAAACGTTCATTAGGAACCCTATGGGACTTACCAGCAGCATCGGGTCATCACCCATGTGGATGCTGCTCTATATGCCCACAAACGAGACATACCACCCAAATTGATATTGGCACCGAACGTCCCTGGGAGCAGCGACACTTTACAAACTGCAATAGTTCACACGTAATTTACCTTTTGACATGCCCATGTGCTATTAAATATGTTGGCATGACGACGCGGAAAGTCCGCCTCAGAATGCTTGAACACAAGAGTGCATTCAGATGCAGGAAGATTCTAACGAAACTCACAAGACATTTTGTAGAACTGAAACATACAGAAGAGGACTTCTACTGGACAATCCTTGAGAAGCCCTTTATACCATCGCATACGGTAGATGTTCCGAAATTCTTGTTTAACAAAGAACAACGTTGGATATACAAACTTTCAACTGACTCATTGGGATTAAATGATAATATTCCATGTGTTAACCTTAAATGACTCCTGCTAGGGAAGATACTCATGTCACACATATGTCTGCATAGTGACCACACTACCTTTTGATCAGGATAGCTACATTGAAAATATAAGGATTACGCCTTTTTCACATTACAATGGGCCATGCAACGATGATATTCCATGGGTTAACCTTAAATGACTCCTGTTAGGCAAGATACTCATGTTGCATAAATATCTACTTAGTGACCATACTACCTTTTGACCAGGTTAGCTATATTAAAAATACAAATTTAAGGATTACGCTCTTTCATATCATAATGGGCCATGCACTGATGTCATCCTGACGTAATTACGTGAGGCCCCAAAACAACACGACTTAGAGAATTGGTTTGTAATGCTCCAGATCAAATTCATGGGCTTATTTTACAGACTACTTTAGTAGAGGTTCATTTCCATTGAGAACACAAGGGCGTTGATTTCCGAACTACATTTTGTCATCGGATGACGTCACTCTGTAGTTCGTCCAAATCTCGCGCTACGAGAGTCAGAGCTTTCGGGCAATAAACACTTTTTATTCTGCCCATGAAGTTTTTGATTCCGTCCATTTACAAATACCTTCTGGCATGTTTGACAAGAATCGATTGATATATCTCCGTGTTTAATATTTCTATCCGACACGTGAGATTCCCGCGAATAGGTGTGTCTCGAGACACGAGACTCCGCCTCCAACTATGGCGCTTTTGAAATACTGCCGTCCACAGTAGGCGGATGCCTCCCCCCTGACTCAGTGTCTACACACGAGGCAACGAAGAACAGGGTAGTTTGTTTCTTTCTCCCGCCCCCTCCCCCCTCTTTTCATTGTTTAGAACACAATCTACGGCGTTAGAGCAAGGTTTACTAGGCGTTGTCACCTATCTATGTCTGTGAAAGTTGACCTATACAGGGTGACAGCCTGCTAATCTTATTCGAGTATTCGAGCAACACGGAATATGTCTTTTTACGTATTGGTACACCCGTTTTTGCTCTTCTTATGATGATATATGTTGCCTTGATAACGAGCACAGATCCAATCAGTAGGTTCTTTCTTTTAAACCAAGCAAGTCCCCTACGATAGCTATCAAATCTGCTCGTTTATTTAGCTTTATGTTACATTACCTGCGTGACTAGGTTTGTGATGTACAGGTTTACCAGCCTATGAGCACTATTGTGAGAGAAGTTAACATTTTTAGAGCTGTTTATAAGAGGCACACTTTGCTCGATTAGCTTTGGGTATCATTTTAGACACTTTACACTTCTCTCCATTAGGGCGTGGCCTCCGTTATCCTGAGCAGGGTCTAGGAGAGGTGAGGCTTTACCCCTGGATAAATCTGGGTGAGTAATGAATTATTATAACCTTCAATAAAATAAAATAGAGAGGTACAACTATGCCTTCTGAGTTGACATCCTTATGGTTGTCTTTTATTTTCTATAGGTGTGAGACTACTCCAGTTTCGACACGGAGCAAGTTGATTATGGTCTAAATTTGTCCATTCATATCCTTTTTGATTCACTTCACATTTTGCATAGTTTTACTTACATTCATGTCGCGGTAGCAAATCTTTAAGAACAGAGGCCCTGAAGAAAGCCTATCGAACCCCGTTTTCCGAATGGCTGAAACATGTTGGCCCCTTTTTGAGATAGTCGATATTTGTTTATGACTGTCCCGTCATTTGCACTGTTCTTGTTTTTAATTAGAGGGTGAAAACAATCATTAGAATAAAAATTACAGACTCCTGTTTTCCCCACTCTATTTTATCATCACCACATTACTTTGCTTACACTGCACATATTCCCATACTTTGTTATCTAACTCATGGTCAACACGGTGTGTGTGGGTTTGACTCACTGAGAACTTTCAAACGATTGAGTGTGGATACGGTCCCAATTACCTAGGGACAGACCACCCCAGTTGTTTTGGATGACCACATGAGAATATAGATCAAAAAGAGATCTTTGATGGGAATCCTTGATCCTGATCTTTGAGTCTCACTGACAACCACTAGTGATCTTGTCTTGGTGGCATAAGTAGGTACTCTTCATTTACACAGACCATATAGCGATCTGTTATTTACCATTGTATTGACTGTATTTGCAATTGGATTAGGATTTACTGTACCTAATTCCTGAAATTAAGACCCCTAGTTCTCTGTCTGTTGTTCAACATATTATGTGGGGGATATGAACTATGGCAGGTCTTTAAATATCCCTCGGACCCTTCTTTCTCTCTGTGGTGTTATTTTTTTTAGATATTCATGGATCTCAGTTGAGGATGCAAGTCTTGGAATTGTTTCCGATTAGCTGCTGTAGCTGGAGGTAAATCTTGCGTAATAAACACCTTCTGGCAAGACCATTGAAGAGATCCCGCCTTTTTAGCCACAGATAGTATTTGCATTAGTTCATTGAATTGAATAAAGAGGATAATAATTCCTCTGGGATGCGAGTTGGACCCTGATGAAGACAGGGGACCAAGATGATGAGCCCATTGGATGGACCTCGGAGAAGTAGAAGGTAGGCAGAAGATTCACTGTATAAGATTGAGAGGAAGGTGATGATATTGGGGCCTACAGAACCTTCTGGAATACCAAAGAGATGAAGGTTATTCCTCCTATTCCTGTTTTCAAAGTTTTCTGTTAGACATTTAAGTTGAGCAATATCTTTGAGAGGTGTTAGGTGTGGAATCCTCAATGTTGCTCACTCTTTGTTCTAATGTGGAGATGTGTTGGTCATGTGAGGACCATTTTTCCTCAAAGTGTTGTAATTAAGTGTTAGTTTGAGCCATAAATGGTTTTAATGCTCTTAATGCCTCCATGACATCCTCCACAGTTAAATGGGGAGGGAATTTGGTGGGAGAGCCAATATCTTGTTTTGGCTGTTTGACCAATGCATTGGTTTTAGACTTTTTGGGAATTGTGCTAATGGCGTCGGACGGGTAAGAGTTCTCCCTGACAAATGGTGAAGCATTTTCCATAGTAGCAGAGGATGCCAGGATAATTTTAGATTTAGAAGGGTGCAATAGATGTAGAGGAAAGAAGGTAAATCGGTCAGATATAAAATGAAAATTTCAGGAGCCAAAGTCAAAAAGAGTAGCAAGATAAGAACTGCCTCATGTGAAGCAGGACAAATCAATATTGAGCCTCTAGCAAGAAAGTCATATGAAGTAATACATAGTTGAGGGAGATCATGCAAGTAATAAATGATTGTCAATATTTCTCTATCTTGAAAAGAGACAAAATAAAAAGCCACAATTACCAGCATTTAAAAGATGTGGAACACCGCAGGAGGTCGCAAGGTATTTGTACCATTATGGGAATGCTACTTCTCAGGAACGTTATTGTGAGGAGAAAATGTTTGCTGCAGTGTGCGACTCATGTCGGGATGGCGGTAGAAGGCTAAATTTGAATTTTAAAAAGGTAATGCAGCCATTATCTTAATGTGGCTGTGCTGCAATGTCTAAAAAGGTCAGAGGGCTGAAGAAATAATGGTCTGAAACATGCCATATCCTGCTGAAACACCAAAGCTGCACAGAGTTCTACAGACCAGCAGCCATCTTGAGCTGTGTCCAATCGTGACCACCCATGTTTCTGCAGTTTTGGTAATTTCATATTAAAAAATATTGTATAGAGGGGGGTATGGCCAAGATGGTGACCTGATCGGACTCAACTCCTGGAGGCTCCTCGCTGTGGGTCCCCCCTTCCCGGTTTTTTAAACTCAGAATCCCCAACTGTGCACCCCAAAACAGTGGCACAGACTGGGTATACGGAGCGCCATCACGGGAGCAGCTTGAATGGTCAAGGACGGCGCAGCGACTCCTATATCGGCTTGGCGCTTTCTGACTGAAAATGACGCCTAGGCCGTGAACGCCACGAAAAGTTGCAGCGGCTGATGAACAATAGACCCTGGTGGTAGAGAGACACTGCCAGACTGGATACGGGCTACTGTGGGGACGCTTGCAGTCCCGAGAAGGCGAGCGGCTGAGTGTGAAAACATGCTCCGGCCATGGGAGGACGACGAGCAGGGTATGGCGGGCCGGGCGATGCCAAAATCAAGCCCGAGGCTGAAGGGCCTACACCGGTGAGGGCTGGGTGCCAGCGATTGCGGCTGACGGCGGTGCCGCAGGGCAGCAGCCAAGGGAACGACTGAGGGCCAAGAGGTGAACCGAGGCATAACCCGGTTCCACGTCTCCCTGTGGGGAGAAGCGGTGAGTGCGATCCTGCGGGCCCCCAACTAAGATAAGGCGCAAAGCACAGGAGAGTGGCAGGAGGGCCTCCACAGGCCGGGAGATCGACCTCAGCCCCCCACAGAGTCTACCTCGGAGGAGTGTGGTTGACGGCAGCCGAGTTCCACAGTGACGGTCACCAGGCTCAATACCTGCAGTCCTTGAATGACAGGGCCGACAATAGGGGTTGTCTGCAAGAGGAACCAACCTGCAAGCAGCGAGCAGAGCGTAGCCCATGTGAGTGGCGGTCCTCACTGGCAGGCCCCAGTGAGGAGCAAAGCAGTGGCCTGGGGCAGGGCTGCGCACTGCGGACCTAACTGCATTACCACATCCGGACAAATGGGGCCCGCCGCAGCAGCGAGATTTGGCTGCCATTTTCGGGCACTCAACGGCTGGGCCCCCATACACGAGGTTGTCCATAGAGAGGGAGTACGCACCGGGGTCCCGGGCAAGGTGCACAATACATATCCAGCAGAGGTAGAGAGACGCCTACGTAGTCGGACTGCCCATCTGAGGCCTACCACGACACCTATGCAGACCTCAACAATGTCGCTGCGCAAGAGGGGCCACAGGTGAGGCAATCTGATACAAGGAGAGGCCTGGTGGATGGCTGGGACTGGAGAGTTCACACACTTTGACAAACCCACATTGAACTGCCACCAGAGCCCCTGGGAGGGGGTGGAGAGCCCCTTGGCCTTTTTCTACAACTCGGCGTGACTGTCAGGGTAATCCAGCACTGGGGGCCCGGTCAGGGAGGCCTGCGGTGGGTGTGCAGATACGAGGAGGTGACGCAGGAGGATGCTTGCAGGAAAGGAATTAGTCCAGGAAAGGCAACCTCACCTCAGGCCTTGGATAGTTGGATCCCCAGGCATCTCTTGCGCAGCTGTGCAACTGCAGATCATAAGGGCAGGTGGGGTGCCTCAAGATGGCTAGAAAGAGGAAGAAGTGGGAGAGAATGCTCAGAGAAATGCTCACCAAAACCGCAACTACAGGGGACAAATGGGGACTTACTTCACCATCATCCAAACCCCACACAGAACGAGAGCAAAAAGACATGCCTATCACTATAGAGTTTCTGGAAATGCTCTTTAACACGCTCCGGGACGATTTTCAGGCGCTGAAACAGGAGGTGGCAGGCGAAGTAGGAGAAATACGCCGAGATGTTGACGAACTCAGGGAGCATGTAGCTGCCATTGAGAATGGAGAACAGTCCAAAAATGAGGAGGTAGAGCTCCTACAGCAAGAAATCATCGGCCTAAAGGATCAGCAGGTGGATCTACAGGCACACACTGAGGATTTGGAGAATCAGTCACGACGCAATAATATCCGCATCAGGGGAGTCCCGTTGCGAGAAGAAGGGGCAGACGTGGCCAGATATCTCCAGGGCCTCTTCAGGGAAATCTTAGGTGAGCCCTCGGACATTGAGATCCGCATCAATCGAGCACACAGAGTGGGAGGCGAGCGTCGGCTCCAAAACCTGACATTCTGGCCTTCCTGCTGGACTTCCCGTTGAAAGAACGTATACTGCGGGAGGCAAGGCAGAAACAACCTCTCAAATATCATGGTCACCCCGTAGCCCTCTACCAAGATCTGGCCTCCATCACCCTGTAGAAAAGGAAAGCATTGAAGGAAGTGACAGCCTACTTGAAAGACAAAGGAGTGCCGTATTCATGGGGCCACCCCTTCCACCTGATCTTTAAATGGAACTGCAAGATACAGCAGATGCGATCACTCAAAGAAACTTGCGAACTTCTGGGCCTAGCACGCCATAGCCCGGCGTCCTCCCCTAATCCTTCGCAGCAGTCGACGGGGAGCGGATGGCAGAGAGTGGGTCGTAGACACTCACCCACAGCTGAATCGAAGCCAGATCAAGTAGCTATATCCCAGGGAAGGGCATCTGCCCTGGAAGCGGTGTTGCGGGACACCTCGACTCCCGAATAAACTTAAAGAAGCACATGAGGATCCCCCAGCACTGAACTATGGCTGACCGGGGTGGGGGCGGGAGGGAGGTGGGGTCGCCTGGGCTGCACGAGGACCCTACTCTTTTTTTTCCCATTTGCCGGCAACTTTGGAAGGCGGGCATTGGACAATGGTAGTTTGTTGGGTTGTTCTGTTGGGGGTTAGGGTGGGGGGAGCGTTGAGGGGTGGGTTAGACAGGAAAAGTGGGGTAAGGGGGAGGGCTGGGGCATGGGTAGGGGGAAGAGGGGAGTGACGGGGGTGTGAAGGAACCAGTGTGTTACCCAGGGCGAGGTCTCAGGAAGGGCATTTAGCAGTGGCAGATATCCGCTGACAAAGCTGCATCACTCCACAACGACACTATGTCGAGACCTACTGTAAAAGTTGTTACCCTTAATGTAAAGGGGCTAAATAACCCCATCAAATGAAGAGCCATCCTGTCATATTTAGAGAAACCCACCTGTTGTCTAGAGATTGGCATAGAATGAGATCCCTGGCTTTCCCCCAGCAGTTTTACTCCTCTACTATGGATAAGAAAGCGGGGGTAGCTTCACTGGTTGCTAGACACTTCCATAGCACAGTGGGTGATAAGGTGGCAGAGATTAAAGGCAGACTACTGGTGCACACAGTGAGGGTGGGTGGAACGAGTATGGTTATAATGTCTCTCTATGTCCCTAACTCAGGTCAGGAAACCTTTCTCAAGGGCACTTTGTCAGAACTTCTAAGATCTCAGGATAAACACGTTCTTGTAGGACGGGACCTCAATCTTGTTATGGATTCAGAAATAGATAGTTCTGGCCACCGCTATGGCTCTACAGGAGCAATATCGACCGATGGGAGGAACTGGATGAGACAGAGGGGACTACTGGATCTTTGGCTGGAGGCCCACCCTAGGAGCACACATTACTCTTTTTACTCACATGTGCACCACACATATGTCAATTAGATCACTTTATTGGTTCCTCTGAACTTAACACACTAGTAGACGATGTGGAATAATTCCAGCAGCACTCTCCGACCACGACGCTGTGTCAGTGTCTCTCACAGTCCCTCACACTAAAACATCTAGAGGGAGGTGGCTATTACGGGAATCCTTACTACTCAGGAAGGAGTTGACCCAACAGCTCCATAAATGTATTACAGACTATCTCACGACAAATGACAAGCTTGACACACTTTTATCTGCGCTGTGGGGGGCTTAAAGTGGCGGTGAATGGAAACTGATAGCCATATCAGCAGTAGAAACCAAAGAGCGAAAAGAAAAAAGGGAAACACTTACGGCCAAGGTAGTGGAACTCGAAAGAGTGCATAGTCGCACAGACGCTCCCAGGATATGGCGGCAATTGAAGGCGGCCTGGGCACAGCTCGCAGGCCAGGACCTCGACCGAGCTGAGTACCCGGCCCTGGGGCTCAAGCACACATATTATGTAGGAGGTGACAAAACTGGGCATCTCCTCGCGCGCAAACTCAACTCGCATTTAACGCTCTAAAATCGCTGCCCTCCATGACACTCATAGGAGGGAAGATAGGGAACGATGACCAGATAGCGAAGGCATTTATGGACTTCTATGCTTCTCTCTACAGCAAAGACCTGACTATCGACACAAATGGGGAGGCCTACCTCTGCCACGGCTAATAATACATCTGGAGCAACAGCTCTAGATGCGCCTATTATGATAGAAGAGGTGGTCGGAGCGATCGCTCACCTCAAGCCCCTTAAATCTCCGGGGCCTGACGGCTTCTCAGCTGGCTTTTATAAAACATTCTGCCCACTTTTAGCACCAATTTTAACTCGACTCTTTAATTCCTTTCAGGGGCCAGGTTCTGTACCCTGGGACATGCTGGAGGCAGACATAATTGAAGGAAGGATGTCACCCAGTGTGGCGCTTATAGACCAATATCCCTACTTAATCTGGATCTAAAACTTTTTACAGGGGTCCTCACAGCCAGATTGGGTCCACGGTTGCCTGGCATCATCGAGCCGGATCAATCTGGTTTTATTCCAAACCGACAATGCAGCGATAACACTAAACGCCTCATGCACCTCGTGGATAAGGCCCACTGCAATGGGATGGATGCCATGCTACTGTCGATTGACGCTGAAAAGGCATTTGATAGGGTAGACTGGGAGTTTCTAGACAAAATGCTGGCACACTTTGGCATTGGGGAACGCTTTAGGGCCTGGGTCGCGAGCTGCTACGATAAGCCGTGGGCGTCGATACGAGTTAAGGGTACAAACTCACGCCCATTTGACATTAGAAGGGGCACGAGGCAGGGATGCCCGCTGTCACCCCTACTCGTTGCGTTATATGTAGAACCCCTAGCCCAGAGGATCAGAGACAACTCCGACATAGTAGGTATTCCCTTTGGAGGGGAACACCATACAATCAGTCTGTACTCAGACGACATCCTGGCAGCTTTAGAAACACCCAAGATGTCAGTGCCGGCCTTCCTGCGAGAGTTGGAGGCCTTTGGGAGAACGTCCGGCTTCAAAATGAACACGGGGAAATCAATGCACCTACCCCTAGGGTGTAACGACCTTATGCCACAAGACACATCTCCAGAATATGGGGACCTCCGATTGTACGCCTCGATCCCATACCTGGGATTGTTCTAACCCCAAATACAGAGCAGACAGTCACCCTGAACTACGGGAAACTCACCTCCCAAATACAAGGAGATCTGAGAAGATGGCAGCAACAACCACTGTCTTTACTTGGCCACATTGCGGCGGTAAAGTTGTCCATCTTACCTAAAATATTATATGTTTTTCAAACCGTCCCAGTTGAGCCCCCCATGGGAACACTCCGAAAGCTGCAAGATGCCATACAACATTTCATGTGGGCTGGGAAGAGGCCGCGAATGCGCAGAGACCTCTCTCCCCGACCTCCGGATGAGGGAGGGCTGGGGATCCCTAACATTCTAAAGTACTTTCAAGCAGCCCAACTTCGGTACCAATTGGAATGGAGCTGGCCTTAATCGGAGAAGAGGTGGCTCTTCCAGGACAGACCGATGGTGCAGTCAGCCCTATGGAGGATACCCTTTCTGAGTCGAACCGACAGACCGAAATATCTAAACAAATCCCCAATCACCCGCACTGTGACGTGGGAATGGGATATGGTTGCGACTAAGAAGGTACTTACCTCGTTCCCCTCACTGCTTACGCCATTGCTGAACAATCCTGAGTTTGTACCCGGGATTGACAGACGAGCATTTTTGCAATGGCCCACCTTGGAGTGCAAATCCGCAGGCCATTTATTTGACTTAGACGGGTTTCTTAAGTTCTCAGATATCTCACAGCTATACGATCTCACTGACCGGAAAAGATACCAGTACTTCCAGCTGAGGCACTGGTTGATGCACCCGGAGATACGCCCGCTAGTGGGTAGAAATCTGACGACTTACGAGAAATGGCTGGTCACCAAGCAGACAGACCGAAAGCTGATCACTGACCTTTACCGGATGTTCTGTTCACTGAAGCAAGTAGTGCTCGTCAGGTCATAAACGCTGGGAGAAAGAGCTGGGGAGAGCACTTTCTGAACAGGAATGGGAGGCCATATACTATACAGCAAACCACGCCGCTAGAAACACGGCGAGCAGAGAAGCAGCGGTCAAGGTAGCACCTTATTGTTAATGTTAATGTTAATGTTAGGTGGTGTTTTATATAGCGCTCGGCTACTCCGGGGAGTGTCCCGGCGCTTTATGACCTACAATGGGCAGGCGAAAAAGGGACATGGCCTACTGAATAAATAGCCAGGATTTCAGGTCTTTTCTGAAAGCCAACAGATTGGAGTTCCGGCGAAGAACAATTGGCAGGGTATTCCAGAGCTGAGGTGACAGGCGCTTGAAAGACCGGCCCCCAGTCCGTGCTCTTCTTATAACTGGGACCACAGCAAGAGACTGCGACGCTGACCTCAGCGATCTGACAGGAAGATAGAGAGGCAGCCGTTTTTTAATATATTTGGCCCCGGAAGCATGAAAGGCCTTGTGGGCCAGAGTAAGTGCCTTGAAGACTATCCGTTTACGGATAGGCAGCCAATGTAGAGACCGCAAGAGGTCAGATGCTTTGGCTCGGCTATGTAGGCCAAAGATGGCCCGCGCAGCCGAGTTCTGGACCACCTGCAGACGTTGAAGAAGGTACTCCGGCAAGCCCAACTACAGGACATTGGCATAGTGAAGCCGCGACCCAATGAGGGCCTGCACCGTAATTTTCCAATGCGCCAACGGGAGCAGAGGAAGAAACTTACGGAGCATCCTAAGGAGGCCGAAACATGTTCCTGCTAAGCCAAGAATCTGGGACTTCAGCGTCAAGCCGTTATCGATTTTAAGACCGAGGTTCTTGGCTATCGTAGATGCAGCCGATGGAGGAAACATATCTAAAGGCCACCAATCCTGCCAGCTCAGATCAGATCGACAGCCGAAGAAGAGCACCTCAGATTTATCTGAGTTGCACTTGAGGCTGTTTAGCTGGAACCATTTAAAAACAGCCCCAAGGCACCCTCGGATGCTCTCTCCATCAAACTCCGACCCCTTCCCACAAGTGAAGAGGAGCTGGGTATCGTCGGCATATGATACGATCTGGGCCCCATTTGACTCCGCCAGTGTCGCCAGAGGGGTCATAAAGATGTTAAATAGAGTAGGGCTCAAAACAGAGCCCTGGGGAACTCTGACCTCCAATGGCGGCACTACAGCGGAACAAGGAGGGGCCCAGACCGTTTGGCAGCGGCCCGCTAGAAAAGATCTAAACCAGCTGAGCACCGTCCCGCTCAGACCAACTTCACTGAGTCTGGTGAGGAGACCCTCATGGGGGACGGTGTCAAAGGCCGCCGACAGGTCCAGCATCAGCAGCATGGCCTTGCCTCCTACATCCAATACCTCCTTGATTGCCTCCGTCACTTCCAATAGCGCCGTCTCGGCGCTATTGGAAGTGCACCAGTCCGATTAAACAGGGGTAATCTCGACCGCAGTCCGACTTGCTGGAGGGGGTGTGACGAGGAGGGCACACTGACTCATCTGCTGTAGGAGTGCCGAGAAGTGAAGGGATATTGAATGGAGGTTCTCAATGACATCGACAAACAATTTAACACTGAAAATCCTTGTTTTCCAGCTGATACACTCTTGGGGCTGCCCAATGCACTTACATTTCCATTGAAATCAGTTAGGGGAAACAGATGTGATTAACAATGGGGGCGGCTGTTCAACATATCCTATCACTATGGGGTAAACAGACTCGCCCTTAGCACACGGGGTGGCTACATAAGTTATGGTACATAGTGGGTATGAAACGCATCCAGGCCAATCTCACCCAAACCATGTCCTGTCCTCTTTTAACACTATATGGCAACCGTTATTAGCTCTACTGGCATTAGAATTTGATGAAGTCACAGGCTCACAGATTCTTGAACGCCAGAGGACGTCTCTGAAGAATAGATATACCTTAACCTTCATAGGAGCCAACCGAACTCGAAATGACTACAGCACACCGGCTCCGGGAGGGGGTGGGTTGAGGGGGGTAAGGGGTTTGGGGTCTTATTATTTGGTCAAATTGAGTTTGTTTTGTGTGTACCTAGCAGGGGCCCTCGCCCTGCCGGGCAACTTTGGACATTTGCCTCACAGACGACCTCTAGCTGCGAAGATGTTGGGTGGTTGGGTTGGAGTTGGAGAGGGTCCTGCTTACTCAAACAGGAATATGTGGGGTTTGTATTGTGTCTACTTTATTGCCTGAAACTCAATAAACTAACGTTAATACAAATATTGTATAGAAACCCTCTATTTTAGGCGTGAGCCAGAAGACTTTCTAGAAGACCTTGATGCTGCTAGGGATGCTGTATGTTTCTCTCCTAATTTTGCTGTTCATTTCTGTTAGACCTGTCAGTCTAAGGATGGTTTTCCCCCAAAATGTTCGCCTTCACTCCTCCTATTTTTTTCAATTAAATTTCTGCTGGTCTTAGGACTCTGCAAACTTTACCACTGCTTACCAGCGCTAAAGTGATTGTGCTCTCTCTCTAAAACGTGGTGGAATTGGCTTATACACAGTTGCCACATTTAATTTACTTGTAAGTCCATAGTAAAGTGGTACTGCATACACCTATTTAAATGCTACTAATGGGCCTACAGTACCTATTGTGCCACCCACTTAAGTAGCCCTTTAAATGTTTATCCAGCCTGCCACTGCACATTATGCAGTTTTAACCCCTCCCATGCCCATGACGAGCTCAGCTCGTCATGAGCCACGGTGCTCCGGTGCGCATGACGAGCTCAGCTCGTCATGGCCCGTAGAACGCTCGCACGCTGGGCTAATTCCCCTGCTGTGCTGAGCATTCCATTAAACGGGCATGGTCGTGAAGAGCTGAGCTCGTCATGAGCACCGGAGCACCGTGGCTCATGACGAGCTGAGCTCGTCATGAGCATGGGGGCGCTGTGCGTGCCCCCGCATCCCAGCACAGCAGGGGAATAGCCCCAGCAGCCAAGGGGTTAAACTGTCATTTCGATCTGGTGAAATAAACCTTTTTAGACGCCCAAACCTTCCTTTTTAGGTCTCGACCTGCCAATGCGCCTGCGCATTGCTGGCGAGACATATAGAGGGCCACCAGCAAATCCTACCAAGAGGTTTTGGAGTACGGATTATGCCTAGTGCATGTGAGGCATTCAAGCGCAAAGCTTCGCCAGCGAGCGCTCGGCCTCACTTCCTGTCTTACTTTCATTATCGCTCACACCCCATATGCTCTCTCGTTCCCTCCCACCCTTCCGACTTCAAATGAACGCCGCTCCCCTGCTCCACCATTTGTCTGCCTCGCATCAGACTTCAAAGCTGCCGCTCCCCAGCCCGCCGCATCAGTGCCTCGCATCAGACTTCAAAGCCGCTCCCCCCCACAGATAGTAATATGCCACAGCTTTACAGATAGTTTTCAGTTTCCTTTTTTACCGTTGCAATACTCCTTTGCTTTTAATAAAAACCTTTCGCTCCAAACATGCATTTCATGTACAAACTACCCCTAGCGTTCCTCACCATTTTTCCCCATATGCTCGTTCCCGCCCACCCTTCCGACTTCAAATGAACGCCGCTCCCCTGCTCCACCATTTGTCGGCCTCGCATCGGACTTCAAAGCTGCCACTCCCCAGCCCGCCGCATCAGTGCCTCACATCGGACTTCAAAGCCGCTCCTCCCCCCCACAGATAGTACTATGCCACAGCTTTACAGATAGTTTTCAGTTTCCTTTTTTTTTTCCGTTGCAATACTCCTTTGCTTTTAATAGAAACCTTTCGCTCTAAACATGCATTTCACGTACAAACTACCGCTAGCGTTCCTCACCATTTTTCCCTGCTTTACATACTACGCTTTATATACTACCTCATACTTTACTACATTTGTTATCTAGGTAGTATACTTCTTTGGCCGCAGAATTATACTTTTTTATGCAAATTTAACTTAAGGCTGCTATTTTACGGTACATACAAATATGTATGTTACACTAACACGCAACACACCAATTGCTTTGCACTTTGCTTGCAGTTTAGTTCGCCTTTTAATATTTCCTGTATTTCTTCCTTTCATCGCATTGCTTTTCTCAGCAAAACCCTTTGCTTAGGCACACATTGCAACTAAAGCTGCTTAATTTGTCGCTACTACACATTATGTACTGCAAAGCAAATAGTTAAAATATGTTAAACATGACTCGCCAACAGTAATTACCTCTTTTAAACATTTCCTCTTTGCATATGCTTCTGAAACTCACCAATATTAGTGTTTCCTAGTTCGTATGCTCACTCGTTACTGCTTATATTATAAGTTGCTTTCTAAATACTAATGCTGCTACTGCTAATATTATAAGTTGTTTCAAAAGTACTAACGCTGTTGTTTACTCCCTATGTGTGTAGCTTGTTCTCAGCGCTAACCAGTAAGTAACTTGATTTGCTTTATCAAAATTCACCCGTGCTCAGTTTGTTCTTATTGAAAAGATGTGAAAAGCTGAGCTGCCATTCTCTGTCTTACCCACATCGACTCTTTGTGCACTCGTGGCAAAGTCGTCAGGGCGGGAGACATGAATGTGTTCATAATCATGTAAAAAGAAATCACTTAAAAAAAAATGCACAAAACACTGCAAAGATTTATGACTTGTACCAGGGTGAACATCTGCATTTCAACCTCTTTCCACCTCTCTCTCTCTCTCTCTCTCTCTCTCTCTCTCTCTCTCTCTCCCTACCTCTCTCTCTACCTCTCTCTATCTACCTCTCTCTCTCTACCTCTGTCTCACTCTACCTCTCTCTCTCTCTTCTCTCTCACTCTACCTCTCTCTCTCTACCTCTCTCTCTCTACCCCTCTCTCTATACCCCTCTCTCCCTACCCCTCTCTCTCTACCCCTCTCCCTCTACACCTCTCTCTCTACCCCACTCTCTCTACCCCTCTCTCTCTACCTCTATCTCTCTACCTCTCTCTCTCTCTCTCTCTCTCTCTCTCTCTCTCTCTCTCTCTCTCTCTCTCTAACTCTCTCTACCTCTCTCTCTACCTCTCTGTCTCTACCCCCTCTCTCTCTACCTCTCTCTCTCTCTACCTCTGCACGCCTCACACTGCTGCATGCCTCACACTGTTGCATGCCTCACACTGCTGCACGCCACACAATGCTGCACACCACATAGTGCTGAACGCCAAACAGTGCTGCACGCCACACAGTGCTGCACTCCTCACACTGCTGCACGCCTCACACTGCTGCACACTGCTGCATTACTCACAGTGCTGCATGCTGCACACTGCTGCACACCTCACACTGCTGCACACTGCTGCACGCCGCACACTGCTGCACGCCTCACACTGCTGCACGCCACAAATTGCTGCACGCCTCACACTGCTGCACGCCTCACACTGCTGCACGCCTCACAACACCACCACATCACTGTAGGACACCACCACATCACTGTGGGACACCACCACATCACTCTAGGACACCGCCACAACACTCTAGGACACCACCACATCACTCAGGGGCACCACTCAGGGGCACCACCACATCACTCAGGGACACCACCACATCACTCAGAGACTCCACCACTTCACTCGGGGACACCACCACATCACTCTGGGACACCACCACTTCACTCGGGGACACCACCACATCACTCGGGACACCACCACATTACTCTGGGACACCACCACATCACTCTGGGACACCACCATATCACTCTGGGACACCACCACTTCACTCTGGGACACCACCACATCACTCTCGGAAAACAACCACATCAGTCTGGGACACCACATCATCACTCAGCCTAACCACATCATCACTCAGCACCACAACTGCATCACTCAGCACCACAACAGCACTGTCCTTGCTTGCTACCAACAAGCATTGCCATAGCCAATAGGACTCGCATTAGGAAAGTGTAAGCTATTGGCTTTGTGATTAACAATGCTATTATTTATGTATTTTCAAAGCTAACACATATTAAAAAAAAATGTAATTTACAATACCAATATCTCACACTTTCCTAATGCGAGACCTATTGCATAGCAAATGCTTGTTAACCCCTTCGCTGCTAGGCCTTTTCCCCTCCTGTGCTAAGGCTTTTTTTGGCGTTTTGGAGTAGTGCGCGCTTAGGCCCTTGTAACTTTTTGACCACATAAGGTATCCGCGCCAAATTTGCGTCCTTTTCTTCCAACATCATGTGGATTCTAAAGGCGCCCAGGGTTTGTGGATTCCCTTGGAGGGGTCCCAGAAATTAACCAAAATATAGTGATTTTTTTGTTTTTTTCAGAAAAATGAGAAAAACGGGCTGCAAATGAAAGCCTCTGGGTTTTTCCCTGAAAATGGTATCACAAAAGGGTTTGTGGGGCTGAAATCTCCATTTTCTCAGCTTTCAGGGAATGACAGTCTTTTGTCATAGAACCGAAATTTTTCACTCAGTTTTGGCATTTTTCTGGGACATAGCCTATTTTTGCTATTTTTAGAGCTTTCCACCTCCTTCCAGTTAATGGTAGAAATGAGTTTGAAAGCAATAACGGATCCTGGAAAGCTTTACATTTTTCAAAGGTAGACAAAATTCTGAATTTAGAAAGGGGTCATTTGTCTAAATCCATGAAGGTTTCGTTATAGAAACTAACAGTTAGATATTGGAATATTTGAAATTTTGTTGAAAAAAACAGCCTTTTGTCTCAACGTTTTCACCTATAACTTTTTCTAATTTTGTCAGCTCTTGGAAAGCAATATACCGTTACATTTGTTAGACCTTCCTGGTTGTGGGGATATATAGGACTTGTAGTTTCACCAAGAACCCGACGAACCCAGATCAAAAAACTGAGCAGCAACTTGCAATGGTATTTTTTCATTTACTGGGTATAGTGCACTTTGTCTTGGAAAATGTATACATGGAATAATCTGTATGAAAGACACCTATGTATTTCTGAATTGGGTACAAATTATAGAGTTCAGAAACAGTATATAATTGCACATTTTCAAAGTTGGGAATACTCATACTAGCATGAGAATTATTGGTCATTTTTCATAAAGATTTTTTTTATACACAATGTCTTTCATTGAAAGGGAGAAATGCATGAAAGCTCAATTGGTAATAACAGTTGATTTACAAATCTGAATTACCACAAGTGTCCCGATAAAAACTGTACCTCACTTGTGTGGGTCGGCCTTGTGCCTGCGACAGGAAACGGCGCAAAATGCAACGTGGTCACACCTACATTTTGCAGTTTCAAATTGACCCTTTTTTGGCAAAGTGCCTACCTGTAGTTTTTGCACCCTAGCTCTGCCGGCACCTAGGGAAACCTAGCAAACCTATACATTTTTGAAAAGTAGACACCCAGGGAAATTCAGGATGGGGTGACTCGACTGCCTACCACCAGGTTTTGTTACCCAAAATCCCTTGCAAAGCTAAGATTTTGACAAAATAAACACATTTTCCTCACATTTCTGTGGTGGAAAGTTCTGGAATCTGCGTGAATCAACAAATTTCCACCCACCCAGCGTTCCCCCAGGTCTCCCGATAAAAACGGTACCTCACTTGTGTGGGTTGGCCTTGTGCCTACGACAGGAAACGGCACAAAATGCAACGTGGTCGCACCTCAATTTCCCAGTGAAATTTTACGTTCTTTGGACAAAGAGACTACCTTTTGTTTTTGAGCCGTAGCTCAGCCAGCACCTAGGGAAACCTAGCAAACCTATACATTTTTGAAAACTAGACACCCAGGGGAATTCAGGATGGGGTGACTCGTCTGCCTACCCCCAGGTTTTGTTACCCAGAATCCCTTGCAAATCTAAACATTTGACCAAAAAACACATTTTCCTCACATTTCTGTGGTGGAAAGTTCTGGAATCTTCGTGGATCAACAAATTTCCACCCACCCAGCATGCCCCCAGGTCTCCCAAAAAAAATGGTACCTCACTTGCGTGGGTAGGCATAGTGGCTGCGACATGAAACAGCGCAAAACGCAGCATGGTCGCACCTCAATTTCCCAGTGAAATTTAGCACGTTTCGGACAAAAAGACTACCTTTTGTTTTTGCACCGTAGCTCTGCCAGCACCTAGGGAAACCTAGCAAACCTATACATTTTTGAAAACTAGACACCCAGGGCAATTCAGGATGGGGTTACTCGTCTGCCTACCCCCAGGTTTTGTTACCCAGAATCCCTTGCAAACCTAAAAATTTTACCAAAAAAACACATTTTCCTCACATTTCTGTGGTGGAAAGTTCTGGAATCTGCGTGGATCAACAAATTTCCACCCACCCAGCGTGCCCCCAGGTCTCCCGAAAAAAATGGTACCTCACTTGCGTGGGTAGGCATAGTGGCCGCGACATGAAACAGCGCAAAACGCAGCATGGTCGCACCTCAATTTCCCAGTGAAATTTAGCACGTTTTGGACAAAAAGACTACCTTTTGTTTTTGCGCCGTAGCTCTGCCAGCACCTAGGGAAACCTAGCAAACCTATACATTTTTGAAAACTAGACACCCAGGGCAATTCAGAATGGGGTGACTCGTCTGCCTACCCCCAGGTTTTGTTACCCAGAATCCCTTGCAAACATAAACATTTGACCAAATAAACACATTTTCCTCACATTTCTGTGGTGGAAAGTTCTGGAATCTGCGTGGATCAACAAATTTCCACCCACCCAGCGTGCCCCCAGGTCTCCCAAAAAAATGGTACCTCACTTGCATGGGTAGGCATAGTGGCTGCGACATGAAACAGCGCAAAACGCAGCATGGTCGCACCTCAATTTCCCAGTGAAATTTAGCACGTTTCGGACAAAAAGACTACCTTTTGTTTTTGCGCCATAGCTCTGCAAGCACCTAGGGAAACCTAGCAAACCTATACATTTTTGAAAACTAGACACCCAGGGCAATTCACGATGGGGTGATTCGTCTGCCTACCCCCAGGTTTTGTTACCCAGAATCCCTTGCAAACATAAAAATTTTACCAAAAAAACACATTTTCCTCACATTTCTGTGGTGGAAAGTTCTGGAATCTGCGTGGATCAACGAATTTCCACCCACCCAGCGTGCCCCCAGGTCTCCCGAAAAAAATGGTACCTCACTTGCGTGGGTAGGCATAGTGGCTGTGACATGAAACAGCGCAAAACGCAGCATGGTCGCACCTCAATTTCCCAGTGAAATTTAGCACGTTTCGGACAAAAAGACTACCTTTTGTTTTTGCGCTGTAGCTCTGCCAGCACCTAGGGAAATCTAGCAACCCTATACATTTTTGAAAACTAGACACCCAGGGCAATTCAGGATGGGGTGACTCGTCTGCCTACCCCCAGGTTTTGTTACCCAGAATCCCTTGCAAACATAAAAATTTGACCAAAAAAACACATTTTCCTCACATTTCTGTGGTGGAAAGTTCTGGAATCTGCGTGGATCAACAAATTTCCACCCACCCAGCGTGCCCCCAGGTCTCCCGAAAAAATGGTACCTCACTTGCGTGGGTAGGCATAGTGGCTGCGACATGAAACACAAAACGCAGCATGGTCGCACCTCAAGTTCCCAGTGAAATTTAGCACGTTTCGGACAAAAAGACTACCTTTTGTTTTTGCGCCGTAGCTGTGCCAGCACCTAAGGAAATCTAGCAACCCTATACATTTTTGAAAACTAGACACCCAGGGCAATTCAGGATGGGGTGACTCGTCTGCCTACCCCCAGGTTTTGTTACCCAGAATCCCTTGCAAACATAAAAATTTTACCAAAAAAACACATTTTCCTCACATTTCTGTGGTGGAAAGTTCTGGAATCTGCGTGGATCAACAAATTTCCACCCACCCAGCGTGCCCCCAGGTCTCCCCAAAAAAATGGTACCTCACTTGCGTGGGTAGGCATAGTGGCTGCGACGTGAAACAGCGCAAAACGCAGCATGGTCGCACCTCAATTTCCCAGTGAAATTTAGCACGTTTCGGACAAAAAGACTACCTTTTGTTTTTGCGCCGTAGCTCTACCAGCACCTAGGGAAATCTAGAAACCCTATACATTTTTGAAAACTAGACACCCAGGGCAATTCAGGATGGGGTGACTCGTCTGCCTACCCCCAGGTTTTGTTACCCAGAATCCCTTGCAAACATAAAAATTTGACCAAAAAAACACATTTTCCTCACATTTCTGTGGTGGAAAGTTCTGGAATCTGCGTGGATCAACAAATTTCCACACACCCAGCGTGCCCCCAGGTCTCCCGAAAAAAATGGTACCTCACTTGCGTGGGTAGGCATAGTGTCTGCGACATGAAACAGCGCAAAACGCAGCATGGTCGCACCTCTATTTCCCAGTGAAATTTAGCACGTTTTGGATAAAAAGACTACCTTTTGTTTTTGCGCCGTAGCTCTGCCAGCACCTAGGGAAATCTAGCAACCCTATACATTTTTGAAAACTAGACACCCAGGGCAATTCAGGATGGGGTGACTCGTCTGCCTACCCCCAGGTTTTGTTACCCAGAATCCCTTGCAAACATAAAAATTTTACCAAAAAAACACATTTTCCTCACATTTCTGTGGTGGAAAGTTCTGGAATCTGCGTGGATCAACAAATTTCCACCCACCCAGCGTGCCCCCAGGTCTCCCCAAAAAAATGGTACCTCACTTGCGTGGGTAGGCATAGTGGCTGCGACGTGAAACAGCGCAAAACGCAGCATGGTCGCACCTCAATTTCCCAGTGAAATTTAGCACGTTTCGGACAAAAAGACTACCTTTTGTTTTTGCGCCGTAGCTGTGCCAGCACCTAAGGAAATCTAGCAACCCTATACATTTTTGAAAACTAGACACCCAGGGCAATTCAGGATGGGGTGACTCGTCTGCCTACCCCCAGGTTTTGTTACCCAGAATCCCTTGCAAACATAAAAATTTTACCAAAAAAACACATTTTCCTCACATTTCTGTGGTGGAAAGTTCTGGAATCTGCGTGGATCAACAAATTTCCACCCACCCAGCGTGCCCCCAGGTCTCCCCAAAAAAATGGTACCTCACTTGCGTGGGTAGGCATAGTGGCTGCGACGTGAAACAGCGCAAAACGCAGCATGGTCGCACCTCAATTTCCCAGTGAAATTTAGCACGTTTCGGACAAAAAGACTACCTTTTGTTTTTGCGCCGTAGCTCTACCAGCACCTAGGGAAATCTAGAAACCCTATACATTTTTGAAAACTAGACACCCAGGGCAATTCAGGATGGGGTGACTCGTCTGCCTACCCCCAGGTTTTGTTACCCAGAATCCCTTGCAAACATAAAAATTTGACCAAAAAAACACATTTTCCTCACATTTCTGTGGTGGAAAGTTCTGGAATCTGCGTGGATCAACAAATTTCCACACACCCAGCGTGCCCCCAGGTCTCCCGAAAAAAATGGTACCTCACTTGCGTGGGTAGGCATAGTGTCTGCGACATGAAACAGCGCAAAACGCAGCATGGTCGCACCTCTATTTCCCAGTGAAATTTAGCACGTTTTGGATAAAAAGACTACCTTTTGTTTTTGCGCCGTAGCTCTGCCAGCACCTAGGGAAATCTAGCAACCCTATACATTTTTGAAAACTAGACACCCAGGGGAATTCAGGATGGGGTGACTCGTCTGCCTACCCCCAGGTTTTGTTACCCAGAATCCCTTGCAAATCTAAACATTTGACCAAAAAACACATTTTCCTCACATTTCTGTGGTGGAAAGTTCTGGAATCTTCGTGGATCAACAAATTTCCACCCACCCAGCATGCCCCCAGGTCTCCCAAAAAAAATGGTACCTCACTTGCGTGGGTAGGCATAGTGGCTGCGACATGAAACAGCGCAAAACGCAGCATGGTCGCACCTCAATTTCCCAGTGAAATTTAGCACGTTTCGGACAAAAAGACTACCTTTTGTTTTTGCACCGTAGCTCTGCCAGCACCTAGGGAAACCTAGCAAACCTATACATTTTTGAAAACTAGACACCCAGGGCAATTCAGGATGGGGTTACTCGTCTGCCTACCCCCAGGTTTTGTTACCCAGAATCCCTTGCAAACCTAAAAATTTTACCAAAAAAACACATTTTCCTCACATTTCTGTGGTGGAAAGTTCTGGAATCTGCGTGGATCAACAAATTTCCACCCACCCAGCGTGCCCCCAGGTCTCCCGAAAAAAATGGTACCTCACTTGCGTGGGTAGGCATAGTGGCCGCGACATGAAACAGCGCAAAACGCAGCATGGTCGCACCTCAATTTCCCAGTGAAATTTAGCACGTTTTGGACAAAAAGACTACCTTTTGTTTTTGCGCCGTAGCTCTGCCAGCACCTAGGGAAACCTAGCAAACCTATACATTTTTGAAAACTAGACACCCAGGGCAATTCAGAATGGGGTGACTCGTCTGCCTACCCCCAGGTTTTGTTACCCAGAATCCCTTGCAAACATAAACATTTGACCAAATAAACACATTTTCCTCACATTTCTGTGGTGGAAAGTTCTGGAATCTGCGTGGATCAACAAATTTCCACCCACCCAGCGTGCCCCCAGGTCTCCCAAAAAAATGGTACCTCACTTGCATGGGTAGGCATAGTGGCTGCGACATGAAACAGCGCAAAACGCAGCATGGTCGCACCTCAATTTCCCAGTGAAATTTAGCACGTTTCGGACAAAAAGACTACCTTTTGTTTTTGCGCCATAGCTCTGCAAGCACCTAGGGAAACCTAGCAAACCTATACATTTTTGAAAACTAGACACCCAGGGCAATTCACGATGGGGTGATTCGTCTGCCTACCCCCAGGTTTTGTTACCCAGAATCCCTTGCAAACATAAAAATTTTACCAAAAAAACACATTTTCCTCACATTTCTGTGGTGGAAAGTTCTGGAATCTGCGTGGATCAACGAATTTCCACCCACCCAGCGTGCCCCCAGGTCTCCCGAAAAAAATGGTACCTCACTTGCGTGGGTAGGCATAGTGGCTGTGACATGAAACAGCGCAAAACGCAGCATGGTCGCACCTCAATTTCCCAGTGAAATTTAGCACGTTTCGGACAAAAAGACTACCTTTTGTTTTTGCGCTGTAGCTCTGCCAGCACCTAGGGAAATCTAGCAACCCTATACATTTTTGAAAACTAGACACCCAGGGCAATTCAGGATGGGGTGACTCGTCTGCCTACCCCCAGGTTTTGTTACCCAGAATCCCTTGCAAACATAAAAATTTGACCAAAAAAACACATTTTCCTCACATTTCTGTGGTGGAAAGTTCTGGAATCTGCGTGGATCAACAAATTTCCACCCACCCAGCGTGCCCCCAGGTCTCCCGAAAAAATGGTACCTCACTTGCGTGGGTAGGCATAGTGGCTGCGACATGAAACACAAAACGCAGCATGGTCGCACCTCAAGTTCCCAGTGAAATTTAGCACGTTTCGGACAAAAAGACTACCTTTTGTTTTTGCGCCGTAGCTGTGCCAGCACCTAAGGAAATCTAGCAACCCTATACATTTTTGAAAACTAGACACCCAGGGCAATTCAGGATGGGGTGACTCGTCTGCCTACCCCCAGGTTTTGTTACCCAGAATCCCTTGCAAACATAAAAATTTTACCAAAAAAACACATTTTCCTCACATTTCTGTGGTGGAAAGTTCTGGAATCTGCGTGGATCAACAAATTTCCACCCACCCAGCGTGCCCCCAGGTCTCCCCAAAAAAATGGTACCTCACTTGCGTGGGTAGGCATAGTGGCTGCGACGTGAAACAGCGCAAAACGCAGCATGGTCGCACCTCAATTTCCCAGTGAAATTTAGCACGTTTCGGACAAAAAGACTACCTTTTGTTTTTGCGCCGTAGCTCTACCAGCACCTAGGGAAATCTAGAAACCCTATACATTTTTGAAAACTAGACACCCAGGGCAATTCAGGATGGGGTGACTCGTCTGCCTACCCCCAGGTTTTGTTACCCAGAATCCCTTGCAAACATAAAAATTTGACCAAAAAAACACATTTTCCTCACATTTCTGTGGTGGAAAGTTCTGGAATCTGCGTGGATCAACAAATTTCCACACACCCAGCGTGCCCCCAGGTCTCCCGAAAAAAATGGTACCTCACTTGCGTGGGTAGGCATAGTGTCTGCGACATGAAACAGCGCAAAACGCAGCATGGTCGCACCTCTATTTCCCAGTGAAATTTAGCACGTTTTGGATAAAAAGACTACCTTTTGTTTTTGCGCCGTAGCTCTGCCAGCACCTAGGGAAATCTAGCAACCCTATACATTTTTGAAAACTAGACACCCAGGGCAATTCAGGATGGGGTGACTCGTCTGCCTACCCCCAGGTTTTGTTACCCAGAATCCCTTGCAAACCTAAATATTTGACCAAAAAAACACATTTTCCTCACATTTCTGTGTTGGAAAGTTCTGGAATCTGCGTGGATCAACAAATTTCCACCCACCCAGCGTGCCCCCAGGTCTCCCGAAAAATATGGTACCTCACTTGCATGGGTGGGCATAGTGGCTGCGACATGAAACAGCGCAAAACACAGCATGGTCGCACCTCAATTTCCCAGTGAAATTTAGCACGTTTTGGACAAAAAGACTACCTTTTGTTTTTGCGCCGTAGCTCTGCCAGCACCTAGGGAAATCTAGCAACCCTATACATTTTTGAAAACTAGACACCCAGGGCAATTCAGGATGGGGTGACTCGTCTGCCTACCCCCAGGTTTTGTTACCCAGAATCCCTTGCAAACATAAAAATTTGACCAAAAAAACACATTTTCCTCACATTTCTGTGGTGGAAAGTTCTGGAATCTGCGTGGATCAACAAATTTCCACCCACCCAGCGTGCCCCCAGGTCTCCCAAAAAGAATGGTACCTCACTTGCATGGGTAGGCATAGTGGCTGCGACATGAAACAGCGCAAAACGCAGCATGGTCGCACCTCAATTTCCCAGTGAAATTTAGCACGTTTCGGACAAAAAGACTACCTTTTGTTTTTGCGCCGTAGCTCTGCCAGCACCTAGGGAAATCTAGCAACCCTATACATTTTTGAAAACTAGACACCCAGGGCAATTCAGGATGGGGTGACTCGTCTGCCTACCCCCAGGTTTTGTTACCCAGAATCCCTTGCAAACATAAACATTTTACCAAAAAAACACATTTTCCTCACATTTCTGTGGTGGAAAGTTCTGGAATCTGCGTGGATCAACAAATTTCCACCCACCCAGCGTGCCCCCAGGTCTCCCGAAACAAATGGTACCTCACTTGCATGGGTAGGCATAGTGGCTGCGACATGAAACAGCGCAAAACGCAGAATGGTCGCCCCTCAATTTCCCAGTGAAATTTAGCACGTTTCGGACAAAAAGACTACTTTTGTTTTTGCGCCGTAGCTCTGCCAGCACCTAGGGAAATCTAGCAACCCTATACATTTTTGAAAACTAGACACCCAGGGCAATTCAGGATGGGGTGACTCGTCTGCCTACCCCCAGGTTTTGTTACCCAGAATCCCTTGCAAACCTAAAAATTTGACCAAAAAAACACATTTTCCTCACATTTCTGTGGTGGAAAGTTCTGGAATCTGCGTGGATCAACAAATTTCCACCCACCCAGCGTGCCCCCAGGTCTCCCGAAAAAAGTGGTACCTCACTTGCGTGGATAGACATAGTGGCTGCAAGAGGAAACGGTTCAAATCGTACGGTGGTGAATTTACATTACCTTATTGCAAAACTACCTTGATTTTGGGGAGGGGGGCATCTGAGTTTGTGGCCCGGGGCTCGGTGGTATTCTTTGCAAAGTAGCAAACCCAAACAGTTCTGAAAACTAGACACCCCGGGGAAGTCCAGGGAGGTATGGCATGTATGGGTCCCCAATGTTTTCCTACCCAGAACTCCTTGCAAACCTTAAAATTAGGTAAAAATAGCACTTTTCCAAACTTTTTAGCGTGGGATCGCCGTGCCAGCAAAAATGTCGTACCACCCTGCGTTCCCCTTGTTCTCCCGAGTAAAAGGATACCTCACTTGGGTGGGTGCCCCAAAGCAGAACACGCCAAAAATGAATTTTGAAAAAAGTAGTTTTTAGTCATATTTAAGTTTTACAAATTAAGCACCCCGGCCTGAGTCACATGCCTTTGGCCCACCCACACAAGTGAGGTATCATTTTACTCGGGAGAACAAGGGAAACGCTGGGTGGTAGGACATTTGTTCCGGCAACAAGATCCCACCCAAAAAAGTATGGAAAAGTGGGTTTTTTGACCAAAATTTCAGGTTTGCAGGGGTTTCTGGGTAGGAAAACATTGGGGGACCCACGCATGCCATACCTCCCTGGACTCCCCCGGGTGTCTAGTTCTCAGAACTGTTAGGGTTTGGTAGTTTCCAAAGATGCCTGCCAAGCCCCGGGCCAAAAGCTCAGGTGACCCCCTCAAAAAATAAGATTATTTGGCTAAAGGTAATGTTTTGGTCTCCACAGTATGAATTGGGCCTTTTCCTAAAGCAGCCGCTATGCCTACCCACGCAAGTGAGGTACCATTTTTATCGGGAGACCTTGGGGAACGCTGGGTGGGAGGTAATTTGTGTGAGCCCAGTGATGCCACGCTTTCCCACACTAAAACGTGTGAAAAAACTGATTTTTTCCAAGCAAAAAATTAGGTTTGCAAGGGATTCTGGGTAAAGGAACGTTGGAGGATCCACGCAAGCCATACCTCCTTGGAAGCCCCCGGGTGTCTACTTTTCAGAAATGTGTAAGATTGGTAGGTTTCCCTAGATGGCTGTCTCGCACGGGGCCAAAAACCCAGGTAACCCCTCTTGCAAAAGCTGGTGGACTTAAAATTTTCACCATTGTTAAATTCACCAGCTTTCGCAAGAGGGGTTACCTGGGTTTCTGGCCCCGTGCGAGACAGCCATCTATGGAAACCTACCAAACCCACACATTTCTGAAAAGTAGACAACCGGGGGCTTCCAAGGAGGTATGGCTTGCGTGGATCCTCCAACGTTCCTTTACCCAGAATCCCTTGCAAACCTCAATTTTAGCAGAAAAAAATCAATATTTTCACACGTTGTAGTCTGGGAAAGCGTGGCATCACTGGTCTCACACAAATGACCTCCCACCCAGCGTTCCCCCAGGTCTCCCGATAAAAACGGTACCTCACTTGCGTGGGTAGCCATAGTGGCTGCAACAGGAAAAGGTCCAAATCGTACGGTGGTGAATATAAAATACCCTGAAGCAATATAACTTTGATTTTGGGGGGGGTGGGGGCATCTGAGTTTTTGGCCCGGGGCTCGGTGGTATTCTTTGGAAAGTAGCAAACCCAAACAGTTCTGAAAACTAGACACCCGGGGGAGTCCAGGGAGGTATGGCATGCATGGGTCTCCCAATGTTTTCCTACCCAGAACTCCTTGCAAACCTTAAAAATAGGTAAAAATAGCACTTTCCCAAACTTTTTGGCGTGGGATCGTCATGCCGGCAAAAAAGTCCTACCACCCTGCGTTCCCCTTGTTCTCCCGAGTAAAAGGATACCACACCTTATCAGAGTTACTCAAAAGTCAAACATTCAAGCACGGCTATCTATTCCTCAAAGACACACACATACAGGTTGGATTTGGCACGAGGGCGAGTGATGGTTCAGTACATAAAATTTTATTAACAAGATATTTCAAAAAAATGAAATGCTCTGTCAATAAATAAATGCATAAAAACTGAACCAGTGACTCGCAACTCGTGAGCTGTAAAGCCACGACAAGGCACCAACCGTTTTACAGGCTATTCACGCACCTTTCATACCTGATACAAACCAGACCATTGACACCATCCGAATGGGAAAGCAACACATAACAACAATCACAATAAGGGGCAAGGTACACCCTACTGCAGAAAGAGAAAAAAAACAATTATTACTGCACACCCATTTAATCCGCAAGCACACACACATACTGGTTGGATTTGGCACGAGGGTGAGTGATGATTCAGTACATACAATTGTATACGCAAGTAATTTCACAAAAATGAAATACATTGTGTATAATTGAAAGTATGATAAACTGAACCACTGACTCACAGCTCGTGAGCTGTAAAGCCACGTCAAGGCACCAACCTCTTTACAGGCCATTCATACACCTTTCGTACGCGTGACACATACAAAACATTCAAACCGCCAGCCGCGGACCCGTCACATTCCAACACTCACACCAGCAAACAGCGCCATTCAAGGGCCCATCACTTTCACACGCCCACATTTCGGACACTGCAACTACACAAAATGAAGGACTGTGTGGAGTGTCACTCAACTAGCAGTGTGTGTAGTGACCAACAGAAAGTAACTACTCACACACCGCCTGCCAAGCGCCAGTCCACCCACACCACCATCCAAGCACCAGACCATGCACACCGCCAGCCAAACACCACTCAGCGCACACCGACAGCCAAGTACCACTCCACACACACCACCAGCCAAGCATCACTCCACGCACACCACCAACCAAGCGCCACTCCACACACACCGCCAGCCAAGCACCACTCCGTGCACAGACAGCCAAGTACCACTCCATGTACACCACCAGCCAAGCGCCCCTCCACACACACCACCAGCCAAGCGCCACTCCACAAACACAACACCAGCCAAGCACCACTCCGTGCACAGACAGCCAAGTACCACTCCACGCACACCGTCCAGCCAAGCGCCACTCCACACACACCACCAGCCAAGCACCACTCCACACACACCGCCAGCCAAGCACCACTCTGTGCACAGACAGCAAAGTACCACTCCATGCACACCACCAGCCAAGCGCCCCTCCACACACACCACCAGTCAAGCACCACTCCACGAACACCACCAGCCAAAGACAAATCCAAACACAACACCAGGCAAGCGCAGGAGCACGCACACCGCCAACCAAACACCAGACCACGCACACCGCCAGTCAAGCACCAGTCCGCAGACACCGCCAGACAAGCACCAGTCCACAGACACCGGCAGTCAAGCGCCAAACCATGCACACAGTCAGACAATGGACACTACACGCAAACCAACATCATACTTTAGTTTTTTTTTAAAACAAAAGAGAAACAAAAACAAATTGCAAATTGATACAAATCTACTAACTCGACAACTAAATCTAAAAAGACTACACAAATACAAACTTTAAGACTGCACAATAACTATTACAGAATAAAGACCAACCAGTTCACTTTACCACTCATTGATACTCCCAAAAATTCTTTTGCGTGTGGTACAATCTAAAACAAGCAGGTACACACAGCCCGGGGTTTGAAGGGCAGTCGGGGCAGTACATGCGAACCTCCTTCCGCAAACCTCTTCGCCAACAGACTCTACATCTCCGACTGGGAAAGTCTTTTGAGGTTGTAGGAGGAATTGTATCAGGAAAGTGGCGATCTTTCAATCTGGCAACATCCTCCACCACTCCAACTCTAGGAGCACTTGCCTGTTCCACTAAAACAAGGCTGCCTATTACAGACTCCTGAAACTTTACAAAAGTCAACTTTGACTGGGGACAAGATTTCTGGAACACAATAAAAGCATTAAAGGTTGCCAAGTGGAAAAGATGGATAGCCAACTTCTTGTACCAAATGTAAGCCTTACGAAGAGCAGCATACGGTTCCAACCTCTGATCAACTCTGTCAACACCACCCATGTACTTATTGTAGTCCAGTATGCACACAGGTTTGCGCACTTCTGCAACCTGACCCCAAACATTCCGCGGTTCAGTGCTTTCATCATGTATTGTACTCAACATGTAGACATCTCTCCTGTCTGTAAACTTCACAGCTAGAAGGTCCTCACAACGCAAAGTTCTTTTGGGAAACCTTTACGGTTTGAGCGGATTGTGCCACAAGCAACAGTGTCCACTTTGGCCAATTCCCTGAACAACCGCACACCAGTGTAGAAGTTATCGACATACAAATGATGGCCTTTGTTAAAAAATCCACGACCAAGTTCCCACACAATTTTCTCAGTCACTCCAAAAGTCGACGGACAACCAGGGGGGTTAATCCTGGATTCCTTACCAGTGTACACCCTGAAATTAGAGACATATCCAGTCTCACTGTCACACAGCATATACAGTTTGATTCCATAGCGTGCCCTCTTACTAGGAATGTATTGCCGAAATACCAAGCGGCCCTTGAACAACAGCAAAGACTCATCCACTGCAATTTCTTTCCCAGGATAAAAGATCTCAGAAAATCGATCAACCAAATGATCAATGACAGGCCGAATCTTGAAAAGACGGTCACAATCATGGTGATCCGTGGCAAAGCAAGACTATTGTCAACAAAATGCATCATCCGCAGCAGAAGCAAATACCTATCATGACTCATGACTGCCGGAAATATAGCTGTTGCCATCAAGGGACTAGTAGACCAATATGAAGCCATTGATGGTTTCCTAAGCAAGCCCATCAAAAGAGTTAAACCCAAAAACTTTTTCATCTCCTCCAAATTGGTGGGAGTCCACCGGGTAGCTCTAGCGTGGGGCTTAAGGCTGGCACTGTTCACCCTCAAAAAATTTTCAGCATACAAATTAGTCTGCTCTACAATCTCTGCCAAAAACACATCATCCATAAACAACTTGAAAAAATCAATAGGCAAAAAGTTTTCAGTGTTCACCCTACACCCTGGAACACCAGTAAATTCAGGCAATGCCGGCTGCACCATGCCTGGTGCAACCCAGAGGTCAGAACTTTCATCGTCAAGTCTTGCAGCCGCAGGCCGCCGCCCATCTAACTCTTGTCTCACAACACCAACTGAAGTCTAGCAGCCCCAGGCTGCAGCCCAGATGTCTCTTGCCTCACAATTGGCACATCACTGTCCTCCGCAACCACAGGCACAACCATGTCCTCCAAAACCGTAAACACAGCAATGTCCTCCCCAACCACAGGCACATCATCCACACCAAAAGTAGCTTCATCAGCACTCAAAGTGTCTTCATCATCAGATGAAGCCATGTGTAGAGAAAACTCACTACCTGAATCTTCACCTCCCACCTCTGGCTCAGAATCAGAGTCAGACTCTGGACCATGGTCAGAGGAAGAATCAAAAAGCATTCCAACAACTTGCTGAGCAGTAATCCGGCGGCTAGCTATTATCCTTACAAATAAAGGAGTCTGCACAAACAACTCAACAACCCCAACACTGCGCAAAGTAAGATAAAAATGTAAGACTTTTTCACCCAAAAATATATTTAGAAAAAATATACAATTCACTTACAAGACACAACTACACTCACCAGCACCTACTCTGCAAAGACACAGCAAATAGGCAACGATATCCAACTAGAAAGAAGAAAAAAAAAAACTTACATCTACAGAAGGACACATCAAAAACAAATGCAAAACATGTTTTACAATCACAACAAACAGCAACAACACATACTCGTATTACTACACACTTTGCAAAATAAACAATTACATTACAATTGAACAAAAAAAAGGTCTCTTACCAAACACATGCAACTACAGAAACAGCAGAACAACAGAACCACCAGTAACAGAACCGCACACTGCAACAATCTAAAGAGAAAAAAAAACAATACACATTAGAAGAAACAAAAACAACACACATTACAACAGGCTATGTCACAGGGTATGTCACAAATGGGGTGTCTGTCCCCAAGGGGGGAAGATTATAAATCATTATAAACGTGGGCCCCCTGGAAGCAACCCTACGGAGGGCAGAGAGGCCAAATAAAGACACGGCAGAACATACTGAAAACAAATGGGCCCAAGGAAGCAACCCTTGGCCAAGGGGTCGCTCCCTATAAAAAAAAATAACCCTGGAGTCTAGTGGGCTTTTCTATTCCCCCCCCCCCGGGGCAGAAAAGTCTAAAAAAAATATTAGGGCCACTAGGAAGCGACCCTTCCCCAAGGAGTCGCTTCCTTTTCAAATAAAAAACAAATCCCTGGTGACTAGTGGGCTTTTCTGCTCCCCCTGGGTGCAGATCGGCCGAAAAAACGGCCGATCTGCCCCAGGGGGGGCAGAAAAGTCTGAAAAATATTTTATCCCCCTAAGGAAGCGACCCTTGCCCAAGGGGTCGCTTCCTTTATAAATAAAAAACAATCCCTGGTGTCAAGTGGGCTTTTCTGCTCCCCCTGGGTGCAGATCGGCCGAAAAAACGGCCGATCTGCCCCAGGGGGGGCAGAAAAGTCTGAAAAATATTTTATCCCCCTAAGGAAGCGACCCTTGCCCAAGGGGTCGCTTCCTTTATAAATAAAAAACAATCCCTGGTGTCTAGTGGGCTTTTCTGCCCCCCCTGGGTGCAGATCGGCAAAACAAAACGGCCGATCTGCCCCAGGGGGGGGCAGAAAAGTCTAAAACATTATTTGGCCCCCTAAGGAAGCGACCCTTGCCCAAGGGGTCGCTTCCTGCACACAAAAAAAACAAACACAAGCAATCACTGGTGTCTAGTGGGCTTTTCTGCCCCCCCCCTGGGTGCAGATCGGCCAAACAAAACGGCCGATCTGCCCCAGGGGGGACAGAAAAGTCTAAAACATTATTTGGCCCCCTAAGGAAGCGACCCTTGCCCAAGGGGTCGCTTCCTGCACACAAAAAAAACAAACACAAGCAATCCCTGGTGTCTAGTGGGCTTTTCTGCCCCCCCTGGGTGCAGATCGGCCAAACAAAACAGCCGATCTGCCCCAGGGGGGGCAGAAAAGTCTAAAAAATAATATGGGCCAAAAAGGAAGCGACCCTTGCCCAAGGGGTCGCTTCCTGCACAACGTTATTGCCCCCAACCACATCCCTGGTGTCTAGTGGGGCATTCCTGGTGCACGATCGCGACGCTGTGCGCGATCGTGCACCAGGAATGCCGTGCATTGGGACATCAGGGGAGAGGAAACACAGTTTCCTCCCCCCCGATGCCTCAAGGCACCGAAAAACGGCCCCCCCGCCCCACCGGAGCAGCAAACACTCACCTCTTTGCTGGACGCGCTGGAAACAAATGGCTTCCAGCGCGTCCAGCGCTTCCTGATGAGGTCGGCGCGCGACGTGCGCGCTGACGTCACCAGGAAGCGTGGGGGGGCCAGGGGGTGGCAGCGGAAAGTCTTCCGCTGCCACCCCTGCAAATAAAAAAAAGATCGCCGCACAGGGGGGGGGGAGCGCCAGCGCTCTCCCCCAGGGCTGTACTGATGACGGAGCGGTTCCGTCATCAGCACAGCCCAACCGATGCTGATGACGGAACCGCTCCGTCATCAGCATCGAAGGGGTTAATACATGTAAGTCACCCCTATGGTAGGCCCTGAGCAGCCCATAGGACACAGTGCTGTGTATTTAAAAAGTAAGACAAATTCATTTTTCACTAATGCAAGACGTGCCTCTCCCAATGGATAACATTGGAGTTACCTTATTACATTCAAGTCAAGTCAAAATAGCTTTATTCGACAGATTTGTCCTGAAAGCACAACATACAAATACACACAATTTAAAACAATCAATATTACAAATTTTAAGAACAATTTAAGAAAATATTAAACCTCATATAACTGCCGGATAAGGCTCTTGTTAAAATTGATAAGATAAATTCAGAAATCAGCAATATTCCTCAAATATTTCAGAACCCCAGTTCATTGTAAAAAATGGGATACAAAAATGACATTAAAGAATTAGATCCATAAACAGCCCTAACAAAGTGCCTTTGCCGGATAGACGAGGCCCAACCCAAAAATGTGGCTACTGCAATTGCTATTAGTGGCAATGAATCCGTTGTTAGTACTCTCAGCGCCTCTCCATGCCTACTAAAGCCAAGTAATTTACAGATAGGTATTACCCACATAGCACGGGGTTTCTTATACAAAAGGCAAAAAAACAACAGATGACTAGTTGTTTCCTGCGCTTCATGACATTTTGGGCACACCTTCTCAACCAACCCTGTCCATTTACTAGTGAATGACCTGACGGGTAGTGTACAGACCCTCAATTGTAAATACAGCTTTCTGTCAAATGGTTTTTCGATAACATCCCAATACTGTTCTAGTGCAGGCCTAATCTTAAATTCAAGGAATCGGCCAGTCAAATGCTTGTTGAGCAATTTGTGCATACTGTAACCATGATCTTATCCCAATACATCTCCTTCAAGATCTTCTTAGAAGGTAATGATGCATTAAGGGGATCGGCCCACAATTCACTCAAACCTAGATTTTCCAGCAACGCCCTGATCTCTCTCAGCCATCTAATCTTATGAAATTAATCGGCGACCATTACATCTTTGAGGCCCTTGGCGTAGTGAGCAAGCTCAGCCGTACACCACAGTCTTCGCCAGTATAAGAGAGGTCGGAGTTTCGCCATATCAGTTACTGTTTTTCTACCCAGATCTAGCAACAGTGGGTACATTGGTGTGCTTTTCGGGACACTAGTAGCCTTCCGGTGAAAAGAATTTTCAGCTACTGACAGGGTTGATAGATTTGCAAACCCCCAGAGCTCTGCTCCGTAGAGCGCTGAGCTTAGGACCTTCATACCATAGATTTCCATCAATGGGATAATTGGTTTGGACAATGAGGATCTAAACTTAGTTGCAAGGATCCCAGCCTGCTGCTTATGCTTTAAAGTGGCAATATCGATTTGTTTTGACCACTCCATGTTTGCCTGTATCGTCACTCCTAGGTAGGTAAAAGCATCAACTTTTTCAAGGGGGACGTTATTCATATATACGTTACCCAGGAATGACCTGTGTTCATTAAAAGACATGAACTTTCCGTATTAATGGTAAGGCCCCGCATGAGACAAAAATCCTCAAACCTGCTTAAGGCTTTCTCTAGGTCGCTGGGGGTCTTGGAAATGATTAAAGTATTGTCCGCAAACATGAGGATAGGTATATGTTCATTCGTCAGCATTGGGGCATCCAGGGGGACCGCGTGAATACAGGGTCGGTGCAAGCACGCAACCCTGTCGCACTCCCCTGTCCGCGGGAAATGACTCCGTCACCTAGCGCATGGTTACCCTCATGTAAGCGGACGATCAGAGATAATAGGTCAGGCGACATCCCCATATCCCTCAGGACACACCACAGCCTGTGTCGAGGCACTAGATCAAAGGCTGCCTTCAGATCCACAAAACCGCATACAAGGCCCCTTTCCCAGAACAACTGTCTTCCAATAGATGTTAACAAACCGGAAGACCTGGTCGATGGTACTAGTAAGGGGTCGGAAGCCCGCTTGCAGTGGAGATAGGATCTTCTCATCTTCCATCCATACTTGGACTTTTTGCAGAATCAATCGACCCATGATTTTTTGGATGGAATCTATGAGACTAATTGTCTGTAATTTGCTGCTATGGATCTATCCCCTTTTTTAAATACTGGGATTATCTCTGCCCCCTTCCAGGAGGCCGGAATTGGGGCACCACGGGCAATTGCATTTGCTAGGTGTCTAATATACAATCGCCAGGAAGGTTTATAACTCAAAAACACGTCCGCAGGGACACTATCTGTTCCAGGTGCTCGTCCTGGTGTTATAGAATTTATTGCCCTATCCAAGTCCGCTAATGTGAATAGCAGTGGACGTAGGGATCCATATTCGCCTCGTCCCCCAGAGAAGCGTACTGGGGTTGGAAGTGTTCAACCCATGAATGATGGGCAACATTGTTTTGCGGGGGATCTGGACAACCCCCGGTCCCACTTATATGTGTCCCAAAATATTTTAGGATTCCTGGACACACATGCCTCCTTAAGCTCCTGCCATCTTGCCTGGTCCCACAGCTTTTTTGCTTCTTTAACTGCCTTTCTATAGGAGTAACGTGCCAACCTTACTTTTACTGAGTCCCTGGTACCTAGTGCTGTCCCTAGTGACCTCCGCACAAAGCGACATTTCTCATTAAACCACCCTTTCACTTTCTTATGCTTGACTCTGTTAGAATTAACGGGTTTACAGAAGAATAGTTTTAGCCGATCAGAGTGTGTGTCGCTGTAACACTAAACAACGAGGACTGGCTGTCCTCACCAATTTCCCACTCTTCCACTACCCTGTCCACCTCCTTGTTCATGGCTAACAAAGCATCTGGGAATCAGAAACATTTCTCCATTTCAGGTGCCGCATGTCATTGGTTAATGCCAATTCACTACCCCCTACCTCTATCCTAGGTGGTATAGCTTCTCCAAACAGTCCGGTTACCGTAACTATAATCGGGTCATGATCACTTTCAACACGATAAGTAACGACCATGTCCCTTACGAATTGCCACAATGGTAGACTTACAAGGACATAATCAATGCGGCTCGACCTGACTCCATTGTTAAAGGTGTCAACGCCCTACTTATCTGACAAGGTTCGCCCGTTTACGGCCCTCAACTGCTGGCCTACACACATCCCCTTTAGTTGGACGGCCGCCTCCGTCCACTTCTTGATTGGCTCAATCTCTAGGGTAGGTATTCCCCATTTCATGTCTTCGTCCTCCGTGAGGGACTGATCCTCCAACCCCAGTGGTTCGAACGTGGTGTTGAAGTCCCCCACTACTATTGCACCAGTACCCCTCGGCATACCGTCCAACAACACCTCTAAGTCTGCTACAACCTCTGAACTTCTCCCACCTTTGAGGCCTCTTGCATAAACATTAAAAATACACAAGTTAGGGCCAAGCACTGGAGTAATTCTTATCTGGAGTATATCTATGTTGTTGGTAGGAACTTGAGATACTGTGCAGCACAATGTCTGCCGTACCCAAACCGTCAGGCCCCCCATTGCTCTGCCCTTTGCTTGCTTAATCGCAGAAACTTGGAATGAGAGATACCCCAGTCGAAACACGGGTTCTGTCGCCCATGTCTCCTGTAGAAGACATATATCGTGGGATTCAATAAAATCTGACCATTCAGGGAGTACTACCTTAGAGCCCAGTCCTGCGACATTCCAGGATAGCAGCGTCACATTTGCGGCCCCATAGGTCCCACGGTCAACTGGCTCCAGATCCCCTTGTTGCCTAAGGGGCTGGCCCGGTCTAGAAATCAGCTCCAAGATTGGTGGTAATCCCTTAACCCCTGCGCCACTGGGGGATCTTGGGCTCCTATCCACAGGAACAGTGCAGGATGTAAGACCACCTAGTGGAGTACTAATAGAACTGGATACAGCATCCCCTAGACCACCCGATTCGTGACCAAGGATGAGTGGGTTGACAGCATTCACGTCCCATACTGGGCTCTGGTAGCTAGGGACAGCTTTACGTCAATCGCACTCATCTAGGTCACATAGAACACACTCGGAACCTTGCACAAGCCCACCTCTTCCTCCCTGGCCATTCCAAGAACCTTGGAAAATAACTGGGTAGAAGTAAGATAGCGCAAATGGCTTAATGCAAGAGTCAGTACCCGGATTATCCCAGCTACAAATGTGATCAACAACTCTACGGCCTCTAAAGTTTACAATAACACTATCCCCCTTTATATATTTGTGTCTCGACCCAACTCAATCCACCCTTCTTGCAAATAAGATTTCGGCCGACATCCCAGGGTGAAGAGACCGATTGGCGTTAAGCCAAAATATGCACTTATTTTTCAAGTCTGGGTAATCCTCACGTTGGCCTGGTCTTAGTAGTGGTACCCCCGTCAAAATGCACACATAGGGGGCAGAGGCTGGGGAAGATCTATGAGAGACAGCCCGCTAATGGATCACTGTTCACCCGTTTGTTGCAGCCTGGTTTATAAAGCCCAGAGTTTGTACCCCCTTCCCAAAACCTTCACCTCCCGTAAGTTGTACACCTTTAGTTACACTAGAGCTGGACTGGGTGGCAGGATCACTAGTGGTCATAGTGGTATTACGTTTTGATGCTATTGCCTGTGTTGGTTTAGTTAAGGGATTAGCATTAGCATTTGGGATAACCTCAGGAACTCCCACAGACTCGTGACCACTCCTTATACTAACCACAGACCCGCTGGTGTCTGTGTCCCTGCCCCCTACTCCTTCCAGAATTGACAGTCTCTTTTCCATGGCGTCCAGTCTGTTATAAATGGGAATGCAGGACCTATAGAAAAGCTGTTCAAGTTTATCCCACATTTCTTGTGACCAATCCAGTGGAGTGTCCATCCTTTGGGGCAACACTGGATCTGCCAAATCTTTTGTCGGGGACGATAACTCCGCGATATAAGAAGGTGTAGGTTGAGCCCCAAATGATTCTTCATGGGGATTTATCTTCTTTACTTTAGCTTTTCTCCCCTTCTGGGTTGAGCCCCCGCGCTTCCTTTTCGTTACCAATACTGATTCTGCTGGCTTTGAACCACGCGTTGGACGCGTTTTTGTGGGACACTCCATAGGGACAATCAAAACGCTGCAATCTATACAACTATTTTCAGCGTCTTGCAAGTTTTTTTGAGTTGGACATAGATGACCGGGTTCCCCTGGGACCGTATGAATTAGTGCAGAGTGAATAACATGGTTAACCCCTATGCCTTCGCCTAGGGGAGCATCAGGACCTGGGGTAGTTATGGGGGACACTACCCTAGCCAGCACTCCTATTGAGGACCTTTTGTTAAGGGCAAAGTCCATCGACAACCTTTTGCTCAGCACGGTCAATTTCATGTGCTACGATCGATGTAGCCCGTACTATAAATTGGTCCAACGTTCCCATGATAGAGCCAGTAGGGGTAGTTTTCCCTCCTTTCACCCCCTTTACAGACATGCCTACTTTTGTTCTTTAGTGTGTAAAGGAGAGACCCTTAAACAGCCAGTCACATATAGTCTGGTAATATATGGATACTTTAGCCTTTGTCCCCAATGACGGATAGCAACTATCCTTACTCTGGCATCAAATGGATATGGACCTGTCCCGTCCTCGAATCGTTCTCGAACGGGCTCAAACGTGCCCGCCCTTGGCCTGGGCTTCGCCCGGCGCAGGTCCGCGTGCGTCCGTGTGGCGGAGGCGAGTACTTCCTTAAGTAGTCCCAGCACAGGTGTGGGGGGCGGGCGATCACTTGGCGGCCCCCGCCGGTCTCTGGGCAATATAGTCCTCTGGTCCTCTGGTCCTCTGGTCCTCCGGTCCTCCGGTTACACCACAATGCTAGCGCAGCATCTCCCGCGAAGCGGGAGATGCAAGGAGTTGAAATATTCCCAGCACAGGTGTGGGGGGCGGTCGATCACTTGACGGCCCCAGCGGGTCTCTTGGCAATGTAGTCCTCTGGTCCTCCGGTCCTCCGGTTACACCATAATGCTAGTGCAGCGTCTCCCTACATTCAATAAGCTGTAACTTCCAAAGGGAAACTGTCAGGACCCCACAAGTCTTACCTTCTGCTTGAGAAGTATTCTCGCACGGAAGGCACGAACAACCTCCACCGTCTCCCACCTAACCCTAAAAATGGCGTATGTACTGACCAGGATGAAGATGGGGATCGGGGGAAGAAGTCCTAGAGGTATGGAACGATATCCTTGGCAAAGACCTAATTGGTCACCCACTGGTGGTCATGGAATCCCTCTAGGTAACACCGTCTGTAAAGCGAAATATACGGGTAAATACTTTCACCACTGATCTCAATCATACAGACTCACACTCAGTAGTCAATAGTGCTCTAAGAATTGTAAATTGTATAGTCACCTGAGGTGTGGCACCATAACAGGTAGGAAGGAGGAGTCTTCACAGACAGGAAAGAAACAAGGTGCTCCTGGGCATACAGCCAAGGTAAATGAACATTGCAAGCGCTCCTACGCATATGGCCAAACCAAATGAACAATGCTAGTGCTCCTGCACGTGCTATCACAACAAACAAACAATGCAAGCACTCCTGCCCTTATGGCCAAAGTCAATGAGCAATGCGAGTGCTCCTGCATGTGCGTTCAAAACAAACGAACAATGCAAGTGATCCTGTGCATATGGCCAATGTAAAAAGAACAATGCTAGCGCTCCTGAACGTGCTGTCACACCAAATGAACAATGCAAGCACTCCTGCGCTTGTCCCAGAATGTCAATAAATGGCTAAAAGCACCTGAGTGAGCCTTGCGGAAAAGAGCAATGCAAGCGCTCCTGCGTTTGTCCCGGAATCTCAAGAGTGGGCTATGCGCACCTGCACGAGCTGAGAGCAAGAAAGAAAGCAAGCCCTAAGGTGCAATGAGGATTCAGAAAATACTTGAACGAGGCTTTTCGATGTGACAAACACACGGGACTAGAGCGAGGCAAGAACCTTAATCCGAAGCAATGCTGAGGCGAGCACCACGGGTTGTTATGCAGTCTTTCCTGTAAGTGCAACACGGGTTGTCCTGACGATCGCTTCCCGCGTGGGGAAACTAGACCACCAACCGGCATACCCACGTCCTGGCACAGCAGAGTGGCATGGGACTTATCCAAGTGAACGCACACCACACACAACTCGCCAGGCACGCCTGATAGATGGCTGGGTTCAAACTGGAATGGCATGGTGAGCAAAAAAACGATGGATTTAGGCCCAGATCTCTGTACTGGGGTGAATGTATGACATTGTTCTGCATTCTGTCCATCAACTGTTGTTGTTACGCCTGATAGATGGGACCCATGACAGGAACAAGTAGCCAATTGGTGTCTGTGGAATTGTAATGAAACTGTTTCTCTTATGATAAAGTCGAATTTTTGATTGCAATTTTGAAAAAGCCATTTTAGAAAGTTTACATTTTCCTGCCTTAGCCATTTAGTGCATGTAGCTTGTCTCTAGTTCACATTACTGAGGGTAGCTGACAGTTGGGCTATGTGTATTCTTCTTAGACAGCTACAATCAATAGAGGGCTTTGGTGTTCCTGTATGGGCCATCACTGGCAGGATGGGAGGGAAGAGATGGGCACAGTTTTACTTACACTTGAATTGGCCATGCATACTCCCTGTAGTTAGTCCGGAGACTGGGCAGGAAGGCAGGAAACCTGTGCACTTCAAAGGGAAACATATAGAAGCTTCTCCCACTTCAAATGAGGTACCTGTTATAAATAGTGGATCTCAGACACCAACTCTTCAGTACACTTCTGGATCTGGATCTGTGGAGACTCTGCCAGGAAGGACTGCTGTGCTGCTGAAAGGACTGCCACCCTGCTGGACTGTTGCCTTGCTGGACCGCTGCCTTGCTAAATTGCTGCCCTGATGCCCTCCTACCTGAGACAGAGGAATTGAACCTGCACCTGACCTCGGTACTCCCCAAGTGACTCCAAGGGCTAGTCTACTGGCCTCATGTTCAGAGCCACAGGGACATCACAGGCTCTGAACCTGTACTCAGATCTACCTGGATCAAGTCCCTGACCCCCAAGTGCTGCTCAGGGTCTGGAACCGTGCTATGGTCTCAGTGCAGCTGAATTGAAGTTTTTGTGCTCTATGTGACCACGAACGGGCCCGCTGGTGCCAAAACCTACAGCAGCATCCATTCGCGATGAGCGCAACCACAAAGCTCCAGCCTGACTATTTGTGACCACGAACAGGATCTTCGTGCTACATCGATGACCATCTGTGATGCTGCCCTGCTCCTTGCGGCACTCTCTACTGTGAACTGGACTCTTTTTCCTGGACTAAGAAAGTAATATGTCTGCAGGACCAACCTGGTTCCTGTATCCTACCTGGGATGCATTGCGGCTGGCCGGAAAATTTGACTTTTTCCTGTTCTTGCCTGACCATATAGCAATGAGGGGCACTTTAGGTTTCTGGGCACTATATTCACTTAAATCTTTAATATCTCTATTTCTACATTTGGATTTTTGTCATTTTAGTCTTGATTTATTCATTAAACTTTACTCTTTTTTTCTACATTGGCATGGGATTATTCTTGAGTTGTGTTTTCTCTTTATTACTATTGGACATACTGCATAAATACTTATACATTGCCTCTAAGTTATACCTGACTTCTCTGTGCCAAGCTATTAGAGGGGTGAGCACTGGTTATTTTGGAGTTAGCTTGTGCCCCACCCTGGCAAGAATTGTGGTTACTGCTTGAGTAGGGTTTAACTCCCATCAACCAGTAACCCAATATCTTAAAATGTGGGACTTAAAATATGTTCAAACCTGCCCTTATCTGTAATGCCCTATTGCTAAGAACCTTCTTGGCATTGACTCTATATCACATTTTCTATGAATTTTTGTAATACATTTTTAAACTATTTTGCTGATCTAGAACTCAATTATTGAGTGGGCTCCTACTAAGTTGACTGTATTATCTGATTGTTAATGTAATGGGAGGGGCCTTACACATTATCTCATGAAATTCAGTTTAATACAGTCTCCGATTCATCAAATTGTGGGGGCTATGATTGAGGTAAACTTTGATGTGTCATGATGGTTGCGGGGTCCCCCACTCCTACACATTCAATTCACAAACAACATTAATCCTAGAAACATCTCACCCAGGCCCCTGTTTCGTCTCACGTGGAAGATGAAAATGATGTCTCTGAGAAACACCAGACCCTCCAAAGTCACACAAAAACAGGGCAAAAATAGATACCTACTTGATCATCGTTTTTCTATTTTTATTTTGGATTAACAAATAATGTCTTTTGTTCCCTAATATGTGGTATTTATTTTGTCCATTTTGTATCTTTTGATCTTCTTTCTCCCTAGCTAACATTTTGCTTTCTGTTTGTGCATATTCATCCTTGTGCATTGCCTCAACCTTGTGTACCTCTTTTCGTTTATTCCCAAAGAATGTCCCCTTGTTCTGTCCAATATACTTGATCCCTTCTGCAACAGCATGGCTAGAGAATCATGACTTGCAAGTACCCTGTATAAAACAATCTAAATGAAGTAAAAATAAAACATCTTGAACATTAAAATAATATATGCCAATGTGTCAAATTCATGTTGTGAGAAATCAAACTTCACGGAGGGGGTATTATCATGTTAACATGATGACATGCATGTTGATGTTGAGCTATTGCATTTACACAGGTGTTCATGTCCACCCTTTATGTACTCTACGTTGCTTTCATACAAACTAACATGAGGAAGAGGCAAGTCTTGTGATGTAAAGTCAAATTACAGTGTTTTTTTTAATTGTTGTTGAGCGAATAACTCCTACGCATGGAAGAAGCTGAGTGAGGAGTGTAAGGACTTGCTGTTGGTGAATGAGAAGTGTTAGACCTCATCAAAGCTCTTTGCACAAGCTTTGCATGTAGCATGGCCTCTGGGGTGAGGGTCTTTGGTTTCTGTCAATATAACAGATTGGGGTGAGCTGGGATTTGGGTGCTCATGACAGATCCAATGCTGGGAAGGTTGGTACATCTTCTGTGCTACTCACATGCAAATACACAAGTAAAAAATATGTATTTTGAAGCAAACACATTTAATATCATCAAATAAAAAGAAAGTGCATAACCATACACAAGTGTATCAACAGTTTGCTAGAGGGGCTTAACCCACATGATGCTTGCCAGTCAGTGCAGTAGAGGTGTTCTATCTTAGGCCAACAGCCAGTAGCCAGGTTTACTGGTAAGGGGTAACACTTTGAATATACCAACACTCACAAGAAGACTAGAGAAAATTGAGATAGTGACATGGAGATAGGGTAAAACGTGTGTGGAATACATGAAAATGGTTGTAAGGAAGATAGGGACACTGAGAAATGGTGAAATTGTGCTAGATTCACAAATAAATCAGTCAATCAATCATTCAGGATTTGTAAACTGCAGCTGCTTCACCTGTGAGGGTCTCGAGGAGTTGTGTAATCATGCTGCAGGATCACACTGCCTGTTCCTATTGATTGAACATTCAGGTCCTTTCTGACCTGCTGAAGCGATTGTGAGGCTCCGAGGTGCAGGGAGAGGGTGGGTGTTCCAGGTCTTAGCTGCAAGGTGGGAGAAGGAGCATCCTCTTCTATTTTCCTAGTAAATGCGTTGGTAGCTGCAAGGGAGAAGGATCAGGAACCCTGATGGGTTGGTGGAAATTCACTTGCTTGTTGAGGTACACCTGTCCTTCGTTGTGTAGTGCCTTGTACGTATGGATGAGGAGCTTGAACTGCCATCTCTTCCAGAGTGGTAACCAGTAGAGTTTCCTGAGGTGGGGGTTGATGTGCATCTGCCTTGGGAGGTCAAGGATGAGTCTGGCTGTTGTGTTCTGGACCTTGCTACAAGTAGGTATGACTTACTCTAGTAGTGGTATTGATTAACTCCTAAATTCCAGTAGCTGGCCACTCTTGGCTAGCTCTTGGAATTCAAGAGTAAGCTGGGAGTACTATAAAACTAAGTCACAGCAACATCTTTGTGAATCTGGTCCAGAATGAGAGACAAAGAAACAGAGACAAATACAGGGTGGCACAGAGGGAGACGGGGACAAGGACAAAATTAAACAATGAATTGTATTCGCTTTTACCCACCCGGTCATCCCACAGTGGCTTCTACATTGCTCAGCTTTGCAGCGCCCCTTGAAGAATAATGGACACACTGAGTGCTGCAGGGATGAGTTAATGAAGTTGCCCCAGTACTACTAATATAAGCATTGATGTGGACAACTGCCATATTTTTAGGCCTGGCATTTGGCAAAACCTTTACATATTACTAAAATTAAATATGTAATACCCTTACTTAAAGGTGCTTCAACTCAGCTCTCCTCATCAGTAAGTTTGTTGTTCGCATTTTGCTTAGGCTCACTAGAGCACACACCATGGGTCAATACAACAACCAAGTGCAGCCACTGACTAACTTCCCTTCGATGGACTGAATTTTGCTCTTTCACAAGGAGTACATCCATTCACAGGGTAGTTCTCTTACATTTATGTTTATTTTATTATACCTTTAGTGTAGCTTTTTGTTTGCAGGGCACTTTCTACCAGCTCTTAGTGCTGTTTTTGATGTGAACAAAGGACATATTCAAGATTTATCAGTTCAAGTCTCCTGCCAATGCTGTTGTAAATTTCCTTTGGAGTGACTTTTGTTTATTTGACGGCTACTGTTCCACAGCATACCCAACTGACTCCATTTAAAACTATTCTTTATAAACGTATCTACTTTTTGGTATTCACATAATGATGTGCATTTATAACTGCACTCCTATGTGTCATGCTAGTATGTGTTTTAAATTAAGGGCTATAGTTATACTTGGAAATCAATCGAGGGCATGATTTAGATCTTGGTGGACGAGTTACTCCATCACAACGGTGACAGAGTAACCCTTCCGCCAAGATCTAAATCGGGTCCTTAGTCTGTAAGTCCTGCCTGCATGGCTGCCTAGTTTGATTTCAGTGCTCTTGTATGTTGTGCTTACATAAACGTTTAAGTATTATATTACTAATTGAAACTGTGCTGTATCTATCTATCTATCTATCTATCTATCTATCTATCTATCTATCTATCTATCTATCTATCTATCTTTGGAACCTTATCTAGCCGATCTGCCAATCTACCCTTGTGTCTGTGTGTCTATCTACTAGTGTGTCTATCTGTCTATTTACTTGTCTAGCTACCTGTCTGTCTGTCTGCCTATGTTTGTATCTATCTACCTGTCTAACAATCAATCAATCAGTCTATCTATACATTTACCAATCTGTCTGTCTATCTACCTGTCTATCAGTCTGTTGTTAGCTGAGACCTTTTGATTTTACTAAACGTATCTGCATAACATACAAAGTCATGGAGATTGCCAGATAGACTTCATTCAGTAGTGTATTATTGTGCCATTCACAATTTTCTTCCACCAGCATGTATCAGGGAGCAGTGGGTCAGCCCTATTCAGCCATTGGTTGACTTTACTTTTTGTTGAAGCATGTTGCACTTTCACAATGTTCCAAGAAGAAAGGAGAACCCACCACCCCCATATGTCATTAATTATAAAATAATTAAATGAAATACACAAGGATATAAATCTGTGTATATGAATAGGTTACTCTCTATTCTTTCACTTCTTGTTAACTCTTGGCACATCATATTGTCATATAGTTACTGCTTACCTATATACCGTGTTAAGTTAGCATGAGCTTATTAAATGTTTAAACGCCATTTTTCCTTTTGCTGCTTTTGCACACGACACATAATTGTTATTTTAGCTTTCAACCTAGAAGAGCGTTGTGATTTACATGAGAATAATATGTTATTGCTCTGATATCAGCTTGCTTGGTAAAATATGTCTGTACAGTGAGTGCTGAAGCTTCCAAGGATAACTCGACACAGTGTTGTTGTGAGGTCTGATCTTTGCACCTTTCTAGACATAACATGAATGCAGCTGCTGCCAAAATCTGGCTTTACGCTCGTTTTATATTGCTTTGCTTAGAGCACACGTTACACACTTGATGGTGCTTCGCATGCAGAGAGATGGTGGAAGATGATGTGATCCTCTGACACTGAGGTCTTGAGGTATGGGCCCGCCCTGCTAAAACCCAAAGAGACCTTCATAGATATAATATTCTATGCTAGTTAGGGAGGGTGAGAATTAGGTGTTGCTAACTCCTATTCATTTCAGCATTTTAGCATGCTGTCACCTTTCGCTTTCTATGGACTAGTAACTATGCTGATAACTTTGTTTCTTATAATATGTTTGCTTGTATTATATAAGATACTGCGTTTGAGAACCCTGCATTAGTAAATAATTATTTCAAATATGCACGTGTCCTCTTTTACTCCACGTTCTGGTTTGTAATGATTGTATAGCGAAAGAGTGTTCATGTGTTCCACGATACCTGAGGTATTCTAAGTTCATGTTCTGCTCTGTCTAAACATTGGGAGTTTCTTATGACCAATGAGACACTGTAGCTAGCTCGGTAAGGGGATTTTGGGTACTAAGGTGAGTTTTGGGCCACCCTAATTCACTGAGGTTCCAAATCTCTATGCACAGTTCTGTAGGAGAACAGAATTCCCGCTACATGGCGCCCAACGTTGGTGGTCCTATATCATGACACTTGAGTAGTATATCATTCAATCCTTAACCCCTTCACTGTTGTTTCCGGAAAACGGTGGTGTCGGACAAAACCTACCTATTTTTGAAATAGGTCTTTTCAAGCTTGAATCTTTCTGAAACGGTTTCCTTGAATTACTACCCAGTTGTGCTACAAAGTTTACTTTGTTTTACTATGTTCCTGTGCTGTCATGGCCCAGCCTGTGGACATTCTGCAGCATAGTCGAGTTGCGGTGCGCAATCATTTGCAGACTTACCAAGTACCCTTGGAAGGCATGGCTGTGATATTGGTGGTGAGTGCGGATGCAGCTTACCCTATGGGGTTCCCTTCGAAGTACACATACCACTTAAGTCCCAATTAGGTTCCTTTTATGATATTTCCTGAAGTTGGGGAACGTTTGATTCCCAACTCGGATCGCAGGGCTTGCTTAATTACAGCGGCGCATGAAGGTGTGGCGTCTGCGCATGCGGGCATCTCGGCCGCTGTAGCTCAATTACAACAACGTTTCTGGTGGCGGGGACTGTACAAACAGACGCGAGACTATGTCCTTCAATGTGACATTTGCCAGCAGCTTAAACCTTCAACTACTGCACGTCTGCCACAGACACAGTTGTACATATCTAATAAACCGCGAGGTTGTGTTTATTTAGATCACTGCGGTCCGTTTTCTTCTGATACTGCATATAAGTACATCTTAGTAGCAGTTGATTCATGCACACGCTTTGTGTGGGTATGGCCCCATCGCAGCGCTGATTCACGGACTGTCATAAGAGATTTGCGTGTCTTTGTAGGGATTTTTGCCTGTGGCACCTTCCATTCGGATCAGGGTCCGGCTTTCGCCTCTAAGGCGTATAAGGATGCCATGATTTTGATGCGGGTCCAAGTCAAGTTTTCGTCTCCCTACAGACCTGAGGGTAACAGTATAGTGGAACGAGTGAACCGTGACTTAAAGCAATCTTTGACAGCACGAATTATAGGCACTGGCAGAAACTGGTTGGCCCATCTCAATGGCGTGCAGCTTGCTCTAAACAATCTCCCTAGAGGGTCTCTGGGTAGGCGGACCCCATACGAAATGCTCTTTGGTATCAAGATGTACGTCCCGGACCTTGACGGTCTAGACGGCGTGGGCCACGCCACAACCTTTGACGTAGAGGAACATTTCAATGTTTTACAGGATCTACAAAAGACCAGAGACGGTCTTGCAAAGGAACATTTGCCCTCCACATCAGATGTTGCGTTGCAGATCCCGGTAGTTGGCTGGCTACCCCAAGTTGGAGAACTGGTTCGAGAGAAGATCGACAACAAGAAAGAATTTGGTCCTTCCTATCGTGCTCCAGTTCCTGTCCTTGGCGTGAAGGGCACAAGAACAGTCATTTTACCACCATTACCAGGTCGTAAGGAAAACAGGTTTATCTCAATTGACAATGTCAAGATACACAGAGTGGCCGATTCTTCTTAGTATGACTCCGGCAGTCTCCTGTCCTTCGATTGTGAGAAATTCCGTTTTGGCCACTGCTTCTAATCCTATGCCTGAGGTGGCCCTCGAGATGCCTGCTGTTTCCAGTCCTTTATTAAGTCCTTTACCTGTTGATCATGTTGCTGAACTTGATTACACTTACCCAACTGACTTATTGATGCCTGATTTGCAAACACGTTTGGCCACAGGATCCAGATTCTCTTTTGACACTGTTTCACAAACTTCAAAAAAGCCCTCACGTTTTGCAATTTATGCCACATTATTTAAAAAACATTTTTTGATCCCCCCTTGGACATATATTTGGCTGGTACTTTTTTCAATTTACCTTTTTTTGTCTATTGGTTTTGTGTTTTATTTTTTTCGTCTTGTCGATGGACACTATGTCGAGGAAAGAACATGCATTCGGCATCTTAATGAAACTTTGGCCCCCCTTTCCTCGTCACATTCAGCACACAGACTGAAGAGAGACTTGAATTTTGTTAACATCCCTGCTTAGCCTGTTCTTGATGGGATTGTGTGGGATGCGGTTAAATTTCAAATCCATGGCCCTACTGTGATTGTTAATGTCCCTAATGTGCTCAGGGTAAACATGGGAGATGTAGTGAAACAAAACGTACGTTCTGATGATTGGGATGTTCAGGCCGTAGAAGGATTATTCTCTGATTTGAAATATTATGCTGCCTTTCATGCTGAAGATTTATATTTAGATTCTGCTAATTATGGTGAATTATTTTGCTTCCAACATTTTGGCAACCATTATCTGCATAAAACAAGTTCCAGAAGGGGTGCTGTAAATTACACACAGTGGGAACTTTGCCCAGCCCCTGTACAAGGCAGTTCGAGTACTTTCTTGAAAAAGTACACTTATGTTACCGACTTTAATCAGTCCAATCCTGAGTCTTTTCATTTTAAAATGGCACAGAAGTCCATGTCCAACGTTAGACTTACCGATACTAAATTGTTGTATTCGAAGTCCTTTCTAGACAGGTTAGCTGTAGAGGGCTACAAGCTATGGAAGGAAACAATTGACCTTTAATCTGTTTGGGGTTCTAAAAGTTGGCAGGTACAAGGCACTGAGGCTTTGCACCGTGCATGTCTCATCCCAAATCATATGTTGTTTTTAAATTCTACCGTTTCTCAAACCACATGCTTTGGATTGGCTACTTCTAAAAAATTGAATACACCTACTGTCCCTGATCTAGAAGAATATTCTGGTTGGACTAATATTACACAGTTTTCCATTAGGGAATTGCAAGCTCTATTGCAAAATGCATCCTTTAACATTTCCAGTTTGGATCCAAAAGGTTGGCTGATGTGGCACAGAAGTTCTGATTCATGCCAACGTCGTTTTCTGGGTTTAGCTGATGGGTTTACACAAGTCAGGCCTGATCCCCGCTTTGATACTGCCCATTCTGTCACCACTTATTCTGTAGGCAAATTATGTCAGAATTGGCTGAAACATTCTACATTGGCTGCGGTTAAACTGCATCTATCAAAGCTCACTGATGATGTAGATTTAAACGATTTCATAAAGGGCCCGGCTAGTGGTAGGTCTAAAAGATGGATATATGCGATTTACAATGAAATCTGGAAGACGTCACAAATTGAGGCTGCTACACGCCTTAGAGCAATTGATCAAGCTCATCTAGAGAAAGTGCTTGCAGTTGTGGATGACAGTATTAACATGCTTTCTTCCCGCATTTACACGTTAAATAACATTTTGTCTTTTGGTGTTGATATTGTGAAAGATGAAGTGTCCGTATTATACCATGGACAGAACCAATTGCGTTCTTTAATGCAATTTGCGTGGACCCTGCAGACGCTTAAGGCTGGTAAGGTGCCTTGGTCATACATGAATGTGTCCTCCCTCTTTGCCCCTTTTAATTTGACTGACAAGCAGCGCCTGCTTTCAATGCGAGATGCATCTTTTTCCATGTTACACATTGAGAGATTGGAGTCTTTACCGTTCTCTGTGGCAGAAGCCACTGCTGCGACGTGGCTTATCCACGGGTTAATTACATTACCTTTTGCTCTGTACAAATTTACAAATTGTATGCGATATATCGCTATAGGCAGATATGAACCACTGGGTAGTTCGTTTCTCCATGAGGCCTGGTCTCTTCCCTTCACTTATCGATGTCTGAAGGACGAGAAGGACGCTTTTCTCAAAGGGGAGGAGTGCACAGAAACACCGGATCACTCCTTAATATGTAGACACATCCAATTGCATGGTTCTTGTAACCAGGACCGGCCAAATTTAGCCTGTGTTTTGAAAGGTACTCCAGTTCCCGCAATCGTTCCTACTTTTACATTACTGGCAAACGGCAGTTATTTACTTTTGAATAACGAGGACTGTTGTGGGTTAATTAAAGGTATCGCTTATGTGGTCACGGTAACAGAACGTGTGGTGTGTTGAAAAAACGTTCTGTATCCTCCTACACATGGGAATTTAGATGTTTCCATCTGGCCGCGACTCCCAACCTTGAAAGCAGAGTTCATTGGTATGAGTAGAAGAAGTGACACTGAGTTCGGCTCGAGAAACATTTGTCCTTCACATAGCTAACACGCGCACAGAGGTGCAGGCGCTATTGAGTACTGATTTGCCATTGCATTTCAGCGAGCTTATTCATCAGATCTTTAATGCCTCCTCCACTTCTGGCCTGGCGCACTTTTTTAAAATAGTTAGCAGTGGTCTCGTGACTTCTTTCGAGAAAATATTTGGAGTCATCCTTGCTTTTTTCCATTCTATATTTTCAAGCCTGTTTGTTGGCTTTCCAGTTTTGCTCGCGCTGGCTGCAAGCGTTCTGGTGATATTTTATATATGCGGTGATCATCTGTTATAGACCACCTGGGACCTTCAGCATTCAGCAACAACAATCATTACTTAATACCTTTACCAACATGGCTACCTCCCACAATAAACTGATTATTTTAGGTGATTTTAACTTGTGGCTGAATGGCTCCCTAGACATAGGGCTGCACAACCTTCTGCATTCCTGTGAAAGTGTGGTTCTCCACTAATATGTTATGGAATCCACTCATAGGGCAGGGCACCGGCTTGACCTGATCTTTTCGGTCCCACAGCTAGTACATCTGGGTGAAATTTTGCCCATGGGCTGGACTGATCATTTCCTTCTTAAATTCTATGTTAACAGCAAGGGGGTAAAAACGCAGGCACAAGGCACTACCTCTGAATTTATGTACAGGGACTGGAGAGCCCTTGGGAGGCTGAGAACCACGGACGCTGTGTTCAAGGTGGAAGACAGTTTCTCCTCAGACTGTCAAGTCGATGAGAATTATGATGCCTTATGTCTCAAGATAACCACGAGGGTTGATTCTCTTGCCCTGCTAAAAACGTGCAAGTATAAGGGCAGAGTGTCGGCTCCATGGTTTAATGACTCTTTAAAGGCTTTAAAACTTGCCTGTAAACAGGCTGAAAGGATATGGAGGCAGGGATATACCGATGCTAGTAGACTGCTCTGGAAAGCTAAACTTTCTGAATATAAAGCCTTGATTCATAAATCCAAATCCGACTATTTCTGCTCCACGATCTGTACCGCTGCAAATAGCTCTAAAAGCATTTTTCAGATTCTGAACGGTCTAACTCATCCTGACTGCTCAAAAAAATCGACCCCTCCTACGCAGGCCCTTTGTGATAACTTGGCTCTGTTTTTCAACGATAAAATAGAGGCCATCATCCACAACTTGAGTACCACCCCCACTTTGATCTGTTCCCCTTGTCCTTTGGACGGAAGTACAGAGACTGGAGTTGGGAGCCCAGGATGGCAGCCTGCGGACTGTCTGTTGGAGTTTCCCCCTATTACGGAAGAGGACCTCAGCAGATTGGCTCGAGGTATTTCATCTGGATCACCTTTGGACTCTATCCCTCATAAGATTTGGAAAGCCTATGGAGATGAACTTTTTCCTACTCTCTGCAGGATTTGCAATCAGTCACTGGTTAGTGGCACGGTTCCTGCTTCTTGGAAATAGGCTCTTGTATCTCCATTGCTAAAAAAAAACTCCCTAAATCCAGAGTGTCTACAGAATTACAGACCCATCTCCTTGTTACCGTTTCCTGCAAAAATTGCTGAACGCTGGGTGAGCTCAAGTCTTTCCAAACATCTGGAGCATCATCAATTTCTGGACGAAATACAATTCAGCTTTCGCCCAGCCCATGGTACCGAAACAGCTCTACTCACTGCTATGGAGGACCTTCGAATGCGTGCAGACAGGGGTCAGGCAGTGGATCTGATTCTGCTGGACCTGTCTGCCGCATTTGATACGGTAAATCATGTGATCCTCCTGGAAAGACCGAGTGAGGCTGGGGTGGGTGGTGATGCCCTGCGGTGGTTCCGCTCCTTCCTGCTTGATCGGAAGCAGGCAGTGTCCCTCCCCTCGTTTCAATCTGCTTTTTCCCCGGTGTCTCATGGGGTGTCTCAAGGCTCGGCTGTCAGCCCGATTTTATTTAACGTGTATTTAAAACCCTTGATTACGTTGATAAAATCTCATAGGCTTAAAGCCATCAATTATGCAGATGACACTCAACTCATCCTCTCTTGGGAGGGTGAGGAATCGATTCCTTTGGAGTCTTTTCATGATTGTCTGCGAGATACGGCTGGCTGGCTACATAACAACTCATTACAGTTCAATGCCACCAAAACTGAGGTTCTGTTCTGTGCTGGAAGTCGGATTCCTCGCCCCTTCCCGGTTGATTTCTGGCCCCCAGAATCAGTGGTAAAAACTCAGCCGGTCACCACTGTTCGCAATCTGGGTGTTATGATGGACAACAAATTGAGCATGGAAGCCCAGGTTGCGAAAACGGTGTCCACCTGTTCTGCCCTCATTCGGTCCCTACGTAAGATCTTACCTCTGCTTCCCTTACAGGCCCGGGCTTTAATAGTCAGGTGCACTATTTTAAGTCGCCTTGATTATTGTAACGCGCTGTTACTTGAGGCTCCAGGCCTGCTGTTAGACAGACTTCAAAGAGTTCAGTCCGCTGCCGCTAAACTGGCCCTTGGTTGGCCTAGAAGGTCTTCGGCCACTGATGGCTGAACACCACTGGCTCCCGTTAAGGCAGCGAGTGTCCTTTAAATCCCTCTGCCTCGTTTTCAAAGCCCTGCATGGACTTGGGCCCAGTTCTTTGCAAGCCAAGTTTGCCTGGTATACCCCAACCAGAGCACTTCGGCCTGCTACGGCTTGTCTTGTGAAAGTGCCTAGATTTAAGAAAGCTAGGGCCGGGGGCAGATCCTTCAGAGTTGCTGCCGCTAAACTCTGGAATAGTCTGCCCTTGGACATCCGCCAAACGGAAGAACTTCTTCTTTTAAGGAAACGTGTCAAAACGTGGCTGTTTCCGAAGGGTTAATTTGACGGCCGCCTTTTTGCTCTGCCTCTCTCTCGTGCTTTTCCTCCCCGCGAAGTCTCAGCGCCAGGATGCCTGTAAGGTGATAGCTGCGCTATATAAATATTTTAAATAAATAATTTTGTTTTATTAAAAATGGATGCCCGTCCTGTGTTAGCAGCCGCTCAGCCCCACCTGGCACTGTTTTGCAAACGGATGCTTGAATACTATGGCACACTGCCGCTTGCGACTTTAAGCACGGCTTTTGGATTATCGTTTCGATTTTCCTATTTTACATGTGTCCAGCCTGTGTTTCATTGTCTAAGCTGCGATTTCGACTGGGCCCTTGATTTGTGTCTCTGCAAGACGGTGTCTCCTGACGTAGATTTTAATCACCTGATGAGTCCCGTAGTTACTCACGAGTTGATTTGTTCTGGCAAAAGGATTATGGCCTTGGCAGCGATGCATGGACTAATGGGTCATTGGAACATACTCGCGGCAGCACAAGATTTCTTGGCAAAGAGCTATATTGAAAACCCACCGAGATGTCCTCTGATGATGCTAGAGGCTCCGGTACTGGAGGATTACGTATGTTCTTTCCCACTGATGAATTGGATGGCTGAACTGTTTTCGGATGATGACAGTGATTTCATTCTGGAGGCTGTTGCTGCATATTTGCATATTCAGTTCTTTCCTGAAGACTTTCGAGACTTTTTCTAATGGCATGTCCCTGACTACAAGATTTTTTTGGACCTTTTGCATATAAATTCTTTTTACACACCCAGACCTATTGACTTGAGTGCTGGGTTGGCATGTTGAGACCTTTTTTAATTTGGACTCTATAATGCCTTTTCACCTGATTTTGGCCATTAAAAACTAAAACCTAGCTCATTATTATGGAACTCTGCTTTCATGAGGTGCCCCTGTTCTGGTCTTCTCATTCCTTACTTTGTCCGTGCTCGGATCATTGGGGGAGTGTCATATAGTTACTGCTTACCTATATACCGTGTTAAGTTAGCATGAGCTTATTAAATGTTTAAACGGCATTTTTCCTTTTGCTGCTTTTGCACACGACACATAATTGTTATTTTAGCTTTCAACCTAGAAGAGCGTTGTGATTTACATGAGAATAATATGTTATTGCTCTGATATCAGCTTGCTTGGTAAAATATGTCTGTACAGTGAGTGCTGAAGCTTCCAAGGATAACTCGACACAGTGTTGTTGTGAGGTCTGATCTTTGCACCTTTCTAGACATAACATGAATGCAGCTGCTGCTAAAATCTGGCTTTACGCGCGTTTTATATTGCTTTGCTTAGAGCACACATTACACACTTGATGGTGCTTCGCATGCAGAGAGCTGGTGGAAGATGATGTGATCCTCTGACACTGAGATCTTGAGGTATGGGCCTGCCCTGCTAAAACCCAAAGAGTCCTTCATAGATATAATATTCTATCCTAGTTAGGGAGGGTGAGAATTAGGTGTTGCTAACTCCTATTCATTTCAGCATTTTAGCATGCTGTCACCTTTCGCTTTCTATGTACTAGTAACTATGCTGATAACTTTGTTTCTTATAATATGTTTGCTTGTATTATATAAGATACTGCGTTTGAGAACCCTGCATTAGTAAATAATTATTTCAAATATGCACGTGTCCTCTTTTACTCCACGTTCTGGTTTGTAATGATTGTATAGCGAAAGAGTGTTCATGTGTTCCACGATACCTGAGGTATTCTAAGTTCATGTTCTGGTCTGTCTAAACATTGGGAGTTTCTTATGACCAATGAGACACTGTAGCTAGCTCGGTAAGGGGATTTTGGGTACTAAGGTGAGTTTTGGGCCACCCTAATTCACTGAGGTTCCAAATCTCTATGCACAGTTCTGTAGGAGAACAGAATTCCCGCTACAATATCATATTTACATAAATATGCATACATATTTCAAAAATGAAAAGAATGAATTCAACAATAACTGAAAGGGAGAAACAGACGCTTATGGTGTCAACTAATTAACATGGAAGAATAGACCTTATTTGAGTCTGCCTTATTTACAGTGTATGAAGCCCCACAGAGGGGAGCATTTATTCCAATAGGCCCCAAAGTTCACTTAAGTGATAAGTTTTCACTATAAGAGGTGGAGGGATGTCCTGTATTGGTATCACACCCCTCAAGCCTCTTTTGGCGTCACCCTTTCATAAGGAGCACATAAACACACAAAGTAGTTCTCTTTAGAGGCAGGGACTACTATAGTAATGTGTGTGCTTTTGAAACCAAAACTTTTTTTTGCCTTTAGTAAACGTTTTTCTTAGATTGTTGAGGGCGCTGCAGCTTCCCCAACAATAAACATTTGGAAACAATTGGAAAAGCCATGATGGAACAAAACAAGAAATGCCAAAATGGCTGGCGGCCAACACCAGAACTATGAACTTTACTAATGCTTGTTTTAAATACCAGCAGTTCACTACCCTCCAGTCTGCAGTGCAGTCACCCTATCAGTGCCCTCCTTTCCCATGTCCTGAAAAAGTAACGAGGTTGACTGATGCACGTTATAAATGTGGGTAAGGGATTTGCATGCATAAGTGGGATCACTGATACAACATCGACTCCTATAACATAAAACTACAAAAATATTGAGTCAATAATATTGTATACAAAAATATTGACACCCAATAAACAAAACAAAAATAACACAAACATCAATAAAAAATATAATTACAAAAAATTCGATAATAAACATATCGACAACAAAAATAAAGAACACAAAAATATCGATAACATTAAAATAAAATATAAAACCACAAAAACATTGATATAAATAATATCGACAACACAAACATCGATAAAATACGTGTAAACTATATGGAAAAATAACATTTAAACATAAAAATAAACTATTTTTAATAATAAAATGAAATAACATATTCCAAACATTGTAAACAAACACTTAAAAAAAAGACAACATTAATAAAATAAAAAAATACCCTAAAAAACTAAAAACAACTGTAGGGTGCTGGACTTAGGAATAGTAAGATTTACTATTCCAACACCAGCCTACGTACAGTAGGGAAGTTGTTGGAATAGTAAATCTACTATTCCTTAGCCTAGAGCGCCCTCCAGCGCAAGTCGTGGTAACGACTTGCGTTGTAAAACCAGCATTGTAATGGTAGTGGGGTGTAAACACCGCGTCGTAATGGATGTTCCCCTGGAATATCCGGGTACTGAGGCCAGGTGACTTTCACCACATCCTGAATTCCCCGGAAGTAGATAAATTAAAAGATGAATCCATCCAAAATGAAAGCACAAACCAATTGCAAAAATACAACTGTAGAAAAGAGGCTCCAACGACGCAATCCTCTCAATAATGAAACCCTCAAAAACCTGAAAATTTGAATAAAGAAAAATGCTCCAACAAATCCGAAAAATAAAAGTAATTTGTGTCAAAGAAATAAAAGACATTTTCCTTTAAAAAAAAAAAAAGAAGAAACGTATCTTCAGCACAATCCAGTCACGAAACGGGAAACCTAAAAAACAAAAAACACCCTCCCACAATAACACATATAAACCCACAAACATTAATTTCAACATTAAAACCAAAATAACATAATTAAACAACTCCCAAATACCCAAAATTATGGGACCTATTATCAATAGGGGCAGATCGCCACCGCTGGACGGCCATTTACCCCTCGCCACATTAGCATGGAGGGGGGTACCGCGGCAGACGGAAAGACCTTCCGCCGCTTTTCCGCCTGTAGGCAATTGTCATGATTGCTTACCGGGCGAAAAAGGCCCATAATATGGTGGCAGTGCCTTTTAGGCACCGCCATCCATATTATGATGGGTGCGATAGAATGCCTTTCCATGGCGGAGACTCCGCCATTGAAAGGCATGTAGTCTTTGGCTTGGGGACCAATTGCGGGCCCCCAGGTGTTGGGGGGTGGAGGGTGCACATGGGGGTACTCATGGTACCCCCATTCATTGGCATGCACAAGGTAGCAGGCACCGCGCAGTGCCTGTCACATTGTACATGCCAATGCACAACATGCCTTTTTAACATTGTGGCGGGTGCTGCGCACAGCACCGCCCGCCACTATGTTAAATATGCTGAATGCGACCTCCAGGGTGGCGGTCGCATTCCAATAGGCACAGTGGAACTGCTGCACCTCTGGCAGTCGATCCCGTTTACCGTTACGGTGGTGGGCGGACAAGCCCCATGATGTATATTTTTGTCTTTAATTTTTTTGGGGGAACGTAGAAACAATTTACAAAAAATTATAAAACATATATTAAATATTATATTATCAAAAAATATAACATTTATATATATTAAAATGTATGTTTGATGCATTCACCTTCAACATATAAACAGCAATAAAACTATTGTAACTGTGCAACCAAAATAACATTGTTCAATTGAAAAAATTGTGATACAAAAATATATTTGTGAAAAAATTGTCAATTATTTAATACATGAAATAATATGTTTTTAATAATAATATTTAGTATACTAAACAAAAAAAACTACAAGTACAAACTATAACTTTGTAAAATACAGAATATATAATTAACAACAAAAATCAAATTATATAGGATGTATTTAAAACATTTAAAAACAAATGTACTAAAATATATACTTTTTTCATGAAAAATGAAAAATAATTAAAATAATAAATTTCAAATAAAAAAATGGAAAATATTTTCACTTTACAATTACATCACTATACTTCAGAAAAATGTACTATTTGTTTTAACTGTTCAAAAAATATGTATGTAAAAATATATTTTTAATTTTGCAAATGTACAAGAAAAATATATATTAAAATATATATTATAATTTATAATAAATTCTAAATAACATCAACATTTCTGAATCATGTTTATCAATATTTTCTAAAATTGTAAACAATACCAAATATGAAAAATGTAATTGTGAACAACAAAAATGAATACGTGTTTGCAAATAAAAACATTAAATATAAAATCTGACTTGCGTCTCCTTTTTTATTTGAATTTGACATACAAACTAAAAAAAACCACATAATAAACCATAACAATTTACTATTCCTAACTTAAACAACTAAACTAAAAAAAATTGTTAGATAATAAACTTAAAAAAAAAGTTTTGTTCCAAAACCAAAACAAGTACCCTAAATGAACATGCTAAATCATTTAAAAATTATAAATATTTAAAAATATAAAACTTTCAAAACAATGAAAAGAATAAAATGTATTAAAATATACAATTGTTTTCTTAATTACAAATTTTATACAAACAAATGTGTCCCATTTTTTTAAAAATAAAAAAATATTATAATTTTCAATATTTAACTAAATTTGTTATAAAACTTTAATATAACTCCTCACAAAATAAAAAAATATAAATATTAAATTCTCATTTAAAATTAAATATTTTTAAATTTTAATATTCTAAACCATCCAAATAAAAAATATGAATACTAAAAACATTCTCAAACAAATACAATAAAAAATATTGTTCCATTAATTTTCAATACTTATCCTATCATATAATAATTGAAACATTTTTTACATGTACATTTTTTCACATATTTTATACAATCTGCATCAAAAACCTTTAACCCAAAAAACCTTCTACATTTCAATACATTTTAAATTTAATTAAAAAAAATACTTATATCTTGTAATAAGTTTTTATTAAAATGTATTCAAACCAACATTCTTAAATATTCCCCACCCTATAAAACCAACATCTCACTCCTAAAACTTTACGTAAAATAAAAAATTAAAAAAAGATTTAAATAAATATTTCTAAAGTACTCCAGACCCTTATCCCCTATAAATCCATCATCCTGCTCCTACAATTTCACATGAATTTACAAAATATTTAAAACTTAAACCAAATATTTTTAACTTACTCCCCACCCTTATCCCTTATAAACCCGTCATCCTGCTCCTGAAAATAAATGAAAATACAATAAAAAAACATTTTAACGTTAAAAAATAAATTAAAACATAAAAAATACCAACATTAAACAAAAACAAAAAAGTAAAAACAATCAAAATTATTCACAACAATATTTTGGCCATCGATATTTTCAAAATTCGATATTTCTACATTACACAAACATTAATATTTTTAACAACAAAAGAACTTGCCTCGATATTTTCCACCATCGATATTCTGTCTCTCCATTGCATAAGCGACAGTACTGTTGCTGAAAGATAAACCCTCCTACGTTTATCAGAAAGTAAAAATTAATTTTTGTGAACACCTGATTTAGTAGAGCTTGCACACGTGCTTAGAATATGTTACCATAATGAGTACCTTTTTCGCATGTGTGTAAGTTATCAAATCTGTGCATTTAACTTTTTGTTGGAGACTTACCCTCTCTGGTTTCACTAAAAATGTAGCTTGTTGGTTAATTACTATTGATTTCTGCTTTACAGCTGCATTATCTTAATGTTTCAGTTTTGACATGAAAAGTATTCGATCCCCCTGCCCTTCACTTTATTGCAAGGAATTTTTGTTTTGAGAATGCTGTTATTATCAAATAACAGCAGTCGCTGAATGCCAATGCTGCCTTCAACATCAGGCCTTTTCCCCATAAATCTTCACCACCTGTGTCCTTTTATCTCACTCTCATGCAATTTGTTTTTTAAAATCTATATTCACTTCCCCTCCCCGTCACACTTTTCTTATGTTTCTCTTCGTCCTTCTTTCTCCATGTCATCCTCTATTTTTTGTTCTGGCTCAAAGTCTGATGAATACTAGTTAAGCCCCCCAAAAATGAGTGCCTGTGCTCACCACCTGAACCATCCACATAAAGGGGTCGATTACGATGACGGACAGAAGGCCGACCGCCGTCCTGGAGTAGGTGGAAAATGCCTTTTTACAATCTGCCAGCCGCGGCCAGTCCGTCCGCCATATTAGGATGGGAAGCACTGTCAAATGTCCGTACGCCGCGGTAGAGCACGCACCGCCGCGGAAATACACCTGACCCCGCGGCGGACGTAACCAATCCAGAGACTTCGCCGTACGGAATGACGTCTCCGACTGTCCTCTAAATCACGAAGGCGGAAAACACACATCAAATCGCTGCGGAAAAACAACCTGCTGGAAGACGGCTGATTCACCACAGCGGAGAGGCACAACATTGCAGAGATACCCACCACAGGCAGATCGCCGTCATGGACCCAGCGCTACACGCATTCCCTATACTCTTCGTGCTTCACCACCAGCAAGTCATGGACCGTCGCCGACGACGACGCAGGTACGCCAACACACCAATTGCTCTGGGAAGGGGAGTACCTTCCTGGGCTGTGACGTGAGGAGGGGGAGGGTCATGTTGGGGAAACAGCATTTACGATAGCACCAATATATCAACAATGCAAGGAGACAACCAGTAATGACAAAGACAAACCACTACATACGATTGACTTGCTTTATTGCACATAATAGTGGTATAATCCGAGAGTAGTACAAAAGGGGGTGGTGATGGACGGAGCATCCGAACCAATCAAACACTCACACCCAGTCAAAAGATCTGGGTTTAATCCATCACCGTTCTTTAGCCCACTCTGCCACCCCAGTTCAGACATGGCTATATGCAAATCAGTCTGACCCTGTGCCTCATGGGAACAGTCCAGCCCGAACTGCCAAGCCATGCCTTCCCTGGACCGAAAACAAGCTTCCGAGGACCAGTTTCTGGCATTACAGCCGTCTTCAGCCCGGCTTGCTTGAATCCAGTGGCAAAGTGAGCAAGGGACTCATGTCTGAGCATACCCTGCCACACTTATGGTGGCCAAAAGTGGTACAAAAGGGGGTGGTGATGGACGGAGCATCCAAACCAATTAAACACTCACACCCAGTCAAAAGATCTGGGTTTAATCCATCACCGTTCTTTAGCCCACTCTGCCACCCCAGTTCAGACATGGCTATATGCAAATCAGTCTGACCCTGTGCCTCATGGGAACAGTCCAGCCCAAACTGCCAAGCCATGCCTTCCCTGGACCAGAAACAAGCTTCCGAGGACTGGTTTCTGGCATTACAGCCGTCTTCAGCCCGGCTTGCTTGAATCCAGTGGCAAAGTGAGCAAGGGACTCACGTCTGAGCATACCCTGCCACACTTATGGCGGCCAAAAGCGGTACAAAAGGGGGTGGTGATGGACGGAGCATCCGAACCAATCAAACACTCACACCCAGTCAAAAGATCTGGGTTTAATCCATCACCGTTCTTTAGCCCACTCTGCCACCCCAGTTCAGACATGGCTATATGCAAATCAGTCTGACCCTGTGCCTCATGGGAACAGTCTAGCCCAAACTACCAAGCCAAATCCGAGAGTATCCAAGAGCATGGGCACTGGGTAGAACAGACCAGGTACATCTGAAGCTGCACATGAGAGGGCACAATGCAGTATCAGAACAGCAACAGGGCAGTGTCCATAACTGAGCAGGTACATCTGAGGCAGCACATGAGAGGGGCTAAGTGCATCAACAGTCCATAGCAAGGCACAGGTACATCTGAGGCAGCACATGAGAGGGGCTAAGTGCATCAACAGTACATAGCAATTGACAGGTACATCTGAGGCAGCACATGAGAGGGGCTAAGTGCATCAACAGTCCATGGCAAGGCACAGGTACATCAGAGGCAGCACATGAGAGGGGCAACGAGCTTCAATAGTCCATGGCACAGAGCAGGTACATCAGAAGCGGCACTTCAGAGGGGCAACGAGCATCAATAGTCCATGGCAAGGCACAGGTACATCAGAGGCAGCACATGAGGGCACAATGCAGTATCAGAACAGCAACAGGGCAGTGTCCATAACAGAGCAGGTACATCAGAGGCAGCACATGAGAGGGGCTAAGTGCATCAACAGTCCATGGCAAGGCACAGGTACATCAGAGGCAGCACATGAGAGGGGCTAAGTGCATCAACAGTCCATGGCAAGGCACGGGTACATCAGAGGCAGCACATGAGGGCACAATGCAGTATCAGAACAGCAACAGGGCAGTGTCCATAACAGAGCAGGTACATCTGAAGCAGCACATGAGAGAGGCTAAGGGCATCAACAGTCCATGGCAAGGCACAGGTACATCTGAGGCAGTACATGAGAGGGGCTAAGTGCATCAACAGTCCATAGCAGGGCACAGGTACATCCGAGGCAGCACATGAGAGGGGCTAAGTGCATCAACAGTTCATAGCAAGGCACAGGTACATCTGAGGCAGCACATGAGAGGGGCTAAGTGCATTAACAGTCCATGGCAAGGCACAGGTACATCAGAGGCAGCACATGAGGGCACAATGCAGTAATAGAACAGCAACAGGGCAGTGTCCATAACAGAGCAGGGACATCTGAGGCAGCACATGAGAGGGGCTAAGTGCATCAACAGTTCATGGCAAGGCACAGGTACATCAGAGGCAGCACATGAGAGGGGTAACGAGCATCAATAGTCCATGGCACAGAGCAGGTACATCAGAGGCAACACAGGTACGTGGGTCAAGCGCACGGTCCCATGGACATTAATAATGCAAGGGTGGTTACAATGGACAATCTAGACACCAAGTCAAATGACATGTGAGTGATGTGAGCTACACCTCACAGCACAGAATCTGGTGGACTGCTTGACCTAGTCGCCTTGGACACACTGCCAGCACCAGACACAGGAGTGTGAGACACAGCCACAGCTCTAGTGACTGACACATGAGCCATAGACCCAGACACACTGCCAGCTCCAGAAACAGGAGTGTGAGACACAGCCACAGATGTAGTGACTGACACATGAGCCATAGACCCATACACACTGCCAGCACCAGATACAGAGTATGAGACCAAGCCACAGCTCTAGTGACTGACACATGAGCCATAGACCCAGACACAATGCCAGCACCAGAAACAGGAGTGTGAGGCACAGCCACAGATGTAGTGACTGACACATTAGCCATAGACCCAGACACACTGCCAGCACCAGATACAGGAGTTTGAGACACAGCCACAGCTCTAGTGACTGACACATGAGCCATAGAACCAGACACACTGCCAGCACCAGATACAGGAGTTTGAGACACAGCCACAGCTCTAGTGACTGACACATGAGCCGTAGACCCAGACACACCGCCAGCACCAGATACAGGAGTTTGAGACACAGCCACAGCTCTAGTGACTGACACATGAGCTATAGACCCAGACACACTGCCAGGACATGTCCCTGTACAGTGACCAACAAATACCATGCCAGCATTTGAGATATGAGAGTGGCGAACACACACAGTGCCAGTACCTGAAACCGGACTGACACAGTTCTACTACATGAGGCATGACATCGAACAACAGACACTTTGCCACTATCTGACACATGAGAGTGAACTGCAGCTGACCCACTAGGACCACTGAAATGATCAGCCACAGGACTGTATGGGCCAGGAGGCAGGGTGGCGCTGGGAGCTGGGGACAGCTGTACTGGAGCAACATTGGGGTGGGCAGGTGTCACTGGTGTGTGTCTCGTTTCTTTGGGATATGTAGGTGCACCCCGGACATTACTGGACTGGTAAGTGGCGTGGCCTCATCAGAAACATCACCCATCAAAGCTGGATCATGTGCTCTCTGGGGACGTGCTGGACCCTGCTTGACGTTTGATGTGGGCCTGCCTTCTGCCCTCTGCATCATGTGTAATGGGGGATGCAACAATAGTGTACTCCTTCCTCTGCTTCTGCGGGGTGTGGATGGGAGTAGAGGTATGGGGGGACTCCATCGCAGACACATGTGTCTTACGTTCCTTCACCGACATCAGCCTCAGGGCAGCCAGGGGTGATGTATGCCTGTCCTTGATGGTGCTTGTGTCCATGGGAGAACCCATGGCCCTGTGAGGTGCCTTGGCCGTAGGAGGTAAACTGTCTCTGGAATGTGCCTGATCCGTGGTCAGTGCCCTGTCCCTGGGAGTAGGCCTTTCCTTTGTAGTGTCCCTGTCCATTGTAGTGTACCTGTCCTTTGAAGTGTCCTTGTCCTTGGGAATGTCCCTTGCCTTGGGAGGTGCCCTTTCCTTTGTAGTGTCCTTGTCCTTGGGAGTGTCCCTGGCCTTGGGAGCTGCCCTTTCCTTTGTAGTGTCCTTGTCCTTGGGAGTGACCCTGGCCTTGGGAGCTGCCCTTTCCTTTGTAGTGTCCTTGTCCTTGGGAGTGTCCCTGGCCTTGGGAGCTGCCCTTTCCTTTGTAGTGTCCTTGTCCTTGGGATTGTCCCTGGCCTGGGGAGATGCCCTTTCCTTTGTAGTGTCCTTTTCTTTGGGAGTGTCCCTGGCCTTGGGAGTACCTTTTGAGGGGTATGCCTGTGTTACATGTGAATCCCTGTCCCCCAACACCCCTTGAGGATCCTGTGTGTCAACTCCAGGATAGCTGATGTCGTGTTCGGTTAAAGATTTCCTTGTCCTAGGGGATGGTGTCTGTACCCTCCGTGCCCTGCCTTGCTGCCTCTGGCTGCCTCTAGTGCAATACCCAGAAAATGAGGCGCGGTCTGGAATGTCACTCTCATCTGAGAAATCAAGTGGTGTGAATGGGTGAACTGAAGTAGAACCATGTCCATGCGACTGTAGAATGGCTGAAGACACAGTGTTTGCTAATGACTGAACTGTTCTGTGGAGACCAGCAACATCGCCATGCATCCCCTCCATGAATGCTACCACCTGCCCCAACTTCCTATCGTGGTCTTGGAATGCATTGATCATGTTGGTCTGCCCTACACACAGCTGTCGCAGCAGATCAACAGCCTCAGCACAAAGTGCACTTTGTGTCACAGGGGCAGGGGCAGCGGTGCCTGCACCGAAGGCAACTCTGCTCCCCCTACTCTGGCGAGCACGAGCAGTACTTGTTGCAGTTGGTGGCAGTGTGGGCCCTGTGTGCTGTGTACCGACTGAAGGTGTGGATTGCCCACTCCCTGTGTGTGACAACAGTGCTGACTCACCAACACTGTCTGAAGATGAGGACGATGGTGTCTCCACATGTGAGTCCTCAGGGACGGTTCTGTCCCCATCTCCAGGGCTGCCCTCTTCAGTGTCAGTCTGCCTGTGTGTGATCTCGGATCCGGATGCATTGCCACCACTCATCTCAGTCGTCTGTGGGTCAGTGCCCTCGGCCAAATCTGAAAGAGAGAGAAAAGATGTTTACCTAAGTGCCACACTCACGTACTGAAGGTTACACAATCCCAACTTTCCTTACAGTCGACTAACATGTTGCACCCATCCTGCACACAAACCACCCCTACCATACATCCTCATGTCAAAGAAGCGGGGGTGCCTGTGAAACATGTACATCAAACAAACAGGGCAAGTGCATGCAGACCACCACACATGTGATGCCATGGGACCACAGACCTCAACGGCATGTTCTGGGACCCTCCACTACAAAGCAACTGGTATGTCCACCTGGCGGACATGGATGTTATGTTATGTTATGTTATGTTATGTTGAATAAATTCTTTTCCGTTCATTCACATGTCTTTCCAGTTAGCGCCAAGAAACCTTCGGGTGTTAGTGCGCTCAATAAGCCTCAATTAACATAACATAACATAACATCCCCTCTCAGCCGGGCGGACAGGTCAGGATGCGTCACAGCTATGATACGATGCATTAGAGGGGTCATGGTGCGTCGTGCAAGCCGTGTTGATCTTGGAATCAGCCCCAGTGTCATCTCCACCACATTCTTGCTGAGCCTGGAGATGTCCTCCCAGCTCTTGAGGCAGTGTGTGTGTCGTCTATTGCACACCCCCACTGCCCGTACATCACGTGCTATGGTCCTCCACATGGCCTTGTGAAGGTGAAGCTTGACCTACCATGATTGAAGACAAGAGGGGAACGTTAGTGGACAGTTGGACATTCATAAACATGGTAGAAACACGTCACTTTCAGCAGCCATGCTCAGTACAACACATGTGAAGGTCCCACAGCACACCGCAAAGCTTGCAGAAGCCAGGAGTCAGTGACCACCTCATGCACACCAACATGTTCCCCACTGCACTTACCACCTCTCCGGGGGCACCGTAGAGCCGTTCATAGTGGCGGAGCACACCGTCCACAAGAACATCCAGCTCTGCGGCGGTGAAGGGACTAGACCGGATCTCTCGCACTCTCTGCATGGCAAGGTCCGCGACTGTGGCACTACAGCAGCAGTTGTTGGATAGCTCAGCAGCAGCAGGTCGAGGTGATGGTCGCAGGCAGCAGTTGTTGGATAGATCAGCAGCAGCAGGTCGAGGTGATGGTCGCAGGCAGCAGTTGTTGGATAGATCAGCAGCAGCAGGTCGAGGTGATGGTCGCAGGCAGCAGTTGTTGGATAGCTCAGCAGCAGCAGGTCGAGGTGATGGTCGCAGGCAGCAGTTGTTGATAGATCAGCAGCAGCAGGTAGCGGTGATGGTCGCAGGCAGCAATTGTTGGATAGCTTAGCAGCAGCAGGTCGAGGTGATGGTCGCAGGCAGCAGTGGCTGGACGCAGTGAATGTGTGCTGCAGAAATCCACACATTTATAGGGCCCTGAGCTCATATCAGTGGCACATGTCTGCAGCAATTGGTTTTCCCTGGTTGCCTCATTCAAAATGAGCCAATGACTGGCCCTGCTGTGGCGGTGCACGGCTTCCGCTATTTTTGAATGCGCTTACGTGCCCCGCATTACCTGTTTCGATTGGCTACATGTGCACGGACCGTCACGGTCACACACCGCCAGCACCTGGCGGTGGGTGACCGGCCAGCACCCGGCGGTGGGTGACCGTCCAGCACCCGGCGGTGGGTGACCGGCCAGCACCGGGCGGTGGGTGACTGGGCAGCATACGGCGGTGGGTGACCGGCCAGGGCCGGCAGTGGGTGACCGGCCAGGGCCTTCTATGGCAGGGTGACCTCAATGCACAGGGCGCTCACCCACCGCCAGCACCCGGCGGTGGGTGACCGGCCAGCACCCGGCGGTGGGTGACCATGCAGTACCCGGCGGTGGGTGACCGGGCAGCACCCGGCGGTGGGTGACCGGCCAGGGCCGGCGGTGGGTGACCGGGCAGCACCCGGCAGTGGGTGACCGGCCAGGGCCTTCTATGGCAGGGTGACCTCAATGCACAGGGCGCTAACCCACTGCCAGCACCCAGCGGTGGGGGACCGGGCAGCACCCGGCGGTGGGTGACCGTCCAGCACCCGGAGGTGGGTGACCGGGCAGCACCCGGCGGTGGGTGAGCGGCCAGGGCCAGAGGTCTGCGGTGGGTGCTGCAATGTGACTGTAAGGGGGGTTACCAACTGCAATTTCCACTTGCATATTCCAATGTATGTGTTAGCCTGCACCGCCCACGCGGAATGCGTGCTCCGCCATTGTGATGCCAGTGAGTGATGATTTTCAAAAGATGCACTGTCGCGGTAGTGCGAACATGCGTTTGACGGGGTGTGACCGTGATGGTCCCTGACCATGCAGCAATGTCATGCACAATTGCAGTATCAAGGATCATCTTCTGTGTTGGGGGAAGGCGTACCCGGATGGCGTGTGTACACACACTGCATGTCTCCGCACACATGTAATGTTCATAGTTGTACATGTGTGTCAGGACATGTCCGGAGTGTATCAAGAATCATGATGTCAAGTCAATGGCCCGTGTCCACGTGTGTCATTCATGTCAATTTGTTGCATGTGTGGTCATACTATTGACCTTGCCAGTGGTTAACAAAGGCCAGTGATGTGCACCCAAGTTGCGTCAGATGTGCATGGTGATGTGTTGACCTCTTGGTTTTCCGGACACACGTTTCCATTTGTACACATCTACACAGTACATCAAGGCTGTGTACCCAAATTCAGAAGCTGTTGTGAGTGTGTGGTATGTGTGTGCAAGTAGCAATGATGGGGGTATACATGCATTCTGTGTATGCGTATGTGTGTCGCCTGTTGTGTGCCCATGCATGTCATGTGAGGATGCCCAGCATTGTAGGTGGGGTCATGGGTGCATGGAGACAAGGAGGGTGTGTTCCATGTTCGTGTTGTGTGTGCACGTCCATGTGTGTCTGTGGTGACGCTTGTCCACACTTGTGCCCTCAGTCATGTGTTGTTGGCAGTTATTTCAACATGTGTGCACATTACATTGGACATGTTTGCACACAGGATGTTGTTTGTGGGTGAACATTTTGTGTGTAGTTAGCTGAGGTGCCTTATATATCGGTCACGTCACACATAGAGTCAGTGTCTGAAACATGCATTATATGTATTGTGTTTGTCAAGATGTGATAGTGTGGCACAGCTATGCGGTGTTGGTCAATTGACATCTGCTCCCATCTACTCCCACACAGGAGGGCTCCAAATGTGCATCGACCATACACTGTGCTGAAGGACAAGGTTAACGAGGAGGTGATCCGCAAATTCCGGCTTGACCGACGGAGATTGCAGGAGCTTGTCGCACAATTGGCACCTCATCTGCAGCCACGCAGGACATATCCAGGAGCTATTGCACCCACAGCAAAGGTGATGGTGGCACTTCACTTATTTACAACAGGCACTTTCCAGTACACAGTTGGTCATGCCGGGGATGTCACAATCCATGTTCAGCATGGTGCTGCGGGATGTTCTGAATGCTATGATGCATTACAAGGATGAGTACATCCATTTCCCACGGCTGGCAGAGTTGGCAGCAGTCAAAGGGGACTTCTATGCCCTGGGCCGGATACCACACGTAGTGGGTTCCATTGATGGCACACATATTGGTCTCATTCCATCCCAGGCACGTGAACCTGTATATCGCAATCGGAAGCACTACCATTCCATCAACGTGCAAGTGGTGTGCCTGGCTGACAACATCATCTCCCATGTGTGTGCCAGATTTCCCAGGTCCGCACATGACTCCCAAATCCTGCGGAGCAGCATTGTCCCCCAACTGATGGCTAATCTGCGTCCAGAATGTGCGTGGCTTGTAGGTGAGTGTGCTGTGAGGACTATTGTGTTGTATGCGTGCCATGGGGTTCCCACAATCCTGGTAATGATGCATGTGTCTGTTATCCCCCCACCTAGGCGACTCTGCATACCCAAACCGGCCGTGGCTGCTGAGCCCCCTACGGAATCCTACTACCCCTGGTGAAATGCGTTATAATGAGGCCCATGGGAGGACACGTCGAGTGGTGGAACGTACTTTTGGACTGCTGAAGTCTAGGTTTCGCTGGCTGGATAAAACCGGAGGGGCCCTGACATACTCACCAGGCAAAGTTTGCAAAATAGTGGTTGCCTGCTGCATGCTCCACAACCTGGCCTTACGCAATAATATTGAACTGATCATGGACCCTGAAGACCAACAGGTTGCTCCGCCTTCCATCCCACCCATGTCCACTGATGAGGATGGTGGGGAGGAAGAAGGTATGGACCAGAGGCGTCAGATCATTGATCACTACTTTCCATGAATGTGAGTAACTACCTCTTGTGCTGCTGGTCAATGCGTGATATATGTTTGCAGGTGATGTGTGGATGTGGTGTGTGAATGCTGCCTGTTCTGGTATGTTCTGTTTGCAAATGGGTGTGTGAGATGGTGTACATGCAATGCTCCCTGATGTGTGTCCTGTGATCAGCTTAATTTGTGATGAGTGTGGTTTGTGGGATGTTGCAGTACTGTGTGGTGTGAAGGGTGTGATTCAGTTTCTTGACCAGTGCTTGTTGTTCTCTCATTATCCCTAGGTCACTCCCACAGAGGCATGATTCTCAAGAACATTGATCCCTGCACCTGGTAATGACAACTTATAAGACAAACATGTGATTAAAACATGGAGGTCACACAGCATTGAGTGTTTACATGGTGTTTATTAACAGGTTGTGGATTGATGTTAGTGCATATTTACAAGTAGGTGTTGGGGGGAAGTGAGAGTTGAAGGTCATGGCAGATGAAAACACCGTGGGGACACCACATTGTGTGATGTACACCAAGTCCAACAGACGTGTGCCAATGCTTGGCATTGTGGGGCAGGGTAGTTCGCAGGGTGAATGGCAGGCTCAAGGAAGGGTGAAGTCAGTGGCGGCCCCTCTTAGAGCGGCTAGATGGTGCATTGCCACTGCTCTCAGCTGGATCCAGCCTCGGACGGCCCCTCCGTCTTGGAGCCGGAGCGGAGACAGCTGTGGGGGCAGGTTGGTCAGGGACCACCTCCCTGTCAGTGGCCTCAGGTGATGGTGGCGGTGGTGTTGGTGACCTGTCATGCTGGGCACTTGGGTGAGGGGGAGGTGGTGTGGCGCGGGATAACCACTCCCTCCAAAGAGCATTATGCTGCCCCATGAGGTCAACAATTTGGCCAATGCGAGTGTCCATCGACTGCAACATCTGGCAGCTCTGTAGCGAGTCTTGGTGGGCCCAATCAGCCTGTGCCTGTGACCGCTCATAGGAGGTATGGACTCTGGCGATGGCATCCAGGGTCTCCGTCCCAGGATGGGGTGGGTCTCGTTCCCGACCTCGCCTAGCACCTGTACTCCTGTTTGTGAGCTGTGGCCTCACCTGTGTCCTCTCCTGTCCACTCTCCCTGCTAGCCTGAGATGTTGATGGCCCATCATCGGACGATTGGTCAGGGAGGGTGGCACAGGCAGGAGTGGTGGTGGTGGTGGTGGTGGTGGTAGCTACACAGCTCACAATGGCAGGTGTTGGTCTTGTGACACTGGTCATGGTGCTGGAGGCCGGGATGTCCTGGGAGCCTGATGGCACTGGGAGTGTGCTTGGCCCAGCATCGTCCTCTGCACCCGAGGTGTCAATGTGAACCTCATCAGAGAGTCCGGTCTGTGAGGGTGGCGACTGGTGCTGGCAGTTGCTGCTTTTGCCGGTCAAGTTACGATCACCTGAGGGACCAGAATTTCAGAATCAATGCTGTGGACATGACAGGTTTTTGGTTGTAACATTACAAATCACTATGGAATCAGGACATGGTTGTTGTTGTCATCATGTTGTTGTGGTTGACAGAAAATGGCAATATGGTGGCGTGGAGGTGGGGAGACAATACTTGGATATGTGTGGTCCGGTCCTGCTATTGGATGGTGCCCCTGTGAAGATGCCTATCTACCTGTAAGTTTGAAGGAGGAGATGCAGTGGTCTGCAAATGGTGGTCGGACTCCATCTTGCTCTGGGATGAGACATCGGAGTTGTAGTGCTGGTCTCTCACACACCCCACCCACCTCTCCCACAACCCCCACCCACCTCTCTAACACCCCCCACCCACCACCACCCTCCCTGTCGACATGGGGGACTGTTGGGAGTTGTAGTGCTGGTCTCTCACATACCCCACCCACCTCTCTCACACCCCCCACCCACCACCACCCTCCCTGTAGACATGGGGGCCTGTTGGGAGTTGTAGTGATGGTCTCTCATACACCCCACCCACCACCACCCTCCCTGTCGACATGGGGGCCTGTGGGAGTTGTAGTGCTGGTCTCTCACACACCCCACCCACCTGTGGTAAATAAATAAATAATTACCGGTACTATTTTTCTATGCATTAACTGAAAAAGGATAGCTCAATAAATAAGAGGCAGAATCCGTGGTATCTGAGTCATACGGGCTTTAATTAGATGGCTCGAGCCAATGGACCATCGGGTTCCATCACCTGCTAAGGTTCAGGAAGGGACAGGACACAAGGAAAGGGGGAATGGCAGCTGCCCCATCTTATTAACATCATACAGTATATATAGTAAAACAGTACAATTGCATTGAATACAGTAGGCGTAACAAGTGACAAACAGAAGATAAGAACATATGAGCGTGAAAAGAAGGCGTGCACAGGGCGTGCACGGAGACATGTGATGTAAACGTCACAGAAATGTCATAAATGGTTGGATACATGGAGGGGGCTACTTGGGCAGCTGGAACCTTTAACCTACTGGTGCGCGCAAACGGGTCATGACGTGTAACTGAGGGGAGCTGGGGGCTCTGACTTCTAGCACTAGAAGAGGAGACTAAAGTCTAGGATGTCAGAACGACCTGTACCTATAGCATATCTGATATCTTGTGTTTGGAGTACATGTTGCTTGAATCGAAATGTCATCAGGGCAAAGGCTACTTGTCACTAAGGCTGGTGCATGCATATATTTCTTTGGATATTGCGTGTGCTATGGATCTTCTATGGGTATTAATTCAGTAATTCTCTTGCATGGAGACAGGAAGACTAGACTATAAATGAAGATGTTTATGCGGTTCGTTAGCTAAGAATGTGAAGCCGGGAGCTGAACTGATAACTGTAGGCATAACATATCCTTGGCAGGCAGGCCGAGCCGGGCACCGCGTTGCTTGGCAGGAAGTGAGTGAAGGGTCAGGGATGCGGGCGGGGCTGCATCTCTCCTCGGAGTGGTTCAGGAGACTTGAGGCCTGAATCTGGTGTCCGGGCTCTGTAAGGCCTAGAAACGGGTGCATCTCGATGATTTAACGTGCACAAATGAAAAAACGTTGGCAACATAGGCCTAAAAGCCTAATTCACGTTGCTTTCAGGAGGACTGGATAACTGACATAATAACGTTGGACGCAACTGTAACTGCATCTTTATTCGGTCATGGAGGGAAATATGCATATTAATCATGCACATATATTACATGTGGGGGAGCACGTAGGGACACATAACAGGGCAAAATTCAATTTTCCTCATTCCCTCCTTGTTCCCTACGTTCCCTTCAGGAAACATCAATATTCATGAGACCATCAATCTGTTCATACAGCATCATTTGCTCGTCTTTTATCTTTTGGGAATGGGATCGTGGACGTGGAATACAAGATGTAGCGCACAAGCCGCAAATCGCAGGGCCACATTGTAAACAGAGACAACAACTAAATATGATCATTACTACTACTCCTAGGAATGACAATACTTTCCATCCCCACGCAGATATTATACTCCAGAGCCAGCCGGACCAAGTCCAGGTGCCTGGATTCTGGTGTAGCTGATGAGCTATTTTATGAAGTCTAGTTATGGCTGAATACACAGACGGTGCGTTATTAGGAATGAAAACGCAACAACTAGATCCGATGACTCTACAAGCTCCGCCCCTATCGGCCAGTATGATGTCAAGAACAAGGCGGTTCTGAAGAACAACAAATCTCATAGCAGACTGCTCTTCTGTTAAGTTACCTAGGGCAGAAGTAGTCTCATACACTACTGCTTCAAGGGTTCTGGTTAACCTGCGTATTAATTTACTATTCTGGATAGGTCCTATGAAGAAAAAGAAACCTTTATTGAAATCTGTATACTGTTCTAAGGCAGTTTCAGTTTGATCGACAATTGGGGACTCGATCTCCCTTCTATGTCTAACGTGTACTAGATGGGTATTTCTGTGATAATCGGATGGGGCCAGGAAAACTGGTGGCAGTAGGAAGGCAATGTAACATGTTCCATCCCAATCTAGGGGCAAACGTACATATGCGGTCTGACCACATATAAAATAAGAATGACGTGAGGCTTTAAAAGTAGATTTCCCACTGTCACTATACTCGACCACAGTAGTACAATCACTGTGTCCTAGATGTACTGAACCATTCTTTCTAACACATAATTCGCCTTTCACTGCTAGAACTGTTATAGAAGGCAAGTCTGGAGTGGTCTCGGACTGAACATTCAAGACCATGAGGTTGGAGGAAAAGTTACCTAGATCATATACTTCATTTTCTAGATCTAACCCCGTTCTATGGGAAAGACCGTCCTTGTCTGGGAAACAGGTTCTATTCAGAAGGGACTTATCGTCTGAAGATGACGTTAAAGTAAACCAGGCTCCACACGAACCATTGTGTGAAAACGGATAGGGAAAAAGTGGCAGAGCTCCCTTCACTGTCTGGTAAGGGGGGAGTCGACCACATACCCAACAATTAGTGGCATTGCTGGTCTGGTGTGAATAGTGTAACATACGAATAAAAGTATTGTTGCGCATTGCAAGTCGGTAGGATAACTCGTGAGGGGGTAGTTCACTAAAAGTGTGCTCTACTGTATCATTAGAAGAAAAATGTACATGCGGACCAAGAGGAGGAAAAAATACGTGTAGCATATAACTTATACATGTGATCGTAAGACTCGGAAATAACATAAACAATAACGTAACGACGCATCTGCTTCGCAGACTTTTACAGTATTTCGTTTTCTTGGAGTTTCGTCTATCTCTCTCACTATGTGGGTCTATCTCATACATGTCAGGAACCTGTCTAACCGCTTCACCCGAGAGGGACTTAAACAATTAAACGCTGTCTGACTTACTAGACCTCAATTTTAATTTATACTCCTGCTGCGGAGTTTTCTCTAACAGGGGAAGTTTAGAGTCAGTATCGGGGCAGTCCTTGAAAAAAGTCTTTGGACGCAGTCCATGGAAACGCTTGATGTGACTGGAGTGGAGCCAGCCTTTTCTTCCTTCCAGCTTTACGGCGGTCCTTGTAGTCATCAGAACGAGTTTTGGCTCCTTCCAGCGGGGCTCCAGAGGGCTTGAACGATCAAAGTTGCGGATCAGAACAAGGTCACCTGGAACGACCTCGTGCGGTTTCACCTGGGTGTTATCTGGAAAGGCAGCCGCGACCTGTGAACGACTAGAGAGTAGTGCAGACATCAAGGAAGCTAGGTAATCTGTCAGCATATTACTGTCAACATCGGTGATTTTACGTGGCATAGGTGTACCCCACATGTTTGGGGGACGACCAAACACTACTTCGTAAGGTGACAAACCCGATCGGGAGTGAGCGACCATTCTCATATAAAAGAGGGAAACCGGCAGGGCTACCATCCAATCTACACCTTTCTCTGCACAGACCTTCGCTATTCGTATTTTCAGAGTTTGATTGTGTCTCTCGACGAGGCCAGCTGCCTCGGGATGTCGTACGCAGTGGAACTTCCACTGGTACCCTAACAGAAGTGATACCTGTTTCATGAGTTCGGACGAGAATGGCTGTCCGTTATCTGAATACACGACCCGGGGCAAACCATAGCGAGGGAAGAACTCACGAACCAGCTGCTTGGCAGTGGTCGCGGCAGTGTAATCTGGGACTGGATATGCTTCTGTCCATCTGGACAAAGCGCATACAACTACGAGGACATACTTGAAACCTCGACATCGATCCATCTGGATATAATCCATCTGGAGGACTTCAAAAGGGTGGTCAGGAGGATGAAATCCACCTTGTTCCACGGGAACACCTTTACCTGGATTGAACTGACAACAGATCATGCAGGTACGCACTTTCTGCTTCGCTGCTGCTCGTAAATGCTTGTTAAACCAGAGATTCTGAATGCTGTCTAACATAGCTTTTTCTCCTAAGTGTGCTGGACTGTGTGCTGTATTAATGATGACTTGAACCATAGAGTCGGGGAGAAACCATGTGGCTTTTCCCTTCGTCAACCATCCCTGATCTGTCTGGACCCTTCCTTGTTCAGACCATTTCTTGATTTCGTCTGGGGTAGCATGTGTCTGTATGTCTAGTACGTCTTGTGTAGGGTCCTTAACTGTCATACAAGTCGTCTGGTCTGGAACGTCTGTTTTTGTCATGTTAACTGGAGTGTCTGGAGTCTGAGCTGTAAGCTTGGCTGTTCGATCTGCCAGATCGTTACCCTGGGAAATGGTGTCAGTGGCTTTTGTATGTGCTTTCCACTTCATAATGGCTATAGCTGTCGGTAAATGTATTGCTTCTAACAGAGCTTGAATGAGGGGGCCATGCTGAATCTTGGCTCCATGAGAGGTCATGAAACCTCTTTCTTGCCAGAGGACTCCAAAGTCGTGTACGACTCCGAATGCATAACGTGAATCTGTATATATGTTTACTTTCAGGTTCTTGGCTCGTATGCAGGCTTGGGTCAGAGCGATGAGCTCTGCTGCTTGAGCAGACAGGGTGTCAATACGATGTGTTTCTATAACTTCAGTTTCAGTAGTCACTGCATATGCAGCTACTAACTCTCCAGTACTTGTTCTCATACATGAACCATCCACATAAAGTGTCAGGTCTGGATCAGGTAATACAATGTCCGTCAAGTCTTGTCTTGGCTTTGTCATGGTGTTAATAACTTCCACACAGTCATGTGTGGCAGGATTTGAGGTAATCGAGGGTAACAGTGTAGCAGGATTTAATATGTTGCAGCGTCTGATTTCTATGTGTGGCTGGAACAGTGTCAGTTCATATCCTGTTAATCGTGCAATTGTCAAGTGCTGAGTCTGTGTTCGGTTTAAAAGAACTTCCACAGAGTGTGGAACCTGTACTGTCAGGGAGTGTCCTAACACTATGGAATCACTTTGTCTAATAGCTAGAGCTGTGGCTGCAACTGATTTGAGGCATGCAGGCAGAGCCTGGGCTACTGGATCTAATGTGCTAGAAAAATAAGCACAAGGCTTGTGTTGTCCTGCTTGGTCTTGTGTGAGAACAGATAATGCTGTACCATCACGTTCAGTGACAAAAAGTGTAAAAGGTTTACTGTAGTTTGGTGTCGCTAACACAGGTGCATTACATAAAGCTTTCTTTAACTCATTGAAAACAAGTGTATGTTCCTGGGTCCAAGGGAGGACAGTCGATGTCGCTGCCTCCTGTGTTGTTAACTGTATCAATGGCTTGGCTAGATATGCGTACTGAGGGATCCATTGTCTGCAGTAAGAAGTGAGGCCGATAAAAGCTCGTACCTCCTTCTGTGTCTTGGGCTGTGGAAAATGTGCTATTAACTGGATACGGTCAGGTGTCAACTGTCTACCCCACTTGGACAGCAAGTGTCCAAGGTATACCACTTGCTGGACACAGAATTGCAGTTTCGAAGGGGACACCTTGTGCCCCATTTCTGCCAGGAAATACAAGACTGTCAGCGATGCTCGTTCGCAGTCATGTTCTGTACGGGCTGTGATCAATAGATCATCAACATACTGGAGCAGGGCAGTGTCAGTTGGCATGTGAATACTGTCTAGTTGTCGTTTAAGCGCTTGACTGTAAATACTAGGACTTTCTGTGAAACCTTGAGGTGCACGTGTGAATTTATAGCTACGTCCATTTAAACAGAATCTGAAAAGGAATTGACTATCCGGATGGATGGGGACACTAAATAAAGCGTTCTTGAGATCAATAACAGTAAAGAACGTAGCTTCGGAATCAATGGCAGTCAATAGGGAAGAAATATCTGGAACCACTGGGTACTGGGGTATGATACATTTATTAAGTTCTCGAAGGTCAATTATTAGTCGATAAACTGGAGGTGCATTTGGGTCAGTACGTTTGAGAATCGGGATGATCGGGGAATTACATACATTGGAGTCAGTTTCTACAACTACTCCTTGAGCGATGAGCTCGTCAATAATTTTCGATAAGGCTGCTACAGCCTCAGGTGGCAACTTATATTGTCGAATTCGAGGTAATACAACTCCTTGTTTCAGGGTGACACGATATGGTGTAATGTGCATACAACCTACATCAGTTGGACCTTGCGCCCATAAATGCTGTGGTACATTCAGTAATCTTGGATCAAAATCTCTTAACACGTAATGTCCTTTAAAATCACGTAAAAACAATCTCACTCCTTCCGGAGAACAACAGATTACTGCACCCAATTCTTTCAATGTTTTAATACCAAGTAAGTTTTCTGGACATGATTTCGTAAGTAACAAATCTGTAGTACGGGACAATGGACCAACTTCTAAGGAAACTGGTTTCGATATCTCGTTAACAATAGGCTTTCCTGAAAATCACAGGGAAACATTTCTTGAGCCTGAGAGTGGAGCCCCTGGAACCTCGTCATGACTGATGGTAGTCCTACTTGCCCCTGTATCAATCAGAAATTTTCTGTCTTTCCCTAATACTTGACTGTGTACATAGGGACCCTCTTGATCTACAGGAACCTCGATGAGAGGCAAGCCAACCTCCCTCTCTAGGCTGTTTCATGAATACTGCTGATACTCTGGATAATCTGACTGTGCGTACTGGTACATCTGCTGTGTAACGTGTTGTGTGGCAGCTATAGGCTGCGGTACTGTTACTGTCTGTTGTGCGTTCTGCGGTGGTTGCGTATTCTGCGGAACATGTTCCTGTCTAGGAGGACGCGGTCTCTCTTTCGTCTTACCAGTAGCTATGTTGTGTTTCAGAACTGCACATTCGTTTATATAATGACCTGGCTGTTTACAGTAATTGCATGTCCCTTTAACGGGAGCTGCCGAATGACTAGTTTGATTCGTACCCCTCTTTTGACTATCTGCTGGAACAGACTGTGCCACTAGTACTTTCATTTTCGTGTCTTTCATACGTCTCCTTTCGTGTTCTTGTTCTTCTCTGATTCGGTTCTGGTGGTACTGTAACATCTGTAGCATTTGGGACGGGGTATTAGCTTGCCAGGTACTCTCGACTTTCAATACTCGATTTTTAACTTGAGGTAAAGAATTCTCAACTAGTTTGGTAACAAAAAGATGTGGATACGACTCACTACTTGTTTTCAAACCGCTATTAATAATGAAACATTTCTCAAATCTAGAATAAAAATCACTAGTGTCTTCGTCTTGTTTCTGTTTACAGGCTGAGATGGCATCCCAGTCTTCCTTTTTCGTGGCTAGTAATCTTGGCAAGACTTGTATTAGCAACTCGGGCAACTCTTTGGCTTTATCCCCAAGACCAGTACCTGGAACTCGTGTATTATCTTCGTTCTCTAACGCTGTCCAATCTATCTTTTTCTCTCCCACCTCCCATTCTTTTTCTTTGAGTTTTTCATATATGCCCGCAGGCAACAGGACCTTTAACATTTTGATGATATCGGGATACGTGTATTCTCCCATACGGAGCATGTCTTTTAATTCACGGTGGAACCCTGCAGGATCTTTATCGTGACAGGGCACTAACTTTTTCATTTCTAGTAGTTCTACTTTCATTATAGGAGTGTAAACGAATACTCGTTCGAGCTCACCCCCCGTTCCCTTAACAGGATGTACTTCTCGCAACGGATTCTGTCTATCTATGTAGAATGGGGGTGAAACAGGAACAAAATGTGGAGTCAGAAACGTTCTGTATTTGTGGCGTTGTTCTAAAATGACGCTAATCAAATCGGTACCTAGACCTTTCCATCTGTTTAGGAGTAACTCGTTCAATACATTATATAAAGGACCTGGATCAGAATGCTGATCCTCATACAGTGTAATGAGGTGCTGGATCATGTACATACCCACCAGTCGCTGCTCGGCTGGCGGAAGCTTCAGAAACATTTGAGCCACTACTTCGTCTGAATACGTGGCAGAATCACTAGTCCATCGAACTGCTGATCGGGCTAGTTCTTGTTCATGCATGGTACTAAGCTCACTGTAACCTATTCGTAGTTTCAGAACTTTATCAGTAGCCTGGAATAATTGTTCAAGAGAACACTGTTCTGGTACGGGAGGAGGAAAAGTTTTCTTGTAGTCTAGGCGTGTATGTCTATCAGAAGGTCTCGTCCTACCTACATACGCTATTCTAGTGGGATTCTCGTTGTCTGCCTCTTCGTCTGAAGAGTCATTCTCTTTCTCTGCTATTATCCTTGCTTTCTCCCTCTCGTGTTTGCCTATAATTTCTTTACGAATCTTTCTGTACATGGTTTCTATACTATTTTGTATCTTGTGTTTTCCGTCTGCTATATTGTCACTCCATCTTGTCAGGACTTTCATCTCTTCTTTGTCTTTATCAGGATGATCCTGTTCTCTTATTAAACAATTTATTAAAAATTGCAAAATCATGCCTTGAATCTCGACTTTCCTGTGTACCATAGCTTCGTGAATACTTTCTGGTTTCTCCCCTGTTCGGATGAAATGATAGATTCTGTCTAAATGGTCTTTCATATCTGATATGGTAATCAAAAAGTTTGCAACTCGTCGTAAACGTACGGAATATAATATCATGTGATCTTCGCCTGGCACTGGATCATATCTACAATCAGTAAGGTACTTTTTGAGGGCTTCGTATGTAGCCACTTTTGGCGTACGCTGTAGTGCTGCGTCTCTCAGTGTCAGTCGTTTTGTTTGAGGCGGGGTGATAGGAATACCTCCCCCTGCTCCCCCTGAACCAGAATCTTCAATTAATACTGAATGTGCGGCTGCTGGTAATGTGACTGGTAAAGTAGGTGTACGTAATGTGGGTTGGTCCTGGGGTACTGTCACATTAACAGGATTCCCGGGACCAACGGCTGGAGGCACAGTAATTACGTTATTAACAGGAGGTTGAACTTGAACAGGCGGAGTAGGATTCGTATTAGCATATTCTGGGACAGTGTCATCTAAATAGGAAGAAAGGAAGATTTCAGCTGCGGTCGGTTTATGACGTAGCTTAGTCGGGACCAATGGTGGCGGTAAATTACAGGGTGTTTCCGGGGTCGCCTTCGGCAAACCCTCGGCGAGAAGAGGATACATACCTTTAATAAGGGCATTTCTTTGTCTGTCTGATTGTTCTGCTCTAACTCGTTCACCTTCTTCTAGTAATTCCCTTTCTTGGGCTTTTTCTGAGGATTCCCTACTTAGTTCTGCTTTTCTGAATTCCTTTTCTGCTCTTTTATGCGATTCTTTACGCCACAATTCTATGGCATCTTTCTGGGATTGTCTGGCTTTCTTTTTCCATAATGCTTCCTCTACTCTCATGATGCACTCGGCATCCCAAGTTCCTGAAACAGGCCATCTATATTTCTCTTCGAGATCCTTGGTGTAGTCCACCCATAAATCTAGATACAATATGGCATCTAAGCCATGCTTATGATACATGAAATGTCCAGGACTGTCCCTAGGAGGGACAGGAACTGATTCTTCGAGTAACCCTTTTCTGGTTTTTATCTGACGTAACTTAGAAAACAGCGGCATATTTGAACTTGACCACAATACACAATGAACACAGTAATAAATAGCAAACAATCACTCATACCACGACATAAAAAACACATTAATAACAGTTCGAACAGGTGCTACCTAATACATTGAAAACACAATACTTCGAAAACATAATACTGGAACTTCTCGAGAAACTATACCAGAGAACAGACTTACTAGAATTACTGGATGCACTGTTAAAACAGTACAGAACATACCGGTCTCCTAAAGAGACACGTCATACCGTATCCACCTAGGTGAACACGTCGGACCGGATCTGTGTACCCAAACCCGTCGGACCGGGCACAAATTAATGAACCCTTCTAGATACGTTCCCAGCAACGGTACTCACCGGGAAGCAAAACTGAAGGCCTCGGACTGGACTGGACTGCTACGACGTCTGGTTACTGCTACGCACTACGCTTGCGCCTCGGGCTTCGGAAACAGGTGGGCCTCCGGATACCTCGGACACTTGCTCTCTCGGCTTGGGCTCTGGTCGGGACGATCCGCCTTCCTCACCGCCTCGTCTGGATGCCGGACCGCAGTCTCCGTCTCCTCCGTGGGCCTGAGGGAGACTTGAAGCAGAAATATCTGCATGTGCACAGTAGGGGTCTGTCACGGCTGTAGAAGGGTCAGGGGGCCTGCGTTACATCGCCGGCGCGTGGGGAAGGGGCTCGTCCCTATTCGGGCGCCATTTATGTGGTAAATAAATAAATAATTACCGGTACTATTTTTCTATGCATTAACTGAAAAAGGATAGCTCAATAAATAAGAGGCAGAATCCGTGGTATCTGAGTCATACGGGCTTTAATTAGATGGCTCGAGCCTATGGACCATCGGGTTCCATCACCTGCTAAGGTTCAGGAAGGGACAGGACACAAGGAAAGGGGGAATGGCAGCTGCCCCATCTTATTAACATCATACAGTATATATAGTAAAACAGTACAATTGCATTGAATACAGTAGGCGTAACAAGTGACAAACAGAAGATAAGAACATATGAGCGTGAAAAGAAGGCGTGCACAGGGCGTGCACGGAGACATGTGATGTAAACGTCACAGAAATGTCATAAATGGGTGGATACATGGAGGGGGCTACCTGGGCAGCTGGAACCTTTAACCTACTGGTGCGCGCAAACGGGTCATGACGTGTAACTGAGGGGAGCTGGGGGCTCTGACTTCTAGCACTAGAAGAGGAGACTAAAGTCTAGGATGTCAGAACGACCTGTACCTATAGCATATCTGATATCTTGTGTTTGGAGTACATGTTGCTTGAATCGAAATGTCATCAGGGCAAAGGCTACTTGTCACTAAGGCTGGTGCATGCATATATTTCTTTGGATATTGCGTGTGCTATGGATCTTCTATGGGTATTAATTCAGTAATTCTCTTGCATGGAGACAGGAAGACTAGACTATAAATGAAGATGTTTATGCGGTTCGTTAGCTAAGAATGTGAAGCCGGGAGCTGAACTGATAACTGTAGGCATAACATATCCTTGGCAGGCAGGCCGGGCCGAGCCGGGCACCGCGTTGCTTGGCAGGAAGTGAGTGAAGGGTCAGGGATGCGGGCGGGGCTGCATCTCTCCTCGGAGTGGTTCAGGAGACTTGAGGCCTGAATCTGGTGTCCGGGCCCTGTAAGGCCTAGAAACGGGTGCATCTCGATGATTTAACGTGCACAAATGAAAAAACGTTGGCAACATAGGCCTAAAAGCCTAATTCACGTTGCTTTCAGGAGGACTGGATAACTGACATAATAACGTTGGACGCAACTGTAACTGCATCTTTATTCGGTCATGGAGGGAAATATGCATATTAATCATGCACATATATTACATGTGGGGGAGCACGTAGGGACACATAACAGGGCAAAATTCAATTTTCCTCACACCACCACCCTCCCTGTTGACATGGGGGCCTGTTGGGAGTTATAGTGCTGGTCTCTCACACACCCCACCCACCTCTCTCACATCCCCCACCCACCACCACCCTCCCTGTAGACATGGGGGCCTGTTGGGAGTTGTGATGCTGGCTGCTTTGACAACATGCAAGGCTGGGAACGTAGGAGGCAACATTTGGGTATGGTCATGGTGGGTGCATTTGAGGCCAGGACTTCACATTTGGGTGACTATGTGGCCCACATGCATGGATTGGAGCCTGGGTGATGTGTGTTGGCAGTTGTGCAAGGCAGATCATGGCAGTGTGATAGTGGTCATTGGTTTGTACTTACCAGCCTCTACTCCCTCTTCGATTCCTTCCAGGCTCCCAGGGTGCAGTATGCCCAGCACCTTCTCCTCCCATTCTGCAAATGGTATAGGCTCCGGGGGAGTGCCGCCGCCAGTGTGGTGTGCCCGCAGGTGGTTCTTGGCCCTGATGCCTTTCACCCTTGCCTTGAGGTCGTGCCAGCGCCTCTGGATCTCGAGTCTGATGCGTGGCACGGTCCCTGACGCATTGACTCTGGCCACTATCCTGTCCCACATGTTTGTTTTGGTTGCCAAGGTGGTCTGCTGGACTAGGGTACCGAACAGATGTGGTTTGACACGGATGATTTCATCCACCATGACCTTCAACTCACTGTCTGTGAACTTGGGGTTTTTCTTGGGTGCCATGGTGTGTGATGTGCAAGGTGTTGGTGGGGTGGGGTGGGTGTGCAGGTGTGTGGTGTGTAGGGATGGTGTCGTGGGGGTTTGTGTGGTGGGAGTGTTTGTGTGCAGGTTGTATGTGTGTTTGTGTGTGTATGCTGTTTGTGGTATTCTGCCTCTTTCTTGCTGCTATGCTGTGATGGAAAGGATTGTGGTAATGGGAGGGATTCATTTTATACTCTGTGTGGTGGTTGTGTCCCAATGGTTGTTGCCAGTCAGGTGTTCTGTGGGTGTGGTGACTTGGGTGCATTTTTCGGTGATTGGGAGGGGGTGTCATTGGGGCGTGTAGTTGTTGGGGGTGGGTGTTTCAGGTGGGTGTGCGTCCTGTTTTGTGTGTTTTCTATTTACTTCTGTCAGCCATTTTGGAATCGGTTTGTTGGCAGGGATGTTGTTCGTTTGGTCCTTCCGCAGCATTGCTCCGTTTGTCGAAGCATTGTTTCCGCTGCAGTCGAGGGAGGTGGTGAGTCTCATTGGAATGGCGGCGTTATCCTAATCGTGCGGCCGGAACCTCCGCAGGTATTGCGGCGGTTGGGCCTGTTTCCGCGGTCATGTTCGTCCGCGGCGGTGGGTGTTTCTTTCGTACCGTCTGCTTACGGCGGTCTTTGGTGTGATCCGTCCGCCGCGGACGGTGTTTGCTGTGATCCGTCCGCCGCGGTCGGTGTTTCTTGACAGAAATATGCTAATCGCAACCGCGGATTTTCCGCGATGCGGTCGGGAGTTTTTTTTGCCGCGACCATGGCGGACGGGACACGTTTCCGTCCGCCATCCTAATAGGCCTCAAAGTAAGCACTGTTTGAACCAAAAATGTTTTAACCTTGCTCTTCATAGTGCAGACTGACACTATCTGTTCGCTTCAAAATCTTATTCAAAGAGGGAATCTCTTAAAACCTGCATTTTTAATTTAATCACTAGAAACCGCAGATGAAGCAGTGTCATGTTGCTGCATGAGTTGTCAACTGGCGATCCAATTAATCAATTAAGCTGCTAATTTGCACCTATTTTCTCTAAAAATGTAAAGTCCTGTGGTTCTCTCAGTGGGAGGTTGCAAAATATGCTTTTCTTCTTCCCAAGAGTGCCATTCAAGAAATGTACTGACACTAGCATCTTGATTGCTGCTGCGTGTCACATCATTCCTGTAAATACTTCAGTTATTCAACAACGACTGCATTTCCCATACATGTTTAGCATACAGCAAGGTTGTTGAAAATGCTATGGGTAAGGGAGCACAAATGTTACACAGAAGGGGCCTTATTTAGAGTTTGCCGGGTATTATAGTATATGGCACTTGTAACATGCAGACTGCATACCCGCCACGCTTTGGGCAGAGTATCCTGTGTGTCATAAGCTAAATATGGCCCATGGGCTAGTTCCAGAGGTTATAGTCTTGCTTTGGAACACATTTTATTACATTGAGGGGGCACAGATCTAGACATTCGTATCTGTTGTGCAAAGAATGAATACTTTGTAGAATTGTCTTTCATTCAGAACAACCTGATGCATAACACAACCCATCACTGGCACATTTTCCTTTCATGCCAAGTAAATGGTTAGGAAATGGTTAAAAAAAATACTGAGAATAATGCAAAGAGCTGCAAAATGTTCAGCCATATTTATTGGATGGATTGTCCGAGGCAATGTTTTTATTGCGTTTATTTACCACAGTTATAAAAACATGAACAACAAACTACTGCTGCCTACTTTTATTTATAGACATTGCAGTCTATTAAGTGAGTGATCTCTCGATCATTTAAGAATAAGGGACATGCTGCTCGCCAGTAAATAACTTGGGGGCATATTATCAAGCAGGGCGATAGGCAATTATCTCCGCTTTAGTGGCCGTTTTCGGTCGCTAAGCTGCGATAATTCTATTGCCCTATTAGCAAGCTGTCGCTAACTGATGTTAGCGACAGCTTTTAGGCGATAGCGAGCGGTTTGGGGCCCGCTTTGCATGTCAGCGATGTTTATCGCTAATGACATGCAAAGTGGGCGTACTCAACCAGTTAGCGACTGAAAGCAGCCGCTAACGTCGCTATCGCCTATTAGCAAAGCAGGCCCAGACCAGTTCTTAGCCATGTTATCCAATGAGAGGTGGAGAACATGGCTAAGAGCATTTCGTCGTTAATGCGTGAATATCGCTGTATTCTCAGCGATATTCACGCATTTCGCCGCTATCGCTGGATATTTTAGCACAATGGAGAAAAACGTTGCTAATAGCATTTTTTCTCAACATATCCAGCGATAGGCAGCGATAAAAAAAATGCGCTAAGCGCATTTTGCGATAAATATCGCTATTCCTTGGTAATATGCCCCTCTGTCCCATAACAGAAGTGATTGTAAAATAGCTTGCGATAAATAGGGCTGGAGAAATTAAATGGCCTCCGATGGTAAAACCCTGGTTGCTAAGAGGAACATCTATATAACTGCAGATGGCAAAATGGCCACGATCTGAAATGTGGCATGCCTCTGGGTTGAGTTACTTTTACCAACAGTTTTCAGGGGTTATGTCATGTCTTCAAAACCACACCGATTTACTTGTCAACAAATGACCACACTCATGAGTAGCTATGTGCATCTCTTTCCTCTGGCACCAGTCAGCTGAAAACAGCTCTAGTCTGAGGGCCATGTTCATGCTATGGAAGTCTTCAATCTCCCATTAACTGAGAAGTCAGAAGGAGGGATTGATTAGGTGTTGTCCTGAACCACTATGACTGAATAGCGTCTCACTGTTTTGACTGCAGGATGTTTTGTTGGTGGCAAGTGTGTGTGAACTCACTCTGAGATGTAGTGTGCGTATTGATCGATGACCATGTCTGGCATTTTGGCAGAGTTATCCAAAGATGTTGTCACAGCGTCTGGTGCCTAAGGTACTTGTGTCACTGTTGCTGATTCCACAGTACTGGAAGCATTCTTCAATATGACATGCCTTTAGTTGATCAACATCTTGAGGTGGAGAAGCTTCATTGCTGGTGCCAACCTAAAATGTACCTTTTGACATTGAGGCTGATTTTACGGCTATCTAGTTAGTTTGGCACTGCATGAATTTCTTCATCAGTCTCTCTATGAAGATTTCCTCAACATCCATGCTGTTCCCTCGCTATCCATTTTATATCTGTGCTGGGTGTAAGTTTGTTAAACACGTGTTCGTCTTTATTGGTCCATTTAACAAACCATATGGTCAATATCTTGTCACCTTATGTCAACCTACAGGTTTGCCCCAGCCTTCTTTGGGAAAGATTTGTTGGTGTGTGGCCTGGTTTATCATGCCAAATTCTATCATTAGCTTAGCAATTAGTCTTGAACATTATATTTCTATGTCATTTCTGTTAACTCTCCCCTGTTGTTTCCGCTGGGCAATATGCAAGTTTTCAGAAGAAAGGTCTCAACATCCCCTAGCCCCCTAGTATGCTCAACAATTCCAAAGCAACTCTGGTAGAGTAGGGGAAGAGGGGACACAAGGGAAGAAAAATGAAGAGGTGTCCCACAGCGTAACCAATAAAGCAGGTAAGGTACACACAATGTGGTGTGTTCCCTGTACATAAAAGAGCAGCAAAGGAGGATAATGTATGTACTTGTTATGTATAGAACTTTACAATTCTGTGTAACTGTCTCTATAGAGTAATGACTTTTGCTACCTGTTTATCTCCCTTCCACTGTAAATCAATTCCAATACATACAGGATCATTGGTGCAATCTATATGAAGGATAGAGAATAAAGACAAGTATTGTAGTCCCTCTTTGGTAATGTAACTATGCAGTTATTAACACATGTAAAAGATACTCACCTGCTTTCAAATAGTAACAGTGAGTAAAGTATAGCCCAAAAATTCATATAGCCAAAAAGGATTAACACAAAGGAGTATGTAACAAGAAAAAGAGAAATGCAAAAATTATACAGGCTATATTTAAATTCAAAATATCTTTATTCAGTTTCATGTTTGATAAAACCATAAAAGCACAATAAAAACTAAATAAACTATGGTATAGTACAATATATACAATCACAACGGCGAACCAGGTGTAAAAAATTAACAATTCATGTTGTATGTACATGTTGCAACTGAAGTCCCGGACACCTGGAACAACATATCACATCCACTAAAAGTAATAGGTTAAAACACATTAGGGGCCATATGTATCAAGGTACCAATTAGCTATTCTGTAATAGCGATTTTTAAGAAATCGCTATTTCAGAATCGCTAATTGGTATGTATCAAGAAAATTGCAGTTTTTTGGCGATTTCTTGATATTCTTTAATTGCAAATTCGCAAATTGCGAATTCACAATTAAGGAATACTTTCCCATTCATTTCTATGGGCCAGGAGGCCCATAGGAATGAATGAGAAGTTATTATCAATTTGCGATTCGCAATTTGCTAATCGCATATTGAGAATAATTTCAAGGGTGCAGGGGTGTCCAAAGGACACACTGTTGCACCGCTGAAATATGCATGGGTGCACATGTGGCGCACATACATGCCCTAAGGGCATGTATGTGCGTCACATGGCACTTTGAAAAATGCTAAAATGTGCATTTTCAAGGAATTCGCAACTTACCACCAACTAGAAGTTGGTGGTAATTTGCGATTCCTTAAGGCCATTTAGCAATTTTTTTTGGCTTCTTACATTGCATTTAAGGGATCGCAAAATTTGCGAATCCTTAAATGCAATCGCAAAATAAGGAATCGCAAATTTTGCGATTCCTTATTTTGCATGCAGATTTGTGTGATACATAGCATTTTGCGAAAATGCGTTTGCAAACGCCGAAATTCTGCGAATTTTGGCATTTGCAAACGCATTTAGGCATGATACATATGGCCCTAAGTGATATATTAAAAACCATTGAATGAGTCAGCAAACTGTTGGCTGATCGAATGCATGAAACCAGAAATGGTGATGAGGATCAGGCCAGTTAAACACAACTCGCCCTGAGCCTAATGGCAGATTTAAAAAAACTTAATACATTAAATACAATGTTACCCGTCAGCATCTGAAGAAATATAAAAGCAGGCCGAACTTTTTTAAAATTGCCCTGTTTCAAAATGGGAATTAAAAAGGATTTTTTAGGAGTGTCATAAAAAAGGCAAAACATAGTAAAATGAACAATGTCCTATGGAGATGTACCATTGCAGCTGCAGGACAAAAAGGATTGCCCTCTATTTGATCCCCTTGGATAAGTGAGAAGTAGATTAAAAAAGATCAAGCCGAAACCTGGTTAGGAGGAATCGATCGTAGGAGTTCACGAGACCCAGCAAGTACGGCTCTGCCATCGCCGTTGTCCTTAATATGACAAAGCTGGGCTTCATTAGCTCCCTCTCCACCCTTAGCATGTTCTGGTGTGTACTAAACACCGTCTTGAAAAGGGCTAGATCTTCCTTTCGTGTTCAGTCTGGGTTAGAAAAAAGGTCTCCTCTTCCCAGGCTCAAGAGACTCCTTTCAATATATTTAAACCATGGTACCTTGGATGCATCATCCAGAGCAAGGCAATCTTTAAGGATTGCCTTGTTTAATGAATCCCCCTCCTTAAACCATATTTTTAGCCTACGAGACACTGGGTGAAAGCCTATCAGATCTGTGATACGGGGCATTCCTATCTCTTCATGGGCAATAAAGGAGGGGCTGCCCTGGGGAACCGATAACAGTTGTCTCATTAAATTATTATCTGCTTTTTGAATGGCCTTTTGTGTCAACATATCCTCAGATTTCGCTGCCAAAAGGGCCTTAGACCTACACTTAGCCCTGTAAATCTCCAAGAGAGCCCCCACTCATCTTTTCCCCAATCTAACAGCAAAGTTAAAAATTGCAGCAGTCAGCGTATTAAGGTCATTTCGCTTGGGAGTAATTTGAGGCCCCCAATTTAATTTATCATCCAGGAGTATCCCCAGATAGGAGAACACAGACATTTTGGGGATCGGGGTAAGCCCTACCTTGAAGGTGTAAGGGCTTCTAGGCCGCACCCCTACCTGCAAAATATTTGATTTGCTGTTATTAATCCTCAAGTCCAGATCTCCCATAAATTGTGCAAATGTTCATAAAAGAGATTGCAAGCCCCTCTCAGTCCTTGCCATCAAGATAGCATCAACAGCATATAGCAGAACCGGGAGACCTCGCCGTCCTATCTGGGGGTAATCGGCCTTTGCCTCCAGAAGAATTTTATCTGAATTATTAATATAAAGGTTAAAGAGAAACAGAGCCAAAATACATCCTTCACGGATGCCACTCCTAACGGGGAATGAGCGTGATACATTCAGGCTAGCCGAATAACGCACAACCCCCTTAGTGTCACGGTAGAGGTCATATAAAAAGAAAACTATCTCCCTGTCCACCCCTAGGGAGGAAAGGATCTGCCATAATTTGCCTCTGTTCATGCAATCAAATGTGGAAGACAAATCTATTAAGGCCAAAAAGATGGTACCCCGGCGGGCTACAGTATATATACTTGTTATTAAGAAGATTGGTCAATTGTGGAATGACGAGGGCGAAAACCATATAGAGCCTCCCACAAGATGTTATTGTCTGTTGCCCAAGACGAAAACCTACCCAACAACATCCTCCAGACCACTTTTACCACCAAATCTAACAGAGCGATAGGTCTTTAGAAGATGGTACTGTCCCTATCTCCATTTTTAAAGACTGGCACAATGATAGAGGTCGCCCATGAAGCAGGGGTACCAAGCCTAGCGACTGCATTAATTACAGAAGCAAGCACTGGTGCCTAAAGTGCCACATCCGACAGGTAAAGATCAGGGGAAATTCCATCCCGCCCAGGCTATAACTATGTCTCTTTAACTTCAGGAAACACTAAAGTGCTTTTTCTTATTTTCACAGTTGTGTATGTTCAGTGCAGAGGGATTACGGAATCTCCAGGGCCATGGGCCCATAATCAGATAAGTATAATACATTGCTTAAGCATGCCAGCGTGAAGCACGTTACCGCTATTAAATGCAGTTGAGGCTTTAGGTATCTTAATTTTCTTGTTGTTTGCAGGAGCAGCATTTTTCAGGATACTGAGGATGGAAGAGGCAAATGGAGCCAATGAGAGAAGCCACACAGACAGACAATGAGACGCCAACCACAGAGGACTCAAGGATTCACTCAGAAGTGGCACGGTGAGCAACTGAAATGTGGCAGAGAGGCACGCGAGGACCAGAACATGAAGCCCTCTTCTGCATCCACAGAGCTGCGTAAAGCCTGCATCACTCCACCCCCGCTGCCGCCAGCAGCGTCAGCCAAACATTCATGACAGTACACCTTCCCCAAGGACCCCCCAGCAGGTTTGGGCTTCCAAGGGTAACGTCTATGAAAAAGATGCAACAGGCGAGGGGCATGTACAGGGCAGGTAAGATCTTCAGGACCATACCCCTTCCAATGGATCAAGCATTGCAATCCATTCCTCACCCTCCTGGAGTCCACAATGGCTCCTTCTTTATATTCAGACTTGTCATCTATTACCACTGGGGTGGGTTGAACTGGCAACTGCATCACTGCTATCACAGGTTTCAGTAAGGACACATGAAAACCGGATATACCTTCAAGGTAGCAGGGCGCTCCAGTTTCAAGGCCACAGAATTGCCAATCTTGATTGTCTTATAGGGGCCAATGCAGCGTGGTTTGAATTTACGAGTGCCCTTCACAGTAATGTTTTGAGTGGACAACCAAGCCATGTCCTCAGTTATGTATGCAGGGCAAGAGCGGTGATGGAGATCCACATTCCCCTTATTCACTGCCTTGGCTTTCTCTAGATTCATCAAAGCTTTCTTCTGTACATCATGGATGTTGTTAATAAAATCCAGAGCATCAGGAGTGGGGGTAGAAACAGATGGAGGTGAAAACAAAAAGCAAGGATGGAACCTGTAATTGCAATAGAAAGGTGAGTAATCAATAGACAAATGGATGCTATTTTTAAAGGCAGTTTCAGCAGCACATAAAAAGATGTCCCAATTTAATGAGAATGCAGTAGCTGAAACCTTAGATATTGGTCAAAGCACTGATTAACTATCTCAGTCTGACTGGTGGTTTGAGGATAATGTCCAGAAGAAAAACAAAGGTCTATTTGCAAAAGAATACCCAGTTCCTTCCAAAAAGCACATGTAACCTTACTATGTGTTATACAAATATCAAGACCAACTCTTTAGATGTAGGGAGTGCTTTCACAGGGATAAAATGGGACATTTTTGTTAGCATGTCTACCACCACTAAATTGACTGTAAACCCTGGTGTTTTTCAGCAATTCTACTATGAAATCCATGGAAATGGGATGCCACAGCCCAAGGCGAGTGGGCATGGAAGTTAATAAACTAGCAGGATCCTGATTTGTGCACATATATGGCACCTCTGAATGTATTGCTTAGTGTTTGTTGCCATATTGGGCCACCAAAACTGTCTCCTTAGTAACTCCAGTGTCTTTTTGCATCCAGGATGTCCTGTGAGCAGATGAGCATGGCACCATTCTAAAGCTTGTTGTTGTAAGACCCTTGTAGGAGTAACCAAGCCCCCATGAATGCAAAAGAGGCTTTGCACTCTCACACATTGTGTTTTTGATCCAATTCCTCCTTTATAAAGCCTTCTTTGGAAAAATTAGCCCTTAGAATTCATTCTCTGGCTATAATAGGGGGAGAGTCACAGGATGTTTCCCCAATCTCATATCCTAGTTGGGACAGGGCTTCAGCTTTCCCATGTGTTTTTACATCTTGAAATTCTATTATGAAGTAAAAATCACCAAAGTATTGGGTCCAGCGCAGTTGCTTAATGAACAAGGCTCTGGCTGATTTTAAAAAACTGTAAATTCTGATGATATGTAAGAACAGTGAAAGTGTGTAGTGGTCCTAATAAGTACTGGTGCCATTCTTCAGAAGCTCTTTTTATTGCAAGAAGTTATTTATCTCCCACAGAGTAGTTTTGTTCAGTAGTGTTGCTGCTGCGAGAGTAGTGGTGGGTCTGCCGAGGTCCTGTCCCACTTCCAATACCCTGCGATCCCTACACTGGTTACCGATTAAAAGTCGAATCCACTTTAAGGCCCTTAGCCTTGCTTTTAAAATCTTAAAAGGATCGGCACCTGAGATCCTCAATAATCTTTTATCCGCCTATGTCCCGACTCGCTCTCTTAGATCTCTTGGGCAATCTCTTGCGGTTATCCCACGTTTCAGGCTTAGCCGGATGGGCGGTCGTTCTTTTCGTGTGAGAGCTGCGGCTCTCTGGAACTCCCTCCCTTTGGAAATAAGCCTGCTAGAGGATCTATTAGCATTCCGTAGGGCCGTGAAAACTCACTTGTTTTAATTTCTTCACACGGAGTTCTGTATTTCTCTGTTTCTTTTTGCGTTGTGTTATGTTCACCTTTTCCCTGCGCCAGGACGCTCCTTAGCTGGAGCATCTGTGCGCAAAATAAATGATAATAACATAACATAACATAACATAACATAGTGTTCAATTTGTGTGAATAAAAGGCAACTGTATGTAAACATCCTGTAGTTGTATCTTGTTGGGAAAGTATTCCCCCAATTTCCATTTGTGATGTATCAGCCTCAACAACAAAAGGTTGGGATAAATCTGGATGTTTCAAAACTTAAGCCTGTGTAAAAACCTCTTTCAGTTTTGTGAATGCTTCGTCAGCTGCAGGGGTCCAAAGGAATTTAACTCCCTTTTCACCAGAGTTTAGTTGTCGGTGAAGCTAGAGCTGAGAAATTCTCAATGAACCACCTGTAGAAGCTGCCAAATCCAAGAAAGCTTTGTATGTACTTTACTGTTCCAGGAGACTGCCATTCTGTTATGGCTGCTACCATTTGAGGGTCCATGCTCACCCCATCTGTAGATAATATGAACCCCAAAACTGTGACTTGGGAGGGGTTAAACTCACATTTATCCAGTTGTATACATAGGTGGTCATCTCAGAGTTTCTCTAGCACAGCCCTGGCATGTTTTCCATGCTCCACCACTGAAGAGGAGTAAACCAGAATATCATCTATGTATGCAATGGCATATATATCCAACATTTCCCTCAGGACTTCATTTATTAAGAATTGAAAAGCTGCAGGGGTGTTACACAGCCCAAAGGGCATAACTAGGTATTCATAAAACCCAAACTTGATGCCGAATGCAGTCTTTCCATTCGTCTCCTTCTTGGAACCTTACCAAATGATATGTCCTACATAGATCTAGTTAGGGAAGATTTTGGCCTGTTTGACTTGATCATATAAATATGGAATTAAGGGTAAAGGATATTGATTTTTTATATTGATGTCATTAAAAGCTCTGTAGTCGTTGCAGCATTGGATACCCCCGTCCACTTTGGGATAAAAAAAAGAGGAGAAGGCACGTGACCAAGAAGACCAAATAAACATCCAGGCATTCTCTTAAGTATATGTTCCCTTTTTCCATTAAGGCATAAATTCTACTGCAAGGGATCTGTGCTCCAGAAACTTGACCACTCCTGCAATATGGTTTATGAAGCGGAAGAGTGGGCGCCTTTTGTTTGTCAATATTTCAGCTAGCTCTTGACAGCTATAGGGTAAATCAGGAACTACAGTGTCAGAGGTTACCGCTATTTCAAAATGTCTTTCTGTTTGATAGGCACAATGGTAATTACAGTAGTCAGAATGAAAGGTGATACACTTATTTTTTCAATCTATATCAGGATTGTGTCTTGATAGCCAAGGAATGCCAAATATGGCTCGAAACTGAGGGAATTGAATGACGTCAAAATATATTGTTTCTTTATGGTTATCATGTATGAAAAGGATCAGTTCTCAGTTCTCCAGTAGCATGTGTGATGGGGCCTGATTTTATGTTACTCCCATCAATGGTTTTAACTTCGTCCAAGATGGTTTTAGGGATGATAGGGAGTTTCATCTGCTTGGCCCATTGAATGCCCATAACATTTCCAGTGGCCCCAGGGTCTGACATGATTTGAACTTCTAGGGAATACTTTTCCAATTCCAACTGAGATTGAACAAATAAATGATGAAAATGATGAAAACAAAGCCACAAACTATTCTGAGCTGCAAATTGTTAGTCCTGACTTACCCAAAGCACTTGTCTCCACAGGCTTCGGGCTTAACAATTTCCCGACTCAATTTGTTTTTTAGGGTTTACAGGACAGTCCCTTAAGAAGTGTCCTTGCCTTCCACAGTATCGACAAAGCTTCTAATCAGAACGTCTCTGTTGCTCTTCTTCACTCAGGGGTCCTTTGATACTACCAATTTGCATAGGTTAAGGTTTGTCTGCCAGATACTCAGGTTCAATCTTTTTCTCTTTATATACCACTATCCGGGAGTCAGAATGACATTTCCCTTGTTTCCTTTCATTTAGTCTGTACCCTGCTCCGGAGGAGGTCAGAGAGGTACTCCCTGTATAACAGCCCCCTATCATCCCTCAACCTGGCACATCAGACAAGGACACCAATTTAGTGCCATATACACAACTAGTTAACATAACAGACCACCAATCCTCATCCTACCTTTTTTCCACCAAACTCAAATTTATTGCCAGAGCAACAACGGCTGAGTATCTCACCTGCTTCTCTAACGCATGCACTCATTTCTCAACAAACCCTCCCAGTAGATCAATCACTCTCGAAATCAAGCCTCGATCTGACGGCACCCAAAGTTTCCAAGAAACAAAAACACATTATGAAACATAACACATTTGACATTCTTCCATCCCAACTCCCTTCACTGTGACTTGAAAAGGGCCGCTCATAATCAACCATGGGCTCCCCTGCAAGCTCCAAGCTGACCCTAATCCAGCCACCCTCTTCTACCATGAAAAAGGTTGCTTTTGCTTCTCTCTGACATGAGTCATCATTCATCAGTGACTTTCATGTTGAATCTCCAACTCAAAATTGTAGCTCTAACTCACCCTTTGACACAAGGATTTGGCAACAACTTATCAACATGCTCGACACTACTGTCAGGGCACTGGAGTACCAATCAGACAAGTTCGATATTCCAATCTCCCTGCTAGAGGCACTAGTCCAGTACACTTCATCAATTGACTCCTGCTTCTACTAACATTAAACCTGTATGCCTCCCAACATAAACGGATGATCCCACAAATCACCTGGAATTGTTCTAGTGCCTGAAGCAAAGCTTAGTGGTTTATTCTACAAAGGTCTCATAGATGAATTGAAGGACCTCTTGGCACAAGTGGTAGATCCTCCCAAGTCATGTAGTGCTCTTATTGACTTGGTGGTGAAGTTAGATTACAAACTTGCCACCTTCTTCCACCACAAGATCAAGCAGATCTATGACAGCTTCGACACTCAAGACCTGCCTAGGTCACTCAAGACCTTCCACAGAGCTACCACCGCCATCACCTCCGTACTATGCCACACCATCAACTGCTCCATTGAGACCACCACCTTCCCCAACAACTGGAAACACGCTGAGATGAAACCCCTGCTGAAGAAACCATCAGCCGACATGAAAGACCTCAATAGTTTCAGACACACCTCCCTGCTCCCTTTCCCAGCCAAGGTCATTGAGTAGGCCATCAACGTTCAACTCTCTGAGTTCATAGAAGCTCCTATCCTCTCAATCTGACTTCTGAAGCAACCACAACACGGAGACCACCCAACTCACTACCATCGATGACATATGAGCTCTCCTTGACATGGGAGAAACATCAGCCCTTATCCTTCTGGACCTATCAGCTGCCTTTGACATGTCTCCCACCACAACCTAAGCGTCAGACTGCACAACGCCAGCATCCACGACAAAGCCCTGGACTGGATCTGCTCCTGCCTCAACAGTAGAAACAGCGAGTCAGACTACCTCCATTCCTCTCAGACCCACGGAGATCTTCTGTGCAGTCCCGCAGGGCTCTTGCCTGAGTCCCACCCTCTTCAACGTCTACATGGCCTGCTCACTGCCATAGTCAGGAACCACGGACTCAACATTGTCCCCTATGCCGACGAAACCCAGCTGATCCTCTCTCTCACCAATGAGTCCACAATCACCAGTAACAACTTCCTCAACAGGATTAAGGCTGTCACCACCTGGATGGGAGACAGCTACCTCAAGCTCAACTTGAACAAGACCAAAGACCTCATTCTGGGGCACAATGTCTCCGCTTGTGAACGCTCCTGGTGGCCTGCCCGTTAGAAACCCCCACACACCCCCAAGAATCATGCACAAAACCTCAGCATCATGCTGGACTCCTCACTCACTATGAACCGCTAAATGAACTCCGTCTCCTCATCATGCTTCCACACTCTTCATCTGCTTTGAAAGACCTTCAAATGGATCCCCACTGAGGTCAGAAAGACGGTCACCGATGCACCCATCATCAGCAGACTTGACTACGGCAAAGCACTCTAAGCAGGCTTCACCCAGAAACTCCTCAGGAAACTACATAACTGGCCCTCAACATCACCCGCTGCAACCACATCTCCAAACACCTACAAGAACTCCACTGGCTCCTAGTCAACAAAAGAGTACCTTCAAGCTCCTCATACACACCTACAAAGCCCTCCATGATGCCAGATCAGCATACCTGAACCATGGCCTCTCATTCCACTTACCCACTAGACACTTCCGCTCTGCCCAACTGGTCCTGGCTACCATCTCTTGGATACACAATACCAGGACCGGAGGAAGATCCATCTCCTACCTCACTGCCAAAACCTGTAACACCCTGCCTTTCCACCTCAGGCTATCCCCGTGGCTGACCCAATTCAGGAAGGATCTCAAGACCTGGCTCTTCGACTGAACTTCAGCACTCAATTGGACCTGCAGCCCTCCCCACCCCTCAGCACCATGAGACCCTCACGGATCAGTGGTTACGCTTAACAAATACTGATTGAGTGAGCCAAAATGCTCGCAAAGCTGTTCTCGTTCTTTGCTGGCTCAAACTCAAGTACTATAGCAGCAGGGGCAGGTGTTTTAATAATAACCAGAGCCAGTGAATTATTCATCCAGTTGTTTAAGTCATCAACACAATCATTTGTAAAGAAACAAAGTGGGCACTAAGTCATATCCTTGGGGTACTTCTTGGCTGACTGGTAATCTATTATAAATTCTCCAATTGGTCCCCTGTGCACCTTGAAACATTTTTGGGGATGTAGACGTATGATGATATCTAAAGACGCTTACACCGGGCCTTTCGAGCCCTGCACCGGTTCTTCTCCTCCAGTTGCACTTCTTCACTGGGGTGGGACTCAGTGGCCCAGAATTCTCTGCACCCAGGGAGGAGGAGCTACCCTCCCTGATGCTACAAGAGCACCAAGAGGCTCCCATAGGATGGAATGTCCTTGCCGGATGAGGCTGGGCTGGTCCTGCCCTCCTGGCATTGACTTTCTTGCCCTAACTTTCAATCACTGCAATTTGGCTGTATCAGGAGACTAGTTTGCATGCTGCTGGGACTCCTTTGGAAGTAAGTCACCAATTACAGTTTTTCTCTGATATTGTTTTATTCGGACAGAGATTTACTCAGTGGGATTAAGACTTTCATTAAACAAGAGGCACTGCAGGTCTGTCTTGCCAGTATGGGTAACGCAAACCTGGGGGTACAAAGCCACCAGCAAGCCCTAAACGTACCACCATTGATTCATCCCTGGCAAGAGCAGTGGGAGTTATATCTCAAAAAATAGATCTGACAGAACACCACTCATCTTGTATCTTTGGGTATGGCCAGGCCAAGAAAAAATTTGGAACAAGTGGAATCAGTGGAAGTTACTGGGATGCTTGACTTGACAAGGGGGCAAGATCTGGCAGAGAGGTGAGATAGTAATGAGGTTCTGGATAAATACGCTTCCCAACAATTGCTTTCAGCCACTGAGGTGGTTCCCCCTCCTATGGCTTTCACCTCCCTGGTATGCTCACCAGCTGCGAAACGCAAGAAGGGCTATAGTTGCCAGTCCAAATCTCATTGGATTTATTCTGCCGTTGGGCAGATAACCACTCCTTTTCCCTGGATGAGCCTCTATATGGCCCCTGTTTTATACGAATTGATTGATGCCATTAAAAGTATGATGTTGCCACTCAGGGAGAAGCTGGATAATTTTGAAGGAAAAATCGATAAAACAACTTCCCTCTGTCAGAGTATGGCCACTGTGAATATGGCAAGTGCAGCCCACCTCTGCAAACTTGGGGCAGAACAAATCTACTGTGTCCTTAGGTTGTGTTCAACAACTTGCAAGGGCCCCTGGACTGGTAGCTGAGGGTTCTGGGAATGAGAGTGCCCCAGGTGCCGTTCCTCCATCTGTACCACCATCTACGCATCTAGTCATTTAGCTCCTAATGCCCTTTCGACCCCTTGCGACCCAGTAACAATTGATTTGCCACCAGCCTGCATGTGGCTGCTTTGGTCAACATGCCCCCCTTGAACCCTGAAGCACGAGAGACCCCAGAGGCTCTGAAGACCAAAGTTGTGCATTGGCTCATTACGGACCACATCTTTCCACCGAAGAGACCACGGCAAATTCTATTAGCTTCGAAGAGTGGGATGGATTGGGCTGCTTAAGAAAAACTTTAAGGGGGAATGCATTATTATCAATTTTTGGCACCCTAGCTTTCCAGGGGAAATTTTGTCAAGTTCATCGTAGTCCACACTATTTTTTAGATCTATGGCTCTTTTTCCCTTGGCCTTTTTCTATCCTCATTTACGCACTTCTATCCCGGTACATAATGTGAACCATAACTGAGAGTGTCTAGCCGGGACCTCATCCCTTATTCCCCACTGGATACTTTGAACAGGTTTCAGGTATTGAGCTCTCTGCAAGAGAATGATTGACTCACGTACTGTCGGCCTTATGTGTTGTGGTGCAGTGATTACATTTTTGGGAAGAAGGTGTCGGACTCTGGGGCAGACTTGTCTAAACTTGACCTAGTAGGGGTGAATACTAGCCCCCCAAATGGAGAATATATGCTCACTGGTACTAGCAGCGGTGCTAATTCTAGTCTCAGATGTCGGCACACCAATGGTCTAGATAGAAGGGGTACTAACCCCCTTATGGATAAATGTTACAAATTTGCAACATGGAATGTGGGGAGGGGGGTTATCAAACAAGTCAGGCACTGCTGAGTGGACTAGTACCATATCTGGTTTTGATGTCATTTGCCTTCAAGAAACATGGTGTGTGAACCCAAAGCATGTTCAGGAGTACTCTTCTTTTTAGGTGCTATACCTTTTTGTGCTGGGTGGGTCAAAGGAGGGTTGCAGACCCTTATTTCTAATAAACTCCCCGTAACTGTGAACAGGACGTCATCAGTTGGACCACACACTCAGCTATTGTGGTTAATTACCAAGGGGACTGTGATTTGGCGCTGATCAATTTCTATAATAATGTGTTTGACCCCTTGCGTAGTAAGAATGCCTGTGCACTTGACGTTGGTCTGAAAGCCTTTCTACTTCCTATCCCTTCTATTTTTGTAATACTATGGGCAGGATACTTAAATACCCATTCTTACCCTCTTGCAGCATATTGTGTGTGTGGATGGGCACTGTACATTTCTGTCATAGTGAGTATGGGGACGCATTGAACTTTATTATTACTACGTTTAATTTCCAGCTGCTGACTTGTGAATGTGGTACTAAAGGGGAACGCATCCCAACCTTTACAGGTAGAAATGCAGCTATGGTTATTGATCATGTACTGGTGTCTGATTCTGTTAGTTGCTTGTGTGGTATCCCTAGTATTGTTCAGTCTGTAATAAGTGACCATGATCCCATCATGCTGCCGTTCCTCTGTTGGGGCAGGGAAAGTGAAGAACTTCCTGTAATTGACAATATTGCTTCTACCAGGCCCCATGATGTGAGAATCAAGACATTGTAAACAAAAAACACACGCACATTAACAATTGCTTAACATATTTGATGACTTCTAATAAATTGTTGGATAATTTTAATCTCATTACATGCTCTATTAATGCACTACTGACTAACTACTCGGAAGTTAAAAATAAGGGCTGGTCCGATCATTTTTGCACACAGGCCTCTCAATGTCTGAAAATAGCTCCATATAGCCCTCCACGGAACTGCATGTTAATTAAATACCTTCGACTGGAGTACAAACAAGCCATTACTATAAGGAAGAACGCCCTACACGAAGAGGCATGGTCAAAGCTGATCTTATCTTCCCAAACTAATAATAGCAAGCTATTTTGGGACACCACTGTTAAAATCCCTTTTTAAAAAAATGGTGTTATCCCTAACTTCTTTTTTTATCTTGTGAAGCATGGGTGGTACACTTTTCAAACATTTCTAAATATAACCAAGAGGAAAGTGAATGTGAGGCATGTGTGGTGAAGTGTAGGGAAAACCCTCTCCCACTAGACATCTCCATTGATGAGGTATGTACTGCCCTGCATGACAGTGCAGGAGAAAGGACCCTTGTGCCAGATGGGGTACCAGTGGATGTATTTAAAGCTACCCAATAATTATTGGGACCAATTCTAGCTAGAGTGTTTAATGCTGCTGCTGTCTGTGTAATATTAACTTCTTGGGGCATTTCTATTGTACCAATTTTCAAAAAGGATGATAAATTAGACAAGAAACATTATCACCCTATTTAACTCCTGGACTCCTCAGTAAAATTTATAATCAGGATTTTAATAAAGAGGCTGGAAGAGCGGGTATAGTAGCATTCAGCTTTATCCCCTGCGCAGTTTGGTTTTAGAAAGGGCCTAGGGACAACAGAGCCATGCGTTAATTTGGATCTGCTGATTGAGAAATATTCCCATGCTAAATCTGGCTACTTATATCTTAGTAGCGCATTTGATCTAGTTGATCACACCATCCATTGGCCAACGCTACTTTCCCTTAGTGCCCCTAGATAGTTATTAGCTTCCTTGCACGCCTTCGTGAACATCAGAGTTCGCTATGAACCCCAGGGCGAATGCTCACCCTTTTTTGATGTGGAGAGAGTCATCCGTCAGGGATGTGTTTTGGCCCCGCTATTGTTTTTACTTTTTATCAATCGGCTTAACAACTTTATGCAGGCCTTATCAACCAATGCTCCTTGTGTTGCCGACCGTTCCATACCAGTGTTATTAGATGCTGACGATGCTGTTTTGATATCTAGGACCCCTGTTGAACCCCAGAAATTGATGAGTGCTTTTGGGGAGTTTATGGCATCAAAAAGCATGGTGATTAATAAATCCCAAACCTTTACAATGAGTTGAGGACATAGACCACCAAAATGTAGATCCTTTTTTATTGATAAGACTTGCATTATTAGAGTTATAGTGTTCTATTTATGAGAAACGGCTGCTGGGCTCAACAGATCCACAATGCTAAATCTAAATTGACTAGGAGTTTTTAAGTTCTCAACCAAACTGGGCAGTCTGTTGTTTAAAGATCTGATGGAATTATATGAGGCCAGAGCGGTGGCTTCTGGAACTTCTGGGGCTGGTGTGGAACTATTCATCCAGTAAGCCCTTGTAACTTAAGGAAAATAGCTTTCTAAAGCGCCTACTTTGTGTATCTGCCTCTGCTTCAACTCTTATTGCCCACTGAGAGGTTGGTCTATAATATTTGGAGGACCTGCTTTTGGTTGGACCTTTGGTTCTTTGGCTTACCATATGGTGAAAAGATGAAACCAGTTTCACCAAATCAATCATTTTAGATTACTTGATTTAGGATAATGTTTCTCGTAATCCCTGGTTGGTGTATATAAATTCCTCTTTTAGTAACCTATTTAAGTTCTCAGACCCCCTTAAGGTTTTATCACTCTCTAAGAATTCTATCAAAGATATATTTTTTAAGAATAGGTCCGAATGCTGAATGGGTTCTGAATCGATTAAATCAATGATTGGATTTTACATGTCTCTTTCCTTTGAGAGGGTTACCAAACATTTTTATCTTGTGCTACCAATAGCCAACATCTAAGGGCCTGCTTCTGTTACGGTTTGGAAAGCTTCCCAACCGAATGGGTTTGGGAATGGTTTCCAGCTAAATCGGATCTGGAGAGTCTAACTGACCAGGTACGATTCATCCGGATGCTTCCAGATACAATTTGGTTGGACTCCAATTGACTTCAATAAGGGCCTTTTTGATGCCCAAATGCATAGACTCCCATTGAAGAAAGGGGTGGCTGGGGAAAATCGGACACCCTGTGGCGGTCACCCCCTGGTGCCTGCCACACTGTGCATGGCTGGTAAGCGAAGACCAATGGGTACCCCCACATGCCTGATTGGGAAGGCTTCAGGTGCAGGGGGCTCACTACAGGCCCCCAAAGTCCAATTTGAGTTAGACGGCACTATTTGAAAAGGCTGTCTAAATCCAGCATCTTACTTGGTCGGTTGGAAACGCGGCCCGTAGAGGCGTACAATTCTGCTCCATACTGCTTGGTAATTCCAAATGCCGTCGGGATTGGATTAGGATATTCCTAACGCCTACCTCACATCATACTCGGTTGGTTGGAAACTTTTCCGAGTCGGTTGGAAAGACACATTCCCGATCGGATTTGAACAGGGCAAATGCTGTTTGGAGGCCTTCCTAACCGCATCAGAATCAGACCCTATATGTTTTGATTAGGTTTTGGTTTGGTACCATGCATCATTTGGTAGCTTTCTCCCCAATGAATTTACGTTGAACCAAGGCTACCCCTGGCTCATGTGATTGCTGGAGTAAACATAGCACGCTGCACTTTATGTTATTTTGTAACTTTTTTCAGATTATAGTCACTATTATCTTAAACCTATTGTTGCTCAGAGTATTGGACACAATAATGTTGCCTTGAATTTCTTGCTTGCCCTAAATGACAATTTTCTGTGTTTTAATGATGCTCTTTTTATTTTGAGGGCTATTAACTTGATGAAAAGCATCATGTATTAGAAATGAAATACATACATGCCAACAAAGGGCTACTGATCGTGTATGCTATCTGGAGTCATGTGTTTTAGCATTTTATTGTTTTGCTGTTTTTACCAAATGTTTTATGTACTTTTAGGGCTGTTTTAATAAACCAAATGGAACACCTACCCCCTTTAATATTTCCCCGAGCTACCCTCTAGAGACCTTATCGAAGGCAGCCTTAAAATCAATGAAAGTCACATAAAGGCTGCCACACCTATTTCCACTGTCTTCCACATAATCATAACAAAACTAAAAACCTGGTTTGCCATAACAGTCCTCCCTCTCAACCCCTCCTGGGAGTGGCTAAGAATATTATACACGGGTATCCAGGCTACGAGTTTATCAAAGACTTGATAAAAGAACATCTTTTGATATTATCAATTGGACTAATGGGGCAGTAATTACAAGGGACATTGTAGAAACTCTTCTTATGGACTTACATTATCTCTGCTCCTTTCCAAGAATTTGGAACTGGGGCCCCAGAAGCTACAGCATTTGACAGTGGATTAAAATGTACTATACCCATATGGTCAGCTCTGAGTGGTACAAGTGTGACAGAACTTTACCTAGCCCAGAAGCCTTCCCAGGTCTCTGACAAAGTGCAGCAAAATGTGGATAAGCCATAGAAAATAAAGGTGCACAACTTTTACAAGGAAACGATGAATCATGGTGGCCTATATCGGAGGCAACAAAAATAGATCCAGCCTGGGTTATAAGGATGCTTACATTAAATGGAATGGGGGTATCACTAGGTTTCTTACTAAAGTCCCCTATCTTAATGCCCTTTGAAGTACTGTACACAACCCTATAAAATGTGCAACTCACTCATGTGGCTGAATATGTGTCTCTAATTTCATAAACATATTACCACTCCCATTGGCTTTAAATGCCAACATTTTTAATTGTCCTTGATTACAGCTGTTTCTTATAAGTCCTCCCTTAGCCCGTTTCTCAAACTGTCTAGACCTCATTGATCTTCCCTTTACACTCAATCCTCACCTACTGAATAGCAATTTTGTTCCACGCTTAGCTTTGCTGTACAGAATGTTTATTAAACCATTCAAGTATTCCTGATATCATTTTATTACCCTTTTCAGATCCTTCAAAAATAATTATTTTAAATCGGGAAAGAATTTGGCATGAGCTACCGATAAAAGCTGGGCATTATCCAAGTTTTCACTAAAAAGGTATTATTGGCACTAAACTTTTGTAAATTGATTCTATAATGCTTAGGCAGTGGAATATGTCCCCTTACTTTAAATTACTTCCTTCTATTATTGGTAATGTTTGGGTTATCCTTTACTTTATTTGAAACATCAGATAGATCATTAAAGTTCCATTCAGGCAAAAGACCATCATTTCACCTTACAGCTGCAACTCCAATAATGTATAGTCAATATTAGTTCTATAAGTGCCCTTTTAAATATGGGGTTCGTCTGTTACAAGATTGTAGGCCGTTTGTAAGTATAATATCTTTTAATTGCAGAGAAGGTCTTGAAAGAAGTTTCTTGGATTGATTAAGAAATGCCCTAGTGGGCATCCTCGTCCTTTGCCAGATCACTAAATAATGAAGAGGGTGCCAAAGTTGTGTTAAACTCTTCCCCCAATAATGATATATTTGTCCATGCTACATGAATTTAGAAGCTCGAGAAGTAATTGTAATGTGTGAGATTCTACACTCTTATTAGTGTTTCTGTTATATATATTAAGTAAAAGAATGTGCTGTTCTTTGTTCATTCAGGTCTGTATGCTGGAGTATCCATAGAAGTTGCAGCAATCTGTTTGACTGAGCAACGGAGAGTGATTTTGACCCATATGCACAGACCATCTGAAAGCCGATATGATCTTTTGTTTAATGCTTGTATATAGCAACTTTTATGACCCAATCCGTGGGGGATTTCTATGATTGATGTCTCATGCAGCATGCATCTATTCAAAATCATCAATAAACTGTCCACAATGGGTATTTCAGGGCTCCATCAAGTAACTTTCTAACCATCCCCAAAGTATTTTAATTCCCATCAGGGGTAGCAAGCATATATAAACTTGCCTTGATACAATAACATTGTATCCCTTGCTCCTTTGCTCCTGGTTAGTCATACTCAATTAATAATTACTTATTATTTTAGTCGCTGAAGTTTCACCTTTTTGCTAGTTTTCAGGCTCTTACCCACAGTGGGGCAAGCAGAAGCTTTTTTTCTCACACATTGCATATCAATGCTTCTGCAAAGCTTTGTGAACTTTCAGGTGCCTTTTTTCAAACTAATTTGTGCAAACAGTGCTCTGACTTAGGACCACCTCGATAGTTTGTCTAGTTGGACTATTCCTCTCTCCGGTCTACGCTGTTGCTACAGAAACTGCTAGAGTTTTCCTAGAAATGGGTTAGTGTTATATGTCTATGTGATGATCGTAATTCTGATTTGCTCAATATGTGTTATCACTAGTCATGACATGCCATGCTGAATTTGCAGTTTTTGCTCAGTTTTTTATTATCTTCTATTCAGTCAGTCAGTCAGTCAGTCAAAAGTACTTTATTCGGTTCATTGCAAAAACCATAAAAGTATGCTAAACATCAAAAGTCAAGACCACAATTAAATACAAGAGATAATTGTGCAAATGAGCAATCAATACAGTACATTATCATATATAAAAACATACACTAACGATATAGAAAAGGGAGAATGTCTGCAAATATCATATAAAAAGACCATTAAAACACAAATAACAATTTAAAAAAGAGACTAAGCGCTCGAAAGCAATTCATAAATTCACCGCTATGTACACTGGGTCCACTTAATTTTCCTCTTGAGTCTCATAGCTATTGACAAGAAATTTGCTATATTAAAAATCTCCCAGGTATTAGACAGCAGCTGTAGGTACAAAAGGGCAGGTTTAACTTGTCTGAAGCCCTTATCTATAATAAGAGGAATAATGAACCTTTTACAAATGGGGCGAAGATGTTCACAAAAGAAGATAAAGTGCACAGTGTCCATAATGGAAAATCCGTCACAAGAACAAATCTCCAAATCCATCTCCTTAGTCCAACCTGGGCGTTCTGTAAGAAGAAGATGGAATTTGTTCAATCTGAATTTTGTCAATAAGAATTGATGATTAGCATTATTAACGATTCTTAAATAAGGTTCTATTTCACTAGAGGTTATTAGCAACTGGTGAGCCCTTACTGTTGGTTTGCACAGCTCAAGTCAAGTCAAAACAAGCTTTATTCGATTACATTTAAAATCATAAAAGCAACAAACAACATGTATTTAAAAATTGATTTACAATTTGATAAAATTCATTACAATTTGATAAATTCATGTGGGTTACAAAAACAGAACAATTCAGTAAAATCCATAAAGGTTAAAAAGCAAGCCGGGAATCATAATAATAAAATCACCCTTCCAGTTGTCTCGGGGATAGCATCCTGGACCTAGTGCGCATAGCGGCGACCAGGAAGCTAGCAACCCCGAGAATTGTCCTGATGCTGCCTAATAACTGAAGGTAAAGTAGAGCAGGCCGTACCTGAACAAAACCTGCATCTCTTAAAATGGGTGCCAAAAACCTCAACCTACTCGCTTTGTAGTGACTACAAAACATGATGAAATGCATGAGGGTTTGGTCAGAAAAATTGTCACAGCTACACGGGGTAGATTCATCAGGAACACCCCACACAGGAAGATCGCCCAAGGAGTATTGGATTAAATTGAACCTAAATCTAATAAGCAGGTGACGATGGTAAGGTCTGCTCACGATTTTTAAATATGGTTCAATTTGGGGCGAGGTCAGGAGTAAGAAGTTGGCTCTGACTCTTGGTTTAGTTAGTTCTTTCTCCTCCCGTGTTTGAACTGCCCTCCACAGCTCATTTTCTTCTCTGGCCAGACCTGCCATCAGCTTATATGTGTCTTTCACCCATTTCACATCCCCCTTCAGTAGTGTATTCGGCTGTTCAAACAGTTCTGGACGACCCAGTTTAACTGCTAGATTTTTAACATAGTTCAGCCAGGGGATGGAGTTACCATGCTCAAGGGCTAGGCAATCCCTGAGAATCTCATGGTTCAACTCCAGTTCGGGGTTCAGCCAGATTAACATCCATTTTAATAGCGGGGCTATGGCTAAGCAATCTTCTAGATATTCTAACCCACACTCTTGGTGAGCGATGTAACCGGAGGTTGACTGGGGGACGGATAAGATGGATTTCAAGAACTTATCCTCTGCTACCTGCAAGGCCTTTACGTTTTTGAACCCCCACAAATCAGCTCCGTACATGGCTAATAAAATACATTTGCCATCGTATATCTTCAGAACAGCTTCCAGCGGCTTCACCCCCAATTTGCGGGCAAAACCCAAGACAACCAAGATGGACCTTGCAAAGACATTACGTTTTGCAGCCAATTGGGGCAACCATGTGGACTTGTCGTCAAAAATAACCCCTAAATATGGGAATCTTGAAACCCTAGACAGAACATTCCCTTCGCAGTGCAAGGTTTTAATTCTTTTAGGTTTACTGCCCACAATCATTACATGCGATTTCAAAAAATTCACACTGAGATCCAGTGCTTTCATAAAGTCAGCAAATGAATTTAAAAGACGTTGCAGCCCTACTGCTGTGCGTGCTATAAGAGCGGCTTCATCTGCATAAAGTAATGCCGTAATAGAATGCTTGCCTGCCCTCGGAATGTCCTTTCACACCTCAGTTAAAACAGTACCTAGGTCGTTAATGTAGAGGGTAAAGAGTAGGGGGGCTAAAATACAGCCCTGCCTAACCTCGTTAATGATCCCAATCTTACCCGTACAATTACCCAAGCGGTCATACCTGACTGTGGCCGAGAGGTCCCTATGCAGGTCAGCAAGGAAGTACACAATATTTTGTTCAATGCCAAGCTTAAGGAGCAACCCCATAGTTTGGACCTATTCACACGGTCAAAGGCAGAGGAAAGATCCATGAAGGCTAAATATAGCGTGCCCCTGTTGGCAATTGCGTATTTCCCGATTAATAATTGGAGGTTAAGGCTTTGATCTATAGTGCCTCGTCCTCTCCTAAACCCAAATTGTAGGCATGAGAGAGTGTTTGTTTCAGCCAACCAATCTGTAAGTTTACCTAAAACCACCCGACCTAACACTTTCACAGCAGAATCAATAAGAGAGATCAGGCGATAACAGCTAGGATCCCCTCTATTACCTTTCTTAAAGATGGGTATAATGACGGATTCAGACCAGGTACCCGGAATACCTGATTTACATACCCTATTAAAAACATTAGTTAAAAGTCTAGACCAGGTCTTGACGTCTGATTTAAAGAGGTCGGCTGGGACGCCATCCGGGCCCGGAGCCTTATTACTTGTCATCTTCCTGATGGCGTCTGCCACCTCTATCTCAGTAACCACTAAAGTATAGGGATCGACAATAGGGGTAGGTATGATCACCTCCCCTAAGTTTTCCCCTTCATAGACTGACTTAAATTGAGAACACCACACCTGTTCCTGAATGCCACAATCCAATTGGTCATTACAAGGATCATGGAAAAAGGGTTTATTTACAACAGCCCAGAACTTGGAGCTGTTCTTAAGAACATCTATGGGGGTTAATTCCTCCCAAGCCGCTTCCCTAATTTCCCGCTTTCTGACTTCCAGTGCGTTTTTATAGGCTTTCCTTAGTGAGGCCACAATGGCCTTATCCACTGGCTTGCATTTCAGGGCGGCCATCAGCTTTTGATTAGCTGAAGAACAATTTTGATCAAACCAGCCCATCCCAGCAGGATCCTTCGCTTTACTTGGTCGTCTAAGGTCGGGTGCGACCTGGGTGCAGATTTTTGAGTAAGCCTCTAGTCCCTCCTCATTCCCTGCTTGCACTTTCATGCACATATGCAACTCAGTTCCTACTTTAATTAATAGGTTATTAGAAAAGTCTCCAGGTACAACTCTGCTCCATCTAATTCTGCGTGCCTGGTCTGTCGGGCGGATATCGAACTTATCCAACCTAATATGGCCTAACTCCGGCTTTCTGATCAGGTCCATGATACTAACAACCACTGGGTTATGGTCACTAAAATGTGACCAAACCACCGAGTAACCATAAATCTTGTCTCCCAGCGTGGAGCTAATAAAGATGTAGTCAATAACTGAATGACTTCCATTCCCTTTAAAGGTAGGTATCTCCTCATCAACCATAGATGGGAGCATTAAACCGTTATCTGCCAGAATTTTTTCAAGGAGATCTTGTGCAGAATGCTCAAAATGGGTATCCCCTTGGTCTATCGGGCCCAATTGGTCTAATGCCAAACATTTATCCGGGCAGCCATGTATGTTAAAGTCGCTCAGAACTATGATGAAACATTGGCTTTTATTGACCTCTTTGTAATCTGCCAAAAAAAGATTTAACGTGGCCAGATAATCAGTCGTGATAACTCTATCATATGAATTATAAAAATTAATAATTAAAATACTATCCACCCCACTGCAGGTGATTTGTACTGCCAAGCAGTGTGGTGATCCTGTGTCTAATTGGGTGTGGGTGCCAGGAATGGTAGCCAAGATTAGTGTAACCAGCCCACCCTTCGCCCTCCCCATATTAGATGCTACTGCGGGAATAAAATAGGTAGAATAACCATCTAAGCTAAAAATGTTCCCTGTATCCCATGTTTCTTGCGGCCCAATAATGTCTGCCCCACCTATAAATTCTCTCTAGATCGGGTCATCTACTTTGTTTTTAAGGCCGGCAATGTTCCAGGTTGCAAGCTTTATACTTTCACCCATAACTAGTTGAGCCACACCATCTGAGAGACAAGTTTTACTTGCAGGTGAGTCCGAACTAAGGGCTGTCAGTGGGGTGACAGAGGTAAGAGTAATTTCGGTAGAACCTAGTCACTCGTTATCTCCCAAATTTGAAAAAGTATCAAATCTATTAAAAACTGGTACAGAGAATTCATATGGACCTTTCCCCTTTAAAGGGTCTCTATGCACTACCCCAGTATTGTGAGGGGGATAAAAAAATCCCAATGGGAGTACGTTTACATACTCATGATGTATTCTGATTGACCCGGCCTTCCTCAATATATCATCAACTAGTCTGGGGGACCTAAAACTTATGACAACACAATCACCTTCCAAGCTTTTCTTAGCCTTGCCCACCCAGGGCACCCTTCTTATCATTTTGAAATTAATTTACAAATGATCACCTAACACTGTTTTATTGGACAGGTAGTGAAGGGATTTATTTTTTAATGAAGTCCAATGTTCATTTTGGGCATCCTGAATTTTTGGAACATTGGCCAGGATTATTGTGTAAAGACATGCCTCTGCTGGTAGGTGCAATGGCAGCTCTCTTTTGGGGGGCGATGCCTCAAGGTTTAATCTCCCCACTGGGCCCCGAGGACCTTGCTTCCCTCCCTGCGTAGCTCCCGTGGCTCCTGAGGCTAAAGATGAGATGTTTGGGGCTGTAACCGGGGCTACTACTTGTGGTGAGGGTTGGGGAAATGGGGTAATCATAGAATCCAACAAATTATTAACAGAGGTTGTGACTGCGCACAAAGAGTGAACTACAGGTGGATTAGACCCCGGCATTAGGCCTTTGTAATCTTTAAGATGTTTTTCAATTACATTAAGTTGACCATCTATTTGCTCTAATTTATCCAATAGTGGGGAGGTAAATGACCTGAGCCGTTCATCCATAAGTCTCATAAAGTCAGACATCTTTACCCCCATGTTATTTTCAACATCCGGAGCAGTATATTCAAATCTTCCAGCTCCCCTATCCTCGGCATCCTGATGGGAGGCATTTATTCCCTTACGACCCGATCCAGATGCAAAATTAATGTTCCTCGGCTGTTTGGCCTGTTGACGGCTCCCTTTGGGGGTGTTCTTAGCCTTCCTTTTCCCTGATATGGTTTTACTGCAAGTACGCGTCGTATCCGGCCTAACCTTTAACTGCCTGGTGGATGTAACCGTAGGGGAAGGGACAGGACTAGTTACAGATGAAGGGGCGGGAGAAATAGATAGGCCATCAAGTAGTACTGACCCATTAGGAGCTTGATGGGAATGCATACAGTCTGGTAGGGCAACATTGGGAGCGGGTATCTCCGCGTTAAGTAACGGAGAAACTGTTTGCCGAAGTGGGTCCAGGGAAAATCTCCTCTCTACTAGCTCAATTTCTTTAGCCACTGCAGATTCTGCTCGTTTCAAGAAGGCATCAAGAGTCCCCACACCCCGAGCCCCGGGACATGCTCTAAGGTTAGTTTTAGCCATGACAATTAAATCTTACTATCAACAAGTGTCTAATTAAGATAAGATAAATAGTACAATATCAATGTCCCCCAGAAATGTCTCACAGCTCGCCTGTAGAGGAGTCGGCTAATAGTGGGCCGAGGGTCAAAGAGAGGTGAGCCCAGCCCGGCCTCCTCTGGCCTCTGAGGGCCTAAGAGGGCCCGCCCTTTGGCCGGGCTTCGCCCGGCTCGTCCCGCGTTGCGGGAGGCTGAGTCCGGTTTCAAACACCTGTGGAGGCGTGACCTGGCGATAGCATGCCTCTATGCAGCCCAGGAGGATTATGGGCGCTGTGGTTTGCCTCTCCCTGTAGTTCCTTTGGCCCCCAGCTGTGAGCGTTTCCCGCGGAGCGGGAAACGCGAGAGGTGGTGTCGGGGTCCGCAAAGAAAATGAAGGAACGTAGGTGTCTTCCTAATTGTAGCCCGCAACAAATCCAACAATCCAACAAAGGTGCAGGTACAGTGGTTTCCCTATCTTCTATTCATAAAATGTATATAAAAACTACTTGACTTTGGTGTTGAGACATGATTTTTTGATATTCACCTAGGGATGCTGTCTGTTCCATTTATGATTTTTGCTGCCTATCGGGACTTAAAATAATTCTGATTATTGACTATGTACTCTGTATTTGAGCCTTCATGGTATATTTGCATTTCTCTTAATGCTTTATGTGTGATTTTCTTTTTTTAAACCATTTAACTTTTTTCTGATGTAGAACTCAGTTTTCGAGTGTTCCCGGTTACTTACTACTCTGCTAATTTTTGTTGGGTCTAATGCTGAGGAGGATGGTGACTCTTATCCCATGATCAACAGTGCTGGTGCAGAACCTCTGAGGTATATTTTGGGATGATCTAAAATAGTGGGGTGCATTTTAATTTTGGTGTTTGGCTCCCACAAAATAGGTAGTAGAGGGGAACCCTGAGATTTCCCAGTCCTTAATGCACAGTTTGGGGGAGAAATGAGTTTCTGGAACTTTGCCAAGGGTTCAGAAGTTGGAGAATCCCAAGAAGTGACTAGCTGAGCATTTCTGAATGATTTGGAGTGCAAGTATAACTAGGGTGAACTGTATGGGGTATGTATGTGTGATATGTATGTTAGAGCATGTGCTTGAGCAATGGATTTCTGTTTGCGTAGTAAGTTGTTTGGATATGTGATTAAGATTTTTGGTTCAACTGGTGGATTGATTACTGTTGTACTGATGTATTATTCAAATTCGTATTAGCTTTTGAAGTTCTATTGGTTAGTTTAGTTTGGTTATCCGATTCGTCGAAATCCAAGATCTCAAGATAAATTGGTTTACTCATCTGTAATAGTGGCTTGTAATGCCAAGCTCCACATGCACATTGATACGAATCCTCAACTAACCAGTTTTTCATTTTCTAGTTTGAGTGCTTAATTTGAGTTGGTCATTCTTGCTTTTGAATTCACTGAAGCAAGCACACTGACTAGGCCGAGGGTCTGCCTAGTGGGAATTCTAGTTCCGGTTAACCACTTTCTGAAGTTTCATAGGGTGCAACTTGATTGTTTTGCTTGATTTGCTGGCTTTATTTCCTTTCAAGGTTAAACAGACAGGTGTTATTAAGCTTATTGGTTTAAAAGAGATGTTCCTATTGTTTTTCTGGTCATGTGTAAGTTGTGCTCTGATTGATTACTAAACCAGAAACTCAGACTATTAATGGTGAGACATTGCTACAAAGCAGTACTATTATTGATTGGTTGCTGATGAAGCTGCACTGTGATAGACTGACCTTTAATAGAGCTGCGCTGCAATTGGTTGTTGTTCGCTAGCTCATATATTGTGATTTTGAGGTTTTTATTTTCAGCAAAAATATTAGGAACTTTAATTGTAAAACCTAAGGTTAATGTGGTGCCTAGGTAGGGTCATATGTAGGGGTAAAGGCCCAGACAAAAAAACACAAGGTCTGACAAAAACAAGAAAAAAGGACACACCATAAGGAGAAAAGATACTCAAAAGAAGATACTATATGATAAAGTACAAAGTTTAATTACATTAATAAAAAATCGATATGAACATATTCATTGATACACATAATTAAAATTGAAGGGATAAAAGTTGATTTTTGTAAAATAAGCTGTTACTCCAAAAGAAATATACATGAATCACAACAGAATAATAATGCCCAAGGATTGTTGAGGGTGCTGATTTCTGTCGACGCGTTTCGACACACCTTTTTGTGTCTTCCTCAGGACAATATCAGCAAATTGCTCGGGTGGAGCCAAGAAACTCTTAAAAACCGGAAGCCAAATGAATGAAGGCTCCGTTGAAACACTATCAAATGCTGGGCTTATAATAATTCAGGGATTCCTTAGTGACTGAAGTCCTGTGTATTTCTTGATTAATTTAAAAACAGGTTGCATTCACTTGATACTGCAGCCATGTGTAAACCTTTAAGTATTTAGATAAATCAATATAAAACCGGCTTCAGGCCCGGATATTACTGGTGGAAAACAAACGCGGTCCTTTTCTTGTATCCCTGTTCGTGTAAACCGAACCGGTGAGGCAAACAATTTTCCTTTTCTGTCGTGCATGTTAATTAGAGTTCTGAGAACGCAGATGAAGTCTGGAAAGCCCTTCGGTGGAGCCGTTTTTGAAATTAGATGATGCCGCGACGCGATGGGAGCCTGATTTTCAACCGGAGAATTCACCTAGATAGGGTCAGAAATTACTGGTAGAAAAACACGCCAGCCCTGAGATGATGAAAAAGACTGGGCACTATACTTGTGTTAGACTTGGCATCTTTTGGCGTGTTTCCCCTGAGATTTTGCTTTCTGCCCTCCCGGTTTGTACTCTGTTTTTGCTGGCGTCGTGTTTCTGCGCACTTTTCACACTGCTGATCAGTGGTAAAGTGCAAGTGCTCCTGTGGTAAAGTATGTTATGGATTGGTGTTTCCATGATTGGCTGTTTTGTTTTCTTGTCACCCCTAGTAAAGTGCACTGAGTATGCAGGGCCTGGGAACCAAATGCTACTTGTGGGCCTGCAGCACGGATTGTGCCACCCACATGAGTAGCCCGGAAAAGGTACCTCAGACCTGCCATTGCATAGTCTACGCGCAGTTTGTAACTGTCATGTCGACTTGGCCCGAGCACACACTGGCCAGTCCCTAACCTTTCCTTTTCTTACATGTCAGGCACCCCTAAGGTAGGCCCAAAGAACCCCTGTGGGCAGGGTGCGGTGTATGTGAAAAGTAGGATATGCCCTGGTGTGTGTGGCAGGTCCTGATAGTGAATTACAGACCATTTAGTTTTTCACTATTGCAAGGCTAACTGTTCCCCATAGGACAGAATGGGAAGTTTGCTTATAAAATCTTATAAACATAACTGGCCCTGGGAACAAGGTGGGAAAATAAAAGTTAGTATGCCTGAACTTAGAATCTAACGATGCATCTTTTAAGTAAAGGTAATTTTTCCATTCAATGCTTTGCGTCAGCCACTGCAGCCACAAACTACCAAGAAATTATTTTCTGAACTGGAAAGGGGAGGGAGGAAACCCCTTTCATGAACACTCCTGAGATCTCAGCACCAGGCTGTCTTCAGTCTTTCTCAGTAGTCATCAAGCACAGACAAAAGAGCAGCCTTGCTTAGAAACTTCAACAACTTTAACAAGAGAATACTGTGACCTACCCTTTACTTCTATCATCTACCCTTTGTCATCACTCAGCGAGTGGTAATCAGCAGTCCTTTGCTAGAAAGAACTTTGCAGAATGTTTTTGGTTAGTCTTTGCTCCATTCTTCTTTACTTCATTTCTGGCTCTCCACCCTCTACCCACAGGACACAGGCAATGCACTCTCGCTGTGTAGGGGAGTTTGGATCTACTCTCCATCATGTCATGCAAAATGCAACCCACTGATCCATGGACCTAAGACTTTATTCACACAAGGAGTATTACTACTACGCACTTAGGGGCAGATTTACTAAGGGCTTGCATTGCCCTTGAGTCAAGCAAGGTAACACAAGGCAACACAAGCCCTCAAATGGATTTACTAAGCCATGCAAAGTCACCATTTGTGGCTCTGCATGGCTTAGTATATCCAGAGGAACGAAAGACAGTTCAAATCACTGCCTTGCTATACCCAGTTTTGAGAATGGGTTTCATGGGTGGAGTGTGGGGATTCTCATGTATTCACCCATGGATATTGACGAGGTCTCAGATTTACTAAGGTGAGTAAACCTGAGATTGCGTTGAAATGGTATGCCTTCCCAAGTGAGGTATAAAAGGAGAAATATCTGTATTGCTCCTCTGTTCTTCCCTTTCTATGCAGGCTGCATTCTGCACCACACATAGAAAGGGGAAATGCCTCAAATGATTGTTTTTGTGCAAGAAGGTACCTCTTCCTGCACAAAAATGATCTTTATCGTAATGCATACCCCCTTGCACCATGGTGCAGGGGTGCCTGTGTTGGTGCTAGGCAGCACACAGTATGCCAGCAGAGGGAGAGAGCAGAAAAACATCATATCCTAGTAGAAATGGGCTATTTCTGCTCTCTCCTTATCATGCAGAAATGCAAGATGTATTGCATTGCGTGACTTCTTAGTATATCTGCCTCTTGCTACATACCCACCTCCCATACACACACAAGGAATTTCAGCACAAAGATCTGGAGGTAACACAGAATCCTTCTTTGGGCCATCTGAGATGGACTATTTGGAGACTCCATCACCCCTTTTTCTGCTTATCAAAGCATTCTTATGATCTTGAGCTTCCCTTTGCTGTTTGTCACATCCCTTTGACCCCTTTGTTATCCATTAACCATTTCTCCTGACTTCAGCCATCTGAGTTTCTCAAACCCTTTCTGCCAACCTTATTTTTATCCAGTCACCTTTAAAATCCTCTGCCAAGTTTTTGTCACTATGCCCTCAGCTCCACCCTCAAGCTACTGTACCTGCATCAGACCATGTCTTCTACACTAAGAGGTCAATGTGTAACAGTTCCCGCATTCTATTCACTGCCCATGCTCTGATTTTTCAGCAAATACTTACCATATCTATACAGGGGTTGAAGAGGTGGGGATTTCTTGGGTGGTCTGCTATAAGAAGCAGGTATAAGAACCATTTTCAAAAAAGATATCCTAATACATGTGGCCTAGCTTAACATAGTTGTCCTCCTACACCTGTTTTTCTTCCTTCACTTCCAGGTCCTTCCCTTTAGAGGTTGGGTTTCCTCCTCCTAGTCCTGCTCCAAGTCCTCCTTTTCTTGGTTGTTGTGCTTCTCCTGAGCCTCATCTTGGCCTTGGTCCACCTAGTTATGGTCATCCTCGTACTGCTTTGTTGAATCTGGGGTCCTAGCTGTAGTCCTTCCTGGCCCTGGTCTTCCTGGCCCTCATCCTGGTTCATCCTTGTATTAGCCTTTCCTGGACCTTCTGATCCTGGTACTGTTGTCCTGCTGGGTCCCTTTCCACCTACGTCTGCAGCCCTGGTCCCCTGGGACTGGCACTCCTGGTATTCCTGGTTTGGGTCATCCTGATTCTCCTTGCCTTGGTCCTTGTTTCCACCTAGTACTGTCTACACTGGCCCTGGTCTTCCTTATTAGTCCTTTTGGGCTGTGCCTGGGCATATTGGTCCTGGTCCGGTCCCACTGGCCCTTGAACTCTGGTTTCCCTGGTTCCTCTAATCCTCACCAGCCAGGTCCTAATACCTCGGTTCCTAGTCCTCCTGCTCCAATTTGAACTTTTGGTCTTGGTTCCTTGGTTCTTACCTCTCTGATCCTACTAGCCCTGTTCCTACTCATTATGATCCTTCTAGTCCTCCTAATCCCCCACCTGGACCAGGTATTAATGGCCCTAGTCCATCTACTCCTGACCTGACTAGTTTTACGGGTCCTCCTCCAACATGTCATGATACTCTTGACCCTGGTCCTCCTGTATGTTGCCATCTTGGATTAACTTGTTCACCTTATCCTGATCCTCCTTGTTCTGGTTATCCAATTCTTAGCCGTTCTTAGCCAACCAGCTTGGTCATAATGGGTCCTGTCATCCTGGCTTTCCTTGTCCTGGTTCTTTAGCCTCCTCATACTCATTCTGCTTGTCCTGGTATGCAGGTGAGCCTCTGTGAATTGAGCTTCCTTTACCCTTGGTTGGGTTCCCACTGACCCTTATTACCCTGATCCTCTTAGTTCTTGCCCTGGTGGCTCTGACCATCTCCTCTTTATTCTTGGGGTCCTGTTCTTCCAGTTTTCCCCATTCTCAGTCTAGTTTTCCTAGCAATGGTCTTCCTATTCCTAGTCTTTGCCGTCCTTGTTCTGTTCCTGGTTTTGCGGCCACTAGACTTGATCCTTTTGTTTCTAGTACTCCTTGTTTGGGTCTTTATATGCCTAATTCTCTTGGTTCTGGTCCTTCTGGCCATCCTGGTGTTTCCATGCCCCCTTCTCTTAGATATTTTGTTTATTTTTTTACCCTCTTTACTCTCATCCAGTAAGGTAAAATATGTTTGTATTGACATTTAGATCAATGAAACAGACAACCAAGTCCTGAAAGTAACAATTACCCCTCTTTCACAGTTTGTAGAATACATAGACAGTAAGGAAAGCAGCGTTATTATCATTGGTACAATAAAAGCTGGTAAGGAAAAGGATAACACACATCCCAGAGAGTGCCTGAGCTTGTCTACATCTGAGGGGGGTATGCTGTAGATGGGTGGATAGAGAAGTAATATGGCTGTATCTTGAATTCTTCTAAAATATTCAGGGCTCTAAGTCGCTTCGGGAATGTCAAGTCCTTATAGTCCAAGGCAAAAAATTCCAGCAAAGGCCGTCATAGGTTCAAAAATGCTTTAGTAGTGCCCATAGTCTAGCAAGTTTTTCCATACCTAGGACCCACTACAACTTCTCAATCCAACTGAATTCAGCCAGGCGTTCCATCTGGCCCCAGAAGGACAGGATAAATTGCTTCGCTGCCTAGAGCAACTGTGAGATTAAACGCCCCTCCACCCCCACAAGGGATTCTTCTTGTCATCTGGCTGACCCAGAAGAATAATCAGGGAATCTGGTGATGTTTACCGCTGTGATCTGCTGGATAGCGTTAAGGACAGAATCCCAGAAGGGGCCAATGATCAGGCAAGACATAACAGGTGCAGCAATGTTCCATCCTGCCACAGTCTCTCCAGCTGAGTGAGTCCCTCCCCATCTTCATTTTTACTAACCAGCTAGGAGTACAGTGCCACCAGTAAAGAATCTTAGCCAATGTTTCCCTTCCCCAGTGTGTTGCGTGACATGATGTGTGTAAATATGTATTTTGTCCCATTGGACCTCCTCTAAAGCTATGTTTATAGCCTTCTCCCAGGCTCGTTGAAAGGGAAATTTATGGGTGTGTCCCTTGATGTTTAGCATAGCATAGATCTTAAATGTGGCATGGGTATTGTCAGTGCAGTGGAGTAGGAATCTCTTAAAGGGGATAAACGCTTGGGAAGCACCCTCTTGGAAGTGGTTTGCTTCCATTACTACTCGGACAAAGAAGACATGCTGGTGGTGGTTAAGGGGGGGCCCTATTCGCTACAACGGCTGCAAGCTCCAAATCTTTCAATATGTTTCGCCCATCACTTTAGCTAAGCACCAGGTCCTCCACCCTGTGACCTAATTTCTAAAGGTACACAGATTACGCTACCTCTGGGGCCATCCTTTTTGCCTACACTTTGAGTGGCAGCACCATAAATGGGCCACAAAATCCCTGCATGAGGGTTGTAACATCTTGGTTGTTCCTCACCGGAATGCAGGAGTGGGCAACATTGCACCACCACTGCCTACATGGAACCCCTAGGAAGGAAGAGATCTCGGAGGAGTGGAGCGCGGCACTTTCACATGCTCAGAAAGTTGTGGGTTCCTCCTGTCCTCTCCTGTCTGGAAAATCAAAGGAGATCTCTATCATTTAGACTGGAGGCCTCCTGTGGTGTTCTGTATCTAAGGGGTGTTGCAGTGATCTAGAATGGAAGTGGTTTCTAGGGTGAAATATATTGTGCCTGATTCACAAAGGTAAACTTAGACCAAAAGTCTAAGTTTAGACTGGAAGTCGAGGTTTAGACCTAAAGTCTAACTTTACTACCTTGCTGGTAGGGACTTACCTGATACGAAGGTTAGAATGCCGAGACCGATTTTCAAAGTCTTCCTGTTTCTCTTGTAGAAAAATTACTTGCTTGCTCAGGTCTACACTCAGGTCTATGATCCTCGACCTGTATTCTTCTAGGTCAGGGCATTTCTCATCTTGGGTTTTCTCAATGAAGTCCACCCGGCTGTCCAGATCATCCACCTCATTGGGAAGCTCAGCTAGGCCATGTTGGAGATCTGTGCAGATGGCACTGATGTCCTTTTCGAGCTCAGTGAGGAGTTCCGTCATAAAGGTCTTGGTCAGCCGGTCATTGTCGACAACGGCGGTGATGGGTGACGCATCTCCTGCCCGAGTCAGAGGTGCCTTAGTGGCTCCTTCTTCTTGCTTCCTGGAGTCCGCCTTCAGCATGACCTTCATCATGCTCTCTTTTTTTGCTTTACTGCCAGTCATGGCGAGGGGGCCCCAAACACTGGGGACGACCAACTCAACATAGGGTACTGCTCAACTTAGCGCCCAGAGAGTTCCACAATGACTCTCGTACCTTTAAACTGGTCCATCCGATTTCTTTTCACCATGCTCATCTTGATTCCAAGTACATCACTACCTGGGTCCTACCATTCCCCTTGGTTTATCCTGGACTCTTTTGTCCTGGCCCTCTTATGCCTTGTCCTCTTAGCGCGTGTCTGTCTGCTTTGGATCATCATTATCCTCCTGGCCCTGTGCTTTTTCCCCATAGTCCTTTTAGCACTGCACCAAATGGTCTGTGACCTCTTGTCCCTGATTCTCTTTGTTTGGGTCATTCTGATCCTCAACATTTTGGTCCTACTCATCCTAGAAATCCAGGCTCCATCCTCTTAACCTTGCTGGCTCTGGCTGATCAGGTCCTCCTGAACTTCCTCACCCTAGTCCTGCTACCCCCAGGACCTGGTCTTTCTGTTCCAGTTGGTACTCTGGACACAGGTACTATTGTCATGTTCCCCCTTGAATTCATAGGCATGTTACTGGTCCTATTGGTGCTGATTGTTCTAATCCTCCTTGCTCTGAAGCTGGTCCTCCTGGTTCAGGCTCTCCAGGTATTCATAGTACTCACCACCTCATCTTCCTTGCCATTCTGGCTACCGGTCCTATTGGCCAGGATCTTGTCTTTTTCGATTTGGTCCCGATCCTCCTGTCCCTGGTCTTCCTGCTGCTAGTCCTCAAGCTGCAACAAAAACTCATCATGGTCCTCTTTTATCTGGTCCTCCTGCAATTATCCATCCTGTTGCTCATCTTCCTGGCCATCCATCTCCTAGTTCTGTGACCTGGACCTCCAGTGTGTGATCATCCTTAGCCTGATGCAGCTGGTCCTGGTCCATAATTTTCTCCACATCCTGGTCCTAGTACTCAAAGTCCTGATCCTCTGTGCCACAAATGTTTTGGTACCCTTAGTCCTTTGATTCCTGGTCTTCTTAGAACTTTTATTTCTGACTCTGGCTGCCTGTGTCTCTGATCTCAGCTTCCTGCCACTCCTGGTTAAGGTCGTGCTATTCTTGTTTTTATAGTTCTTGCCCTTATCAAGATTATGTGCCCATTATCCCCAATCCTCTTGGCCCTGTTTCTTAGTTCTCCTGGACATGACCCACCTGCTATCTTAGTCTTTTCTCCTTGATCCTGGTTGTCCGGGTCCTTCTTGTCGTATTGTGCTTGTTATAATAAACTTTGCCTTTTGGCTATCATGGCCCGTTCTGGTTTCCCCAGTCTAGGACCATCTGCACTATTCATTTGAGGTCCTCTTGGTCCCAGTCACATTGTCCTGTTCCTTGTGGTCCTTTTGGTCCTAGTCACTTCATCCGGATTTTCCTCAATGTCAACCTTCTAGCTCTGGTGCATCAGGTCATAGTCCATCTTACTTCTGGTGCCCTGGCATTCTTAGTCTTTGTCCTGATCGTTTGGGTTTTCCTTGTTCTCCTGGATCTTTTCATTGTCCATTAATCCTACTGGTATATGGAGCCATTGATTCATGTCCTCTTGATCCAGGTTCACCATGCTAGGATCATCCTGAGCCCAGTCATTTTGGTCCTGGTCCTCCTTTTCACCACTGTCCATTCCACTTGGACTTCTAGATGTTTGTTGGCCTTCATACCTCAGAACCTCCTCACCCTGGTCCTATTACCTGTAATGATCTTCCTGTCCCACCTGGTAACCTGAACCCTGGTCCCCTTGGTCCTGATATTCATGATCCTCTTAGCCCTGTTTATGGTCCTTCTGGTAATTATTCTTTTAGTGTACCTAGTCCTCTGGGTGCCCTTGGTACTGTCCCCCTCTGTCTTCCTAAATCCTATTGTGCTTGTCCTAGTATCTTGGACATCCTATCCATTGCCCTTCGGGTCCTTATCTTCTTAATTGTTTATAGTCTGACCTTGATCTTGCTGGCCCCTGTCCTCCTGCTCCTTGCTCGCATGGCTTTGTAGAAACTTGCCCTGTCACTGACTTTCCTGGTGTAGCCGTTCCTACTTCTAATGTTCCAGGCCTCTATTTGATGCTAGTAAAAGAACTTCCTGGTCTTTGTTTGACTGGTCATCATTCCCATGGACTCCTGCCCCTGGTTATTTGGATCTTGGGTCTCCTGATTCACAGGGTCCCAGTCCTGGACATTTTCATCTTCCTCTCCCAAATTATCTTCCATCAGTCCTCCTGCCCCCAGTTTATCTAGTCCCCTCGTTTGCCTATTCCTAATCCTTCTGATCCTTGTTACTTAGTCTGTATTCCTGATCTTAGTTCAAATACTAATCAAGGTTATATGTCTTTTGAGTAGTGAGGCACATCATTTTATTGAAAAATACAATGAGAGTGGAGTAAAGGTTGTGAGAAGTGAGAAGAACAAACGTTGCATTAGAACAGATAAAAGGGGTAGAGGAATTCATATTGTCAGGATTACAACCTAAATTGAGAATAGAACAAAACAGAAGAGGGGAATTATGCATGGTAAGGCATAGTTCTTCAAAGGGAGGTAAGGTAGAATTTATAAGAGAGAGAGAGAGTGCGTGATAGAGCCTATGAAGTTAGTGTAGACTATTTGGTAGGGAAAACCTATATAAGAACTTCTTTTGAGGGGAATTTATTATGTCTGTGGCAAACTGCTTATTGAAAATTAGCCGAGAAATTGATTTGGTTCATGTTACTTACCTTTAGTGTTGTGTTTCCTAGAGTTTAACATATGGATGAATTAGATAATGCACATAGTTTGGAAAGAGTGAGATGCAGTTTAGACAAATAGTTTTAGATGTTTAGCTGCTATAATTCCGTCTATAGGTGTACCAATGAAATATGTGAAAATTGTTTGTTTGTCTACAGTAGTAGATACAGCAAGTTCATTTAAGCAAGTTAATATAGAAATGGCAGCTATTAGAGCTATGCAGATGCAAAATCATCTTGTATTAGATGTTCTCTTTATGAAAGTGGGCAGAGTCTGTAAGGTGATAAAAGATAACATTTGTTCTACATTTATTCCAGATAATAGTAGAGTTATTGATTCTTTTGTGACTGGTTTTACTAATGTTTCACATGAGATTGTCTTTTGATGGGTCTGCTTTATGGGAAACTGTAGGTTCAAGGTTAAGTAAGATAGGTAGGGGTTTTGGTAAATTTGGTGAATTGCTCGGCACTTAAGATGTAAATACGTTTAAGGCAATCCTAACCCCTATAGTAATCATAGTGATTTGTGCAATTGCTCTGTTTCTTTTGCTAATGTTTTCTGAATGTATGATTAGTAGATATACCTATTAAGCATTATTCTAGTTTCTTATATAGCCATGCAACATCTTGCTTTTTGTTATAGATTTCATGGTAGGGATCCAGAAATCTGATAGCTCCTTTAGCATGGAGAAGTGTGGCTCACTGGTTAGAGGAGGCAGACCCGGACGCTGAAATCAGACCCGGGACCAGGGTTCAATTCCCGACGTGGCAGGGTCTTGAGCCCAAAATGTCCACGGACTCGGTAATTCTCGCTTTGGTGCCTACTCGAATCACAGGTTCACACTCTGCAACTCTGGGCAATAGCTTGCTTAATCTCCACTATGGCCCCCCCGCGGCGGGATGCCTGGCTTTCACCTTGGGGATACCCAGTAGGGGCTATCTCACAGGGAAAAACCAGGACGGGTTCCCAATGCAAAGCGCTTTGAGACCTGGCGGTGATATTGCGCTATATAAAAACCCATCCAGCATAAGCACCCACGTTTGAGGTTCTTTGTTGTTTTGTCTTATAAGGGCATTGAGTTCGTACATTTTATTCTATGCTGGAGAGGTGGGAGGATATATGTTTGTCAATATGCGAGATAGGAATGACCTATAATACTAACAAAATACCATGCCCAAGCTATTCATATATTGCATGCCCAAACTTCTCACACAGTCACAGTTTTAAAAAGAATACCTTCATATTAAAATAGAATGTTATTATAAATGTGAATACTCAGTACTTCATTTCATAACATAATCACCATTGCCATTCCCATAAATCTACCAGCTGTAGAAATTCAAACCTTTCTATGGTGGGTGCTAGGTTATAAATCCTAGGGGCAACTTGCCCTAATTAAGGCAACCTTAAAACGAATGTAATGAAGGCTTAGGAATTAAAATATGCCCATGATGTCTGAAGAATTTTGCTCTAGCTTAAGAGAGTCTTAAGATACAGTAAATATTGTCATTTGTGGTTTAGATTTCTTTCCCAGATTGTCTTTGCTGACATTGGAAATTCTTCAGACTATCTTCAACCAATACATCACCATTAAAGCCAGTAACTCACCATTAAAGTTTGAATAAAGAAAAATCAGCTGCCATACCTTGCAGAGGAAGCACCCGGGAACATGTATGTTCAGACTCATTTTCCTCTATAATCCCAATCTAATAAGGGCCACTAAACATATGGCCTTTGTGAGAAGGTGGCCTGGTGTATGCTGTCCACTAGTTAAAGTGAGCAAGTTGTACCAGTCCACACGACCTTTATGACATATGAGGTCAAAGATAAACTTTAGAAAGTTATCCTAGTGGTAGCTGTGGAGAGCAGCCTTCAGGCTTAATCTTGAAGGAATGTAAAGCAGCTTGTTTTACCAGAGTATCACCTCCGTAATGACTAAATGAAGGAGAACCCCACAGTAGTAATATAAAAATATGTATTTATTAATATAACACTCTCTACTATCGTTTACACGAGGACAGAACACAAAGCACACAATACGAGATCAATAGAACAGTTGTAAGTAGCACAATACGCAGTGGGCTCCAGGGGGAGACCAAACCATATACTAAAATAATGGTATAACAATCGCGACTTGACTAGACACAGTGCCTAGTGCACGCAGAATCGCTGGTACCCCAAGGAACCACAGGCAGCCCACGGAGGACTGGTGCAGTGAGGAAAAACGACTGTGTGCTCAGCACAACTCTATGGGAAAGTCGCAGTTGGAAAGTTACAGTTTAAGGACCCTTCTAGGAGAACTTTGAGCAAACCCTTTGGAACTTAAGAGTTTGAAGAGCCACCCCACCAGTGGATACCATAGTACCCTAGTTACCTATCCCAGAGGAGCCGGTGCATAGGTCTGAAGTGGCGTCGGAAACTCCCGTCGTTCTCAAGGGAGGGCTGTGAAGAAGTACTGCTCGTGAGGGTGAAAAGGGTCTGAGGGAATCCAAGCCTGGATTCCAGAAGGAAGGAACCTGAAAGCAGAGGGGACACAGTCTGGGTCACTTCAAAGTGACCAGGGGCTCAGGAGATGAATGCCCACCGATGGTGGGTGCTTCAGGTGAGAAGAAGGGATGCTTGACTCTGCAGCCACGAGGACAAGGAGATGTCGAGGATGACCAGTGGCTGGATGCGAGCTGTCCCACACAGGATGCCGAGTGCTCAGGGGTCGGTGTCTGGCTGGAGCACCAACAAACCTAGGCAAAAGCAACCCATGCTGGAAGATCAGACAGGTTATGGTGTGGACCAGCAAGGTCCAGGGGACTCACCAAGCAATGGGGAGTCAGGGCACATCTGGAGCAACCAGAAAAGCCCAAGAGAAATCAAGATGACCCTCAGGAGGACCCACAGGCCGAATGACCAGGAGTCGCAAGGAGACCTCAAGCAATATTGCAAAGCACCGGCCCTCGGAGCACTCGGGGCAAGGAGGCCGGAGTTCTTTGGTACAAATACTGCTCAGGACCAGCATTACATGGAGTCCAATGTGCAAGCTCAGGCATTGCCAAAAAGCATATGCAACTGCAAATGGACGCTGTGCACAGGGGTTCGGGTTGTGCAGTCCCCACGAGGGATACTGGCCTTAAACTTGGTGAGCAAGAAGATTGACCTCTTCGAAAAGCCACCTCCTGCGTGGCTGAAATCTTAAGAGTCCACAGGAGCTCAGGAGCAGCAGACAAGTCAGTTGTGGTTCGGTGCCTGCGAATGCAGGGGAGTGACTCCTTCACTACAAGGGAGATTCTTCAGTTGTCTTAAGTGCACCACAGGTACTGCACAGAGCCTGTATGGAGCAAAGGCACAAACTAAGCATCATATGGAAAGGGGGACAAAGTCGAGCTCAGTCGAGGTCCAGCAAAGTCCAAGGTGTCCAGACGGTCAAAGGTCAGTTGTTTCTTCTTGTAGAATCTTGTCCACATAAAATCTAAAGTCTTACAGCCAGGTAAGCCCTTTTGTACCCACAGGAGAGGGTTGGACAGATTCAGGGGACCCTCCTAGGGGAGGGGCAGGACAGAGGGGAGGCTAAAGCCATGTCCTTTGTCCAGTTTCGTGCCAGAGCACACGCCAATGGCTCCCAGAACTAGTTTGAGCTGGACTATGCACTAGGACACCAAATGTGGCCCAAGTGCAGACTTTCAGGCACTCACAGAGTGCACCCCCCCCAGCCCCAATACACTAAATCCTGTCTGGGAGGTGGGCACACCTCCCTGTGACAGGATGCCTATTGTGCTGCCTTGTTCTGCTCGAGCTTGGCTTAGCAGCAGGAGGGCAGAAATGTGTCTCTGGTCGGCAGCATCCATTTTGTGCTCTCCGGGTCGAGAAGGCTGGCACCGGTTAGACCAGTGACCCCCATGAATCTCACTTCTGAAGGGTGGAATGATACCTCCTACACCAGTTACTGGTGTGGAGGTATGATTCCAAGGTGTTTGAAACCAAACTCGATATGATTCTAAGCAGCCGTTTTTGAGATAGCATTTACCACGAGGTTATAATGCACCTCTCCCTATATGTCCTATTGAATCACAGACAACCCAGGAGAATGGTCTCCGAAGGCTGCAGAGAGGCTATGCTCATGCAGGGGCACCCTCTCACATAAAACCCAGTACCCTGCCTTCAGGAGTGTTAAGGCCTGCTATAGTGGTGACATACGTTTTAAGTGTAGTGACCAATAGATATAGTGAACCTATATCTAAAGTAAGTGGTGCAAGCACCATCTTAGAGAGGCTGCAGTAGCAGACCTAGAGTTCCATTTTTCATGGCATCTCATGGGCGGCATAATACATGCATCAGCTCATGGAAGGCCTCTGGGGTACCTATGTCCTGGGTACAGGTGTACCATATACTGGGGGCGGATACCGGTACCCCAGCATCCAATCTGGAGTGTACCAAAGTACGGGTATGTCAATTTATGGGAGAAAGCAGATAAACTGGGGTCCTGATTAGCAGGATCCCAGTCAGACTAGTCACAAACAGTGAGACATCAAGCAAAACAGTGGGGGTAACCATAAGAAGCAGATCCCACTTTCCTACACTACCCCCCCCCCCCCAACTAAAGGATATGAGGCTAACCTAGACCAGTTGAGTCTTCATTTTTTAGGTGGAAATAGCTGGAGAGACCATCTGCATTGGCATGGTTACTCTCAGGTCTATGTTCCACTGTATAGTCCATCCCCTGTAGGGAAATGGACCACCTCAAAAGTTTGGGGTTTTCATCCTTCATCTGTTTAAGCCATAAGAGGGGCTTATGGTCCGTCTGAACAATGAAGTGAGTGCCAAACAAATATGGCTTAAACTTCTTCTGAGCCCAAACCACAGCAAAGGCTTCCCTCTCAATAGCTGACCCACATTTCTCTCTGGGTGTCAGCCTTCTGCTTATAAAAGCTATTGGCTGATACTGTCCCTCTTCATTCAGTTGTGATAACACATCCCCTACCCCCAACTCAGATGCATCAGTTTGAACAATGAATTGTTTGGAATAATCAGGACTTTGTAGAATGGAGGCAGTGCACATGGCCTGCTTCAGGTTATCAAATGCCTTTTGACAGCTAACTGTCCACTGAACATTTTTAGGGATTCTTTTAGAGGTCAGATCATTCAAAGGGGTCACTATGGATCCATATTCTTTGACAAACCTCCTGTAGTACCAAGTCAGGCACAAGAAAGCTCTGACCTGAGTCTGGGTAGTTGGAGCAACCCAGTCCATGATGGTTTGGATTTTGCTCTGTAATGGTTGAACCTGGCCTCCACCCATAAGGTGGCCCAGGTACACAACCTTACTCTGCCCTATCTGGCACTTAGTGGCCTTTTGCAGAGCCTCCAGAACATTTCTCAGGTGGACCAGGTGATCCTCCCAGGTGGAGCAGAAGACAGCAATATCATCAAGATACGCTGCACTGTAGGCTTCCAGGCCTGTGAGGACTTTATTCACCAACCCTTGTATGTGGTAGGTGCATTCTTCAAACCAAAAGGCATTACAATAAATTGAGAATGCCCACTAAGGGTTGAGAATACTGTTTGGACTTGGCATCCTCAGCTAATCCGATTAGCCAGCAGTGAGGTCAAATGTACTCAAAAACGTGGCTGAGGCCAAAGTATCACTACGTTTTCTTTTGTTTTATTTATTGAATATCATGGCATAACAATCATAAAATACATAATTATTTGCACATGGTTACAGAATACAGAGTGTTATTTGGATACATTGCAGCACCAATTCAGCAGTGATAGCGAAACACATTTCATGGCTAGAGTATACAATGTTTATATTAGTGTCATACAGAATGTCCTTAGTCCTCTTTCCTAGTCATAATATACACAGTGAATGGACTCCAAATCTCACGTGGCCGAGATGTACTGGGCAGTTCTTCAGCATAATATATAAATTGGTCTTGACAATATGCTATATCTTTTAACCAATGTTCATGTTTGGGTGCAGGTCTGCCCCCCCAGTGAATGGAGACCCTACGCTTCGCTAAGAGCAAAGCTATGGCCACCAGTCTACGATGAACAGCTTTGATTTTGAGCACATTTCCTAATAAACATATTTGCATATTACATTTTATCTGTTCACCCACCATTTCTGTCAGTATACATGTGACCTTCACCCAAAATTATTATACCTTTGGACAACTTCACGCCAAATACTGGAAGTCGGCATTGTCTGCGCCACACCTTATACAGCAGTTTGAGTCTCTCAGACCATCTTTATGGAGTTGTGTTGACGTATAATACATTTAGTGTATATATTTGTAATGAATGAGTCTGAGATTCCCATTTGCAGTCAGTTGACCTGTCAGCTTACAACATGCTATCCATTCATCCTCTTTAATGACTGAGATAGAATACTATTCCATTTCTCCATGGGGCCCATTCCAACATTCATCGCATCTGTCTGTGAGATTCTATATAATCGAGTAACGAGTTTGACCCGTGTCTGTGTTGTGAATATTAGTTGTAGTGCTCCTAACTTTGGGGGTTCCTCAGGAAAGCATGGGCATAGAGCCCGCAAGCCCACTCGCAGTCTACCATATATGAACGTTAGCATGACTGACCCTTCAGGATATGTATCTCCCATTGTGTTTTTTCCAGCTTCTTGCATGACCCTCAGTGAGCCCGTCTTGCCCATTACAGAGAGCGCCACATGATGCATCAGTGGCATTGCTGGAGCATACAGCGGCAAGCACCGTGCCATCTTCCCTAGCTCATTCCATGCGTTAGCTGTACAGCGCACCGTTTCTACTTTGTCCTTTTCCAATACAGTGCTGGTGTTCACAATCATTGCTTTGAGAGGTGTTGGGTGAACAGCGCCAGCCTCCATCGCCAAATGCGGTGTGTATTGCGGTGCATGCTGCCAGTACTAGGCATACTGCGCTTGCGCACAAAAGTAATATAATTGTAGATCTGGTACTGTAAATCCATCCATGTTGGACGGTAACGTTAGCACCGCCCATTTAACTGTGGCCCCCCCTCCCCCCAGCCAGTGTAATTAGTGAGGTGCGGAATGTGTTAAAGAAATGTTGTGTTAACTTAATGGGAATATTTACAAATAAATATAAAAACTTCAGGAGTATGACCATTTTGATTAATGCATTCTATCCATGAAGGTTAACGGTAGTTTTATCCATCTGGATACTTGCTCCGTAAGTTGTGTGATTGCCGTCCCATAGTTGGTCTGTATAATTACCTGCGGATCTCTGTGAATCCAAATCCCCAATACTTTACTGGGTCTGTCCACAATTCCAGCGCATACCCCAATTCAACCTACGACATGCATTCCATCAAGGAGAGCATGACCGATTTATTCCAGGGAATTCTGAGTCCTAAGTGCCATTCAAAGCGGATATATTTCAGAATAAGCCGCTTTAGGTACACCGCCTGTTCTCACATGTATAGCACCATGTCATCCACATACATAGATAATGCCAGCGGCCTCTGATAGAAACGCAGCGCCGCCTGTGCATATCGTTGACACAATATACAGGCCATCGGCTCCAGTACTACTGCAAATGACGATAGGGAGCAGCCTTGCCTCGTACTGCGTTGGATCTGGAATGTATCAGATGTCTGTCCATTAATACGCACATGTGCTACTGGTTCTGTATGCAACAGTTTGATCCAGTTTAACACTGCACACATATAGCTCTAGGAGATAGAATCAAATGCCTTAGCAGCGTCAAGTAAGACCACTGCTGCATGCAATGTAGGTTTGAGTAGATGCAATACCGCGAATAGCGTCCTAAACTTATGAGCTGTGGATCGAGTAGAGATAAACCCTGACTGATCAGGTAGGACCATGTCAGGGAGCAGCAACCGCAGCCTGTTTGCCAGTACCTTTGCTAAAATCTTTACATCCGTGTTCATAAGTGATAGGGGTCTATAGGATTCACAGCTATCTGGTCTCTTCCCTGGTTTCAACAGAGCTATGATCAGCGCTTCACAGAGTGTTTCCGGAAGTCGTTGCTGTTCATATGCCTCTTCATACATCTCATGAAGGTAAAGCACCAGCGGGTCAATGTACTCCTTATAAAATTCTGCCGGCAGTCCATCTGTGCCCATAGCCTTTCCATTGGACAATGCAGTTATAGTGCCCCAAATTTCATCTACCATCAGTGGGTGCATTAGGCAATCCTGCTGTTGTCACGACAACCATACCAAGGCTATGTTCTCTGAGTATTGTGCTATGTTGTCTTCCGTTGCTGTTTGCCACTGTCATACATAGCTTGGTAGTATTGTACAAAAGAATTGAGAATGCCCGGTGTGTCACAGCGTATAGTGTCATCCACTGCAATAGTTTTCACTATAAGGATTTTCCCGCACCCCCTCACAGATACCTGATCTTTCAGTGCAAAGGATTGCAATTTCCATTGAAATTGTGGTGGTGTATGTGTGGGTATAATCATATTAAGCAATACTGGGGAATGATACGACAATGTGCGAGGCAAATATTTAATAGTGGTGATCCATGAGTTCACATCAGTCGTGGTCAGCCAGTAATCAATGCGCGACCATGATTGATGGATATACGAGTGGCATGTACCCTCCAGCACCACGGGATGTCTCAACCACCAAGTATCTACTAAATACAGATCTTTCATGCCAGCCTTAACAGCCTGTGTGGCCTTTTTTACTGTGTACTCTGCAGATGATCGGTGGTCAAACACAGGGTCCAACACAACATTAAAATCACCTCCACAGATAATCACATCAGATGACAGTCTATGTACTTTACTCCAGAATGTTTCATAGCCACAAGGGTCGTCTATGTTAGGCCCATAGATAGTGACAATAGTCAACAGCGTACTGCATGATTTCCCCTGCACCACTATATAGGGGCCTCGCTCATCTTCATCCACATGCAAACTTTCAAATTGAATATTTTTTCTGATTAAAATCATAACACTCTCGCATACGAGGAGTAGGAGGACATCAAACGCACCCCAGCCCATCTATTGGCCACTGCTGCCGCTGTATGTTTAGTAAGGTGAGTCTCCTGCAATAATGCTACCTGGACATTATGACGGTCAAAGTAGGCCAACACCCGTCTCATTTTCTTCGGGTTGTTAAGACCTCTGACATTCCATGTTACCCATATTATTTTGCCATCCCTGGTGTCAGCCATTCCCACCTCTCATCGAAGTGCCTGCTATGTAACCTGCATCTTTCATGCCTAAGCGTCTCTGCAGTACCCTCTGTATTCTGTATTTCATACTGGTGTATCCGGAACATACCCTCAACAAACCCACCCTCACACTTCAGCATCCCTATTATGCTAAGGATCCCCAAAGTAAGTAACAAAAAATACACGGTTAACCATCTGCCCACAATACTCACCCATTACCATGAACTATGTGGGGTGCGCCTTCTCGGAGGTCGCCAGCTGGCCACCGACCCCATCAGTGTAGTAAGGGGGGTCAGGGTATTCATAGTGATTTCCCCCAACTTGCATCATGACAGTATGTCGGAGAACAGCATCCACAGGCGCCCTGTATGTCAGCATTCGCAACAGAAGATTAGACCAAGGAACATTAACTACCCATTTCTTAAGGTAAGAGAAGTCTTCTGCTTGCTTCCTCAGCAGCTGCACTCTGGATATATGCAACATAATATGAAACATTTCTTAAACTATAACTCATATAATTATGTTCTTCTGCACACCTGGATTGGAACTTCCAGCGGAAATGCTTCAAAATGATACATCAATCACATGATGGAAAGTTTCAGTCACCATACACACATTGTAATAAAATAATTCTTGTGTGTCATAGAGCCTTGTGTTCTGCTGAAACTGTGGGGCGAGAAACTGCAACCATTTTAAATAAACGGTGTCTCACACGAAAATGTAGCATAACTATACTACATTATTAATCACACTTCTGAACGTTATAATCAAATCGGTTTAAGTGAAAAATCCTTAGTTCGACTAATTTCGACTGTTTCGACTATTTGCATCATTAACGGACTAAATTGCACAAACAAGTTGCCACACAAAACCACAAATGTAAACATTCTTCCACAAACTCTTTGCAAAGCTGGCAGCAAAAGACATGTTCGAATTCTGCTTTAAACGAGAGGTTGACCAGAGCCAAGTTTCGGTGCAAGTGTCATTAAAAAAATTGTGAAAACGTTGTTAAACTGTTGAATCTTTTTATACTGCTGGGGCTTACAAGACAAATCCAAGTCATTTGTTTGGCACCAGAGTAAGCTTGTATTCCAGTCACGCTTCCATGAGTGATATGTTGCTTCCTTTGGCACAGTAAAAAACACAGCAGTCCTGTGCAGATAAGGAGAAAATAATAAAGCCCCACAAACATCATAAATCCTTTTTTCTTGTATTGAATTGGGTTGGAGCAGTGAGTGTGCAACCCATTTCAGAGGGCTGCCACCAGGTTCCTTTAATCAGGGCCACCATGCCGCAGAGCTAAGAGTCACTTTGGGCCTTATAAATCAGAGCGAATGTAAAGAGAGCAATGTGGTGAGTAATTCCGCGTGTCTCGAATTTCAGCCTTCCCTATTACATGGGGCTACAAGCCTTTAAATGTTTCTGATCTTCACATACTTTTTTTGCTGCAGTTATTCTGTCCATTAAATGTAATGCTTTTCCCCCACTATTTTATGATAGTTTACATTTTGAATCACCCCGTTTCTAGAAATACCTGCAAAACATATAGAGCAATGACCAACTGGTAAAGATTACATACAATGTCGCGCTGACATGAGTATCGACCAATGCAGAGTCGCCCGTTGCTCCACCCAGCTGCTCAAAAAAGGCATTTTTCCAGCAGTCAGTGCAAATGCTGTTTTTGCACTGTCTGGACGACACAGACGGTATTTAGTCAAGTTTCTGCTATCCTTCTGAAAATGACTCAATGTAAGTTTTCTTTAATCGTTGCCTTATAAATGTTGCCATTGCTCTTTAGCCTTTATTCCACCCCACGTCCATTCCCATCTCCCGAGACTTCCTGTCTCTTCCTACCGCAGCTTCTTTTGCAGCTCTTATTCCTTCCTTTGTCACGGGTTGGTTTACCTCTCTCTCTTTTTCTTATTCTTCCTCCATTTTCTTTTTTTTGCTGTCCGTCAACTTCTGATGATGACAAAAGAGCCCTGCTACCTACATATGCTACACCTGCAACTCCTAACCCAAATTAAACACTGTCGTCAATTTCATTTTTAATTAACAAGTCACATATGAGTAATCGCCACGCATTTTGAGTTATTATATATTTGAAATCCCTAACTGCCATGCTCGAACATGTTATGTAATATGATATCTCTACAACGCTGCTGAAACATTATCTCAGTGAAAGCTTTAATAAACAAACAGAATCAGAGCGGATGGGGAACCCCCACAGCCTGCAACACCCCATGACCAAAATTGGTCCGGTCAGACAGGCCACAATTCAACCTGTAGTGCCTCACAAACGTGGACTCGGAGGCCCAGGTCCCAGCCCGACAAATCTCATCAAGAGACACACCATGGTAAGCAGCCCAGGAGGCAGACGCGCCCCGAGTGGAACACGCCTAGACCCCCGCCGGACAAGGCCAACCAGCACCAAGATAGGCAAGAGTGATGACAGCCTTAATCCAGCGACCCAAAGTGAGCCTGGAAGAAGCCTTACCCTTACCAGTCAAACCAAAGGTAACGAAGAGAGAGTCAGAAGAACGAGACACCCCAGAACGAGCCACATAAATGGATAAGGCACGCCTTAGATCCAAAGAATGAAGCAACAGCTCAGAAGGAGAAGAAGGAGAAGGACACGAAGAAGGAAGAACCAGCTCCTGAGAGGAATGGAAACGGGAGCGGACTTTGGGGACAAAACCAGGATCCAAAGAGAGCACCACAGCGCCATCCAGAAAATGTAATAACGGGGGGGAACAACGCAAGGCCGTAAGCTCCCCCAGCCGTCTCAAAGATGTGATAGCCACCAGAAAAGCCACCTTGTAGGACAGAAACTTAAGGCCCACAGACTCCATAGGCTCAAAATGGGAAGACTGCAAAACACCCAACACCAAGGAGAAATCCCAAGGGGGCACCAGAGAACGAACAGAAGGGGAAGAAAGAGAGAAACTACGAAACAGGCGAGAAACCAACAAGCCATCCGAAGGAAGAAAGGAATCCGGGTCCCGGAAGGCACGGATAGCAGCCCACTGGCCTCGCAAGGTAGACAAAGCAAAACCCTTCTGAAAACCATCCAGAAAAAACTGAAGAACAGAAGACACAGGGCAAGTGGTAGGAGACAGACCAGAGGAGGAACACCAGCCCGAAAAAGAAGACCAGTGCTTTGAATAGGAAGACAAAGTAGATGGTCTACGAGAGGCCTGCATCACAGAAATGATGTGGTCGGGAAGACCACGGATCCCAAGAGACAACCGTTCAACCTCCAGACCGCCAAGGAGAGGGGAACCAGAAAGGGGGACGGGGACCTCAGAGGAGAGGGGTAGCGGGGCAGAAGCCAAGGAGGGCCCACCGCTAGGCCCAGCAACAGAGGAAACCAAGACCTCCTCGGCCAGTGTGGAAGAACCGCCACCACCTGAGCCCCCTCCTGCTGAATCTTCAGCAAGAAGGCAGGAATCAGAGTTAAGAGAGGAAAGGCATAAAGAAGCCAAGGAGGCCACTGGAGAGACAAGGCATCCACCCCCCAGGTGCCCTCCTCCGGAGACCTGGAGCAGAACAGGGGAACCAGAGCATCGGACCGGGAGGCAAACAGATCCAGATCCGGAGTCCCGAACTTCAGGCAAAGCAACCGAAAAGTCCGGGGAGCCAGACACAGGGACAGAGATGAAGGGAATCTCCGGCTCAATGAATCCACCACCACGTTGTCCACACCCCGAATGTGCTAAGCAGACAGGGCCAGAAGATTCTTCTCCTCCCAGGCCGAAATGGAGCAGGCCACCAGATTCTGGGAAGAACTGCAGGTCCCGCCCTGGTGATTGATATAGGCCACAGTCACTGTGTTGTCCGATCTCACCAGGACATGGCAACCCTTCAGATGAAGATGGAAATAGCGGAGCGCCCTCTCCACCGCGGACAACTCCCTTCAGTTGGACGACCTGCGCGACTCCGACGGGAGCCAACTGTGAGAAGTTGGCCTGGTATATGATGCTCACTAGTTCTAGTGATCACCTTGTACCATGCCAAGCAACCCTTATGGTGCAGGTTGTAAAGTCAACCTTATAGACAAGCTATCCTAGGGGTAGCATGGACTAAGCAGTCTTAGGCTAAACTCTGAGGCATGTGGAGCAAGCTGTTTTACCATACACAATCCCTTGAATACCAAATGAAAGGACACCACACAGATATATATTGAAAATATATATAGATTTATTTCTACAAATATCCCTGATACTCTTTATGAGCACAGAAGCAAATGCGTTAAAACAAAACACAGTTTAAATACACAAAAGTTGCACAATTATGGATGAGCCCTAGGGGCCACCTAAACCATATACTAAAATAGTGGTATAAGAACCACTATGGGGAAAGTGAAGAGGCCTAGGGCCTGGGGAATCGCTGGAGCTGTTCGGGACTAGCAGTGAAGAAGTCGGGAAAGGCCCGCGGGACTCGGGTGCAGTGCGGAAAGTGCACGCTTTATCAATGCAATGTCAATGGTGCGTAAAAGTTACAAAGTTAGTTAAAAAGGAACCTTCCGAGTGACCTAGAAGGATGAAACTTTAGACACAGACCCTAGGGGTGTGTACCAGTGTGGGAACACCGGCGGAGCTGAGTTACCTCACCCACAGGAAGCAGGTGCACAGGGTCGAAGTAGTGTCGGGTTTCGTCACGCAGGTCGATGGTGCTTGGAGCAGAAGATGCTGCAGGCGGCTCGATGTGAAGAGTTCCGGTGGATCCAAGGGTGGATCTGAAGAGGTGAAGACCTGAAAGCAGAGGGGACAATGTTCAAAGTCACTAGCCAGTGACTACCGTGGAACCAGAGTGGAACCAGGCGATGTCGGGTGCAAACAGGCGTCGAGGTGTAGCTTCTCTCTGCAGCCACGTGGACACGAGGGGTCGATGACGTCCAGGAGTCGGTCACGAGCTGTCCCACGCAGGCTTCTCGCTGTTGGCGGTGTCGGCAACTTGATTGGAGCAAACAGGCCTTAGCTAATGCAAGCCATGCAGGAATCAAAAAAGGCTTGTTACTCGGACCAGTAAGGTCAGAGCAGGTGCTCCTTTTTACAGGAGCAAGGGCAAGTCTGGAGCAACCAGACTTGCAGTAAAAGTTGTAGGTTTCGTCGCCAAGATGGCCGCTAGCCACGTGGCAAGTGGCCGGGATGGCGCATCGAGTGGCACGGTGCAAAAGGGCCCCACGCAGATCGTGGAGATGCTGGGGGGCTGATATTTGGTGCAAGGGCTGCTCGAGGTTAGGGCTTCTCAAACCCTAAAGCACAGCGTCGAGGGTGCCTCTGATGCTGCGCAGTCAGCGTTTCGGGGGTCTTCCAAGATGTCCGGTCCCACGTCTCTCGGTGCCTTCACGGGTCCCTTCTTTGCAGGGACTGTGGATCGGGCGGTGAGAAGTCTGGGAGTCTGGGTCTTGTCAGGCTCTGGGCTCGGGCTCCGGCGGGAGGCGGCGGCAAAGCAGACGTCGAGTTGCTGGTTGGTGCCTGTGTTCACAGGGTGGTCACTCCTTGGCCACAAGGGAGATTCTCTTCCGTCTTCTGTGCAGCAGAATGTCGAAGTCCAGTCTTCGTCTGTATTTCAAGTTGATTCAGGATGATCTGAAGTCTCAGGACACAGCTCCCACTCTTATTCGAATCTGGGGGGCCGGATCACCTACTAGGTCCCTCCTCTGGGTGGAACCAGGAAGGGGGGTGGTTACACCCCCTTTCCTTTGTCCAGTTTCGCGCCAGGACTGGGGCTGGAAAGCCTCAGCACCGGTTTGAACTGGCCTATGCACAGGGACACCTTGTGTGCCCCAGGCATGTCTGATTCTATTCAGCCCTGTCCTACCCAATATACAAAATCCTGTCTGGAGTGGTGCTAGCACCTCCCCAGGCAGGAAACCCTTTGTCCAAGCTGCCCTCGCTGGAAGGACTCCCAGCAGCAGGAGGTCAGACTTGTGTCTGTGGTAACAGCATCCATTTTGGGATGCTAAGGCTCTGTTTAACTTTAACCGGGGTTCAGGCTAGGTACATGTCGTGTCCCTCTAGAAGGGTGGAATGCTACCCCCGTCGCCAGAACTGGTGAGGGGGTAGTATTCCAATTCGTATGACACCTTACTCGACATGTTTTGATAAAGCCAAACCCAAGATAGCATTTAACCGCGAGGTTCATAATGCACTTAAGAGTATATGGTATGGCAATATCATGAAACAGCTAAAGGACATGGTTCCGAAAGCTGCAGACAGGCTCAGCTCATGCCAGAGCACCATCTCACATATTTCCAAGCACTCTGCCTCCAGGATTGATGAGGCCTTCCATAGGAGTGGCTGACAGGAACATATGTGTCCATTTTAGGTTAGGTATAGGCATACTACACCTAAGTAAGGGGTGGTTACACCGACTTACCCCAGCTGAGTGATCAGCCAGTTGTGTCAAATATGGAGGCCAGGCCAGGGGTGGCACAATACATGCTGCAGCCCCTGGTAGGCCTTGGAAGCACCTATGCCCTGGGTACCTGGGTACACTGTTACAGGGGCCAATAAGGTGAACCAGTTCCAATTTCGTTATGCACCTAAAGTACATGGGTTACAATTTAGAGAGAGAACAGCAGGCTGTGGGTCTGATTAGCAGGCCCACAGCCACATTAAGTCATAAACCAGTGAAGCAAAAAGCAAAAATTTGGGGTGACCATAGGATAGCAGACCCTACTCTCCTACACAACCCCCCCCAAACGCAGGGACATTAGACTAACCTTGACCTGTTGTGTCTTCATGTTCTAAGTGGAAGTACCTGGAGAGACCATCTGCATTACCATGGTCAGTCCCTGGGCGGTGCTCCACTGTAAAGTCCATCCCCTGTAGGGAAATGGACCACCTGAGCAGTTTGGGGTTTTCACCCTTCATCTGATTAAGCCATAAGAGGGGCTTATGGTCGGTCTGAATCTTGAAGTGAGTGCCAAACAAGTATGGTCTCAACTTCTTCAGGGCCCACACCACAGCAAAGGCCTCCCTCTCAATGGCTGACCAACGTTTCTCTCTGGGGGTCAGCCTTCTGCTAATGAAAGCAATGGGCTGGTCTTGACCATCTACATTAAGTTGTGAAAGCACAGCTCCCACTCCCAACTCAGAAGCATCTGTTTGGACAATAAACTCTCTTGAGTAGTCAGGACTCTTCAGGATAGGTGCAGAGCACATGGCCTTCTTCAGGTCATCAAATGCCTTTTGACAGTATTCTGTCCACTGAACCTTTTTGGGCATCTTCTTGGATGTCAGATCATTAAGAGGAGTCACAATGGACCCATAGTTCTTAACAAACTTCCTGTAGTACCCAGTCAGGCCCAAGAAAGCTCTGACCTGAGTCTGGGTAGTTGGAGGAGTCCAGTCCTTTATGGTCTGAATCTTACTCTCCAGTGGTTGAACTTGGCCTCCACCCACAAGGTGGCCCAAGTACACAACCTTACTCTGCCCTATCTGGCACTTGGTTGCCTTGATAGTGAGGCCTGCCTTTTGCAGAGCCTCTAGCACTTCCTTCAGGTGGACCAGGTGATCCTCCCAGGTGGAGCTAAAGACAGCAATATCGTCCAGATATGCTGCACAAAAGTCATCCAACCCAGTAAGGACTTGATTCACCAACCTTTGGAAGGTGGCAGGTGCATTTTTCAAACCAAAGGGCATCACCACAAACTGGTAATGCCCACTGGGGGTAGAAAATGCTGTCTTGGCTTTAGACTCCTCAACTAACCGGATTTGCCAGTAGCCAGCTGTCAAGTCAAATGTGCTCAGAAACTTGGCAGAAGCCAATTTGTCTATGAGCTCATCTGCCCTTGGAATTGGGTGTGCATCTGTCCTGGTGACAGCATTGAGTCCTCTGTAGTCCACACAGAACCTCATCTCTCTCTTTCCATCTTTGGTGTGAGGTTTGGGGACCAGAACCACTGGGCTAGCCCAGGGGCTCTCTGAAGGCTCAATGACACCTAACTCCAGCATCTTTTGCACCTCAGCCTTGATACAGTCTCTGACATGGTCAGGCTGCCTGTAAATTTTGTTCTTTACAGGAAGACTATCACCAGTGTCCACCACATGGGTACACCAGTTAGTCTGACTGGGTGTCAGGGAGAACATATGTCGATATGACTGCAAAACCTGTCTACAGTCATGTTGCTGATGTTCAGTGAGGCTGCCATCTAAGGCCACACCATCAACTGAGCCATCCTCAGGGTTCTGAGTCAGCAGGTCTGGGGCAGGGTCACTCTCTTCCTCCTGCCCCTCATCTGTAGCCATGAGCAAGCCCATGTCTGCCCTGTCAACATATGCTTTCAGCCTGTTAACATGGAGCACCAAGTGGGGGCTCCTGGGAGTTCCTAGGTCCACCAAGTAGGTAACCTCTCCCTTTTTCTCCATGATTGTATGGGGTCCAGACCATCTGTCTTGGAGTGCTGCTGGGGCCACTGGCTCCAACACCCATACCTTCTGTCCAGGCTGGTACTCAGTCAGGACAGCCTTTTGGTCATGCCAGGCTTTCTGTAAGGCCTGGCTAGCCTCAAGGTTTTTGGATGCCTTCTCCATATACTCAGCCATCCTGGAGCGGAGACCAAGTACATAGTCCACTATGTCTTGCTTGGGCTTTTTGAGAGGTAACTCCCATCATTCCCTCACCAGACATAGGGGTCCTCTTACAGGATGTCCAAACAACAATTCAAAGGGGCTGAAGCCAACTCCTTTTTGTGGGACCTCTCTGTAAGCAAACAGAAGGCAGGGCAGAAGGATATCCCATCTTCGCCTGAGCTTCTCAGGTAATCCTTTGATCATGCCCTTTAGGGTCTTGTTGAATCTCTCAACAAGCCCATTGCATTGTGGATGATAGGGAGTGGTGAACTTATAGTTAACACCACATTCCTTCCACATAGCTGTCAAGTAACCTGACATGAAGTTTGCACCTCTATCAGATACTACCTCCTTAGGAAACCCCACTCTGGAGAAAACTCCAAGTAAGGCCCTGGCCACAACAGGAGCTGTTGTGGTCCTAAGTGGAATTGCCTCTGGGTACCTGGTGGCATGGTCCACCACCACCAGTATGAATATGTGCCCAGATGCTGTAGGGGGATCCATTGGACCAACAATGTCAATCCCTACTCTTTCAAAGGGCACCCCCAACACAGGTAGTGGTATTAGGGGGGCCTTTGTGGTACCACCTGCTTTGCCACTTGCTTGGCAGGTTACACAGGAGCGACAAAACTCCTTGGTATCCTCTGACATGTGAGGCCAGTGAAAGTGACAGACAAGTCTGTCCCATGTTTTGTTCTGGCCTAGGTGTCCTGCTAAGGGAATATCGTGTGCCAAGGTAAGAAGGAAGCCCCTAAATTGCAGAGGTATGACCAACCTCCTGGTTGTACCAGGCTTGGGGTCTCTACCCTCTGAATAAAGGAGCCCATCATCCCAATAAACCTTATGGGTACCTTGAGCATTCCCAGCAGCCTCAGCAGCAGCCTGCTGTCTGAGGGGTTCAAGAGAAGGACAGGATAACTGAGCTTGCCCCAAGTCTGCCCTAGAAGGCCCCCCTGTCCCCAGAAACTCAACCTGATCAGGTTCAAGCTCTATAGGGACAGTTCCTTCAGGGGTCTCAGAATCATCTTCCTGTGAAGGCTGATCCTCACTTGTAGGCATTTGGGAAGGCACAGCCTTTGCCCTCCTGTACCTTGTCTTGGGAGGTACTTGGTCCATTGCTCCAGGATCCAAGACCTGAGGTTCAGAGAGGCACTTTTTGGCCTGTGACCTGGTCACAGCAAGGACATGTGATGATATCCCTAACATCTCTGCATGAGTCCTGTACTCAACTTCTGACCATAGAGAGCTCTCCAGGTCATTGCCCAACAAACATTCTACTGGGAGATCAGCACTAACCACAACTCTTTTTAGGCCAGTTACCCCTCCCCAGGAAAAGTTAACAATTGCCACACTATGTGTAGTAGTGACATTGCTGGCATTGGTCACCAGGTAATTATCACCTGGTATGTACTGTCCAGGGTCCACAAAGCTAGGCGTCACCATAGTGACACTGGCACATGTGTCCCTGTATGCTTGAGCCACTTTTTCATTAATTAAAGGTGTCTGTCTGTACTTGCCCAAATTATTGGGACTGACAGTAGGGGAGAAATCAATCTCCCCATCACAGATCAGAACAGCCTGTGTGGGGACTCTGACTAGGTCAGAATCTCCATCAGTTCCCAAGGTGATACCCACTACCCCCTTAGTCTGTGGTCCAACACTGCCAGCTGTACTAGTGGGTGCAGGTGCCTTAGGGGCTGCAGTATTGGTGGCTCCACCCTTTTTACAATCACTTGTCCAGTGAGTGGTGTTTTTGCAAAAGCTACACCAGGGTTTTCTTTGACCTTCTTTCTTCTTCTTCTTGGAAGTTTGGGACCCACCCTCAGTATTAGTTTGGGGCCCTGTTGAAGACTTCTGGTCTTTAGCTTTGTGCTCCCCACCCTTCTGGTCTGTTTTCTTTTGGTCACCACCCTGGTTCTGGTTCTGGTTCTTTTGCTTAACTCTGGTTCTAACCCATTTGTCTGCCCTCTTTCCCAATTCTTGGGGAGAGGTTAGATCTGAGTCAACCAAATGTTGATGCAACTGCTGGTTCTGACAGTTATTTAAAATCTGTTCTCTCATAAGCAAATTGTACAATCTTTCATAGTCTGTAACCTTACTTCCCAGCAACCAGCCCTCCAGAGCCTTAGTGGCACATTCAACAAATTCAGACCAGTCCTGAGTCTGTGTCTTCTGGGTGTCTCTGAACATTAACCTGTACTGTTCAGTGGTTAAGCCTAACCCATCAATCAGAGCACTCTTCAGGACCAGGTAGTTTCTAGAATCCCCATCACTAACTGTGAGGAGTCTGTCTCGGCCTCTACCTTCAAAGGAGAGCCACAAGATTGCTGCCCACTGCTCCTGAGGGACCTGCTGTACTTTGCAAGCTCTCTCCAGTGCAGTCATCCATTTGTGGATATCATCCCCAACTTTGTAGGGGGGCACAATCTTACTCAGGTTTCTATTGTCATAGGACCTGTCTTTATCCTTAGGGATAGTGCTGCCACCAGTGGAATCTAATCCACTCTCTCTAGGCTGCCTTGCTCTAGCAAGTTTCTCTTTGGCCAGGGCAACTTCTAATTCTTGTCTCTGGATCCTAAGTTCAGCCTCTCTCATTTTGGCCTCATGTTCCCTTCTCTGAGGGCTAGTGAACTCCCTTCTGGAGTTACCATGAGAACCTTTAGAAACATGGGAAGTATTGGATTCACCTGAGTGATTCCTCCTCCTCCTATGCTCCTGGTTAAGTCCATTTGGGGGTCTGAATGGGTTGGACCCACCTTCAGTCCCAAATAAGCTTAGGTTAGCCTGGTTAAGCCTGCTGACTAACACCTGGCTATCTCTATCATCATCAGACTCACTTTCTTCAACCTCCTCCCCCTCTTCTTCCTCAGGCTGAGTATTCCCAGTGGTCTGGTCTTCCTCATCTATCTGGACAACAGGGGTAGGGGCATCAGGGTTATCATCTTCAGTGGGAGAGCCTCCATCTCCAGTCCCTGAGGTGCCTGGTTTGGAGTTCTTTAGAGCTTCAGACTGGTCTAACAGCTCTCTGAGGTGTCCTGCTGTAGGAGTAGGACCTGTTTTGATTCCTCTCATGGAACACAGTTGCCTCAGTTCCTTAAATGGAAAGGTAGCAAATTTGGATGGTGCCCTTGGAGGGTCACTCTCAACAGAGGTGGTTCCAGTGGATCCCTCTGCTCCAGACATTGCTCTAGTGTGGTGGATGTGTTGCAATCTACCTACACTTGTGTTTTCCTACAAAACCTATCTAGTAGTTGTAGTCAGGGTGTGCTACTCCCTATCCTCTACAACAACTAAGTTCAGTAGAACTTAAGTATATCTAGTCTTGTTTTAGTGTACTTATCAGGTACCTGTATGATCTTTCAAATGATATTTTCAAAGATTGTAATGGTAAAACAACAGCAAGCTCAAATCCCAATCCGCTGCTCACCAATGTGAGAAGTTGGCCTGGTATATGATGCTCACTAGTTCTAGTGATCACCTTGTACCATGGTAAGCAACCCTTATGGTGCAGGTTGTAAAGTCAACCTTATAGACAAGCTATCCTAGGGGTAGCATGGACTAAGCAGTCTTAGGCTAAACTCTGTAAAGGCATGTGAAGCAAGCTGTTTTACCATACACAATCCCTTGAATACCAAATGAAAGGACACCACACAGATATATATTGAAAATATATATAGATTTATTTCTACAAATATCCCTGATACTCTTTATGAGCACAGAAGCAAATGCGTTAAAACAAAACACAGTTTAAATACACAAAAGTTGCACAATTATGGATGAGCCCTAGGGGCCACCTAAACCATATACTAAAATAGTGGTATAAGAACCACTATGGGGAAAGTGAAGAGGCCTAGGGCCTGGGGAATCGCTGGAGCTGTTCGGGACTAGCAGTGAAGAAGTCGGGAAAGGCCCGCGGGACTCGGGTGCAGTGCGGAAAGTGCACGCTTTACCAATGCAATGTCAATGGTGCGTAAAAGTTACAAAGTTAGTTAAAAAGGAACCTTCCGAGTGACCTAGAAGGATGAAACTTTAGACACAGACCCTAGGGGTGTGTACCAGTGTGGGAACACCGGCGGAGCTGAGTTACCTCACCCACAGGAAGCGGGTGCACAGGGTCGAAGTAGTGTCAGTTTCGTCACGCAGGTCGATGGTGCTTGGAGCAGAAGATGCTGCAGGCGGCTCGATGTGAAGAGTTCCGGTGGATCCAAGGGTGGATCTGAAGAGGTGAAGACCTGAAAGCAGAGGGGACAATGTTCAAAGTCACTAGCCAGTGACTACCGTGGAACCAGAGTGGAACCAGGCGATGTCGGGTGCAAACAGGCGTTGAGGTGTAGCTTCTCTCTGCAGCCACGTGGACACGAGGGGTCGATGACGTCTAGGAGTCGGTCACGAGCTGTCCCACGCAGGCTTCTCGCTGTTGGCTGTGTCGGCAACTTGATTGGAGCAAACAGGCCTTGGCTAATGCAAGCCACACAGGAATCAAAAAAGGCTTGTTACTCGGACCAGCAAGGTTAGAGCAGGTGCTCCTTTTTACAGGAGCAAGGGCAAGTCTGGAGCAATCAAAATTGCAGTGAAAGTTGTAGGTTTCATCGCCAAGATGGCCGCTAGCCACGTGGCAAGTGGCCGGGATGGCGCGTCAAGTGGCACGGTGCAAAAGGGCCCCACGCAGATCGTGGAGATGCTGGGGGGCTGATCTTTGGTGCAAGGGCTGCTCGAGGTTAGGGCTTCTCAAACCCCAAAGCACAGCGTCGAGGGTGCCTCTGATGCTGCGCAGTCAGTGTTTCGGGGGTCTTCCAAGATGTCCGGTCCCACGTCTCTCGGTGCCTCCACGGGTCCCTTCTTTGCAGGGACTGTGGATCAGGCGGTGAGAAGTCTGGGAGTCTGGGTCTTGTCAGGCTCTGGGCTCAGGCTCCGGCGGGAGGCGGCGGCAAAGCAGACGTCGAGTTGCTGGTTGATGCCTGTGTTCACAGGGTGGTCACTCCTTGGCCACAAGGGAGATTCTCTTCCGTCTTCTGTGCAGCAGAATGTCGAAGTCCAGTCTTCTTCTGTATTTCAAGTTGATTCAGGATGATCTGAAGTCTCAGGACACAGCTCCCACTCTTATTCGAATCTGGGGGGCCGGATCACCTACTAGGTCCCTCCTCTGGGTGGAACCAGGAAGGGGGGTGGTTACACCCCCTTTCCTTTGTCCAGTTTCGCACCAGGACTGGGGCTGGAAAGCCCCAGCACCAGTTTGAACTGGCCTATGCACAGGGACACCTTGTGTGCCCCAGGCATGTCTGATTCTATTCAGCCCTGTCCTACCCAATACACAAAATCCTGTCTGGAGTGGTGCTAGCACCTCCCCAGGCAGGAAACCCTTTGTCCAAGCTGCCCTCGCTGGAAGGACTCCCAGCAGCAGGAGGTCAGACTTGTGTCTGTGGTGGCAGCATCCATTTTGGGATGCTAAGGCTCTGTTTAACTTTAACCGGGGTTCAGGCTAGGTACATGTCGTGTCCCTCTAGAAGGGCGGAATGCTACCCCCGTCGCCAGAACTGGTGAGGGGGTAGTATTCCAATTCGTATGACACCTTACTCGACATGTTTTGATAAAGCCAAACCCAAGATAGCATTTAACCACGAGGTTCATAATGCACTTAAGAGTATATGGTATGGCAATATCATGAAACAGCTAAAGGACATGGTTCCGAAAGCTGCAGACAGGCTCAGCTCATGCCAGATCACCATCTCACATATTTCCAAGCACTCTGCCTCCAGGATTGATGAGGCCTTCCATAGGAGTGGCTGACAGGAACATATGAGTCCATTTTAGGTTAGGTATATGCATACTACACCTAAGTAAGGGGTGGTTACACCGACTTACCCCAGCTGAGTGATCAGCCAGTTGTGTCAAATATGGAGGCCAGGCCAGGGGTGGCACAATACATGCTGCAGCCCCTGGTAGGCCTTGGAAGCACCTATGCCCTGGGTACACTGTTACAGGGGCCAATAAGGTGAACCAGTTCCAATTTCGTTATGCACCTAAAGTACATGGGTTACAATTTAGAGAGAGAACAGCAGGCTGTGGGTCTGATTAGCAGGCCCACAGCCACATTAAGTCATAAACCAGTGAAGCAAAAAGCAAAAATTTGGGGTGACCATAGGATAGCAGACCCTACTCTCCTACACCAACGAGCCTGCACCACCCAACGGTCCAGAGTCGCGCCCCAGCCCGAAGCGCTGGCATCCGTGGTCACAACCAGAGGAGGAGGCAGACGGAACATTATCCCCACGGAAAGGTGGGAAGGATCCAGCCACCACTGGGGAGCAGACACAACGTCCAGAGACACGGGCACAGGAACCGCAAAATCCAGGACAGGAAATGGCACCCACCGCTGCACATGCCACAGCAGGGGGCGCAGATGAACCCTGGCCCAGGGCACGGTGAAAACAGAAGCAGCCATGTGGCCCTGAACTTCCAGCCACTGAAGGAGGGGAGCCGAGGCTCGGGACAACAACTTCCGCAGCAATGACTGAAGGCGACGAATCCGGGCGTCCGGCAGGAACATTCTGCCCAACACAGAATCGGACACGGCTCCGATGAAGGTCCTCCGGGTGGCAGGCTCCAGGTGGCACTTCGGCAAGTTGATCCAGAACCCGTGTTCCCTGACCGTAGTCATGGTCAAGCGAAGGTGGTGAGACATGACCTCCAGAGACGGAGCCTGAACCATCCAGTCGTCCAGATATGGGAACACAGATACCCCCAGGAGATGGAAATGGGCCACCAAGGGAGCCACCACCTTGGTGACCACCCTGGGGCGGACCGAAGACCAAAGGGAAGGACGCAGAACTGCCAGTGCTGACCCTCCAGGCAGAAGCGCAGGAAACGCTGATCCCTCACAGCCACCGGGACGTGCAGATACGCGTCCTGGAGGTCGAGAGTGGAGAACACCCAACCGACTGGAGCAGCGTAATAACCTTCTGGAGAGTCTCCATTTTGAACGGGATCTTCTTCACGAACAAGTTAAGACCCCGAAGGGTGATGACCACCCGGAAGCCCCCCATGATCTTTGGCACCACAAAGATGATGGAGTAGACGCCCAACCCCAGCTCCGCCATCGGAACAGGGACAACCGCAAGCTTGCCGACCAAAATACGAACACCGTCCAACAAGGCCAGACGGAGGGATGCATCCGGAGGAGAAGGTGTCACCACCACCCCGGAGGGGGGGAGGACAAGAACTCGATCCGGTAGCCCCTCGACAAGACATCCAGCACCCATCTGTCCGAGGTCGTCAGGCGCAAAGCAGGAAGGAACCTGCGAAGTCTTCCACCAACCAGAGGTGGACCACCAGCGAGAACGTCCCCCCAGGATGGCATAGTCAGGAACGCTGTGGACCAGACCCGCACCCCTCCGGGACTTCTTCTGAAACTTCCGGGAAAAAGACCTGCCAGTGCCACGATGATTCCAAAAGGAGGACTGCTGAAACCTGGAAGGCTGGCGGAAAGTCCTGGCACCCGAGAAGGAGGAACCCCCCATGGATGGAAGGTCACGAAAAGACAAAGAATGCTTGCGTTCCTTGAAGACCTTGTGCAGCTTCACCTCCAGCGAGTCACCAAACAGACGGGCACCAGTGAAAGGCAGCCTCAAAGCCATGGAACGCTGGGCCGCGTACGTCTTCCAATCCCGTAGCAACAGGTTACGACGGGCAGCAATAGTGGAACCACAGGACATAGCAGAAGCCCTCACTGAATCAAAGGCGATGTCCAACAGGAATTCTGCTTGGTGCTCCATGGACTCCAGCAACTCTGGACAACTGGCACCCTCCTGCATCGAAGAAAACAGGGATTTGAAATCGGACAGCAAAGACTGGCAACATACGCCCCATAAATGCCAGAATGAATAACCAGGTGCGAGGTGGCATAAGACTTCTTCAGGGCAGAATGCACCTTCTTGTCCACACCGTCCTTCAGAATGTTATCATCCGCCATGGAAGGACGACCCACAAGACTAGCCACAACGGAGTCCACAGGAATGGAATCAGGCAAAGAGTCCGCCATATCCTGTAAAGGATAAAGCTTGGACATAAACCTGGGCATGGCAATATGATCCGGGTCCTTCCACTCCTTCAGCAGGACATCAGAAACAAAGGGATGCACCGGCAAGGAAGAGGCAACAGGCTTCTTAAACTGCGGCAAGAGCGAATCCTGAGAGGAACTGGGCGTAGAATCATCCGGGAACCCCATGTTAACCCGCACATGGGAAAGGATGTCAGGCAAGAGATCCCTCGAAATGTACTTGCCCTGAAGGTCAACAGCGGTCAGAGAAGACTCATCAGACTCAGCAGAGGAGGAAATATCGGAATAAAGTGCAGCAGAACCAGAAAGACCAACAGCACCCTTCTTGTTCGCCTTCAGATCGGAAAGAGTCTACAAGATAAGGCGCTTAATCCGATCATCATCATCCTTCCTGGCATGCTTCACAGGAGGAGGAGAGGAGTCCCCACTGGAATCAGGGGAAGAGGGAGGCACAGGGGAGGAATGCTTACTCTTACAATGGTGTTTGCCCATAACTAACACACCCAACACACAAAGCAGTAACAAGAATGAATACTACAAAGATAAACACCACCTCCCAGAGGACACATATATATATATATATATAAGCAGGGCACACCCTAACTAACCCCCCATAGAGAAGACTGCAAGAGGCAATCAATGGTCAGAAAACAACCAATACACTGCAAAAACAGCCAAGGAGGCAAGCCCCCGACCCCCCAGCCAACCACAAACCAGGCCCGAGGAAAAGGGGGAGGGGCGGGCAAAGTGAAACCCCGGCCATACAGCCGGCGTGGTCATTCCCAAAATGCAAAATCCCACAGTAGGGAAGAGAAAACGACTCACCAAGCTCGCCCCCAGCCGTCTCTTCGTCGCACGCGTCCAGGATTCCAGGAAATGCCCTCAATGACCGGAGCGCCCAGAGCCCACTCGGACGTCCGCCCACATATGGAGAAAACAGGCCACTAAACGTGATGCCCGGGAACACTGCAACCAGTGAACACCGCGCATGCGCAGAACAAACGAGAGAGGGGAAGCACCCAAGGAAGGCGCCGCCGAAGCTGCCACGAAGGAGCAAAAGCGGAGCCAGAAATCCCCTCGCCGCAAGCACTCACAGCCACAGGAGTCGACACCCGGGCCCCCACACCACTGCGAGGCCCAGGTGCGAGCGGGGAAGTATACGGGGAAGAGCGCGCCCCATAGACGGCCAAGCGCTCACCGCCCCATACCCCTACTAGCACGCCGACGCCGTGAATGGAGACAGGACACCACTGCCAAGGATCCAAACGTGCAGCAGGAGCATCCAGAGCGAACAGAATCCAGGGCAGCAATGAAACAGGAAGACCCGCGAAGCCAAGCAGCACAGGTCACCTGAGCCCAGGAGGAGACAGGGAAGCCCAGCAGCCCCACTTCAAGGAATACCACAACGGTCCACGGGAGCCTCTCAGAGCCCAGCAGAGGAGGATCCACAGGACAAAGAAGCAGGTAAGTGCCCGCCACTCACCCCAGCGTCTCCCATCAAGTAATCCACCGACAGGAAACAAAACAGGATATGCTTCTGGTGGTTAGGTCTGATATAGCACCTGGAAGGAGGGGGGGTGGAGCCTAAAAGCGTTTCCTGTTTTGTTTCCTGTCTGTGGAATACCTCATGAGTGATGACTGGGTCGAGAACGAGGGACGTAGAGGTAATGGTCTCCCCTTATACTCTGTATTGCAGTCAATATACAATCCAGGAGGACCCCCCCCCATGAAAACTGAGATATCGACACAGCGTGCCAAGATGAAAAATGTACGGAAGGCATCTCTATGCTGTCTTGGGCGCACATATGTAGATAGGAAAATAGAAGATACCATCCAGGTAATGGCACTATTGAGCTCGTTCTCAGTTTGGAGACACATTTTGATCCTTACCCAACCTCTAATTTACACAGGCATCAGAATTCTGGGTTTTCCCCTCACCGATTTCGGCAGATCAATCTTGCTGAAGCTTATAGCCAGAAAATTTAATTTACAAAGGTAAAGCAAGTGGAATTAACAAATATGACTGTTATGCCTCGTTAGGACCCCCAAAACGTGGTAGTTACTGTATCCCGAAATACCATACCCTGCAGTATCATATGAACTTAAACCAATCCCAACATACTCGGAACCAGGACCTAAGTAGCAAATGAGGGTGGTTTTTAAACTAATTGTGATTCCAATGTACAGACAAATTTAGAAATTTGAATTCTTGTATTATCATACATGAAAAGTTCTGAAAAGCCAGGGTTCTTTTCCTATCAGACTAATATACCCTACAGTTTACAGGAACTTTGTTTTCACTTCAAAATACGGGCAGATTCAAAATATCCGAGGGAGGCTAGCACAAAGGAAGGATGTTCTTTTTGTAATTTATATTTCTTAACTAATTAGGCTGCCTGTGATACTCTCGCTGCACACTCACGCAGGTGGCCGCAACACAAACACAATGGGGCAGATTTACAAGCCCCATGCGCCACATTTACGCCGCCGTTGCATCACTTCTGTGACGCAGCGGCGGCGTAAACCATGCGCCACATTGCGCCTTATTTACAACGTGACGCATCTAGGGAGATGCGTCACGTTGTTTAGCCCTGCGCCACATGAAACCTGCATTAGGTTTCATGTGGGTGTTCCGGCGCAGGGTGGTCGTTCTGTCGCAGGAACGCCTCGTAAAAGTGACGCAGTGAAATCTACAAGATTTCACTGAGTCACTTTTACGTCCATGCTGCGTCGATACCCTGCGCCTGCTTGAAGCAGGCGTAAGGAGTGACGCAGCATGTTAGGCATAGGGCGCCCCTGAGCATTGCTGGAGACTCGTCGTGCTTGTGACATGAGTCCAGCAATGCGCCGCCCTTACGCCACAGGATGCGACACGCATTGCCCTATCCTTGCGCCATGGTGCGCCGCATTGAGAATGTGACACATTTGTGGTGGCGCAGGGAGGGATTTGCATGTCGCATCTGTTCTGGCGCATCCCTGCTGATTTGCAGAGATGCGCCAGAACTCGTAAATCTGACCCATTATGAGAGGACAAGGTCAAAGTTCTGTTGGGCGCAAATGCAAGTGCACCTTGGAATCATAAAGGATGTACCTTCCATGATTATGTACGGAAAAAAGGTTGTGAATGAGAAAGCTGTTTTCAATGAAGACATATCTGTGCTGCAAATACATGGATAAGTGACATCCATGGCTGGAGTAAGACACAAATACTCACATTAAATGCTTGTGAATCAGACCTGGAAATTCAGAAGTAATTCAAACACAAGATGGGTGTAACATGGAAGTACCCCTGGAAATAAGCTTTGTAAATTGGGCCTACTCTGCCCAGCACACATTGGAAATAATGGCAATTACTAGTGAAAAAAGGAAGCTTATTCTCCATACTTTTCTATAAAAAAAATGTCAATGAGATCACTTTTCAAAGTAGTTTGAGGTAACAGACAGAGGAGTGGGCCAATTTAAGACGTTTTCTAATTATGATTATGTTCTGAGAAATCTGGACTTGTTTAGGAGTAGGAAGGTTTGGTTAGACTCCTTTTTGAGAGAAAATGGTAGTTGGATGATCGTGGCTGCTAGAGACCATGACCACATTCTGTGCTTCATTTTTCTGTGACATTCCCGTGACTGAAGATGGATTAGGACCCAGAGCTATTGAAAGGGACTTTTTACTTACATGATATTGCTAATACTGATCCTTCCAGATGGCAAAGGAAACTGACTGGTGATGATAGGTGAGACCTCACTGTTGCTACTAAAAATCCCGAACCCAAGCCTGGCCAGTTGCAATTACACACTTCAGCCATGATTTGATTAACCTGTGGGATCTATGTAGAACTGACATGTCTAGGCAGTCCTCTTCCTGGGCTTCCTAAACATTGTTTTGATTGGCCTCATCCTTCAGGGTCATGTTTCAAAATGCATTGGAAGCTGTTCACCAGGATATCTCTCCTGTCAGGTAGAAACACTAAGAGTTCCCTCTAACCCATCGCTTTAAATAGTCCACATGGAGACGCGCAAGCACGCAATCCAATATAGCGGCTCGCAATTAAGCTCCGGCTCACCCGTCCATACAACAAGGTAAAATAAGCTGAATTTACAGGATTTTCACTTTTCTTGCCACAAGAACCGTTTACCTGCCACAGGAAGAGTGTTTCTTTAGCTTTCATGGCGAGTTGGGTGACTTCTGGACCTCCTCTGGCTGCAGTCTCTTTTCCACCGAGACTTCGCTCCGCTTGCTCGAAGGTTCCTGTCAGGGAGGCGGAGGCAGACTAAAGTCCGACCACCATCCTAATGGGCCCCTTTGTCCCTTGAATATTCACTGTACACCCTCAATACTGGACAATGGTTAAATTATATGGCAAAAAGAGAAAATTAAATATTAAGGTATACTTTTTCCACTTCTCTTAAAATACTCCATTACTCTTAATTGTGAGTCCTTATTTACTAAAATTGCAAAAAGAATTAGTCCATGGCCCACACTACACCTATTATGGTGGGGGAAACTTGAAACCATTAAAATGGTATTAACCCCAATAATCTTCTACACCTTGACTTTCATCCCAGTTTACAAAAAAAAGTGATAAGCTTATTTTAAAATTTATATGGAATCACAAACCCCCTCAATTTACAAAACAATTGATAAGCTTATTTCTAAATTTATATGGAATCCCAAACCCCCCTCGTATTGCATACTCTAACTTAAATTGTCTAAACTGAATGGAGGATTTGGTATACCCGATTTTTTCAACTATCATAAAGAGTTTATTGTAAAACAAGGTTCACTTTGGTTTACATGCTTGGACCCTATCTATTCCCCTAAATGGTTAATGATTGAGCGCAACTTATTGTCACCAGTTCCTCTTCCATCACTTTTATCCATGTCTAATTCAAATAAACTTTTTTAATCCTCCCCCATCATTGCATCCACTAAATTGATTATTAATGATTTTGATGCATCTTTTTCATCACACATTTCAAACTCTACTATGATTTCCCTTTGGCATAACCCTACATTCAAATGTAACCATACAATCGCATTCTGCAAACTATGGATTTCGGCTGGCATTTTCTTTCTCCAGGATATTTATGCTAGATTCATGTTACCCAATACCAAAGCCCTTAAATATGAAATTCTTTGTAACACTCTGCTTAGCACCTTTCCAAATTGGCTACCCCAAATTAAGTCTCCAGATTTGGTAAATTGTATTAAAGTTTTTTCTGCTTCCCTGCACACTGTCTCTACATTTTATTTCCGTGTCTTTTTTTAAGTCCCGCCCTCTCCTCTTCCCATTGGCTGGAATTTTACCTTCCAGCCAATGGGAACGGGAGAGCACGAAAAACACCCCCGAATCCCAAAATGACCTTGTCTTATTGGCAACTTGGATCCCGGGAGGAATCCGACCTCCGCAGCAAGCTGCACACCAGCAGCGTCATAGAGCAGAACGGTAAGGTGGCTGCCGCCGTGCCCCTGTTTATGTTACAACTTCTGGTACAAGTGTATGTGTCCTCAAATGCATTTTGCGAGGTTGCTTGGCTTGTTTTTAGATTGTTTTGTAGTTTTATTTAGAGCAAACTGGTCCCGGAGGTATTGGAGCGTGAGCACTAGATATATTGAGCAAGGGTTTTAGGCACGGGGAGATTAAGTAGTTTGCCCAGAATCACACGATGTTTAGCCGACGCAGAGACTCGAGCCGGGGATGCCACATCACGTACCCAGCCTCACTACTCCAGGTGAGCACGTCCCAGTGTTTACCGGAAAAGCTTCGCCTTCTGAAGCAGCTGAGCGGCTGCAAGAGTGTGTAGCGCACACTGGGGTCGTCTCTACAGAGCCTTTGAGCCCGAACGTTCTCCACGACTCCGTCCGCAGGTCTCTGTGATTAAAAATCAATGGGCGCCATATATTGAATGTAACCAAAACATCAAAGGCGGGAATAAAACAGGACGCAATGCTAGCGCAAACCCTCGACCCCCGGAGAAGTAAACAGCGTGAACGTCCTTGCATCTGGTGAACGCACGCACATAAACATATAGAAGGGCACACTGCACAGCTAAGCGATATTTAGTTTATATACTGCCGAGGCCGCTCTTGCTGACGATGAGCGCTTTAGTTCCACTGATTGTTATTTAGGAGCTGAAAACAGGAGGATTATACAATTTGCTGAATTGAAGATTTGTTTCCTTACATGGCTTCAATTAATGTGCTACAAAACATTTATTTGGTCACCTCTGTTTCTCGATCATTCTAGTGTTCCATTAGACGTTTCTGCGTATATGTTAATTAGGCCCTGTAAATATCGTTTAAATGCGATGCTTGACAGGGAAGCTCAGTGCCCGGTGTGGTGGGGGTGGCGGCGGTGTTTAAGAGGAGGAAAGTTTGATTTGTGTCTGTGGGGGGGTGTTCTCAATAGGGGGCACGGGTAGCCCTAGTCCCTCTGGGTAAGAACCCCTTGCTCACAAACAAGACTGAGGCAACCCAGAGTCCTAAGGGGGGCTCAGTACTCTGTTGGAAAGGGGGTGGGGAGATGGGACACGAAATGCCACTGCCTCCTCCTCCCCCCACCCCTCACACTTTGTGTCGTCGTCATCTCCCAATACTTTTCCTTTTTAACTTTAACATAATCACAGGCTCTCTGCACAAACTGTTATTGCATCATGAAATTTGACAAATGGCTATAAATGTGATAAACGTCAACATTTATAGTTTCGTTTAATGTTCTTTCACCATGACTTAGTCTGCACTGCAGATGACTACGCCGCTTTAGCTCTGAGATGGTAACTTTCCTTTAATTGCAATAACTCCGCACGTAGAATCTAATTTGATTATCAGAGTTGGCTAACACTGTCATTAAAGTTTAATGCTTTTTGATTGATTGTGCCCATGTTAAAATCTAGAAAATATAATTGCAGTGTCAGCTTCTCCTTGTAAAGCGGATCTTCAAAGGTTCATTCAACTTTTGTTTTGTAATTAGATTTGACAAAGAATTATCATTTGCCTTCATGAGTCAATGTTGCTTATTAATTGGTGCATTCTGTCTTTGTTAAGAGACAAAAAGGTGCAGATATAACTCCATAATCGTATCTGCCCACATCTTAACCATAACATCATACGCGCACATACACTATGATTGGTAAGTGATGCACACTACGTCAGCGACGGTTGTATTTATAAAACTGACGTAACGTGCGCACTCCTTATAAGGAAAGGCGTCACTTGGTGTTTACTCTTTACTAACAACAGATCTGCAGATTCCACTCTGAAGCCTGCAGCCGACGGTGTCTGCCTACAGTGGGTCTCTATAAATTGGTATTGACACGGAACAAGCCGTGGGTGGAAATATTTATTTAGCTCTTAAGTGGAACAATTGTCAGTCCGGCTAATCTGCAGGGACTCTCCCTGAGACAATACGGTCTCTGGTTTCTAGATGTCTCTGCTGTTGCAGGCCCGGGACGTGGCTAGGCATGGAGAGCAGATGGGGACAAGACCCCCACCCCCATTTTAGCAGATCCCTAGCTCGACAACTCAGGGTGCATCTGGTATAACGCCCTATGGGCCATTATTACAGAAAAAGTACTGCATGCAAGGCCATTCTGAAAGACATGGCTTTATTTACTGCGCGCCTAGGTGACGTGCCAGGACTTCAGACCATCACAGCATTTAAATGTATGCAGCGAAAACAAAGAAGCGAACGACAGAAAATGTCGCTGACACCATAACCAAGCTCAGCCTAGGAGAGCCGTTTCGAAATAATTTGGGTGTGGTATTAATTGAGTTTACTATGGTGGATGTGCTCCACCAGTGGTAGAGCGGTAATGCACGAAGGGGGTCACGCCCCCTGCCACCTCTTGCTCTTCTGTTACCAATACGATAGGATCAGGATATTTGCTTTCATTTTACAATTTCAAACGCAAGCGCCTCGTTTGCCTAAGCAACACACCAAGTGGCTAATTTGTCAAATGACTTGTTTGCATATCAGAATTAAATTGCATCACAATGTCTGTTGCCTGGCTTAATTGAGGGGGCCTAGGTAGGCGCATACACAAAAGCCTTTCTAGGAAAACGACAGTGGTTCCATTGGGAGAAGCTTTTTACACCTATGCTTCTAAGGGAAAAACACCTGATATACTTCATTGTAGGAGAATATGGTTTAATTACTGCATGGTTTAATAAATTATGCCAAAAAATGCATATATCAGATGCTCCAAAGAACAGTACAGTGAAAGTGATAAGTGACAAAAGTGCATAAAGTTTGGAAGTGTTTCTTTAAAAATGTAGGGTTGTCCGGAACTCTGCAGATTTACATAAAAACTCTTATGAGATTCCATGGAGTTCTGCTAACAGGTGGGAATATGCATGTTGCACTGCTCGGGCTGCAATTTAGCACCAGAAGTGCTAGCAGTGTTGAAAAGTCAGTGCGAACGGCACCATGTAGTGTGCAAGAGTGCGCGACCATGCAAGATGATTTAACTTCCACTCGAGTAGAAAATATACTTGAGCGGCAGCAAAATCTACATGAAAAGCAGCTCTCTGATCATGATCGCCCACGACTGCCCATGTTAGAAAATGGTGCCAGGGGTTGCCAAATCATGCTTGAGCCGCTCCCATTTCTGGAATCTTGTGGGGGGGAAAAATACTGCCACATGGGGATTGCCAGAATTTAGCCGGAACTTCATGTTACTCTTTACCAAATTCCACATATTCCGCAGGCGGACTGAATCATTCTGCCCCCCAACCCCAAAAAAGAACAGCAATCCAATATTTTATGTTTATGGGGTAAGGTAAATGGATCTTCACGAAGAGACTCAGAATTCGAGTTCAGTTTTGTTGCACTCCATAAGATTTCAATCAAAATGCTGAATTGTGAGTGAGCTTCTTATCACTTTCAGTCCACTATTCTTTGGAGCACCTAGTGTATATTTTTTTGCATCATTGATTTACCCATTAATCCATTACCAGAAGCAGTCGGTTAACTCCCTAGTAGTCAACTGCAACATCACCACAGAGTTCTAATAAGCAACTAGAACGCTAACCTTTTTATTCAAGAACAAAGCGATACACTCCTGAATGTCATTTTGTTGGAATAGGAGTAGTTTAATTTAAACCCTATGCTGAAGAACTGGCCGAAGTAAATGAGCATTACGATGTCAATGCAGACATGAAACCAGAGGATTCATTAACTTCACCTTAACCTTTGTTCTTTAAGGTCTTTTTAATCATGTACCACATCCAAGGGTTTCATGTGCCCCAACTTCAACCAGCAACAAACGCATACTTTGCACAGCCTGTTACCTTGCACAGCAAAAGTTGGCCATGCCATGCCACCTACTCACTGCAGGTGGCCATACCCCACTGCGCACAATTCTTTACCCATCCTTGTGCAATGGTGACCTGCCCCGATTCTGGTCCTATTTGCACAGTGCAGGTTGGCTGCAGGGCCTGGCCAGAAACCAAGCCGTACATCCAGACCTCTTCTCACAGTCAATGGCACTGTGCATGGCCTGTTCAATGGCGTTTGGCCATAGGGTCTGGTCAACCAGACATTTCCTTTTGTTTACTATGGACAATGAGCGAGCAGACCAGGGTGTGAGGCCGGTGGGAGAGCTCACCTGGCAGAGAAAGTAGAGATGCATTAGACAAGGTGAATGGGTTGATGAATCCCTGCCTCCGGCGTCCTTCGGGTGGAACGGTATGTAATTAGCCGGTGTCGGCTCTGAACATGAGGTGGTGTGTATAGGCTGTGAGGTTGAAATAGGCGCCGCTCTTGTTTCTGCTGGTTTGTCCATTCGAGCAGGAAATTAAGTCTTAGTGGAAGACCTGCATCACCGACTCCACCGGCATCTCAAACTGCAAGGACTTCCCGTCCATGCTGGCCCTGGAGGGTGCGTCCCGACGGGGGGGGGTGGGGGTCTGTGTGTGTGTCTTTGTATGTGGCTCTGTGTATGTGTGTGTGTGGCTCTGTGTGTGTGTGTGGCTCTGTAGGTGTGTGTGTGTGGGACTCTGTGTGGGTCTGTGTGTTTGTGTGTGGCATTTGCGAGAGATTAAGCTATTGGCATTGTAAATGACAGTGCCATTTATTTATCTGTTTTCAAAACCAACACATACATAAAAATGTTGTCGTTTACAATGCCAATAGCTCTAACTTTTTCAAAGGTGAAACCGTTGCATTGTAAATTCTTGTTTTGTTTGTCTTGTCTAAAACAATTCCTAATAAATTATTTTGAAGACATGAAATTGTCTGTCTGGCTTTTAAGGTTGGGCACACAGAAGAGAGCGCAGCACATTTGTCTGCCACTTGGTCACAAAAACGATTCCCTCCTGCTTTTGGAAAAACATCTATGATTCTGACAAGGAATCATTACCCTGGCCCTGCCTCCCCCGCGGATCTTTCCATGCTGACATTCCTATGCCATTAGGGTTGGCAGTGACTATACCCTCTTCCGTTGTGGACAGTATGCAAAAGACTAAGGGCCCCGTTAGGATGGCGGCGGACTTTGTCTGCCCGTCATCATGTCATGAAATGGGACCGCCCGACATAAGGGAGGGGGTCCCGTGGGGGCAATTAGGATGCACCCGCCACAGTGGCGGGCGCATCCTGCACTCAGCACCGCCCGCCACAATGCCAGGAAGGCATGTTGTGCACATCCATGCACAACATGATGCGGTGCCTGCCATGTTGTGCATGGAACTGCTTGGGGGTACCCTGGGTACCCCCCATGTGCACCCCCACCCCCAGAGTCCTTGGGGGCCCGCAACTGGCCCCCAAAGGCAGAAACCATCTGCCTTTCCAGGCGGCGTTGCCGCCACGGAAAGGCACATCCCCGAACACATGCTAATATGGATGACGGTGTCTCCCAGACACAGCCACCATGTTAGCTGCTTTTCCGCCCAGTCGACTCTGTGACCGGGCGAAAAATTGGCAGACGGTCTTTAAAGACCGTCCGCCGGGGCCCCCCCCCATGGTAATCTGGCGGGGGAATTTGGGAGCGGGCGGTTGTTTTTAGCGGGCGGGTCACCACCGACATACGGACGGTGGCGATCCGCTCGTTATCATAATGGGCCCGTTACTGTGCAAAGGATACCACCCCCATATAACAATACGCTGTGCGAAGTTCAGCTTGAGAGGAATTGTTTCCTTCTTTGACAAGGTGGCCAATCAGGATGTCACATTTGGAGGGAAAAATCATGAAGTTGATATGGCAGGACATATCTCTTGGCATGCAAAAGCTGGCACCCCACTCCAAAATGAAGCTCCTCTTGTAAGAGACTGCTGTCACCTGCACACAGGTTGTGTGCCACAGTATAGTGTACATAAATATTGTCTGCCAGAAATATTGTCTTCTGCATCTCATCAGCAAAAATATCATCCCTTTGGCTGCAGATTTTCAAATCGTAACTCCATTGGGTTGACATTTAGTGGAAGGCATTTAGGACACAATATTTATGTTAAACGATAGTCAGTCAATGATATTTACACATCATAGGATGACATTGTCTAGTTGGTGATTTGAGGAAGAACACAATACCTAAGGCTACCTGTGCAAAGAACACCATCTTACACTTAGAGTTGGCTGTTTCACCTAAGAAGTAGTAAGTTCCTTCTTCTGTCAAGGTGCTGAATCAGGGAGTCACTAACGGAGGGTTAAACAAATAATTTGTGGTTGCATACTCTCTGTGAGTGCCAGTGCCACTCTGCGTCAGGGACTCCACTCAATCTCCAATTTCTCAAGCTGATTCTGCTCTGGTCACCGCATCTCATTCCCGCCATGGGACACAGGATTAGGAGGCTAGAAATGAGGTCTCAAAATCAAATGTGCCTTACTTCACTGGTTTGAATAAACACAGAAGAGCACCCTCAGGCCGATAGAGATGGAAAATATTGCTCTATTATGTAACCTAAAAAGCATATGAAGGGTCAGGACTCGATAAAATATATGTGGATAAAACAACAAATACTACCACAGAATACTATGTCTAAACAGAGAAGAAATAGAAATAGGTAGTCAAGGTGATACAATTAGTAATGATGCATTTTTGTGTCTGTCAGACATTTCAAATTGTGATGGAAATATGGGTATCGAGAGGTTTCTGGTGAGTGGTGATGTCCCCTCATTCGGTGAACACCCCAGTTCCATGAGTTCCATGAGGCAATTTGGCATTGTAGCGTGCCCAATGTAATTAATTGTATTTATTTATTTAATTACTTAACTCCGTTCAGTCTTATGCCAGAGTTTACTACCCCCACCCTGCCCCTCCCCAGCCCCACTGCCCCACAGCACTCCCTCGAGGAGCCGCCACTGTAGTTCATAGGTTACTGGTCTTTATTAGGACTGTAATTTATGAACGGCAGGTAACAAAAGGATCTCTGAGACAAAAGCAGTAACCTACTGTGCTATCTCCACAAAATACAGTTCTGTAATCAGCACATTCTTTGCAGCAAGCATATTTACTTTCTGCGCTACTATTTGAGTCAGACCTGCCACTGAACAAACCTCAATCTCTCTCTGAATCACCAGAGTTATCTTGACATTTTTATTTTTGTTGGAAAACTGTCGAGACACAAGGAACTCTGCAGTGGGTGCTTTTAAACCTATACATTATATAATCATAGCGCTCCACCAAGGTCAGTGCCAGATGCGGCTGCAACAGTCGCACCGCCCCAGAGCGGTCCTGCTTATGTCCCAAATAAGGGTAGTAAACAGATACTCATCACAAAAGAGATAGGACCTTTTAGACCTTAGAATTGTATTAGGATGAAGTTGACCTTGTGCATTTGTGGTGTGCTGAAGAAAAAATGCTGGAAAAGTGAGAACATCACATACAACACAATATAGCAGTGGGTCCCGAACTTTTAACCCCTTCGCTGCGGGGTGTTTTCCCCCCAGTGTGGGGGGAGGGGCCTCGCGCAGCGCCCCCATGCTGGTGACGAGCTGAGCTCGTCATGAGGCAAAGCGGAGCTGCCCTCATGACGAGCTGAGCTCGTCACGGCCGCACCCATTTTTAGAACGTTCAGCACAGCGGGGAAATTAGCCCCGCATGCGAACGTTCCAACGGCCGTGATGAGCTCAGCTAGTCATGAGTGGAGCTCAACTGTACTCCATGACGAGCTGAGCTCGTCACCAGCATGGATGAGGTCAAGAACCACGGTCCAATCTTTAGAACCCTCCTAGATTTAATTGACATGAGGTAGGTGATTTTTTAACATAGTTGAAGCATTGTGTGGTAGTGCACTGCCATTTACAGGAAGCACATTTTCCATTGAAATGGCCACTAAATTTGCACAGACATACAGCTTTGATGCAAGGAAGCAGTGAGCAGCAGCAAGGCTTCGGGTGTGGCGTCTGCTTTGTCTGTGCTAGAGCACGTTCAAGCTTGAGTGACTAAATTGCAGTTAAATCAGCATTTCACCTACCCTCTATAAGGATACTGAGGGTGGTGGACAACAGCGAAAGGACAACGGACAGCGAACCATGGCATAGGAGGATGCCAGGGGTTGGCCCGGGCCGTGATAACGTACTGTACTTTGCTATCAACCACTGGCCGGTTCGCCTGCGGGGGTTCGTTCTGTCTGTCTGCAACAAATCCAGCCTTGTCATGTGTGGATGAGAGGTGAGTGGGGGGAAGTGGCTTTTTGACTGGAGTCCCCTAATAGGGGAGACCTTGCCAGATGGAAAGCATTAAAGGCCTTGGAGGCGGCCGCGCTAGGACGCAACACAGCTTTTTGCCTGCGCCCTTCTTTTTCTGCCATTTTATTCCCTTCACATCTCTGCTGCAGCTGGAAAGGAAACTGGGGCTTTGTACTTATGCCCGCTAGGAGATCGTAGGCTCACCCGCATAGGGCTTTTTCAGGCTGGCATTGCACCCTTGAGTCCCCGGCAGGTTGGAAGTAGCAGCAGCCTGAACTGAAATAAAAAGGGTGGGCGCCCCATCACTGGTGCAGTGATCAAGGTCACAAGTCATAAAAGGACCCGAGGAGCTACCCCCATCCTATTATGAGAAACAGGCCTGACCTATAGGCATTAGACGGTCCAGAGGAGCACAATGACTGCAAAGAAGCTGAGAACTAGCTGTCTGCTGTTGGAGAGGGCATGTACTAAAACGAAATCCAACCCATTACGATGCAGCGATCCTCTAGTCATGATGTTGAAGGTGAGGAATCAACTCTTCACCCTATGGGACAAGTAGAAGTTCATGCAGGTGGATTTGAAGATAAACTCGAACCCCTATGGGGGGTTAAATGGAGCTACGCGGTGTGAAAGCCGAAGTAGGACAAGATCTGAGGGGGTATTTTAACCACAATGCACCCTGAGAAGGCTATGGTAACTACAGTGCCTCACGTGGCTCCCCCCAAAAAAAGATCAGGGTTCTCATAGGGCTATCTCTATACTTCCTTCTGTGTTTTCCTCCCCTTTACACCTTACATCGGATACTTCATTACTAGTCTCTGACGTGGGGAATAGACTCTGAGGCTCGGGATGAGGTTTTCACACTGCCTGACCTGGATATGGATCTATGCAGGAGATATTGGCTGCAAGATTGGTCGCAAGATAAGGATCATAGATAGCAGCCCACTGTGTCTCCCCACCGAACACTACCTATGGGGTTGCAACTTTTCTGTAGTTCTCCCTCAACTCATCCTTCTTGGTTAACCCACCTGTCAGTGACTCCAGATTTGGATGTAAGTGATATTCAGTTGTGTCCTCCCCAGACCAAAAAGCACAGGTCTCTACCTCGCTACTCGGTTCAGAAAGACTTGTATCCTCTATTTTGAAGTTGTTGGAAAAATTTGTAAGAGGGTCAGATTGCATCTTTGATACTGTGACAGCAATTGTGAAGCAACTGATCAATGGCAAGGAGGACGAGGGTCCCAGCTTTGGAAAGCCAGTTGCAAAGGAAGGGATTCTAATGAAAGCCAGAATGGCTGATCACACAATTGCTTATTCCTAAATTGACTGGTTCCCAGGCAGGAAAACCACAGTGCAAATAGTCCCCCAACAAAGCCCACCTCGCCAAAATGTCAGTTGCATCTATAAGATTAATCTTTGACACCACAATGGCAGAGAGTGGATTAGTTGGAAAATCTCCATGTGTGAAACAGGAAGTGTTCACGATTTTTAAACCCCGCACCAGGCAGGACATATATTTTGGTGAGTTATGTGTATCTTAGCCAGAACCTATGGATAAAAACAGGGAGAAATGAAAAGTTCCAATGATAGAATCTCGAAGAGGGGATGGAGGAAATGAACATTAAGAGATGAGGCAGGTATTCAACAAAGGCCAGTGGGGTCATTCCAAAACTCTCAATCGATCCCTCAGGCAGTGGGCTCTGTTTATGGATCCTCAAATGAGTCAAATGAGAAGATCGTAGAGGTAACAGTGGTAGAGGCCTCAAAAGTTCTACCTCCTTGTATTCTGTCTTCTCTGAATCTAACGGCCACAACGTTTGTGGACTCAGGCACGAAGAAAGGTCCATTGTAGTCACATAAACAAGAAGAAAAAAGCTTCATGCTAATGTGGATAACTGCATATTGGATTTTATTCCCCATGTTGATGCAGATTTAATTTTAAATAGGTCTTCTCTGCTTAAATGTTTTTCGGGCATTGAGACCTTGAATCCAATACAAATGACTGATATTAATCTGGTTTCCTTCCTGCAATCAGGGTTTGGTTTAAAATCAAGGGTTACCTTTCATTCCAAACTCACTGCAGATATGATATTACAAAGCGCTGAATGTTTGCAATGTAGGGGCATTGATGTCCTTCCAATATTAGGGGAGAAGGGGTGGCACAATTTAGGTATGGTTTCTCACCAGAATGATGAGGGTGGTAATGGGTGGCCCCCTGCTGGCCTCAGTCCCCTAGTGGTGAGTCCCTGGTTGATTATTAGAGTTTGAAAGTTCACCTAGGGAGAAATAGTAGACAGGTGTCACTTAGGGAACCTGTAACTTCCTCTGCCCAAGACACAGTGATGAACCATATAGATGGAATTGGTTACTTGGTGTTCTAAATAGTGCATGCCTGGCCAGTCATTTGCTGCGGCCTTATAAGTAGCAATGAGCTAAAGGTTATTTCCTGGAACAAAGAAAAGCAGGGAGAAATTGCCTATTTGAGTTTGTTAACGCATGGGGAGTTTTTGTGTAAGAATTACTTCATTTTGTCTTGTAAAGCTAAATCCTCTAGGGCATGTTTTTTGTCCAATTTGAAGTATGAATGTTATAGAGATCCCAGTAATCTGTTTATGGCTGTAACTCTGTTTAGTTCAGGAGGGGAGCTTGGTGCATCTCACCTTTTGTCCGTAAATGCTTATATTCCATCAGATGTGCACTTCTGCACAAGGTCTTCTCATTTATAAAAAACAAAAAAAACTTTGGATAAGGTGCTAGTCTCCCACGTAGTCTTGGTAGGGGATTTAAATGGTAAAATATTTAATTACGCTTTGCACCAACTATGTGATGATGAAAATTCTCCCAATTGTCTTTCCACCAAAGAAAAGAACTGACACGAGAGGGAAGCTCCTAATTGACCAACTGAAAAATAATGACTGTATTAAAGCTAATGGGGGACTATCCTAATATTCTCTGGCTTTATGTACACATAATTCCTAAAAAGGAGGGGCAATTTTGGATTACGTGGTGGTAGGTTGTACCTCGTTTTATTCTGTTGGGGGACTCACATCAATGATCATAGTCTGTTCATTTTTTCACTGGGTCTAAATATGTCACATATTAGTTCATGGAGGTTTGAAGGTACCTCTATGAGAGGCCATGCAAAATGGAACCTACAGGCCTGCAATTGCAGCCTATGTAAGATGGTGCATGCACAACTTACTTAAGATATAGGCTTACTATATTTAAGGGTCACTACACTTAAAACCTACAATTTACCCCTATAGCAGGCCTTAGTAATCCTGAAGGCAGGGTGCTTGGTTCTAAATTAGAGAGTACCACTGCATGAGCAGGACACCCCTACAGCCTACAGAATCCATTTGCGCCATATAGAGTGGCATTATGCGACTGCGTGATGACCAACTGTAAAACGGCTGAAAGTAACACTATCACGTTTGGTGTCAAATATTGTAGAATCATACCCCCACACCGAGGTATGATTCGACCACTCAGAAGCAAGCTTTGTGAGGTCCCTGGTGTTCCTGGTACCAGCATTCTAGTCCAGGGCAGCACAAAATCGTTGCTGCCGACCAGAGACACATCTCTGCCCTTCTGCTGCTGAGCCATGCTCGAGCAGGGGAAGGCAGAACAATAGGCAAACTGTCACAGGGAGGTGCAACCACATCCCAGACATTATTTAGAGTGTATTAGGCCAGGGTGGATGCGCTTGCCAGTGACCAAGAGTCTGCATGAGGGGCACATTTGGTGTTCCTGTGCGTAGTCCATTTCAAACCAGTCCTGGGAACCGTTGGCTCCTGCTCTGGCATGCAAGGACATGGGAATAACCTCCCCACTGTCCAGACCCCCTGCTGGGAGGGTCCCCATAATCTGTCCTACCCTCTCTCATGGGTACAAAAGGGCTTACCTGGTGGCAGGACCCTAGATTCGACATGGACAAGATTCTGAACCAAAAACCACTGAACTTTGACCGTCTGGACACTCTAGACTTTGCTGGACTTCGTTTGGGCCCGACTTCATCTCTCTCTCAGTCTGAAGCATCATCTGTGCCCATGCACCATACAGGACCTATGGAGCATCAAGGAAAACTGAAGATATCTTCCTTGGAGTGAACGACCGCAGGCACCACATCACGACTGACTTCTGCTGAACCGTGAGCTCCTACGGACTCCAAAGGCTCCAGCAACACAGGAGGTGGTTTCCTATGTCCCTTGAGGTTTGAGTTGCCCTCTTACCAAGCTTGAGGTCATAATCCCTCATGGGGGCTGCAATACCCTTACCCCTGTGCACCGCGATCATTTGCAAGTGCATATGCTTGCTGGCGTTTCCCAAGCAAGTGCATTGGGCTCCGGGCAGCCCCAACATCTGCCACCATTTTACAAAGAAGTCAAGCCTCCTCGCACCGGGTGCTCCATTGGCTGCTGCTTGGTAAAATCGCTCGAGTCCCTCTCGAGACTCCTGTGCCGCCAGTCAGTGGATCCATTTGAGGGTCAACTTTGCTTTCCTTGGGCTCCCCAGGTTGCTCCAGGCCTGCCCTGACTCCCTGTGTTTGGTGAGTCGACTGTACCTTGCTGGTCCGAACCGTAACCTTCTTTGACCTTCTGCATGGGTTGCAGTTGCCAAGGCTTGTTGGTTTTCCAGCCGGACACCAACCCCTCAGTACTCGACATCCATCATAGGACAGCTTGTATCCAGCTCCTGGTCATCCTCAACATCTCCTGGTCCCGGTGGCTGCAGAGTCAAGAACCTACTTGATGCACCTGAAGCACCCGACATCGGTGGGCATTCTTCTAGTGAGCCCCTGGTCACTCCTGAGTGACCCAGACTCTGTCCCCTTTGCTTTCAGGTACTCTTCAGTAAGAATCCACCTTTGGATTCCATTGGACACTTTTCTCCCTCCCAGTAGCAGCTCTTCTTCGATGTCCTCCATTGGGTTTAACGGCGGTTTCGGACGCCACTTCAGACCTATGCACCCGGCTTCCTTATAGGTAACTCTGGTACTATGGTATCCACAGAAGGGGTGGCTCTCCAACCTCCTAACTTCCATGGGGTTTCTTTTAAGTCCACTGGGAAGGGGCTTTAAACTTTACAACTTCAACCACGACTTCCCCATAGAATTGTACGGAGCACGCAGTTGTGTTCCCACACTGCACCTGTCCTCTGTGGGGTCCCTACTTACTCAGCATGGGTGGGTCCTTGGGTTCTCAGCGATTCTACATCCTCTAGACACTGTCTTGACTCGAGTTGTGGTTCTTATACTACTGTTTTAGTATACGGTTTGGTCTCCCCCTGGAGCCCACTGTGTATTAGTGCTATTTACTATTGTTTCTGTGCTACGGTGTTGTGTGCTTTGTGATTATCTTTGTGTGGAAGATAGTTTATCGTACTAGAGAGTGTTATAATAATAAATACATATTTTTATAACTACTGTGTGGTACTCCTTTCATTTAAACAATAGTATAAGGTTGCATTCTGGTAAAACAAGCGGATTAACATTCCTTCAAGACTAAGCCTGAAGGCTGCTCACCACAGCTACCACTTGGATAGCTTTCTAAGGTTATCTTTGACCTCTGAAACCACCATCAGCGTTGTTTGGACTGGTATAGGTTGCCAACTTTAATTAGTGGACACCATATACCAGGCCAACGTCTCACAGCCTGTCTAGTGAGGAGTGGAGATGATACATTAAGGGCCTGTACAAAGAAAGACATTTTGGTTGATATTAATGATAAGTCTACAATTTGTAGAAAGTTTGCTTGTGCTGCTGATATGCTTCAACTAGATTCTAATTTGGTTTTTGCTCTAAGAACACAGCAATTAAAAGCGAGTTTAAGACCAGCTACATGGTCCTTAAGCTTTTGTTTTGTACAGGTAGGCATGCCTCAAAAAAGGGGCTTTTGGAATATACTAGAATTCTTTTTACTAAACAAAGCGCAACCTTATATAAGTTGGAATTTACTGCACGGGTTGAGACGCGGTTGGATTTTTTTGAGGCTGGGTATGCTCCCACTTAATCCCATTTTGGCCAAATCTTATGGAATCTCTCTTGAATGTAATCTATGTTGAAATAGTCTCCAAGATCTGAACAGTGTTTTCTTTATTTACCCAGCACTTTTAAAATGTCGTCGAAAATGACTGAGACCTGTATGTCTACAGTTATCTATACTCTCTGTCTCAGATGCACTGCAGTCACTTTGTGTAGCTCCAAATAAAATGTTTTGCTACAGAATTTGTAACTTTTTTAAGCGTTTTTAAAATTTGTATTAAATCTATTGTATCTATAGTACTTGGGTTTTATGGTGTCTTGGTATTTACTGATCTTTAAGGAAGCAAGCGATTATGTGTTTTATATGTCTATATGTATTCTGGTTAATGTTTTATGTGGATCTCTTTGTAGTTATATAACATAATAAAAATAAACTTGAAACTTATATTGCACACAAATGATAATTTGTGGAAACAGGGTTTCAGTGAATATTTATCATTTGCTCACCATCAAGCAAATGGTCCTGATTTGTTTTGATCCTATAAAATTCTTTGTTTTTATCACACTACAGAATTACAAAACGAAATGTGCTGATTTTTCCTTACCTAACTGTTGCTTGTGTACAGTTAATTTACAGATAATTATATTTTGTTGTTTGTTACAAAAAAGGACACCCTAAAGCTTTTACTTTCACACACCTGTTCCCCAGCAAGACCATCACATAATTCACTTTACTTTTCTTTCTCTGACTGCAAAGTGAGAGGAGTTTGTAAACCCAATCCCCATGTTAAAAGTCAGTCCCAGCTGATGCTCACCTGCTATTTAGAGTATACTGGCATCTCTTCTCTAGTAGTTTTATTTGATAGAGTCAGAGGATGCAGTGGGGGTCTGCCATCCTTTGGAGGAACCAGAATGATAACAGCAGTTTTTGAGTATGTTGGATGTAATAGGCAGGTTTCTGGGAAAAGAACGAACTCTTGAAGACATGGCATTTCAGAATGATCTTTCTCACACTGGGGACGAATGCAGTGAGTTGGTGTTTTGGTAAACACAAAATTGGCTTGCATTTGTGAGCAGCATAATGCCATAAAATTCAATTCAAGATGGAGGTATCCTATCATTAGGCTATCCAGAATCTGGCTATTCATTCATCCACTTACAGCATTAAGCTTATTGTCAAACAATGCTACTCAATTATCAGCTTAAAGCTTACAGTTTTACGTGTCAAAACATGTTTTGCTTTTTAAAAAGATACAATCTTCTAATGACAGTATTTCTCATGTTTCAGTTTTTTAACTCTTCGTCTATTTTTTGTTATTTTGCTTTTATTCTATTCCTTCAGATCCTCCTGTGTTTCCAAGTGTTTATCATTTTCTACACTGTATTTCCTGCTCTGCTTATTATAGTGACACAGAATTGTGTATTCAATAGATATTGTTTGCCTCTACCTTAAATTCCTGTCCTTTCTATTCTAAACCAGTTCCTACTTGACTGGTTGCACTTGCTTAGGGTTTAGTCAGTCCAGTAGGAAACTGGAAAATGTTTATATTATATTGAAACATTTATACTGCTCTTACTACCGTTTTATGGGACACTGAAGTATTTCGCTACATGGACAGCATCCTAAACCGTGTAGGGTGTGCAGATCGAAGGGTGTTGTATTGGTTTTTGATCTTATGTTGGAAGTATTTCCATGTTATATGTGATGACCACTGAGGTGCAGTTATCGTGGTATGGTGTAAATGCTTAGTAGTATGATGGATGAAGTGTGAGAAGTAGGCGTGCAGTTTATGATTTTCAGTTAGCTGGTAGCTTTGAACAATTCTCCCTGTCCTTTTATGCTTTTTTTCATAATCACAGTCCACGTAACTGGTTACTGAACTACGTTGCTCATTATAAGATACTTTGTTTAAAGTTTATGATCTAGGGCAGGCATTGGTTTGTGAGAGAAGATGATGGGAAGACATGTTTGGATGGACTTTTTTATTATCACCTCATATCTGATTACCATTTGAGATGTCAAGAAGGGGTCATTGTAAGCAGCTGTTTGGAACATGCAGTGGTGGACTAAATTAAAGTCCTCTATTGGACTGCGGAATGTAGCAGATCTGGTCTGTTGGTCCATGCCAGTTGGTGTTCAGTGGTTTATTGCTGTGATAGTGGGCACTGTACATGGCCCAAGAAAGTTCTGTCTTATGCAGGTGAAAAAGGGTCAGTCAGTATTATTATTAAGCAGCCTATACACCAAGGCTGTGGGATGACACGGTAACCTTGGTTGGAAATATCCATATTTTCAACTCTCTTCTGAAGCGTATACATTGATGAATCTTGGCTGGTAGTGAGTTCCAGAGCTCCTATGGATTTCTTGTAGTACGTTGGTATAATAGTCCACAGTGCAAGCTTAGAGCACAGTGTCCTATTTTGTTTGTATTGCTTGAAGTTAATGTCAGTTGTCCTTTTCCTTTGGAAGCTCTGTAGACTATGCAGAGTGCCCTAAACATTGCTGTAGGTAGCCTAAAGAGTGATTGCAGGAATGGAGATATGCATTTTCCTGGTTGAAGAAGTCTTTAATCAGCAATTTGGATACATTGGATTTTGTATATGATGAAACTGATGGTGCCAAGACATGAACTGTTGGCACAGTTGAGCTTGGAGATTACGAGTGAGAGGCGGGTCTGTAGCTTTTGTTGGTGTCCAAGTTATGAGAAGATACTAAGCAGTGTTTTCATTGCCTAAAGGTGCTCTTTGAAAGCTTGTTTAAATGTTGTATCGAACATAGGTATTAATCCATGGTTACCCCAGGTTTTCTTACTTATCCTAATCTTGTTGGAGGATGCCTGTTTTGCCACTGTCCTCAGGTCAAGAGCTCTGTCTTTGTGGTATTGTGTTTTAGGTGATTACTCATCGTGCAAGCATTCATGGTGTGAAAGAGGTTGTTGAGTTTTGAGCTGTAGATGTTGTCCTCCAGCCATCCATTTTTAAGAATTATTTGTGCCATCTGCATACTTGTAACAATTGAGTCTGAATGATCTATTCACATCTGGTAAGGAGGTTAGGTACATTTGGAATAATTAAGGAGATTGATAGACCCCAAAGGGTGGCCACAGTGTTGGGGGTGAGGAGCTGATATGAAATGTATTGGGTACACTTTGCATGTCTCTGAGGGCAGAGGCAGTCCATTTTAGACCATTTACATATACATATTCTGAGATGATGTATTCTGGTGGTGGACAGTAGAGGTAAGGCAGTTACTACATTCCTTTCCATTGTGAATGGGAGTTTTAGATCATCCCAAAGAGTTATGATGGCTGACTCTCATCCTCTGTCTGATCTAAAACTGGATTGGTGATCTGAAAGCAAGTAATGTTTTTCCATTTACAGGAAAAGTTATGTAGACACAGCTCTTTCAAATACTTTTCATAGGGATGGGCCATTGAATATTGGTTTGCAGTTGGCTAGGTAAGATGGGTTGTGGTTTTCTCTTTGAAAATCAGTCAAAATCAGCTCCTCACACTCATGCTTTGGGTGTGAGGAGCTGATGTGAAAGGTTTTAGGTATATTATTCTTTGTCTATCTCTAAGGTAAGAGGTAGTGAATTCTTAGAAAATGTACACTTATTCTGAGATGAACTAGTCTTTCTAGTAGTGTGTGGTTGCGGACAGGGTTAAATGTCACTGACATATTGGTCTGCAGTTTGCTGGGTCAGCTAGGTCAAGGTGTTTTTTCCTGAGAAGTGGTCTAATGAAGAAGGTTTTCAGCTTCTGAGGTCCAATATTTTATTGAACGAACGTTTAGTTACCTTCCTTGTTAGGGCTGTGCAAAAAATATCTTTAAATATTTTAAGAGGTGCTGGGTCTGAAAGTGTCCGGATGTTTACTTGCTATGATAATGTTGAGGGATTATTGTTCTGAGAGGGCATTCAAAATAAATTCTGGTTGAAGATTGTTTTTGTTTCTAGTTGGTAGCTAGGCCATGTGTTGGGGTGATCATATGTGTGTTCTCCGTAAGTTTATTTTCTTTTTCATTTTTGCAATCAATTCCATTGACATGTTGTCACAGAAGCATGATGACTCTGCAGTTTCTCTGTGTTGGCACACTAAATTAAGGAATTCTGCTATAATTTTGTGGGGTTCTTTAGAAAGGCAGTTGACTTCAATTATATATGAGGAATAGGGTTGTCTTTTCTCCGCTTGCATTGTAGTATGTTGAGTTGTGTTTTCATTCTTTTGATAGTGCCATTAATCCATGTGGTTATCATTTTGGGTTAAACATGAATGTATTTTTTATTGATATCTGGTTCTCCAAGACATTGAAAAATTAGTTGCAGAAAGTGAGTATGTCTTGAGGTCACATATTTATAAGAATCTTTTTAGATCTATTTTTTTTCTATTGTCTATATGGGCATTTGTTGTTGGTGGGTGTTGCTGTCTTAGAAGTATTATTGCTGATAGTTGTGTTGAACATAAATGAAATTATGTTGGGGTCACTCCAGGTTACCAGCGAGTTGTATCACTCAGGTGGAAAAATATGACAACCAACGTGTGTCCAGTTGAGTAAGATGGGCTAGAAATAATTTGTTTGAGGTTGAAGACCTCTGTGTGGGTTGTGATAGCTGTAGTTGCAGTTAGATTCTTCTTTCCAAACCATATGTTGAGGTATCCTAGAATGCATAGGTCATGGTGGTCCTGTCGTGTAGTTCCTATATTACCTATATGGGATCTGCGCTTTTCGGATAACATAAACTGTAGGTTTGGTGGCAGACTGATTCTGTGCACCCCCACCGGATATGTTAGCTTGTCTGTATCAGCTAGCTTAAACTGCCACTAGAATCTCCTCTTATTGGGGAGAAAATAGTCTCTGGAAACCTCAGAACATGACAACCCTGATCCCCCAGGATAGTGGAAACAATATACTACTTTTTGCTCAGTCACTCATGCTCACTTAGTTTGTCTGAGACATACACAGAACAAACAGGCTGGGCATTTCAATAAGTATTTATTGAACAGTTTCTATTCTAGTGTAGAATAGATGAGCTGCAACAACCATTAGACAGTAGCAGAAATATATGATTAGCAGTACTACGAAAGTAAAGGGATGGTACAGTTCTACAATTTTTCAGTAATCATGAATATATATGTACATAAAATACATGATAATAAGTGCGTACTCCTACGATGCCTTCCTAACTAGATGTACCTAAATGTACCTAGCATCTGTGAAGGTCTTATGCCAAGAATCCCTCTAGGATCTAGTCCACCCCATTACCTGAGAATGGTCTCGAGCTGGACACCCACGAGAGATGTTAGACCACTGCGAGCTACGGCCTCTGCATGCAGGAACCTAAGCGTCTCTGGTCAGTGTGTCTGCCGGAAAGTCCCGGTCTCCTCTGTCTCTCTAAGCAATACATGATGTATATATGATGTATATATATACCAATAGGTCTCTCTAGGGGTCCTACCTTGCTGTGTTACTGTGTCGGCCTAAAGGATGATGTCGGCCCTGAACTTTATACAGAGATATTATACAGGAGATGTCAGTCCAGCTGTTAGTCCTGCTGTGCTTCCAAGAAACCTCATGCATAATGTATGAGATTCGAACTGGGGAAAAACCTGCGTTCTGAATGCAGTGTTGTATCTAGGTAAAAGGTCAGTGCCTAAGAACCGTTATGTATGTAATGTAGGGAAGAATATAGGTGAAAGGTTGTGATGTTACCTGCTCCTATATAAGGTACCTATATGAAATATAACAGCCACTCCTCTGCCGACTGGACGACATATGTAACCTATCACGTACTACTAGCCTACCTAGATATAGGTATGCTCAAAGTTCATAAAACATTTGTTTTGCTAAAATATTAAAAACTTCTAAAAAATTTCTAAAAAGCTTAAAAGATGTTAAAAGATAAATGTTTGCAAACTATAGCTCTAAAAGTGTCTGTAGTTATAGTCCGAACCACTATAAGCATTAGTAAGCCATTTATGCCCAATAAATAAAAGGAATGTCAATGTCAATTTTGTTTTGAGTACCAAATTTGAGCTTGTTTAAAAAAGGGCGCATTTCTTCCAGCACACGATGAGCCAAATAGAGTCAAATGTTTATGTGTCCTTGCTGGTAGACGCATCATTTTTTTCTTTGCTCGTTTCCGCAGTAGATGGCCCCTGTAGCACCTCGCAAAGCAAGTCAATTGAGCACAGATGATGTTCTACGCTGTCCACAGCCTGTGCTGTAGCAGCCTGTGTGCCGTCCAAAACCTGGGTGTCAGTGGAGGAGCCGGTGTCCATACCAACAGGTGCAGTTACTACCTGCGGTGGATCAAGGAATGCCGCCATCAACATTGGAATACACTGGGGACATTGCAGAACATGGGCCGTTATCGGGTCCAGTAGAGCATTCACGTCCGGTGGCACAGATGATGGGAGTGTCAAACAACGGTCTAACATGCATTCTTCTCCGCAAAACAGGCATTGGAGGACAGGTAAGATGCAATTCTTGCAGACTGGTCGAAATGACGAGAACCAAGATTCACTCAGTTCTCTCAGGCGAGGCGTGCCTAGATGTTGTACCATGCAGTTACTGTATTTTCGTTCCAGGAGTGCCTTTTCCATCTCCTTGGTGACTGTCCATTGCATAACAGATAGAAGACAATCAGGATACCTGCTATTAGAAACAGGATTGGCGGAAGTCCTCCAAAGATGCTGCAGAATACAGAGTGTATGAAGTTTGGTATAACTCCAAGTACCTTCTGAAAGGTGCCTAGAAGCCCAGAACTCATGGTCTTAAATAGGTGGACAATGCCAGTTGTTTCGGATATGTTAAAGATATGATTTACCATTACTACTAAATGGAAAGGGCAATTTGTATGAATAAGCACTTGTATCTCTGCTGAAGACCTTGCGATCTGGAGATCAAAAGTCTCTTGAGCGGAGGTTAAGGGCACAGACTTCTGTAAACGCATGCTTTTCATTTGGCTTAGAGTATCAAACCGTACTAAAGAAACATTCACTGAAGGCCATAACAGCGCCTCCCTGACTGTATGTGTCGGTGGAAACAATACTTGCATACAACAAGTAACTCTGGAGCTCACGGTTACCAGATATGCGATGCCCGGAAGCATTCCGCAGCAGCCTTGATCAGTCAGCATCAAGTAACTCCCATTTGAATGTAGCCCTAATGCTGGAGTAGTCACTGCAGCTGGGGAACCCCTCTGATGACAGGACAAGTTCTCTACAGAAACATTACAAGCCCTGTGCTGCATTACATCCTGACATATGAGTGATCCTCTGAAAGCCCTCTTACAGTTTGAACCGCTAAGAAACACTTCTTGTTCCCCACTCCGGCATCGAACCCTGAAGGGTAATTCCCAAGATTCCTTAATGTATTCCTTACCCATTTTTTCATATCTACCTGCCTACTTTGTTCACGGCAATATTGAAACTGAAAAATAGTGACCAGTAGGGTTATGTGCATCATAGATTAGCCATTTTGTGGACTGTGATTCTGCCATTGTAAACGGTATTCTATCCAGTTTTTTGATAAGCAGCATTTGTATATTTTGCTCCCCTTTGTGCCTTTTCTATCTGTTTATCTGTTAGATTGTATTCAGAAAACAGAGTCGAGCTGTTGATAAAATGGCATGGCACGCAGCCTGCACGCAAAGATTGCAGCGTCCAGCTTAATAACATGATAGTATGTAATTGAGATTGCCTGTGTTATAATACGGCCAGATCTTGTTCTAGGGTGTAAATGCAGAAGATACAATTTTGTCTAAGGAATATATCCTTGAGGTCAATGTAGTTAACCCATTGTCTACTACTGCTAGAGATTTTTCTAGATTTATACGGTTTATTTCCAGTAGTCTCTCCGCAGCCTCTTGTTGGGATATTTTCCATATTTCTTTGTAAGCAGCATAAATGCCAGAATATTTGAAATGTTTCTGATGTGGTTTCCTGGGACATAGTAAAAAATCCCTAAGATCCATATCCTGTGTGAGTAAAGATAAGTCTTATTTCACCTGTGTGAGTGTTGAGGTGTTTAGCCAATCAAGGCACAACTTCCCAACACTGTATGACGTCACTAAACCTGGATGTTGTCTCTGTGAGGATCTGGCCTATGGATTATGAACCCTTCTTTTTTACCCATGAATCTCTCCTGACAACCATTGGTGTCTGTGGGCCAAATCAACCATTTTTTTTCAATCGCGGTCTGATCTGTTATATTGTAAAATGTCATCTAATGTAATTCCCTCCTCTGATGTTCACGTTGTTTAACGTTTACATGGCCCCACTGGAGGGACTCGTCTCACCCTTTGGAGTCACTATCGTCAGCTACGCCGACGATACACAACTGGTGGTGACACTCTCCCACCCCAAGCTTGAGCCCTCCAATCTCCACGACTGCCTTACCAACGTATATCAGTGGATGAGTGACTCTGCTTTGAAGCTAAATGGCTCCAAAACAGAGATCCTGCTCCTTGGACAAAAAACCCCGAACCTCCCATCTCACATCTGGCCCGCCTGCATGGGCGAACCCCCCACTCCCAAGAAGGAGGTCAAAAGTCTTGGAGTGTGGCTGGAGACCGACCTCACCTTCAGGACCCAGGCTAGGAAGACGGCCGGCACCTGCTACGGTTTACTTAAATCTTGCAGGAAGGTAATTCCACTTCTACCTTTTCAGTCGCGTCTCATGCTGATCCAGGGCTTAATTCTATCTAGGCTGGATTACAGCAATGCTATCTACCTGGGCGCCCCAGAATCCACCCTTCAAACTCTTCAGAAGGTTCAAAATGCCGCCGCCCGACTCCTCACAAACACCCCGGCCAGATCATCTGCCAAGCCTGCGCTCAGGAAGCTGCACTGGCTCCCGATTAGGGAAAGGGTCATTTTCAAGGCCCTCTGCCTTGCTCACAAGACTCTTCATAACACCGGCCCTCCTATACTAAACAACTGGATCACCCCCTATAGACCCACCAGAGCGCTTCGCTCAGAGCACGGAAACCTTATCACGATCCCTAAAGTGAAAAAGGCCCGCACAGGTGGCCGCCGCTTCTCAGTTAACACTGGAAATAAGTGGAATGCACTCCCTCTGAGCCTTAGGACAGAACCTAACCTCCTCCGGTTCAGAAAAGCCCTCAAAACTCTTCTCTTCCCCTAAAACTGTCACTTTCCCGGACTACACCCCCTCGTGAGTAATATGGTTTTAGCGCTGGGATACCCACTGGGTGACTACGCGCTCTACAAATCCCTAAATAAATAAATGTTCCATTACCCTTGGTGTGTGATGGCGTTGGCAGCCGAGGTGTGTTCAAGTGTTTATTCTTGGCTAGTCCAAGGCAAGACGTCTGTTGCACTGTCTCATTCAAAAACATGAGTCGTTGAGGGGTGAGGTATGCTCTAAGTAAAGCTTCTATCCCCTGTACTTGCCATTCTCTAGTACCCCAGACAGATTTCCAGTCTATAGTGTCTTTCCATAAGTCGTAACCCTGTTCAGACAACTGGGCAATAAAGGATGCAGAGTAAATCTGTTTGGTGCTTGTTAACATATTTTGCTGTGCTGATGTAGGTGCAACCTTATAATAATATGAGGCTGAGTCAGACATATTAAACCCTGAAAAATATGGAAACTTTTGTGTAAAGGTTTTTGAACTGCCTTTTGGCGGTGTTGGACAATGTTCCCACTGGTGGTATGTAAACACATTTCTAGGATTAGCAGATTTATGCAGAAAATGATGATCATAATGTTGATAGCAAAACATGCTTTCGAAATCTGATGGGCCTTCCAATTTTTCACTATTAGAAAATGCAGCAGATTTTTTCAAATCAGACAGCATGTTATTAACAGTTTCCAAATCCCAATCATCGGAAAATGTACTTGAGGTAATATCACTCAATTATATTTTAAATAAATGTGGCATTTTTAAAAGTTTGGTTGGGCCGAATATATCGAAGTCAACCTTGTCCCAAACCATACCATCAAGTACAGGAACTGCTGTAATGTTCACGTATGACAGGTCTGTTTGTTTTCGATGAGATGATTGATGTGTTTTTTTAAATAAGTTCACATTTTGGGATTCAGAGCTTTTCCGAATGTATTGTCCATTAATAAGCATGTTAAAAACTATCACTAAGGTAAGTTCTTTTGAGAACGTTCAGAAAGTTATTTACTTGCTGGTCGCGTGATTTTTGGACTGGCGTTGTTTCAGGTTCACTTGAATCCAAAGAAAACGTATCAAAGTTTATGAAGTAGGCAGAAGCAGTTCGATCAATTGTTGGAATTGCATCAGGATTTGTTGAAATTGTATTTTGCTCTTGTTGAGGCATGTTGACGTATACATCTGTATTTGGTCTAATAGCAATTTGTTTGGTATTTTGTTGAGTTTGAATTTGAAGTTGAACTTCAGGTTCAAGGGGAAAGAGTTCCACAGCATTGTTGCACAGTCCTGTTTTCCGTACAGGAGGCTCTTCAAATGTGATGAGTCTTTCCGGTTGAAGTTCTTGAACTGTAGCAAAAGGAGACCGTCTGCTACTTTGGAGTCCATGAGGCCTACTACTTAGTATCAGCCACATAGTGTGGTTTGATTAGGTCAAATGAGACAAATCTTTTCTCCTTTTTTCCGGCAAGAGGCGGTAGAAGTACAGTTCTTGTTCCTTCAATTGCGAGGACCAGTACAGGTTTTCTGTAAGGTGGCCCAAATTCTTTCTTGTCCACTATTTTCTCTCTGACCAGATACTTGACTATGGGATCCAGACAGGTCTTACCATGTCTAATTTGACTTCCCCAGTGGCGGTCTCCTTAAGGTGGACATTACTTTGTTTTGTCCTGGATTAATTTAGATCCTGTAAAACCGGCAAATGATCATGGATGTCAAATGGTTTTTCAAAGTTCAAAAATCTTTATTTCGTTGCTTTTGCAACATAAAAGATATACAGTAATACAATAATAAAAAAACATTATACAAGAAACATGTAATCAATGCTACGCGTCATCACTTTGGGACAGTCTATTATAGTTTGAGGTTATCACAAGTTAATAAATAATTTAAAATACAATATTACAAAATTTAAAAAGGCATTAAATGAAGTTTATAACAGCCTAGGCATACGATTTAAAATTAACAAGAAGAACTTAATCCGTGGTTTGATCAAATACACATAGTATACTGTTTTAAAATGGGAGGGACAGTTTCACTCTACGAAAATATACAGCCAGAAGAAATCTACTAATTCCAAACACAATTACTTGACTGGTATCCATTTTTAGAATTCTACCTGCTTCATTGTGAGATCTAAAGCCAATGATGCGACACAGAGGCGCTATCCATTTTTTCCTGGCTTTACCGTAACTGGGACAAAAAAACAGTATGTGTAAAATGTCTTCCCTCATATTATTAGGACATAAAGTGCAGTAGACTATTAGTCTTCCCCCAGCTTTTCTCTGTTACCTTGGTTCTCAGTGTTCGGTATCTATATTTTAGGTACAGGATGTTGGCCAATGGCGGCTGAACCTCGTCAAAAAATGATTCAAAACAAGCCACGTTTTTGACCATTAAAATTTTTTCGGTCAAAGGACCATGTGTTTTAACATACACGGAGTCATGGCTCACGTAAGACCAGAATGACAATTTAACGATTTTCTTGGAGGCCGTAGTTAAAAACTCTGGCTCACTCCAGAAATGGGTTAAACCTAGTTTGGATAACCAAACTCTTACATGTTTAAACCAATACATTTGGTTACCACTGTCTAGGTCCAATACCTCTTTCAACCCATTTTTGTAATCAGTCAATTCAGGGGTTGTCCATAGTCTAACCCATAATAATAGTGGTCTCAACATGGCGTGGTGATCAGTGTGCTTGATATTTAGATCTAAAAATAAAGGTACCAATGGAGTATTAATGGGAACTTTTAGTAATCCCCTAATAAACTTGTTTTCCAGTGTTCCAAAGGTATCCCTACATACTGGTCCCCATAATTCAGCTCCGTACAGAACAGCAGATTGAACCTTGTACCTAAAGATCTCTATTGCTGGGGTAACTGCCTTGTTCACACATTTGTCATATCTTTTTAATATTGGAAGACAATTTTGTTTAAACACTATTTTTGATTTTTCTAGCTGTGGTCTCCATCCCATTGACGAGTCTAATAGTACCCCTAAATATGTAAAGCTCTGTTCATAGTCGAGCTTGTGACCATTCAACGTTAAATTTTGTTTAAAACTTTTGTGCGGGTTTATAGCCATGTATTTGGTTTTTTTAATATTAATTTCTAACCCTTTTGAAGTACAATATTGCTGGAACCTATCTAATTAAATCTGAAGGCCCCGTGGCGTTTGTGATATGAGAATCGTGTCGTCCGCGAAGAGGAAGGACGGTACACGTTCCCCTCCCAATCGAGGCGAATCATTATCACAATTCTCCATATAATCCGCAATATCATTAACAAATACGGAAAAAAGTGTGGGAGCCAGTACGCATCCCTGGCGTACTCCTCTTTTTATTGGGATTGGGTCTGTAAGTTCCCCATTTGGGCCCCACCTAACCTTAGCATAGTTCTCCTGGTGTAGGCCCATCACCAGTTTTAGGAGTTCCCCAGGGAGTCCCTGCCTTTCCAAGGATTTCCAAAGTAGGTCACGGGGTATCAGGTAAAATGCTGCTCGTAAATCCACAAAGGTCACATACAAGTGGCCTCTGCGGATAATAACGTATTTCCAATACAAGCAGCATAGCCTTAATACCTGGTCTATTGTCCCAGTTTTTTCCCTAAACCCCGCCTGGTATTTTGATAAAACTAGTTCTTCGTCTAACCATGTATTTATACGATTTAAGATATGCCTGGCATATATCTTTTGGGTTATATCTAAAAGACTAATGGGGCGATAGTTTGCTGGATCGCCTCTATCCCCCTTTTTAAAAATAGTGATCATTTCTGCTCCTTCCCAGGTATCTGGGATTTGGTCACCAGCCGGAATAGCATTGAATAAATGATTTACATATGGAGCCCAGACATCAGTGTTATGCAAGAACAGATCGCCTGGGACTTTATCAAGACCGGGTGCCTTCCCTTGTTTAATTGAAGCAAGTGCTTGTTCCGTTTCATGTAGGTCAAAGACTACCAATGGGTATGAATTCACTGGCTGCATTAGGGTCGGTTCTCCCAGTGAAGTCACGTCAGTGATTTTAGCTGCATACAACGTTGTAAAGTGTTTTATCCATGTGGCTTCGTCCAAGAAGACCTCTCTGGAACCCTTCTCACGTTTGTTCCCCTTAGCCACTAGTTCCCAGAAGTGCCTCTGGTCCTTATTTTTGGCTGCTTGTAGCATGCTAAACCATAGTTCCTCATCCCAGGAGGATTTTGCTTTTACCAATAAACTATTATATGATTTCCTTTTATCTTTAATTTCCTCTGGACTTTTTCTTTTAACTGCCTCAATCAAAGCTGTTTTGGCAGCACGGCATTTCTTGTTATACCATGGTTTCCCGACTGGTTTCGCATTTGTTATACCAGTCCCTTTTTTTGGTCTTTTTGTTAAAAGGTCTAACAATTGGCTAAAGAGGAGCTTGTGTAAGTTGATGAATTTCCCAGGTTCACATCTTAACGGGCAATAAGATTCAAATGTATTTACAAAGGTAAGATAAATATTGGATAAGAGATCCTCTTTTTCCAATACATATGCCCATTTGACAGCCCTTCGATTATTACTGACTATGATGTTATCTAGTATAGGCATCTGAACTTGTGTATCACCTTCCTCTGTATTACCCATCCCCTTTAGTAAGCTTGTGCAAAAACTAGTTTCCAGAGGGTTGTGGTCGCTGTCAAATCTCTCCTTGACTTTTAAATCGATTGTATATGGCCACAAATCAAAAGAAATAATGACGTAATCTAAATTACTTTTGTAGTCTCGCCTCTTGAAGGTGGGGACTTTTGGGCTGTCAGATGGCATACGCCCATTGCAAGCCCTCAGACCATGATTTGTTAATAACCTAGTGATCTGAAGGGCTAGTGTAGTCCCAGCTACAGTTCCGTTTTCAATCAGGAGAGGTATCTTATTGGCCATGTCCTCGTCTTCAAACAAGTTGACCATACCCGTGATAGGTTCATAATTACAATTCAGGTCCCCACATAGGATTACACTTGCATCTGACTCTAAGGTGTCAAAAAAAACCTCCAATTTTTCAATGCATGGCGACACCTTGTGGGATGAATGAGGACTATTATACACATTTATGAGGTTAATTACCCTTTTGTCCTCAGTAATTATTTCCAGACCAAGGATATCTAAAGAATTGGTATTTAAAATTTTTATACCAATGTTAATAGATACACTGATCCATATTAGTAGGCCTCCTGAGGCTCGACCTCTAGTTGAAGGCACGGCCTCAATTTGGTATGTTTTGTATCCCACTCTATGGACCGGGTCCGTGGCCCATGTCTCCTGTAACATACAAATGTCAAAGGTGTTCACATAATTATTCCAATCAGGATCACATAGTTTTGCACGCACCCCCGCTACGTTCCATGAAACTAATGTAGCTAATGTAGCGTTTTACCCACAATTGCCCACTAGCATAAAAGAAGACGGGCTGCTGTTAGCCCCAACCTCAATTGCAACGACGGTGTTTTCCGCCATCAGTGAACTACTTCCTTCTACCTCCTTGACTCCATCAGTGTTACGGTTAATTACACATCCGCCACCTCCGCCCCTGTTCAATAAACTTCAATCACATTCCTCCAGACCACTGAATACATCAAACCTATTCGATGTTTCCAGCGGCGTGAATGGTAATAGGTGAGCCATTCCTCTGTATTCGCTTGTGATGTGTCTCGGGTGTACGGTGTTCCACCCAGATGAAACAGAGGTTGGAACTGGTTGGTACATATGAATAGGGTTCCTAGCTTGCTCCATATTGGAAAAATAATTGTCGAAGAGGGCTTTACTAGTTGCCAATTGGTGTGGAAGTACTATTGATCTTGGATAAAAGTAGGTTAGAGGTCGCGGTATAATACAATTAATCTCATTGCCGTGTGGCCAAGACAGTATGTATTGTACTGCGTTTTTGTCTCTAAAATTTACCACAACCACATCACCCCCAATGTCCTTAGGTCTTCCACCTAACCAGGGCAAACGTCGAACGTGTATTATTTCACCATTAATATTACTGGCTATTGGTCTATGTGAAGATAGCCAGTGCATGATCTTATTCTTAAGTTGAAAGAGACCTTCCCGCTTGTTTCCAGCTAGTTCAGGTACCCCAGTGAGTACCACCACATAAGGTACGGCTTCTGGCGGGAGTTCTGTAGGTGGTCTCCTGCCTAGGGCTCCTCTTGTATATCTTGCTTCGTCCGCCTCCATTCTTAGCTGCCCATTAAATGAGTTACCCAATCCCCTTACCAAGTTATTGTCAACCACAGTATCCGGAATACAATTCAGGGTGGCAGCTAATACTGGTGCTGGTGTTTTAGTCTGAGTTGATTTGGGATTGGGGTGATGTTTGGGTGCAGATGAAATACTTATAGGCTTATTTTTAGTTGCAGCTGGTATGACTGTTTTCTGATTATTACAAGTGGTGGTAGTGGATGTTGTTACCACAACGACGTCAGATGAAGGAATATGCGCCGATGTAGATACTTGGCTGGGGATTGTTACTATTGTTGGACCTTTGATTCCTGTGGTCCTAGAGGAGGTACTTTGTGTAGCCAGGTCTGCCTCTATTCTTTCCAGTCTTAACTCCACTCCTTTTAATCTTTCAACTATGGCCAGCGTGTAGCTCCTCACAATTAATACTATGTTGTCTAACAGATTGCTAGAGGAAGTAAGTAATGGCTTTTCTACATTTGGAGCATGTTCAGTGTTACTCTCAGAGACCAAATAAAGAGTAGATAATGGAGGTGCTGGATGATTTGACATTGATTCTGCAGCTTTATTCACGACTACAATTCCTGTACCTTCAGTACAAATGGGGTTAGATTTCCTCCCAAACTCAGAATGGCTCAACTTTGGTTTGGTTGGATCCAATCTGTGACGTCTCTTTTTAGTGGGTGGTGGACCATGGATTTTATATGGTAATGGCCTCGATGTTTTCCCTCTTACTATCTTCCCTGGCCTAACTGTAGGTGATATTATGATCTTTGATACATTGGTAGTGCCAGAGGGATCAAGAGAGATAGTAGCTGAATCAGTTTGTGTAGAGTCAATAGAGGGTGCTAGGCACTCCCTTAGCAATAAAGGCACACTGTCCCCCGTTGGTGTAACGACCATAGTGTCAACACTCGGATCTTTATATGCTGTAGTATCGGGAATAGGCTCAGACAGTGCCCTATTCTTGATTCGTTCAATGGAACGGCGTCGGTCAGCCCGGCGCTCAGCTAATGAAAGGTCTTTAGTTCCCTCAAAAGTGGCTTTAGAGAAGTAATTGTCTAAAGTGCCATTCACCAAGCCCCCTGTTTTATCTGAGGCAATGGCAGAGGGAGAACTACGCGCAGTGGTAGACATTGGAATAAGTGCCAATGAGAATGAGATTTGCACGACTTACTTTAATATAGTTCCACAGTCAGGGGGTATGGCCCAGCCCAGCCTCTTCTGGCCTCTGAGGGCCTAAGAGGGCCCGCCCTTTGCCCGGGCTACGCTCCGCATCCCGCTCGCGTCCCGCGAGGCGTTTCCTCACTTGGTTTAATCTGAGGGAGGGCGGTGGGGGGCGGGGCACGCAGGGGGCGCTGACCGGATGTAGAATGGTCTCGCAGGGACTCTTGGTAGAGTGAGTCCCTGCCGCGCACCTCCCCTGCAGCCTCTCGTACCTCTGATGACAGCCGGCAAGGACGAGGCAGACAGGCAGCGTTGATGGACGGGCTCCCTGCGCAGCGGCTCCCGCGGAGCGGAGCAGCCAGAAGTAGCGTCGCAGAAGGTACGGGCAGAAGCAAGCAGAATGTCCTCGTAAGGTCCCAGGGGTAGGCTAGGGGTCACGCAGGTATCCGGCTCTGGGCTCCTTTTCTCCTGTTGCCGGTGGGGGGCGGGGCATGCAGGGGGCGCTGACCGGATGTAGAATGGTCTCGCAGGGACTCTTGGTAGAGTGAGTCCCTGCCGCGCACCTCCCCTGCAGCCTCTCGCACCTCTGATGACAGCCAGCAAGGACGAGGCAGACAGGCAGCGTTGATGGACGGGCTCCCTGCGCAGCGGCTCCCGTGGAGCGGGAGCGGCCAGAAGTAGTGTCGCAGAAGGTACGGGCAGAAGCAAGCAGAATGTCCTCGTAAGGTCCCAGGGGTAGGCTAACAGAATGTCCTCGTAAGGTCCCAGGGGTAGGCTAGGGGTCACTGCACCTTCACAATCAAGATCAGGTACCCACATTTTTGTCCCAAATAGGACCTCATATGGAGTGACCCCCCTAGAGAACTTCTTGGCATATTGTTAAGGGCCCTCTGGGCTCCATACAGATGTTTTACCCAGCTCTAACCCGTGCCTAATACTCTAGCTGTTAAAGACTGCTTTAAGTCTCTGTTCTTCCTCTCCACGACCAAATTTCCCTCAGGATGGTACGGAGAGGAAACCGCAATGCTACACCCAATCCTCGCACGCCCTCCTTGTAAGCTCGAGAGCTAAACGGATGTATGTCGTTACAACGCGATGTTTTACATCGCAGTACTTTACGATGCATGTTTCACAACGCAAGTCGTTACCACGACTTGCGTTGTTGGGGACTGGATAGTGAATAGTTTAATTTACTATTCCAACTCCAGTCCCCGTGGATAGTAGGGAAGGAGTTGGATAGTAAATTAAACTATTTACTATCCTGGAGCGCCCCCCAGTGCAATTAGTTGTTACAACTTGTGTTGTAAAAGTTGCGTCGTAAGGGAACTGCGGTGTAACATCCGCGTTGTAAAGGATGTTCTCGAGCTAAACGCAGGGCCCTGGTCAGAATGTATTGTGCCAATGCGTATGTCCCTATGAAGACTCGCAGATCTTTTATAACAGTTTGAGCACTAGCCGAGCGCTGGGGCCAAACCCAAAAGAATCTAGAGCAGGAATCCACTGCAACTATGATACATCTGTAAGCCCCATCTCTTTTTGAGGGGCTGCAGTGGTCTAGGTAAACACACACTAATAGTTTGTTAGATATTAACAATGGTGTCTGCGTTGGACGTGCTACGGTGGATTCTTTCATCTGCTGGCAGATGTCACAGTCTGCTTTGTTAATCCAGGCCACCAATAGCGTTGTTTCAGCAAAGAAACAGTCGGCGTAACACCTCCATGTGCAGAACCTATACCCTTGTGTGCTGCTAGAATTAAACCTAACCTATGATCCATGCTTGGAGTTACTCCATCCCCCACCCCAGGAATCGGAGCAAGCGGAAAGTTATTTGCATCTAACTTGTAGGAGTACTTGAGTGGAAACTTTTTCGGTAGTGCTTTACTGTCTTTGCGTGAAGCTATAACAACTACCATAATCTCACCATCTAGTCTCATTTTAGAATGAGTGATTGTAGCTACGGAAGCCGTACGTACAACCCCCTTTGCGGCTTCATCAGCCAAGGAATTCCCTTCAACTTGAACGCCATCACGCTGATGACTAAGTATATGTATCATATCAGCCCTTGGTAGATCCGATTTCAACTTTACTACCTGTTCCCATATCATTTAATGCTGAATTGTGCCACCTTTTGCATCTTTGAACCCATTTTAAACCCAGTACTGCAAGTATTCATTATATGATTGGACACAGTAAAAAGAATCACACACAATTAGTGTGGGGAATTCTCGATCCGTATTTACAAGTGCCAGTATCAGTGCTTTTAATTCTGCCAACTGTGCTGTGCAATCTCCTAGAGATTGTATTTTAGTGCAAATTGGATGGAACTTTCCATCCCGCATGTGACCTTTAACAATTGCACACGCTGCGCTATATTGTTGCTTACTCCCTTTGGCCGGTTGAGCAGATCCATCAGTGTAAATAATATATTTATAATGATCCAGAGGCCTTATTTCATTTGGTAGAGGATATATTTCTTTGTATTGTAGGAATGCTTGTGTCTTTAAATTTGGGACGGACCTGTATTCTACATCTGTTACAGTAAGAGAATTAGCCCATTGTATCCATCTCGGATGTAAAGCTTTAGCGTAAGGGACGCTTGCTTTTGTCGCAGCCTCTAAGGCTGGAATCGGAGTCACTACTTTTACTTGTTTACCTTGAGCCAGTGCTCTTTCTCTCACTACAACAGTCTGTACTGCTGTTAGAATTTTTTCTATAGATGCAAAGTGCAGCTCAGCATTTGTGTACACATGTGATTTGTATGTACTTGGTACTGTTTCACCTTCGTTATATGTCAGATAGATGTACCCAGAGATACCCGCTATTCTACAGTTCAACAGGTTGCGTACGTTTACGCATGTCTGTAAATGGAAGCTATCATGTAAGCTTGTAAGGAACGAAGTGTATCTGTGTGTTCCTGTGTCCAATGTCTTACTGAAAAATCAGGTTTGATTAAGTCGTAGAGAGGTTTTACTCTTTCTGCGTAATCCAAAATGTATTTTCTACTAAAAATTAGGAATGCCATTATTGATTGTAGATTATTTAATGATTTTGAAAGTGGGAGCAGCGCACATTTTTTAAAATAAATTGGCTGTCAGGCTTTTTCCTTCACTTGAAAGCTCATATACTAAAAACAGGACACTGAGGTGGGCGTTTTTAGATTTTTTAAATTTGAATTTGTAGCCCTCAGATGCAAATCCCAAAATTATGGTATTCTCTCTGTTCAAGTGTTCCTCCAGGTCATCGCCCGTCAGATAAATATCATCCACATAGGACAATGCCTCTTCATCTAATTTTTTAGGTAACTCTGTTACCCTGTCTGAAAACAACCCCGGGCTGTTCTTATACCCTTGGGGGAGTCGACAAAATTGAAGTGGGACCCTAGCGATGAGAATGTTCTTAGATAACTGCTTTCATGTGCTATTTTTTGGCAAAAATATCCATTTGAGATATCTAGAGTTGTTTCATATATTTTCCGCACAATGTTATTTATTAATGCAGCACTGTGTGCATTTTGAACTGCAAAAGTCTTAGTGCAAGTGTTTAAATGTCTGTAATGTAAAACTAGACGATATGTATTTTCAGGTTTCAAGCAAGCACTTCTAGGCCTCATGAATGTAAAGCACATGGCCCACCCCCGCATGTTATATTAATAGTTATGTCCTATTTTATTCAGTTTTCAGTGTAATACGACGGTGACCTGATGAAGGCGATAACGCCGAAACGCGCGTAGTCCAATCTACCACTTTGCCTCCATCAACTTCAGTCTATATTTTGTTTGTACTGTCTTCTATTTTTTGTATAATGAATGTTTGATTGAATATCAATTTTTTATATGAATCCTTAGTCATGATATATACTATGTAATTTAAATATAGAATCAAAAACAAAGAAAATATTGAAAATATCATCACTAAATAAAATGACATGAATATTTGAATATTTTGACTTTACACAATTGGTTTATGGGTTATAATTTTGGCTAATCAAGTAGGGGGTAACACTTAGGTTTTACAGACATAGAATTGCTTCTGTCAATAGTTTGATTGACTAAGCTATAGACCTTTACCTATAATGTATCAGTGAGCTCACAGTGCCACTAGAATCTCCTCTTATCGGGAAGAGAATAGACTCTGGCAACCTCGGAACATGGGTAAACAAAACTGGGTCGCTGAAGCGTTCCTAGAGAGGGGGTGGTGTTTGTCTGGCGTGACCGAGGGTGTAGATGTAACACCTTTGGGCATCCATTATGTTGGATGTATTTGCCTCACACACCCATATGGGTGTCATGCTTCATAATCGGCGGTTGCTCCTCGTTGGGGAGGCGGTGCAATCCCCAACGGGCTCACCTCAAAGAGGGGCTCTTTGGCGGAGATCTTTTGTATCCAACAGCCTTATGGTGAAGTGCGGGTGTGTGGGTAACGAGGCAAGTAGCCTAGGGGGTGATTTAAAATGTAGGGGGAATGCCGGAAACTATTTTATTCTGGGGGTATCCCGCTGCAGTTAAAAGCGTGAAGCTAACTCGCTAGGAGCCAACCAGTTAAGTGAATTGGCCCTAGATGAGCTTAGGAGGAGAGTTGGTCAACATGTTTCTCGCAAAGGGATATTACCCACGATTCATCAGGACCTATCAGGTGTAGTGGATAAAGAAAATACTTAAAATAAACAGCATGCTACTGTCATGTGTCTGCCACCTTACGTGTGGGGGTCAGTTACCTCTGTGGTATAATCCTATGCCTAGATTGGAAAAAAGGAAAATATTACAGAGTCAATAGCATTAGATTCCATCTAAAAGACAGATATGATCAGTGCCAGATAACCATACAGTGTGTCATGCTGGTGGCATGGGACATTCACCTAGCTTGTATACAGCATACTTGTATTATAGCAACGTGCAGTGCTGGCAGCAAACCAGAATTCTAAATGTGAAATGATGCTGCCCATTTTAAAACAGTGTGAAAGTGCAGTAAATCTCTAAAATAGCAATAACAGCCTAGCATGAGGAACCACCAAGTTGTAATACATTTCTTATGGGTAGAAACTCATTTCTCATGGGTGACAAAACAACATCATATGAGAAGGTGCTTTACTCGGTATTTCACATGAAAAGGTGCTCAAAACAACATCATATGAAAAGGTGCTTCACTCGGTATGTGGAGTGTATTAACAAGCATCAACCCCACTCACCTAAAGGTCAGGGAAGATGTGCCACATGGGCATTCGGCGGGTTAGGTACCGCGGGGTTGAACCTTCAGGTTTGGCTAAGGAGGGAGGAGGAGGAGACGTGTAGTGCGTCAGAACAGGGCTGAAAAACAGGTAATGCTAGCCCATGTTCGAGACCGGGATAAAGTAAGTCCCGGTGTCTGAAAACACGGTTCCCCAGATATATAACGGGAAAAACCCTTACCTCATACTGCCCGTGTCCTTGCTGGTGCACCTACCCTACGCCACCGAGCACAGATGGGAGGTAACGCTCGGTGGTCGGTGCCATATTAGAGGGGAGAAGCCTCGTGGTGACGTAAAGCCCCGCCCCCTACAGAGGGTGTGATGGTACGTGTGTGTAACGCGACCGCCATCATGGAGTGGATAAATTCGGATCAATATCGATCAAGTAAAAGTCTATGTTGTGACGATGTGTACAAGATTCAGTTTTAGTTATTAAAATATAGTAGCATCTTGCTTTTATAATGCCTTTTAACAGTATGCCGCCGAGCACAGATAGGAGGTAACGCTCGGTGGTCGGTGTCATCATAGAGGGGAGAGGCCTCATAGTGACGTAAAGCCCCGCCCCCTGTACTGGGTGTGATGGTACGCCTGTGTAACGCGGCCGCCATCATGGAGTGGATAAATTAGGATAAATTTCGATCAAGTAATAGTCTATGTTGTGACGATGTGTACAATATTCTGTTCTTGTTGAAATATTGTAGCATATTGCTTATAGAAGGCCTTAAGACGGAGGGAGCAAAGTAAATGTTGTGGCCAAGTCGTGTGCCTAGTCTCGGTAGCGGCCATCATTGAGTATGTTCTTGTCTAATAGCTTGACGCAGATAACGTCAGGGATGGCAAAAATGCATTAGGTCAAGTTACAGGATGTAATACCACATACAGAATATTTCAAAATAATGTAACAACAACTGTGTACTAAAGTTACTCGGCATATATTGCTCATAAGGTGCATATAATATTATGAATCATAACAGTTGCGTCACACACCAGTATGTAATGGCACTAATTGGATCATAATAATAAGTGGTGTCAAAGGGAGTGCCAAGGAATATCCTCGTTCAGGCCCCTACTGTCAGAAGACAATCGGTGGACCCACCTTTGTTCTTTCCGAAACAGGGCTTGTTTTGGGCAGTTAGGGCTGGATTCCAACACAAGCCATTTAAGTGAGTCTGCAGTGTGATTCGACTCGACAAAGTGTTTACACATCTTGGTATGTGTCTTCTTACAACGGAAGTTGCTCCGGTGTTCAATAATGCGTGTTTTAACCGGGCGTGTTGTCATGCCAATGTATTGTAAGCCGCATGGACATATTAACATGTAGACACAGTGGGAGGTATTGCAATTTGTGTGTCCCCTGATTTCCCAATTGAAGGTATCAGTCAATTGTATAGTCTTGTGTACAGCTGTCAAAGTACAAACTCCACAAGACCCGCAGGGGTAGTGTCCCTTGACCGGAGGTAAATTCCACAAGGTCTGCTGTGTCACCTTCTTTAGTACTCTAGGTCTCGTGCTGATCAGGATGTCTTTGACATTTTGGGATCTTTTGAACGCAAATCTAGGTATTTCGAAATTCAGGTCGCCTGTGTTCAAAATATCCCAGTGCCTTTTGATTACTTTTTTGACATTATTAGACGCTGGAGTGAAGGTAGTGACACAAGTGATAGGTTGATTCTCTACAGGCGTCACCTCACGGTGTTCAAGTAAAGCCTCTCGATGGTTGTTCCTAGCTCGTTTTCGCGCTTTGGAGACTTCTTTTGTGGGGTATCCTCTGTCCAATAAATTCCTGGACAGGATTGATGATTCTTTCTTGTAATCTGAAAGATCAAATTGGCTGTCAGGCTTTTTCCTTCACTTGAAAGCTCATATACTAAAAACAGGACACTGAGGTGGGCGTTTTTAGATTTTTTAAATTTGAATTTGTAGCCCTCAGATGCAAATCCCAAAATTATGGTATTCTCTCTGTTCAAGTGTTCCTCCAGGTCATCGCCCGTCAGATAAATATCATCCACATAGGACAATGCCTCTTCATCTAATTTTTTAGGTAACTCTGTTACCCTGTCTGAAAACAACCCCGGGCTGTTCTTATACCCTTGGGGGAGTCGACAAAATTGAAGTGGGACCCTAGCGATGAGAATGTTCTTAGATAACTGCTTTCATGTGCTATTTTTTGGCAAAAATATCCATTTGAGATATCTAGAGTTGTTTCATATATTTTCCGCACAATGTTATTTATTAATGCAGCACTGTGTGCATTTTGAACTGCAAATGTCTTAGTGCAAGTGTTTAAATGTCTGTAATGTAAAACTAGACGATATGTATTTTCAGGTTTCAAGCAAGCACTTCTAGGCCTCATGAATGTAAAGCACATGGCCCACCCCCGCATGTTATATTAATAGTTATGTCCTGTTTTATTCAGTTTTCAGTGCAATACGACGGTGACCTGATGAAGGCGATAACGCCGAAACGCGCGTAGTCCAATCTACCACTTTGCCTCCATCAACTTCAGTCTATATTTTGTTTGTACTGTCTTCTATTTTTTGTATAATGAATGTTTGATTGAATATCAATTTTTTATATGAATCCTTAATCATGATATATACTATGTAATTTAAATATAGAATCAAAAACAAAGAAAATATTGAAAATATCATCACTAAATAAAATGACATGAATATTTGAATATTTTGACTTTACACAATTGGTTTATGGGTTATAATTTTGGCTAATCAAGTAGGGGGTAACACTTAGGTTTTACAGACATAGAATTGCTTCTGTCAATAGTTTGATTGACTAAGCTATAGACCTTTACCTATAATGTATCAGTGAGCTCACAGTGCCACTAGAATCTCCTCTTATCGGGAAGAGAATAGACTCTGGCAACCTCGGAACATGACAACCCTGATCCAGCAGGACCGTGGAAATAATATACAACTTTTTGCTCAGTCACTCGTGCTCACTTAGTTTGTCTCAGAGATACACAGAATAAACAGGCTGGGTATTTCAATAAGTATTTATTGAACAGTTGTTATTCTAGTTTAGAATAGATGAGCTACAACAACCATTAGACAGTAGCAGAGATATGTGATTAGCAGGACTATGAAAGTAAAGGGATGCTACAGTACTACCATTTTGCAGTAATCATGAATATATATAAGTACATAAAATATATGATTATACATGCGTACTCCTACGATGCCTCCCTAACTAGATGCACCTAAATGTACCTAGCCTCTGTGTAGGTGTAATGCTAAGAATCACTCTAGAATCAAGTCTACCCCATTACCTGAGAATTAGAGAACATGGGACCCCGTCCTGGTATCGAGATGGACACCCCACAAGGGATGTTAGACCACTGCGAGCTGGAGCATGCAGGAACCTCAGTATCTCTGGTCAGTGTGTCTGGGAAGTCACGGTCTCCTCTGTCTCTCTAAGCAAGACATGATGTATATATACCCATAGGGTACTCCAGGGGTCCTACCTTGCTGTGTTACTGTGTCGGCCTAAAGGAGGACGTCGGCCCTGAACTGTATACAAAGATATTATACAGGAGATGTCAGTCCTGCTGTTAGTCCTGCTGTGCTTCCAAGAAGCCTCATGCATAATGTATGAGATTCGAACTAGGGAAAACCCCGCGTTCTAAATGCAGTGTAGTATGTAGGTAAAAGGTCAGTGCCTAAGAAGCGTTATGTATGTAATGTAGGGAAGAATATAGGTGAAAGATTGTGATGTTACCTGCTCCTATATAAGGTACCTATATGGAATATAAGAGTCCAGATAAATTTCGATCACTGAATCTAATAAGGCATCTTTGAACTTTGCACTGCTTGGTGATGGCCTTTATATTAAGAGAAAGGAATAAATGAGAACTGTAGTGGAGTGACATCTTGTGAGCAAGAATTCAGTAATCCATGATGAAGTTTTTGATGTGTGTTATTTTGTGTGATTTTCTAAAGATGTCTATTAGGACACCTCCAATTTTGCCAACACAATGTATGTAGATGTTGCCAAATTAAGGTGGGGTGGCTTTGTGGCATGCAGTTTCAGAGTCTTCACTGAGCCATGTTTCTGCAATGACTGTGAGGTTTGGTGGGGTAGCTGAGAGAGGAGTGAATATGTTGAAGGGGTTTAGTTCATGGACATTGTGTTTCAGAGCAAGCATTTTATTTGGTCTGCCTCTTTCCTGTTGACGTGAGGATGCATTGAGAGGGGAAGTATAGCCTAGTATAGGTGGAAGAGCAAAGGCATATGACATATTGGAGTAGGTGGGTTTGGGGTTAGTCTAGTTGTAGCCTGAGATAGAGGACAGGTTGTTGGGTTTGACAATGTTGAGGTTCAGAGATTGGTGTGTAAGATTTTTGTGGGCGGTGGCAGTGTTGTAGCTGCTGTGTTGTATGTTACTTTGAATTGGGTGTGGAAGGCTATGGTGGATGGTGTGATCAGGGAACCTAATGAAATGCATTTGAGTGTGGGTGAGGCTGCTGCTCTCCCAATAACAGCCAGGCTTAGTGTCCAGGTATGGCTTTCATTTTAAAGATTTTAAGACCACAAGCAGTAAAGAGAATCATCTACTATTATAATCCAGTTGTCCATTCAGAGTGTGAAGTGACACATAGGGAACCATTCAGGGTATTCTGTCTTACAGACCCTGTATTATATGCTCAAAGATTACCATAGGCGCTAATATCATGCAAAACAACATAAAATGGAATGGCTTTTTACCATAATTTAAAAAAAAAAAAAGCCTCAGTGCACAGTGCAAAATTGCACCGCTGCATGTGGGCCATCACATAGGATAGTAAATGTACCTGAATATTTGTACAATAATCATTTGCCAGGATTTAGCATGAGCATACTGACAATCAGTTTAGAAAACGAATCAATGAAAAGGCCTGTAGAAAACAAAAACCCAAAGAAACAAAGGGAAGGAGAGCACAAATGAATGTCCCGGCAAGGGTCCAGAGGAATCCAAGTTCAAATCCCAGGATACAAAATCCTACACCGTCCCGCAGGTACCCCATGGTCCTGACGAATACCTGTTAATTTTACACATAGGTAGAAACATGTAAACCTTTTTAACCTACACCCTATGCATTTTTCACCGACAGCTCTCCTAATTGGGCAACAGGTGCCGTTTCCTACTTTTAATGATATCCGTTACACCCCAGAATAAACTACGTAAGTGGGTAGTACCGGATACTTTTAAAAACACTTAGTTTTCCCTTGCACATATAAAAGAAATAAGACCAGCTCCACTGTAATCAGGTGTCGCAGCACACCTGGATGGCACTCGGCTGTCCGGGTGGGACCCCGATGATGAAGCATGTCTCCAACTAGGTTGGTGAGTGAGGGGTCTTCTAAAGGACAAAGAACGTCCTTCCTGTGGATTATGGCTAACACACTGACTCGCCTCCACTGAGGCTAAGTCGATCCCTAAGGTGCAACTCCCTTATTGTTGTTTATCGATATACTCAAGGGGACAGGGAGTCCCACTCCTGCCTTTACTGGCAAATACCCTTTCTCTCTTTATTGTTGACCTAGTTGTAATTTTACTGACCAGAACTGAAACCCAGTATCTCACCCCTAGTCGGCTGACTAAATATGAGAGGATTCTTTGTGGTGCTGCAAATGTAAACATTACTCGATGTAACATATTGAATCCAGCTACCCTATTACCAGAGACATTGATTGCAGAAGCAAAGGGAGAGGTCGAGCATGACTGCATTGACCTGACCGAGTTTAGTACCAAACCACGTCCAGATATCAGAGAGATGCCCTTGCCTGTAGAAGATTATGAGCTGTTTGTAGATGGTTCATGTTTGAGACATGAGAATGGAGGCCTAAGTGCTGCCTATGCTGTAGTCACAGTATCTCGCGCTATAGAAGCATCTTATCTATTTGTTATAAAGTCTGCACAAGTAGCCGAATTGATTGCATTGGCAAGAGCCTGTAAAATTGGGAAAAACAAAAGAGTAACCGTATACACTGACAGTCAGTATGGTTACGGAGTTGTGCATGACTTCGGCCAATTGTGGCTGCAAAGAGAGTTCCTGACTTCTTCAGGTACTCCTATCAGAAATGGAAAAGTGGTACAGGAATTACTGGAAGCAATCCAGTTACCAAAGGAATTGGCAGTGGTCAAATGTGCTGCTCACAAATCTGGAAATGACAATGTGACAGTAGGTAATAATTATGCTGACCAACTAGCCCAACATTGTGCAAGACATCAATTGTCAGTCAATATAAAACTGGGGGGGAATGGAAGCAGCTGCCAACTTATGGTGTTTGAAGATGTGCCCACATGGGAGGAATTGAGAGAGTTGCAAGGTGCAGCAGGACAAAAGGAAAAGGGAAAATGGAGAAAGCTTGGTTGTCAACCGAGAAGCGAGGATGGTGTTATAGTTTGCCCTGATGGTATGCCTGTGTTGCCTAACAGTTTGCTTGCTCATATGGCCAGATTAATACATGGAGATACACACATTGGTAGGGATGCCATGGTTCGTGTTTTTAAGCAAACATGGTTCAATCCGAAGTTCAGGAAAGTAGCAGAGTCACTCTGCCAGAGGTGCCTGACATGTCATCAATACAATGCTTGAAAGAAAACAGTAGTTGAGATAGGAAAAATTGGGAAATCAGGAGGTCCTTTTGCAAGATTATAGATTGACTTCATTCAGCTACCCCTTTGTAGAGGAATGAGATATGTCCTTGTCATTGTTTGCCTATTTTCAAAGTGGGTAGAGGCTTACCCGGCCAAGAAGAATGATGCCATCACTGTAGCCAAGTTGTTACTGCGAGAACTAATACCTAGGTACGGGGTCCCAGTCACAATTGAATCAGACAGAGGGGGGCATTTTCAGAATGAAATAATTGGTCAGATCTGTGAAGCATTCAAAATCACACAAAAACTGCACTGTGCATATCGTCCAGAGGCTTCCGGAGTGGTGGAACAAATAAATGGCACTATCAAGTCGAGATTAGGGAAGATGTGTGAATCTACTGGCATGAACTGGATAGAGGCTTTACCTCTTGTCCTGATGGAAATCCGAAGTATTCCAGACCGAAATACAGGCCTGAGTCCCCATGAGATCCTGATGGGAAGAGTAATGAGACAAGCATGGGTACCAGGACACAAACTGATAAGCATTTCTGATGATTTGGTACTTGAGTACTGCAAGCAACTGGGTGACCAAGTGCGTTCTATTTCTCACCAGATTGGGGAAGATGCGGTCGCCAGTCCAGCAACTCCAGTCCATAAATTGATTCCAGGCGATTGGGTGGTACTCAAGAAACGCACTCGATCGAATTGCCTTGCACCGAAGTGGGGAAAGCCAAAGCAGGTGATCCTGGTGACCACGACAGCGGTGAAGTGTGCAGGAGTACCAAAGTGGATCCATGCCAGTCATACGAAGAAGGTAACCGAAGAAGAGAGAACTGACGCTGAAGGTTGTGCAGCTGAGGGGTCTCCAGATGTTGGTCCTGACGTAGCTGATGATGAACAACCGAGCACCAAGATGAATGGATCCCAGTAATCGACCTGACCGATGATCCAATAAGAACCAGGAGCCAGACATATGCAGACAGAGAGTGGGATAGTGAGGAAGAGACAGGAATAGAAGGAGACAATCAGATCATCGTAATCCATGTAAAATCTGATGAGGAGGAAGGTCAAATAGGGACAGAACAAGTTATTGACACACCTCCAAGAACTCCTGAAATTGAAAAGGGACAGACAGAAATTAGGGCGAAAGTTCAAGCGGAAGAAAATCAAAGGTTCGAAGTGCTTGAACAGGATCAGATAGAAATAGACAAATGTGTTCAGGATACAGGAAACGAAACATCAAAAAGTCAAATTCAGTATACACCTAAACAAGGACAGCTTAGCAACCAGGCAGAAGAAACTGAAACAAGACCTGGGACTAGTCAGATAGAAAGTGAAAAGGAGACAGAAGCAGAAGTGCCACAACTGATCGAAAACAAAAGAGCATTAGAAGAAAGCCCAACAACAGTGCCAGTTAAAAGACTCAAGAAAAAGAAAAATACAGAACCAAGGTACATCAAAAGACTGAGACTGAAAACAGTAGAGGAGAAGCTTGAGCAAATCAAACAAGCTTCCAATAAAACAGAGCCACCTGGAGAAAGCACTAAGCGAAGAAGTGCCCGAATAAAAAGACTGAACAAAAAGTATCAGGATCCTGAATGGACTTACCTGGTGTTGGAGGAATTTGAGGATCTTGAGATAAGTGACGAAAGTGACGAAGAACAGACTACTGACCAGTCTGCCGAAGAAGACGAACCAACCTGAAATTGCCCAGTGTAAGCTACCTGTGCAAAGTTACAAAGAGGGGTTGAAAAGCTTCTTTTGAGCGAAAAATGTCTGATTCAAATGTGAATGGAGGACCGAGATGAAGTTGTTGTAAAACATGCTGCCAAGTATGTTTATGTAGTGTAGCACTGATCCTTTGGATAGGACTACCAATCACACTTCCTTCTATGATGAGCAAGAACCCAAGTCTGTACCCAAATAATATTTTAACTGACGACACTATAGAATCACATACTAGAAAGACACCATGAAGAGTAGACTCGCTGGACAAACCACTTAGTCTAAAACGAAGACAATTAAACTTAGAAGCACCAGATGAGGAAGGATTACACTTTAACAAAATTAAGAACAAGACGCATTTAAATGTTTTCGCAAACCTGTTATTGCATTATGTAGAAACTATGGAAATAGACGACTGTTATGTCTGCATGAAGTTACCTACTTCTGTAGCTGAAGGTGTGACTTATCATCACCTGCCCTTAACCTATGGAATTTCTTGTAGTATCTTAGCTAGCTTATTTTATAAAAGAGGACCTTTACAGTATTACTATTCAAACTCTGACGTGACATTTTCTGAACTCCCTGTTCGACGAAACCTGAACCCTGTACAGACGACTAGGGATGTAGCTAAATTCATGAGTGATTATTTTCTAACTGTAGGAAAAATTAATATAGATGATGCACATAAAAATAACCTTACCTGTTATTTACATGAGAAGGAAAAAGAATTCCTGGACATGGTAGAGAAAAGAAGTGAGAGTTTCCAAAGGAAAGCCAAAGACAGGAACCATAAAGTTCCTAAATGGGCAGAAAATATAGGGAGCACCTCAAATAGTGGAGCAAACGCTGCTATGCTCCTTGATTTCGAAAAGAAGGGGAAGCTCTGTCTAAAAAGGGAAATGACTAGTTATTATAACAATATTTTCATTGGTTCCAGTGAATGCGAACATAATTACAAGGTAATTGGAGGGTGGGGTTTCAAAGATGGGACAGAGCCGGTGTTTCCTGGAATTTATTTTATTTGTGGGAACAAGGCTTACTTCAAATTACCCGACCATTGGTACGGGAGTTGCTATTTTGGTATTGTCTTCCCGAAGATATACCATGTGGGGAAAATCACTGGAAGCGCTGAAGAAACAAATAAATTAGTACGCATTAAAAGAGAAACTGTTGGTGAGATTGTAGGAGATATTTTTAGTGCAATAATACCTGCAGTGGGAGTGGTTCTGAATTCGAACAAAATTTGCAAACTGTCAACAGTAGTAGATCGGTTATCTACTGACACTGCTGGAGGTTTCCTGATGGTCAATACCGAAATGGTTGCGATAAGATCAATGGTTTTACAGAACCGACTTGCCCTTGATACTCTATTAGCGAAATAGGCGGAGTCTGCAGAATGTTGAAAGCGCAACATTGTTGCACTTACATACCTGATAAAAGTGTGGGAATCCAAAGGTATGTAAGGAACATTACAAATTTGGAAAAGGAACTTGAACCACTGGAGGTTGACAGTGCCTGGAAGAGACTTACTGATGGTCTCACCGCTGTAGGTCATTGGTTTGGACTTTGGAGTTTGGATCACTTTTGGATTTGAGATTTTACAAGTAAGTTGGTGTTGTTTGTTTGGGGCACTGCAGTTGCTGCAACTACAATTTAAAAACTTTTTTCACAACCTAAAAAAAATATATATATTGTGGTTACCCACAGTATCCAGTAGGCCCAGGGTTAGTCATGGGTGCATGATACAACTGTTTCTGTGATTTTTTTAACTTAAATCTCATTTATGTCATGGAATTTTAGCTCACTGTTATATGTTGGATTTTTTAATTTTTTATTTTGGCGTGCCTGCAAAGCCTCACTAGCCGGTAGGCCCAGGGGTAGTGAGTGGTGCAAAGATTTGTTTTTCTTCATTTGTTGTTTGTCCATGATGTGTTTTTTTTCCTCTCTCCACAAGACTTTCACAAAAAACCCCATTCCCATCCAATTTTCAAACCCTAACCCTCTTCCCCCGGGCTGTGTGGTTTTTCATTGAGGTGTGACTAAATGACAACAATAAATTCCACACACTTGCTGGGGAGGATAAGGTCAAAGCAACAGAAAAATCATTCTAATCAGAATTTCATGTGTGCCATCGTGGATTGATCATCAACAACATCCTCCTCCTACACGCGACAAATCGAATGCTTAATGCTTACGTTGCTTTGTCCTTTGCCTTAATACTATTTCTTATAGTAGCCATACTCCACGCAACTAGTACTTAGTTATCTTTTGAATACTTTAGCACTGCTTAGGCTACAATTTTTGGCACTGTTCTCTACCGTACTATCTATCGTACTGTTTCTAATGCTACGCTCAGGCCACTCAATGTTTCATTTCCTTTTTTTCATATGCTGCTACTGCCAGTGTGTACCACTACTACTACCAGTGATGGAGCAAGATTTCGCACGTTATGCGACTTGCTCGTACTCATGAACCGCGAATAACTATAATATATTAATTCAACCTGTTTGTCTTACTAATTTCCCCTTTATTCTGACATTTGGGGTATCCGAGAGATGCTTGCTTATGTGTGTATTAACCTTAACAACGCTTGTCATTAAAAATGGCCGCTGTTTGGCGGGGTTTCGTCTGCGCATGCGTCGGTCACACTCACGTGACGTGACGTACTCGCAGTTCTGGTGGGAATCTTTTGCACTTGCGCACTAGCATTAAGATGGCCGCTTTGTGTTCTCACATGCCGAAGCTTGCGCTGCTGCTTTTTTGCTACTGTCTGTATGCATCTAATACTAATGCTATAGTTATTATAAAGTAAGGGGTATAGAGTAGCTATTCATGGTATACAGTGTATTCATTTTTTCTTGTATTTCTAATTTGTTCTCGCTTACTTTTCATGTATCATAATTCATGGGCCTGAGAGGGAAGAAAACCCCATCTTAGAAGTCCCTACTGCGCATGTCACCCTGGCAGAGGGAAGAAAACCTTGAACAGTGAAACTCAGCCAGCTGGCAGCCACAGCTAAGATGCTCCTGAGAGAGTGACCTACGACCCAGCAGAAAGAAGCTGAACTGTCCTGCAAAAGATACATTTGTACATGTTCCATTGTATTCGGTAAAACTTCTCATGGGAACCCCAAATTCAATAGGCGGTCCCAGACCATGTAAATGTGAGCTTGTAGAAGTGAAATGTGATTGGTGTGTTGACCTATCCTACTTATGGACCAATCGGAATTGGGGATTCTGACACTTGCAACATTTGGGGGGTGGTACACTGACCCGTAAACAGTATAACTAGCCTAGGTTTAGCTAGAGAATTTGTCCGACTTGTCCGAATAGCTGACCTGTCACTGACCCAACGCACTCAATAGGTGATTTGATATAGAGGGCTGCGGAGCACTCTGTCCGAAATTTCCATAAACTCAAGGGTTTGTTGAGAAACCTTAAGGGCTGGCGGAGCATTTTTCTGGGGAGTTCGATAACCCAATCGGGGTTCTGACTGATAGCTGCAGAGAGGGTGGAGCGCAGGCGTTGCTTCCAAACTGCGGGTGCTGGTCGTGCCTTGGTGGTCCTGTCCTGATCCTAATCTGGGTTTCCTGTCCTGTCCTGGGGTGTCCATTCTGCACCTGCTGTCCTACTGGTGACTGTCCTTTCTTGTGATTCCTCCTGTCCTTAACTGACCCGTGGCCAAGGTTGGTCTTCACACCACTTTAGGTAAATATAGTGCTGAAAGTCTACTCTGCACCTTCTATATTTTCCTTTCTTTTGCTTTAATAAAGTCATACTCTTGCAAAATTGATTTTCCATGCTTTTCGCATCTCTAAATGAACAAGTCATACCTAAAATTGTCGTCCTTCTAGCATGTTTCATTTTCTTACCCATCCTTAGTACATTCCTTTTCAGTTCATGATACATAGATGTTCCTTGTCCTTACCCATTGTTTAGTCGATTCAAGTAATTGCACCGGTTTATTAGTATGGTCTATTTGCATTTTACCTATAGTTTCCTCTTTATGGGGAAATATTTCACTGTGAAATTCTAGTATGCTCTTTATTCGCCCCGTCTTTTAGTCTCTCCATACTAAGTCTAAATTCTGAAACTGCTGCCTAGCATGTTCCCTGTTCTTACCTCCCTTTAGATTCACAAATGGTTGGTTTTATTTGCTTCCTTTATGGATACGTGCTCTTTGTAATTCTGGTTATTGATTGCTTGCTCGTTGTAAACCTCATGTTTTCTGAGCTTGATGAATTTTAGATAAAGATTTTCGAAACTTCTTGAGTTTGTGGTTATTATAAAAGTACAAATAGAATATATAAAGTATAAATATTTTGGGGTCTGCCTTTCTTTTACAGCTAGCTCCCTGATCCATTGTGATCTTAGGTACCCGTAACGGTGGAATGGTAAGTCGAGTACACCGGAAATAAATAGGAAGGAACAAGGGTTACTGATAGTAGTGTGTATGGTCGCCCGATTAATGAATAGTGTATTATTGAATTTTATGGGCCCGATATGTATATGGTAAAATTGTTGGTCGGGTGACCTGCGCGCTCTATCACCAGCACAACGATGATATTTCAACAATCCAGGATTCAAGTCAACACCCAACCTTAATCGCCATTTGCCATGCAGCCAGCCCTGTGCCTAGCCCTATTCTCAAACACGAATCACAGGTAAGATACGCATTTTGGGGAGGTAGAATAATGGGCTAGGACTCGGAGGAGAGGAGAGACTGACAGTGTCACAGTAGTACTAGTAAAGTACTAGTAGGGCAATTGAATTCACTAACTCTGTTAGTGGCACTTTTGTACATGTTTGGACGTTTAGATAATTCATGCTGGTAAGTTTGAAGAAAGCAAACGTACACTAACCCCCGCCCACCACCACACAAAATAAAATGAACGCGTATACTATGTTTAAGTATGTAAAATAAATTAATATATTTGCCCTAACAAAAATAAACTAACCCAACCCACCCCCCTACCTAACCCCAACCAATGTCCAAATGTCCTTCAAGTCCCTTTCCCCAACGCCCAATTCCCACTCTCCCAACAGTCTTTAAAAAAGCGGCGGTGTCCTCTGAGTCCTGTGGACAGGTCCCGCACCTCTTTGCGGAGGTCCCGGAGCTGGCGCTGTTGCTTCTTTGCCAATCGCTCCAGGTAGTCCACTCGCTTTCGAAGGTGGCGCAGACGTGCCATCCAGGCTCTGGGGGGCAGCTGATGTTTTTGCTGCTGTGCGGAGGCGGAGGGAGGCTGTCGGGCCACGCCACCGTTTAGCTGGAGGCTGCTGGCTGCTGGCTGGTGGACCCGAGGGCACTGGAGGAGGATGCAGTAGTTGCCGTCTCCTCCTGCTCCCGAGCCCACAGCCGCCGATATCCAGCGCAAATGGCCTCCAGCTTACGTGCCCTGGCCCGGACAGCCATCTACTTGTGGGTGAGCTTTTTTGGAGCATCTATGAAGAAAGAAAGAAAAATACTGTAGCCAATAGTCTTTAACATTAAGTCAAAATAATTCAACAGAAAGTTGTCTCACAGTAACACTAGCAACTTGCAAGCACAGTATAACATTTTGGCATGTATCTTTCCGCAGTCTTTGTAGGCCTGTGACATTAGTGGGAGTTTCAGGAATTCTACAAGCAGCACTATGAACTCATTACTACATAGTCAGAGAGTCAGAGATTACACCAGTCTTCTTCTTTTTTTCTCTTGTTTTGCAAAAGAAATTACTTGTACGTGAACTTGTGGTAGCCGTCATAATGCCAGCTCACTCAGCTTGCACCCAAGAAAAACAGACACAAGCCATGATGACGCAGACTCGCATTACTTTAAGCAGTATATGCAGGTGGGGATAGGAAGCTCTTACTTTTCTATAGGTGTGGCACTGGCCATACTCGGTTACATCAAGGACTACTGCTCAATGTAATTTATATTTTGCACTGCCGTCCCGGGCCTTGACTACTACAAAAAGAAAATTAAGATAATTGATTTCTGATCATATATCCTGCCGATCACATGATCTTTGCTTATATGATGGATGACTTTAGGTGCTTTGTTTTGATAGATTGAGTGAACAACAGCAATAGTCCACCCATGACACAGCTGAAAGAAAATTATTAACATAGGGAGTGAGTGTGGTACCCATAATTGCGGGAGGAAGTGACTTGACTTGATATAATGTCAACTATACAATACATACACAATATATGCTGTGCTTGCAAAGTAAACTACTGTACTGTTAGTCAAGGGAGTATTTACATTTTATGAACAATCACAACTTCTAGTATTTGGATTTCCTCAGCTTTGCTACTCTGGCACGGACATGCTGTTGAAAGTAACACTGTTCATTCGCTGAGCGTCTGCTCTAATACATACACCTTTGCTATCTATGAGGAAGAAGAAGATACCATCCAGGCTTCCAAAATAAACGTCTATCATTCTTCTTAATGTCTCAACTTGTACCAAGTTTACTTTTTCTCAATGACCAACTAACACCCTTTTTATTTTATTTGGTAAACCACCGTCTTGACTTGCATTTGAGTTTGACCCAAATTATATATTGCAATGCACACCACACATGCATTTTCTGATTCACCCACACAGGCAATCATCTTTTCTTTCTCCTCCAACCATCCTTGCTTCAAGCAGCCATGCATCTGATTCCTTCTTATCAGCCACCTCTGCCTGCATTCAAAAACACGTATCATTCTTTACAGTCATAAATGTTACGACTCGCTCGTCCTTCCTTTCATCCTTCTGTCCCTTTTCGTTCTTCACATCCCTCAAGATCAACTGATATGACTTGCCTTCACGAAAAAAGTTTCCCAGCTGAGTTGAAGTCAAATAGAGGGGGCGATTGCTTACCCGAGAACTACCGCCGCTAATGCTATTACTAAGTCAAGGTTGACTGTCTTCTCCGTGATTGGCAAAAATGTAGTTCTAAATTAGTAACTGTTCTTAACAGTACAGTATACTTGTACTAGTGTACTGTCTACTGTACAGTACATCATACACTCTTTTGCGAGCCTACTCTAAAATGTCAATAAGTAAGGAGTATAATAACTTACCACCGTCCGCCGCTGCTGAGCCATCCCCCTCAGCTCCTCCTGGTGGCACTTATGGCGCCGCCGCATCCGCCCCTGGAGTGGACCCCTCAGCGCTGTTGGCCCCGGCACTGGTGGTGGGTAGTGCCGCATCCGATGTTGTGACGCCTAGAAAAAACCCATCATATTTTTAGATGCCATACACCACTCCCTATTTCGTCTCGTAATGGAAGAGAAAATGTTAAGTTATAACACTTAAACAATTTTTTATTATTGGGACTGAAAAAAAGTCATGGTTTTGGGGAGGGTGTTAACTTATATGCTTAGCCATAACATGCAACACTTTTTGGCACAACTGATGAATGCCTGCTTTTTAACGTGCAACATTTTTCTAATTACAGACAGAACCAACTACTCTTCATCACCACCAGGAGGACTTGAAGTTCAAACAAGGTGAGGGCTCCCAAGTCCCGCACAGTTACTTCTGACTGAGGTATGTGGAAAGTCGAACTGCACCTATCATCAACAATGTCTTATTTCTCTTGTCCATACTTCTGTATGTGCAGAATAGTCCCCGAAACACTAGCGGTATGGTATGTGCTACTATCAAATCAAAAAGCCAACTACTAGCTTATTCTTGGTTGACATTGACATTTTGTTGTTGGAAATTGTCAAAGCACTAACATTAAGAAGACTGGAATACACAGCAAGGGCAACCCAGACGACTGCACTCAGTGCCTCTAGAGCTATTGCTGGATCAGAGTCTTGTTTTGCCGACTGGGCAAGCTTAGCTACCTACACAGACTGACTCATAATAATAGTAAATAGTAGTAGCACAGAGAGTGATGGTAGAGAGGCAGGATAAGAATGTAGAAACAGTCTACAAGAAGGACAAAGACTATTTTGTAAAAAATAGAATTAGGAAACAGTTTGGAATGAATAGGAGCTGTAAAAGTTAGGGAAGTATAATTATATTAACAACAGAACAACTTATTGGGGCCAGCAGAAGAGGCTGCAGAGGACCGTTCCTGCCCACTTTCTTCCGCCGGAGTCTGGGGTGTACTTTTCTTGCCCCTGGGAGGTGCTGAATGTGAACATGAAATAAACACAAACATGGATGATTGTTTTTTTGAAATATTTGATTTCTTTGACCACAATCTAAAATTATCTCGGGGAAACAAATTACCAACAATTGCACTACATGTATTGACCTATCTGATCTGGTCAACTAGGAGGATACTAGTACAGTATTGCTGGATTCGCAGACCGTCTACTTGGAAAGTTATGTAAATCACTAACTAAACCAACAACAAAAAGGTTCTACTACGACTGCCAGCACTCAGCAGCACGCGAAGTGACAGACACAGTCCGTCATCATGATTGCAGACCACTAAAAATGTCCTACTACTAATAAGAAGTCATAATATACTCAACCTATCAATCCACCACTATCTCTTTTTCTTAGTGGCAGCAGGAGTACAAAGGAAGGACTAGACTTGAGTCTCTAGTCTCTGTAGGATTATGTAGTTCTGTAAAGTACTACACTCATACATATTCAGGCCAAATGAGAAATGAGCACAAAGTTGCAAACAAGTAAGCATAGTAGCAACGCCACTGAGGAGGCGAGCACCAGCAATGGTAGAAGCTATTTAAACATTATTTTACCTGTAATGAAATCGAATCAGCAGCATTCTTGCTCTTTTGGGAAAAACATATATTAGCAATATAACACGGTGCAGAAGAAAACAAAGTAGTTATTAAATAGCTACTCACCAAGGCCAGGGATCTCCACGCCTAGCAGGTCGAGCAGGTCCTGCTCCTGGTCGAGGAGGTCAGCCCACCGGTGCGCCGGACCCCTGACTCCCTACGCATGGCCCGGCACACCTTATCCCACAGCTGGCGACGCTCCCGGAGGCCATACCCTTGACCGGGCCTGCCCCCTGCTGCCACGGTCTTCGGGAAGTGGCGCAGTACATAAAATATAAGCGCGGCCACCTTCACCGTGCTGAAAAACTCCCTGGCCACTACATCCTCCCCCCTCAATCGCCCGCAAGGGAGCCGGGTATGGGTGCGGGACCCATCCGCTTGCTCTTCCGGGCTCCCTTTGCCATGGACCTGGACAGCTGAAAAAAAATAGGAAAGAATAGGGAAAAACTAAAGAAAAGAAAAGAGTTAAAAAAGTAGCTTTAAAGTAACCAAAAGTAGAAAAAAAAGGGAGGGGGTCTGACCTGTTTGTTGATTATCCTGCTTATCCGTTTCGTTATATATGCCCCACCTATGATGGTCCTGCCATGCATATCCTGTTAATAGTACTACCTTAGTGTTGGCGATGTTTAATGATGTGCGATGCGATCCTGTTTTTCCTCCTTTCAAAACAGAAAAACCAAACCTTTCTGATTCTGTGAACATGTTTTCTTCGGCTCTCCTGATTTATACATTGATATTGTGAGGGGTACCATGGCTTAGATCCTGATTTACATTGTTTTGATGTACTACCTCTGTACCTTGATTCACAGTATCGTATGCCGGATTTTGATTGTACCTATGCAAATGTCAATAAAGGTTTTTGAAAAAAAAAAAAAAAAAAAAAAAAAAAGTAGAAAAAAAACCACAAAATATAGATGTGGAAAAAGAGAGGGATAGATAATGAGTAAAAAAAGATCCCAAAAAAGTTGAAAGAAACAAAGGATTGCAAAGATTAGGGGAGGATTGAAAAAGCATGCCCAGAACCATAGCAATGAATGAAAAACAAGATGGCTGCGCCCATTGAGGACCGCGTGGGTAAGTTCGCGTGATATGTCCCCCGCGAGCACGTAAAAATGCACCGGAACACGTAATAGCGCCCCGCGCACAACGCAAGCTTGCAAATAGCGCCCAGAAACGGAAATACCCAACGCGCACAAGATGACCGCACCCATGTACGACCGCATGGGTAACTTCGCGGTCAGTGCACTGCAAGCGGCCTGCGAATATGCAAAAAACCCAGCGAACACGCAAAAAAAATCCGCAAATTCGCACGAATTCGCAGATTATGCGGAACGCGAATTTGCGCATTTCGCCCACATTTATCAGAGGGTTCAATAACCCCTAACTCCAGCTTGCTAACTTCAGCTTTGATGCTTTCCTTGACTAGGTGTGACTGTCGATAGATTTTGTTTTTGACAGGTGCACTGTCACCAGTATCCACATCATGGTTACACCAGTTTGTCAGACCAGGGGATGAGGAAAAGAGCTTAGCATACTGCTGCAAGACTTGCTTGCAGTCAGTCTGCTGTTGGGCAGAGAGAGTGTCTGAAAAGACAACTCCATCTACTGAACCATCTTTTGGACTGTATGAGAGGAGGTCAGCGAGAGGTTCACTCTCTGCTTCCTGCTCCTCGTCAGTCACAATAAGCATGGTGATGTCAGCCCTGTCATAGTAGAGCTTTAGGCAGTTCACAAGATCAACCCTTTTGGATGTCCTGCTTGTACCCAGGTCAACCAAGTACGTGACCTCACTCTTTTTTCTAGGATAGGGTAAGAGCCACTCCATCTGTCCTGGAGTGCCCTTGGTGCTACTGGCTCCAAAACTCACACCTTTCGCCCAAGTTGAAATTCAACCAGTGCAGCTTTTTGGTCATACCAGTGCTTCTGAAGCTTCTGGCTGGCCTCAGGATTTTTGGATGCCTTTTCCATGTACTCATCCTTTCTGGACCTTAGGCCAACCACATAGTCCACAATATCTTGTTTGGGTTCTTGGAGAGGCTTCTTTTACAAGAACTCTATCATATTTGTTAAAAACAGGTGACCTATTTACCCGAAAACGTATCTTTTTACTCTTACCCTATGACCTACGAATAAACTAATCTCAAGCTACAATGGTGGTGGCAGCATCCATACAGTGTATTTGACTGGTGGCATGAGAGGCAGCGCAAAGTTGAAAGAGTTGAAGGGCTCTAATGGTGGAAGGACAGACAGCTGATGGTAGACCACATGAAAGGAAGGTGATTAGGGGGCCCCATTTGAATTCAAAGTACTTAAAATCGTCTCTAAAGACGTCTGACATTCGTTCCAGACTGAGCAGCTTCCATAGTCGAGAATGCCAAAGGGAAATTGCTGGCGCCTTCTTCCTTTTCCAAGCAGCTACCAGAGTAACCTTCGCTGCTTCTATACAGAGCCACATGATTGTCTTATATGCTCGGGTCTGCTGCTCTAAGGAGGGGTCGCGTAGCTCCAGAAGGACCCCTGCCATGGTGGTCAGGATAGGGTATCCTAGCATATCTTTAATGTGCGCGAGTATTTCTTCCAAAAGGGGCGAATAGTCGGGCAATCCCACCATATGTGTTGGAAGTCTCCCAGCAGCCCACACCCTCTCCAGCATCTATCAGAAGTGGTGGGAAAGATTTGCCTAAGCATGGATGGATGGAGATTCCAGTCCATCATAGTCTTAAGTTGGGCTTCCCGCAGTTCAGAGGAATGATTGAATCTTGTGATGTCTTTCCCAAATGCCCCCATTCGTCATCAGAAATACCACATTGTAGTATTACTTCCCACATGGACACGTATCGTGATCGCGGGGAGAGTGTGGTGGTGAGTAGGAATTTATATATGAATGAAATCGCCCCCCTCATGGAAGTGGTCTTCGTGAGGAAGGATTCAAATTTTGTGAGAGGGCGGGTGGCTGCCTCGCGCACTTGGGGTGTAAGGGACCACTGCATTAACAGGGTATAGTGCTATTGCTCTGTGTTCCCTATGCCATAATCTCACTGACAGTTATCAAAGGTGAGGGGGACAAAATTGTGAAAAAGATGAGTCAGAGCAAGGCATTCTCCCTCCCTCCAAGCATCGAAAGGTCCCTCTTGCAGGCCCAAGAGAAAATCTGGGTTAAAATGGAGTGGTGTAAATAGTGAGGGGAAAGAGGTCCACCTATCATCTCCTGCGATCGTGTCCCAGACTTTCAGAGTGGTGTGTGTAGGAGTGGCAGTGCAGGCATTCTTGGGTCTGTCTCTTTTAGGGCGACAGACCAAGTCCGAGATAGTCCTCCCTGTCACACTACGGTCCATATGTAGCCAGAGCTTATCGGATTCCCGTTTTGACCACTCAATCAGGACTCTTAACTGTGCTGCTTTATAATATAATTGGATGTCTGGAAGTCCCACTCCACCCTCCGTGCAGGAGCGATGCAGCAGGGAGAAGGAGAAGCGAGCGCGTCCCCCTTGCCAAATAAAATGTAGGAGCATAGTTTTGACTCGCCGGAAGAAGTCTCTCTCCAGTTCTATAGGCAGGGCCTGGAATAGATAAAGAAGCTTAGGAATAAGTGTCATTTTCACCGCGTGCATCCGGCCGAGCCACGACAAGAAGAGGGGTTTCCACTTTGTGAATTCCGTTTGGATACGAGTGAGAATGGGAGGGAAATTAGCCGCATAGAGCCCTTCTACCCTCGGTGTTAATTAGACTCCCAGATATTGTATAGAGGAGGTAGTCCACGGGAGAGGAGTAAGAGATTGGAGCCTACGGACTTCTGTTTGTGGTAATGTGAGGTTGAGGATATACGATTTGCTGAAATTTATTTCTGAAACCTGCTACCGCTTCAAAGCGTTCAAGTTCTGACTGTAAAGGTGGGAGTGACGTGGCCGGATTGGAAAGGGACAAAAGAACATCATCCGTGAAGTGGGAAATTTTATGGGGTTCCCTAGTGAATGGTATCCCCTGAATTACAGGATTAGCTCTAATCGCCATCGCAAGGGGCTCAATGCTAAAGGCGAATAGTAGGGGCGAAAGTGGACACCCCTGTCTGGTGCCTCTAGAGTGGAAGAAGGAGGATGAGCGTACCCCGTTGACTACCACCCTAGAGCGAGGTTGAAGGTAATTAGCTCGGATCATGGTTAAGAATTTGGGTGAAAATCCGAACGCCATGAGTGTGTGGAACAGGAATGACCATTCAAACCTGTCGAAGGCTTTCTCAGCATCCAGTCCTACCAAAACAGCGGGGATCTGACGTCTGTTGGCCTTCTTTATAAGGTAAATAATTTGACGGGTGTTATCATGGCTTTGACTGCCTTTAATAAACCCCAATTGGTCAGGGTGTATGAGATCAGGCATAAGGTCGTTCAATCATTTAGCTATAATGGAGGAGTACAGTTTCACGTTGAGGTTTAGAAGCGTGATAGATCGATATGAGGCACATTGCTGGGGATCTTTCCCGGGTTTGGGTATGACGGAGATCATGGCCTTAGTCATGGAGGAAGCAGTCTCACCCTCTTCGGCCATCTTATTAAAGAGCCGCGAGAGGTGGGGGCATATGTCAGGAGCAAATGTTTTATAAAAGAGGTCGGTATACCCCCCCCCGCGGGTCTGGGGCTTTGTTGGGCTTAAGGGCTTTGATAGCAAGATTGACTTCGTCGTGGGTAATAGGAGCGGTGAGTAACGCGTTCCATTCATTAGAAACCTGAGGGAAGGGCACTGTCCGGAGATAGTCCTGATGGGCATCTGAGTCTAAATCGTCCCTAGAGTAAAGGGTTTTGTAAAATGAGCCGAAGATCTCAGCTTTGTCCTCAAACCTGTGCGTAACCTTCCCAGAAGGTCCCTGAATTCCGCCTATGTACTCTCTCTCCTGCTTATCTCTTAGCTGCCTAGCTAGATGTTTACCGATCATGTAGCCCTGGCAGTAGGATAAATGATGGAATTTAAGGAGTGTGAATTCTGCTCTATTCTTATAAATAGCTCAAAGTTTGCCGCGGAGCGCTGTCAAGTTGCGAAGGGTTTGCCGTGTGGGATTCAGTTTGTGCTGCTCACCGGGCTATTTGCTGTTTGCTATCGCTGCTGGGGCACTTTCACGGACTTTGGCAATTGTGGCCCCCACTCCACGGGTGAGCCGTTGATTTCACCTACACCGCTGCGGGACTGCGAGGCAAGGACTGGTCACACCTGCAGCCTCTTCCCGCAGCGGCTACGCCCCCTTGCCTGGCTCCTCGATAACTTTTCGCGGCACCCGCTTCGCGGGTGCCACTCATCGCCTGCTGCTCACTGGGCTATTTGCTGTTTGCTATCGCTGCTGGGGCACTTTCACGGACTTTGGCAATTGCGGCCCCCGCTCCACGTGCGAGCCGTTGATTTCACCTACACCGCTGCGGGACTGTGAGGCAAGGATTGGTCAAACTTGCAGCCTCTTCCCGCAGCGGCCATGCCCACTTGCCTAGGAGGTTTAAAATCATCCTATTCACTCCGCGAAGCGGGACGCGTGCGGGACGAAGCACGGGGCGAAGCCCGGGCAAAGGGCGGGCCGTTTGAGGCCGTTCGAGACCGGCAGAGACATGGCCTGGGCCACCCCCCTGGCGCCTGACAGCAATACAGAGTATCTCCACTCTACCCTGCTTACAAACAATGGTGGACAGAGAAACTAGGAGTAAGAGCGCGCTGGCTGCCGGTGTAGCAAAAGGTACTTTGGATAAGTACTTTGTTAAAGCTGGATCTCTGCTGATTGATGAGATAACGTTACTGGAAAGGCGCATTTCTCAAGAAATAGACTGGGTCCGGAGATCTTCCATTGGGCCCATAGCGCTTGCAAAGAAGCCAGGGAACAGACGTAATTGTGATGTTCTAGTGAATGGGGAAAATGTGTCCGATGGGATGTTAGTTTTATCTAATTTTAATAATTCCACCTTGTCTAATAATGAAAATGATTTGAGTTCTCCGGATGATCTTAGCCTTCTACCTTTACCTCCACCACACATCCAAATACAGCAGTTCCTTCACTCCTCTATTGATATCGCACCCAATACAGAGGGGATCACGGATACTGTAGACAGTCGCATGCAAGGGGAAAGGGAAGGCGCTATACCAAAAAGGAAAAGAGGGGCACATAAAAACGGAGGGTGAAAAGCAAAAATCCCGAAACATAACAAAGCAGTAGAGGGCAGTAAACCAGGACCAAGTAAAAAGGGGTCCCAACGAGCAGATAAAACTATACCCCCTAACACCCCACCTCCGCAACACCAGATACTGAGTCTGGCAAGCCCCCTTCCGCCTGCTATCGCACAAGACCATGATTCGATCATCACTAGGATGGAAGCACTCCTCAAGACACTTCTAACTCCCCTAGTTACACGCCTATCTAGGATCGAAGCTAGGCTAACGTCTATAGAACAAACAACTTCTCAACTAGCTGATACAGCCAAGAGAAACATTATGCTAGCGAAAGGTGGTACTGAGGCAAGGAGCAAAAAGGCTACACCTAAGCTCCCCGCTAAGAAGCCTGGGTTAGCTCCTGAGATAGTACAAATACCAGCCACTGTAGTACATACTGATACTACCCCTGCAATCGATCTTACCCCGCAAACACTCCCCGTACTAGCTCTAATGGACACTCCTCAGGTGAGTGATGGTAATCAAAGATCAAACAACCCACATAAAGGAGTGGTTGATCAACAAGATGCACATGCCATTACAAAATATAGGCCTGTGAATCTTCCACCAGAGGCCAGTACTTCTACAGTCATCTTGGCAGGTGTTCCAGAGCTGAAGCCGGAGTCCAAGGAATCCCTATCTGCTCTCAGGAACAAGGTCACCAACTGGCTTTCCATGAATAGACCCTTACCACAGGGAATTACTAGTAGGGTACTCACGGTCAGGAGAGTTCCATGGTTGGGCTATACAGATAAATCGATCAACGGAGACTGTGTTATAGTCAATTTTAATGACCCTAGGACAGTCTCCCACATCTGTAGCTGGCCACATTTCGACCAGGGGACGTCCATTCAGTCGCTACCTCTATCCTTCTTCTATCCTCCTGTGCATAACCCGTACGAGGAAGAGGGCTGGCGTACTATTCCCAAAAGAGGGAGAGGCTGGGCAGATAGAGCTAGGAGTGACTTCCATTATCCCTCACAACATCAGTCACATCTGTCAGTTCACTTTCCGACATTTAATAGATATAGCTGTTTGGATATGGTGGACTGACTCAATGATGGTAGGAGAAGGGTGGAGGTTGACTTCCGGGGTACACACACCGAGGGAAACATCGCCCCCCGATCACAACTCAAGTCAGTCCCCGGAAAATCAATCACTGTGATGAACCTCATAATACACTCATAGGTACTCTCCAAAAAAACAGTGAGTTTTCAGCTAATCGAGAGATCATTGGAACCAAGGAGCAGGAATATCCCCCTGGTATTCCACCACAAGCTAGTAGCAGGGATATAGCGACATCTGATGCACCAATGCGAACTCTGGATCATCCTCACTTAATATTTTGTCTTGGAATGTGGTTGGTCTGGGGAATAAACTGAACTGTCCAGACTGGAGCGCATTTATCGAGGGCAAGGATATATGCCTATTCCAGGAAACGTGGTCCAGAGAGGCAGTTCTCAGAACGGGCTTCGCTGCTTTCTCGGCTCCGGCAAAATGGGGAGGGAAGGGGCGTTCCATCGGGAGGCCTGGCAATTTCGGTGGCTGCCAATCTGGGATGTAAGGCATCATCTAGCCCCTCAGCTTATAATGACATCCTTGGGGTCCTGTTGGAGTGGCCAAATTCCTGCAGGCTGATTGTGATAAACATTTATTCAAGACCAGTAAATATCACAAACGAGTCAGATACCATCAATCAACTTTCGGCTTTCTTAAATGACTTCCACAGGGTACTCCATTCTTGGTGGGTGGTGATTTCAACTGCCATTTTGAACCCCTTCCAGGTTTACTGGATGGTCTATCAAGGGAGGAGGATGCGGTCTGGCTGGTACCTCCCTCGGTAGCCCCCCCCACCAAGAGCCTGGACACCTCTAGCCCTTCAAATTACAGCTCTAACTCTGAGGTGGGGCATACGGGCCTGTAACGGACGTGTAAGCTCTGATATCCCTCCAAAATGTACTTATCACAGAGAGGGAAGGGGATCTAGATTGGACTACATTCTGGTTCAGCTCCCCATGTGGCCGCATATTATTGATTTCAAGGTAACACCCAGGGAGGATAGTGATCATAACGCCCTGGAATTGATTTATGCGATCCACGGATTAGAGGACAGAGGTGGCAAATCAGATGACGCTGCGCTGGGGCTAACAGTATCAAATAATAGACGGCGTGTAAGGTGGGAGAAGTTGGCTTCTAACCCGGACAAGGTGTGTGAGCTGTATTCTCGTGTCATACCGATACTCGAAAAGGTGTGCATGATTATGGAGCTCGCCTTGCCTCAGGAAAGACAAAAGGAATTGGGGAGGGCAGATGAGAATCTCATTGAGTCCGTCGCTGACGTCTTTTTCATTTCAGGAAGGAGACGCCACCACGACTGCCCCAATTGGTATAACCACGCATGTCGGAAGGCCAAAACGGATCTTCTGACATCTATCAAGGAAGGTGTAGATAGGTCAATCATCCAGGCAAGAAGAAGGGACTATAAGCACCTAATTACTAACACCAAAAGTGAGTGGGAGCATGAAAGATGGGAAAATCTTGCCAGAACACTAGCCACTAGGGACTCCCGCAAATTTTGGTGCATAGTCAACACGGGGACTGAGGAGTTAGCCCCGGCAATTGAGCCCAACATTTCAGCTAAGACTTGGCAGGCTCACTTTCACTCGTTATATAAGGCTCCAGAGGATCAAATACAGGATACCCCACTGAACATTGTCCCAGCAACAGAGGGTGTACTTTTTACAGAGACGGAGGTCCGAGCAGCTATTACAGGTCTTGCAACCGGCAAAGCGCCCGGCTTGGATGGCTTGCCGGGCGACTTATTCAAGCAAGAGCCCGATGTCTGGGCTCCCTATTTGGTCCTGATATTTAATGCCGTTATTAGGGGCATGGAGGTTCCCTGTACTTGGCTGGGTGCAGAGATTGTTCCAATATTTAAAAAAGGATCGCCTCTGCTCCAAGCCAACTACATGCCCATTAGCCTCATAGACGTCTCCCAGAAGTTATTCGGCAGGCTGATATTAAATCGCCTACAAAACAGGATAGAGGAGTTTTCCATTCTGAGTCCTTATCAGGCGGGATTCAGAAGAGGGGTGTCCACTCTGGATCAGATATTCCGCCTGAAACTCCTCTACTGGAAGACTGCGGTACTTGAGGGTGGCAGCTTGTACACGGTATTCGTGGACTTGCGTGCCGCCTTCGATTTAGTACCTAGAGACAGACTTTGGTCTGTATTGCTTGAGTTGGGCATTCCGGTGGATATCTTGGCTATTTTGATAAGGCTGCACAAGGGAAATTTCGCACGTGTCAGGTGTGGGAGAAACGGGGCACTATCCGAGAAGTTCTCCGTTGACAGGGGGGTGAGACAGGGTTGTGTGCTTGCACCGACCCTGTTCTGCCTCTTTTTCAACGGGGTGATTGCCCACCTGACTAGGATCAACGACATTGATGCTCCCAAGTTGAACGGCAGCAGGGTGCCCGCAATTATGTTTGCGGACGACACCCTGCTGCTGCCCAAATCCCCAATGGAAATACAAAGAGTCCTGGACGGGTTTTTAGTGTTTTGTGAGGAGCGGGGGCTTGAGATTAATGTGTTAAAAACTAAATTCATGATTCTCAACCCCCCCCTACAACACGCCCAAACCCTATCTTAGGCGGTACGAAACTAGAAAGGGTTTTTACTTTTGAATATCTGGGCGTAACGATCAACCAGGATATGACTTGGGACACACACCGGGCAAAGGCCAACATGAAACTGGTCCAACTAACAGGTGGGATTTCCAGGATGCTAAATCAGTCGATCCACAAACCTTTTAGTGCAGCCCTGGAAATCTACAAAATGCAGGCCAGAGGGGCAGTCTTATACGGGAGTGAACTATGGGGCTATTCTCCTGCCCAAAATTTACAGGTCACTGAGAATAATTTTATTAGGCAGATGGCGGCATTACCTGCAAGCACCCCGCTCCTTCCATTGAGACTTGACTTAGGTTTAAGACCCATTGAGGAGGAGTTGGGATTAAGACCAATTACTTTTTGGCGCCGCATCTGGAGCACGCCAGAACTCATGAGCTACAGGGATGAGCTCCAAGAGATTCTTTCCCTACCTAAGTCAAGACAAATTCCATGGTTAAGTTATATCAAACTAACATGTGAGAAAATAGGTAGACCAGAATTATGGCTAGACCCAGTTAATACATGTATTAGGATTCCACGAAAACTCTTAGTGAGAGATTTTCGCGAGATGAAGCTCACAGCCACAGTGGGGAAACTACGGGAGGGGTCCCTTACAGAATTGTTTCTAAGGTTCAAAGAAGTGCACTTATTTGAACGTGTGCTAGATGATATTTCCCCGCCCTTTACAAGGAAAATGTTCTTGCAATGGCGATATGGGACACTTCCCACAAGGGTTTTCACTAAACACTGGGACCAGCCCTCATCAAGTGAGCATTGCCCGTCATGCTCACATCATCTGGAAGATGATCTTCACATCATATTCTTCTGCAGGGCTTATCGAAGACCCAGGAAATATTGGCTTGTCCCCCTCCTCAAAAAATTGGGCTTCACTCGCTACCTTCCAGCCTACAGGATTCTAAAAATGGACCTGTCACCTATTATTGTATTTGGGGTAGCAAAATTCTTGACTGCGATGTGGCACATTCGCAACTATTTAAAAAAAAAAACTTGAGTAAGACCTGCTATAAATGAAATGTTTTTCATTAACTGTAATTGACATATTTTGTTAATGCTTTTTTATACTACTTTTAATGCTTAATGTTACTTGGATATCACTGTGATTTTAAAATGAATATTTTTGCATCTTGTATGATCTACAATTGATCGAAATAAAGATTGAAAATGAAAAAAAATGAAAGTTTTCGATAGAGGTCAGTTCCTGCTTCAATTGCTCCCTTTCTCTAGCGCATTGCGCGTTTAACGCTGAGTTGAGGGCAATACAATTCCCACGGAAGACCGCCTTAAATGCGTCCCAAGTGGTAAACTCCGACGTATCCTCTGGTTTATTAACATCAAAAAATTCCGTAATGGTTTCTCTAAGCTTAGGACAGGATTCCTTATCCCGCGCTAGCGAGACCGAGAAATACCATCTGGGAGTGGTCGGAGCGTTCCCACACCAGGACAGGCAGATGGAAAACAGGCTTTGATATGACACTAGAAAAGGGCCTTTGAAACGTGGTATTAATACTAGGATTATGGCGCCTCTTGGTGGAGTTACACTGGTTAGTTACGGTATATAACATTTATATTGGACGGTGCTGTAAGGTGTAGAGAACCACTAAACTCCACAAATTTCGAGCCTCAACTCTGTATACAATATACTTTACTCCCTAGCACACGTCAAATTTGCAAACAGGTTTCCCTATTAAGATTGAGAACACTTCATTGTATCAACATCATGCAAGTAAATTATAAACAATTCCATCTGGTTCTTTTTTTTCTGGTTCTTTTTTTCTCTCGTTTTATTTCCGTATTCTTGTATTTCAGTTGTTAAACAGCCACAGCCACAGCCAACACGTGTTTCGTCGCTTTTTGGGACAATCTGACCGAAAACGGTAACAGACCTGAGCGGCGTGGAGTACTGAACTAATACATACTTAGGAACCAGAATTAGAACTTGAAAGGAGATTGCAAATTGGACAGAATTTTGTGGACACGCCGCATGAATTGGAACCCCAATGTGGGTCGGAAGTATCATCACATTTCAAAATTTACTGATTGGAAGCATTAGCCTTGAGGAAGTTGCGGGAATACACCCCCCAAAAAGCGATGAAACACGTGTTGGCTGTGGGTGTGGCTGTTTAACTACTGAAATACAGGAATACGGAAATAAAACAAGAGAAAAAGAGAACCAGATGGAATTGTTTATAATTTACTTGCATGATGTTGATACAATGAAGTGTTCTCAATCTTAATAGGGAAACCTGTTTGCAAATTTTACGTGTGCTGGGGAGTAAAGAATATTTGATCTGACACTGATAGAGGGAATATCTTAGCCTCTTGAAGGGCACCTAACAGGGATTGGCTATAAAGATATACTCCAGTCGGGAGTATGTACGATGGACATGTGAATAGAAAGTGTAGTCTCGGGTGTGTGGGTAAAGGGTACGCCAGGGGTCTAACAAGCCCAGGTTGTGGATGCGCTGCTGAGTGTCAGTGGAAAAGTAGCCCACGTCTGAGTGATGTGAGTGTGTGCTGTCCAATTCTTTTTGCCAAGTCAGATGGAAATCCCCCATGAGGACCATCGGCCCCTCCACAAACTCCTTTTTAATTTCAAAAAGGGGGTGGTGATGGACAGAGTATCTGAGTTAATCAGAACACTCCTACCCAGTCAAGAGATCAGGGCTTGATCCATCACCGTTTTTTAGCTCACTGCACCATCCCAGTTCAGAACCTGGCTATATGCAAATTAGTCTGTCCCTGGCCCAGTGCATCATGGGAACAGGGGAGACCAAACTACCAAGCCAATTCTTCACTGGAAAGGAAACAAGCTTCCGGGGACCGGTTTCTGGCATTACAGCCGTCTTCGGCCCGGCTTGCTTGAATCCTGATGGTGCAGTGAGCAAGGGACTCATGTCTGAGCATACCCTTCCACACTTGTGGTGGCCAAAATAATTTCAAAAAGGGGGTGGTGATGGACAGAGTATCTGATTTAATCAGAACACTCCTACCCAGTCAAGAGATCAGGGCTTGATCCATCACCGTTTTTTAGCTCACTGCACCATCCCAGTTCAGAACCTGGCTATATGCAAATTAGTCTGTCCCTGGCCCAGTGCATCATGGGAACAGGGCAGACCAAACTACCAAGCCAATTCTTCACTGGAAAGGAAACAAGCTTCCGGGGACCGGTTTCTGGCATTACAGCCGTCTTCGGCCCGGCTTGCTTGAATCCTGATGGTGCAGTGAGCAAAGGACTCATGTCTGAGCATACCCTTCCACACTTGTGGTGGCCAAAATAATTTCAAAAAGGGGGTGGTGATGGACAGAGTATCTGAGTTAATCAGAACACTCCTACCCAGTCAAGAGATCAGGGCTTGATCCATCACCGTTTTTTAGCTCACTGCACCATCCCAGTTCAGAACCTGGCTATATGCAAATTAGTCTATCCCTGGACCAGTGCATCATGGGAACAGGGCAGACCAAACTACCAAGCCAATTCTTTACTGGAAAGGAAACAAGCTTCCGGGGACCGGTTTCTGGCATTACAGCCGTCTTCGGCCCGGCTTGCTTGAATCCTGATGGTGCAGTGAGCAAAACAAAATCCAGCAGCCTCCCTAGTAGCGTGTGTAAGAATAACAAAGGTGCAAATTTTCCCTCTTAGACGGCCCTTGACCATGATCCACCGGCCATCTTTATCACTAAGAACATATAGGGTTTGGAATTGTATGGGAGAATGGAACATAAGCGCCACTCCTCTATGTTTCGTTAAGAGCAGAGGAGCTATAAATGAATGGATATTGTTTATGTCTAAGGCGCGTATCTTCGGCTCTGGCTAAGTGTGTCTCCTGTAAGGCCACCACATCAAGATAATGATCTATAATATACTTCCATACCTTTTGGCGTTTTTGAAGGGAATCAAGACATTTAACATTCCAGGTTCTAATGGTAATCGTCATAATATCAAAGGGAAAAACACCAGCTCTCTGAAAGCCCTACCAGCCTAACCGTGTCCCGTGTCCTCTCCATTCCCCAAAGGAGCGTGTACTGCCATCTCGCTTCAACTGCAGGTGCAAAGACGTCAAAGAGCCTGCCAGAGCTAAATGTTAAAAAGCAGCCACCATGTGCCACCCATTCCCCCCCAACCCCCCAACAAAAGGAAAACAAACATAAACAGAAATGCGATACCAAGAACCGCTACTAGTTCCCCGCCGGGGGGTGTAAAGCCCCCATAGGGACTAGGGGGGACAACGGGTCTGAGGACCCTGTCCACATCTGCCCCGGCACTAAACACAAAGGAAAAAACAACATCTGAGTGCAGCTGAAGTCTAGCCAATAATACAGGTCCATTCCTGGAGAAGAAAGCACAGATAGTTCACCTGCAATGGGAAGTAAAACATGATGCAGGCCCCAGTAAGCATGAAAGGCCACGGCATGATTGTGATATCAGCAGCCAACCTAAAATAGCTTTAGAAAAAAGATAAAGGCACTGTCCTTACATATGGAAGGAAAGAAGTCCACAGCTTCTCCACTTCCCCATCAGGTGACAGGGGCCCCAGGGGCAGGGACCTAGGGAGATCCAAAGGCGGGAATCATGCATAGTAGCCGGGACCATCCGCTGACACTGGACGTCTCCAAAGATGTCGGCCTCAGCAGAAAAATGTTCGTGATTCCATGCGACCCATTCCAGGCACAGAAGGTACACATCGCATCACCCCTGGTGCGGTCATTAGAAGTTCATTGGCTGGCCCCTGCGGGAGCCTACAGACCAGGCAGAAGTCGATGGTGGCCCTCGGGAAGACTCTCCATTTTTATCTTGTGTGGAGTCAGGGTCATCGGTCAGAAGAACCAGAAGCTCCAGTCCTTCCTTTAAGTCAGTGATATGACTGCGTTTGTTTTTAAAGTCAAAACTGAGTCCGAACGGGTAGGTCCATCTATATGTAATGTGATAATCCTGCAGTTTGGCAGTGATGGGCCTAAACAGCTGTCTCCGTGCCAAAGTCTTCGGCGCCAAAGCTTGATAGATGGAGCATGAATGATCTTGGAATGAAATGGATCCCTTTGTTCAGGCCGCTTGCAACACTGCCTCCTTAACTTTGATAGAGTGGAATTTCGCTAGGATGTCGCAAGGTCTTTTCTTCTCACCAGCCTGCAGACTACCCACACGGTGGACCCTATCCAGCTTGATTTTAAGGGTTTGGGGAGCCAGAATCTCTGTGAACAGCCCCTCTACGAAGGCTGACAGGTCGAGCCCCTCTACGCCCTCTTCAAGGTCTCTAATTCGTATGTTCTCCCTCTGTGCTCTATTTTCAAGGTCCTCTGCCTTGAGTTGTGTCTGGTGCAGCTGGTCCCGGAGAGTGCGGACATCCTCACGCAGTTCAGTAGAGAGTTGCTCTTGCTCTTGATGTTGCATCTCCAGATCGACTACCTTGGTGCCCACAGAGTCCACATCATGCTGGAGGGAGGTCAATCGCTCCGTTAGATCTGTCCATAATTGATCCATAAAGGATGTGATGAGATCATTGCTTAGTTTAGTTTTAAAGTCCTTGAACATGGTCAGTAAGTCCGCCTTCGTGAGTGCCATATCTGCGGCTCCAGTGTCTCCCCACAGCGTCCGGCGTTTGTCAGAAAGGCTGAAGAAGTCTGACACTTTACTCGTCGTCTTGCTCGTCAGCTTCTTCGGGGCATATGGAGTTGACCAAGATGGCCCGTGTGAAGCTAGCAAGGGCGGCGAAGCTGTATGGGGCCCAGGTTGCAGAGGGTCGAGCGAAGTGGGTTAGTCAGGGGAAGGGCCGCAGGGCAGCAAGGTGCGGCAACGTCAAGAGAGTGATAATCCCATATCCATGGACTTGCTATGTGAGCTGCACCCTATCTAACCGGCGCCAGTACCGTTATGTGGGAATGCGACCGCGACTTGGGAGCTGATGCGAGGAATCGTGATCTGCACTCTGCCCAGCCTGAATGGGGTGAAGAGGGAGCTCTTTGGATTTAGTTGGCAGTCACCAGATCAGTGCTGCTAGTCGCAGACGTCTTCAGCAGGCGTGGGGCCTATGAACCAAGATCCACTGCTAGTGTTCATTCTCCATTACCGAGCAGGTTGGACGCCACCGCAGGCGAACGAATCCGTGGCAATATAGAGCAGCAACACGTGACCCCAGGACAGGTCAGTGGCGTCGTCAGCCCAGCTGCAGTATAAACAGAGGGGCAGCAATTTGTGGCAACAGGAGCTGCTTTTGTTGTGGGAAAGGCGGTAAGCGCTGGGCCCAGACGGTCAAGTAGAGGCGCTGATCGGTAGTTGCGGGTCACCCCCGGCTGCCATTTTATGGTCAGACAGGCGCGGGAAGGCAGATTGCGGTAGGGCCGAGGTTGTGTTCAACTAAATTGCGCCCTTTAAACGTACCTCCTATAGAGGGTTGCAAAGATTGGTGCTCTCGGCAGGGCTCAGACCACCATTTTGTTCGCCGCCGCCTTCTCCCCCGCACCGCAGATCTACTCTGTTACCGCGGCACCAGCAGCGATCGGAGCAACCCCACAGGTGCACCACACCTTCCGCTTCAGGTAGGGAGCATGAGCGTTGCTGAGGACTTCCTTCAGTCACCAGGAACTTGGCCAGAGCAGCTCGTGGACCGGGAGCCGAGACGGTCTACGTCCGATCGGCCATCTTGCCCGGCCACGCCCCCGGTAGGATATTTTTAACACACTAGCACAACACCCCTCTTTTAGGCCCACACATCCTCATGCACAACTGCGACATCTCTTAAAACACCTCTGATAAAGAGCCCTCTCGCAGGGCCCGTGGAGGACAGCAGGGCCACCCCCACAAGGAGCAATGCCTGATGATGAAGCATGACACTCGCAAGGGTGTGTGAGGGCACTATTTTCTAAAGGAGAAATTCCCCCATTTTCAACAGACTAGGAACACATATAGAGCCTTTTTTCTTACATTTATTCCATGTAATCAAGTAGGTTGCAGCTCCTTTTTTTCAGGAACAGTTACCAACCACTAAGTAGATATTTGTCCATGGGAGCATTGGTACTGGATCTACTTTTTTCTTTAAACGCTCCCTGTCCCCCCCTCTCTAAGTGTTTAGAGTTGTATTTTTAGAACAAAGCAAGACTGGCACAGGTCATCATTAAATACTTTACAGTACTAAGTTGCTGAATGTAGAACAGTTTGAAAATGCAATAGGAATTGTAATTTGTTTGATTTGCAAGGGATGCAGTAGGTTGCAATACTTAGCAAATACAGTACATTTAAATGAATAGGTTTTTTTCAGTAAATTACAGGTGTTACTTTTTACGTTACTTTTCTAACTCAGTGATAGATACCTAGATTCAGCACTGGGACACTTCCTGCAAACAGGTAAGTAAATATGTTTTGGTTATTTGTGCGATTTTTAACGAATATTTTTAGATTTCAAAACTCCACACTTTGAAACTTTTTTGGAAGAAAATTGTCAATGTTATCCTATGGAGGAAAAACAGGTTATTGGTTCAAAGGTAAGTTATCGACTGTAGGAGTTAAGGTTCTGGGGTTAGACTCAGGGCTCCCCCAGGGTCAGTGATGTACTCTTGTTACACCCTCAGCGGCACTAGGGCAGCCGGGTGCAGAGTGTTAGGCCCAATGTTATCCAATGAGGGATAGGGGCCTCCGGTTGGTGGCTGCTGGCAAGCAGGCCACTGGGTTGTGGGTGAAAAGCTCCTGGACTTTAGCTCAGGGCAATTGGGGAAACAAAGTAGCACCAAAGGTGCTCCCTCAGCGGCTCTAGGGCAGCCAGGTGCATGGTGCTGTTTCACAGTCGGCTGCCCTGTTGTTTTCAATTGAGAACCTCTGGTTTGCAAAAACACTGCAGGAAGGGAGACGAAGGACTTCTGGGTACGACCACCACTTTGAGAGGTAAGTTGGGAAGTTAGAGGTTGGTTAGGCACCATTGGTTTGGGCACACAAGGCCATGGAGCATCGGGTCGGATCTTCTTACCTGTTCCGAGTCGCTGTTAGGGGGGCCTCCTGGGTTTAGACTGCAGGCGTTGGCTGGAGGCTTAAGGCAGGTCAGAGGTCACTGGGTCAGGATTGCCAGGGTGATCTCCTCATGGGGTTTACCCACTTGACCTAGGGCCGTGGACGGCGGGTGCAGAGTAGGGCAGATTTGCGGTCTCCAGCTGCTGCCAGAGGTTGGAGTTGAACAAATCCAGTGTTCATGGGAGAAGCAGTCTTTGGAAGTGAAGGCAGGCAGGTCCTCCGGGGATTTTGAGGTTGCTGGTTGCAGGACACACCAGGATTTAGCAGGGGCAGGTTCGAGGGGAGACAGGCCGGTAGGGCTGGGGCCAAGTCAGTGGGCGTCTTCCTCTTGTTAGCCGGCTGCATGGCTGCTCGGTCCTTCTTCTTTTTTTCTTCTTGTTGTCAGACTGGATCTGAGGAAGCAAGCTTCAGGGTGCCCCCTAAATAATAGATTTAGGGGTGTTACAGGTAGGTAGAAGACAGGGAGAAATGGTTCCCTTCCCTGGGGTGGGTACACACCCTATTGTGCCAGCCTCCAGTGGGATGGGGCAGGAGCCTGTCCCTGGAAGGTTGGGTCCCCCATCCTCAAGATGGTGGGGACTCAGAGTTGTGCTTCACCTGGATTCCTCCACCTGAGGGGTGGAGTTGGCAGAAGTGGGCACACCTCTCTCCCTCACTTGTTTTTTCCCACCGGTTCTCCCACCCAAAGCAGGGGGTAGAGCCAGTAAGGACCAGTTGCTGAAAGCAGCAAGTGGTCTGGGGAAGCTCACAAAGGCGGCATGCCTTTGAAGCTTCCCCTTCGTGAACCCTGCACATCCTGGGGGAAGAGGCTTGGCACCTCATCCCAGGAAGTGCATTGTTTCAGGCCCCAGAGAGCAGCAGGCTCTTTACCCAGGGGTCCTGAAACATTTCTGTTGATGGCAGCCTAAGCAGCCACTCAGTCGGGACACTAGAGGTTGGTCGAGTTTCAAGGGGCATCGCTAAGATGCCCTCTGTTGTGCATTTTACATTAAATCTTAACCTGGCATCAGTGTGGGTTTAGTGTACTGAGAAGTTTGATACCAAACTTCCCAGTCTTCAGTGTAGCCATTATGGTGTTGTGGCACACTTACAATGCCCAAGAATGGACTTGGGCACTGTAGGGGAACTGGGCTCATGCACCTGTACCCTCACCACTGGCATAGTGCACCCAGCTGGAGGGGTGGCTGATCTAGACCAGGGCAGTGGGTTGTAGGCATGGCACACAGGGATGTGTGCCATGTCGACTGTTCACTTTTGTTCTGCACCAAGACACGCAGCCTGCAAAGGCAGTGTGTGTGTAAAAAGGTGCATGGCCTCTAAGGGTGGCTCAATAAATGCTGCAGCCCTTAGGGGCCTTCTCTGATTACAGGGCCCTGGGTACCTGTGGTGCCATTTACCAGGAGCCTACTTGGGGCCAGGGAGGCCAATTGGGTTTAGGCTTCAATGCAATTTTAGGGAAGAAACATAGGCCCTGGGTACCAGATTAGCAGGAGCCCAGTGCACACTCAGTCAAAGAACATCAGAAATTCAGCAACAAATGGGGGCATACCATTCAGAAAGAGGGCACTTTCTCAGACTAGTGTAAGGTTTTAACAGAGACATGTGAAACCCTGGATGGACACAGTACTCATCAGGTAAAGCTAGCTTCAAAGCCACAGGATTCACCACCTGGAGGATCATGAAGGGTACCATACTGTGTGAGGCGACATTTCACCCCAAACCCAGTCGCAGAGCCATGTAGAATTACAGTATTGTTCCTGATGCTTTATCCATTTTACTCCATATACTCTGCATTTTGCTCCAATTTGACTTAATTTAATCCACATATCCGGTGTCATGCAATTTCAAAGCTTCACCTGTTCTGGATGTGCCCATACAGACCTCTATCAAGAACACAATAGAAACGCATGATTCATCCACAGAAGTGTTCTTTATTTCAAACCCAATGCATTTCAAGCTTCATAAGCTATTCTTCAGGGGAAACTGTAAGTATAACAAACTCCCCATTACTTCACTATACTTCATTTGACATCTATGTAAAATCCATATTAGTAAGCCCCAAAGAAAACTACAAACAAACTCCTAAACTAAAACTTTTAAACAGAATTCAATGCAATTCATATTGTAGGCTAAACCAAAAAATCCCCTAGTGTCTAACAAATCCAATTACAAGCCCCATGATAATTTATCCTTCCCTCTTCCTTTCACTCTACACACATTCAGCTTAAAACTCTCAATTTTCACCCTTCTTGGTTTCCACCTCCAAATACTGCACCCTCTTATACTGGGTTTCCCTAATCACAAACTAACTCACAACCCTCATTTACATGCACCCTGTCTCTCCGGGCTACACTCTTTACATAATTTCTCCACTCATAATCTTCCTTTCCCTCACCACAAACTTACTACACATACACTAATTCTCTGCATTTCTCATTCACAAATCTCACCCTTCCATGTCCTTTCTACATTCATCTTATACTCGAACATCATTCATCTGAACGCCTTCATGCTTCAGTGACTCTCACTGCTTTCCCCCTCAATAATCCTCCTCTCATCTTGAAGGGTCCCACATACCTAGGCTGCAATTTACTAGGACCTTCCAACTTCAAATTCTTTGTGGCCAACCATACCATATCACCCACTGCATATGGAGGAGAAGGACACCTATGCCTTGCTGCCTGCTTCTTCATACTAAGCTTGGTGGCCAATAGCTGTTCCTGTGTCTTCTCCCTGATGTCCAGCAAAGCACGACTCAATGTGTCTAATGCAGGTACACGCCCAAAGGGTTGGATAGGTGTAGCCTTGAGGTGAAACCCCATCGAACAGCTAAAAAGGGTCACACCCAAAGCTGAATGCATGCTGTTAGTATATGCAAACTCTGCCAAGGGGAGTGCTGTTACCCAACTACTTGTTAAGGAGGACAGTAGACAAAGTATATACTACTGATCATCTGATTTGTCCGTTTTGTTTGCCCATCCGTCTGTGAATGATAGCCAGAGGACAACCACAACTCCATTTTCAGTGAACAGCACAACTCTGTCCAAAAAGTAGATACAGACTGTGCCCCCCTATCTGACACAATGGCAGTGGGCACAAACAGGACAGGATCCCACAAACACCTGAACATCATGTCCTACCATATCCCACCAAAACCACAGTAAACAAAACTCCTTGGTCTTATTCATCCCTGGATATCCTACTAAAGAAGAGGCATGACACCAGGTAAGCACTTGCTTCCTCAACTCTTATGGTATAAATAACTGTCCATCATGGTCCAACAACAAGCCATCCTGCAACTTCAGCAATGGATTGGTCAACCATGGAGTCATGTCCAGGTTTCCCACCTCTTCCTTCACTGATGCCAAAAATTCATCCATGGAGACACACCCCAATATCTTATCAGCTGAGATAATGGGCCTAACGTCAGACACTGACGCCTCATCAAAGGAACCCGCATGGATACGAGACTGAGCATCTGGTTTTACTTGTTGTGCAGCAGGTCTATATGTGATGGTAAAATCACTTTCATTAAAAACAACACCCATCTCATCTGTCTCCGGGTTAAAGCCCTTGCTGAGCAAAAAAACTCCAGGTTTTTATGAACTCGATCACTTCTCACCACAGGTGCTGGCCATTTACATGCCTATAAAAACAGACCGCAAATGGCAGTCGGGTTCCGGAGTGCGAGGAGGGCACACAGGTATCCCGCAGGTCCTGACCGCGACTGTCGTGAGTATGCAGGTCCAACGACACTACGTCCTGGTAAGCGTTTCTTCTCCCATACAGGTCCCTAACTGCCAGAGGGCACACGTTTGTATTCCAGGGTAATTTCCTTAACCTACCCACTCCTGGAAGCATCGCGGACAAATCGTTAGCGTGAGAACTTTGTCCTTACGCCCTTTTCTTCACATAATGTGTGTGAACTTACCCGTGTTCTAGAACCACCACTACCCATAGAATCCGGGTATTACCACGAACAGTACCACCAGTACTGTTTCACTTTTTGCCGTCAGTAGCACCCTCCCCCCGACGCTGCACCTTATAAAACGGCAACATTTTAAATTGACTTGTGCTTCATGCTAACGTCTCATTCGCCTATATGTCATGTATGTCTCTCCTTGGTTGTATGTCCAGGTATGCCTGAGGAGGGAATCCCCTTCTTACACTTAGAGCACCTTAGTGAGTGCAACACATAGTCCACAACACTCACTTAATTAATTCTTTAATTTGCACCACACTTAAAAATACGGTCCTGAGGAAAGCCAGATTTAAGAGAAGGCACTGGCTGAAACATGTCGACCCATGTTGGATGTAGGAGGCCGTAATTCGCCACCGTGACATCCCCACCGCCTTGTTTTTAACCGCTGACAGGAGCCCATTTATTAAAATGTAATTAGCCCTCGGGTATTGGGACCCCTGTCAAGCCGTTTTAATCCCACTTCACTTTTCACTACACTGCACTCTCAGTAAGAATACCTTCTCCGCTGTAATCAGGCGTCGAAGCACACCCGGGATACATTAGGTGTCACTGGGTGGGCCCGATGATGAAGCATGCCACCAACTAGGTTGGTGGGTGAGGGCTTCATGAAGACACCCAATAGGTGCCAATGTACATGTCATAGCGTTCTGACACACAAGTCACGAACATCTAGTCCTTGTTGATAGCTAGTCCTATAGATACCCCTGGGGATACGGACTAGCTATCTAGTCCTCTCTCTCCCTCTTGATACGCAATTGTTTAGACTCTACATTGTCCTTTGACTCTCCTCTAACAACTACTAGAGAGAGGCAGACTGTGGGGGAAACTGGCGCGATGGGACATACCACAGCCTACTCTAAATATGCTGCAGCTTTTACACACAGACACCTCTCCTCTAAGGTCCCCACAACGAAAGGCCTTAAACAGGGTTGTGTGCTTGCACCAACCTTGTTCAACCTATTCATGGCTGACCTTCCAAAAGTGCTCGACGCCTGCAACTCCCACTCACCAAGGGTAGGAGGGAAAACTTTAACCAATCTCATGTATGCAGATGATGTAGTTCTGCTTAGTCACACGCACGTCGGCCTCCAACACCTACTGACGGAAATGCAGAACTACGCAACAGAAAACAACCTAAAAATGAACATGAGCAAGACTCGGACAATGTCCATAAATAATAAAAAGAACTCGCAGAGGAACTGGTTCCTTGGCGGCATTAAAATCGACCCAGCCAGCGAGTACAAGTACCTGGGAGTCACATTCGACAAGGAAGAGGTAATAAGAAGGAGAGGTCTGCTAATCGCCCTAACGTTGAAAAACCTTGCAAACCAATTGATGGGTCCGACTCTGAACCCGCTCCTGAAGGTAGTCCAGGCTAAACTCCATCCCTCAATTACTTATGGCAGCGAGGCAATGCGGGGAAGAGACGCTAAGGAGCTGGACAACACGCAGGGCAAAGCCTACAGTATTATGTTCAGTCTCCCATCCTACTCATCACCTGTACAAATAAGGTTGGAGTTTGGCCTTCAACAACAAGTCTTGCCAGGTATGGCGCTTACATCATTTGCTGGTACAAGATAAGAAGTGCCACAACAAATACACTGAACCATTTGCTGTGGCATGACATTCAGTACAGGGAGTCCTCTCAGGCAAGAAGCTATCTTCAGTCAGCCTTGGAATATACCAAACTTTCGGCACTTTGGGATGCGCAACTTGGCTATCTCAATTTTAAAAAACTAGTCTGGAAAAATACAAAACAAATCTCCTTAGTGGAGGACAAGGCGAGCTTCTCAAACAGATGTCATGCCTGGATGACCCTTAACTCTTAGAAATCACTTGTCCCGCAACTATACTTCAATCAAGGTTATCCAGGGGTCATAAAAATGAATTTCTTAAGGTACAGACTGGGGATCCTTCCATGCGCCCAACACCTACCACCATGGATGAGGACAAAAGGACAAAATAACTGCAGGCTGTGTAACATCGAGAACAGTGACATTCAACACTTAATCTGCTTATGCAAAGATCTGCACCAAGCGCGGCAACAGCTCCTAAATGATCCTCTCAAACAGATGGGTATCCGCACCAGGAGGCAAGCAGTGCTGGCCTGCTTAAATCCAGCAAACATCCAATTAAACTGCAGATTGGTAAAATATCTGGTGATGGCTGAACAAAAAAATGCCCAATATACCAAAAAACTGCTTCACAATGCCTTGTCAACGCAAGTTGTCCAGCAGCCGGGAAGAGGTCTTAGTCGGACCATATCAAGGATGACTGCCAGTAACAGAGGGACCAACCTTGCAACAATTCGAGATAATTTGAACGACGTAACAAATGGGCATGCATGGCTGGAGCAAAGAAAATCTGAGACCGCTCATCAAAGCTCCAGTGAGCCAATGGCTTCATTTTAAGAAATATAATTAACTGTGACCTTAAACTGCAATGAACCTTTACTCTCGTTTTAACTGCTTTTTAACAAAGTTTTGTTTTTTTATTTTTTAACTAACTGTAATAACTAACAAAGATAGTCGAAACCATACTGAATGTCTATTTAAAATATTTTTCTTTTTTATATTTTAATTGTATTTTATTTTTTCAACTGGTAGCATTGCAATGGTTTTAGTTAACTATGCAAAAATAAATAAACTTAAACTTAAACACCCGGGATGCCTGAAACCAATTCCTTTCACCCTTTCTTTCAGACAACCTGTGGGTTAGTTGAACCATCAAATCAATAAATCCGGTAAAATCTCCTGGAAAATTAACAACCTGGGATACTACAGCCTTTAACTCTTCACACAACCCTTGATAGAATAATTAAATTCTTTTTGAAAGGGGCCAATGCGTTTCTGAAACAAGACGGTTAAAGGAAGAAATATAGGTTAACAGATCCTGTTTCCCTTGTCTTAATTTGAGTAATTCAGCATCACTAGCCTGCATAAAAGCATGCTTCACAAATAAGCAACGCATCTGCTCTTTAAATGCTGGAAAATTATACAATAGAGGGTCATCTCCATCAACCAGAGGAACAGCCCACATAGCTGCTGTTCTAGCTAAATAGGAAATTATGAATGCAACCTTAGCTGAATCGTCCAGAAATGCATTGGGACGGCACATAAAGGGCGAATGCCATTGGTTCATAAAACCCCCAAACTTATTACTATCCCCAGAAAACCTTTCTGGAACAGACAAAGGAACTGGCTACGGGTGTACTACCACTAGCCCCCAGACTCGTAGTTCGATCAAAGGATACATAGTGGGTTGTACTATCAGTACCTGCACTTTGGAAGAAGGAGCCAAATCCTTCCCACAAGGAGTTTCTCCAGCTCGAAAGGCACTCAATTCCTGGTGTAACCCATGAATATCCTGCCGCAACTCCTGATCCTCTTTCTGGAGGATGTTAAGAGCAGCCATCAATAACTGCATTGAGGGAACCACCCCCCTACCCCCATCATCTAATGACATTGGGTTCAGGCCTTTCTGATCCATCTTCGCTCAGGCAGTGTTCATTAATTCATGGGCTTGTTTTCTGTCCCGTCACGACTCTGGTTAATACTCAACACTGCAGGAGCAAAGACTAGCCTAGTCGGCCACCCACGCCGCAGTTTTTACCACCCTTACATATATATGAGGGTGACAGCCGACCAAGGCTCTGGGAGATGGTGGGGGGAAAACAGGAAAAAGAAGAACAACAATCAGCCCGGAGCTTCCTTCTATCTCTACTTGGCCAGTGATGGAATGGAACAAGGAACCTTTAGTCTTGAAAGAGAGGAAAGAAGAAATGTGTGGTTTAGAAAGGTAATATCCAAGTATAACAAACATACATGACCAGGTGAACAATTTTGCAGGTTTAACGTCTTTCTTACTCCATCCTGATGGTCATATGGCCTTGAGGAAAGACAAATTGAATCAAGTAGACCAGTTCCAACTCTTATATCGATATCAGGAAACGATGCATGAGATCCACGAGAAGGAAAGGCATTTGGCCTTTGTAGTGCCTTTTTTGTGTCCAATTCTGTTAAAGCGCCAAACTGACATCTTCTCCCAACCGACAACAAATAGGGGAAAAAGTTAAAGTGAGCCAAAAAAAGCCCAAAAGGTTAACAAATGAAAGCCCAGCAGATACCAGCTAGGGATTCACTCCGTAAAAGTGCCCAAATAGCCCATAATTATGTGGATAAGTTTGAACAAAATACAGAAAACTGACTTGAGGGAAAACGAGAAATGCATACGCGTTACTTCACCCGTTTTTTCCCTAATGATAATGAAGTCCCATAGAACGTTAGAACAAAAACAAAAACCCGAAGAAACAAAGGGGAGGAGAACACAAAGGAATGTCCCGGCAAGGGTCCAGAGGAATCCAAGTCCAAATCCCGGGGCACAAAATCCAATGCAAGATGAAGATCCAGGGAACCAGGAGCATACTAGTAGCACAGCCAGCATAACCTTCCGGTGACCAGAACCGGAAGAAAAACAAAGCACAGACGCCACTTAGGCAGGTTCAAATATGTGGCTAGAAAAGGTAAGAATGAAAGTTAAACAATAGCCCCAATCCTGCTGCTAACCCTAAAACCCAACAAGTAGCAAGCTAATCCTGAACCCATTAAGGTGTTGAATTAGTATAGTGAAATATGAAAGTAATTTGAGTGGTGGATGTTTTAGTCAGTTATTCAGATAGAGAAGGGTAGCGGAGGGATAGAAGAGGGAAAAAGGTTTGTATTTATATAGAACTTATTTCCCATGATGGGGTGTTGAAGCACTTTTTTCGTGAGTAGCACACTACTCCGGAAACCCAAAAAGGATTAGTTGTGAATTAGTATAGTGAAATATGAAATTTGAGAAGTAGAAATGTTAGTCTGTTATTTTAATTGAAAAGGATAGAAGAGTGAAGGATTTAGACTTTTTTTTTTAGAGGTCATGGCAGTAGGAGGAGGCTTGGAACGAGTACAAAGGGATGTGGAGGGGAAGAGTCAGAGGGAAGAGTGAAAGAAAGGCTTGTTTTGGGGGATTGGTATAGTACAAAAATGGTGTCAGATGATGCAAGGAGGGGCAGTTTAGGGGAGAGTCTAGAAAGGGTTATTTTGGGGGTCATAGTTATTGTAATTGCATTTATATAGCCATTACTATCCCTGATGACGGGTCAAAGCACCTTTTCGGCAAGTAGCACGCTACTCCGGAACCCATAAAGTATTAGTGTTGAATTAGTATTGTGAAATATGAAAGTAATTTGAGTGTTGGATAGGTTAGTTAGTTATTTGGATTTAAAAGGATAGCGGAAGGATAGAAGAGGGAAAAAAATGGTTTGAATTTACATAGCGCTTGCTACCCCTGATGGGGTGTTGAAGCGCTTTTTTGATGAGTAGCACGCCACTCTGGAAGCCTATAAAGGCCTAGTGGTGAATTAGTATAGTGAAATTTGAGAAGTGGACATGTTAGTCTGTTATTTTGATTGAAAAGGATAGTGGAGGGATAGAAGAGTGAAGGATTTAGATCTATTTTTTTGTTTTTTTACTTTTTTGGCGGTCATAGCAGTAGGAGGAGGCTTGGGATGAGTAAAAAGGGATGTGGAGGTGAAGAGTCAGAGGGAAGAGTTTAGAAAGGCTTGTTTTGGAGGATCGGTTTAGTGAAAGAGCTGTCAGATGATGCAAGGAGGGGTAGAGATGGGGAGAGTCTAGAAAGGGTTATTTTGGGGATCATAGTAGTAGTATGGGGTTTGGGATAAATGAGGTAGTGGATGTAGAGGATATATTGATAGAGGTATAGGGTGAGAAATAGGGTAGTGCATTGGAAAGAGTAGTAAAAAGAAATTTGAGATGAGTCAGAAAGTTGGGATGGAAGATATATTGAGAGAGATATAGGGTGAGAAATAGGGTAGTGCATTGGATATGCTGGATTAGAAGAAAGTGATAAATGTGTAGATCCATAAGTTCATCGTCAGTATACAAATGCATAAAGGAGGTAGGTATATGTAGATTAAAGATATTGATAGATGTATAGGATGAGAAATAGGGTAGTCATTGAATATGCTTTTTTAAGAGAAAAGTAATAAATGTATAGATCCAAGTCCATGGACGGTATATAGATGCATAAAGGAAGTAAGTATATGTGGATTAAAGATGCATTAGATAAACTCTGGTTTTCAAATGTTGTACTTAAACATTTATTTTATTTATTTTTTAACAACATAATTAATCTACATGTTTATACAAAGCAATACACAAAGATGGGTACATATCTACAGTACAAATAAATGCTGAGGGATATGCTGTATATTTCTGTTTGCGCATGGTGCTTATGTGGCAAAGAGACAATTCTTGAGCAGTTTACTGAAGATAATTTGTCTGTGGATATTATGTTGGGGGGTAAAGAGTTCCATAGTTTGGCTGCTTGAACAGAGAAGGATGTGCCACCCATGTTTTTTTTCTTGTATCTTGAGATTTATAGGCAAAGTACCAATCTAAAGCATAGGTTCCTTTGTTGAATGTGTTTGGTGATTTTATTCCTGATGAAGAGTGGGCTCATTCCATGTATCACTTTGTGGGTGATACAAAGCAGCTTGAACGTGGATCTTCTGGCAACCAGTAACCAAAGCAGGGCTTTCAAGGCAGAGGAGATGTGGTCCTGTGGTTTGATATGCAAGACTAGCCCTGAAGCCGAGTTCTGAATCTGTTGTAGTCTTTTCATGGTTGTTAAAGGTGATCCGTGGTAGAGGCTTTTGGCGTAATCGAGTTTGGACAGAACAGGGGAGATGGTAGCTTGGACCTTGTGTGGAAATCCCAAATGGGGGACGATTCGTCACAGAGTTTTTACAGTGAACCAAGATTGATCTTACTAGTTTGTCCACTTGGGCATTCATCAATAGCTTGGAGTGCATGGTCATTCCGAGGTTTCTTACTTCCTTCGATACTTTAGGTGGTAATCCCAGTTCATCATGCCAGGTGGTAAGTGGGTCATAATGTTTCCAATCACCACACGTGAGTATTTCCATTTTGGAAGCATTTCATTTGAGATGGCTCCAAGTCATCCACTGATTAACGGCTCTGACACAACTGAACATTGGAGAGTTTCCAATGACTTTGAGGCATTCCAGTTGAAAGAGTATTTGTGTGTCATCTGCATAGTTATAGCACTTGAGGTGAAACTGATTCATCAGTACCTGTAATGACTTCATGTAAATGTTAAAAAGCATGGGCAAGATGATAGAGCCTTTAGGGTCCCCTGCTTTTGAGGAGTATGGTTTGGACGAGAAAGGTGGGGTATGGATGACATTAGTTCTGTTTCGAAGGTAGGACGCAATCCGGTCTAGAGCTTTCCCCTCTATGCTGGCTTCAAAGAGTCTTTGTTTCAGAGTGTCATGGTAGCCGAGAGGTCCAAGAGAAGTAGCGCGGCAACCCCGTTGCAGTCAACTGTGTTCTTTAAGTCATCCCAGATGGCAAGGAGGGCTGATTCTGTGCCTCTTCCCAGACGGAATCCTGTTTGGAAGTCTGAAAGTATGGCATTCTCTTCAATGAATTGTGACATCTGGGCGAACGCTGCTCTTTCCATCAGGTTGCCCAGTTAAGGTCCATATGTAATGGGTATGTAGTTGTCAGGGTTCAGTGGGTCTAAGTTGTTTACTTCAGTAAAGGGTGTATGTATGATTTTTTGAGTTCTTCTAGAAATATTCCCGTTGTTAAGGAGTCGTTGATGATTTTTCTTACTGGAGTGGAAGCAGAGGTTGTTAAAAGAATTGTCTTGAAAGTTTGTGGTGGACACAGGTCGCAAGGGCTGCCAGTAGGCCCGCTTACTTTGACTAGGTCCATGAATTCATTGTGTGAGATGTGTTGGAAGGAATGGAGAGGCTGGGTTAGAGTATTCTCGGATTGTTGTTTTGTAAAAGGGTTAGGGCTGGTGCTTTGTCTCTGTTTTAAATATGAGTCCAAGGTGTCGGCTTTGTCCGTGCAATTATGTGCCAGTTTGTCTGTGAAATCTTGAGTAACTGGATGAGTTCCCTTTAGGCAATTTGGTTTACAAAATTCATTAAGTATTTTATAGAAGTCTTTATTTGCACATTTAGCATTTTGAATTCTGTCTGAATAGTTCCTTTTCTTAGCTTAGCTGAATTGTATAATCCGTCTATCAGTTATATAAATATGGAAATGTATAATTTTATAACTTCATTTATGCCAAAAACACAAAATAAATATGGATAAATACAGCTAAAATGGCAAAAAAATAAATATGGATAAGTACAGATCAAAATGTTAAAAAACAAAATACCATAAAACCGGGAGCCCTAATTTTAAGTCTCAAGACCAAACCATGAGAACACTAGTGTCTATGCACGTGGTTGTGGTGCTGTTAGAGAGAGCAGGCATACGAGGCATCCTGCTCAACACCCGCTCCGCACGCAAGCACGGCGTCGAGCTCTGGGATCTGCTCACCACCACTCCACCAGACGTCGCCTTCTTGTCCGAGACCTGGATGAACAATGCCTCCACCCCAGACATCGCAGTGGCCATTCCCGACGGATACAAGATCTCGCGCAGAGACCGCACCAATGGAGCCGGGGGAGGCATCGCCACAATCCACAAGAACACCATCAAGTTCTCCACAAACACCGATGACACCCTCGCCACCGCTGAACACATGCACTTCAAGATCCACACCGACCCCAAGCCCACCCTCAGAGGCACCCTCATCTACATACCACCAGGCCCACGTCCCCAATTCTGCAACTCCATCACTGACTTCATCAGCACGCACGCCCTGACCTCCACCAACTACATCCTGCTCGGCGACCTGAACTACCACATAGTAAACAACAACAACAGCAACTCCTCCACCCTAATCGACAACCTCGCCACCCTCGGTCTGAGACAGATCGTCACTACCCCGACCCACATCGCCGGTCACACGCTCAACGCCATCTTCACCGCCAGCCCCCACGTTGCCTTCAGCCACACTTCCGAGCTCACCTGGACCGACCACCACTTCGTCCACTTCACCTTCCAGAAACCCGTCTCCCACCACCGCACTCTACAGATCTCCCGCTGACGCTGGGGAAAACTCACCAAGGAATGACTAGAAACACACCTCGCACTCAACCCACCGACCAGCCCCACCGACCCCGAGGAGGGGGCCCGCACCCTCTGACTCTGGATGGAGGACTGCACCAACACAGTAGCACCCCTGAAACAACTCACTGACAGAGACACCAGCCAGAGTGCCAGCTGGTTCACCCCGGAGCTCCTAGCCTCCAAGTGCACCTGCCGGAAACTGGAGAAAATCTGGCTCAACGACAGAACACCCGCCAACCGCACAGCCCACAAAGACGCCATCCGCAACTATCACCACCTCATCAGGACCACCAAAAAAGCCTCATTCAAAGACCGCCTTGACAACAACGCACACAACAGCAAAGAGCTATTCAACATTGTGAAAGAGCTCTCCTCTCCCAGCTCCTGCACCAATGACATACCGCCATCACAATCCCTGTGCGACACCCTCACTGCCTTCTTCCACCGCAAGATCACCGACATTCACAACAGCTTCACCCCCCGGTTGCACCACACGGACTCCACCACGACGAACACCCCGAGCCCCACCGACCACAACCCCCTGACCACTTGGACCAATGTGAGCACCGAAGACATAACCAGGACCATGAGCACCATCCACTCAGGCTTCTCGTCTGACCCGCTCCACCACCACATCGCCAACAAAGCCATCAGCATCATCGCATCCCACCTGCGTAACATCATCAACCTCTCCTTCGAGACCGCTACCTTCCCGAAGAGCTGGAAACACGCCGAGATCAACGCCCTCCTGAAGAAACCCAAGGCTAACCCGAGCGACCTCAAGAACTTCCGGCCCATCTCCCTGCTTCCATTCCCTGCAAAAGTCATGGAAAAGATCGTCAACACTCAGCTCACCCGCTAACTAGAAGACAACAGCATCCTGGACCCCTCCCAGTCAGGCTTCCGCAGCAACTACAGCACCGAGACCACCCTAATCACCGCCACAGATGACATCAGAATCCTACTCGACAGCGGCGAGACAGCGGCCCTCATCCTCCTGGACCTCTCTGCCGCCCTCGACACAGTCTGTCACCACACACTGCGCACACGCCTCTACGATGCAGGGATCCGAGACATGGCCCTGGACTGGACCACCTCCTTCCTCACCAACAGAACCCAGAGAGTCCGCCTCCCCCGTTCCACTCCGGATCCACCACTACCATCTGCGGCGTCCCTCAGGGTTCCTCACTCAGCCCAACTCTGTTCAACGGTTACATGGCCCCCCTCGCTCGCATCGCCAGACTACACGACCTCAACATAATCTCCTACGCTGACGACACCAAGCTGATCCTCTCCCTCACCAAAGACCCCCTCACCGCCAAATCCAACCTACACCAGGGCATGAAGGCCGTCACCGAATGGATGGAGGCAAGCCGACTCAAACTGAACACGGACAAGACAGAGGTCCTCATCTTCGGGCCCAATCCCTCAGCGTGGGACGACTCCTGGTGGCCAGCATCACTCGAAACCCCTCCAGCACCAACCAACCACGCACGCAACCTAGGGATCACCCTAGACTCCAAGCTCAGCATGACCAACCAAGTCAACGCAGTCTCCTCCTCCTGCTTCCACACTCTCTGCATGCTCCGCAAGATCTACAGATGGATCCCGACCGTCACCACGCCCTCGTCAGCAGCCGACTCGACTACAGAAACGCCCGCTACGCCGGAGCCCCGTCCAAACTCATCAACAGACTCCAAAGAATCCAGAACGCCTCCGCACGCCTGATCCTCAATGTCCCACGCCGAGACCACATCACCCCGCACCTGAGAGACCTGCACTGGCTCCCTGTCGACAAAAGAATCACATTCAAACTCATGATCCACGCACACAAGGCACTCCACAACACGGGCCCAGCCTACCTCAACGACAGACTCTCCTTCTACGTACCCAACAGGAAACTCCGCTCCGCCGACCTATCCCTGACCGCCGTCCCGCCCGTCCACAGAACCACTTCTGGGGGCAGATCCTTCTCCCACCGCGCCGCCAAGTCTTGGAATGCCCTCCCCCTCCTCCTGCAACAGACCGCAGACCTCCCGGGATTCAGAAGACTGCTCAAGACCTGGCTCTTCGACCACTAGCTGCAGCTCCCCCCCCTAGCGCCTTGAGACCCTAGCGGGTAAGCAGTGCGCTTTACAAATTCCCTGATTGATTGATTGATTGAGACATAGTTAGTCCATTTCAATCCTCTGTTTCAGGCAACAAACCTACCTTGGTTGTGGTTGACTATACCACCTGGTGCACCAAGGCGCTAACCTAGAAAAGCATGAGTGCCAAGGTAGTGGTGAGGGCCCACCTCTGCTGTAGAGTTGGATTTCTAAAGACTGTATTATGCGATGCAGAACACATTTAATCTCGTCCTACATGAGTGTGATGTGGGATCTCTTGACACATCTCTTATTTCCCTGGAGGGAAATCCCACAGGAGTAAGTAGGATTTAGCCCTTTTGAGCTTCTGTTTGGGTATCCCATCCATAGTCGACTCACTTGGGACAGGGAGAGTTGGGATGGTACTCCTGAGCCCCAAAACCATGTTGTGGTAGACTGAATTCTGGGCGTCGGGAAGTAAATGGATCAGCTGATGAACACAGTGATAAAGAACCTTCAGGTCAATGAAGAAATGATGAAGGATTTATATCAACAGAATGCGATGGTAACTGAGGGTCAGGTGTGGGTATTGCTATAGCCAATTTGCCCTTGAGCATTGGCGGACAGATGGAATGATCTCTACTAGGTGGTCAGGAACATCAAACATTTCAATTATCTGGATGGCACAAGTGAATTGGCTTAAGTCATACTTCCTTAGAGACTACACTGTTAGCATTCTCATGTTGACAGATTAGGTCGAGGATGAGAGTGAGTCCCTGCTAGACCTTTTGCACAGTGACCTTGAAACTGTGAAACTCACAATTCTAATGGTTAGCACCCTGATTCACTAATGTCTAAACATCAGACCACCAACACAGGTCTTGCACTTTGAAGCCAAGTCTTGAGTGTTGAAGAATTAGAGGCTCAAAAAAGTGAGAGATGTTTGACGTGCTGTCAGAGTGAGTCATCAATCTTCAATCTTTAAGAGACTCTGGAAGATTCTGATGTTTGTGTGTGTGCTTGTGTTGTACCCGAATTGCTTAGTCTGTTGTTTTATGTGGAAGAGGCTGCTCCTTAGACTCTAAGGCTTAGAGGAACCAAGATAAGAGCAGGAACCTACCCTGCAGGAAGAAGAGGCGTTCTAAAGATGGAAGGAGAAGACACCACAGATGCCGATCCAGTCTATTCAATTACAATTGAAGACAAGCTCAACAGCAAGTTTTGGACCCGAAATTACCTCTTATTTTGCCAGAACAGGAATTCGCATTAGAAGTACAGACTTTTCATTGAGATCAGTGCCATTTTGAGCACTGACTGATAGAGAAACAGGTGACAGACATTGGCGTGGAGCATGATGGTCGTCAAAACAATGTTGGGGATGTAATGAGTAATGGGTCCATTTACCCTAATAGGAATGCCATAAGCAATGGGTAAATGTATCCTGACAATAGGAGCAACAGGTGCAGAAAGTACGTGAGAGTAATAGGGACCTGGAGTGACAAGAAGGATGTGGCCAGAGAGGTCAAACACTGGTTACAACGAAGTGGGCTTAATAGACAACTGGATATTTAGAGCAAAAGCCATTGATTTGTGTAGAATTGAAATAGGTGAGTTGTATCTACTTATGGAGGTATGAAAATAAAACTAGTCAAACTTAAGAAGCTGAGGGAATGAGACTATGTTGAGTACATCCTAACGAGCAATAGAACATTATCTAGGAAGACTAAAACAATTGACCACCATCTAGAAATACAGAAATAGCAAGTAAAACCCAGCAGCATTTCCCAAAATACGTTTTTAGCCTCCTAGGTTTGTGAGGAGAGACTTTTACCACTTTGATTACATGGATCAAAAACCTACCAGTCAAGTCCTTAATGCCTTTTACCCCCAACAGCACAAGTAGATGGACCAAAGTTAGCCACCAGTCTTACCACATATGTCTGAATCATGCAAGGACCAAATAAGTCACCTAACTTATGACACATACAAACATTACTAACACCATACAAGCAGTAAGTATGCAAAAGCTCTGCTGTGTCTAGCCTCATACTAATCTGCAACACAATGCTCAAATGCCAGGAAGCAAAAAAAACACTTATACCTTTCCTGTACACCACAGACATCCACCTAATGTTCACCATTTAGGGATGTGACACAAAGGGATGTACAAAAGTTCCCCGGGAAGAGTGACGGAGGTGAATCCGCTTGGACTGCTGCCGCCGAAGGTTGTATACCTCCCCAGCCAGTCCCACGGGAGCAGACTGAGAGGTCCATCAGGGATCCGGTTTAGGGCATTCAAACTGCAGCAGGACTGACTAGCCTGCATCCTGGTATTACTGACTGAAAAACGGTCGTATACCTACCTGCAAGTTTTGACCCTTTACTTTTGTATATATTTGTCACTAGTATTTTCACTGTGTGGTACGATCCTATTTAGGTCCTGAAGAATTGCCATCAGGCAAGAAACATGTCGACAGATAATTGAGGGTAGTAGTCAAATTCACCCTAATAGTGTTAGGGTCATTGTTTCTCCCCTCCCACACCACCACTCTTTGTTTTTAACCAAGGGAGTCTACTACGAGAATAAATTTAGTATGTGGACTGACTCACCTTTTTTAACTTAAAACCCACGTCACGACCACACTCCCCAGGCCCTCTCACACGCACGCACCATATGGCGGGAACAAAAGATCTCCGATAAAGAGCCCCGGTTTCGGGAGCCCGTCAGACATTGCAGCGCCAGTCTGACGAGGAGCAGAGCCTATATGATGAAGCATGACACCTAGCTTGCTGGGTGTGTGAGGGTTCTAGTTCCAACTAGGGGATTTCCCCCACTCACCAGCACACACACCCCTCTCCGTCACTCTTCCCGGGGAACTTTTGTACATCCCTTTGTGTCACTAGTCTATAGGACGAGTACACTGGACCCCGTAAAATATTGTCCTATCTATGTCCCTCCCCCTTGTATTGACACCATTTAGGGATAACAGTAGCCAAAACTCCTTTGTAATGCATACCAAAGAGCAGCAATGGAACATAATGTAAATTAGAGATCTGCAGAGACCGTACGGGCCACATAATGCTACATAAATGGTACATGAGGAGTTGCTGTTTCCTCCACAATTCAGAACCTGCTTTGAGCCTAAAAAGGGAAATGGAAAGTGCTATATAAATAACTATGCAATACAAAATAGGAGGTTGTACCAGACAATGCAAATAATTGTGTTTGATGATCTGACTTGGGACTTAGCTGTGATTTGGGAATTTGCTCACAAACGAGCAATGGATGTTGTCTACTTATTTTTCGGAGACGTCCATGGCGAAATCCCACAGAGGGAGCATATGTGCAAGCTTATTCTTCTTTAGATGCATCCCAAGGCATGAGGAACCATTTGAGGAGCTGAATAAAGGACAATAGTAGGGCTGGCACTTTTATATGGTGAGGCAAAACAGTCGCCATATTACAACAAAAGGCCTGCCTATGGCTATTTTATTTGAATTCTATTTTATTTGTGGTGTGCTGGTCAGCAGACAGAAAAGGTACTCGTAAATTGTGGTCACTCGGGCAAGAAGGGTGACCAGAGAATTGCTACAAGAATCAGTTTGGGTCCTTTTTAGGTTTTGCCTAGGTACAACATGTGCTGTCTCTGAGACATGCTGTATCTACAATGTGGGCATCAAGCATCTCCTATCTATTCCATTGATTCCTGTAACTTCCCTTTGTAAATGCCTGCTCTTGTTTGGTTAATATGCTTAGTAGTCTCTCCTTTTGGACTTTTGTAACCTCCCATGAGGACTGCCCCTGTTACATGCGCGCTTACTCTTTTAGTTATTTATGATACTCTGTGAGCACTCTTTTTTTTGTTTGCCTGCCTCTGCTCGTTCGTGCGCCACTTCATCTTTCTTCACGGCCACCGGTTGCCACTCTCTCTTGTTTTATTGGTCAGGTGAAGCAAAGGCTACATTACAATTGATGCATCTCTCCCCCCTTTCCAGACACATGCTCTGAGTATCACAGTCCGTCATCGGGCTAAAGCAGACTCTACCATTTACAAGCACGCGGAGACCGCGACTACGTAGAGCAAAACCATGAGCATGCTTCTTAAATTTAGTGATAGGACAAAACCAAAACAGCCCTTTTCAAGTACTGGTTACAGTCACAAAATATGAATGGACTTGCATTACAATTGTATTGAGAGTTGGTGAAGATAATTCACACATGATTGTTGTAAGGGTGTACCAACCTTAGCTTTACATTTGTTCCATGCTTTGCAATATGCATTTTCAGATTTCCTTGTGGTATGTTTCCACCTTTTATCATGAAAGTGCAAAGTTGCGCCGTCTGAACAGAAACAGCTCCCCCGCGGCGCATCCCGTGGGGAAAATCCCCCAGGCAACCCGCCCCAAGTGTCGAAACTCAAACAACCAACCGTAGGCAATGAGATCCTAACTTCACCCCATTAGAAACACTGTGCCACACCACACCTGTGAATCCCCCTCGCACACAGACAACATCTGTCCTCCCAATGGATCACTTCCCTGTGAATCCCTTTGTGATGGATCAGGATGATAAGAATCATTATGACGAAGGGGACCAAGCCAAGATTATCAGAAAAATGTTCAAGTATCGAAGAAGGAAAACCATAAGGAGGAAGGCCCCTGGAGGACCAGGCCCTGGAGAGTCAAGACCAGGAGAACCAGAAGTGATTTTAGGCCACATATATCAGGACATATCCTTAGTTACAGAATTATGCCTCTTGTAAAAACCTCTTAGTTAGGCTCAAGCACTGGCCTTACTGCAGAAAAACACATTTGAGTCTACCAGAGATGGTTAGGAGTCTCTAAGAGCCACAGGAGAGTCAGTGTCAGCAGTTTCTTTAAACGTTAGGCTTTTTGATAGATGACCGAGTGGGACTCGCGTATAGATGCCTTGTGGCCACTTGTTATGTGTGAAGCCTTCCAACAGTCATTGCTTTTTATTCAACTACACAATACATTTTGGGACTTTTAGTTTTGCCTTTCAGTTGGAATTATAGGCTTAAAATTGCAGTTTGTAAAGTTCAAAAGTTTTTGAAGTGTTGTTGCATGAAAAGCCAGGAGTGATTTTTGGCCACATATATCAGGACATGTCCTTAGTTACAGAATTATCCCTCTTGTAAAAACCTCTTAGTTACTCTCATGCACTGGCCTTACTACAGAAAAACACATTTGAGTCTACCAGAGATGCTTAGGAGTCTCTAAGAGCCACAGGAGAGTCAGTGTCAGCAGTTTCTTTAAACGTTAGGCTTTTTGATAGATGACCGAGTGGGACTCGCGTATAGATGCCTTGTGGCCACTTGTTATGTGTGAAGCCTTCCAACAGTCATTGCTTTTTATTCAACTACACAATACATTTTGGGACTTTTAGTTTTGCCTTTCAGTTGGAATTATAGGCTTAAAATTGAAGTTTGTAAAGCTTCAAAAGTTTATAAAGTGTTGTTGCATGAAAAGCCAGGAGTGCCTTTTGGCATCATGCAAGACATGGCGTCAATGCAAAGGGCCAAAAGAGACATTTTGAGGGCTAGCACAGAGGAGGACTGCTAGGACCATAAATTATATCTCAGGGGACATAGAAGTTGTATGATGCTGGTCAAGTGGTCTCAAGGCAGACAAGGATGTCAGAGTCTTCTGAAACTTGCAAAGGTGGCTAGTAGAGTGTGAAGCATTGATGAAGTGGATTGTGGTTTTCGTAAGGATGCCAAACATGATAAAGCTACTCTGAGTGCTGGAGCCAAAAGATGTAGCCAAGGGCTAACAAAGGAATTCTAAGGGGTTATAAGAAGCAGAAGAGGGGTTACGAAGACTGCTTGAGGAGTTATTACATTTGTGCCATGTTATGTGCTAAAAACTGTGCTAGGAGCTGACCACAGACTTCTAATGTTCAGAGAAAGGAAGAGCACTCCATCCACAGCCCAACACTGCGTTAATGGACTCTTCACACAGTTAATCACTAACATACTCACCCTGTAGATTATTCTGGTATCCCTACCTTCACAACCTCCCAGAGGGGTGTTCTGCAAGCCAATTAAAGTGCGGAGAGTAGAGGGCAGTGGCGGGATGGCAGAATTCAGTGCGGTACAATGGATTTCAGGCTTTGCCTTCTTTACCTTTTGTCAAATGAACTCCATGAATTCCAGGATAGGGGAATTGGCAAACATTCAGCCCTTTCCAAGAGGTTGATCTGTCTTTAAGATAGTATCGGAAGTTCTCAACCCAATATGTAGCAGAGTCTTTTCCTTTGATGTCAGTTCCTGGTGTAAGAATATAAAGGATGCCACTAATAAGTGGTTGGAGGAGCTCTCATGGTAAGCAGATGGTCTATAATAACTGGTAAGGGAAAATAAAATGAAACTTGGGGCTGACAGGAACTCTAAGAACTAGTGGAAGGATACAGATGACATAAAATAAGGATTCTAGAGTAGACATGGACATTTGCAAGAGCCAATAGAGGGCTTATCAGGCTTATGAAGGATGATGGATAGGATCAGGTGTCTGTGATGGCTGGAAAACTGGCTCACAATCACTTGAGGGCATAAGGGCTGGGAGAGAGGGGGCAGTGAGGTCTAAAGTTTGACAAAGGTACATATCCGATGGGCGGCAATGTGTGTCTACTCAGAGGGATGGCAAGAATGAGGGCTGGCAACTGTGAAGTCTAGTAACAGGGCTGATGGGAGGTCGCAGGGTTTAAGACAGTGGTAATGGTCAAAGGAGGGTCCAAATATGTCTGAAGGTGTTTCAGAGGGCTGGTACAAGAGCAGAGATAAATAGCAGAGGTGTGGCAAAAATCATAAGATAGAAGAGATCTGGCAGTGACTTTGCAAGTACTCACAAAAATGCAGGTCTGAAGGCGGGCATGTGCATAAGGATCAGATGAAGAGTGGGTTGAATGAGGTTTGAAGAAGTGCAGTCAGCATTACCAGAATAGTAGTAGATGGGCTCTGAGAGATGAAGCTGACAGACAGAGCACTGCAATGGTTAAGCTAAGAGGACAAGTGGGAGCTTCAAAAAATCACCAAAAGAGACTTTCAAAAGAAAAATGATAATGCACATTCTTAGGCACCAAGGCTAGGTACAGATAATCATAGTTGTAGCAAAGTGGAACAAGGTCCCTAAGTCTCAAAAGGAATCTCAACGACAACAATGGGAATGTGAGAGCCAGTGGAGGGATTCTGACATATGTGAGGGTACAGGTAGGAAATCAGGCATCTTCGAGGGTTGACAAAGGGTTTCCAAATCTCCAATGGGTCAATACATCAGGGTGACTGTAAGGCAGTGGAGTCTGAAGACAGGTAAAGGAGAGTATTTGATGGTCAGCATGTATGAGCTCTCAGAACTGAGAACAGTAGAGATGGTGAAAGCCTAGTGGATATCAAGGGTCTTGAGAGTTAGCAATGGAGGTTCCGAGGGGGACCTGCAATGAATCTCAGAGAAATAGCTAAGAGGTTCAGAAGAGCAACAGATTGGACACTGAGAGCAGTGAAAGCTGAGGATGGAGGAGGTGAGTTGAGCGTCTGCAAGTATTAGGTGTAAGTGAGGCTGCGGGCCATTTGAAGGATGATAGTGCAAACTGAGTGTAGATAAATTTGAGATTAGTAGAGTTGCCATCAAGATTATCAGAAGGGTGGAATATGGGGTCTGAAGCTCCGAAGATGGGTTCTATTGGTCAGGCACCAATCTGAGGGACTCCAAGGAATAGGTAGAAGGGTTCAGGGCTAATGGCAAGACAAGATTTGGCAGGTTTTTTCTTTTATTTGGTAGGGGAATTCTGGATTGATGGAGTGTGCCTGAATGGACATGGCACGGGACTAATAATGTAGTTGCTCAGATGGAGAAATCTGATTAAGGACATTGGGGATATGGTCTTCAATTTCTTGTGTACTAGCCCATGCCACAAGTATTAATCTACATTTGTACACAGATAGTGTGCAGTGTTGAATCCAGAAAATAAAATCATGAATACAGATAAGCATGATCCACAGTGTCAATACAATAATGCTATCTCCCACACTTTCCACTTTTGTCTACAGCTTACTTTCTTTGTGCACTGGATTTGTAATGGACCTCGCCTCCTTTCCAAAGCCTTGGTTTGAAGCAGACCTCTTGGTCATACTAAGTAATTTTTGGGTGAAGTAAGACACATACAATATTTTTTCAGTCAAGAAAGTGACCCGATTACAGCCACCAGGGTCACTTACAACCAACTCTTAGCCTTTCAAACCAGTGAACAGTTGGTCAGACAGTAGAGAATGCAAACAATTGTTTATTGGCAAATTACACTGCAGTAGAGCCAAATCTGATCAGCACCCGAAGATGTCTGGTGGGGGACTGATTCCCCAACACTTGGAAAAAGGTATTCATTCTTCTGACAACCCCCAACCACGCTCCCAATGGCAAGTTACTGGCCTGAGCCGTTTGAAAAAAGGAGAGTGTGTACTCCATGAGAAATCAATAAGTACTTGTTTGGATTAATATCCGTTCTTTAGAGTCGTCATACAAAAGCCAGAGCTACTCCAGATTGCAGTGAGACATCTTTATTGTTTTTTAATGAACCATGGACAGCCGACACGTGTTTCGCCCCCTATTGGCGAGTTGCGCCGGGGCTTCCTCAAGGCTGTAAAGAAAGATGGATGGGTTATATTGGAATATAATGAGATAGCAATTGACCCCAAGCGAGAGAGAAGAAGTAAACACCTAGAGTGAGAGGTGGTTAAAATATTTTGTGGTGTCTCGGCATCAGAGCTCTCTTATATATTATATTATGCACTGCATGGATCGTGAGACAGAAATATATCATGCCTCAAGTGGCTTGGTCACAGGTTCACATGTGCTTATAGAAGGTCCAAGGTGAGGAGGGCAAAGGTTAGTGCAAGGAATTAAAAAATAGGATCTAAAGACAAGTGATATTAAAACCAGGTAGAAAAGTGCACTTTCCCAATGTCTCAGATCGACCAAGCATTTGATGTTCTCTAGTGGTACAAAGAGTGAGCAGGAATCCCCAACCAGGGTGATAAAGTGAAACAGGGCAAACATTGTGTATAAGAAGAATAAAGACAAGATCTAACTATCATACCTATTTTCACATATACAGCGTATATTATTTCATTTCTTATTCCAATTTGACAAATTCCAAAGGCAAGAGTTTAAATACTCAGAGAGCAGAGTTCTTCTGTAAGTTAAAAAACTGGGAAATGTATATATATACACAGATTGTTTGTAGCCTGATGTTGAAACATAACAGTTCAAACAATGCATACAGTTAATCACATTGAACATCTTTGAGGACCATACATTTTGTTTAAGTAATATATAAAGTACAGGTTAAACAGACATTCATGTGTTGAGACTTATATTTGTGTTATATTGTTAGCATATTTGAGCCTAAGTGCCCTGGCAAATAACTATTAGTGGGGTTACTCCACTTATCCTTGTTCACCATTGATAAGGATTTGCATTGGTCCTTATCTAGCACATCAGAGAATACATGTGGTATAAACATATTTAAAAGCGAAAATGACATTAAAAAACTGTGAAGCTGGAGGAATAACCTTTGAATTACATGTACATGGAGAGAGACCCAAGGACAGGATGACCCGTTTCGTAAGGTTTTGCAATCGCTACACAGCTACTTGCATTAGGTAAGAAAAGTTTTCAAGTTACACTGAGCGTTTGAAACCATATCAGACAGAAAGCCCAAAATTCTGTGTGGCTTTATTGTTAATAACTAAATGTGTGAAGTCTGACAAGGACCAGGTAGTAATACGTGTCTGTTATGATGTGCATTCCTGTCCCGTTATATCTACATTTAAAAACTCACGAGACATCCACGTAGTTACTGGCAAAGAATACGCCAAGGCTAAATTTCAGCTGAATAAAACAAAGCAAAGAGTCTTTCAAGGTCGCATAGGGTAAACAGCGTTAATGACGGGTCGCGTGTCTTTACACAAACGCGCCCGTCTTGTAGTGGAAACAGTAAATTCAGAGAGTAATTGGGAAGGAGTCACAGGATACCCGCGTTATTGGAGCCGATTTTATGTCAAGGAAAAATGTTTTGCTTAAGGAAAAACAGGGTCCCTTGGGCATACAAGATATTGTGAACAGAACGCGGCTATTTATTATTTCGCCAAATATAATAGTAACGCAATGGTTGTATTACTTACTTTTGAGCTGACAGATGCAGTACGGTCCCTGCTCGTAGCTCTAGGGCTAAGGGTTAGTATGTGGGTTAAATCCCGGAATTCCCGTCATCCAAGTTCCACCCGGAGGTTAAGGTCGAATGACCGGAAATGAACCCGGGAGGTCATATTTATATTGTACGGTCTCCTTCGTTTATGAGAAAACACCAGTGCCCGGATAGATATTAATGCGCCAGTTTTTTTTAATATCTTGTTTGAAAGGGACTTTATAATTAAAACTAAATGTTATATTTAAACATATTCAAACTCGATCACGAGAATGCAATAGAGCCGCCATTTGTAAGTAGTGTTACGATCTTGAAATTAAAAAGTATAAGACTACATAAAGGAGACTGTCACACAGAATGCACAGGGTCTAATGATAATTTTCTTAATTTGTGGCAGATCGTTTTATGCGATCCATACTTCGTGTTGGTATTTTATATTTTACCTGTCCCATGGTGCACGGATTTCACCATTACTTATGTAGGATAGATATTCTAGCTTCGGGATTCATTAACGTAAAGGGATAAAACCTAAGTTCTAGACAGATTGAATGTAACAGCCAAATTGTTTGTTTAAGCATCCTAGTATGGGTTCTAGTTGGACTGACTTATTTCTAAGTATTTTTCAAGCATTATTCCCAATATAGTCATTAGGCAGATATTCACTCATACATAGTTTGGTCCTGCAGGATGCACAAAGGAGCCTGAGCATTTACCATGATTATGTTATATACTGGGGGAATATCGAGAGGATGTATTTACAAAGGATAAACTATTCCTGTTCCAGTCGCATGCTTGTTGGTGTTATGTGATTATATCCATTGCGAACATACATCAACTCACAATGGAAATGTAAGAGTTTTTTTATAGCCAATGATGCCATTCATATTCCTGGTTCAGTCCCTTTGTTACTGTCTCCATTCCTATAATTAATGAGCTCTCTTCTCTGCGTAAAAGTAAGTCCAGATCACCCCCTCGTTTTGGTATTTTTAGTCTTTTTATACCCACAAACGTAAAGGTCAAACGGTTGCCATGATATTGCCGAAAGTGTTCAACTAGAGATTGTCTAGTGTCTGTTCCATGAATGTTCCGGTAATGTTCTTGTATCCGTACTTTTAATGGTCTCTTTGAACTTCCAATGTGATGTTGTCCACATGGACATGTTATCAAATAGATCACATAGGTGCTTTCGCAATTAATAAGGTCTTTGATCTTGTAATTGTGGCCATTGATTGAAACCTCCTTTGTTCTTGATTTACCAAGTTTGCAGATTGAACAGTTGGTGCAAGTGTAGAAACCAGATGTTTGAGGTAGAAAAGGTCTAGATTTTGGTTTGCTATCCAAGAAAGACGGACAGAGAATATCTCTTAAGTTTTTGCTACGTGAGAATCCCAGTTGGGGTTTGTCTTGTAATGCATTAGTCAAAGTGGGATTATCCTTCAAAAGGTGCCAATGTTTTTGCAGAGTTTTGCGAATATATTGTTGTCCACTATTGTATTCAGTGTTGAAACGATTTGTTTGTTTGCTTTCTCTCATTTGGTTATTGTGTAGTAGACTCTGTCTGTCTGATGTTTTGTATTTAGTTAAGGCTTTGGTCAGTGGTTGTTCCTTGTAGCCCCTCTGTTTTAAGCGTTGGGTTATATTGACTGAGTGTGTTTCATACTCTTCCATAGAGCTACAATTCATGCGTGCTCGTCTGTACTCTCCTCCTGGAATGTTTGTAATGGTGTGGGCAGGATGACTGCTGGTGGCGTGAAGAATAGAATTTGCAGAACTAGGTTTTCTATGGATTTTGGTGTGTAACTGATTGTCTGCAATATAAATTGATAGATCCAAGAATTCTATTTCAGTTTTTGAGATGTTGTAAGTAATTTCAATTCCCCACTGGTTTGGTGACATAGACTTGATAAATGATCTGAGTTTGTTCTCTGTTCCTTGCCAGATCATTAAAATATCGTCTATATAACGACCCCACATTATTATGTTGTCTGTGACGTCTTCCGATCTTTCTTGCCAGAGCCAGTGTTGTTCCACCGCTCCCATCAGGAGGCAAGCATAAGGGGGTGCAAATTTTGCCCCCATAGAAGTCCCACGGAGTTGTAAATAATATTTGCCTTTGAAAAGGAAGTAGTTGTTAAATAGACAAAATTCCCAAAAATCAAGCACCATTTTGTTGCGTGCCGTTAGGTGGACTGAACGAGTTTGCTAATATTTCCTAGTAGCAGCTATACCATCTGTGTGTTTTATTGAGGTATATAAGCTGGTAATGTCAATTGCAATTAAGAAAAAGTCTTCCTGACATGTTATGTTCTCAAGTTTTTGTAAAACGTCCTTTGTGTCCCTAATGAAGGATGGAAGGGATCTCATTAAGGGTTGCAATTCTGCATCAATGAATGCGCCCAAATTTGAGCAAACGGAATCAATACCGGCAATGATGGGTCTGCCCTTGGGTATTCTGCCCGGCTTGTGCACCTTAGGTAGTAGGTACATTGTAGGTACAATTGGATTTTTTGTATACAGGAGGTTTTTTTCTTCAATACTTAGTAGGCCCTTTTCTTGCCATAGGTCGAGTAACATGGATAGTTTTACTTGGATCTGTTGGGTGGGATTGCTGTCTAGAATTTGATAGTATGTGCTGTCTTCCAATTGTCGCTGTGCTTCCAAAAGGTAGTCTGAGGTGTTTAGGATGACAACGTTGCCCCCCTTGTCAGCATCCTTGATTATCAGATCCTCATTTTGTCGAAGTTCAGTCAATGCTAATCTCTCTTTGGCAGTAGTGTTTTTTGGAATGTATTTTTGTTTGGTTTTATATTTGTCAAATTCTTTGTTTAGATCTTCAGTCACTTTAGTGAAGAACATGTCAATCGAGTTGCCAGATGGTAATGACGGTGTAAATCTCGATTTTTTCTTCAATGGGTTGGGTTTTGAATGAAAGATATCGATGCCCAGTTCTTCTGCAGTTGTTGTTAGTGATTCCAAGTCATCCGGTACCTCATCTGAAGTCAAATGTAGTAAGAGATTACTATTTTCCAGGTCTTGTGCAGACAGATCACTGGTTTGGTTGTTACAATTTGTAGTAGTGTGCCTTCTGGGGTTATCAGAAAAGAAAGAGTGTAATTTTAATTTCCTTGTAAATTTGAAAAGGTCAATTTTGGTTTTGACCAGATCCCATTGGGCAGTTGGACAGAAGGAAAGTCCTTTATTAAGGATTTGGTTGTGTGTTTCCGTCAACGTAATTGTAGATAGATTGAGTACCAGATTGTTAGTTATGTTTTCATCAGATGTAGTTCCCTTTTCCTTGCTCTGGTTTGGACACCTGGTGTACTTGGTTTTGGTGTTCCCAGGTTTGGAGGTCGTAGTCGATTGTCTTGTATATTTCCAAGACGGTGTCGCTGAACTTCCTCCCGAAAATGTACCTGTGGTCGCATACTGGTAGATACAGTTAGGTTCTCTACTGAGCCAGCCTCAGATGATGAGGGAGTTTGGTTGAGGTCACTAGCACTATTACTCGGTGTTGAAGTGTTGATGTTATCATATTTTTGTGCAAACGTGTACACCCTCCCTTGTTGATAGTCATGGAGGTCACGCCTGAATTTGTGATTTTTTCTTTGGACTATATCCTCCTCAAATTCGTCCAGAAACTTATTTAAGATCTCATAGTTTTTAGTTGTGATCTCACCCCAGTTTGAATCCTCAATTCTTTTTGATAGAGTATCAACTTCTTTTTTGTTGCTTTCATATTCTTCCTGGGCTATGTCTATTAGTTGTCGGAGCATGTTGTTAGATGCTGTGCGAAGATTTTCTTCCCATAGTTGTAATTTTTCTGGAGCTGTGGTTTCTATAGGGGGAAAGATCAGAATGCGTAATCCACGAGGAATTAGATTATAATCCAGGTATTTTTTGAGGGATGCTGCTTCCCACCATTTTGAGGTCTCCTTTTTCGCAACTTTTTCCAAGGCTTGAAAAGTGCTTTTTGCCGACATTAGATTGGTGGTGCTTGGTGTTCGACTTATTGTTGCACCTGTGGGGTCAAATGCTTCTTCCAATCTATTATTGCGTCTATCCCGTCTAGTAGTGTATGATGACATTGTGTTTTTTAGTTTCCTTGTACACTAATGGTACACTTCTTTAGTCCTGATTTAATGATTGGCGAGTAATTTGTTGTCTAGGCCTTGAGAATACATATATTCAAGTGATCAACAAGACAGGAAGGTCCAAAGATTCCCAGGTTTAAACAACGCTTAGATAAGCTCCTTTTATCGGTAGTTGGAGACACACTCGAAGCTCTGGACCTCTTGAGCTTCATAAAGGAAGACAAGTTTGAAAAAAGGAGAGTGTGTACTCCATGAGAAATCAATAAGTACTTGTTTGGATTAATATCCGTTCTTTAGAGTCGTCATACAAAAGCCAGAGCTACTCCAGATTGCAGTGAGACATCTTTATTGTTTTTTAATGAACCATGGACAGCCGACACGTGTTTCGCCCCCTATTGGCGAGTTGCGCTGGGGCTTCCTCAAGGCTGTAAAGAAAGATGGATGGGTTATATTGGAATATAATGAGATAGCAATTTACCCCAAGCGAGAGAGAAGAAGTAAACACCTAGAGTGAGAGGTGGTTAAAATATTTTGTGGTGTCTCGGCATCAGAGCTCTCTTATATATTATATTATGCACTGCATGGATCGTGAGACAGAAATATATCATGCCTCAAGTGGCTTGGTCACAGGTTCACATGTGCTTATAGAAGGTCCAAGGTGAGGAGGGCAAAGGTTAGTGCAAGGAATTAAAAAATAGGATCTAAAGACAAGTGATATTAAAACCAGGTAGAAAAGTGCACTTTCCCAATGTCTCAGATCGACCGAGCATTTGATGTTCTCTAGTGGTACAAAGAATGAGCAGGAATCCCCAACCAGGGTGATAAAGTGAAACAGGGCAAAGATATGTGTATAAGAAGAATAAAGACAAGATCTAACTATCATACCTATTTTCACATATACAGCATATATTATTTCATTTCTGATTCCAATTTGACAAATTCCAAAGGCAAGAGTTTAAATACTCAGAGAGCAGAGTTCTTCTGTAAGTTAAAAAACTGGGAAATGTATATATATACACAGATTGTTTGTAGCCTGATGTTGAAACATAACAGTTCAAACAATGCATACAGTTCATCACATTGAACATCTTTGAGCCGTACATGAACAAAGAAGACACAGGAGGATGGGCTGCCACCTGTATGGCGGGTACACATTATCACTATCTCAAGGTTACCTTGCGGAGCCTGGCTCTTCCTAATGTGGGGATACCAAAGGGGATGATGGACGGAGCATCTGAGCTAATCAAACACTCACCCCCAGTCAACTGATCTGGGTTTCATCCATCCTCATTCTTTAGCTCACTCAAACACCGCAGTTCAGACATGGCCATATGCAAATCAGTCTGATCCTGTGCCTCATGGGAACAGTACAGCCCGAACAGCCAAGCCATGCTATCCCTGGACCGTAAACAAGAATCCTGGGACCAGTTTCGGATTCATAACCATCATCAGCCAGGCTATCTTGAATCCAGTGGCAGAGTGAGCAAGGGACCCACGTCTGGGCATACCCTGCCAACTCAGGGCGAACAAAGTAATACCAAAGGGGATGATGGACGGAGCGTCTGAGCAAATCAAACACTCACCCCCTGTCAACTGATCTGGGTTTGATCCATCATCATTCTTTAGCTCACTCCACCAACCCAGTTCAGACATGGCCATATGCAAATCAGTCTGTACCTGTGCCTCATGGGAATAGTCCAGCCCGAACTGCCAAGCCATGTCCTCCCTGGATCGGAAACAAGCATCTTGGGACAGGTTTCGGGTTCATAACCCTCATCAGCCAGGCTATCTTGAATCCAGTGGCAGAGTGAGCAAGGGACCCACGTTTGGGCATTCCCAGCCAACTCAGAATCACAAAGGAACAATGAGAAGTCTTACGCCGGGTAAGAACTGCCCTGAGCACTCTGGATGCACTAAAAGTGCGTGATCATAAATAAACTTGAAGTTGAATACCGTGATCTTCAAACTTCATGAAAGTTTTATTCATTAAAGTAGTTCAAGTGAATCTTGGTCTTCCGGGTTATGGCTCGGACCTACCGATGTTATTCCTTTTCTACACATGCCCGTTTCTTGGTGATGGAAATATATCCCCCTGAAGAAGTGCTGGTTCAGCACGAAATGCATTGGGGTTTCCATTGTACCTTATGTTGAATTGTGCCATGATTTGATATGGAGATATTTTTTCGAGAAGTTTAACCAACATATGAAGAAATATGTATTAATGAACTATCGCTTTTGGATTCACTTGAACTACTTTAATGAATAAAACTTTCATGAAGTTTGAAGATCACGGTATTCAACTTCAAGTTTATTTATGATCACGCACTTTTAGTGCATCCAGAGTGCTCAGGGCAGTTCTTACCCGGCGTAAGACTTCTCATTGTTCTCTTACAAATACCACACCACCCCAAACACTGTTATTAATACTACAAAAATGAACACTCAAGCTACTATCCTACTCTTAGTAGACTAACTAGACCAGCAAAGACTACTAGGCTCTACCAGAGGGGCTGCTAATGGCTGTTCTTCTTCTATTATGGACAACCAAAGGGATACATTTTTAATCACCCGCAACTGCCAGAGGAAATCCGTATACTGGAGCCTACAATATTATAATAATCAAAAAGAGCACAAATCACCCAGCGTCATTCAGAGACTCGGTGGTAGACTCCTATTGTTCATCTCCGATGTGCATTCGTTGGTGGAGCTGCACAATCGCAGCCCTTGCAGACAAATGTGTTCCCTTCTTTCAGGATAGGGCACCCTCCCTACTGGGAGAACACCCTCAACTAATCCTGTCCAGTGTCTAGGACAGTGCACTAGTCTTCTACTGACCCTATTGCTATCACCGGTACCCTAGTCCTTCCATCGGAGACGCAAATTGTATCGAGCTACTTCTGGTACAGTGTTGTCACGAAAAAGAACCTGAAACTCAGGGGCAGAAGGAGACTGAGACTCAATTGTTGGACAGCTGGATGAAGGTTGCTCTTGGGAAGCTCTGATCTCTGGAGGTATAGCTTCCTGCAAAATGGCGCCACTCTCCTCTTCCCTCTGCGCCCAGTTCACTCGGGCATCAGAGAAGGGGGTAAAATGGGGCACACGTTCAGTTTCGTGGTCTGCAATGCCCTCACTCACCCAGAGATCATAGGAAAGCGGGAGGGGGATCCTATGAGTATGGGAAGCATGGATCCTTTGCTTCCTTCCATCTACTCTCACTGACGTACGAGTGGCAAGAAGGACCAGAAAGGGTCCTTTCCAATGAGGCTCCAGACAGTTCTTACTCTGGAAATTACAAATCAAGATATAGGGCCAGATGTAGGTAGCCCAATACCGGTCGGAAACGGCCGAAAATCTGTATTTTCGGCCGTTTCCGATCGGTATTGGGCTTTTGGGATGTAGGGGACAGAAAATCGCCCGAATCGGTAAATTTACCGAATCCGTAAAGTTACCGAATCGGTAAACCCTCCGAATCGGTAAATTTACCGAATCGGTAAATATACCGAATCGCAACAGTTTGCGAATCGGTAAATTTACCGAATCGGTAAATTCACCGAATCGCCAAATTTACCGAATCTGTAAATATACTGATTCGGTAAATAAGAAGTGGTGAAATTGAACATTGAGATGTAGGTAAGCTCTGAAATACTGGTTTTGCTTGAAATTCGGTTTTTAAGAGTCTGTATTTACCATGGATTGAAATCAGGTGGTAACCAGGTGCAGCCTATACAAAAGGACCCAAAATACAATACTTTCTACACAATGGCTGCATTCTATGTCATTGCGAGGCAGCTACAGCTACAGGAGGAAGGAGAGAGGGAATGGCAGAGACAGGAGCAGGTCTACAGACAGAGGATCACCTTGTTCATGCTCACAGAGCCAGAGATTCTCCAGAGGTACAGGTTGGAGCCAGACACCATCTTGGACCTCATCAGGGACCTCCACCCACTGTTGGAGCACACTACCCCAAGGGTGCACGCCATTCCAGCCCACGTGCAGGTGCTGTGCAGCCTACACCTGCTTGCGTCTGGGAGTTACCAGAGTGTGCTTGCTGCGGTAGGTGGGGTGACCCAGAGCAGCCTGTCACGCTTTTTCACCAAATTCCTTGACGCCATGGTACATAGAATGGACCAGTATATATCTTTCCCTGCAACCCATGCTGAACTGCTACAAACAAAAACTGACTTTTATCTGATGGCGCATTTCCCCAATATCATTGGCTGCATTGATGGCACCCACATTCCCATTTGTCCCCCTGCTGCCACCGAATACATATATAGGAATAGAAAGTCCACCCACACCATCAATGTGCAGGTGATCTGCAATGCCAAGTGCGCCATCACTGACCTTGTGGCAAAATTTCCTGGGAGTACCCACGACTCCTTCATATTTCAAAACAGCGGTATCTATGCACGGCTGACAGCAGGGGAATTTGGTGAAGGATACCTCCTAGGTAAGACACAGTGTGCGACCCCATTAACACCTATTGCAGTAAGAAGTACATGTATGCATGTGAGTAATGTATTCCCATTTCCTTTTAGGAGACAGTGCATATGCCCTCCGCTCCTTCATACTCACCCCCTACCTCAACCCCTCAACACCCAGCCAAAGGAGAAATAACAGGGCCCACAAGAGCACAAGAAATATTGTGGAGCGTACCTTTGGTATATGGAAGAGGTTCAGGTGCCTGCATAAGAGTGGAGGTGCCCGGCAGTATACCCCCATCACCTGCTGTAAAATCATTGCTGCCTGTGCTATGTTGCACAACCTTGCTGTGAAGAAGGGCACTGAGGTGGAGTTGTCAGACTTTGAGGATCATGACGACGAGATTGCTGTGCCTGAAACACAACCTGCTGGAGTGTCAACACCAAGTGATGGCAGATACAGACGTGAGGAGATTACACGCAACTATTTCTGAGTAAGTAATGAGACACAGACAGGTTGTGTATGGGACCAACGTATTTTAATGGTGCCACAACGTTCAAGCACTTAAGTGCAACAAAATAAACATTATACACGTGGGGACTGTATGTCCCGGGTTACTTCACCCATGAACGGTAATGTCACTTGCGCCCGCGCTTCCCTGAGCCACTTGGATGTTGTTCGCTTTGTTCAGCGTGCCCTGCAGCCTCAGCTTGGCGCCTGGTACTCCTCCGTGTCTCTACATTAGTGCTTGCTATGCTTCTCCAGCTACTAGTGTCATCACCCTCTGCCACATCCAGGGCACGATTCTGTGCTGTGTGGGAAATAAACATTGCCTCTAGTGCACTCGTCATTCTGGCCATGCCCCTGGTGACCTCAGCTGTATTCTGTGTCAATGCCTCCTGCATATTTATGCCTCTCCTGCATAGCAGGGTTGTGGCAGTGGCCAAGCGATTGATGGCCGTATTGTGGGCACAGGCATCCCTGCGCCTTGTGTGTGACAGACTGTCAAGTTTGGAGCATACCTGCGTAACTGAGTTGCTCATCTGCTGCATCCCTGCTGCAATGTCCCTATTTGTTTTGGCAACTTCTTTATTCGCCTCCACAATGTCTCTCATGCCCTTCCCCATGTCTCCTATTTGCACATTCAGGGCTCTGAGTTGGCGTTAGCAGGCTTGGATTGATTTGCCCTGCATCCTTTGAATGCGCACCATGCTCCCCTCCAGCCCACGGAACACAGTGCCCTCACCACGTCCACTTGCACTGCTGGGTCTGCGTTGTCTTCTGCGAGCAGTGACTGTCTCATTTGTGGACTGCAGTGCTGCTAAACTCACATCTATGGTGACTTGAGCCTCCCCCTCACCCTCTGCTGCCTCCATTAATGGTAGTGGGGCCACGACACGCCTCCTGGTTGGTGGGGTTACAGGAGTGGACTGGAGCAGTGATGGTGAGGTTTCTGGTGAGAATACCAAGTGAGGGGATTGGGAAAGGTGTGGGGAGTGCAGCAACTCTGGGGTCAGTACAGTGTCATCTTCATGGGAGATGCCAGTTGTGTCACCTTCGTCCTGCGAGGCTTGCACTTGGCTTGGGCCTGCTTCCTCACTCTCCTCCCCCTCTGGTGCAGTCCCTTCTGTGTCAGTGGGTCGACTGCCTGATTTGGCCCCTAGGTATAAATAAGCGTATATCAATTGAGTGCTACTGTGTCACAGTCACTACAATAAATGCTTTACACATTTCACTTTCATTTATCTGCATTCATTTCACTAACTTGCTGATGTCTGCACTGTTACACATGGTCTTACATTTGCTGACTACATTTCCCATAATACATTGCTCCTGTATAGTGATAGCAGTACTGGACTTGGGTTTGCTTGTCCACAAAGGGTAAAGGGAAGCAGGTTGGTATGGGGTGTAATGCTGCGCATGCGTCTTACCTTTTTTTGTTGCAGCTCTGGCTGAGCTGTCCACATCTCCCAGTCCGCAGACGCTGTCTGCCTCAATGGTTGAGGCCACCAACTCCTCCAGGTCAGTCAGGGGGGGGCTGTCTTCCTGCCTCCACCGGTTAGGCCTGCCTGCTTGTGTATTTCAGCCATTTTCTTCTTGGTGAGGCTCCTGAGGTCATAGAATCTTTTTATTAGATCCTCAGTGTTCCTAGTTGTGACTCCCACAGCATTCACTTTTTCAACAATTGCCAGCCAGATTTTTCTTTTGGCAGACTCGGGAACAGTGAGGGAGTGCCTGCCAAAAAGTTTGTTGTGCACACTCACTACCTTCTCCACAAGTACCTGCAGCTCCATGCTGCTGAACTTTATTTTCCTCTTTCTTTCTGCCTTCTGGCTTTCACTGCTGCTTGCCATTTTTCAGTTGGTAAACTTTCAAAAAACTCTCCCTGCTGCTCTGTGACTCTGCTCAGCTCTGACTGCCTCTCCAGAACCTTCTAATTAGTTGCAGTTGCCTGGGTAGCCACTTCCTGGTAGGGAGGGGGAGTGTGTTTGCACCTGATTGGCTGCCTTCATTGGTTTCACTTTTGTTTTTTTCGTTTTCCGATTCGGTATTTACCGATTCGGTATTTACTGATTCGGTATTTCCCATGCAATCCTATGGCCAATAAGGCCCATAGGAATGAATGGGGAATACCGATTCGGTAAATTCCGATTCGGTAAATACAGAGTCGGTAAATACCGAGTCTCCGATACCGAATTTTACAGAATCGGTAAAAATTACAGATTTCTTTCCTACATTTCATTTAGCGATTCTAAAATGCTGATTCGGTAAAATTCGGTATTTTAGAATCGGTGAAATGGGTTTACCTACATCTGGCCCATAGTCTCCAGGCTGCAGCTGATGCCCAGGCCCCTCTGATACTGGCCGTAGTGTCTCCTGGACCTGTTGATGAACAGAGCATAATTCTTTAGTCAATTAATAAAGGTAATCCCCAAGCAAGGGGTACTCTATCTCGGAAAAGTGTTTGGGGCGTGGAACGCCCCATACCTTTGCAGGGCGGCCAAAAACCACATCATATGCAACAACCCTGTCTTAGAATGTGCGGTCACCCTAACAAATAACAAAGCTAGGGGTAGAGCACCTGGCCACTGCAATCATGTGCTTTCCTTTATTTTGGCTAACCTCGATTTGAGAGTACTGTTGTACTTCTCAACCAAACCTGCTGATTGGGGGTGATTCACTGCATGAAATTTCTGTTTAATGTGTAGCCCATCACAAGCAGTTGTATGACCCTTGAGTGGAAGTGACTTCCGTTGTCACTCCAGATCAAGTGTGGCAAACCAAACATTGGGAAGAACTCCTTCAGGAGTGCCTTTACCGTCACCAGTGCTGTATTCTCTTTGGTGGTGTAGGCTTCGATCCATTTACTGAACGCACAAACCACCACCAATACATACTTCAAATTGTTCACTCGTTCCATTTCATTATAGTCCATCTGGAGAACCTTGAAAAGGAAGGAAGGCAGTGCAAAATTACCAGTCGGTGAAGGGGTGCCCTTCCCAGGATTGTGCAGCATGCAGATCATACAATCTTTCACTAAATGAGCAGCTACTTTTGGGATATTGTGATTCTGCCATACAGGGTCTAACACCTCACATATTCCCTTCGTGCTAATGTGGGCTGGGCCATGTGCCATAGTGACAACAGGGAGCACATATGCATTGGACAACATCCATCTTTGTTTCCCTGAGAGATCTGTCCAACACCCCATCTCATCTAGACGCCCCATACTCTCCTGCCATATTGCCAACTCATCCACAGTTGCCTCACTCTGTATCTTCTTAACATTGCCCAGTGTGCCCTCAAACATCCCGTTTTCAGGCACCCACCTAGCAGGGCCTGCCACATACATCTTTTTCATCTTTGATCTAGCTGTATCTTCGCTGTCTGATCTGCAAACGCATTGCCTCTCCCTACATCATCAGTAGTTGCCTTATGTGTACTACACTTTACTTTTGAAACTCTTTGCGGAAGTGTCAGGGTGGATAAAAGTCTATTTATCAGGGGGTCATTCTGTATTCGTAAACCATGCAAAGTTAAAAAACCTCTCTCAGCCCAGAGGCGCCCAAAGTTATGAGCAACCCCAAAGGCGTACTAGCTGTCAGTATAAATATTGACAACCAGTCCTTCACTTAAGTCACAAGCCCAGAGAAGGGCAACAAGCTCTGCAGCCTGGGCTGACTGATATGGGACACGGGATGTTTCAACAACTGTGTGTAGCATTTTTATTGCATACGCTGTAGTAGCGGTGCCATATGGTAACTTAAAACAAGAGCCATCAACATATACTTCCCCTTGTGGGTCAGATAGAGGAATATCAGTCAAGTCTACTCGTTCCTTCGTTTCTTCCTCCGTACGATATACACAATCATGCACATCAACATCTCCATCCGGCGAAGGGAGGAGTAGTAACGTGGTTGGGTTCAGAGTGGCACATCATTTGACGGTAATGTGTGGTCTAAATAACGTTAATTCATAGCCAGTCAAACGGGCACTAGTAAGGTGCTGGGTCTTCGTTTAATTGTTTAATAGCATATCCACAGCATGAGATACCATAACTGTGAGGTCAGTATCAAGAACGAGCCCGCTGATTGTCGGATAGAAACTGCCACGTCCACAGCAGCTCTCACACAGCTCAGGAGAGCTCTGGCTACATTATCTAAGATAGCAGAAAAGTAAGCGCAAGGCCTTTGCTTACCACCAAAGGTCTGTGTTAAGACAGAGAGTGCATAGACAGCCGTCTCATGTACATAGAGCATAAACGGCTTCTGATAGTCAGGCGTACCCAGCACATGAGCAGAGCAAAGTGCAACCTTTAATTGTTCAAAAGCTTGCTGGCATGCAGGTGTTCAAGGTAGGGGTTCATGCACATCTTTAGAGGTTAATTGGAGCAGGGGCTTTGTTAATAGGGAATAATTAGGGATCCAGTGACGGCAGTATGAAGTAATGCCATAAACGAATGCACATCATGTTGGGTTTTAGGGACAGGCATGTTAGTTATAGCGGCAATGCGCTCAGGCGTTACTGTGCGACCCTCCTTCGACAGTAGGGGACCCAGATAGGTGACCTCCTATCGACAATAGTGGAATTTGGAAAGGGACACTTCATTTCCGTGCTGTGCCAAATGCAACAATAGTTTAACAATCGCGTCTTTGCAGCGGTCCTCAGTGTCAGAAGCTGCTAAGAGGTCGTCAACCTACTGTAATAAGACATTACCAGAGGGGAGTGTCAGTGAATCCAATTGCCCCTTCAAAGCTTGACTATCAACACTAGGGCTCCCCGTATAGCCTTGAGGAGCACAACAGAATTGGAAGCTCCTACCAGCTAGTGAAAATCCAAACAGATATCTGCTATCTGGATGGATTGGAGTGCTAAAGAATGCATTTTTCAAATCGATCTCGCAGACAAATTGTGGGAGGAATCATCGTTAACAATGTAGTGATGTCAGGAACCACAGGATATTGAGGGATCACAATCTTATTGATCGCTCGCAGGTCAATGACAAAGCGGTAAACATCAGGGTGAGCATCAGGGGCATCAGAGGGAGCCTTCTTTAGGATAGGAAGAATAGGGCTATTGCAAACCTTTGCCACTGTCTCCTCAACCACCCCTGTTCTTATCAAATCCCAAATTATTTGCAAGAGGGCTTTCTCCCCTGCCAGTGGTATTGTATACTGAGGAACACGCAATAGTACAGCATTTTCCGTGATCGTGATAGAGACAGGTGGTATTCTCAACAACCCCACGTCCGTATCCCCTGTAGCCCACAAAGAACGCAGCACGTCATAGTTGCATGGAGCTTCTTCAATAAGTCTAACTCCTATCAAATTTTCTCCACAATTCTTTGTCAGTAAAAATGGGGAGTCATACGTAAAATGGCCAATAGTCAAGGCAAGGGGCTTGGAAATGGGGCTCACAACCGCACACCAGAAAAACCAACCAAAACATTATGTTTGGCAGACAGAGCTTCCCCTGGGACCAGCGAACGAGAAACAGAGGTAGTCACAGCACCTGTATCAATTAGGAATGTCGTGGTTGTGCCATGTATGTGCGCGCTGACATAAGGGCCATGCTGATCTACAGGCACTGAAACGGGTCCCTCAACCTGTCCCTGGCAATCCTAGCAGTAAGACATTCCTGTCACCTCATCCATATCATATTCATCATGGTAATATTGCCCTCCTTGAGCATCATCAAAATAGTTCTAGTTCTGATGACCCACTGACAAATCCGCCCCCTGCGTGTCATCGCGGCCGCCTCCACTTCGTCCATGACCTTCATAACCCCGACCTCGCGGGGCTGCCACCTTATGCAACAATTCCAGACACTCACTTCTCCAATGCACCTCGTTTTTGCAATACGCACATTGGTTCGGTCCGACAGGTGCACCCAAAGAACTATTTCTATTTGTCCGAGGCAACTGCTGAACAGATCCCAAATCACCTCTTCCCCTGCCATTGCCTCTTGACACTTTCTGCATTAACACTTTTGTCTTCAGGTCCTTAGACTTTTTCTCCACTTTCTCCTTCTCCTCATTCTCTCAGAGCTCATAATACTGTGCCATACTCAATATTACAGATGGGGAAGAAGTAGTCCAAGTACTCTCCGAAGCCTGCAGCTGAGTCGTAATCTCGGGAAGCAGGTTCGTAACAACTCTATTAATAAACAATCGGACACCACCCTCCAACGACAAGTCTTGGCCAATGAAATCCAAGAACACATGTACAAACCGGGTAAATAAATCAGACACACTTTCATCCCTCTTCTGATGGCATGCTGCTAACTTGTCCCAATCAATCCATCTAGGTGGAATAAGAGAATGCATATAAGTGATGATACGACCTGGCAAAGCTAATATTTTGGCCCTCGGCTTATCACCAGGCTACCTGTCTTTATCCCATGCCCTAATCTCATTCCAGGTCCCCCCTAGTTCGACGGCATGATCCTGTGTATGCACCTGTCTCCATATTTCCACTGTTACGAAGAGTCCGAAAAACAATTCAATATGAACTAGTGTCATTACCGTAGAGGAAACCGCTTCCGTTAATTCCTTATAGTAGGCTGGTGCATTCTTTCTAGGATCCAGCAACTGACTTTTAAGAGATAGTACCTCACTCCTCTCCCAAGGAGTGTAAACCCACTGTTCCTGGAAATGAGCCTCTACCCATTGCTGAATCACAATGTTTGCTGCATTATGCTGCTCTGGAATCTCAGGATGGTAAATGGAGTGTACCTCCCTCATCGGGAACTGCACACCCAAAGTTGGCGTTTTCTGATGCAATCTACTTCGATAACCAATCAGGGTCGCAACATTGCTAAAGACATCATTAGGGGCCAAATCCGTAACGTACACCCGATCACGGATGTCACATATGATCTGCGGTGCTACACCATTGAAACAGTGTTCCCACAATCCTATTAGTGTCACCGACATATGCATGCTGCTGCACAAACGACTCATAATTTTCCATCACACTCCAGACATCTTCCATGCTGTAAATCTGATTCCGGGCCCACTGCACAGCCTGATAAGCCACCATTCTTTTTCCTCATTCCCAACATCGGATCTCACCAATGCCCTCCCCATGCATTCTCGCCCTGATGCCCATTTTCCCTCAACCTCTCCACGCACAGACATCTCAACACTCAACAGTCCCGGAGTCGACACACTTGAGGGAGACAGGACATGAGACGAAGCAGGTAGCAGCGTTAACAATGGCTGCGAAGAAGGGGTGAGAGAAGGGGAAATAACAGGTGGAGGAGTAGCAGACCAAACAGGGGTGCCAGCGGCCCCCACACCGGCAGCTGACACAGACAAAGAGGAAGCGAGCATGGCCGAGGCTGACGACGCCGACCCAGAAACAGAAGGACCAGCAGCAGTGAGTGCAGGGTTGGGGGTTGAGATGCCGGAACAACAGGGTACACCCTCTGAGGAGCATAAGGAGGTGGGGGCCAAGTATCTAATAGTTCTTCCACAAAGGCATCATCTTCGTCTCGAGCTACATAATACTTATCACTTTGCAAACAAAACTTCCTATCAGCACATTCTATACCCTTCTCTTTTTTCTCTCTGTCATAAGCCATGGCTTTCTGAGTCACCGTCTGGACCTTGCCCCTTCTAGCCTCCGTCTCCGCCCTCATACGTCGCTGCTTTGCTTCTTTCTGCCACACCTGAAGATTGTCAAACATCGACTGTCGACTTCTTTTAGCAAATAATTTGTCCTGCAGGAAATTCAATTTGTGTTCGTGAAACGTCACTGTAAGTGGCCACTGCAAATCGGCATCGTCCCTCGTATACTTATGCCACAGCGTGCTAAACATAATAGCATACTTGACATATACATCAAAATTTGGGGTACCTTCTGGAGGCACAGGCTGCCTCTCTTCTAATTGGGCTTCATTCAGCAACACAGATATCCAAAACACCCCAATTTACAGAAACAAGGCATCTTAATATAAGACACAGTCACCGTCCACACTGAACAAATATCATAGCAAACAACACAATTCAAGGCGGTATGAAAACCGTACCAGGCAGTCCGAAGACTGCATCAGACAGTCCAGAGACTGCATCAAGTCAAACGGACAGGCTCTCGCCCCAGGCCTTTTCAAGAGTATACTGAATTTCCAAGTGGCCTGGCACAGCATTCACAACCACTCTGTACCTTGAGGGTCTGCAGAACCACCAAGTTCGAACAAACTAGAATTCAAAATGGCACCATATTTATCACAAGACAAAACAAACTCACCTGGTGCACACAGGTCCAGCAAAGGTATCTCCACTGCTGTCTCTTCAGACCGAACGGTCAAATCCAAGGGTTCTGCCTTCTCAGGACCCCATCCCAGGTGACCACTAGACGAGGAGCCACCCGATCAGACAGACAGGCAGCTCTGAGTGCAAAACAGTATTGTATAGAGTACCCTGATACGCCCATCTTACCAGACGCGACCCCGTCCTCCTTGCACCCGATTACGGGTGAGGATGGGACACCAGGTGGAGGGGCCCAACATTGGGCGCCAACTGAAGAAAATGACCCGATTACGGCCACCCGGGTCACTTACGACCACCTCTTAGCCTTCCAAACAAGGGAAGAGTCGGTCAGACAATAGAGAATACAAACAATTGTTTATTGGCAAATTACACTGCAGTGGAGCTCAATGTGATCAGCATTCGAAGATGTCTGTCGAGGGGACTGATTCCCCAACACTTGGTAACGCGTATTCACTCTTCTGACAACCCCCAACCACGCCCCCAATGGAAAGTTACTGGCCTGAGCCGTACATGAACAAAGAAGACACAGGAGGATGGGCTGCTACCTGCATGGTGGGTACACGTTATCACTATCTCAAGGTTGCCTTGCGGAGCCTGGCTCTTCCTAACGTGGGAGCAGGGTTACAAAGGAGGATAGGCATGCAGATGCAGAATGGTCTATTCAATGGTGAGTAAAAATGCAACCTTGAACACAAATATAAAAATAGCTGAGCACAGTCTTTTGTCGAGGCAAGAAATACAGAAATAAGGGGCTTGAATCAGCTTCCACCTAATCATGGCCTACAAATTAAAATGGCGCCACAAAGGCTAACCTATGCTTGTATCATGAACATGACTCCTTGGAGCATGCTTCAGGCCTAGCGATTACTGCTAATCATAGCCTTCTAAATGCTAACATATCATGACGAGAAATCGGTCCACATAGGTACATAAATCGCCAAATTCTAACATCAGCTTGCACTGATGAGAGAGTGAAGTCTGAAGAATGCATGAATGATTCACAGAAAAATACTACGGTTCCAATTCACAAAGTGACAAGTTAAAAGAAGAAATGATTTCAAGATTTACAACGTCTTAAGGATTTACAAACCATTCCTGGAGTAGGTCAAGAAATCTGCAACTAGCATTAGTTTGTTGAAGTACATTAATCTGTAACATAGCTGCATGCATAATTTCTACCAGGTGTAAACTTTTGCTCGTGTTCATGAAGCACAAATGTGCATAGGCTTACAGGCTAATAACTGTGGCTAATCAGAAAGTTGTGTTTTTGCACAGTGCCAAGAAGCACTGCTGACGGTTAAAGTGCACTTTATCAAAGTGTAAACTAAAAGTAATTTATGTATATTTTTTCTGTTATTCATGGGGATTATATTGTCCTCTAGGTCGAACCACTTTGTATACATCCCCAATAAAAATGGTTGTGTTGTTTCTGCCTTTTCCACCTTGGAAAGGGACTGAGATCCTCATTTATATGTTGGTGGTATGTATACTATGTAGAAGCAGCGACAGAGTATACATACTGTCAGCATGACAGTCCGCCTGCACAATTTAAATATGGATGAACCTTCGGTTTGGCTACGGCAGTGACTACTCCATCACTGCTACAACCAAACCGCTCTGATTGTCCGTCAGACTAAGGGCGATTCGAAAAATGGATACATGTCCAACCCCCAGTTAATATGGGCGAACATGTGGCCTTTTTTTTTTACTGTCCGTCAAAGCCAGGCACACTTGTGGTGAAGGACAGTAAGAACCAAATAATGCTCCACCTTGCCATGGGAGATGACCTCATGGAGAGGGTAGCATTACTGTTTTTATATTCAAAAAGAAAATCCTGTTTTGGGACTTTGTTTTTAAATTAAAAAAAGAATACTGTTTGGTGCAAGATAGTGCCATGCTGACACAGCCCTCCACCAAACTGCAGATTGTATTGACAGGAACCTTTATAATGGTGGTTCCTGACAATCCATACTAATATTATAAAGAGAGAGCCCAAACCTTTGAGGTGGGTAATCTCAGTAACCACAGCACCAATCACAACACCCAATACAGCGTTGGAAAGGCCAGTTGCAGCAGAAGGAGATAGGCTATGCAGACGGATAAAAAATGTATAAAACAAATTGCAAAAAACTACATCATCCAGAAGGCAGAGGGCCAAAATAACATCAAACAGGAAATGATGTAATAATGTGACTCACTATATTGAGACTGAGAGCCTGGAGCCAAATTGATCGTGAACAAGGGGTATGCTATCCCAGAATGCGTAGATTTGTGTGTGCCTGCTTGAGAAACTCCATGCTGTGAGGATTAAATAAAAAAGCACATAAGTGAAGACAAACGCGAGTTCGTCCTGTTTTTCTCCCAGCTGGGGGAATTGGTTGTGGATTTAAATGCGGCGTGGTTCTGCCGAGGGGATTTACGAACCAGCGAGAGAGCGCTGCAAATTCTGGTGAAAAGGAACCGAGGGGTATCAATATATATATATATATATATATATATATATATATCCAATAATCCAATAATAGGCCAATAATATATTGATCCAATAATAGGCCAAAAAATGGGTAAACATCCAGTCATAACATACAGGAGAGCCAATTAGTGCATAGTCACTTCATCAGCAAAAATAAAAAACCATATGGTTGAAAACCACAGGATTCACAAAATGTTACAACTGTAAAGTGTGCGAAATTGCCAAACCACCAAAGGAAATAACGATGGCAAACAAAAAAGTCTGGCAAATAAGAGAACTGATAACATGCAAGAGTCAGTATACCATCTACATGATAGAATGTCCTTGCCAACTTCGTTATACAGGAAGCACAATCTGTGAATTAAAAAAACACATATTGGAACATGTGCAGGCTACTGTGAACAAAGACAGAGGGAACGCGGTAGCCAAACATATGGAGATACATCACAATGTAAACTGGAAACTGCTCAAATTTCTTGGATTGGAAACTATGTCCCTATCAGAAAGAGGCGGCCATCGTGAAAAATTGTTACGCCAAAAAGAGTCGCGCCACATTTTGAACTTTCGCACAATGACTCCTTTTGGACTGAACCAGTCAGAAGAACTGTATGTACATATATGAAAAAGACTCAAGATGAACTTCTCAAGAAAACTCCTAAATTGTTTCCCAAAACCCACACATAAACACAGTCCATCATGAAGAAGACACAAATCAAGGAAGGGAAAAATGACTATGAAGGCCCACTGAAGGGCAGGAAGGAACTGTTGATCAAAAAAAGACGATCCTGAAACATCCCTAACCAAACTGTAATAGAATTCTTGGGTGAAGGACTATAACAGAAAATCACTGCTATCACTCAATGTAACTAATCGTGTATGAAATGAATACTTAAATTCATTTAAACCAATCACGATTGCAAATGTAAAATGGTTATGTAGGGAAGTTGCATGAATTAAATTTAACTACAGATCCCACAATTCGGAATAGGGAAACAGGAACCAGGTTAATCACGTGTCTTATGTGGGTGGGATCTCCCTTTTTTTAAAATAATCAGCGAACAGAGGTTTAGCAACCGTGATCAAGGTAGTAGGGAGCTACCGAAATGCGTTGGTTTTTTCTGTGATACTGCTGAAATGAATTGAAGAATAAATGAACTTTGTCTAAAATCAACAAGTGACTGGAGTAGCGGCTTTTTCGTTTTCTTTGGAATACGTTGTTGTGAGATATATATATATATATATATATATATATATATATATATATATATATATATATATATATATATATATGAAAGAGCACTCCTGTTCCGTCAATGGCCGGCGGAACTCAACAGGTCTGGACCTCAAAAAGCCCCTCTCAATGCAGCGAATATCAAGCAAAGAAGAATCACTCCTCAAGTGAGATATATATATATATATATCCATATACTTATATTATAAAGAGAGAGCCCAAACCTTTGAGGTGGGTAATCTCAATAACCACAGCACCAATCCCAACACCCAATACAGCGTTGGAAAGGGCAGTTGCAGCAGAAGGACATAGGCTATGCAGACGGCCACCATATACATTTAAAAGGTAAAAGAACCGTGCCAGCAAAGTAGTCCCTTGTGGGCGTGTCTGCATTCTGCTGTGGGCGCGTGACAAACGCTGGGGGCGTGTGGTACGTTCCGCCCTTCATGCCATTTGAGTCGTAATTGCACCGCATCAAGGGGCACGCTGGGGGCGTGACACGCTGGGGCCGTGACAAACGCTGTGGGCATGTGTCCGCGCTGTGGGCGTGTGTCCGCCCTTCATGCCATGTGAAGGGCCAATTATGCAATTGCGCCGCATCAAGGGGCACGCTGGGGGCATGACAAACGCTGGGGGCGTGGGCTATGTTCCGTACTTCATGCCATCAGGGTCGTACATTAATCAGATCGTCTGCTGTGCCTGTGTGCTGGGGGCGTCACAAAGGCGTTCACCTCGAAGCGTGGTAAGTCTCCCTTGGGGGACTGCCCGTGGTCTCACACATACTGGGGGTGCCGAATGCAGTGTGTGCCTTGGCCTGGGTGCATCTAAAAGGGCCGAACGCAGTGTGTGGCTTGGCCTGGGTGCGTCTAAAAAGCACTCGGGGCCGAAGAGCATCGGTGTGGGTCATAAAAAAACAAGAACAGCGGGAAACAATCATTCAAGACTCACACAATTCTAATTGTTAGACGGTCGCCGCTGGCCCTCAAGCGGGGGCACACATGACTGAGCGTGTCTGCGGGGACAATTACTGCCGCCTCTCATGTGCGCTGTTACTGAACTATCACATTAAACCAAATTACATGCACCTGCTAACATCAGCCAGGGCTGTAGCTTGGCTCAGGCGGCGGATCACTACACTAATTACATGCACCTGCTAACATGAACCAGGGCTACAGCTGGGCCTCAAGCGGGGGACATACGCCTGCTAACATCAACCAGGGCTGCAGCTAGGCCTCAAGCGGGGGAACACGCGAATGACCGTATCTGAATACACACATTACACACATTCTATTTCATACCCAGACAACGTCGGGACGGGCTGCTAGTGCTTTATAAATAACGGCAAGCTTGGCAGTCATTTATAAATTTGGCGGTTGGGAACTCCACCAGGGTGACACAGGAGTTTACTCCATTTCCCTGGCAGAATAATGGCCAGACCACCAAGATATAAATGAGGCCCTTAGTTCTATATTAGAGAAGAGCCAGGTTGTGTATTTCTTCGAGGGGGAGGACTAACTGCAAAAAGTACCTGAATATCTGCAAATGTATCCGTTTATGGGTTTTTACCTATAAAACTATGCATCCAGATCTTAACTTGTAAACAAATATGTGCCAGGGCCCACATCAGGAGGCCATTCCAACTTGCCCTGCCAGCGCTGTGAATGACAGTACCATAACTACTAACCATCACACTCCAACAAGTGTGACAATTCATACTAATCCAGGTCCCTAAAGCCATAAAAATGGCTTGGGTGGCAGGAATTAGGCATATTTAATGTATATTAAAATGATATACAGCTATTATTGTGCTCATCTGTAACTTAGATAAACAGCACCATTGTTGGCATTCTTGACATGGTTTTTCCCCTAACTTTTTGCCTTCAACCCTTCTGTTTTGCTGACTTTATATTTGCTGGTCTTAGGACTCTGCGCACTTTATCACTGCTAACCAGTGCTTGTGATTTTCACTTAAAACTTGGTGGAATTGGTTTGTACCTAATTGGCATTCTTAGTTTACTTGTAAGCCCCTGTTCCCAAGGTCAATAAACTAAATGCTACACTGATTGTGACACCCACTTAAGTAGCACTTTAATCATGTCTCATGTCTGCCGTTGCAGCCTGTGTGTGCAGTTCTAAATTTTGACCTTGCAAAATAAACCTTTTGCAAACAAAACAAAATGATGGATGGAGTGCTGAAACTTTTCAACGACTCACCCCAGTCTAGAGATCTTGGTTTAATCCATTGCTCTTTTGCTCACTTTGACACCCCAGTTTGGAACCCACCATATGCATATCAGTTTTTACCCTGCTTCTCAAAGGAACAGTCCAGTCCGAACTTCCATGAACCCACGTCTGAGAGTACCCTTGGCAAATTAGAGCAAACATAGCAAACACAACAAAATGGGCGCCTTGCTCGCTGCGCCACTGGATTCAAGCTAGCCTGGTTGATGAGGGTGTGATACAATCCCATGATGCTTGTTTCCAGTGTAGGGGGACCAGGCCTGGCAGTTTGGGCTGGACTATTCCCATGATGAGTATGGTCAAGACTGATTTGCATATGGTTGGGTCCAAGCTGGGGTGGCATAGTGAACAATAGAACAATGGATTCAACCCAGATGTCTTCACTGGGGGCGAGTGGTTAAAATGTTTCAGCACTCAACCCATCATCTTATTGTGTTTGCTAAAGTAAACTTTTTGGCAGATTCAAAGTTTCCTTTTTAATGGCACTTGACAGCCCAAATGGCTGCTTGCAGTATATTTCAAACGTTGGAGATATACTGTTAAGTTTGACATGTCCTAGTAGTGAAAAACTCTCAAATTATTTTTTCACTACTGCAAGGCCTACCTCTCCCATAAGGTAGCATAGGAGTTAACTTATTACATTTATTAAGCTGTAGCTTCTGAATTGTTACAAGTAACCAGTTCATTTTTCGTGCATTTGAGATTCTAATGAAAAATCCTCTCTCACGGTGAAGTCGGATTTTAAATGATAATTTCGAAAATGCCACTTTTAGAAATGTGGTACAAAAGGGGGTGGTGATGGACGGAGCATCTGAATCAATCAAACACTCACACCCAGTCAAAAGATCTGGGTTTAATCCATCACCAGATCTTCTGACTGGGTGTGAGTGTTTGATTGGTTCAGATGCTCCGTCCATCACCACCCCCTTTTGTACCGCTTTTGGCCGCCATAAGTGTGGCAGGGTATGCTCAGACGTGAGTCCCTTGCTCACTTTGCCACTGGATTCAAGCAAGCCGGGCTGAAGACGGCTGGAATGCCAGAAACCGGTCCTCGGAAGCTTGTTTCCGGTCCAGGGAAGGCATGGCTTGGCAGTTCGGGCTGGACTGTTCCCATGAGGCACAGGGTCAGACTGATTTGCATATAGCCATGTCTGAACTGGGGTGGCAGAGTGGGCTAAAGAACGGTGATGGATCAAACCCAGATCTTCTGACTGGGTGTGAGTGTTTGATTGGTTCAGATGCTCCGTCCATCACCACCCCCTTATGTACCACTTTTAGAAATGTGGCATTCTCCTACCATATCCATTTACTGCCTGCAGCCTGTATCTGAGTCACATGATTGGGTATGGCTGACAGGTGGGCTGTGTGTATTCCTTCTAGACCTGAAAAAACCCAAAATGTCGGGTAAAGAACCTAGCCAAAGGAAAAAAGAGATTTTTTCACTCAATATGAGTTAGAAAATCAGCAGAAAAGAAAACTTTCTTTCTGGAGTCCCCTCACTCACCAGGGTTTCCCCACGCTGACATGCTTCATCATAGTGGCCATCTCAGTCCTCTATGAACTGAGGCGTGCTACGACTTGCGGTATTACGTAGGAGAACTTTTGTGAAGACTATGTGTGGTGCAAAAGGTGTGGTTGAGTGGACAAAGGTGGGTTAAAAATACCTATCTAGTGGGCTTAATAAATGTGTTCTTGCTCTTAGTTGGTATATCTAAAAACGGGGTACGATACTGGAAGACCTAGATACAATGGGTCAGGTGTTCCTAGTATTTGTCAACATGTTTTGAGCATTCCCCAGAGCTCTTCATCAGGACTAAGCAGGGACCAGCCCTGTGTACGCCACTCCTAATTAACCTAAGTTCGGGATTCTAACAATAAATGATGCTGCAACTAATAAGCATGTGTGAATGTATACATACGATTGAACATTGTTACATAGTATATTTTAGGTAGCAAAATTGTGCCCCATGGACTTGGAGGGGCTGAGGGTGTCTCGTATTCCTACATTTTGGTGAGAGATCTCCTCACAGTATGTCACCTAGTTGGTTCCCCTCCAGACCGCATCTTCTGTATTCCTTCTAGACAGCCACATATACATACACAAATGGGCCAGATGGGCTATCACTGGCACAATGGGAGGGTGGAGCTGGGCACAGCCCTACTGACACTTGAATAGGCTGTGTCCTGCCTCCATACAAAGGGCCTCATATACCCTATAGTTATTCCAGAGTCTGGGCAGGAAAGGAAGGAAGCCTGTGGACTTCAAACGGAAACCTCTAGAAGCTTCTCCCACTTTAAAGGAAAACCCAGGTATAAATATTGGGCTTCAGACACCAACTCTTCAGTACAGTACTGGACCTGTGGATTATCTGCCAGAAAGAGGGACTGCTGTGTTACTGAAAGGACTGCCACTCTGATGGACTGCTGCTCTGAAGGACTGCTGACCTGCTGTACTGACCTGCTGCCCTCCTGCCTGGGTGAGAAGGACTGGATCTGTTGAACCCAGGAACCCAGAATGACTCCAAAGGCTATTTGGCTGGCCTCCTGACTGTAGCATCAGGGACAGAATCTATGACAACCTTGAACTTAGAACCTGGACTCTGCCATCTGTGAGAACTACCTTGCCAAGTGGTATTACCCCAGTCCTCATCCCTTGGAAGTGGGCCTGCCAGTACTTTCATGGATTCAGCAGAACCAATGCATCTCCTATGCTGCATGGCTCAATCCCAAGCATAACTGATGCATCGCCTCTGCTGCATGGATTCTCTCAGCACAAGGACTCTGCATAAACCCCACAGTCCGCATTGGATCCACTGCTGTGCTAAGCATCCCTGATGCAGGCTATTGCAACACAGATCTCTCGTCGTCGGCAGCCTAGATGATGATCCAGGCTCCGGCATCTCAGCCTCGCACCTCTTCAGAACTGATGCATTACCTTGACTGCATGACGCATCCATGATGCGGGACTTTGCATCGCAAGCCCTAGTAGCTGGAATCCTCAACAATGATGCAGGACCTTGTATCTCAGCTTTACAGCTACTCGGAACCGGCACATCACCTTAGCTGTGTGAAGTATCCTTCGCACGGGACCTAGCAATGCTCAGCAACCAGGATATAAGGTACTCTGTTCAGTGGCACTATTTGGGTCCCTATAGCCAGCCAGCATTCCATTATGGTCCGTTTGAACTTGTGACTATGTCTCATCCGACCAGATAGCCACAATTGGTGTTTAGTGCTTTTTGGTGCTATTTTCACTGAATTCTTTAAAACTGCATATCTCCAATTCTAATTATTGGATTTTTGTCATCTTGGTCTAGTTTTATTTGTTAAAGTTTACTCTATTTTTCTAAAGAGGTGTAGGACCTTTCTTGTGTTGTCTTTTCACTTTCTACTGTTTGCAGTGTTGCATAGATACTTTATACATTGCCTCTAAGTTAAGCCTGACTGCTTGATTACCAGAAGGTTGAGCACAAGTCAATTTGGGGTTTGCTTGTGCCTAACCCTGACAAGGATTGTGGTTGCTTGTTGACTAGGGTTTCACCCTCCCTCATCAAGTAACTGAGGGCCATGATATTATCAAGAACGGGTGATACATTATAGCCGCTTTTATCGGCAGGAAACTGCAGCTAAAGCGGCAATAATGGGCTTGATGGTATGCCCTTGTGAATTCCCATAGAAGCCCAGGTTCTGGTGTTAACCTGGGCTTCTATGGGAATTCACAAGGGCATAATATCAAGCCCATTATCGCCGCTTTAGCGTCAGTTTCCTGCCCATAAAAGCGGCGATAATGTATTGCCCTTTCTTGATAATTTGGCCCTGAATGTCTTACAACTACAATGTGGCAGACTGTCATATGTGCCGGTGTTGACAATTAAGTGCTGGTGGCCACCCTAAGACTTTAACAATCCTGGCCTTACCTCCAAACTTGAAAATGTTTCTTATTCATCATGTGAACCTTATGAATGTGAAATTCCACTAATGTAGATTCTGGGAATCAGCATACAGAATTTACGTTTACAACATGCTTTCTTTGCACACCTCCTTTAGACTCGCATGCACAAAATGCTTTGTGAAAAGATCCAGAAAATGGTTACGCTTGGTCATCAGTCTACACTTATGCCAGCTATGTTTTTGGTTGAAATCTTATCTCAAAAATAGGAACAATGTAATACATTCACAAAATGTCAAGGACTTGCACTGAAGTATGTGTATTGTGTCATTGTAATCCTGCAGTATGGATTCAGCTCAACTGTTTTCAAGTTGTACCTGTCTCATGTGTTTGCATTCACGATTAAGATAATAGAGACAATAAGGAATACATATTTTAAAAAGTGTTGGTTACTATTTTTGAAGGTTTTTTGTTTAAGAAATGGGGAAGATATTGTTGAACATGCCCAATATGCTATTCTTAGAAAAAATACCTGTGAAACAATACAACCTTTGGTAAAACATCAGTATTATGTACTATTTAGCCACTGGCAGGGCAGCAGCAGGTAAATAGTGAAGCAGCTTTGCTATTTCCTTGTTGCCAGTCAAATGATGCATAATCTTTGCTATTGAGCCAATGGTTAGTAAAACATTAACGTTTCTTTGCTATTTGCATGGCTGGCAGTGAAGTCGTACTTAATCTCAGTTAAAGTAAACAATGAGGTTTCCTTGGTATTCCTGCTCTCCATGTAGTTCCTAATATTTGCTGTTTAGCCAGTGGCAGGGTAAATAGGGATGTTTCTTTGCTCTTTATATGACTGCAGTTCAGATTATCCATATTATTTGCTATTTAGCCAGTGATTGGGTAGAGAGTAAAGTTTTTTTCACTGTTCGCATGGCAACGGACCAGTTATTGATAAACTCTGCTAACTAACCAGCAGCTGGATAAATTGCAACAAAAATTCCCTATTTATCCAGCAGCAGGCTAAATTGCTACTACCAAGTAAAACTGGGGAGTAACAGGACCCTGCGGCCCCTGTAGCGCAGGGGCAACCTTTCAGGTGGCCCCAACCCTGAAGGGGGCCCCCATTCAGACCAAGCCAAAATAATATCTGTGAGATATGGGAGAACTTTCTGCCAAGGGGCCCCACGTTTGCTTCTTGGAGTTTATGATTTCATTGCTCTACATAGATGTGCATGCTCAGTGCTGCAAATGTGAAAAATGGCATTAACTAAATTAGCCAATCTTGGTTGTAGGTGGCATTCATATTATGGTTAACTTAGTGGGTGCAAAATCAAGTAAGTCTTGTAATGGAACTATTATTTTGAGCTCTCAAATTTCTACAGGTCTGTTGTGAACAGCCTATTCAGTCCCGGTTAGAAATCGCATATTGCTTTACCCAGTGCAAACATAGGTCTACAGGTTCTGGAATGCAAATAGAAAACAAACATAACTTGATAAGCTAAGGACAGCTGATAAGATTCGGTTTAAGATCCCTTTAACTTCCATCATGATGCATCAAGTAAATTGCATCGTGTGAAAACCAAGTTAGGGGAATTAAGTTTATAACAAAGTTACTGGCCTTCTTGCCAATCAAAATATTTACAGCAAGGAATTCTGTATGCACAACACATGCCCCCTTTTCATGAATAAACACATATCAACAGCATTCAAATGTCTTAGCACTTCCACAAAGTCACAGTGTGCATTACCTATTCAAGTTAATCAAATTGCCTCTTCCTTTTTAAAAAAAAATATTTTTATTGAATTTTTTCCCATTTTACGGCAAGCAGGATAGATTACACAGATGGCTAAAACATTCCAAGAGCAGAAATATAGTAAGAGAGGCGGATCATGACAGGTCAAAACAAGTAGTCTGGTTCTGAAACATTCTCAAAACGATAAGACAGCGAAGGAAAAAAAAGAAAGCTTCAAATGTTTGTGCATTGAGTTGGATTTCATCCTCAGTAACAACAGACAAGTAGCAACACAAGCGACAGGGGAGAAGAATATATCTTAAATAATCAGACATCAGCACAGTATCCAGGAACAGGATCAGTCCAGCTCCCCTTGAATCCAGTGCTGGACCGGTGCCCAGAGGTTCCTGCCTAGGGCTCTTTTCCTCTGACCTTTTGTTCTATAAATAGCCATTTCCATATGATACATGGCTAACAAGCGTGCCCTCCAAGTAAAGAAAGAAGGAGGTTCCGGACTGATCCATTCCTGTGTAATGCAAGCACGCATAATTGCCATGGATATGAAAAGTAAATTTCTTTTCCCCTCTGATAACAGTCCTGAGGATAATCCAATTAAGGCTAATTCATCTGTCAGAATGACTGGAAAACCAAGCAAGAATGATATAAAAGTTTGAATTGCAGAGACAAATAAAGTTAATTGAGGACAAGAAAAAAACATATGTACTGCATCGGCAGCAAACAAACCACACCTACTACATGAAGTACCCCTTGTTGAGCCCCAGTTAGCAATTTTCGATGACGTATAGTATAGATCAAATAAAGCCATGTAATATTGCGAGCGTGATCTGCCAGTTATCAAAATAGTGTTAGCCAAAGCAATAGATTCCTCCATCAGAATATTATCAATCCCAAACTTCGCCGCCCATCTCCCTTGATGAACTGCTATATCATCTGGACATGATGAGATTAGTAGGTTATAAAAGAACCCTATTCTCTTTTTGCTGTACATATTATCAATAAGAGGGATCCTCTGCATCCCAGACCTTTCCTGAGAGCGTAGAGTATTAAAAAAACTAGGTATTTGCAGATACTTGTAATAATCAGTACTTGTAAGATTATATTTAACCAACAGCTCTGGGAAGGGTATAAGATGATCGTTTTGCAATAAATCGCCCACACAATAAATACCAGAGTTCCGCCATCTAATCATTATATGATCTCTAAAGATTGAGGGGAAAATAGTGGATGATGTAAGAGGTGTATATAATGAAATTTGTTGAATCCCTAAGTGGCGCCTAATCTGCTGCCATACCATAAACGCCACTTTCAGAATCTTATACTTAGTTTTTTTTAAGTAACTAGGCTCAACATTTTTTAAAAGGCAGCCACAGGACTCCACTCCCAATACAAATTCATATATTGATGGTGAATGGCTCACTGGAATTCAGGCCTTTGCACCTATTATCAAAGGGGTAATAAACTGTAGAACTGAAGCAAAGTAATAAAACAGAAAGTATGGAATACCCCACCCGCCTCTTTCCTTTGGAAGAATCATCTTCTTATGTGCTCTACGCTGGCGCTTATACCCCCACACAAACCTAGCTGACATCCTTTCTAATTGCTTGAAACAACTGAAAGGAAATTCAAGAGGGATTGTTCTGAACATGTATAGAAATTTCGGGAGTATCAGCATTTTTAAAACTTATTTCGACCATATAAGGATAAGTGAAGATGGTCAATACGTTCCAATGAAGAATTGGATTTTTTAAGAACTGTGTTAAAATTAAGTTCTGGAATTGCAGACACTGGGGTTGTAATTTTAATGCCCAAGTATGTCGATACTGACACAGGGATGTATGACGTTAGTACGCATACTTTTACCACGCATACCATTACCACGCAATTTTTACAACGCAGGACCCTTTACCACGAATACCTTTACAACGCAATACACTACAACGCAAGTACTTTTACAACGCATACCATTACAACATAAGTATAGGTAAGTATATAATATGTTAAAATAATGTAATTATTAATATATTTTTTTTAAGTTAATAAATTATTAGTTTAATATTAAATTTTTAAATTAGTTATATTAATTTTTATTTATTAATTTGTAAAGATGTTAAAAATACCCCTGTACCCCAAAACCCAAACCCAGCCCTGAAATCTAAAAATACCCCTGTACCCCAAAACACAAACCCAGCCCTGAAATCTAAAAATACCCCTGTACCCCAAAACCCAAACCCAAACCCTGAAACCTAAAAATACCCCTGTACCCCAAAACCCAAACCCAGCCCTGAAACCTAAAAATACCCCTGTACCCCAAAACCCAAACCCAGCCTTGAAACCTAAAAATACCCCTGTACCCCAAAACCCAAACCCAGCCCTGAACCCTAAAAATACCCCTTTACCCAAAAACTGAAAACTGACCCTGAACCCTAAAAATACCCCTTTACCCAAAAACTGAAAACTGACCCTGAACCCTAAAAATACCCCTTTACCCAAAAACTGAAAACTGACCCTGAACCCTAAAAATACCCCTTTACCCAAAAACTGAAAACTGACCCTGAACCCTAAAAATACCCCTTTACCCAAAAACTGAAAACTAACCCTGAACCCTAAAAATACCCCTTTACCCAAAAACTGAAAACTGACCCTGAACCCTAAAAATACCCCTTTACCCAAAAACTGAAAACTGACCCTGAACCCTAAAAATACCCCTTTACCCAAAAACTGAAAACTGACCCTGAACCCTAAAAATACCCCTTTACCCAAAAACTGAAAACTGACCCTGAACCCTAAAAATACCCCTTTACCCAAAAACTGAAAACTGACCCTGAACCCTAAAAATACCCCTTTACCCAAAAACCCAAACATATAACATTTTAAAAATAATTATATACATACCAATACTTACGTTGTAATGGTATGCGTTGTAAAGGTATATGCGTTGTAAAATCTTGCGTTGTAATGGTATGCGTGGTAAAAGTTTTTGCGTTGTAAAAGTTTCGTTGTAATGGTAGTGCGTTGTAAAAATTGCGTGGTAAACGTTGCATACCCTGACACAGTATTTGGATGTACAAAGGGATGCTGACCAATATATAGAATTTGAGTTTTAGCCAAATTTAATTTATAGCCCGAAAAGGTGCCGAATTGGGTCGCAAGCTGTTCTATCTTTGGTAGTGCCTTTGCAATATCAGTAGTAGTCACCACAATGTCATCTGCATTGGCGAGAGCTCTATAGTTGGTATTTGCAACATGCACAGGGACTATATCTTCCGCTTGGTTCAATTTATTTAAGAAAATGTCGATGTACAGGGCAAACAAAAGTGGTGATGACGGACAGCCCTGGCGTGTACCGCGATGGATAGAAAACGGAGCAGATTTTTTTGCTCCAATTTTGATACAGGAAGTTGGTAAATCATACAATGCTTTTAATGCGGTGATCATCGGGGGACCAAAGCCTTTCAATGTAAGGAGATCCCAGAGGTACGGCCAAGCCACCCTGTCAAATGCCTTCTCAGCATCCAACAGGGTGATCCCAAGTGCCGTATTAGTCCCCTGGGCCCAGTCCATTAGAGCGATGGCCCGCCGAACATGATCCGCGGTATCCCGATTAGGGATGAAACCGTGCTACCAGTGTGAGACCACAGCAGATATTATGTCGGAAAGACGAGAAGCTAAAATTTTTGAAAAGATCTTGCCATCAGCATTGATTAGAGAGATCGGCCTATATGGGGCAGGATTGAGAGGGGGTTTATCCTTTTTGAGAAAGGCCATTATTATCGATTGTCTCCACAAGGTTGGAGCCGTCCCTTTCTGAGCTTCCAAAAACGTGGACAGCAAATTTTGTTTTAAAGCCTGACGGAAAACTCTGTAAAACTCCAACGGTATGCCGTCAGGACCCATAGCTTTGCCAACGGCAAGACAAAGTATAGCCAACTCTATTTCCTCCCACGTAATATCAGCCTTTAATAGTGCCGCTTGAGCGGAAGTTAATTTACTAATTATGTCAGGAGAAATGAAATCTAAAATGGATTCATCAGAATACAACAATATATCCTCATCATACAGTTTAGTATAAAACTGACGAAAAACCTCCAGGACTTCGTCAGGTTGATGATAAATTTGACCTACCTCATCCTGGATACTATTGATAGAATTAAATATCTCTTTCTGCCTGATTTTTTTGGACAGGATTCGCCAGAATTTTCCCCCACTTCGTATATTTGTGAGAGAAAAATTGCCACCTGTTCTGCAAGCTTAGCCGCAAAGATCTCATACAACTTAGATTTATGTATATCAAAGGGTAGCTTTAATGTGTTCAGTATCTTGAAAGGAGTTAATGGCAGTAACTAATTTAGCTTTCCAGTCCAGCACTGCCTTATAATAAATGGATAATGTATTTCGGGCCTTTCTTTGCTTATTTATAGAGAAAGACAATGTCTCTCCGCGCACCCCGGCTTTAAAAGAGTCCCAAACATTTTGAATGGAGGCAGACCCTCGATTAAAATCAAAAAATTCCCCAATCCATTTATTCATATGTTCTATATATAATGGGTCCGCTAAGAGTTTCCGTTCAAATGACCATAATATCGGATCTAATGTCGAACCTGAGTCTGTTTTAATCTCTATCAGAATCGGAAATTGTGGTCTGAAATTATTCGAGGGAATATCTCGTAGCCAATATTACTTAAAAGGCCAAAGGTTACAAAGAAATAGTCCATAAGGACAAATTTTTGATGCGGTGCAGAAAAAAATGTAAAGCCTGGCATAGAGAAATTCTTAGCAAATCCAACATCGCACAGCCCAAATTCTTCTACTATCCCTCTTAATGCTTTATAAGTCATTTTTTTAAGCCCTTGATAAGTCAGATCAGAGCGGATGTCGAAAGCTCCTTCAAGGTGAATGCTAAAATCTCCACACATTATTAAGGGGGAGGGCCAACCAGCTAATTCTAAGTTTAGAAAGTTTAAGATGTCAGGGTCACCCATATTTGAAGCATAGATCGAGCAGATAGTCCAAGGTTTACCCTCTATACTAATTTCTAACATAATCCATCTGCTGTAGGAGTCCACTTTACTACGTTTGAGACAGCCCAGGGCTCTTTGAAATTGCCTCTTCTCAACCAAAAATAAAGTCCACATCTGCTCTGCCATACAACACAAGTGTAGCGATCCGGAAATGTGCCTTTGTTTCTTCAACTATTTGTGGTCACCTGAAAGTTTACAGGGCTACAAAATGGAAGGTTCCCTAATAAAGGGGCATCCTTTTTATGTTACAGGGTCCATCACCCACTAAAGTGGCATGCTTCATCATTGGGGCCTGCTCCAGGTTTATCCCCAAACATTTGCCTTTTTCCTCCTATTTTTCTGACCATGTTTTTGTTGGCTATAGGACTCTGGGCACTTTACCACTGTTGATCAGTGCTAAAGTACATATGATCTCTGTGTAAATTGTGATTCCGATTGTTTATCTATAATTTTCATATTTCATTTACTGGTAAAGTGCACTGAGTGTGCCAGGGCCTGTAAATCAAATGCTATGAGTGGGCCTACAGCAAGGGTTGTGCCATCTACATGAGTAGTCCTGTCAATGCGTCTCAGACCTACCACTAAAGTGTCTGCGAGTGGAGTTTGTAACTGCCATGTTTAACTGGCAAGTGCACCCACTTGCTAGGCCCTAACCTTCCCTTTTCTTACATGTAAGGCACCCCTCGGGTAGGCCCAAGGTACCACCAAGGGCAGGGTGTAGTGTATGTGAAAGTTGGGACATGTACTAGTGTGTGTTTTACATGTTCTGAAAGTGATATACTCTGTATTTTGTTTTTTGACTAATGAAAGACTGTCTGTCCCATAGGATTCTTTGGGGCTTCACTGTAACATTTCACATGTGGTATCTCTTAATTGAGACAAGATGGAGAAATTGAGTTTAGGCTCTTGAAACTCAGAATTTATTGACACACCTTTTAGTAAAGGTAGTTTTTGAATTGTGTGTTTGAAGATGCCACTTTTAGAAAGTGGGCATTTTCTTGTTTAACCATCCTGTCTGCCTCTGCCTATTTATGTATTCACCATCTGATTTTGGAGTGACAGCAGCTGAGGATATGCATTCACTCTAGACTCTCTCAAAGGAGGTTGAGGTGTGTACTGCCTTGCCCAGGGAACTCATTGCTAGGCAGAATAGACCTAGCACCTGAATCGGCTGGGTCTCCTTTGCACAATGCTGTCTCCACCTCCTGTAGTTAAGCTGGACCAGGGAGGACAGAAATGGTTTTACTGAGCTCAGAGACACTTGAGGCAAAGACTGCAAAGGAAAACATGGTATAAGTTGTAGTACTAAAACCCCAGAACTTTAGATCACTTCTGGAAATAAGAGGAACCTCTGCCAAGGAGAAGAACAGAAAAGCTGTGAGGGGGAGACTGCCCCTTTGCTGTGTGTGCTTTGCTGGGTTGGCCTGCAGTTGCTGCTTCTGCCCAAGGAAAGGACAAAGACTGAACCTTGCTGTGAACCTGCTTGTTAAACATCTCCAAAGGGCTAGTGTATACTCGCCGCCTGAGGGACACAAAGACATCACCCACAGCTTCATTGAACTCCACTGCTGGGAGTTCTGACCTGCCAGGAGGTGCCTATTCCAGTGCGGGGCCTCTGGAGGTTGTTCCTTCTACAAGAAGCTACCAAGAACTAAAGTTCTGAAGGAACTTGATGCTTTGCTCTCCTTGCGACTGAATTTTCTGATGCAGCACCGTCCTACAGGAGGTTCTAGGTGTCTGAGGAATAAAAGGAATTAGGTTTACTACAATTTACCAATTACACAGTAAAGCTCAGAGTCGATTGATGTGATTGAGTATGGATTTATTGTAGATTCAAAACCAACCTGATATACATCAATAGCAGAAACATAGTTAAAAACTTGCAGAATCACTAGAAGATATCCAAAACAGCTCAATAACAGTACGCAAATGAGGAATATGGTAGTGGCTATACAAAAAATGGAAAATAAATTCTGAGGAGTAGGTTGAAAGTTTTGACCCCTCTTTCCTATACATGAGGTTGTCTAACAAATCTACGAAACGCTATTCTAACTGGGAATCAGGAAAATTCTATTAAGTCAGGGAAGCAGAGAAAGGTATTAGCATCGCAGAACTTATGTAGAGGTTCTCAAAGTAAAGAAAATTGTATAGCATGAAGCCACACAACAGAGATGTCACAAAGAGATCCGTACCTCTTAGTGTCTAAAGGGGAATCTGAATACGGCTAAAGTGCAATGCCCAATTAAACCCACCAGAAGAACTTTCAAGAATTCTATGTCAATATCCAATTATTCCCCATCTTCAACCAACCAAACTTGGGAACTACACTCTGGATTTATTTCATTTGGGGTTCGTATTAGAACGTCCATGAATTCCACCCATCTCCTTATTTCGCTCAGACAGTAGTCCTACCCTCCCTCATTAGATCATCTTATCCTTGCCAAAAGATACTCCTTATGAGTCTCACTATCTCTTTCATACAATGTGCCTTTCTTTAACCATGAGCTAATGCAACTGCACCTGCAGAGGAGAGAAAAACATTGCATCCAAAGTAAGCATTCACGTTAAAAGATAAACATTGCAAAATCCAAAAGTATAAGACCTTTGGTCAACTATAGTATGGCAAACATTTCAGTATAAGTATAAGTATAAGTATAAACCATTTTATAGCGCGCTCCGTTACTGGAGAGTATCCTGGCGCGGGAAAAAAAAAGCAGACAGCAGAGCATGGGAAAGAATCTTAGATTACACTATTAAACAGATGTGTTTTCAAATGTTTTTTGAAGGCAGCTACTGTAGGTGTGGAGCGCGGATATATGACGTTACCACGCGGTCTTTTACCACGCAGACCATTACCACGCATTTTTTACAACGCAGGATCCTTTACCACGCAGACCATTACAACGCTGGTATTTACAACGCAGGTACTATTACAACGCATACCATTACAACGTAATTATAGGTAAGTAAATAATATGGTAAAATAATTTAATTATTAATAATATTTTTTTTAATTAATAAATTATTATTTTAATATTTAATATTTTAATTATTTATATTAATATTTATTTATAAATTTTTAAATATATATGTTAAAAATACCCCTGTACCCCAAAACCCAAACCCAGCCCTAAAACCTAAAAATACCCCTGAACCCCAAAACCCAAACCCAGCCCTGAACCCTAAAAATACCCCTGTACCCCAAAAACTGAAAACTGACCCTGAACCCTAAAAATACCCCTGCACCCCAAAAACTGAAAACTGACCCTGAACCCTAAAAATACCCCTGCACCCCAAAAACTGAAAACTGACCCTGAACCCTAAAAATACCCCTGTACCCCAAAAACTGAAAACTGACCCTGAACCCTAAAAATACCCCTGCACCCAAAAACTGGAAACTGACCCTGAACCCTAAAAATACCCCTTTACCCAAAAACTGAAAACTGACCCTAAACCCTAAAAATACCCATTTACCCAAAAACTGAAAACTGACCCTGAACCCTAAAAATACCCATTTACCCAAAACCCAAACCTAAAATATTTTAAATAAAATTATATACTTACCAATACTTACGTTGTAATGGTATGCGTTGTAAAGGTACCTGCGTTGTAAATACCAGCGTTGTAATGGTATGCGTGGTAAAGGGTCCTGCGTTGTAAAAGTTGCGTGGTAAAGGTAGGTCGTGGTAAAAGTTGCGTGGTAAAGGTTGTATACCCACGAGCGCAGATGAAAAGGAAGAGCGTTCCAGGCGCGAGCCACAACCACCGAGATCGACTGGCCGCCAAGTCTGGCACGTTTAATCCGGGGAAGGGACAGTTTAAACGAAGTGGAGGATCTCAGGGTGCGTGCAGGGGCATAGCTAGTAAATCTTTTTCTCAAATACTGGGGACCCTGATTATGGGTTGCACGAAACGCCAGAACCAGAGATTTAAACAAGATGCGCTGTGCAACAGGGAGCCAGTGGAGTGTGCGCATCTCAGCGCGAACGCTTTTCCATCTAGGGATATTAAATAATAGACGGACAGCCGCGTTCTGGATAATTTGCAGGCGTTTTACCAGGTAAGAAGGGATACCACTGAACAATGCATTTGCATAGTCCAGCCTGGCCAGTATGAGCGCTCGAGCAACAGACTCCCTGGCCTCTCTTGGAAGCAGGGAAAAGAATTTGCGGAGCATTTTTAAAGTAGCAAAACAGGTGCCAGTAAGTTTTTTAATGTGATGTTCGAATCTTAAATCCTCTGCGAACCAGATGCCCAGATTTTTGGCAGGTCTCCCCATCTCTTTCGGGCTGGGAATGTCAGGAGGCCATAAGGTGCTCATGAACGAGGGGGGAAAGGAACCATAAAAAAGCCCTTCAGATTTGTCCTCATTGCACTTCAACTGTGCCTTAGCCAGCCAGCGAAATACAGAGGACAAACACAAATGGACCGTAGATGTGTCAAGGTTATCATCTGGCCAGGTGAACAGCAGTTGGGTATCATCTGCATACCCTATGATCTTAGCCCCGAACTGTTCCGCTAGATAAATCAGGGGGGTGATGTAAACATTGAACAGTAAGGGGCTAAGAGTTGATCCCTGCGGGACACCTGTAAGCAGAGGTTTGGGCTCAGAGGCATGGGGAGGCAACCAGACCTGCTGAGTCCTGTCAGAAAGGAAGGAGGACAGCCAGTCTAGCACAATCCCCCCAATGCCTATGTCAGCCAGCCGGCCAAGGAGAAGCTCATGAGGGACGGTATCAAACGCGGCAGAGAGGTCCAATAGGATTAGGACCGCTCTGCCACCTCCGTCTAAACAGTCCCGAATGGCCTCGCTCATCTCCAACAGGGCCGTCTCGGTGCTGTAAGTAGCCCTAAAGCCCGATTGAGCAGGGTGGAGGGCGTTGGAGGTTTCAACAGAGCGCTCTAATTGTTGAAATGCCACCTTTTCACAAATTTTCGTGAGTGCTGGTAAAAGGGATATGGGTCGATAATTCCCAGGAGCCGTCCAGTCCAGTCCGGGTTTCTTCAGAAGCGGCAGAAGCTTAGCCTGCTTCCAAACAGGAGGAACCTCGCCCGTAGCCAGAGAGAGGTTCACTATCTGCGTGATTTCAGTGCAGACTATTTCTGCTACCTCCGAAAGCACCCGGGCTGGGCACGGATCGGCTGGAGAGCCAGATTTCAGGGGCTGGAGTAGAGGGAGAGTAATATCCTCCGCAATTTGCTCAAAGTTCGTGAACTGCTGTTCGGGACTAGGGCATAGGGAGGGACACGGGCCAGCTGTTAAGCAGTCGGCGGGAAGAGCTGCTGAGAGGTCTTGCTGGATCTTCGTTATTTTGGTAATAAAAAAGGAAGACAGCTCCTCGCACCATTGCATCGAGGATGGGTGGGAGACGGCCTCAGCGACGGGTGCCACAAAGCTTTTAACAATGGCAAAGATCTCTCTGCTGTTATTGTCTGCCTTGGCGATACGCCCAGCATAGTAGTTCCCCTTAGCAACCTTAATGGCTGTGTAGTAATCTTTTTGGGCAAGCCGTAAAGTGGATTTAGCCTCAGGGCTATAACCACGTCTCCACGCACGTTCATGCTTTTTACACCCCAGTTTCAATTCCCTCAGTTCTGGGGAAAACCAAGGTTGGGAAGGAGAGCGTCTGGATCTGGTCAGCGTGGTCTGCTTAGTGGAGGCAGTAGCCGCCTGCTGTACCCACACATTGAATTCGCAGACCGCATCGACCAGAGGCAACTTAGATTTTGGGCGAGTTTTAGCCAAAGCCTGTCTAAACGCAGGTAAATTGATCTTTTGGGAGTGACAAATAGGTGGCGGGGGACAGAGCTCCGCAATCTCCCACTTAAATCTGACCAAATCATGGTCGGACCAGGTCGTTTTTTCAACAGCCACGGACTGGATGAGGAAATTAGAGCATACCAGATCAAGCAGATGGCCACCCGTATGCGTCGGGGCAGTCACCCATTGCTTGAGCTGAGCAAGCTCCAGGATTTCACCAAGCCTGTAGGCTTCAGGGGAGTCAGGAACATCCATGTGAATATTTAGGTCCCCGACCAATAGAAACCTAGGAAAACCTAGGGCCCTCGGGACTAAATATTCTTCTAGGGAGTCCAGAAAGTGGGTAGCCAGACCCGGGGGTCTGTAAATCAGAGAACCTCCTAAGGTAAAATGGGGAGAAATTTTGCTAGAAAAGTGGAGAACCTCACCCCCTACATCCGCAATCGGAGGCTCAGAAGCAAAGCTCCACTCTTCCTTGAAAACAACTGCTAATCCGCCCCCTCTACCCAGGGGTCGGTCCACTCTAACGATCTTAAATCCCCTGGGGACAGCGAGTTCTACGCTAGGTGCGGAGGTGCTGGTCATCCATGTCTCCGTGAGGAACAGCACCTCCAGCTGGCCGTCCACCAGTAGTTCAAAGATCTCAGCGGCATGCCTAACCGCAGATCTGGCGTTGATCAGTCCCGCCCGAATGTTAGTAACAGAGGCGTTAGTAACAGAGCGGGGGAGGGGGGAGGGTTGGGGGAGAAAATCACAGGTGGGGCATTTGAGCATATCACAGTTCAAATCCGCACGTGTGCAAGGTACACTATTGGCTGGGGGAGCAAGTCTCCAGAGGTCATGGCGTGAGTACCTGCGTGTCTCTAATATGGCCATCCCCAGAGATCGCCGAGCAGAGAGGCTGGCCCTGGGCCCGTCCGATGCACGGACGGGCACAGACGGGCCCTCCTTTGGCGCTCCTTCGGCGCGCAGACGGCGCGCCCGCTGCGCGTGACCGCTGCGCGTCCTAGGAGGCATCCCCATTTAATGCACAAGCCCCTCCCCGAGCTGGAGCGCTAACTCCGTTCCAGTAGGGGTCCGGGACTCCCAAGATGGCGCCCGACCTGTCCCTCCACACAATCGGCACTGGCAAGCCGCGGTGGACCGGGGAGCAGGGGGACCAGCAAGCAACAGTTAGGTAAGTACACGGTTTAAATACATGATTACAGATACATATTCAGTCACAATCTAGATGTAGAATACTATTCAAATGGATACATTTTCAGTTATAATATAAATGGAGAAAATTAATGTTGAGACTACACAGTAGGTGCGCTTCCTATAACTGTTCAAGTGCACTACATCACATTAATAATGTTACCTCCCACAAGTACATAAGGCGATATGTACAACTATATGTGGTCTAATTAAACATGAAAGTGTGGAGTCAAGCTTACCCTGCTCCACATACTTAATGAGGTCTGTATAGAGATCTTTCATCCCAAGTTAAAAAAAAATGGCAGGCCTAATACAATTTCCCCTTATGAGGAATTTCTCTTTTCATAAGAGGGTTGATAGTAGATTGGGCCGAAAAAAAAACAGGAGGTTGAAATTACCGATGAAAATCCCCAGTGGTGGCTTGTGACATTTCAAAGTGGTGGGCGTAAAACATGGGGATGAGTTCAGTGGCATAGCTAGACCTTTTGCAGCCCATGGGGGCCGGGCGTTTGCTGCCCGAGACTTCCGCAGGTAAGAGGGGCGCACCGCTGTCACCAAAACCTGTGCCCGGGGCAGACAGCCCCCCACCCCACTTGCTACGCTACTGGATGAGTTTTAATTAGGAAGCAAGCAAAGCGAGTGAGTATGACTGATATAAGATGGGTTCAGCGGAGTTCTCCCCCCTTGAGAAAATATCAAAATAAGAATGTAAAATAGTGCATTTTAAAACAAATTGCAATATATTTTAGCAAAGAAGCAAAAAGATTTATGAAGCAACTGTGGATATGTATGATTAAAATGCAAAAATGAACTGTGAAAGGAGAACTCATGAGTAATTGTGACTCTGGCTTGCAAAATGGTTCTGCCCTGCTCATTCAGTCAGTCAGTCAGGATTCTTTATTCAATGATTAAAAATCACCATACAAGTACAAAGATACAATATATATTCCCCCCCCCCCCCATTTTTTCCCCTTACTTTAAAAGAAACAATTAAATTTACATGAATCCCAATATTATTACAAACAAGTCACAGTATAAAAGAAAGACATAACTGGCCTTTGGAACCTATCACTAAAATCTCACAATCCCCCCCCTATAGTTGCTCTCAGACGTACCGCTACTTTAATAAAATTAATAATGCAGCACAATGTAAGGGGATCAGTCGCTTGTTGTAGAAAAATCAAAGCTTCTTGAGCACTTTTTATGTTAGCTTGTTTTAAAATATCAACCAAGAATCTACGCCTGGGCACAGAATAAAAAGAACATAACAATACAAAATGAAGGGAATCCTGCGGAGACCTATTGTCGCAGCCGCAGGTTCCCTTCTGCTCAATTGTAGACGAATACCCTAATGCTGTTGCCAATAAATATGGTAAAAGATTGAGCCTAAAAAGGCTCATTAAAAACCTGTCCTGAGCGTTATATATCAAGTATAAGTAAGGTTCCATTCCTTCTGTAATCTTTACAAGGTTATAGGCACACACTGTAGCTTTGGCCCTTTCTTGCTCTGCTCTCTGTGTAACCCTGTGTACCATAAACACTTTTTTTTTCAATCATTTTATACTGTGGGGTAATTGCTGCTGGATCCGAGAATAGATTCCCAAGGCCCAAGGTTTCCAGTGCGCCACTGAGCCACGGGATTTGCATCCATTTATCTCTACCCAGGCAATCATTCATGATTTCCCTGCTTAAAGTTGCCTCTGGGTTTACCCAGATTTTTAGCCAAGCTAAGATAGGCCTAACCTTCACCAGGTCTTCCAGATAAGGTATCCCTAACTCCCTGTGTGTAATTGATGCAGCTAGGCTCTGTGGGGCTTTCAGGACAGAGAGTAAATGTTTGTTCTCTTCCCGCTGCAGTTGGCAAGTATTCACAAAGCCCCACAGATAACCTTAGAGCAACACATGGAGTTATACAAGTTCAAAACCTGTTCAGGGCACCATCTCCCCAACCTTCGGCCATATCCTGCAATTGCCCCATTGGTAACATTCATCTTGCGGCAGCGTTCCTCCACCAAACAGTTACATTTTAATGCGCCGTCAAATAGTAAGCCCAAATACGAGAATGATTTAACTTTCTTTATCTTATGGCTCCCTATCGTGAAGGTACATTTATTACAGGGTTTGTTACCGACAACTAAAACATAGGATTTACTCAAATTAACAGACAGGTCTAGTGAACCCATAAAAAGTACAAAACCATCAATTAAAATCTGTAGACACCTTGGGGTGCGGCCGAGGAGGACCGCGTCATCTGCGTAAAGTAACACAGGAACATGACGCGTCCCTACTCGTGGACAATCAGTTCTCAGCTGTAGGAGTTGCTGCTCCAAATTGTTTATATAAAGGGAGAACAGAAGGCGCCAAAATGCAACCTTGGCGTACCCCACTTTTACAAGGGAAGGAATCAGTGCATCCACCCTCCATGTTATACCTAACCTGCGCTGAGGTACTGCTATGCAAATCTCTTCAGATGTTATTGAGGCCTATCTCAATCCCCATTCTGGTCATCATTTCCCAGAGCTTATCCCTGTTTACATGGTCAAAAGCAGCTGCCAGATCCATGAACCCCATATACATCTGCTCATTCAAAATGTTAGCACCCCCTCCCCAAGGCGTCAGCCTAATTGGGATCCTGTAAAGGATCCCTCTCTCATTCCTCACTCATAAAGTGTAGTGTGACTGGACATCACCCCAGAGCTGTCATTTGCAGGTGCCACTGAAGATACTCAGTGACTTTAGCCTCCAGACTTGAAAACATCTACATTTCAGCTTGGCACTTGTAACAAAGGCAAACTTCAGCCAAACTCAGTCGTCTACATGGCCAATCATCTCACACTGTGCAGGTGAGCTGATGGGCCCTGCCATAACTGATCATTAGACCATCCTCCTGATGATAGGGGGTACTTGTCAGTCAGTTACCCCAACCCTACAAGGCCACATGCACCCAGGTTACTCTCACCCTTCTCCTAAGAATAAAAACACTAGTGACCTAGTCGCTACATTTAATCACTCACCCAGATTTAAAACCATAGACAAGTTTGCACTTCAGCACCAATTAGAATGGCCAATTAGTTATGCTACTTGTTTTGTCTGAATGGAAAACATATTTTTCTTTACTAAGTGCTCAAGGTAAGCACAGGGAAATACAATTTAGTTTGGAAGAGTAACATCAGGGCCATCCTTTGTAGATGTGAGAAAAATAATCTCAATTAGATACATCACCGTTCAATTGACAGATTGAGTATTCATGGCTCTGCTGACTTCAGGCTACATTTGTGTAATGCAAACACTGCATATATACATAAATACATATCTGAACATGAATACACAGTAGTCTAAAGTGATGCTTGCTCTTATCGCATGCTCTAATCTGAATTCAATTCAAACAGCTGATCCCCTGAGAAGCCTATATTTAAATTTTAGTTTTTTTAAGTAATGGTACCACACTGGAAACAAGCATTGGAAATGCAATAGGTCTCGCATTAGAAAAGTTGGAGCTATTGGTCTTGCAAATGACAAATATTTTATTTATGTGTTGGTTTTTAAAATAGCTAAATGGATAGCTTTGTCATTTACAATGCCAATAGTTATAACTTTCGCGAATGTGACACCTATAGCATTTGTAATGCAAAATGTTTTGTATGTACGTGACTTAGATGGCAGCTCTGGTCGTTAGGCCACATCTCTAGAGAGATGTACGAAGTACTGAGGAAGACAAGATAAACTGCACTTCAATAATGATGTCGAAATTAAGTTAGTACCTCTTTGATCGTTTTACTGCATGAGTCTGGCTGTTGTTTTAGCGGATGCACATGTATAATAAGTGAGAGCTAGTTAGACCTTTCAGTGCGTCCAGACACTAAAACACACGACCTGAATATTTTTTACATTTGCAAAGAGCGATGTGTTTGGCTTCATGGTGACAGGCTTGAATCCTAGTGGGTCCACTTAACCATTTATCCTTCAGAGGTCGGACATAGTGCATTGAGTTGGGTAATTGCAAACGTCTGTTATTTTAACACCAAGACACCCGAAGCTGAACATGCGCTTTACGTTATAACACAGCCTTCTACCAGTCTATTTAACTTTTCGTTTGGAACTAAGCACGTCCTTTTGTAATGTAACGGTTCCTATTGTGAAGCGCTCTGACACCTTCGGGTAAAGTTCGCGCTATATCATAAATAAATGCAAAATGCTGCAGCCTAACATGTCACAAGGTTTTGTTTAAAAGTCTGAGTTCTGCTAATAGCACACGGTCTGCGTCCATTCACATTAGTTCCACTTATTTTCAAGCAGTCTTGGAGTTTGGACTGACTTTTAGGCACTGCGACCAACGACATTGTGCAGCAGATGGTACAGAAGCACATCTAGTTTGTATAAATAAAAAAAATTAAGTTCTGCTGTCTGCGGTCAGAGGAGCAGAACCGAGGAAATTCTGCTGACTGGGCACTGCCTTTCACCTTCCTTTTGAAGGAACCAAGTTGGATACCACAGAGACTAGAATGATTGTGCCAACTGTTTTATCTGGCACGGTTAATATAGCTGTAACATCACAGCGTTTCCAGCCAGATTCTTTCTCCCTGTGCCGTCACAGGTTCTCTTACACAAAGAAGATGGGATACATTTGGCAGGGTTGACAACATTATGCGAGAAGAAAATTCTGCTGGAGATGATGGATATCAGGCAAGTGTTGCAAATGTATAATTATGCGGGGAAACACCGCCCTCACCGTAGAACACCATGTGTAGTGGGACGCGCTGTTGGACCTGTCGCTCTGGTTATGAGTGCTAGTGACTCGCTGGCGAAATGTCCATGTACTGTAGCTTGCCTTTGCACTAGCGAGCGGATGCTTTCCCTTCACATACTTCGCGGTACTTGTGAGATGCTGGCTTTGAGGCACTTGTGAGATACTAGGGAGCGGCACCTGTGAGTTGCTAAATTCGCGGCACTTGTGAGATCCTCGCTTCGCGGCACTTGTAAGATGCTGGCTTCGTGGCGTGAGATGCTGGCTTCGTGGCACTTGTGAGATACTGGCTTCGTGGCACTTGTGAGCAGGGGCGGTGGGTGAGATTTTATAGTGGTGGGATGCAAATTGATTTGCATCCTGCACCGTTGCGAGCGAGCGCAGCGAGCGAGCCCGAACCCCAAAAGGGGGGCTTGGGGGGATAACCCCCCCCAGAAAATTTTGAAAAAAAAGAAGAAAAATCGTGCATTTTCAAGCAAATTTGAGAAAGCAGGAAGGTTATAAAGCAATTGTGAAAGTGCAGTTATTACATTAATAGATGGCATAACATAGGTAGCTGCTTATTCAGTATAACCACAGAGCTTCATACATTCCGTCCTATTATGCTCAGGTGCTGAATTCAGACTATAAGACTTTCATGGAAATCTCAGCTCTAAGAGTAGAAGAAGGCTGCCTCACACACACCTCTCAGTGCAGCAGAGTGGACTGAGGGGTGACTTTTTAACTGTCTGAGGCTTATACGGTCGGTAACACCCTCCTCCCTACCTCTTAACATGCTCCCGCTCTCCACTCCCTGCCATACTTCTTCCATGGTATGCTTCCTATCACCCCATCGCCGCTCTCAACCCTTCTTCCTCACATGCCCCCCTCCCTATCACGTTGTCCCATTCCATCACTACAGTAGTATCGCTGACTTCACCCTCCCCAACCTCTCTATCCCTTCACCTCCCATGCTATCTCCCACCATACTCTCGCGACCAGGGTCTCGCTGCCTCGTGCACTCCTATCGCTCTCCCCGAGTCGCGTTGAACCTGTCCAAGCGCCGCGTCAATGTCCTCATATTACTAATCTAAGGCCCTGGAGATCGAAATAAAGTAATTATAAGAATAAGAAACCACATAACCAAATCTGCAGCACAACGAATAATACATGTTTTTTGTCTCCTACACGGCTCTTAAATTGCTAGATTGTTGGCATAACAGGGTAAATATGTCTTTATTTAACGAATTTCCATCTCATGAGCATGTGCCTTCTTTGTGGAAAGTGTTTAATTTGTTCCTCAACTTCCAAGAGACAATCTCAGCATCTTGGTCGCCTTTATTTGAAAGCACTTAAATCACGACCACACTCTCTGTCTGTCTCACCCCCATTAATGACACACTCAGTGTGTCTCCAGCTGTAGCACAATTAACAAGACATTAGTGAGAACAGAGATAAACGCAGCTATTTCTCAATCACTTCAAGTACAGAGGGAGCACAGAGGTTCCAAACGAGAAGTGTCAGACTTGCTAAAGAGTTTTAAGTAACACACACATCACACAAAAAAACCCTAGATCATGAAGTTACAACCCAATGCCCTCACGAAGCTGACAATACAGCGCCGGCGATGAGGGAAGTTCTTTCAGTCGACATAATTGTTGAAAGACTGGAAGATGAAAATATTAGTAGTGTAGCTGCTTGTGTACCTTGACAGGTTATTGTTGTGTTATTAATATTTTTACTACTATCATCATCATTTTCATAGTTATTATTAGTCTTAATAATAGGGTTGTTCATGTAAGGGAATAATGATTTCCTTGCAATTGAATTATAAATGACATATAATTGGTCAATGAAAACAAATGTTGTTTGCTGAACCCGACATATCCTGCACGCTGCGAAAAACTGTGCCTCCAGCTTTAACGGGTTCAGAAGGGCAGAGTAAGAAAACCCATGTCACAGGTGCAGCTAGTCAGGTCTGTGTTTTCTACCCCGGGGAACATTGAAGCTCATGATGGTCTAATGGCGCTACGTGGTGTTATTAAGAAAATCAAAGGAAGAAAGTGTTTTTTCATGATTCCTACCACATGCGAGCCTGCATCTCATAGATCAGAAACCAGAGACACAATCAGGCAGGTTGAGGTGAAGCAGCCATTTGCATGCGCTTTTGGAGCACAATTGTCGATTTCCCTGCCTTTTATTTTACAGACCTGTATCTCTGTGTTTTGTTTGTCATACTGTGCAAAGTGCATTGATTTTGCTCTTTTAATATAGTAAAACGACTGCACCCCAGTCTAACACAGTAATGCACTTACATTAATTTCACTCCAACCACATGTTCCCTATTAACGTAACCTGACATTAAGCATAAATTGGAGGATGCCAGAGCAACAGTTTAGCTTTCACGAAGTGTATGTTACTGAAACACTATGCCACGCATGGTAAAGCATTACCTCAAAGCTTTTTGTGAAGCTCTGTTTAGTCACTGATGATGAGTCTGGTAAACAAAACAAACAATAACCATGTGCACTCAAGCTTAAAGTGCTGCCTGAAATATGCCAATTCAATCAATGTCATGCTTGCGTTATCTGCACGTTCACGTCCACCAGATTCTGCCGGGATCACTTTGACTGTGGTATTGACAACAAAGAAAGTATGTAGAGAGAGCATCTACAGCTCATCTGTGGATGTAGCCTTACGGCTAAAGCTTCCGACTTTAGCGCTGGGGAATAGGGTTCGAGCCTAGGTGTGGCCTCACCGTTCTGGAATTTTGGGCAAATCACTTAATCTCCAGCGCCTACCAAAATAATGAATTCAGAATGTGTCCTTGTCACTGTGTAAGGTCCCTGGTGCTCATGTAAAGTGCTCTGATATCTTATTCTTTGGGTCGATCTCGCACTATATAATAAAGCTGCAATAAAAACAAATAGAAAGAATTTGCTCTGTATAAAATGCCCCTATACCAACCAAAGCCTCCTTGTACGAGCGATCCCCTTCTGTCTGCAAACAGGGATTCATTCTGCATGCCTGTGCACTGAAAGGTAAGGTCAGGTGGTGCAGTACAGAAGGAAATATGTCCTTACATTGACATATACCAGGATCTCAACTCTTCACACTGGTGATGGATGGTGAACTAACAAGCATGCACATTGTGATTTTTTTTCCCACCCTGGTGTGCAATATTTACCGTGACGGTTCTCACCATGTTTTCTCCAGAGCAAAATTGTTGGCAGTGTGTGTGTGTGGGAGGTACAATTTGCGCGTGGCACATAACACGTCTCACAACGGACGTTTTGATCAGAAACGGGCCTAGGCCTCTCTGGCTGCAGCACAACAAGGCCCAGCGTGGCAGCGATGTCGTTCTAAATAATCGACTACTAATCTCTAGACTCTAGTCGTCGACTAGAGTCTAGAGAGAGATTATTACAGTCAACAACAATTACTACTTCCGAAACACGATTCCAACGGCGAGATTACAAATCCACTTTTGGGTGCAATCACCAATCAATCTCCAATTTGTGCCCAAAACGAGATTACAGTACAGACCCTGCACAATTTGCACTCCACGCTGGTGTTGCACATTGTGATTTTTTTCCCCACCCTGGTGTGCAATATTTTATTTGCCGTGATGGTTCTCACCATGTTGTCTCACTCCGGAGCAAAATTGTTGGCAGTGTGTGTGTGTGGGAGGGAGGTACAATTTGCCAGCGCGTGGCACAGAACAACATAAGTAACACGTCATTCAACAACGCCGTTTTGATCAGAAACGCAAATGAGACGGCCTAGGCCTCTCTGGCTGCAGCACACAAGGCCCAGCGTGGCAGCGCCGTCATTCTAAATTGTATATTATCGACTGGAGATTAAAACAATTAGTCTACATATCAGAATTATATACTCACTAAAAAAAGAGACTACTAGTGCTGGAGAACTACTGAAGTTGAAGTAGTGGTGGTCACTCAGTACTTCACACACGACGGGTCGACGGACTCGAGAGCACGCAGGCTGGCTGATGCACACACGAGGCAGCGAGAGTCACCACCACCCACCCAGAGAGTAGAGAACAGGATCGTGACGTCAGCAGCTGGCCAATCACTGCATGACTGAAGTCAGACACAGTGATTGGCAATTAGGCAGTGGTGCGGCATCCAATAATGGATTGCCCTGCCCTGCACTGCGCGCGGTGACTGGCCAATCCTGGCGCTGGGGGGGCACACTGTGTGCTCACCCTGTCGCCCTTTCTATCGCCGGGGGCTGTCGCCTGGTTAAACCCAGCACCCCCCTGGCCACTCGCTAGCAGGAGAACAACTAATGCGCATGCTTGGGCTAGTTTCAGCCCTGAGCTTCACTTGTTCACTCGAGCCTCGGGACACCTCTGCTGCTGCAGCTGAGTGACGTGGACTGTCACTCAACTCAAGCTGCACAGCAGTCCAGCCCCCCTGCCGCAGAGCACTCCCCCGACTCCCGGATACGCCGGGTGCTGCCCAGATTCCTGACGGCTTGCACATGAGGATTAATAAAATGAAATATTTATAACTTCCTTGCACAGACGCGGGTCCATGGGCTAGTGGGGCTACGCCCCTACGCCCCAATGGACGCACCGCGGCTGCTGAATACTAGAAGGCTAAACCTTGTTATAGTTCTGCATAGAGCATTGTGTGCATGGTTGGGACAGCTGAAAGACCTTGCTGTTTATTTCATTCTACTCTCGTGTTTGTTCGTTGCTTGCCTTCAACAAGTTATATTTTCAGGCATGTTTGCTCATTATGAAGGCTTTGATGATTGATGGTGCGTGTGTGTCTCCATCTTTTGTAAAGTTTGTAAAGGCGATCTGCTTGTTAATATGCTTTAGAACTTAAAAAGTCACGTTGGAGCTCATGCTGGCATTGGCTTGTGTGGGTCCTGGGGCTTCATCACAGCTACTTTGAAACTACAATTAAGGAACATATTGATATTTGTCATTGACGCCTTCTTTCATGGTCATGTCAGATATTTTGCGAGGCTGAGTCAATCTCTGCTGGGGCCCTTGAGAGCCTGATTCAAATCTAAAATAAAATGTCTTGCAGGGAAAAACAAAATAAGCAGATCCAGCATCCGATGCTCTCATTAGCTAGTAATTAACAAGGCAGGTTGCTTTACATTTTAAATAAAAGGTGGATCACGAGCCTAAACTCGTTAAACGTATAGGGGCCTGGGCAATAATAATGTCCTCTCGTTCCGCGCTTTGGCAGCCGTGCAAATGCATACGCTCCCAGCTCTGCAGTCACTTTTAGACTATCCCTGCGCTCGAGCTTCCAAACCTCCAGTTTATTGTGCTTTCTAGTATACGCCTCAGTTAGAAGTATGTGCTGTAAAGGAGACATCTGTCTCCCCTAGTGGGAGCCTCTTTTGAATCATCGAGGGGTGCCAATGAGGAAGGGGGCGTTCTGTACGGGGGCCAAGTCTTATAAATAGAGCGTGCAGCTTTACGCTCATTAATTTGTAAAATATTAAGTGCAGGTGCTCATATTTTTGTAGGAGGCCACACCCACTCCGCTGCCTCTGCCCACTTCATCCACTGACTCCACCCACTTCCTTTATTGGCTCCACTCACACCCCTCAAAACATCGCAGCGAGATCCTCACTTCATAAGTTCCGCAAGGAGCTGAATACCTGGAACTTCATATAAGCACCTTCTGGTCATCTGTGCTCTGTTACTACACTTCAGAGGAACTTTGCTGCCAGTCATGGGGTCCCTACTTGCATACTGTGCTGAAAGTGTACTCTCTTTCTTTTGGTTAGTTGTATATGCATGATTTTTTGTAGAGACATTGGTCTGTCTGCTTCAACATGTGTTTTCTGTTAAAAAGCCCATCAATATTGTGTGCTTGCATTCATCTGTGCTTCCACTATTCAAAAGTCCAACCTATTGGTTTTATTAGTGCTTATTTTGTTTTGCTTGACACTAACAGAAGCCCAATTTCAAAGAGCAGTGAAACACTGTACAGAGATCACAAATTGTAGTTTTAGCTTCTCAAACACGAGGTATAAATAGAAATGTATGTTGAACCTGTAGGAAAGGAATCGGGCTGTAAACGATTGTGGAGAATAAAATGATTTGCTTACAATTGCAGAATGTGTTGTGCATGAGACAGGGTTAGAACAGAGCAGTGCTGGTGAGTGGCAGCAGAGGGTAAGAGGGAGATGGGAGGGGGTTTAATGGGGTGTAAAACGGCACCTGCTGCAAGTAAAAAAATATGATTTAAAGCAACTTAATCTGAAATCACTTACATCAAGAGTGACGTTGTTGTGTGCAGGGCTGTTAATGCAACAGCTACGAAAACTCATTTTAAGACTGGAGACTTGTGCCCTGCGTCACCCGTGGTAAAAGCCAGCCCAGACCAGGAACCAGATCTCCATTCCAACCCTTTGCTCGGGCGAGAGGGGGGGAAGACCAGTGAAGGTAGAATTTCCTAGCATTATCTCATTACCTTGAAAGTGCTTAAAGTGGAACCCCACAAAAGAAAAAAAAATGTATTGCTTCACAGCTACACCTTACACTTAAAATAATCTGGGCACATCGACTAAGATCCACACATGGAGGCTGAGGCCAAAAAAATGGCAGAAAACACAAAGGAAGCCTCCAGCGAGAACGGCATTAATGAAAAACAGGTTTTCGCCTCATTGGCCACCTCGAGCTCATAGGCCTTTCATAACTAGTTTGCGGTGCACACCTTCAGGGCAGTTACAAGAGGTAACCCCCCCACCCCCCGATTTCCATACAGCCTTGTAGCAAGATTTATGAGCACCTGCGAAACCGTGCGTTTAACTGTATTGTTTTCCAATGCCCCTCAATTTAAATATATGTTTAACATTATTGAAACTACAGCCCAACTCTTTTCTTTACTTGGTTACGATCTGTAGCCATTAGAAGCCTGTTAATGGGAATGTGACACCTCGTCACTTGTAATAATTTACTGCATTCACTAATGACGCACTACATTTAAGCGTCGCATTACAGAGTGGCAGTTCCCACTTTGAAACAAATCTGGCGTTTGCTGAGAACTCACAGTGCAAGGCAGCAGGAAAAATCACACCGCCTCAGTCACTCTGTGCCTCTGCCCTCTCTCACACCATTCAAAACATAACGACACTGGAGCAATAGTTTCTCACTAGTGCTGGAGAACTACTGAAGTTGAAGTAGTGGTGGTCACTCAGTACTTCACACACGACGGGTCGACGGACTCGAGAGCACACAGGCTGGCTGATGCACACACGAGGCAGCGAGAGTGACCACCACCCACCCAGAGAGTAGAGAACAGGATCGTGACGTCAGCAGCTGGCCAATCACTGCATGACTGAAGGCAGACACAGTGATTGATTGGCCATTAGGCAGTGGTGCGGCATCCAATAATGGATTGCCCTGCCCTGCGCGAGGTGACTGGCCAATCCTGGCGCTGGGGGGGGCACACTGCGTGCTCGCCCTGTCGCCCTTTCTATCGCCGGGGTCTGTCGCCTGGTTAAACCCAGCACCCCCCTGGCCACTCGCTAGCAGGAGAACATCTAATGCGCATGCTTGGGCTAGTTTCAGCCCTGAGCTTCATTTGCGCACTCGAGCCTCGGGACACCTCTGCTGCTGCAGCTGAGTGACGTGGACTGTCACTCAACTCAAGCTGCACAACAGTCCAGCCCCCCTGCCGCAGAGCACTCCCCCGACTCCCGGATACGCCGGGTGCTGCCCAGATTCGTGACGGCCTGGACATGAGGAATAATAAAATGACATATTTATAACTTCCTTGCACAGCCGCGGGTCCATGGGCTAGTGGGGCTTCGCCCCTACGCCCCAATGGACGCACCGCGGCTGCTTGTGAGATACTGGCTTCGTGGCACTTGTGAGATGCTGGCTTCGTGGCACTTGTGAGATGCTGGCTTTGTGGCACTTGTGGAGTGCTCTCTAACTCCCTCTGCACCTGCTGCAACAGCGAGGTGCTGGGTGTCATTGCATCCCTGAATCTCGGCTTTCCATCGACTTGTGAGAGAAGAGGGCTGTGTCTGCACTTGTGACATGCCAGCTGTCTCTGCTGCACCCTTGACATGCTGGCTGTGCCTGTGACATGTTGACTGTCCGTGTGAGATGCTGGTGGCTGTGCTCTTGGTATACTGGCTATGTATGTGACATGTTGACGGTCCCTGTAAAATGCTGGCTGCGCTCTTGACATGTTGACTATCTCTGTGACATGTGATGTAGTGCTGGTATTGAGAATAAAGAGGCAGATTCGGCCTGGAGGATTTCTGGGTTGCAGGAACGGAGTGCGCTTTACGTCAGAGGGTGTTGGTGGTCCTACGTGTGCGGTGTGGCTGTGGATAGTGTACCAGGGAGGTGTGTGCATACACAGGCCTGAAATTACGCGTCACGTGACATATTTCATTTCTAGGGTGCGGCGCCGCAGAAGAGGGGTGTCCGAGCCGTGCTGGTGCCCAGGCAGGCCCTCGAGTTCCCACAGACCCGTGAAAGACATTGTACTGATGGCCTCATCATGGACTCGACATGCATGTGCGGGAGCGTGGAAACACGTAGCACAAAAGCACCTCCGAGCCATATCCTGTCCCTGCGTCGGTGTGCGCACATACGTGCGAACATGCGCAGACTTGCGCAATTGCTATGCCGTGTAATGCTGTCAGGCTTTCGAGGGGTTAAAATGCATGTTTTCTCTTTTATTAAAATATATCACATGCTAGGTTACGGCCATGCAGCTACAGTCAAAAGGGCCTTTATGTGTTAAGTTTGACAAGCGGGGAATACCTGCAGCCCCAAATTGAAAGATTATTCTGTACACACTCAGCGACCAAATGTCACCCAAAAAAGAAATGTGCCCCTGTATTACCGTAACTAAACACGCTAGGACCCTCTTAAAAATAAGGGGCAATGGCGACTACGTAGCAAATACCCAGTCTGAAACACGATACTGGTAGGCTTTCTGAAATCTCATCATTTAATTAAGAGGAGCATTGACATAATGAAAACAAAAAACTGTGACCAGTCACACGCGACATATAGTTATTGAAATACCGAGGTGGCCACGCACATTGGCAAACAGCAAATATAAATATTACTCTGTCGGGGAAGTCTCTGGTTTGTATATTTTGTGAAAACTCCCCCACAAATAATTAATACTAACTGATTTAAAATTAAATATATAAAAAAATAGGGAACTGTAGTAAACAAGTAGAAATAAGTGCAGTATTTTTTCCTTTAGGGGCGTTTCTTTGTTCAGTCCATGCCAAACAAAAACTCTAGATTGTGCAGTGAAATATCGGGATTCTGTGTATTCCATACTGCCAGCAGAGCCGTCCAGGCGACTTTATTTCAGTCTGTATCTGAATTAAAATGCAAACAACCAATGTGAGCCCCGCTGATCTGTGTTTTTCATTTCAGTTTTACAAGGTGTCGCCAGATATGACGGAGGGCACACACACGGACACGGACATTAATTGACACGTTTTACTCTTTTTCCGTTGCATCACATGACCTATGTGTTGCAACGGAAAAATAGTAAAACGTGTTAATTAATGCTTAACATAAAAGCAACAAAATATGTGTGATTAGGAACAAACCGAGGGAAAATACATGCAGGTCAGGGCGGTTTGAGCCGCACAAAGAAAAGAAAATATAATTAACAATGGCATTTCGAACAAAGCAAAGTGGAAACCTAACGGCACGCACCAATGTGATAACGATGGACGAGTGCCATGAAGGGACGGTTGAACGGCATGCAGCGCTATAAAATGCCCAGTAGTCGAATATCCATGTGTGTGGAGTCGTTAGCATGTATTATACAGTCATGTCCATGGGGATGCTTTCATGTCTGTCTTACTCCCTGCTCAAGATTCGATGCTTTGACCCTATTCTTGTGTTTAACTCACTCATGAAGCATGTCTGCTTCTTGTCCTTTCTGACTGGAGGAGTTGTGTCTTTCCACCGGTGATGTTAGGTGACCATTTGTTTTAAACAAGACGGAGGGCATTGCTGTGGGGAGGGGGGAGGAGAAATGCGACAGGCCGCAGCAGGGGGCGGAGCGGGGAGAGCGGCGATGAGGGAGGGACACGGCCTGTCGGCCGTGAATAGTGTGAAGCAGCAGGGGCCTTTGAAGTGAAGCTAAGCTTCACTTCAAAGGAGTGGGAGGAGTGCTGCTGGGGAACAGATGGCGATTTGATGATGTGCACGCGCATTTTAGGTCAATGCGCTTGCGCATAGACCTAAAAGCGCACGGGCACAGCATCAAATCGCCAGTCTAGGTAAACCTTGTTTAAGCCCCTATAGTCTCGCTCAGTGCGCATGCGCATTGAGAAGCGAGACCTAAAAAACAGTACTTGATATGTAGTGCTTTCAAACAGAGGGCAAAGTTCTAAATGCACAAATAACACAGATGATTACTTTAGAAGGCCTTACTACACTTTGTAACATGTGTGGACCTGGGCCTCATATAATTCACAATGTTCCTGTAGTATCCGGAAATAGAACTGTTTTTTAAAAATGTAGCACAGCATACAGGTGGATACTGTAAAATGTACGCTTGTCCCTGATAATTTCAACCATTTTCTCACAAACGGTTTTTGCTCCAAGATATAAATAAGCACGCCTCACGTATGACCAGTGCAAAATCAGACTTTAATATTCTTTTAGTTCGAACATTTTATTTATAGATCAGTTAGGAAGATGATTCCTAAGCCTTCTTCTGCCTCCTAAATTAGTCCTAGTAAATGTTCACTCTGCTGCTTTTTTAGATCTCGCTAGGCAGAGTGCATGCGATGCCTTTGGAATGACAATGCGCCAGCCAGCTGCCTGCCGTTAGCATATGCCAGTGCGATCTGCATGTGGTGTCTGTGGTATATGGGTGCCGTTTTTTTTTTATAATCAGAAGGGGGAAAGGATCACTTGTCCTGCTTAAACCTTGGGTTCACAAGCCGAGGAACTGGTATCTCCCAACAAATATGACCCTCATACACGTGTATTTAGGTGATATCTCTTCAGCGGTATATACTGGGTACCCGCTTTTCTACACGTGCGTGCGTAATCATTGAGTCATTTTTTGTATTGTGCACCCTCCACCAGGAGGTTTTGCCTTAGGTTTAAGGCAGTAGTGATCGTGGAAAGTGGGGGGTCAAGTGGTGGTGTCGTTATTAAAAGTCCGGACAGCCAGACAGAGGCAATTTAATAAGTCTGGATTCGGACTGTAAATAAAAAGTTAGGTGCACTTTCTGAATTGGTTAGGGATTCAAGTGCATTTGGTATAAAGGGTTTAAAAAGAGGTCAACATGTTTCAGCCTTTGGTAGTCAGAGGATCTTAGGCTTTCGTCAGGACCAATGGGGGTGAATAAATAGTGAAAAAATTATTGTGAGAAGAAAAGAGGGTTATTGACCTGATTCTTCGTGGGTTAAGGTCTCATTGTACCTGAAAGATAAAACATACACACAAACAGCAACAAACAGGGAGACGGGGTAGGGAAAACACATAATTATGTACAATAGTACCTTTTGTTTTTAAGGAACTAGAAAATGGCAATACTTTCATCATACTCATTTCAGGCGTCAACTCTTCCTTTGTCATACTTTGACCTACCCTACCCCGTCTCCCTGTTTGTTGCTGTTTGTTGCTGTTTGTGTGTATGTTTTATCTTTCAGGTACAATGAGACCTTAACCCACGAAGAATCAGGTCAATAACCCTCTTTTCTTCTCACAATAATTTTTTCACTATTTATTCACCCCCATTGGTCCTGACGAAAGCCTAAGATCCTCTGACTACCAAAGGCTGAAACATGTTGACCTCTTTTTAAACCCTTTATACCAAATGCACTTGAATCCCTAACCAATTCAGAAAGTGCACCTAACTTTTTATTTACAATCCGAATCCAGACTTATTAAATTGCCTCTGTCTGGCTGTCCGGACTTTTAATAACGACACCACCACTTGACCCCCCCACTTTCCACGATCACTACTGCCTTAAACCTAAGGCAAAACCTCCTGGTGGAGAGTGCACAATACAAAAAATGACTCAATGATTACGCACGCACGTGTAGAAAAGCGGGTACCCAGTATATACCGCTGAAGAGATATCACCTAAATACACGTGTATGAGGGTCATATTTGTTGGGAGATACCAGTTCCTCGGCTTGTGAACCCAAGGTTTAAGCAGGACAAGTGATCCTTTCCCCCTTCTGATTATAAAAGTTATCTACGGAGACTGAAAGGATTTTCACTCTACCTCCCCCATCCCCATGATTATACATGTCAAGCAGCGAACAGCTGTGGGAGAAAATCTCATAGGCACCCATAAGAGCCTGTGATATCATACTGCCTAACAGAACGTTGTCATCATGGCAGGAAGCTTTGGACTCAGTTACACAACTGAGGACATCGACGAAATTTTGGCAAGACCGCCTCTACTCATGGAAGGTGACCTCAACCAGACTCTGTCTTTGACAGCAGAATGGGACGAGTTAAGCGAAGTAAAGAAAGAACAAGTACGAACAGCAGTACATGGCATAATCATGACCGAGTATCTCCGAGTCAACGCTGCACCCAAAGGCCTTTGGGTGACGAATGCACCACGCATTTTCTTGAAAGACCTAGCGTTTAGAAAAGATTGGTCTTCCATATCATGGAAGTGCACCAGAGACTACCTAGTGCTGATAATAAAAACTGCAACAAGACTCACGGACGAACTCGCAATCAAGATTGAGATTTTGGAAACAAAACTGAACAACACAATCAACATAACCATCTACAAAACTCGACTTGACGAGATAAACAAAGAAATGAAAGACAGTCAAGAATATCTAACACAGACAAAATTGCAGAAACTTGCAAAAGAATTGAAGAGGTTCTCCTTGGAACGCATTCATCCTTATAGTAGCAAAGACTACAAACTTAACGATAACTCAGATACAAACAGTATGTCTTCAGACAACAGCTCAGATCAGAGCGGAGATGATACCACAACACGAGGTCGTGGGAACTTCAGGAACAAAAGAGGACAACAAAGAGGCCGTAGCAACTACTGGCGCCCCCCTTTTTTTCAAAACAATGGACAAGGAATACCATTCCATCCATTCAACCCCCAGTTCCAAGGGTGGCCAAACCCGTACTACCCGATACCCATGAACCATCAAATGCCCCCACAAGGTGCCCAAAATTACCAGCAAGGCCGTCCTTTTTTAGGGAATGGCCAGAACAACCGGAGGTCCAGGCAAAAAGGAATAACATGGTCCGACCAGACGCGACAGGTTCAAACCAGAAGCGTCACCAAAGCCAACACAGGACAAGGTCCGACAATCTAATAGTCAACCTAACAGGACTAGAATTGACAGAGAACCAGACAAGCGTCCTGAACAAAGAATTAGGCTACGTGCCAACCCCAAAAACAGACATTTTCAAAACCAAGTGCGAACTTGCAAACTTTTGCCGCACGCTGAAACTGAAAGCGTTTTTCAAAGGAGAACAACAACCTCAAGAAGGAGACACCACTTTAAGAAATAAGTCCACCTTTTGCCCACTTAACTCGCAAGTACCTATTGAGATTAGTACATTTGAACAGGCCATCATGAAGGAAGTTGAAGAACTAAATCAACATCCTCCGAGACCTTTCCAGAACCTAACAAAAGCGGAAAAAATCGCTCTGACAGAATTGAAAGATAACCATGACATTGTCATCAAGCCTGCGGACAAAGGCGGAGGTGTAGTCCTACTATCAGCAGAAGGATATGACAAGCAATGTATGAATCTATTAGCAGGCACAAAATTCTATCAAGTGATTACAACTGACCCAACAGCACGTTTACAAAGGACAATAACCCTTATGATTGAGGAAGCAGAGTGTAACAACTGGTTATCTAAAAAAGAGGCGGACTATCTGGTAACGAAAGCACCAGTCACGCCATATTTTTACTCTCTACCCAAGACACATAAAGATAAGATGCCCCCACCAGGAAGACCAATTGTCTCGGGGATCAATTCTATTCTACAGCCACTGTCTCAATTTGCGGACCAGTACCTGAGACCACTGGTCCAAACCACGCCTACCTACCTTAAGGACACACGAGACTTGATCAATAAGTTACAGAACTTCGAGTACTCAGAAAACAGCATGTTGTTAGTAGGTTTAGACGTCGAGAGCCTCTATACAAGCCTTCCACAACAGAAAACTTTAGAGACTCTCGAATCAATATTGTTTAACATCGAATGGCACCATCGAACTCCAAGACACTTTGTACTGGAGTGCTGCAGACTGGCCCTCATGGAAAACTTTTTCCAATACAAAGATACCCTCTATCTCCAGCAACATGGTACATCTATGGGGAGTACCTTTGCTCCCAGCGTGGCGGGTCTCTACGTGAGCACATTTGAACAGACCTACATCCATAATGTGAACAACCCCTTCTTTCGTCATATACTCTTCTGGAAGAGGTATATTGACGACATCTTCTTAATTTGGAAAGGAGACAATGAATCACTAACAGATTTCCATAGGTGGTTGAATAATCAGGATGAATGCCTGAACTTTACATATACATCCAATGCGCAGAGTCTTGACTTCTTGGACATAACCATCTTTGCCGAAGGAAACACCTTACAAACAAGAACATTCTTCAAGCCTACTGCCAAAAACAGTCTGCTATCCTTTAACAGTTTTCACCCCCGCCCTTTGAGAGAAAACCTTCCGTACAGTCAGTTCTTACGACTGAGGAGAAATTGTAGCTCTATAAAAGACTACAAATCCCAAGCAACTGATCTCTGTGAAAAACTGACGGCTAGAGATTACCCTAAAAGAATAATCAACTCCTGTGCTAAACGAGCCAGAAATCAACCCAGAGAATCTCTACTGGAAAGTCACCCAAAACAGACCGATGACAGGACTACATGTGTCACAACCTATAGCCCAATAACAAACTACGTGAAAAAAATAATCAACCGCAACTGGAGGATTATAACATCCAACACCCTGACCTGGTCGAAACCAAGATTTGCAAATAAAAGAAGCAGCAACATAAAAGATCTTCTGGTCCACACAAGACCACCCCCGAAGAAGAAAAAACAACAACCAGGCCTTTGGAACAATCCTCCAATCACTGGACACTACCCCTGCGGTACCTGCGTAGTTTGTGCAACTACAGAGCCTACAAAAGAACTGCAGTTACTTCCAGACTTTTCATGGAAACTGAAAAAACACACCAACTGCAACACTAGCCACGTTGTTTATATGATCACATGCCCTTGCGACATGCGATATATTGGGATGACATGCCGAAAAGCCAAACAGAGACTCTGTGAACACAGGAGCAATGTCAACTGTAAGAAAAGCACGACAAAGATGTCATCGCACTACAAAGAGAAACAACATACAGCCAATGACCTGCACTGGGTAATCCTAGAAAGCCTAGACACAGTAGACAGAAACGCAGCCCATATACTGTTCGAAAAGGAACAACGTTGGGTCCACAGGCTCAAAACAGACACCCAGGGCCTTAACGATTCTGTTCCTTGGCTGTCCCTCAACAGATAATCAATACTTTAAGCCCGTCTGTAATACCTTATCTCAAGTGCAGAACATCAGTGGCCTGATAACCCTGCTCACATTGCATACCAGTGACTTTAGAAAGTGTTTTATGAGAGCAACAACAGAACTTTTGCGCCCTCATATAAGATTTGGCTTTATCCATGCCAACCTCAAAATACTAAAATATGAAAATTGCATTTTCCCAATATCTGCACCTTAGGCCACCAACTCGGCAAAAAAGGCTGAACCCAGCTGGGAATATACCTCTGCAACTTTATTACAGAAAATTGTATTAATTACCAGGTACCCCCCCTATGACAAAAGCATTCAATTTCGATATAATTAATAACAGTATTTATTACCATTATAGACCGACTGTGAAGTATGTCTTCTGAATCATCCATAATTGGTGCATCTACAAATTCTTTGCACAACAACAATTATAATTCCAGTTTGCTATAAAATAATCATCCATCCTAATTTATCTTTAATACTTTTCTAACTTTGAAGCTTACTGGAAAGCATTAAGGGTCACAAAAGAGCGAGCGGGAAGTATTTCTTCCATCTCTACCATTACTAGGTACAAATCCACCCGGAACTACACTGCCCTGTAGTTCCGGGTGATGAGAGGCAGAGCCAGCACATGCGGCCAAGACCGAGTAAGAAGGCACTAAGGTAATGCTGACATCCGAGCACGCCGAGCACAGGAACAAACCGCAAGTACAAGACCGCGCCCTGTAACATCTTTCCTTTAATACCCCTTTAGTAAGGCCTCTCTCGATCAGCCTTAAATCCCCGAGGAAGCAATTCTTCTAACAAAGTAAGGTACGCATTAGAAGCAAAGCGCACATAGCGCACTGGGTACCACTCGAGTCACGCATCACGCACTTTCAAAAAAGACCCACGGACAACTTTTGGTCAAAAAAAGCATGTGAAGAATTTTAGCACGTAATAATCACATACTCGAATGATTTGTGAAAGTAAGCATGGTATGTCTGCAGTGTGAATGCAACCACAAGCGGCCACATTTTACAACAGTTCTCACTATAGAACACGCACTGAGAAAGTACAATGTTAAAACTATGGGCACCAAAATACAGTATTAGTCTTTTCTGCCCACCGAAGTATGACAAAGGAAGAGTTGACGCCTGAAATGAGTATGATGAAAGTATTGCCATTTTCTAGTTCCTTAAAAACAAAAGGTACTATTGTACATAATTATGTGTTTTCCCTACCCCGTCTCCCTGTTTGTTGCTGTTTGTGTGTATGTTTTATCTTTCAGGTACAATGAGACCTTAACCCACGAAGAATCAGGTCAATAACCCTCTTTTCTTCTCACAATAATTTTTTCACTATTTATTCACCCCCATTGGTCCTGACGAAAGCCTAAGATCCTCTGACTACCAAAGGCTGAAACATGTTGACCTCTTTTTAAACCCTTTATACCAAATGCACTTGAATCCCTAACCAATTCAGAAAGTGCACCTAACTTTTTATTTACAGTCCGAATCCAGACTTATTAAATTGCCTCTGTCTGGCTGTCCGGACTTTTAATAACGACACCACCACTTGACCCCCCACTTTCCACGATCACTACTGCCTTAAACCTAAGGCAAAACCTCCTGGTGGAGGGTGCACAATACAAAAAATGACTCAATGATTACGCACGCACGTGTAGAAAAGCGGGTACCCAGTATATACCGCTGAAGAGATATCACCTAAATACACGTGTATGAGGGTCATATTTGTTGGGAGATACCAGTTCCTCGGCTTGTGAACCCAAGGTTTAAGCAGGACAAGTGATCCTTTCCCCCTTCTGATTATAAAAGTTATCTACGGAGACTGAAAGGATTTTCACTCTACCTCCCCCATCCCCATGATTATACGTATATGGGTGCCAGCCATGGCTCGTAGTGCAACAAATATGCCAAAGTACAGTCAACTGTGATTGAAACCAAAAAAAAGTATCTGTACGTTGCCGAACATAAGTGGCGGCCCTCGCATATGTCTAACTCGAAGTCATCGGCATGGACTCAGTGCTGCTCCCAAGGCTGTTCCTGCGAGAAGGTTACCATCGGAAAGTCAAAAATGTAAAGTCCAAATGCAAAAACAATCCACAAAGTAGGACTCACCCCTACCACACCACTGTTCAAAGAGAAGGCACATGGGCGCCACAATGTCAAGTCAGTCTACCTTAAGGACATTGATCGTGAAGCCGATTCCCCAGCTGATTCCGATGCGCCCCGAGTTTTCTGGGCTATCGATAATGCCTCAACAAATTGATGCCTTAAAGAAAGGTATGCTGCAGATTTTTGGGACCCTCTGTTTGGCATACATTCAGACCCCAGGGAACATCAGGAGCCTCCAGTTGGGTTACTGTCAGCAGATTTGTCTTCAGCAGCAACTGACATTTTGGGAGCCACGTCAGGCCACGTACTAACTTTATTAAAAACATCAAATCCTTCTCCAAGACCTGCACCGGGCTATCATGAATGACTCTGGTGCCTTTGTGGCCAGCGTCGGGAGAGAATCTGGTGCTATTTCTGATGTCAAACACTGTACTGATTCCAGTTCGATTCAGCCGATGTCACAATTTAAGATTTCAAAAGAGCTCTTCATACAGCTTGACTCTGAACCAGTGTATGTACCAAGGCATACGCAACAGCAGAGGCTTCATTATCTTTTTTGGCTCTCATTCCGTGCCCCAAGAGGGAGATGATGATGGGGATGTTTTTGATGGGCTCTTGGTCAAAGCCCTGTTTTTGCTCACAGGTAGATAGGGAATTATCAAGGCATCACAGACCAGTTCCTGACAATCCAGATTTTTTTTTTCCACTAAACATATTACTCCAGAGGAGAGGCTTCAGTCAGCAAGAAGAATCGTATTTCATTCCCTACAACTCCTTTGGACTGGGTGAATTGGGAATCTGAGATGAAAGCAGCTCTCCGAAAACATATGTTATCTTCTGCTAGCCAGGCATTGATATCAGTCAATGTTGTTTGTTTATAAGGTCACTACACGCATGTTCTCTGGGACATGGCCATTGGAATCTTACTGGGGGTCCTGGAAAACCTTAGGCCCTCTCTTGTTCAGATGAATCATTGCTGACGAGACGCAGGCGAGTATGTGATTCATGCCGTCCTAGATACTTCTGATAACTGACGCTCTTGAAATATTTTCTTGTAACTGATGTAATTTGTAACTGATGTTATTTTGTGGAACCTTATGTAAAGCGCTCTGATACCTCCGGGTCTAGCCAGCGCTATGTAAAACTCAAAAAAATAAAAATAAATCCTAGTTAGTGATTACAGAGCTTTCCCCAAGCAGAGTACTGTGGGGAACTTGCCACCTTGTGTAATTTGTCAATGTTGTACACAGAATGAACTGGGCAGGTGCAGTGATGGGAAGGAAGAGGTGACTGGGCAGGAGAGGTGACTGGGCAGGAGGGGCAACTGGGCAGGAGAGGCGACAGGGCAAAAGAGGCGACATGGGCAGTAGAGACGACTGGGCAGGAGAGGTGACTGGGCAGGAGAGGTGACTGGGCAGGTGAGGTGACCGGGCAGGAGAGGTGACCGGGCAGGAGAAGTGATGGGTCAGGAGCAGTGACGGGCCAGGAGAGGTGACAGGAAAGGAGAGGTAAATGGGCAGGAGCAGTGAACGGGCAGGAGCAGTGAACGGGCAGGAGCAGTGAACGAGCAGGAGCAGCGAACGGGCAGGAGCAGTGACAGGGCAGGGGAAGTGACGGGGCAGGAGAAATGACAGGGAAGAAGCGTTGACGGGTTAGGAGAAGTGACCGGGCAGGAGAAAGTGACAGGGCAGGAGAAGTGGCTTGTACTTATGTCCCTTGCCTATTTATTTATATACTATTGCATGACATCTACTGATGTGTCTGCAAAGCATACCTGTTGCCTCAAATATTTGTCCTGAATTTTGACCCCTTGTCCTGAACTCTTACACTTACCATCCTGAATTTGCACCCATGCCAGTTGGACACCCTAGTCTGGAGTGCCCACAACCTCCTCCCCCTTCCCTTCTATCTACAGGCACACAAACTAGTTTATTTTAACAAACTGACTACACTGAACTGAGTACCTGTGCGCCCTAAACTGGAAACACATTGAATAACACAAGAGACTTGGGATTAGACAGTGCAGCCAAATCTGGGGCTAGTAGAAAGGCCATGAAGAGGCAGAACACACGGCTCCTATTCTAAAGAGCTGGGTGCCCTTTTCCCGCTCTGCCGCCTGCCCCGCTCTCCGCTTCCCGCCGCCGGCCTCGCGGCCACGCCCCCTTTTTCCGTGTCCTCCCCGCTCCCGCCTCCCAGCTGCTCCTCCCTCCCACTCAGCCTTAAATGGCGACCGCACGGACGCGCAGCGGTCTCGCGCAGCGGGAGCGCCGATTGTGCGCCGAAGAAGCACCAAAGGCAAGCCCGTCTACGCCCGTCCGTGCCTGGACCGCGCCCAGTGCCAGAACCCCTGGCCCCCGAAGACGCCTGCCCACACGACGGACCTACGACGCCACCACCCTCAACGCACTCAACGCCGGCCGAACCCCCACCTGCTGCCGAGCCACCCCGAAACGCACCCACGGACCCTTCACCTGCCAAGCCTGCAAGTTCACCTGCATCCGGACCTGCACCGCACCCGCCAAGCCGAGCACCCGCGGCAACCACCTAAAGTGCATCCTGCTCAACACCCGCTCCGTCCACAGACACGCCATCGAACTCTGGAACCTGCTCGACACCACATCACCAGACGTCGCCTTCCTCACGGAAACCTGGATGAACGCCTCCTCAGCGCCCGACATCGCCATCGCCATCCCGGACGGATACAAGATCATCCGGAGGGACCGCGTGAACCAGACTGGCGGAGGCATCGCCATCATACACAAGAACACCATCCGCATCACGACCGACTCCAGCGACAGCTTCCCCGCCGCCGAGCACCTCCACTTCCAGATACACACCGACCCAAAGACAACCCTCAGAGGCACCCTCGTCTACAGACCCGCGGGACCACGCACACAATTCAGCGAAGACATCTCGGACTTCATCAGCCCGCACGCCCTCCCCTCCACGGACTACATCCTCCTAGGGGACCTCAACTTCCACCTGGAGAACAACAAGGACCGCAACATCGCCGCCCTGCTGGACAACCTCGCAAACCTCGGACTCAAGCAACTGGTCAACACCCCCACTCACTACGCAGGCCACGCGCTCGACCCCGTCTTCTCATTCCAGCAACCACATCACCTTCAGCCACTCTACCGGACTTCACTGGACCGACCACAGCTGCGTCCACTTCAGCTTCAGAAGAACAGCGATCCACCACCAACCGCAACAGGTTCCTCACAGGAGCTGGAGCAAGATCACCGCCAAGCAGCTCACCACCTCCCTCAGCCAGAACCCGCCCGCAAGCACAATGGACCCCAACGAAGCAGCCCACAACTTCACACAGTGGCTGACCGACTGCGCAGACGACCTCGCGCCACTGAAGAACCCTCCCAGCAGACCCAGAAGCAAGAAAGCCACTTGGTTCAACGACAAACTCAAGGACTCCAAGAAGAACTGCCGCACCCTCGAGAAAGCCTGGCTCCTCAACCAGACCACAGACAACATGACCACCCTCAAACAAGCCACGCGCAAGCACCACCAGCTCATCCGCACTACCAAGAAGAAAACACTGAAGGAACGACTAGACAACAACGCCCACGACAGCAAGGAACTCTTCAGCATCGCCAAGGAGTTCTCCAACCCCAGCACAGGCAACAACGACATCACTCCTTCTCAAGACCTCTGCGACTCTCTCGCCTCGTTCTTCCACCGCAAGATCGCCGACATCCACAACAGCTTCGGCGCACCATCCACGCACCCTACCGCCGAACCAACGCCCCCCACCGCCACCCTCCGCACCTGGACCACGGTGACCACCGAAGACACAGCCCGCATGATGAACACCATCCACTCCGGATCTCCGAGCGACCCCTGCCCCCACCACGTCTTCAACAAGGCCGATGCCATCATCGCACCCCAACTGCGGGACATCATCAACATCTCCTTCAACACCGCCACCTTCCCGGAGAGCTGGAAGCATGCCGAGCTCAGCGCCCTACTGAAGAAACCAACAGCGGACCCCACCGACCTCAAGAACTTTCGCCCCATCTCGCTTCTCCCTTTTCCTGCCAAAGTCATCGAGAAGACCGTCAACGGCCAGCTTGCCACTTTCCTCGAGACAAACGGATTCCTTGACCCTTCGCAGTCCGGTTTCTGAGCCAACCACAGCACCAAGACCGCCCTCATCGCTGCCACCGACGACATCAGAATCCTGCTCGACAACGGGGAAACAGCGGCCCTCATCCTCCTGGATCTCTCCGCAGCGTTCGACATGGTCTGCCACCGCACCCTAGTCCAACGCCTGAGCAACACAGGTGTCCAAGAGAAGGCTCTGGAATGGATCATCTCGTTCCTCGCCGGAAGAACACAGAGAGTCCGCCTCCCCCCGTTTCGGTCCGAGGCCACCGAAGTCATCTGCGGCGTACCGCAAGGATCATCACTCAGCCCCACCCTCTTCAACGTCTACATGAGACCCCTTGCAGCCATTGCACGCCAACACAACCTCAACATCATCTCCAACGCTGACGACACCCAACTCATCCTCTCCCTCACCAGTGACCCCGCCAACGCCAGAAATAGCCTACACGAAGGGATGAAAGACGTCGCAGAGTGGATGAAGAACAGCCGCCTGAAACCGAACTAAGACAAGACGGAAGTCCTCATCCTGGGACCATCACCCTCCGCCTGGGACGACACCTGGTGGCCCCCGGCCCTAGGCAGCGCACCCAAGCCAACAGACCACACACGCAACCTGGGCTTCATCCTGGACTCCTCCCTCTCGATGACCAGACAAGTCAACGCTGTCTCCTCATCATGCTTCAACACCCTTCGCACGCTCCGTAAGATCTTCCGATGGATCCCGAACGAAACCAGGAAGACGGTCACCCAGGCACTCGTCACAAGCCGACTGGACTATGGAAACACCCTCTACGCCGGAACCACAGCCAAGCTACAGAAAAGACTCCAACACATCCAGAACGCCTCCGCCCGACTCATCCTGGACATCCCCCGACGCAGCCACATCTCCGGACACCTGAGAGACCTGCACTGGCTCCCCGTCAGCAAAAGAATCACTTTCAGACTCCTCACCCACGCACACAAATCCCTCCACGACCTGGGCCGCAAGTACCTCAACGACCGCCTGACCTTCTACACGCCCACCCGCCAGCTACGCTCGATGAGCCTCGCCCTCGCCACCGTACCACGCATCCGAAGAGCCACCGTCGGAGGAAGATCCTTCTCCTACCTGGCGGCCAAGACATGGAACACCCTCCCCACCCACCTCCGGCTGACCCAGGACCATCTCGCCTTCAGGAGACAACTCAAGACCTGGCTGTTCGAGCAATAGCAGACCCCCCCTTCCCCCAAGCGCCTTGAGACCCTCCGGGTGAGTAGTGCGCTATACAAATGCTATGATTGATTGATTGATTGATCCTCTGCCTTGACAAAGCACTGTCTTGGTCACGCTGCTTCCAATCCACTTATGGCAAGCGTGTCTCTGAACCAGCAAGAGGAAAGCTTAGCCTCTGGCACAACACAGGAACCTCTGCCTCAGCAAGGGTTCGGCTGGGAGTTTCCCCGGTCTGGACCCAAACCCATCTCCTCACAGTACAACTTCTCTTCAACTCAAAGTCACAGGACTGCAGATTGCCCTGAATGCATTCTGCCTTTAGTTCTGTTCTGTTCGGCATGGCCCTAAAACATTTACAAAATTGGCTAGAAGTTAAAAAAACATTATATTGCTTGTTAGAAAGATTATGTTAAAGGTGCAAACTTTAAAGCATCTGCCAAAAGATTGTGCATAGTTAAGCACAGGCAGGAATTGTACAGGAAGATCAAAAGGGTAAGTGGTCCTGTGTGAGGGTCATTATGAATAACATTAATGTGCTTACCTCAGAGGTCTACCCAGATACCTTCTTTTGTGTACCAAATATGCTCATGTGTGTCATTCAGGCAGGTACCCAATTCAAAGGATATTCAGTAAGAATCTGTATCTTACACTAACAGTGATCCATGACGTTTATATCTAATAAGAATACATATCTGCAGTATTGGATTGAAAAAGGTAACTCTGCCGGACTGGCCGTTCCAGGCATCAGACGTTTCCCAGGTGTACTGGAAGGGTAGGGGCCAGTTTAGCTTGGGGGGGCCGGTTTTGTACAAGTGCAGGAGTTTTAAAAACACAGCAAAGTTCTTTGTATATTCAGCAGGTTTTGTTCAACAATACAAGTGCCAAGATAACTTTGGTGATTAATGTACCTGCTGGAGAGAGATGGGAGCGTGTTTTGTCTAGTGACTGTTTTACTCATCTAAGGTAGCGCAGAGGGGTAATATGCCTGCTGCAAAGAACGTGTACCATGCATATCAAAGAGCAATATTTTATGTGCATAGTTCAGTGGGTACTGCTTTGTGTTCACTTCCCGAATGAAAGGACACTTGAATAATTATAAGACCTGGCAGTTTGGACTGGACTGGTCCCATTGGGTGCAGGATCAGACTGATTTGTGTATGGCTGGGTCCAAACTGGAATGGCATGGTGAGCAAAGAAACAATAGATTCAGGCCCAGATATCTGTACTGGGGTGAATGTATGACATTGTTCTGCATTCTGTCCATCAGTTGTTCTTTTTGCTTTTCTCACCCCAAGTGGGACGGGTATGCCCAGACGTGGGTCTCATGCTCTCCATGCCACTGGAACCAAGCTATCCTGGCTGATGAGGGCTGAAATCCCGAAACTGGTCCTAAGATGCTTGTTTCCAGTCCAGGGAGGACCTGGCCTGGCAGTTTGGGCTGGACTGTTCCCATTGGGCGCAGGATCAAGACTGACTTGCATATGTTGCACGCTTTACATAAACCTGCATTCCCTATGAGTGTTTGCTTTTTCCTGAATTAAACCTCAAATAAACATGTTTATCCATTGTTTGAATTAAATAACGTTATAAGCTGTAACTGGTCAGTGAAATGCTAAACGTACTAAAAATTGGAATGTTTTGCTATTTCTAGCCACACCCCTGACTCCGCCCACTGATCCAATCTTCGGTTATTCCCGCCCCCTGATTTTCCACCCACAGTTCCCCTAATTTTTTCCCCACTTCGACCACTGGGGCAGGTGACATAAACCAACACCCGGAGGCTGCGGCGGCCAGCCACCAAGGTGAGAAGTCCTTGGGGGGGGGGGGGGCGCCGTCGGAGCCTCTAGATGCCAGGTTGGGCGCCCGCCGTTCATCCCCTCTCCTCCTGTGAGTTTCAAAGGATGCTGCTGGCTTCGCTCGCACTGTCTCTTCTCTGTCCTCCAGGAGCGCTGCCAGAGCATGACATCCTTTGCTGAATCGAAAGCAGCCGGTTTCCCAAGGATAGCCATTAATCTCCTGGGAAGATGAAAGTGAGCAGAGTATCTGAGCAGCACTTTGTAAACCATGTAAACTGTGCTACATTGGGAGAGAGCTAGGGGCCAGCTGGTTTTGTGTTGTTTTTTTCTGTTATTTTATTTTTTAAGAAAAGAAGGAACCCAGCTTTGAGTGCCAGTCTTCGGAGTAAACAAAAGTGCCAGGGGTCCTGACCTCTCGAGACTGCCGTTATATTATGTTATTTTATGTTATAAAGTTTTCTAAAGCGCTCAGATACTGCAGCTGGAGCGTCCCGGCGCTAGGCTGGCTGCATGACAGTAACAAAGGGAGCAACGTACAAAAACATAAAAAGAGAAAACGAAGATCATGAAAGACGAAGGAAATTACCATTGTCTAAACAGCCATGTTTTTAAACTAATTCAAAACTAATTCCACTGAGAGCTGAACTTATGTGCGCGAGTTGTTCGGGTGCAGGGGGATGCTCTACGGACAGGAACACATTTCTATGCACAACTAAACAAATTCACGCAATTAAGTCACAGAAAGCCGAGGGCCACACACAGCTTCGAACCTGGGAGCAGACACTCCTCCTCCGTCATTGACCCTCCCAGAGCGGAACTCTCTGCTAGTCCCTCCTGCACGGCCCCACCCACGCACCCAGTGATCCTGCCGCCCACCAGCAGGCATCCCCCAGCCGTCTATGAGCGGCTCCTTCCAAGCCCAACAACTAGTCAGATCCTCTCCGGCACAGCCGGGCGTACGGCCCGCCAACAGATGGCGGCTGACAGCAGCGACAACAGCAGGGAGAAGGCGCATATACTCGGCACAGCTGCTGGAGGCAAGTAGGCGCGGTATTTAGATGCCCTCTGCCACCCGGTACGGGCACAAACAGGGAATATCAAACACTACTAAAGTGGGGAGCGGTAAAAGAAGCTGGAGAGACACCGGATCAAGGATCCCACCCCATCAGCTGCAGCGATTCCACCATAGCACGCACCGTGGTACAATCATATTATGCGCACACTGATTCCACCCCGCTCTGTTCTGCAGAGACCTTGCCCTGATGCCCCTGAATAATTCTTTGACAGATTGTTTTCAATACCGGTTTCCTTTCATTTATTTTTAATGTGATTGATGTGTGAGAATATTAGACATTTTGCTGAGAAATGTTTGTTTTACGCAACATCCATAGAAAAAGTTTATTTCAGATCCAAAACAGGACCTCACATGTGAGAAATGGGAGGGTGTCACAGAGATTACTTACAGTAATATTAGTGAGCTGCTGCTGTTACAATATTGAAAGCACACAGCACTATCCTTGAATATTAGATATAAACACGTTTAGAATGCAGACAAATGTTAGCGACCAGGCCAAAGGAGGTATAAAAGAACTGAAACCAGATCATAATATCAAGTTCATCCGAACAGGGTCCCAAAATCTTTAAAATGTCCCTAACCGTAACATCTAGGTCACTGAATCCACAAGCATAGGATGTGACCAGGGGTTCCACGATACTAGCTGCGCAGTGATTTCACATTACTATTGCGTGCACAATACAACACATTGGTGTACTAGGGTCTCGGATACAGTTTCTTTCAAATGAATATTATATTATTACTGTATCTGCCCCAGGACAATCGTCTTCTGTAAACCCCTAAATAGTGAACTGGCCGCTGTTTTCGTTCTTTGTCCAGCAAAGTTATTGATGCATTGGTCAAGCGCAAGATTCCATACTCACGCTGGAGCACACGTCACACGCGGACCTCAAACGCGTGGGGCACACGTCACAAAAATGGGCCTGCACTGAAACCGTCCTGGGCAGACACTGCAACGAGGGATCAAGCATCAGTACTGACCCCTTTAACCCCTTGACCGCGGCGCAAATTCCGCTGCGGTGCGGGTGATTTATGGCGTGGGCGTGGTTCGGACGGCCCCCGGCCGTCCTCCGCACACGCCCACCGTGACGTCGGACGGCCGCCGGCCATCCGACGCATGGAAGGGGTTAAGCCCCGTCCATGCCTCACGCTAAGGGCCACCCAGAGGTAAACATCATGCTGGACTGGGCCTAGCGCAGCACGTGTACCACAAGCCACGAGTTCTCACCAGCTACAGTCCCACAACAGGTCTACACTCATACACGTGGGAGTCTAGAGAGGGCAAGTTCTGCATCCAATGTGCCAGCGAAAGACCAGCACTCGGACAAGAAATCGACTAAAAGAAAAATTGTATCTCTCTGAAGGGTGTCACTCAACACATGCCTGCTGTTTCTAAGCGCTATAATTATCAGGTGCTATTACCCAATTGTCCTACTGAGACTCAACCCTGCGCCGTGCTGATATCGGGAGATGTCAAAGCGCGAGCATTTAGCTGTCATCTTGTGCTTGGCCTGAGAGTTCACGTGTGGAAAGTTCTGAGTTGCTGCTGGTGCACTCAGTTTTGCATCAGTCCATTGAGTTTGCAAGGTCTCGGTGATGGCAACAATATAACCCGAGCAGCTCTGACCCCCGCCTGTGAAAGATGAGCAGATGTTGTAACTCAAAGCATTTGATTTCACTGTCAGCCAATCAAGGCAATGAGGTTCAAATCCGCACATTATTCTGTTGCCTATGGCTTCCACAGACACCACCTTAGAAGATAAAGGATTATGGCTGATGACAATGTGACACAAGTTGTCAAATAAGTTGGGTATGCTCTTGATGTCACAGCACCTGATGTCTCTATCTCCAAAGAGCCCACGGCACGTGTGAGAAAGAAAGCACTGCTGCCAGTGCCTTCAGCCAGGCCTAGGAACCTGTTTTGGGAAGGGGAGGGCCAATACAGAACGTCACAGACCTAGCCTGTATGCCCTTAAAGAACAATTAGTAGGAGAGATGGATAATAGAGGCACCAGATATGCAATTTTATTTCTGGCAGGCCCATAAAAACTCTTCCAGGGAGCGGGCGAGACTGATATTTTTTTTACTGGGGGAGGGGAGAAGGGAAATACAGAGCACACAGAGTTATAACTGGGTAGTTGCCATTCTGAGTTTTAAGCGTGGCAGTCACCATGAACCACTAGCGTGAATACCAGATTCCAAATCCAGTTAGTCGCTGCCTTGATGTAGCAATAGAGGTAAACAAAGGCTGCTTTCCACTGTTGCTTTGTCAAAGGAAATCCAGGTTGCTCAGATAGGACTCTGTGAGAGTCTATCAGTGCAGCAATGACCCTCTGCTCCGAAGAGAGCAGAGAGCACAGCTTTGGGAAGGAAGGAGGACATGAGACACAGAGGGTGTTGACAGTGGGTGGCAGGAGGCCAAGATTTTCTTTTTAGGTTGAGCCTGGGCAGCGCATGCGCTGCTCTGAGTGGCATGCTGTATTAGAGTATAGACTTGAAGCCCCATCCACTCTCCACCCATATTTGTCATTGGCTTGTGTCATTGTCCTTCATTAATGCTGGCTTGTGATTCGTAAATAGGCTTGTTAGTCCCTCCTTAGTACCACCTTGTCTTCATTTGTAACCTTCCATGAGGACCGGCCCTTTTACTTCTGTTGTTCCACTGTATGTCTTATTTAGTCTGTTAACAGTATTTGCTTAAATTAGTTTCTCCTACTGCAGGCACGACATGCTTCCCTGCAACATTCAGCGCGTCATGCGCACTTTCACTTTTCAAGCAGCCCAGGAAAATGGCGGCCGTTTATTTGAAATGAAATAGGTCTGGATTTACTAGAGGCTGAGGTATTGACATCGTAAATGCCTTTTATTTATGTGTTAATTATCAAAACAGATAAATAAAAGGAATTCAGGCACATGCATCAAAGCTTTTTGCGATCGCAAACGGTGCGATTCGCAAAAATCGGCTCTTTCCGATCACAAAATTAGCTTTTGCGATGCATCAAGGGGCAAGGCCCTCGCAATTTGCGAATTCACAATTAATTGCGAGTTCTCAAATTGAGATTGCATTTAAGGAATCACATTTTGCGATTCCTTAAATGCAATACAAGAACCACTTTGAAGTAGTGTTTTCGCTACTAGGGGTCGCAAATTACCATGAAGTTCAACTTCATGGTAATTTGCAAAAACTTTGAAAAATGCACTAAAGTGCATTTTACAAAGTTGTAGGTTACACACACACACGTCCTTGGGACATGTGTGTGCGCAACATTTGTGCACAGATCAATTTCAGGGGTGCAACGGTGTCGTTTTGACACGCTTGCACCCTTGAAATTGCTTTCGCAATTTGCGAGTACCAATTGGTACTCGCAAATTGCGCATGCAATTTCCCATTCATTCCTATGGGCCTGCGAATCAAAATTTGCGACTAGAAAATAAGGAATGTGTAGGAATCGCTATTTTTATAGCGATTCCTACATGCATAGGCTTTTGCGAGTCCTTAATTGTGATTCCTTAATAATCGCAATTAAGGACTCGCAAAATCCTAGCTTGATGCATGTGCCTGTATGTCATTTAAAATGCAAAAATCTTAACCCCTCGCAAATGCGAGACCGATTGCATTGCAAATGCTTGTTTTTTTAGCTGTAGTCTGATATAGCGCAAACCCGACCCAAAGGTATTGGAGCGCTTACTTGAGCACTAGTTTCATTACACAAAGTCACAATCATTTAATAGAGAATAAATGATAAAGTTAGCCTACTCCGAGACTCGAATGTGGTGCCCCACTTCCGGATTCGGCAGCTCTGGCAGTTAAGGCCAATTTCTGTCCCCGGATCAGAAAAAAAGCACACTAATGTAGCAGTCTGTAATTGTGACACAAACACATTATTCCAAATGCAAAATCGTTACCTTTAATTGTTCTGTTAATCGTCAGTTTACAGCGCGCTGCTATTCAGAGGAAAAATGCAGGGTAAAACTGAAAATCTCGTTAAATTAACATTTCACCTATAGTTTCGGTTGGTATTACATGGCTGTGTTATACCGAGCGAACTGTGTATAGTGATTGATAGGTGTTCTATAGAATGCGTGTCTTCAGATGAATGATCTGCCATGACAAGTTTGAAAGCACAGACCTGAGGTGGCACACATTTGCAATTCGAATTGCTACCTGCACTTCAGACACTTTCCTCTAATCTGTTTTAGACTCTAAACTGTAAATGATACGTACTTGATTTAATGGTGCACCGCATGAACTCTCAGTGAGCTTCATCAGCAATAGACTCAAATAAAAATATTTGTGGCAGTTTCAAACACATTAGCGCAAGTTCGGTCAACTGCTAAATCTTTTTTCCATATTCATTAGCTACTCTATATTTTTAGAGACTTTCCTCTAATGTGCTTTAAACTTAAAACTGTAAATCATGTGTACTTGATTTAATGGTGCACCGTGTGAACTCTCACTGAACTTTAACAGCAAGGGACTCAAATAAAAATAATTGTGGCAGTTTCAAACACATTGGAAAGTAGCCTCGCCAGGTCGGTCAAGTGCTAAATCCACTCCTATATGTTCATCATGTGTATTCTCCCTGTTCTAGACGATTGCTATTACTCGCTATAAAAATGCAAACCTTTTTCCCTCTTCTATCCCTTCCCTACCCTTCTCAATCCAAATAACTAACTAACTAACATAGCCACCTCTCAAATTACTTTCATGTCATTATACTAATTCAACACTAATCCTATATGGGTTCCGGAGTAGCGTGCTACTCACCAAAAAAGCGCTTGAACACACAATCAGGGGTAACAAGCGCTATATAAATGCAAACCTCTTTTTCTCTTCTATCCTTCTGCTATCCTTCTGAATCCAAATAACAGACTAACATATCCACCACTCAAATTACTTTCATATTTCACAATACTAATTCAACACTAATCCTTTATGGGTTCCGGAGTAGCGTGCAACTTGCCAAAAAAGCACTGCGACGCCTCATCAGGGGTAGTAAGCACTATATAAATGCAAAATAATACAATTACAATACAATACAATAGCTTCCCATGGCCAGTATACAGGCTCACAAAGAGAAGCATTCTCCCTACTCAACCACCAAGCTCGCTGCACGTGCTCTTCCTGGGCCTGTAGTCGGACACCTCATTAAACAAGCATTTGCAATGCAATAGGCCTCGTATTTATGAGAGTTTGAGCTATTGACATTGTAAATGAAAATGCCTTTTATGTATGTTGTTTTTAAAACAGATAAATAAAAGGCATTGTCATTTACAATGCCAATAGATTATTCTCTCGCAAACGCGAGACCTATTGCATTGTAAATGCATGCTTTAAAAACAAAAAAAAGCATCAGAAGAAAACGTGTAATGCCTGTAACAGCAGGCAGGACAAAGCTATTTGAGAAACTAATGCTCAGAGGCTGTAATTAAAGCCTACTGAGCAACAACACACGTAACAGGGTTTGTCGCCATAGGAGGTTACAAAATGAGACAAGGAGGGACTACTAAGCCTTTTGACCAATGAACAGCCACATTTTACAGTGGACAATGACACAAGCCAATAAAAAATGTTGGCAGAGAGTGGGCGGAGCTTCAAGTCCCTACCTCAATGCAGCATGCCTTCGCAGAGCAGCGCATGCGCTGGCCAGACTCAACCTAAAAAGCAATGCTTGGAAATCAAACAATGGAAGCAAAGATGCCTGCTATCAAAGCCAGTGCTTAATTTGTAAAATATGAAGTGCAGGTGCTCAAATGTTTGTCGGAGGCCAAACCTACTTTCGCTGGGCTCCACCCACTTCCTCCACTGGCTCCACCCACTTACTCTATTGGTTCCACCCAAATCCTCAACTGGCACTGCTATAAGTCAGTTGTAATCCCAGAAAGCAAGGAAATGTCACACATAAGTACTCAGACTAGGAAGCATGGAAATGTCACACAAAGGCACCCAAGCCAGTGGAGCTGGAACAAAGTGTTTGTAGGAGAGAGAGCTATCCTCTCTCTTCCCAGCGGCAGAGGCAGAAAGTTATGTTTCAGAAGACATGAAAAAGTCTGACAATATGGAAAAATGTAGATCTCAGTGGCACTTCAGGGGCAATTTCTATACCGTAGTTAACAAACAGTAAAATCTCTCTATGGCACATGCTTCATATTTGTATCTAGGCCAGAACCGTTGAAAGTCCGAGGTTCAAAGTTTGTCACACCTGCCTTAATTAGGTCTCTGTTTCTGTGCTCTCTAGCGCTTTTCAGTCACAAGCCATATAAATAAGAACCCTTGTTTATATTGACTCTACATAGTGGCCAGTGCCAGTCCTTAATGAAGTAAAAGATTACAGTGAAATGGTGTGGTAGAAAGTTCAATGGCTCTATAAAAAGCAGCGCTACAGGAAAATGTAAAATAAAATAAACAAAAATATTAAGAAATTATTGCCATAGTGTTAGGGAATTTACAGAGGAACACGTTGCCAAGCCTAGAATGAACCTGAGCAAAATGTATACTTTTGATGCAGTTGGGGCATAATTCTGTTGTCCTCTCTGTCCCATGGTTACATTCTCTACCCTGAGACTGCATATTAAATGCATTGAACTTTACTGACATTTCCAATAATCGATCATATATTGGTAGCTAAGAATTATAAATTAAGATGCTGCCTTCAACAAACAGCGTTTTCTACTAACCCACTGCAAGTCAGCCTTGTCTGCTCAAAAGTATACATTTTTTGTGCAAATTAAATGCTATTTGTACCAATGTTTGAATTTAAATACAATAAAACATTAAAATCTTCTCTTTTCTTCCAGTCACTTGTCAAATGTAGACAGTGCTTCATAGTTTGGTCATCATAACACTGAAAAATAGTAAATTACATCCATGAAACAATATTTGTGCCCATTAAAGAGGCTCTTTTTAACTTCTGAAGGCCACACGAGGGATGTGTGCCAGATTCAGGTTGTTTAGCGGCTGGGGGAGAGGGAAAACACTCTGAGAGGGCTCTCATGGTAATTAAAAGTTTTTTAGCAGCAGAAAGGGGAGGTTACAGTGGCGCCTACATTAAGACAACTTGGAGCGTTTTCCAATCTTGATTGAGGTATTTCCATAGTAGACACATACATACTGCAGCTCTGCCAGCCTCCGCCATAGATAAAAGAATTAGTAAATCTGCACGAGTCACAAGCCAGTGGCACGAAGAGCTTGTTTAATCGAATGCTCAGGTGGCGCACGGTCTTCATTAGCCCCTGGCCAGGACTAGGAGGTGGGAATCCGCTACACCACGCTGCATAGCCGGCTTTAGCACCGGTGGCGCCCTGTGCGACAATGTTTGTTGGCGCCCCCCCCACCCATGACCACCTCTGCCACGGATTCCCTCACTACCACCAGCTACAGTGCCCCTCAAGTCTCTATAACCAGTCTCTCAGATTCATTTAGTTTTACAGCGCCACTCATAGCAGTGTGAGGTGTCAGAGCACTTTACATCATACACACATTTAACAAAGACAATTACACGTGTAAATAAGTGTAGGGAAACATTACATATGACAGAGGATTACAACATATAGGAGTCACATGTGATCCATACTGGTAGGCAGTATAGTTTAAGAGTTTTAGGACAAGAAAAGCCCAAATTCTGAATTTAAAACATAACACTAATTGTTAGGGGTTCTACTTAATAATGATAATTTATTTCTGCCCATATTAATCATTTTTTGCAAGATTAAGGTAAGGAAAGACTGGGCAAAAACTTGTTGGTCTAATATAAACCTTGAAGTTTACATTCAGATCTTTGAGGACAGTTAATTGCTCATTGCTCTATATTTAACTTAATATAAACTGCAAGTAATAAAAAGATCTCTCTGACAATAGCAGTTAACCATTGAGCTATTAACATTATATGCACTTTGTGATCTGCATGGCACAAGTTTTTAGCAGCAGGCATATTAACTCTCTGAGCTACCTTACAAGGAGTCATATTCCAACTAGACAAAAATGTGTCTCTCTCCAGGAAGAACATTAACCCGGAGTAATCTTGAAAATTGCTGGAGGCTAGGAACTCTGCAGCAGGTGCTTTTCGAGCCATGATATATTTGCAAACAGAGCGCCCCCACCCCATGTCAACACCCGGTGCGGTGGCACCAATCGCCTCGCCCTAGGGCCAGCCCTGCCACGCTGTATAGATTGCTTCGAATTTAATTAATGGAGGACTTATTGCGAGGCGTACCTACCCCTGTCAGTTGGTTTTGCAAATAACTTACTTTAATACATATTAAGGCACGATTACAAAGCACAAACCAGATCATGCTTAAAGAGCCATATGGGCTCATTCATTAGGTGTGCAACTATGCGTAAAAAAAAAGAAGGAAACAGGTTTAATTAACAATCACATCCTGCTTTCATGGCATTTAACGACTCGAGTCTTAAGAAGTAAAGTGTTTAGGGGACGATACTTCACGGGCAGGGGCCGGGCAGGGCCTTTCACTTAACCCTGGTGGCCCCATTGTGACATAATGTGTACAGTAGGCCAGGGCCCTGGGCATCATCGAATCTTTAGATTTTGGCGCGCTACCACGGTACCCGTCACAACACCACGCTCAACAAAAACATGAGCATAGCAGGGCTAATTATTATTTACAGTGAGTTACTGGTGGTGGGTGGCTGGGGCACTGCCTTTTTTTTAACTGATAGGCCTGGTCTGCAGGTGCTGGTGCTGCTGCAAGCCCTCAACGTTGTCCGCTGTTGACTCGTGTGCCGGGGTGTGGCATCCTAAAAAAAAATCTGCGCACGCTGCCTGCTCACACTGCTGCCTACTCCCGTCAAACCAAATCTAGGCCAATCAGTGTCCTCCTATCCTCCCGGCAATACTGAAGTAAGGGCCGACGGTGGCGCCTAAGGCAGCTTCGCAATGCGCATGCGATATGAATATTGGCAGTAATAATTATGATAGGACCAGTCTAGGTTGATTCAGATCATATGAATCTTGGCTCTGACAGCAGCCGCAACACTCTTTACCGGGATTCATCACTAGGGAGATAAAATGAACACTGTCTGCACGGAGTCAGTAACTCAGAGTGAGGTAATTATATGCTCAATGCCATATGACCTACAGACACATGCAGACCCGGCCCTCATAAATAAGTGCTGGTGCTAAGCACTGGAAAGCACCGGCACAAATTAAGCGCTGGTAAAGAGACAATGCTCCATGGAAGGGAACAACATGAAGTTGACAAGCCGGGGTCTGAATAAGAAGCAACCAAATGATAGTGACAAGGAAAGCCGACCAATGGTAATCAGTGGGCAGGCTCCAAGCCCTCTAGGTTGTTGGAAAGGCGCAATATGCCTGGCAACTGATGACACAAGTGCTTTTTTTTTAAGCATCTTTATTCATAGTTTTTTCCATTTTACACATACCCCTCCCCCCCAATAGACCAAGGTCTTATCCCATAGGAATACGAAAACCAAATTATTACATACATTCTTTCGGAAGACAGTTCATTTATAGGCAGATAAGTAAATAACATAAAATAAAATTAAAAAAAATAAGATGGTCACATAGTCAGTCTTCAAGCAATTCGTGGTAATATACGCCATCCTGAATATCTTAACTTTAAGCTTGCTATAATAATTACAAACATCTGATTCTTCAAAGTGGGCACCAGCCCTAATTGTGGTCTTGAATCCACTAAAGTAGTGGTTCCCATATCATCATGCCCCTTTTTCTTTTGTTAATCCCTTTATTTATTATAGATGGCCACCTCAAGGCTACATGTGGCGAGTTTTCTGGCCCTCCATTGTGAACAAACAGGTGGATTTTGGTCTAGCCAAAATGAGGCTATGCAGAGTCGGAAAACAGCCATAGCCACAAATATCAATCCCTCCATATGTATAGGTCGCTTATAGTTAACTACTCCTAACATTATCTCTTCTGTTGCAATAGTAATTATTACTTGGAATACCTCTGATAGAAAATCTGATATTTCTATTATCACATTAGATAGTGTATTGTAGGAGGCGAACATGTGAATAATGTCGGCTTCATACAATGAGCAACGCAGGCATGTAGTTCCCTTTCCGGTCGCCCATTTTGCAATTTTGTAAGGGGTATAATATAGGGAGAAGAACGTTTTATAAAATTGTGCTTGCAATTTGATAGACATTAGGCAGATTTGAGATAATTCATACGCATGTACGGGAGTTGATGGCTGTACACTTAATTTAGTCTGCCAAACTGCTAATTGTTTATCCATATCATCAGGAAATACTCTATTCAGTGTTTCATAGATTTCCCCAATTTTAGGAGTGGGTTTCCTATGTAAATTCTCTATAGTACTACCGGTTTGAAATTTTACCCGACCCCCCCCTTTCTTTAATAAAAAATCCCTAATCTGCAAGAATTTAAAGAAGTCCCTGTGACTGATGTCGTATTCGATGCGCAAATCCGCGAAGCTCTTCAGTCCGTTTAGCGTATAAAAACAACCCAGCTGTTGTATCCCTGCCTCTATCCACCTAACCATACATCCGTCCTGAAAAATCTACGGGAGATCATTATTGCAATTTACGGGAGTATAGCATGAGTAGCGACCCAGCCCCAGTAATTTCCGTACATTGCTCCAGACTTAGTGTATTCTAGATAGTCTTAAGTTTTACTTTCTTAAAATAGCTGTTGTTGACATGTCGCCATAAGCACCCCTCACACCCCTCCCCCATGATCATTTCTTGTGGTGTTGGAATAAGGTGGTTGCTAGGTTCTTTGGGGATAAGTTTCACACAATATTTCACCACCGTTGCCCAGTAATATAGTTTGAAGTTGGGCATTGCTAGTCCCCCTCTTTCTTTAGGCAGCATAATCCATTTAAGAGCCTGTCAGGGTCTATTAAATCCCCAAATAAATCTTGAAAACATAGTCTCAATGGTTTTAAAGTGCTGAGGAGAAAACTCCAGACATATTGCTTGAAAAAAGTACAAAAATCTGGGCAGGAAAAGCATTTTAACTACATTGCATCTACCGCCGATGGTTAGATGTAGATTATCCAGCCGAGCCAGCTCTTTTTTGGTCCAGCCGATCAGGGGGTCAAGATTGATACTAACAATGGTTTCTATTTTTGCACTTATGTTAACCCTAAGGTACACTGCGTGATCTGTTACCCTGTTATCGCTGACTTTCCCATTGAGGACAATCTGGGTTTTCCCGGAATTTAGTTTGTATCCAGAGACAATTCCAAACCGCTGTGCCTCCTCCTCTAGCACATAAATAGCCCTATTAGGATCACTAGTGACCAATGCGATGTCGTCAGCATATGCCAGGGTTTTTGTGTCATGATTATGTACACAAATAGGTGGTATTAATGGGTGACTTTCAAGTTTGTAAATAAATGAGTCCCTATAAATTGCAAATAGGAGAGGTGAGCAGGGACACCCCTGTCTTGTTCCCCTAGTGATAGTACATTTCTCAGACAGGATCCCATTAATCAGGACACTAGCACCTGGATTGACATAAAGTCCTTGGGTAGCTTTTATGAACCCCCTGGTAATTCCACAGCGGCTCATGGCTGTCCACAGAAATTTCCAGGAGACCCTATCGAACGCCTTCTCCGCGTCAAGCAAGATAAGCGTCATAGGGTCTCCTGTCATCTCTGCATAATCAAATAGGGAAATCACTCTTTGCACGTGATCAGTTGTTCACCTCCCTGGGATTAACCCATGTTGGCGAGCTGACATAATTTTGTGTATGATTGGTGCCAATCGGGCTACCAAAAGGTTGGAATATATTTTGGAATCCCCCTTTATTAGTGTTATGGGACGATAAGATCCCATTTCCAGGGGGTCCTTGTTCCTTTTCAGGAAAACCATGATTTTAGCAACTGACCAAGAGGCAGGTGGATTCCCTCCCTGAAATATAGAGCTAAATAACTCCAACCAGACTATTTTAAGTTGATCTGCAAATTTCACCAAAAACTCTGTTGGGATCCCATCCATCCCTGCTGCTTTACCCATTGCCAGCGTATTCATCCCAGCAGAGAGGATTATCTAGGCTATCTTGATCTTCTTTCTCAAAGCGATTACCCACAATTTGATCTAGATATTCTTCAGGATCCTCCTGTTCTCTTTCTGGTTCTTTATACAGTTCTTGATAACATTTCTGAAATGATGCTCTAATTTCAGATGATTCCGATTTCAGACCACCTTCTAGATCCTTAATTTCTTTTATTGCAGTAGCTGTTATCTCCTCTCTAATGCGAACCGCTAACTGATGACCAACTTGTTCACTGAGCTCGTACGTTTTTTCCCTATAAGTTGTTGCTTTGGCTATGGCTTTTTCCGTGAAAATCTAGGATACGAGATTTCTGGCAATGGCTACCCATGCCAATTCGTCATGCGGTACCTGTCCCCCTTGTGTAGCACCAATCAGATCTTCCTCTGCTCTACTCAAGTCCTGCTGTGGCATTGCCAACTATTGTTTCCCCTCTCTATTGGCCCTAACTGAAAACTGGAGCGTTTCTCCTCTGATACCAGCCTTCAGGGTGACCCAGACCACCTGGATAGGTGCGCTACCCATAATAATCATTAAGAAAGTCAGGATCCACTCCCTCATGTGTTGGCAGTATTTCTCATTCTTTAAAAACGCCCTTTCAAAAGTCCAGGTCCTTAATATGGGGTTACTTTTATTGCATACTAAATCTAATTCTAATGGATTATGGTCTGATAATACCCTCGGGAGTTTTCCTACAGTGCAAGTATCTTTCAGAGAATTAGAGATAAACATGTAATCAAGTTGTGCATGATGAGAATGTGGATGGGAAAAATATGTAAAGCCATGGTCCCCAGGGTGTTTTAATTGCCAGCTATCAATCAACCCATGTAATACACAGAAATCTTTAGGAGCCCTGAAGACCTTTGGTTTCCTCCCTCGATATTTATATTCGGAACCCATTGACCAATCCCCTGGCAGGTGTAAGTTAAGGTCCCCACACACAATCAGGGGTAGGGGCCAATGTACTAATTCATTAGCTACACTGACTAGGACATCTGGGTCATCACTAACATTGGCATAGATAGTGCATAGTGTCATCTTATTTTCCCCATTATTATACTGGCATTTGGTGATGGCCCATCGCCCAAATTTGTCGGAGATTGATCTTGTGAATTGGAGCTCCCCCTTTTGCTAGAATGGCCACCCCTCTTGTTTGTGCACCCTGCGTAGAAGCAATTATGAGTTGGTACCCTAATGTTTTAAGTAGATACTTTTGTGACCCCTCGGTGTGTGTCTCCTGCAGGCATACTGTATTGGCCTCCATTGCTTGCAGTCCTATAGCTGCCTTCTGTCTTTTTTTTATGTCATTAAGACCACATATATTTATCGATATAATTCTTAACTTTGCCATACTATTGTTTGATCATTCGTCATATATTTACTGTAGTAATATTGCTGGCACCTAAGCCCCTTTCCTACCATTTTCTTAATGTTGTGACCCCTCCACCCTACACCTATTTCCACCCATCTTGTATTTACATTCCCTTGGTCTTCACCCCTCCCCCCACCCCTCACCCTCCACCACTTTTTAAGCTGCCAGGCTCAATCCTGAGCCTGTGTGATAGCGTCTGACCAACCTCACCCACACTCCACGCCCCTCCTTCCCTCCAGTCCATACATATATACAAACCGTGCCCTAGTAAGTTGCCTAACTTTTTTTTTTTTCCCCCCTCGCCCACCGGGGATGAGAAACACACAGATTCATAAACAAAGATATAGCAAAAGATGAAAGCATTATAGAATGGTTATGGGGAGAAATAAATTGGCCGGGTGGATGTTCACTATTCCTATTGCTAACGAGCTGCTATGTCCAGGTCCAGGTATCAAATCGAGCGGGGTACCACCATAGTCCAGCAACAGTCTAGCAACAGTCCAGCAATAATTTAGTTTAAGAAAACAAACAAAGTGGATCAATTATTTTTCCCCTGCACTCCCCATGTCCCCTGCAATGATATCTTTCAATGCATATTCGGCCTGTATCTCTAAGGTAAAGAGCACTGTGCGGCCCTGTAACACTACTTTCAGTTTGGCTGGGTTTTGGAGAAAGGCAAGAGCCCCTGCCTTCTGAAATGGTGCAATCAGCTGCCTTGGTCTGAATCGCCTTTCCACAGTGGCATGTGCAAAGTCTGGTTTCGGGAAGAATGAAAAGCCCTCTCAGTTCCTTTTTTTATTTGGCCGGGCAAAATCATATGTTGCCTGTCGCAAAAGAAAATTGCCGAAGAATATCAGAATAATTATGGGGAAGGCATGATCCTTGCATGGTTGTTTAGGAAGTGAAAGTGGGAATCTATGTAATCATTGGATCTCTTTGTCCCAGTCCCACTGTGTTAGCTCGGAGAATGCGTTCTTAAACAGTTTGATAACAAATGTCCAGATGTCGCTTCCTTCGTTGTTTTCTGGAATCCCAAGAATTCGGAGATTATTCCGGCGTTGGTGGTTTTCTGCCTCTTCGAGCTTCCACATGATGTCAGTAATTACTTTTTCATGAGATGTAACCTGGGTTTTCAGAGAGTCCACTGTGCTTTCCAGTATTTCTGTTCGGGCCTCCACCATGCTCATTCTTTCGGCAATTTCTGTGCAGGTTTTACCAATTATACACATAGACACCCCTGCACCCGGCGCCCCACGGCCCCCTGTGCCTTCCTCTGGGGTACCTACCTCTTCTCCAAGATCCCGACTTACCTCTCGAAGTGGTGGTTGCACCTGATGAATCTCCGTCCCCGAACCTGCAGCCTTTGTTCACTTTTTAACTTTCCCATTGGATAACATTGAGCGCCCGACGGCTCAAAAGCACCCTGCACCCAGCCGCCTGAGTGCCGCTGTAAGTGCAACTACTACCCTGCTTTACTTCCCCACTTGCCCTGAGTAAGTGACCAGGAGCTCAGCTCCCACAGCCGCGTGGCCTGCTTGCTTGCAGCCACCAACCAAAGGCCCTCTACCCTCTATATTGGATTGCATTGGGCCTACTCTCTCTGCACCCAGCTGCTCCTGTGCCGCTGAGGGTGTAACCACTGTACCTTTCTGACCCTGGGAGACCCCTGAGTCTATGCCCAGAACCTTAACTCCACCAGTCGAGTACTCACCTAAAAAACAATAACTCATTTTCCTTCCATAGGTTAACATTGACTGGTTTCACTTGAAATTTCTTCTAAGTGTAGAGTTTTGAAACTTTAAAATATTCATCTAGAATCCGCCGAATAACGAATTTTGAATTACTCACCTTTGATCAGGAGAGAAGCCAGTACTGTACCTTTTAGCCCGGTACTAAACGAGAAAGTAATCCTAACTGTACTTACCCGTAACCTGAATTTTCTTCCATAGGAAACCATTGACTGCTTTTCTGTGGAATTTCTTCTAAGTGTCGATTTTTGCAAACTAGAAATATTCTTTAAAAATCGTACCCGTTATCAAACCGTAATTACCTACCTGCCTTAGGTAGAGGTTCCAGTGCTCAACCTAGGAGTCCAGTACTGGATTACAAAAGTAACGAGAACCTACTTTACCTGTGACTTGAATTTCCTTCCTTAGGATAACATTGCTTGGTTTTCACTGAAAAGTTTCTGTGTCAACTTTGAAAATACATTTATATTCTTTAAAAATCACAATTGTAACCAAAACGCTTTTACTTAACTGTTTACAGCTTAGGTCCCGGACTGAATCCATGATCCAGTCCTGTAGTTAGAAAAGTAATCCTTAAAGTAATCAACTGCATTTATGTAAAAAAAAAACATTGAGCTCAATGTTAAATTGTGTTTAGAATTGTGTTGCCTACTGCAATCGCTGTAGCTATTGTACTTACAAAGTCTATTGCCTTTTTGCTAAGTAATTAGCTAAAGTCACTCTTATTGAGTATATTTTGATACCTGTTGGTTCTAAAATAAAACAACTATATATTTTGATATAAAAACAATTGGCCTAGAGTTCAGTGCTTGAATGTGAAACCTTTTGCTGACTGGGTGGGTACAACAAATGCTTTACACTGTCCTCTGATACTGCCTTACTGCTCGACCAAGCTACCACTTTGGAGAGTAAGGTTATATCTAACTTTAACCTCTGTCATACCTCTGGGGACTGGGGACTCTATACACACTGTACCGTACTTTGGTCCAGTATATATAGAGCCACTTTCTTACAGTTCACATAAGTATGAATTTGCTGCGTAAATCCACGGCTCTACTTCATTAGAATATACTTTTGGCATTATTACTAATTTTTCTCTACAACTTGATGTGCTCTCAGCACTACAAATTCTCTTTAGCAGACTGATGTTTTATGTTGTGGTTTTAAATGACAGAGGGTTTAAGAGAGGACGTTGACAGGGCATTGAACGTTCCGTAGACATATTATCGGCAATACTGTTGATCAATTGTAGGTAGCGCTTGCTAACAGGCCTAATATCCAAGCGCTGTCCCTCTCTAGGCACAGAAACATGCGAAGACCTTGCACAAGTGGTGTGCCTACATTTTTAAACACAATCCGAAATCAGATGTTTCCTTGACACAGAAGGTCTCTGTACCACTAGTCCAAAGAGAGTTCCCAGAGTCCTCCACATCACTCTCACCTTGTTGCTGTCTGACCATCCCTAGCCCCTTGTTGTCAGCCATACGTCAATATCAACATTTCCCTAATCTTGGTCACCAGACATCTGCGCTTTAACGGCTCCCTGCTGGCAAAGAACTTTAAAAACAAACTCTTTTGGATGTGGAGTGTGCAGGATAACAACACGCATTTCCACTGATAAACTGATTAATCTGTACCATGCTCAATGCTACAGCGCTGATCAAAGGCACCTGAAACTGGAACATGGCATTGTGCTCAAGAAATGAAAGTAAAGTTATGCGTGCGTGCTGCAATCTGAAGAGCTGCGGCCGTGGATGGTATTTACCACAGTTGATTTTTGTTTCAAAAAGCAAACATAATGCAATAATTAAATATTCTAATTAACATGTGTTTTTCCTCACCTGTTTTGCAATGAGTGGTGGAAGAAAGTAAAAAAGAGTTCTCCCACACACCATCTGAAGAGGGAATGTGTAAGTAAACTGTGATTGGCCGGTGTGCCTGAGCCTTGAACGGATGTGACGTATGGCCAAAGTGAACGAATGAGGAGGCACCAAGGAAAAGTGGCATTGAAGTGAGCCAATGGTAAGTGGGAGGCATGAAAAACGTGGTGGTATTGATGACAACAGGTCTTGCAGACAGCGCATGCACGCTGATGCTCGACCTAAAAAGACGACTGCTTTCTTCTCTCCCCTCGTGCACAAGGCAATCACAAGCACTGCGCATTAGGGGAAAAAAAGCAGCACAATAACCACATGACCAATTACTGTGTAGATTTAAAATACAGCCACACATAGATTGGTCCTTTCCTTTCATCCTTCCCTTGAGCTGCCTTGGACACTTGGGCCCGCGGGGACAGGCTAGCCTGCCCAGATCCAATCCAGACTTTGCTCTCATGCTTTTCAATAATTTAAGCTGCATGAGAGCAAAGCAAGGTGTGCTCCGAGCAAGTGAACTTCAAAGAAGACATGGGACCCTCTGTTGTGTTCCCCTTGGCTTCTTAACAGAGCATGGGGTCGAGGCCTGAAGTGTGCATGTTGGGTTGGCCAAGGTGAGAGATCTATCTAACCCATCATGCGCACTAAACTTCAGCTGATGCTGCCTGTCAGCATTGCCAATCACCTTGATTGCCATCTCTCGCTGCCGGTTGCACCATATTAAGTGTGAAGTGAGCAACCAGAGGAACATAATTATTTCAATTATGCATGGCACAGCGCCTCACACCAAGCTGGAAATCCCTAATGTGGATTTTTTTAGTGACTGGATTCCATGACAAGATGGAAAGCAGTGGTGCATTTGCTGGGCATGATTATCGGTAGAATCCTAAGTGGTTGACATGTTTCTTGTCTCTGATGGTATTCATCAGGACCTAGATAAAAAAACATAATCTTATCATGGAGTGGTTATCACAGTGTCAGCTGTTGATGTGCCGTACAGCATTGTGAAGCAAACAAAAAAAACTCACATGAAGATCTGAGGTAAATTTAGCCCTGTCTAGTGCTAATCAAGTGTTCATGGGGAAAGAAGTTATGGTTGTTTTATGTGGGAGATAATTTTCTCTGGATCGGGTAGACCGGTGAATTCACCTAGTCATGTGCCAACATGTCCCCGAATTGGGGGACCAGGCCTTCTCTCCCCATGAAGCACAGCTCCAGCACGGACAATATAGGCAACTCTATAGGAGAAATGGAGATATGGCCTTGATTCACAAGTCTTGAATCATAAATATAATTTAACATTTCTCGAATTACCTGAAAATTGAGTACTGTGTAGTATATTAAGACTGAGGACAATGGGAAGGAGTGAAAAGCTTAAGTAAGAATGGACATTCCAAATGGCAGGTTTGCTCTGTGCCCAACTGCATATGCGGGGCGGAGCAAGTTCGAAATAAAGAGTGCAGACAAGAAGCGAAGAGCACTTCGCGTTCTTGTCCACGTATGCGTGTCTTCTGTCCTTGCCCTTAGAACTCACCCATCATTTCCGGGTCCAGTCGGCGGGTTATGTTGCCGTTCTGTATCGGGCTACTGCTCATCGAGTTTTCTGCTCCTAGGAAGGTTCCACGTTGAGCTGGCCTCGCTCCGACTCAGGTCATCTACAACCTGCAATAGAAAAGAAGAACAGAAAAACAACAGTTAAAAAAAACCAGCAAAACAAACTTGCTAACATGTGAGGCTATTTTTAACTTAGGTTATACTTATCTGAAATGTCTCCACAGCTTTTGGAGATCCCGTTTCCAATTGTGCACTACTGCAAGCTGTAAAAAAAAGTAGGAGTAATTACCACAAAGCTTATCCTGAAGTTAAGGAGGAATTCTTGTGTTGTATCCAGTCCTCCTATTGTTTTGGTATATTCTTTTGTTTTCCTATTACATATGGTGTAATGTATCCTATTGCGAAGTATGTTTTTTGGTTCTTTCCATTGCAATTATAATATTTTTCGGCTATTCTTGAAGAGTTAATATCTCTCTACAAAGTCAGTATATTGAATATTTACACATACATTTTATCCTATATTACTGACACCACCTAATGTACATCTTCTATTATATAGGAAAAAAGTGCTTCTCTGCTTCTGATAACTATAACCTCAATGGCAGAGGGGAAATTCACAGGTAGTTATGGCATAGAAATGAAAAAACTGCATTTCTGGGGAACTGCTGGGATTGATGCAATGTATTAAGTTCTATGCAGTTATATATATACCTCTTGTCTTGTTGCAGGCATTTATGTGATCCTGAAGATTCTTATTCATCCCTGAATATTCTTGGATGTGTGTCTATTGTTCCCTTGTTTTCCCCTCTTCCCCATTTCGCCATTGTAGACTTTGACTTTGTTGGGCCTCTGTGGTGATTGAGGGAGGTTGGGAACTTGCTACTTGTTTCATCATGCCCCAGCGGAAACACCACTTGCTTGAAGGCAGGACAACTTTTAGTGTGTGCATGTGTGTAGCAGTAGCAGTAGGTGCAGGCCAGGGAATCTTCATCAACTTCACAATTTTGCTTCCATAATATTGAGGGGATTCAGAATGCAGAAACATATGTGTGATTTGGAGACAAGGAGGGAAACATTGGTGCTGAAAAGAAATGGTACTGTGACTAGTCACCAAGGCACGGCTGAGACAGAAGAAATGGGAAGAATATGTTTGTGCCTTGTGAATAGGGTGCTGGTTAATGGACCCCCAGGGCTGTGACTCATAAACACAGTAGAGGTGGAACGAGAGAACGAAGTAGTCGGATTGTTGCTTTCGAATATGGCAAGATGGAGGAGAAAAAGCTGGGACTTCTGACCTTAGTACAGGGTGTTTATGGAGAGGGAAGATATATTGAAGTATAGGTTTTGAACTTGTAAACAGTTTGAGGATTGAAGGTGGAGGACTTGGATGTATTGAATTGTGATTTGTGAGCAGGTTAAGGAGAACAGATATGTCTGGACACTCACATTATGGACTGCCTGAAAATGTAAAAGGACAAGAGGTGTGACATTAAGAATAGCACTCCTTATAGTTGGGCACTCCAAATAGCCGTACAGAGTCTTTTACCCGTATGAATCGTACCCTGCAACGTCCCCGTACGTACGACGTAGTACGATTCTCACCCAATGCAGCTCCCCTTACGAATCATACAAGAAACCGTACGACTCGAATTCCCGTACGCTTCCCTGCAGGAACACGCAGCAAGCGACGTTTGTACGGTTCGAAGCAGGTTTTCATGACCCAGCAAGTACGATTCGTCCCGCCGACCCTCCATACAACTCTTTTCCTAAGGGAGCTGAAAACTGTCGGAAAAGCAGAGCATGCCCCGAAACAGGTGCGGAACGGACCCCACCCGGGTATGGTGCGTACACCCCATGATCACAGGGGTACGCACCGTACCCCTGCAATCACGGGGTGTACGCACCATACCCCATGATCGCAGGGTGTACGGTGCGTACTCCATGATCGCAGGGTGTACGGTGCGTACCCCATGATCACAGGGTATACGGTGCGTACCCCATGATCACAGGGTGTACGGTGCGTACACCCTGCGATCATGGGATACGATGTGTAGACCCCATGATCGCAGGGGTACGCACCGTACCCCTGTGATCATGGGGTGTGCGGTGCGTACCCCATGATCGCAGGGTATACGGTGCGTATACCCTGCGATCATGCGGTACGCTGCGTACACCCCATTACCGCAGGGGTACGCACCGTACCCCTGAGATCATGGGGTGTACGCACTATACAGTGTGTATGTAAATGTGTGACTCTTCATACGAATCGCACTTACCTGGCGTGTACCGAACCAATCGCGTCTCCATGCCACGGTCTGGATCGTACTCGTCGGGTCGTACAGCATGTGTACGAATCGTATGGTCCACATTGAGGATCCGAGTCGTATGGAATCTCCGGTGCAATTCGTATGGGTCGAGACGATTTGGACGGAAACTGTCCGTACGAATCGTACTACGCGATTCGGACGGACATGTACGATTCGTACGGAGAGGGCTCCGGATACGATTCGGACGGACGCTTTTTTTCCCGAATCGGAATCGACCCCTAAGTGTTGATTATGCAACCAACATGACATTCGCAAACCAAATAAAACACCTAATAGCCCTAGCATACGTGTCAGTCACAGATGTAGCTGAGCACTACAACATGTTAATAGAAAGTCTATTCTACACCAAAAATGAACAAAAACTAGCGCCCCTTTTAGACTATTTCGAGGACACCTGGGTGGGGAGACTACACAGATCAGGCCGTAGACGACAACCAAAATTCCAAATCCCTTGGTGGAATGTATATCTATCAACCCTAAATCAAGAAGCCAAAACATACAACGCAGTTGAGGGTTGGCATAATGCCTTCCTATCTTCAACAGGCCCAACAACTCCTACCCTACACAAACTACTAACAGCTATCCAAAAAGAACAACGTTTTCAAGAACTAAGAATGGAGCAATCTGTCTTACAATTAAAACCTAAACTATCACGACAAACTACCCAAGTGTACCAATAATTACAACAACAAGTACAACTTTATCCAACAACAAAAGTACTAGAATACTTAAAAATGATTGCCAAAACACTAATCTAAAAATTAAAACTATATAAACTAAAAACAAGCCAAAATATCTCTAAAATATAAACAAACTCTTTTACTTAAAAAAAAAAATTATTTTGTCTAATATATATAACATTTTTTCGAAATATATAGACAAAATAATTATACAACAAAACACCAACAATATAAAAATAAAACATTTTCCCACCCACAATAAAATATATTTAAAATGACTTACCTTAAGCAGGGATGTAAATAGACAATCCAACTTCTCCAAAATAATCCAGTGAGTTATAAATCCATGTCAAATAAAAATAAACCCCAACAAAATGAAAAAATACATCTGGGCCAAATCCATCGAAAATCCATAAAGCGCCTTGAGACCCTCCGGGTGAGTAGTGCGCTTTATAAATGCCTTGATTGATTGATTGATAAAAAAGTCAATAATCCACAATCCATCAAAAACCCGAAAACGTAAAAAAAGAATAAAAACCGCTCCAGGAAACCCGAATAATAAAGGAAGTGTAAAAATAACATTAGTTGAAACAACTAAAATACACTACCTTTTAGAAAAAACCGCAAAACTTCCAGAACCGAAAAGGCTTTCTCCAAAAACCTAGAATAGAAAAACAAACATTCCCACCCACATAAAACGTAAAATTACACATTTTCAAACACCATAACATGCATCATTAACACGAAAACTTAGTAAATACATACAAAAGCAATGATACTAACTAGGCCGTAAATCAAAAAAACGCAGATAAGAATTAAAACCTAAATAAAGGATTACAAACATAACTCCAGACACCCTAAATATAAAACTACTACCTTCCAAACACACTTAAAATAGTTAAAATGCAAAGAAAATATCCCTTACCTTCTCAGACGCGAAGCAGCTTCCAACCGTGAGCTTGAATCTTCCCAAATGACCCAAAAAGACAAAGAGCGGTTACAAAATAAAAGACCCAAATAATAATACCAATCCAAAAATATTTAAATAAATGATTAAATAATTTATTTAACAGAAAAGAATAATATAAAAACTATAAAAACATTGTCCAAATTTTGTAAAATGGTAAATGATGTATTATTTTTTTTTTATTATTTTCAAATATTTTACAATTATAAAATGTAATATTATCATATTATAATATTTAATATTATAATTTTAAAAAATGATGTTAAAAAAATGTGAAAAACAATATATACATTTGCTTTATTTTCAAAAATACATTTGCTAACATTAAAAAACTTATTAATATTAATAAAACAATATTAATGTGGATAATATTTAAAATTGTAATTCATATTAAAGTACTAAAATTTTATTATGTAAAAACTGTATAATATATTATTTACAAAATAATATGAATTAATTTTTTTTCTTCAAATGTATATTGACATTTATATCATAATTGTTAAAAAAATAATATGCAAAATGTTTCAAAAAATATATGGTAACATACATTTTGATAAAGAGTCGGTGCACCCACCTGGTGAAACACTCAAGACTTTCCAAGTGTACTCGCTTGTCGATCTGAACTGCATCTACCATGATGCTCAGGGGCGACTCTGCTGGGAGGTGAAGCAGTGTGCTCCCGCACCGACTCTTAACATACATTTTGAGAATGAAAATAAAAATGCATGCAACTATATGTACAAAATATATACAAATGTAAAATGTATTGGCATTAACTATACTGTTTCTATGCACCTAAAATGTACTTATCTCAACAACTATACAAATGAAAAATAATTTGTATAAAATAAAAAAACTACAAAAACTTATATATTCGTTAAACATTCATACTATTATTTGTAATAAATATTTTCTTTGATTTATGTACTCTCTGAATTATATAATAAAAACGTTGAAAAAAATATGTGTAATTTATTTTAATACCTCAAAAATTACTATTACTACCATTGTACAAAAATGTGAATCTTTTTTAAATTCATAAATATATGTACATTACAAATTTTTAAATTTCAAAAACAACATTATTTTATAAACATATAAAAACTATATTTACAATAATAAATATATTAACACATATAAAAATATAACGTTTAAAAATTATTATATTAAATATTATTTTAAATTTGTTTTAAATTAAACATTAAACACTTCACACACTTAAATATAACAATTAATTTATTTTTTAAAACATAACTAAAATATGACTCCCACTATAATATAAATTTATTGTACAATAAATTCTAAACAATAAAAATACTAAATTTAGGATTCCCACTCCAATCTACATTTAATTGAAGTAGATACTGGAAACTGAACCTAATTAATTTAATATTCCCACTCCAATCTACATTTAATTAAGGTAGGTGATGGACACTGAACCTAATTAATTTACTATTCCCACTCCAGTATACATTTAATTGGGGTATGTGCTGGACACTGAACAACATTAATTTCCTATTCCTACTCCAATCTACATTTAATTGAGGTAGGTGCTGGACACTGAACCTAATTAATTTACTATTCCCACTCCAGTCTACATTTAATTAGGGTAGGTGCTGGACACTAAACAAATTTAATTTACTATTCCCACTCCAGTCTACATTTAATTAGAGTAGGTGCTGGACACTAAACAAATTTAATTTACTATTCCCACTCCAGTCTACATTTAATCAGTGTAGGTGCTGGACTCTGAACCTAATTAATTTACTATTCCCACTCCAGTATACATTTAATTGGGGTATGTGCTGGACACTGAACAACATTAATTTCCTATTCCTACTCCAATCTACATTTAATTGAGGTAGGTGCTGGACACTGAACCTAATTAATTTACTATTCCCACTCCAGTCTACATTTAATTAGGGTAGGTGCTGGACACTAAACAAATTTAATTTACTATTCCCACTCCAGTCTACATTTAATTAGAGTAGGTGCTGGACACTGAACATAATTAATTTACTATTCCCACTCCAGTCTACATTTAATTAGGGTAGGTGCTGGACACTGAACCTAATTAATTTACTATTCCCACTCCACTCTACATTTAATTAAGGTAGGTGCTGGACACTAACCAAATGTAATTGACTATTCCCAAACCAGTCAACATTTATTTGGGGTAGATGCTGGACACTGAACCTAATTAATTTACTATTCACACTCCAGTATGCATTTAATTAGGGTATGTGCTGGACACTGAATAAAATTAATTTACTATTCCTACTCCAATCTACATTTAATTGAGGTAGGTGCTGGACACTGAACCTAATTAATTTGCTATTCCCACTCCAGTCTACATTTAATTAGTGTAGGAGCTGGACACTGAACCTAATTAATTTACTATTCCCACTCCAATATACATTTAATTAGGGTAGGTGCTGGACTCTGAACCTAATTAATTGCCTGTCTTCATTGCCCAGAGGGAGACGTCGTGGAATTGCTGGGGTTTGCTGGACACTGCGGACCTTCCCTGCAGTTTTTGCCAACTTCTCGCGGCCCCCGCTGCGCGGGAGCCACTCGCTCATTGTGGTGCAAGGAGGAGCCTGCTGCAAGAGGGAGAGTTTGACCCCTGGACTATCTGCGGGACTGCGAGGACCAGCCTGCAGTGCGGCGCTAATCAGCCGCAGCTGGTCCTCTTCCCGCCCCGACCTCTGCTGCTGCTTAAATCCTCCTGCCGAGTTCGCCTACCTGGTGTTGCCTGTCTTCATTGCCCAGAGGGAGACGTCGTGGAATTGCTGGGGTTTGCTGGACACTGCGGACCTTCCCTGCAGTTTTTGCCAACTTCTCGCGGCCCCAGCTGCGCGGGAGCCGCTTGCTCGTTGTGGTGCAAGGAGGAGCCTGCTGCAAGAGGGAGAGTTTGACCCCTGGACTATCTGCGGGACTGCGAGGACCAGCCTGCAGTGCGGCGCTAATCAGCCGCAGCTGGTCCTCTTCCCGCCCCAACCTCCTGGATCGTACTTAAACATCCCACTGTCCGCGCACGCGGGACGCGCGCGGGCGTACGCCGGGCTAAGCCTGGGCCAAGGGCGGGCCCGTTCTAGCCCGTTACAGACCGGGCAAGACCGGACCGGGCCACCTCCCTTGGCGTTAACTGTTCCCAGGATTGCTAAGGACTATTCACCTGTGGTCACGAGACGCTGATTCCGACGAGGACATGGCTACTCGTGAGATGAGAAGCAAAACCACTGCTTTCAGCACTGCGGTTGCAGGTACTCTGGACAACTTAATTAGGGCCAGTTCGATATTGGACAATGACCTGAATTTGGTGGAGAAACGCCTATCTCTGGGTATAGATAGCGCTAGAAGATCATCACTTGGACTGATAGCTAGTGCTAGGACGCCTGATAGGGAGGGGGGTTCTGCAGACGAGATTTTGGAGAGTATTGACCAAGCTATCAGTGCCGTACTGCAAGATCTTGAGAGTTGCCCGGGGGGGGCCAGAGTCTCACTGTCCCCTATCCCAGAGACAATCCATCCTCCCACTATCCCCAGTGTCTCTACTGTGGTCCCAAGTGATAGGGTGGCCACTACAAATTCTCAATCATGGGGCACAAGGGAAGGTGCTATCCAAAAAAGGAAGCGGCCAACTCAGGCGAAGGGGGAGAAAAAGGCTAAATTAGACATCAGAGCAGAAGTAAATCTCCCCCCAGATTTGCAAGATAATAGGGAATCCAACACTGTAATCCAGAATCATACTGCCCTAGTACCGGAGTCATATTCGCTAACGCAACCCACAACATTTAGTTTTGGCGATCTACCACGGGAGGGAGGAGGTGATTCTCTGTTGGCCATGGGTAACACGCTCAAAACCCTCCTGAAATCCCTATTGGATAGACTTAGTTTTATCGAATCCACTCTAAAAAAGTTGGAAAAGACATCCGGGGAGTTGCTGAAAAACTTTAGCTCAGCCACTTGTACTAATAGGCCTAAAGGAAACACTATGCAAGGGACAATGGCACCCAGGGTCGCCAACCAAGCTCCAAATAGTGACAAACCAACTACCCCTATCGTGGTTCCAGCAGTGGCTGTAGATGCCACGCCCAACTCCGGCGGTAGTATGGATAAACCAAATGCCCCCCCCAGTAGCGGTTGGTGTAGATAGGCCTATCTCCGCTAGGACTAAGGATGTGAGCAACCACAGAAAGGCTGGGCCTACAACTGAGGGTACTAACCTGAAATGTAGTCAGACTGTTAATTTACCGCCTGCGGCTGCTCCTCTGGTAGTGGTACTCACTGGTAACCGGAGTATACTGGGGCCTCACCTGAGACGTTTCTTTCCCTAAGGAACAAAGTTATCAACTGGTTAAATATACACAGGCCCCTTTCACCACATTTACCAGCTGAAATAGTGATGGTTAGAAGGGTCCCATGGGTGGGACCCACTGTAAAGAATATAAGTGGGGATTGTGTCTTGGTTAACTTTAGGGATGAGGGTATTGTCTCTTATATCTACAACTGGGTGGGGCATGTAGGGAATACCTCTGTCCAGACTCGACCCTTGGCATACTTCTACCCGCCAAAGAGTGAAGTAGCGGGCAGAGAGAGGGATGATGGCTGGACCAAGAAGGCATGCCCAAGAGGGTATGGCGGACCAGGGCCATCTCATTTTGTTGCCCCTGTGCCGCTAACCACCTTTTTACATGAGAATAGGTATTCCATCCTGGATCAGGTAGATTGACTTCAAATGCAGAGTAGTGTGGGGAGTTTGCCGTGCAATGGTGTTCTCGCTATTCAGCAAAACGACTTGTCTGAGCCCACCCTCATAGCTGAAGATCTAATGGGGGTTCAGGATTCCTTGTATGGGCCCTCAATTAACAATCCACTCCCGAGGGTAACCACATGCTTTACTGAGGACCCACCATGGCCGACCCCAGGGGATTGTACAGACAGATCGACACTCCAAATTCTGTCATGGAACATCGCCGGGCTAGCAAATAAATTGGCATGCCCAGACTGGGGTTCATTCATCGATGACAATGCCATCTGCCTCTTCCAGGAAACCTGGGCAAGAGAGGAGGAATTCCGTTCCGGTTTTGTCTCCTTTTTTGTTACTGCAAAGTGGGGAGGGAGGGGAAGGCCGTCCGGGGGTCTAACAACTTGGTTGAAAGTCGACTTAGGCTGTACTGCTAAGGCATTGATCACCGACTCAGATGACATACAAAGTACTCTTTTGGAATGGCCTAATATGTCTAAATTGGCCATCATTAATGTCTATTCTAGGCCGGTGAATATTGCGGCAGAGTCAAGAACAATTGACGAGCTTTCCAGGTACTTAGACAAGGTCCCACAGGGTGCAATGATTGTTATAGGTGGTGATTTCAATTCACATTTTGAGCCCCTGGTGGACCAGTTAGATGGTCAGATACTGGAAGAGGATCAGTATTGGAAAATCCCACGGGTGGTGGGCTCATCACATAAATCCTGGTCCCCTTTGAATGTTCAATTGCTCTCCCTAACCCTAGCCCACTCTATCAGGGCGTGCAATGGTCGGGTATCTCCGGATATCCCAGCCAGGTGCACCTACAATAAAAGTGGCCAAGAGTCGCGCCTGGACTACATTTTTGTTGAGACCAAGGCATGGCCTAAGGTGAAGGAGTTTAGGGTGGAGGACCGAGGTGACAGCGACCACAACGCTCTGATCTTATGCCTCCACCCCCCTGCTATTCTCATCCCTACACCTTGGTGTGAGAGTGGGCTGGTCAATAGAGCAATATTGTCGAGCAATATTAGAAGGATCAGGTGGGACAAAGTAGTGACTCGCCCAGACCTGTTGTCAGAGATCTACGGTCACGTAGCTGAGGCATTAGAAGCAGCCAGTGCTCTGCTTACTAGGGGCACTTCCCCTTCCCTGCTCGACGAACTGGGGGTGCTATATCAGGCTTTGACAGCTAGTCTTGCAGGGATCTTTAATCCTACGGGAAGCGGGATCAGGCCAGGCAGAAAACCCTCCTGGTTTAACCAGGCGTGTAGGAGGGCGAAAACCCAACTTATTCTTGCCTTGAAGAAGAACAGAAGCAGGGACCAAATTAAACTTAAAAGGTCAGCCTACCGGTATCTGATCCACCATGCAAAGAAAGAGTGGGAGGTCGATCACTGGGTGAAACTGGTTCAATCGCTGGCAGTGAAAGACCCCCGCAACTTCTGGCAAATTGTAAACACAGGATCAGTTGATCCTGTGGCGGCCGTGGCACCCAACATTGCCGCTGAGGTTTGGGAGGATCACTTTGGGAAGTTATATCAGGGAGACAAGGACTGTGATATCCCTGAGTGCCAGGCATCAGTGTCAACTCTACATGATGGTTCTGAAGGGAGTGAATTCTCTGTTGGGGATGTGGAAATGGCAATTGTGAGCCTACCTGCAGGGAAGGCTCCGGGTCTGGACAGAGTCCCTTGGGACCTTCTTAAACATGAACCACGGGTCTGGGCACCTTATCTAGCATTTATTTTTAATGCCATATGGGGAGGCATGTCGGTGCCTGGTACTTCGCTGGGGGCAGAAATTGTCCCTATCTTCAAGAAGGGATCGCCTCTGCTCCCGGCCAATTACAGGCCAATTAGCCTTATCGATTTGCCCCAAAAACTTTTTGCTAGGTTAATCTTAAATCGTATTTTAGACTGGAGAGAGGAACATTCTATCTTGAGCCCTTATCAAGCTGGCTTTCGAAGGAATGTTTCTACAACAGACCAAATTTTTTGTCTTAATATGATTTTTTAAAAGGTTGTGAAGGCTGGTGGGGGCGCACTTTACACAGTCTTTGTAGATCTACGCGCAGCTTTCGACCTAGTTCCACGTCGAAAGCTGTGGACTGTGTTGGGTGAACTAGGGATCCCAACCCCACTTTTAAATATCCTGATTCGCCTCCATGCAGGAAATTATGCCCAGGTCAGAAGTGGCAGTGCCGGGTCCCTAACAGCTCGATTCCCCGTTGGCCGGGGGGTTAGACAGGGTTGTGTCTTGGCACCGACCCTGTTCTGCCTCTATGTCAACGGGGTAATTGAGCATCTGGCGTCCGTTGCGGATACCGATGCCCCGAAGCTTGCGGGGGCTAGGATTCCGGCGATCATGTTCGCGGACGATACCCTGCTCTTATCAAAAACACCGATGGGTATCCAGCGAGTCCTGGACGGTTTTGTTTCTTTTTGTAAGGAGCGTGGACTTGAAATCAATACCACCAAAACTAAATTTATAATTGTTAATCCACCTGCCAAAACACGTCCAAACCCTGCCATTGAGGGAGTACGCCTTGACAGGGTGCATACCTTTGACTATCTCGGCCTGACACTCAATGAATCATTTACCTGGGCACACCATCAAGTAAGATCACAACTCAAGAGGACCCAGATAGCAGGGGGCATTGTGAAACTACTGAATAAATCTGCCTTCAAGCCGCTTGGCCCCCCTCTTGAAATTTACAAACTAAGAGCACGAGGGGCAGTGACTTACGGGGCCGAGCTTTGGGGTTTCAAGTCTGCGCCGGGGATTGCAGTAGCAGAGAATAGGTTTCTCAGGCAGCTGGTAGCTTTACCACCAAGCACCCCCCTGGTCCCACTCAGACTTGACCTGGGGATCCGGCCCATAGAAGAAGATCTGGCCCTAAGACCATTAACTTTTTGGAGGCGGCTCTGGGTTACCCCAGAGTTGAGTGTCTATAGGGGAGAGTTATCTGAGATCTTACGACTACCTAATGCTGCTAAATTATCCTGGCTTAAGCACGTCAGAGGGGAACTTTTGAATCTAGGTCTTGAGGCACTCTGGATTGACCCGGAGCAGGCATGTGCTGGGATTTCGAGACAGCAGCTGGTTAATCTGGTCCGGGAAAACAAAAGGGCACGCTTAATATCTACCATGGATATGGGTCCATTAACAAGGATAACTATCTCTTTGAGCAAGTCCTGGATGAGATCAGCCCCACCATGTCGAGAAAACTTTTTCTTCAGTGGCGTTATGGTTCCTTGCCAATTAGAGCGCTGACCTCGAAATGGACCATCACATCCTCTGGGAGTTGTCCAGGATGTACTGCTAGTCTTGAAAGTGAGGTTCATGTGATCTTTTTTTGCCCTGCCTACGCCACTCCGAGGAGGAGCTGTCTTGTCCCATTATGCAAAAACCTGGGATTAACACATTGTGCCCAAGCCTTCAGGATTCTTAAGTCTGATCTCTCCCCAGCTGTTGTTTTCGCTGTAACAAAGTTTTTAGTAGCAATGTGGTTTAGGAGGAGGTCTCCGTTGGAACCCCCTAAAGTCTAGATTGATGACTCTGACTGGATCATCTGGGGGTTGATGTACCCTACTTTGTGCTGGGTCCTGCTTAATTGTTTACTATGCACTTTAGTACCGTTTAAGGCATCAGTTTTAATGAAATGTTTACTGGTTAATTTTTATCCCTGTTTTAGCACTTTTAAATGCATACACCTGTAACTGCTCTTTTATGGCAAATATATTGTCGAAATAAAGAAACTATGAATGAATAAATTAATTAATTTACTATTCCCACTCCAGTCTACATTTAATTGGGGTAGGTGCTTGACACTGAACCTAATTAATTTACTATTCCCACTCCAATCTATATTTAATTGGGATAGGTGCTGGACACTGAACCTAATTAATTTACTATTCCCACTAGAGTCTACATTTAATTAGGGTAGGTGCTGGACACTGAACCTAATTAATTTACTATTCCCATTCCAATAGACATTTAATTAGGGTAGGTGCTGGACACTAAACCTAATTAATTTACTATTCCCACTCCAGTCTACATTTAATTGGGGTAGGTGCTGGACACTGAACCTAATTAATTTACTATTCCCACTCCAGTCTACATTTAATTAGGGTAGGTGCTGGACACTGAACCTAATTAATTTACTATTCCCACTCCAATCTACATTTAATTGGGGTAGGTGCTGGACACTGACCCTAATTAATTTACTATTTCCACTCCAGTCTACATTTAATTGGGGTAGGTGCTGGACACTAAGCAAATTGAATTTACTATTCCCACTCCAGTCTACATTTAATTAGTGTAGGTGCTGGACACTGAACATAATTAATTTACTATTCCCACTCCAATCTTTATTTAATTGGGATAGGTGCTGGACACTGAACCTAATTAATTTACTATTCCCACTCCAGCCTACATTTATTTAGGGTAGGTGCTGGACACTGAACCTAATTAATTTACAATTCCCACTCCAGTCTACCTTTAATTAGGGTAGGTGCTGGACATTGAACCTAATTAATTTACTATTCCCACTCCAATATACATTTAATTAGGGTAGGTGCTGGACTCTGAACCTAATTAATTTACTATTCCCACTCCAGTCTACATTTAATTGGGGTAGGTTCTGGACACTGAACCTAATTAATTTACTATTCCCACTCCAATCTATATTTAATTGGGATAGGTGCTGGACACTGAACCTAATTAATTTACTATTCCCATTCCAATAGACATTTAATTAGGGTAGGTGCTGGACACTAAACCTAATTAATTTACTATTCCCACTCCAGTCTACATTTAATTGGGGTAGGTGCTGGACACCGAACCTAATTAATTTACTATTCCCACTCTAATCTATATTTAATTGGGATAGGTACTGGACACTGAACCTAATTAATTTACTATTCCCACTCCAGTCTACATTTAATGAGGGTAGGTGCTGGACACTGAACCTAATTAATTTACTATTCCCACTCCAGTCTACATTTAATTAGGGTAGGTGCTGGACACTAAACAAATTCAATTTACTATTCCCACTCCAATCTACATTTAATTGGGGTAGGTGCTGGACACTGAACCTAATTAATTTACTATTCCCACTCCAGTCTACATTTAATTAGGGTAGGTGCTGGACACTAAACAAATTTAATTTACTATTCCCACTCCAATCTACATTTAATTGGGGTAGGTGCAGGACACTGAACCTAATTAATTTACTATTCCCACTCCAGTCTACATTTAATTAGGGTAGGTGCTAGACACTAAACCTAATTAATTTACTATTCCCACTCCAGTCTACATTTAATTAGGGTAGGTGCTGGACACTAAACCTAATTAATTTACTATTCCCACTCCAGTCTACATTTGATTGGGATAGGTGCTGGAAACTGAACCTAATTAATTTACTATTCCCACTCCAGTATACATTTAATTGGGGTATGTGCTGGACACTGAACAAAATGAATATACTATTCCTACTCCAATCTACATTTAATTGATGTTGGTGCTGGACACTGAACCTAATTAATTTACAATTCCCACTCCAGTCTACATTTAATTAGGGTAGGTGCTAGATACTAAACACATTTAATTTACTATTCCCACTCCAGTCTACATTTAATTAGTGTAGGTGCTGGACACTGAACAACATGAATTTACTATTCCCACTCCAATCTATATTTAATTGGGATAGGTGCTGGACACTGAACCTAATTAATGTACTATTCCCACTCCAGTCTACATTTAATTGGGGTAGGTGCTGGACACTGAACCTAATTAATTTACTATTCCCACTCCAATCTACATTTAATTGGGATAGGTGCTGGACACTGAACCTAATTAATTTACTTTTCCCACTCCAGTCTACAGTTAATTAGGGTAGGTGCTGGACACTAAACAAATTTAATTTACTATTCCCACTCCAATCTACATTTAAACGGGGTAGGTGCTGGACACTGAACCTAATTAATTTACTATTCTCACTCCAGTCTACATTTAATTGGGATAGGTGCTGGACACTGAACCTAATTAAATTACTATTCCTACTCCAGTCTACATTAACTTACTATTCACACTCAAATCTAAAATAAATAATTTATCTATACACTTTAAAAGTCATATTTCCAAATTAAAAAAATAATCTACAATATTTAAATTATTTTGTTTCTAAAAATTCCCACCCTTACCCACTATAAACTCACACCACACTTGTAACATTTTCAAGATTTAAAACAAATATAATTTTCAATGTCATATTTCCTATAAATTTTAATAATAATTAAATAGAAATTTTTAAAACACTCCCCACCTTCATCCCCTGTAAACGAACATCCCACTCCTAAAATTTAAAATTTCCTTAAAAAATCAAAATTTTGATTTTCTATTTCACAAATTTTTTTACTTTTAAAATATAAATATTTCAAACACTCCCCACCCTTATCCCCTATAAACACAACATCCCACAACAAAATTATAAAAATAAATTTCAATATTCTAAATCTTAATTTTCTATTTCAATGAAATTTAAAAAAAAAATATTTTAAAAAAAAACTCCCCACCCTTATCCCCTATGAACCCAACATCCCGCTCCTAAAATTTTAAATACATTTTGAAATTCTAAATTTCAATTTCATATTTCAATAAAATTAAAAAAACTAATATATTTCTTGAAAACACTCCCCATCCTTATCCCCTATAAACCCAACATCCCGCTCCTAAATTTTAAACTAAATTTCTAAATTCTAAATTTTAATTTCCTATTTCAATAAAATGTTAAAAAAACTAATATATTTTTTTAAAATACTCCCCACCCTTATCCCCTATAAACCCAACATCCCGCTCCTAAATTTTAAACTACATTTTTAAATTCTAAATTTTAATTTCCTATTTCAAAAAAAATAATGTATATATTTTTAAAACACTCCCCACCCTTATCCCCTATGAACCCAACATCCGCTCCTAAAATTTTAAATAAATTTCGAAATTCTAAACTTTAATTTCCTACTTCAATTACATTTTTATAAAAAAATATATATTTTTTTAAAACACTCCCCACCCTGATCCCTTATAAACCCAACATCCCGCTCCTAAACTTTAAATTAAATTTCAAAATTCTAAATTTTAATTTCCTATTTCAATTACATTTTAATAAAAAAAAAATGTATTTTTAAAACACTCCCCACTCTTATCCCCTATAAACCCAACATCCCACTCCTAAAAAATGTATAAAATTTGAAATTTCTTAAATATTTAAATCCACGATCAGATAGCCACTTCGATATGGTAACTCATACCCTCAACTCAATCCTGTGGTAACACGCCTGAGGTTCAGCTTAGGATGTGGAGGGGAAGGGACGATAGCGCGGGGGACTGATAAGGTGTAACAGGAGGGTTGGCAAAGGGCCCGGAGGGAGCATAATCCCCATCAACAACAAATGAGTGGAGAATCCATTCTAGCGGCCTCCAATAGTCGTGATCTACCAGTAATAGACCTCCCACTAGCATGCTGCCCTCACACAGTGGTCCTGACTGCCCTCACACAGTGGTACTGACAGGTGTGCCAGGACATAATAATACACATGAAGAATCCCTTGCACAGTTAATCAATAAAGTGGCAAACTGGATGTGCAAGCATGCTGGATTTAACACCACAGAGCATCAGCACATTCTGATGGCCAGGAGGGTCTCATGGATTGGCAGGTCAAGGAAAGTTTTCCCAGGAGATAGCGTAATTGTTACATTTAGATACCCTGAACTAGCGCATAGGATCCTTTCATGCTCAGCTGGCTTATTTGCACTAGAATCCGCCATTAAACCACTGCCGTTGTTTTTTTTTATTGGCCGCCGCCCAGTTTTAATCTCCTACAATGTTATGCAGGGCAGGAGGAGGGAACCGCATCGGGTGGTAGGCATTTGGCTCTAAGTTATGCATTTGCCCCATTGAGGGATCTGAACGACATTGACTGAATTCATCAGTGGGAGGGTGTGGGCAGAGGCAGTGATGTCCCTTTGGTTAACACTGGCATGGTAGGTAGGAGCGAGGTGCTCCACCCGGGGATACCATCACAAATCCTATTGGAGGGTAGGGATTCTAGTAACTTGGAGACATACAATATAGACAGGGCTGTCACCACGCTTAGTAGTACTGTGCTTGCTGAGTTCAGCAAAGGGAAGCTTAGCGTGTGCGGACCACCCCGTTCAATCACCACGGTCCTGACGAAAACCTATAATTACATAATGGTTGAAACATGTAGACCTAATTTTCATTGAGCACATAGCACACTACGCTATTTTTAACATTTTGTACACGTCTTTTGACACCAAAAGCCTTCCTAATTAGGCATAGGTGCCACACTGGTTTTTACGAGGGTCCAAACACTCAAGAATAAAGTCTTGTTGTGAGTAGATTTGGCCCTCTTTTAAAACACGTTTTATTCTAACACTTTGCACATATAAACAAAAGAACCCGCTCCACTGTAATCAGGTGTCGCAGCACACCCTATGGGCATTCGGCCTATGGGGTGGGACCCCGATGATGAAGCATGTCACCAACCAGGTTGGTGAGTGAGGGGTCTTCTTCAAGGACATGCCTTGTCCTGTTAGGGGTTGGGGCACATTGTGCTAACCTGAGCTTCACGCTCTAGACACAGAAAAGAATCTTTCTGTTTCTTCTCTCTAGGGGGTACTCCTCCATTGTTGATAACTTTATATAATCACTCACATAGACTGGACGACCCACTGACCCCAAATCCAGTACTAAACCCCAACTTTTTTACCTTTACTTTGGACGAAGTGAGAATATGAATTGAGGGGCTTACGAGGAATAAGGCGCCGGGACCGGATGGGATCCCACCAGACCTCTTCCGCTTTAATACAGAGGTCTGGGTCCCACTTTTAACTAGGGTATTAAACGCGGCAATGAATTCAGTAATGCCAGCATCCTGGTCCTCTGCCATCATTGTGCCCATTTTTAAGAAATGTGATAGGGATAGTCCACATGTTATTGCCCCATATCTCTTATTGATGTCTCAGTGAAGGTTTTGGGGCGGGTGATTTTAAACAGGTTGTTTGAATGGGCAAAGGCTAACCAAATCATCGCAGAAGTTCAAAATGGGTTCCCCCCCGGGGAAATCTACCACAGATCAACGCCCAAGTATCTCTTTGCCGCCTGCCACCGGTTATGCCACTTGCCTTGCCCTGCCAGCTGCAGCCGCAGTGCTTGACCATTGCTGAACTCCAAGCCCCAGGGGGCTTTGCAACATCGCAGCAGGAGCCGCGCACCGCCTCTGCGCCTCCCGGCGCATAAATTATCGTCAGGCCTCCCGCGGAGCGGGACGCCCGAGTATCTCTTTGCCGCCTCCCACCAGTTACGCCACTTGCCTTGCCCTGCCAGCTGCAGCCGCTGCGCTCGACCATTGCTAAGCTCCAAGCCCCAGGGGGCTTTGCGACATCGCAGCAGGAGCTGCGCACCGCCTCTGCACCTCCTGGCGCATAAATCATTGTCAGGCCTCCCGCGGATCAGGAGGCGCGCGGGCCGCGCCCGGGCGAAGCTCGGGCCAAGGGCGGGCCCGTCCTTGCCCGTCATCGCCCGGAAGAGGCTGGGCTGGGCGAGGGCTCTTGGTTCCCCTGGATCGTGATAATTTGAACTAATCAGGAAGAGAGTTTATTCCATCACTACAAGGAACTCTTTCTTCTTTAAAATATCATTGTTGGTTCTCACCCCGTTTTTAACACAGAGGGGTGGCTCAGGTTACTAATTGCACCTCATTGTATACGATCACTGAGTCCCTCTATGCTATAAGAAGACAGGTATTATTTATTTTCCTGTTGGCGGGGGGGAAAGAGATCAGTCGGGGTTGGACGATACCACTCATCTGTACAGATTGGACAGTTTAAAAAGGAAGTAATAATGGGCAAAAGAAAATTGCTGAGTGCTCCATACCCAAAAAAGCCCATTGGTAATGTGCAGCAAACCCTACTGAGTTACCTTACAGAAGCAATGGGGGGCGTTAGATAAACAAATATCTTCAGTAGAAGAGTCGATAGAGGCAGGCACGACCTCTTCCACTATTGAATCAGGAAGGGATATAGTAATATCAAAGGGCACAGGACATAGACCATAGGACAGTTCACTTCAGAACAGTTGCATATCTGATGAAATAATACTTCGTGATTTTGATTCCTTCTCACAACCTCTACAGAAAAAGAAATAAAATCCGATCAGCTTAGACAATGGGAATGGTGAGTCAAATGGCAGGATAGATAACACAAAAATACCTAAGAGTCCGAGCACCACCATTCCAAAACAAGTGAAGCAGGGAAAAAAAAGAACGGGGATAAGAAAAGGCTCCTGGAAACCTAAAGAAGAAACACCTAGAAAGACTGAAACAAATGGTAATGACCTAAAAAGTCCTAACAGCCTTGGTCAAAAGATTAGATCTTTATATACAAGTTTCGTTAGATAAAATGGGAGAAAAAATCTCTTCAATAGAAGCTTCCCTGACCAACCATCTATTCAAGGGAAGCAATGAAAAATATATACCTACTGACCTTAGAAAGGGGAGTAGCGATAATTGGAAAGCAAATAGGAATACCGGATTGGCAGACATTCATCCACATATCACACAAGGAAAAGAGGTTGTAGCCCCCAGAGCGGGCAATCTGCCTGAAAAAACATGAGTACCCAAGCTAGTCACCCAACAATTGAATACGATTAGTCACCCTGTTAATATTGTAGAGAAAAGAGATAGAATGGGTAGCAGCATAGATAAAGTATTAGAGCGTAGACCTAACCATTCCACTTACCACCAACAGACTGTGTTACAACCGGGGATATCGCACCCAAAACCACATAATGATCATCCTAGTAGTTGCCAACACTTAAACCTACCACCAGAGGTAACACCGTACATAGTCATTCTAGCAAACGTGCCAAAGCTGGGGATATTAGAAAATTAAACTTGGGAAACACTCAGAAATAAAGCATTACATTGGATAAGTATGAAGGTTGGGCTCACTGAGCAACTCTTTACTGAGTTCAAGATGGCTCGGAGGGTCCAGTGGGTTGGCAATTGTAGAAAATCCTTACTAGGAGATTGTGTGGTTTTAACGTTCAAAACACCTTTGTTGGTGGAGAATATCCTCTGGCTGGCAGGAAATAATCCTGTGTCAACAAGAGGGATAAATACAGTGCCACTGGTTTTTTTTCTAACCTACGCCCCTTAGGACGGAGAGAGGTGGCATCACCATAAATGTATAGGCAAGGCAAAATTACAGGTATAATCTTCCTGTTGAGAACCGGTTTGCCTTGCTCTCTGGTTTGGATGAGACAGATTGACTGGCCCAGTCACAGGAGATTTATTTTAATAATGATGTAGTCTGTACTCCCTCTGGAATACATTGTACAGACCCTATTCCGAACTCTAGTTTGCTTAAACCACACTCAGAAAATGACTATCTACTAGAAATACAGACTATGAGCACAGAAAATAACTTGTCCAGCAGTGGCCCAATAGTAAATCGTAGGTTAGAGGCCGATCAGGAAACAAGTGCAGTAGTGTGCCCAGTTGTATCCCAACCTAGGTCCATCATAGATGGGTCCAAACAGGATGGTACCATCGATGAATCAACTCTGAGAATTCTATTTTGGAACATAGCTGGTCTGCGGTCGAAACTGACCAACTATATATGGTATGACTTTGTGGGGAAGTTTAACGTCCTTTGTTTTCAAGAGACATGGCCACCACTGAAATTCATATTAAGGGTTATAAGACATACTATACCCCAGCCATTCCGTCCATCTTTGGGAGGGCTAAGGGGGGCTTGATAGTATATATTTTAATCTGTTGAAGATAAAGGAAATAATTTTTGTGAAATAAGAACCTAATTTTCAAATAATAACCCTTAATGTGAATAAGCAAGACATATATGTATTGATTAATTTCTACAACAACGTACAGAAGGAATATCTGATGGATGTCCTAAAAGAAATTAGAAATGTTTTGTTGGAAATCCAGAACAAGTGTACTCAAAATGTATTATTTGTCTGGGGGGGGGGACTTTAATTTATCCTTGTGCAGGAAAAATGAAACTTTAACATGTGGCCTAATTGACGAGAACAGTAGTAAATTACCCCATTTTCCCTATACAACTAATGGCGACTGTCTGAACGAGACTTTATTTGTTTTGGAAATGGGTTTTGCGAATGAACTATCCTGTACATCAATTCCATTCACACAGACCTTCAATGGCAGAGGAGCAAGCACAATCATAGATTTTATCTTAATATCAAATAGGTACCCCCCCCCCCCCGCCTGTTGAATTTCTGTAGGCACAAAAGCGCTATCAGTGACCATTTCCCTATCAGCGTGTCACTGTACTGGCCATATAAGACTGGCAGAAGTAAGAGTAAGAGGATGTATGGGCTAACACATTTGGAAATTGATAAAACAAATGGGTATTCCTTAAAATGGAACAAAGTTAACCAACAGGAGTTTACAAAAGTAGTGGTCAAAAAGTACTTGACCTCTATTATGAAGTATTTAGATCCCTTAACTCCACAGCACGAAGTTCTAAAAAGCTATGGGGAGATAAGTCATGAAATTAAGGAAACCATGAGAATCCAACAAAAACAGAGAAAAGATAAGCGTAAGGGATGGTATAATAAGAACTGTACAAAAGCATGCGCTGATCTAAAATTAGCGCTACATAAAAAGGACAGGGACAGACTGGAGATTAGACAGCTTAGAAAGGCGTATAACAAGGCAGTGAAATTAAGAAAATGCTAATTAAAAAAAGAAACTTGGGAGGAGTTACATAAAAGCTGTATTAACAAGGACAGCACCGCATTTTGGCGAGTGGTCAAATCCCCTTTTCCCTCAGTAGCTGATGAAACACCGTCTATAGAAATTGCAATAGACAAAATACACTGGGTGGAACACTTCTCTCAGATCTTTGGTCTGGATACTGAGGAGAACCATACGATAGCAAGCACGGCTAACATCAGTTCCAGTGTTAGTTTGATAGACTTCCCTATAGCCCTCGATGTCACCTTAACAGAGGTTGAGCTCGCCCTCAAGGCCAGTAAAGGGGGAAAAGCTCCGGAACCTGATGGGGTCCCTGTTGATCTTTTCAAACATAACATGGACCTATGGACCCCAGTACTAACGAAGGTGTTAGAAGCTTCCTGTACAGTAGGGCTCATTGAATCTTGTTCAGAGTCTATTTTGGTCCCGATATTTAAGAAGGGGGATCGACAGAACCCAGCCTGTTACCGCCCCATTTCATTGTTAGATTCATTGGGTAAAGTGGCAAGCTGTATAGTCCTTAACCGTCCCCAACAGTGGGCAGAGGACAATAATATATTGTCGGATCTCCAATTTGGATTCAGGGAAGGTTTGGGTACCATCGAGCAAGGCATTAATTTGACTCTCCTGAGGGGAAAATACGTAAACGCAAAGGGGGGAAATTGTATATGGCCTTTGTCGATTTAACAGCCGCATTCGACTATGTAAGCCATGTCAAATTATGGAGGACTCTGGAAGCCATGGGTGTGGAGACCCCCATAATCAATTTCCTAAGACAACACCATGGAAATGCGATCACGAGGGTGCGGTTTGGTATCAATGGGGAGTATACGGGCCATTTACAGTGGAGAGGGGGGTTAGGCAGGGGTGCATCCTGGCACCCTTCATTTTTACACTTTATACTAACGGCCTGGAACAAGCCATGTTGGAAGGGTGCCAAGATGTACCACTTTTGTAGAAACGCCCAATACCTGCCCTACTCTATGCGGACGATGCCGTAAATATGGCTCGGACATCGATAGGTTTACAATGCGTCCTTAACATTTAGCAGAAATATATGGCAAACTTAGAACTAAAAATAAACATTAAAGACACCTTTGTAATGAGCTGTGGAACAAGCAGCAGTAAACATAAGGATATCTTTATTGAAAACACAAAGGTGGAGTTTACCAAAACCTATCCTTATTTAGGTATCCTATTTGACAATAAAGGCTCATGGCGTCAAGCTATAAAAGCCAGGAAGCTATTGTTTATGAAAACGACAGCTTTGGTTAATTTCTTGCAGAGGTTGGGCAAGAGACCCCCGATGGAGATGCTTCAAATATACCAAGCCAAATGTGTCAGTACAGTGACATACGGGGGCAGGAGTTTGGGGATATGGAGTGGTGGACGAACTCCAGAAAGTTGAAAATGCCTTCTTAAGGTACTTATTCAGTCCCACAAGGCACCTCAACATTTCTGTGCCACACGGAACTGGGAATACCTTATATCACAGACACAATAAAAGTCCAACTGGTCCTATTATGGCATAGTATTTGGTCATGCCCAAAAACATAATTTAACCGGGAGGTGCTGAAAGATCGCTTAGGTCTTGAGAATGTTCTTAAGATTGGGTGGACGTAAAACATTTCCTATCTGATTTAGGGCTATTAAATTATTATAAAAATCCAATTTTGTTAGCCCTTGGAATTTGTTTTTAAAACAATGTATGAGCCACATGGAGGAGCTCAGATTTGCCATAGAGGCAACCAAGCGATCAGTACAAAATAATTTAATGATGCAAACCAACCTTAGCATTCAACCTTACTTAACATTTATTTTAAGTGGGCACGATAGATTCGTGCTAACACGCTTTAGGCTAAATGTATTTCATCGCCTGGTCAGCTTCCCAAAAATGAACGATTGGGATAAGGATTTATCAAATTGTCCCTGTGATGAGGTATTACCCCAAACTACGATGCATGTGGTTCTGTTCTGTAAATATTATAAAGAACTAAGAAAAAAATGGATCAAACCTATTTTACAAATTTGGGGTATGAGACAATGCCGCCCAGCCTATCTTGCATTGCATTGTTTAGACGCAGAATACTTTACGAGAAACATTTCACAATTTTTGAAAACTAGCATTAGGCTCAGAAAATGTTTTTGAAAAATGTTTTTTACTGTGAATTCTGTACAGTGAATAGGTTTATTTTTATCTTCTTACTAGTTTTTATTGAAAACTACCTGCTTGCTTACGGTGCCTAATAATGAAATTATGAACTTGCTAATTGCACTGTATCTTTAAATTTTAATGTATAATGAGATAAAAAAAACTGTGTTTTTATTACTGTTTTTTACTTGTCCTTTAATGGTTTTCCGATAGTTTTTTAAAATGTGATTTTGACCCTTATTATTGCAAAATATACATTAGCTAAGTCCAGGGCATTGTATTTAGCTTTCATGGATCTCACTGCGGCTTTCGACTGTGTAAATGGCCGCAAATTGTGGTCAATCATGGGCGAGCTTGAGGTGGACCCGGAAATAATTAATATTCTAAAATCGTTACATTTCAACACCTAAGCGACTGTTAGATATACACGGGATGGGAAGGTAACAGATTATTTTACGTGCTCAAGTGGGGTCAGACAGGGATGCATATTAGCTCCGTTCCTGTTCAACTTATATATTAATGGCCCAGATTCTAACCTGAGTGCTATTAATGTGGATACCTGACCCTGCTTGCAGGCCAGGTCACCCCCCTGCTGCCGAACAGCTCCACCTTTTGCCTCACCGCTCCTGCCTGAGCGCAAGTTCACACCCGCTATGCCCTCACTGCCGCTGCTCTCCACTTTGACCAACTGCATTTGTACTGTGCTCTAGTGCTTTTTGTCTCTTTTGATTTTCTGTTCTCTCTGTACGTGTATCATTGTTGCCTTTTTTTCTGACCAGCTCGTTCCCCCATCCCCCTTTTTTATATTTTGCACCTCGCTCTTTCCCGCTGCTGTCCACTGTGGCCACGCCCCCTCGCCACCCCGCTCCTGCCTCCCAGCTTCTCCTCCCTCCCTCCCCGCCTTAAATGGCATCTGCACCCGTCTGCGCCCGTCCGTGCCCAGCGCCGACCCCCTGGACCCCGCGCACGCCACGCCATGACGCCAGACCCCGAGACGACATAAGACACCAATTTGACAACGGCGAAACCTCTACCCTCATTCTCCTGGGCCCTTCAGCCGCCTACGACATGGTCTGCCACTGCACACTAAGAACACGCCTCCAAGAAGCCGGAATCCAGAAGAAGGCCCTGGACTAGGCCATGTCCTTCCTCTCCGGTAGAACCCAGCGAGTCCGTCTCCCACCCTTCCGCTCCGAAGCCACTGACATCATCTGCAGCGTACCCCAGAGCTCATCCGTCAGCCCGACCCTGTTCAACGTCTACATGGCCCCCCTCACACAAGTGTCCCACCAGCACAACCCGAAAATCATTTCCTATGCTGACGACACCCTGCTCATCCTCTCCCTCACCAAGGACCCACACACCGCCAAAACCAACCTCCACGAGGGAATGAAGGCCGTCGCCGAGTGGATGAAGAACAGCCGCCTGAAGCTGAACTCGGACAAGACGGAAATCCTCATCCTCGGCCCCACTCCCTCTGCGTGGGATGACTCCTGGTGGCCGACCACACTGAGAACAGCTCCAACACCCACAGACCATGCACGCAACCTAGGATTCATCCTCGACTCTTCCCTCTCCATGTCAAAGCAGGTCAACACCATCTCCTCTTCCTGCTACACCACCCTCCGCATGCTTTGCAGGATCTACAAGTAAATCCTGACCAAAACCAAAAGAACAGTGACCCAAGCCCTCGTCAGCAGCAGGCTGGACTATGGCAACGCACTCTACGCAGGAATCCCAGCCAAACACCTGCGACGACTTCAACGCATCCAAAACGCCTCCGCCCAGCTGATCCTCAATGTCCCCCGCCGCAGCCACATCACCTCCCACCTGAGAGACCTGCACTGGCTCCCCGTCAACAAGAGGATCACCTTCAAGCTCCTCACCTACGCACACAAAGCACTCCACAACACCGGACCAGCCGACCTGAACAACAGACTCAACTTCCACACCCCTGCCCACCAGCTCAGCTCTGCCAGCCTCTCCCTTGCCACCGTCCCACGCATCCAACGAACAACATCCAGCGGCAGATATTTCTCCTTCCTCGCCGCCAAGACCTGGAACACCCTCCCCACCCATCTGCGGCAGACCCAAGACCTGCTCAACTTCAGAAGGCTCCTCAAGACCTGGCTCTTCGAGCAGTAGCAGCGCCCCCTCCCCTCAGTGCCTTGAGACCCTCACGGGTACGTAGTGTGCTCTAAAAGTTCTTTGATTGATTGATTGATTGATTGATTGATACCGCCGAGGATAGGCTCAAGAGCGGTTCGGTTCTGTTTTACGAAGATGATGCGGTGCTCCTTGCCCGCACTCCAAAGGGTTTGCAGCTTTTAATTGATGGCTTTGTGACTTTTACATTAAACCTGGACATGTCCCCCAATCTCACAAAATCACATATTATGGAAATGGGGAAGAAGCCAAGTAAATCCTACAATTATACTATAGTCTCACATACCTTAGGGAAAGTCCCAATCTTTTCCTATTTGGACATTTTTTTCGATGGACATTTGAATTTCAAACATCTATTAGAGGAAAAGTGCCTGGCTCTGAGTAGGTCCACAGGTTCTATTGCTAATTTTTTACAAAGACTAGGTCACTGGACTCCGGGAATGATTTTAAAGTTATACAATTCAATTTGTTGTTCTAACGTTTTATATGGAAACATGGTTTGGGGATTTGTTAAGGCTAATAATCTGCAAAGGGAGGAGAATAAATATCTAAGGCGTTTATTGAAAGTTACTCGAAGTACTTTGGCATTCAATGTTCATGAAGAACTGGGGCTCCAATACATCTCCGACTTGGTGGCAGTTAAACCCCTACTCTGTTGGGTGAAGGTGTGGTCAAATACAGAGGCTGGTTTGAGTAGGCTGGTAATCCAGGATTGCCTCTCCTTAGATCACGTGCTCAAGATTCCCTGGTTAAAATACGTCAGGGATTCTTTTTTAATCTAGGGCGTGTATATCTGTTCACTAAACCTGATAAAATGGGAACACAGCATAAGGCAGTTACTAAAGATCTGTACTTTAAGCACGCCATCGTGCATCGTGAAGCCAGAGAACTTTCTAAACATACAGTGAGAGAACACATATTAGTCAAATCAACCCAGGGTATAGAACCATACCTAACACTAATAATCAGTGCACATGACAGGTTTTTAATTACCCGTTTTATATTAAATCTTATTCATCATTTACTGGCAGTACCTGCAGGTTTTATTATGAATTTAGAAGAGAAAGGACCGTGTGGCTGCGACAATAGGTCTCCACAGGATACCCTACATCTAGTATTACTTTGCCCGTATTACTCCTATCCCAGAAAAATATTCCTGAAGGGCCTTTTAAGAAGAGTCAGTTTTAGGCAGGCACACGTAGCCTTGTTGTTTTTAAAATTGTCCTAAGCTGTTTTGACACTCTTCTGTGTTTCCAATTTTTTAAGAGCTTCTTTAAAGTTAAGAGCCACGAGGGGTGTTTGAGGTGTAGAGGTATTCCTGTCATTCCGTTCCACAACGGGTTGTACTACTGTTATAGCAGATTATCTTCCAGCTTATTTTACAACTGTTAATTTATGTTAAATTGGGATGGACTGAGATTGACATCAGGTGACATAGGAGGGAGAATGACAGTATACATAATCGGTATCAATTATGTATGTGGTAAAACTTTTTAAAGATTGTTTGTGTGATGTTGGTATTTGTCATAAATAATTTATATTTTATGGTAATATTTTTTAGATGCCGAATAACGATTAATCAAATTTAAAAAAAAGAAAGAAAGTCCACATTCCTCAAGGATCTGCTGCCTAACTCTGTTGTTGGGGGATTAGAAAGATGGCACCAAAACCTCACTTGCTTTTAAATACTTCTTAGTACCTGCAATGGGTCATCACAAATGTGCAAAGGGTGGATGCTCTGAGAGACTCAGGAGCCAGTATGACTACTGTGAGATGTCATGTGGAGTCCTCAGAACAGATCATCCCTAATACATTCCACCAGATTATAGTCACAGACAACTGTGAGAGACACTACCCAGTGATTCTGGTTCCCTTTGAGTAGAAGATGGACCTTGGATTCTCTAAATGTAGCTGTGAGCCCTGCTATGCCTATTAGATCAGAGCTCTACATAGAGACCCTCGTCAGCAGCTGACTCAACTATGGAAACGCCCTCTTTGCGGGAGCCCGGACCAAGCTCATCAAACGACTACAACGCATCAAAAATGCCTCAGCATGACTGATCCTTGACGTACCACGCCACGGCCACATCACCCCCCACCTGAGAAACCTGCACTGGCTCCCAGTCAACAAGAGGATATCCTTCAAGCTCCTCACCCACGCACACAAGGCACTCCACAAGACCGGCCCAGCCTACCTCAACAGACGGCTCTCCTTCTACATCCCCAACCGCCAGCTACGCTCCGCCGACCTCTCACTCGCCACCGTCCCGCGCATCCGAAGAACAACCACCAGTGGGAAATCCTTCTCCCACCTCACCGCCAAGACATGGAACACCCTCCCACTGAGCCTACGACAGACCCAAGACCTGCTGACCTTCAGGAGGATACTCAAGACCTGGCTGTTCAATCAGTAGCACCCCCCCCCCAGCGCCTTGAGACTCTTGCGTGTATGTAGTGCGCTTTACAAATGATTGATTGATTGATTGATCCAGGAAGGTGAAGATCCAGGTTTTTAGGTTTAAATATTTTAATTAATTTAACAACTGGCAGGTAAGTTTGCTTAGCGAGAGGAATCAAATCGTGGTCTACACAGAGCCCGGGCAGTTGACCTACTAAAAGGTTCAAACAAGTAACGTAAAAACAACACAAATGGAATCTCACCCCCTCCCTCTATCCCCCTCCCCTCCCCCGTTCACTGTAAGTTAACAGTCGAGTTTGGGCTTATAGTGTTTCACTATTGCTTCGTGTCCTGTTGAGTGGTAGTGTTGGATGCGGTAAGGCATAGGAGTCGTCGATACCTGGGGCACCTGAGTTCTCGGTACTCCTGAGCAAGTATGGTTAAGAATGACTACCATAGGTCTCCAAAGGTTGAGCCTTGGTTAGTGTTTCGGTTAGGCCCATGTTACTGGCCATGTGCCGCGTCCTATAGTACGCACCCTCCCATTCTTTACTACTAAGTTCTCGTCCAAGGTCCTTCTCCTAGCGTGTGCGGTTTGCATTATATGTATGCGTATGTCGAGGTAGCAGCATCTTATGAAGGCCCGAGATTAATTTCTTTTCTGATGTTCTTGTGATAAGCCAACATTCATAAGTGGTAAGGTATCTCTGTGCCTGTGACCTATTGTCAGGGTGTAGTGCCCAGTGTCTAAGTTGTAGATAGTGCAGCCTTTCTGAGTCAGGAATGCCATAGTCAGTTCTAATCTGTGGGAAAGAGATCACACCCTGTTTGTCAAATAGATGTCCCAAGGCGGGGTATTCAGTTGCACGCCAATGTGTGAAGGCAGTCTCACCCAACCCTGGGCTAAATTCTGGGTTATCAAAAAGTGGGGTGAGAGGAGAGGGAAAGGTGGTCAGCACATGTCTTATGTTGGTCTGGTGCCACATTGTTAGTATGGTTCTTGTAATGTGGGAAGCGTATAGATTAGGAGGTCTATGCGGTTTCTTCAGGAAGGGGATCTTCTTTAGTGATATGCCTGCCACCACTCGGTCCTGGAATAGCCAGTGCTTCTCTGACTCGGTTTCATTCTACTAGATGTCGTAACTGCGTGGCTTTGTAATGGAGTTGGATGTCAGGGATCCCCAGTCCACCTTCATTAGGTGGGAGGGTGCTAATGAGTTTCTTCATTCGTGTTTTAAGACCCTGCCATATAAAGAGGAAGAGCTCCGACTGTACTCGGTTTAACCATTCTACTGGGGGTCGTAGAGGACATGTATGAAATAGGCATAAGATCTTTGGTAGAATGGTCATTTTAATGGCCGCTATCTTCCCTAACCATGAAATAGGGTAATGCTTCCACCACTGCAGGTCCGAGTGGTTTGAGTGTGCAATTTGGCGTAGTTGACTGCCGCCGTGGTTTGTAAAGTAGGCGCCAATTGAATTCCCAAATATGGAACTTTGTCCCCAGTCCAATGTATTGGGTGCTGGTTCTGGAGGCATGCCTGCATGTGTGGTGACAGTGAGAAGTTGAGAGTGACTGATTTCTCAATATTGACCTTGAACCCTGAGGCCTTCGTGAAGGAGTCAAGCTCTGTCAGGAAAGCACCCAGTGCCACAGCTGGGTCCGATAAGGTGACAAGCACATCATCTGTGTATGAGCTTATGGTGTGCACATCCCCCCAAATCGAATTCCGATGATGCGTGGGTTCTCCCTGACTCTCTGGGTCATAGGCTACATGTACAGTGCAAAGAGCAGGGCTGACAGGGGGTACCCCTGCCTTGTACCTCTGCCTTTGGGGAATGGTTTCGAGGTATAACCGTTAACTCTAACCGACACCGTCAGGTAGTGCTAGCAATTTAAGATTTGTGTCCTAATTTTCTCACCCAGCCTGACGTGGGTCATCACCTGCTCCAAGTATTGACAGTGGACCCTATCGAAGGCCTTTTCTACGTCAATGGTGAGATGCATAAAGTCTCCCGGGATCCGTGATGCCTTCTCAATAAGATGTAAAACCCTCTTAGTATTACCGTTGACCTGCCTGTGGGGGATAAATCCTGCTTGGTTGTGATCGATTAGTCCTGGCATGTAAATAGCTAATCTATGCTCCAAGATCCCGGTGTATAATTTTAGGTCTATATTTAGGAGAGAAATGGGGCGGTATGCACCGCAGCTAGTTTTATCTTTCCCAGGCTTGGGAATAACCACTATTGCGGCCTCAAGCATGGATTTGGGGATCGCCCCTGGGGACGCAAAGGTATTAAAGAGCCTGGTTAATAGTGGTGCCAGTGTGGGACAGAATTGTTTATAAAAGGCCGCAGTGTAGCCGTCCGATCCAGGGGATTTGGCTAATTTAAGTCTTAATATGGCCGCTATGACTTCTTCTACTCGTATGCATCCCTCCAATTGCTCTGATTGTTTCGCAGTTAGTGGGGGGAGGTGTGCCTCTGTTAAGTAAGCGTCCCTATCTGCATCCTACAACTTCTGCCCTGCGTATAGTTGGGTGTAAAAGTCCCGGAAGGTCTCAGCTATTGCTGCGGCCTCTGTGACTAGTCTCCCGGTCGGATCTCGTATCGCTTGACCCCTGCAACTGTTGGGTCTCACGTAGTTTGTGAGCTAACAGATGCCCACATCTATCCCCCAATGTTGAATGAGTAGTGTAGGCGCAGCACTGCATATTCTGCTCTGTCTTTTCTAGAGCCAGTAATTGTGCCTGGGCTGTAGTCAATTGGCGCCAGATTCTAGGTGCCCCTGTCCGCTGGTGCATTTGTTCTAATTCCATTGCTTTCTGCGTGAGGTCGTCTCTCCTATGCTCAGCCTTATCTGCTGTCAAGATGGCTATTAGCTCACCCCTAAACTTGGCTTTGAGTGCTTCCAATCATGTTGACATGAGTGTATCAGGATTGTAATTGTGTGATAGATAGTCATCAATAATGTGCTGTACTTGCTTGACCACGGCTGAGCATTGCAAAAGCGTGTCTCAAAGATGCCACTTGGGACGTTGAGTGGGTGGAGGGGTTAATGTGGCCACTATGGGAGCGTGGTCCAACAGCGATGCCACTAAGATTTCGACATCTGATGTGAGATCACAGAGAACCTCAGACCTATCAGTCGAGTCTAGTGTAGGTTTTATGAGTGTTGGAGTAATAGGTGTATTCTCTAAGGTGAGGGCGGTGACACCTCCAAAAGTCCACCAGGCCTAGTTTCTTCAGTCTGGTCAACCCTGCTGCGGAAATCGCGCCTATCTACCCAAAGCGTTCTGTCGACCTGTCTAGGGAGTTATTAAATACTAAGTTAATATCACCTATCAGGAGTATCTTGCGCTCATCTGTTGCAGTGGCCTCCGTCAGAGTCTCATGGAGAAATCATTCCTGGTCCTCATTTGGTGCGTACAGAGACCCAATAACCAGCATGTGCCCCTGATCATAAACTGGTAAGTCAGTAACATTCCCCTGATTTCTGCCAGCTTCTGCACTACTTTCCCCTGGAAGGTTCTGGAGACTAAGATCGCCACCCTCACTGTCTTAGAAGGACCGGCCGAAATAAATTGTGTGGGGAACATACGGGATTTAAGACGATGACAGTCTCGTGAGAGCAAGTGTGTCTCTTGTTAGCTCTGGTACTCTCCAGGTAGGAGAGTATCACCCTGTACTTGATGGGGTTGTTAAGACCTCCACGGGTCTATCAACAGAAAGTCTACCTTAAAGAGACATATACCAACAAGTAAAGTGTGTAGCTAAATCAGAAGGTCACCTTATAGATAAAGGATACCCATCAGTCACCACTCGATACCGCCCAGTCATCATCTGGGCTTCTTTGCGACCTTACCATCGTGATTCATAAAAGATATTTACTAGGACTAGATGGACACGTCATGCATCTAATTTTGAAGCACAGGATCGCTTAGAAGGTGTTAAGTAATGGTGTCAATATGATGGGTAAAGGATGAAAAAATTTGCAGTACGTTGAAATATGTGAAATAATTGGTGAGATTAGAACTAGGTAAGTGAAAGAAACATGAGTTTATTATTATCGCTCAATTGCCCAAGATTAAAAACAGTGCAAAAGAATGGCAGCTCTAACAAATATCTGCCACTATGGTTACGTGGTCAACATGTTTCAGCAGTAAATTAGGACACTCTTATCCCCTGCCTTCGTCAGGACTTATATCAATAATCGCTACTGCAATAGAACAGTTCAATGTGAAATACATTTGAAATAAAATAAAATCAATGAACCATTTCACCTGGATTCCTAGGTGTCTGGTCACTCCTCCTATATGTGGGTTTTTCAACCACTGTGGGATACACAATTCATGCTGGTTCCATGTCACAAAAAGGAAAGACAAAGAGAAAGAATTAGTGTCTCTATATGTAGACTTCCTAATCTGGCATAATTACCATCTGCAGGGGTTATATCAACGTCAACATCAGGCAGAATGTGTATGTATATATGTGTAATATGTAACTGCTCCCGCTCACCTAATTAGCTGGAGGGTACGGCCTCACCTCACCTGGCTGCGGCTCAGGGAGAAGAAGCACCGCTCTATAAAAATCAAAGAAGGCGAAGACATAACCAATGTCACTTGACCTGCTTATTAAAATAAGTCTGTGCATTTAAAAAATGTACACCATCCTAGACAGTAATCATATAGCTCGTAGGTGAGTCTTAGTGATCCTTATGTTGTCATATACAATCAAATGTTCATAATTAAAAGTGTATAGTCCATATGATAGCAGAGAGATTACTGCTCTAATGGGCGGCTAAAAATACCATCGGAAATCGTGGCTTCTTATAATTGAGTATAGCCTCACCGCACGTGGCGGGCTATAACTCTGTAATGCCAGGTTCTCAGTTTATGCGTTCTCAATAAACCGAATGACTCTGACACCCGACAAAATCCCTCTTCCAAAAACCGCACTCAACAAGGCGTTAGTACCTCGCATGTTTGATAATATACCACACCTTGCCCCCTCCTGCCTTCTCCCTCTCCACTCCCCCCTCAGCCTGTCTGTCTGCTCTCCCAAAAACAATGCCTCTTGGAGTCAATTCACACCCCTCGATGACATTACCATCCTAACACGCTCTCGACCATTAAACCCTCAAACCACTTCAATGACCTCCTCCCCCCCAACTTCTATAAAGAAATGATAGGCTCCTTAGCCCCACTCAGAGTGAAGATCATAAACGCCTCTCTCGGTCAAGGCGAGGTCCCGGACTGCCTGAAGGAGGGCCTAGTGCTCGCCATCCTTAAAAAACCCTTGGCTGACCCTGAAGACCTGAATATTTTTAGACCAATCACAAATATTCTTACCCTGGCTAAACTTCTGGATAAATATGTTCATGAATAACTGTGCAGACACATTGAACAATTCCAGCTTCTTGCCCAATTCCAATCGGGTTTCCGCACTGGCTACAGTACCGAAACGGCCATCACTCACATAGTGGATGACGCTCTCACTTTACTGGACCAGAATGAACCCTGCCTACTAATTCTTCTCGATCTCTCATCTGCATTTGACACTGTCAAGCATGAAAATCTTCTCCAACTCCTTGAATGCAGAATGGGTCTTTCAGGTACGGTCCTTAAATGGTTTGCCTCTTTCCTCAGCAATAGAACTCACAGAGTCAAATCCAATCAGTCTCTATCCAACCCCAGTCCCTGCATGCTGGGTGTTCCGCAAGGGTCTTCGCTCTCCCCACGCTTTTTAACCTTTTCCTGGAACAAGCCTCCAACATCCAATATCACATGTACGCCGATGACACCCAACTATACATGAACATTTCCTCCCCTGAAGACATCAATGCTCTCAACGATACCCTGCTCAAAACCCTAAACTGGCTTACCTCCAATCACCTCAAACTAAACGCCCTCAAGACGGAATTCCTCCTCATTGCACCGACTAGCCAAACCCCCACTGTTGTCAATATCTCTCTAACCTCACTGCGCTCAACTGCACTCCTCACCTCATTGACTCCACGAAATCACTGGGAATTCTTCTTGATAAAAACCTGAACATGCAAGATCACATCAGAGCTTCCACCAAAGGTGCGAACTTCCAGCTGTCCATCCTAAGACAACTCAAACCCTACCTGCCCCACGAGGACTTCAAATCGGCAGTGCAAGCACTAGTCATCTCCAGACTTGAATATGGAAGTGCGACTTAATGCGGATTACCGAAACTCAGCCTAGCCCCCATCGAAGCTTCGCTAAATGCGGTTACGAGACTCATCACGGGCTCCAAGAAAAACAACCACATCTCACCGGACCTGAACTCTCTCAACTGGCTTCCTTTTGAGGCAAGGATCCAATTAAAGATTGCCTGTATGACCCATAGAGCTCTTCACTTCAATACCCCACTCTACCTGGCAAATAAGCTGGAACTTTCTGGGGGCTTCCGGCCCACAAGGAGCACCAGCACCTTGCCACTCAAACCAAAGAAATTCAATAAGCTTAAAACCTATAATCGTACATTCTCGGGCACTGCCCTGAGAATCTGGAATGCCCTGCCAGTGGAGACAAGGCTTATTCAATCCACTTTTACCTTCAAAAGGGAAGTTAAAGCACTACTAATGAACAGTTCACTGATCTAGCAACTTTGCTCCACTTTACGCAAGACTTTTAATATACCTACTATTACAGGTCACCTGTTGCGACTCATAGTTGCCTATCATAATGTCCCTTTTGTTCTTAATGCTTCTTGTCCTTATCGTCTGCCACATAGCTTTCTCCCTATTTATCTTTGTTATGTATTTATGTGTGCTTATTTCTTCTATGACTTATGTGAAGCGCTCTGATACCCACTTGGGTCATGTTTGCGCTATACAAAACTTATAAATAAATAAATAAATAACTCCGTGCATAAATAAAGACACTACGGTTCAGATCAAAGGCAACCTTGCCAGTACTTTCAACGGCTCTATGCTTCTAAGGTAAAGGACTGACCGGCAAAGCTCGTCCACAGAGCCCGTGTGAAATCAGCCCACATACATCATTACGTTAACTAGCGCTCTGACAACAAAATCATATAGAGCCAGCTCACCTCTCCATGGGTACTCCAAGCGGTCTACCGAGCCGTCTCGGGGAGGTGACTGGTGGCGTTCAACCGCCATCTTTATCTCAGTTCCCTTGCTATTGGAACATGTGATGCAGCAAGGCGATCACCTGATCGTAGCCAGCGTACCTGGCAGTCTGGGAAATGGAGTTTCCTTTCCACATCACGTCCCAAAGTAAAGCTTATGATGGCTATCATTCCTTCTAAACACCAGAATATCAGTCGACAATTACGACAATCTAGTTCTCAATAATTAAGCTCTAAACTATCGTATAGAGCTGACAGTCATGGTTATAAAACACAGGAAACTTGTCGAGGTCTCTCATGTCGAGAAACTCTATTGACAATATTGTAATCAGTTATTCAAGGGCATGCTGCTTGTTAGTAAAGTCTACTGTCCATCAGCTATCATTATTTGTGTTGATCTGTTGTTGAAACACCTGATATACCAGGATGATCAGGTATACATAGCCCACATTGCCGAGAGTTTAAGAGATAAAGTGCCCTAACCGAGTTGCACAGCAATAGGTACATGGGATCTTATCATAGCTGTCTGCAGATAATAGAGTTAAGACAGTATCATTTGTCAAGAACAGCAATTTAAACTAGGGGTGGGCGCACTGTGCGTAGTGGGGCTACGTGAAGCTTCGTGAAGTGGGGAGGTCCCTACGCACATCCACACACTTCGCGTAGCCCCACTACGCGCCGCCCGCCTCCCTCCCGCCCTCTTCTACATGCCTCATTTAAATTAAAATACAGTAAAAGTAAATTAAAAGCACTTACCTTATATGCGGCGTCCCTGGGCTCCCTCTTCTGCTGACGCGCCGAGTTCTTCCAGCCAAATGTGCATGCGTGGGTGCCCGCGCATGCGCATTTCTTGCGAGAAATGCGCATGCGCATTTGGCTGGAAGAACTCGGCGTGTCAGCAGAAGAGGGAGCCCCGGGATGCCGCATATAAGGTAAGTGCTTTTAATTTACTTTACCTGTATTTTAAATTAAATGAGGCATGTAGAAGAGGGCGGGAGGGAGGCGGGTGGTGGGCAAATTTGCTCCGTCCACGGAGTGTGTGTAGTGTTGCCTACTATGCCTACTTTGCAAAGTGCGAAGTAGGCAACACTAAGTACATTCCGTGGACGGAGCGTAGCACTGCACCCAGGGTTAATTTAAACCCTTTGTTGTAAAAAACTAACCTTACCATTACCAAATACGAAAGCGAGATAACCCTCGTCGTAAGCCCACCTATGTTAAAAAAACTTTATTGGCAATGTTGGAAATCGACTGTACATGAGCCTACTGCGTCTCAATATGGACTGCTATATGTCCAAAGGTGCGGAGTATAATGATACTACAGCTAAAAAATAACTGTTTCTCGTGTATAAGTGAAATGGAGAAACATTTAAAAATGTTTAACATAAGAGATATAAGCATTCTGCATTATTAATCAGTATAGCTTGGATCCACGTATGACAATCTACTTGGCACTGCCCCTACAAGGTATCCAGCAAAAAGGGGCGATTTCAGAATAGTGCGTTAGCTATTAAAGTACAGCATTATAGTGACATCCAAGGGATCTCATCGTTCAGACCCTCTTTATCAGTCCCCAACCTCAACACCAATTTCTATTCCTTGACTAACAGGTATTTATAAATATCTGTCACATGGTCTGGGATGAAGGGTTGTTCTAAAACCATCCATTCAAAATCGGTTGGACCATGTTTTGCTTCCAAAAAGTGGCTTGTCAGTTTTTTCGCTTGTTTTTTACAGCATACTGTGCTTTTATGTTCAGAGATTCGTAACTTGACTTTGCGTGTTGTCATGCCTACGTATCTTAATTGGCATGGGCAAGTGATCATATATCTTAATTTATCACTGTTACAGTTGGTGAACTTCTTCTGTTGCCAGGGACGGCTAGTCCCTATGTCTATAGTGACTAATTTATGTGTCTGGGGAAGGGTGCACACGTCCCATATGGATGGTGTCCTTGTACAGCAGGTAAGTCCCACATTGTGCCGACGGCATGTTGTACTCTACTTTTAGGTCTTGTATGTACCAAATAATCTTTCAGATTTGGACCTCGTTTAAAAGCGAAGAGAGGCGGCTGTATGGATTCTTTTCCTGTGTTTAAAATCAACTAATGCTTTCTGATGACTTTCTGAATGTCATTCGACATCGCACTGTAAGTATTGACAAAGGTCAATCTTTGTGTGGTCTCTTTTGGTATTGCAGTTTCGAGCAATGTTTCTCGGGTTATTGTTAGCTGCACGTTTCAGTGATTGGCAAACCAACTTCTTTGGGTACTTAATCTCACCAATTATTTCACATATTTCAACACACTGCACATTTTTTCATCCTTTACCCATCATTTTGACACCATTACTTAACACCTCCTAAGTGATCCCATGCTTCATAATTAGATGCAGGAAGTGTCCATCTAGTCCTAGTAAATATCTTTTATGAATCACGATGGTAAGGTCGCAAAGGAAGCCCAGATGATGACTAGGGCGGTGTCGAGAGGTGACTGATGGGCGTCCTTTATCTATAAGGTGACCTTCTGATTTATCTACACATTTTTCTTGTTGGTATATGCCTCTTTAAGGTAGACTTTCTGTTGATAGACACGTGGACACTCTGTGTATACTAAGTTCATAATTGGGGGTTGTGTCCATGCCAGGTCTCTAAATATGCCCTAGGACCCTCCCCTATCGGTTTGTGTTTTTTGTTGTTAAGACCTCTCACATTTAGTGTGAGGTTCTTGAGATTAGTGAGGGGCATCTAAAGGTCTAAGACCGGATAGTATGTGCAGGAACCCAGGACTGGGTTTGTGTGTTCGGACAAGCATGTGCGTGGGGAGTCGTTTCTGCACTGAGTTACAAAGCCCTTGTGTGCCGGGGAGCAGTTAACGGGGGACCCCAATAATAAAAAAAAACTAGAAACTAATGCAACAAACGTATGAATAGAGAATGAGAGTTCAGGATACAATCCTTCATCCAAGGACGACCGGTAAAGAGTCTTTACGGGGTCCATAGTGTGGCCTAGTTCCCCCCCTCCCGCCCGCCGCAATGCAATGAAGGAAAAACTAGACGTCATGGTGTGCTCATGAAGTTTGTGCTGTTGCCAGTGCCTCTGGGAGGGCTTCTAGGACTGCCTGCTGTCCCTTTGTGATCTCTGCCGGGTCAGGTCATTTCAGTCTGCATCTGCGACGCTGCTGCCTCCATCTCAATGGGGGTGGGGACCCGGCACCGGGGGTAGGACTGCAGCTCTCTTCGTCTTCTTTGGGAACGACAACGCCAAGTAGCTGACTGTCCTCGGAGAGGGAGCGCATTTGGTGAAGCTAGCCATCTATGCGGAAGATGAGCTGAAATGGATGGCCCCAGGAGTATGAGATATCAGGCTGATATAGATGCATAGTGATGGGTCAAAAGGTTTTACGTTTCTGTAGAGTGAGCGCGGCAAGATCCTGGTACAGGATTCGGCTTTGATCCCTGAATGTGACCGGGTGCATGGATCTGGCCTTATGGAGAATCTCCTCTATCGTGCAAAAGTCCTGTACACATGGAATGTTGCGGGCATTGTCATTAAGCAGGCTTTACTGGAGTGGGTATTAACATGGCAGGGCAGAGACATTATATGCTTCCTGGAGACCTGGGCAACAGACCCAATATACATCAATGGTTATCGATCTTATTACACCAATGCAATTCCTTCTTCATCAGGTAGAGCTTAAGGGGGTTTGGTCACTTTAATTTCCAATACTTTGAATATTAAGATTATAAACTTTGAACACTCTTCCCCCAATTTTTATCTTTTAGCCTGTAAAGGAGAAAGTGCGCAGGTATGGATATGGATAAACTATTATAATAAGTTTGGCAGGAGCATGGCAACAGCTGTAGAATCATTGGCTAGGGATTTGTCAAATATATAAGGGAACTGCCTGCTAAGGATTTATCACCCTTATTTTGTCATAGTCTAAAGACAGGGAACATCCCCGAATCATGGAGAGGCAGCATTCTTCACCCAATATATAAATCCGGGACCCGCTCAGACCCTAACAACTATAGGCTAATAGCCTTAATAGATGTGGAGGCCAAGATTTATGCTTCCAACTTGTTGGTAGAACTGGAATCCTGGGTGAGCAGCACAGGGATAATTCCCCGGACACAAACAGGCTTTCAGCCAGGACTGGGTACCCTGACTAACTTATCCGCGTTAACCCTCCTTGCAAACAAAGCAATCTACAACTCCACCCCGCTGTATACTTGTTTCCTGGACTTAAAAGCGGCCTTTGACAAAGTGCCCAGATCCAATCTTTGGGCCAAAATGAAAGCTTGGGGCGTGCCGCCAAAGTTATTGGGAGCAATTATCGAGCTTTATTCAGACACCTGGGTCCAGGTGAAAAAAGGAGACGGTCGTCGCCTGACAAGCAAATTCCATACAACCGACGGCTTAAAACAAGGCTGCGTACTAGCCCCTAGCCTCTTTAACATCTACACAGCGGACCTAGAAAGTGACCTATGTACCATTCAGGGTGATCCACCAAAATTGTCCCACTCACCTATAATAAGTCTACAATACGCAGACGACATTGTGCTCCTCTCAAAAACCCCCATCGGTCTACAACGCTTGATCTTCAAACTGTCGCAGTACCTCTCGAACGCACAACTGACTATAAATAAAAAAAATTAAAAATCCTATGTTTCTGCGGCTCTCGAAAGAAAAAACAAAAATTTGTCTGGAAGATAAACTCAACCTCACTAACCCAGGTAGATCAATATAAATACCTGGGAATCTTACTGGACCACCAATTAAAGTTTAAACAGCACTTGGAACAGGGGAAATCCAAAGCCAAACAGCTTCAATTTGCTCTTAAAACCGTTCAAAAGCAACTAAGCGGACATTCCACCGGCCACATTCTTAAGATTGCAGCCGACAAATTTCTGCCATCACTAACATACGGATCTGAATTACTGGCATCCCGGGACTCCGCAGTGCTAAATCTCGCCCAATCCAGGCTGTTCAAACATCTCTTTTCAATCCCACGCCATATCTCTCAAGCTCAAATTTGTTTGGAGTTTGGTCTCACTAATCAGCTCCCGGCAAGACAAGGAGCACTCGCCAAATATTATTGGCGTATGAGGGACGCAGCTGACGAATCCCTGGCTCACCTTTGCTGGTCAGAAGTTGAAAAACAGGCCGGGCTACCAGACTCAACATACAAGATCTTGAGGCAAGCACTTGTAGCATTAAAACTGGAAGAATCCTGGCTTCTGCCTATGACTTATTCTGCTTTCAAGCTGACAACCAAGATAGCAGTCAAACAAGCATCATTACTTATGGATAAAGCAGCAGTGGCTGGCAAAAGCCATGCCTGGGTCGTCTTGCCGTCATATCCCTATTTAAAACCTCAGGAATATTTGAAAGACTGCTTCAGGGATTACTATAAAAGGAAACTGAGCCTTCTAAGGCTGGGCTGCTTCTCGTCTAAAGATCTCACTCCCAAATGGCTACGGTTGTGGGCAACTCCCGACTGTCGCCTCTGCGGCAACGGTGCAGAGTCTTTACTGCACCTTATATGCATATGCCCGGCACTTCAGAATCTCAGAAAAACACTCCTTCTACGACTCTTAAGAGAAGCCCAGGTGAGAACTTGTAGGGCGGCGGTGACAAGATGCCTAAGTGGATCTTGGATAGAACTCTCATGTAAAACAATAACATTTTTTAATCTTGCCGCCATAGAGCTGGAAAACAGGGCAGCAACCAAAGAGGTCTCTGGACAATAGGCCAGGCTCTGGCCGGCCACGGACTCTTCCTCTTCTCTCCCCTCCTCCCTAAATGATCATCTTTTTTGTATTAAGAGTTAAAAACAACGTGCACCCTGTTTGAATTTCCGTTATTCTCCGATACCTTTTACTTTTTTCCCTTTTATCATGAGTTAAAAATAGCGTGCACCCAGATCGAACTCACACTATTCCTCTTATCCTGTTTCCTTTTAGACCTTTCCCTGCTACTTTTGCACATTTTACGATATCAGTTTTTAACTTGACTTAAAGTTGATTTTGCGTTGTTTTTATGATGTAATTGCAGCTTGCATGGTGGTAAGTCCACCCTTTTATGATTTTTTAAAAATCAAATAAAGTATATTTTTCTTCTTTCTTCTGCTAAGGATTTTAATATTTTGTGGGTAGGGGATTTCAACACCCAACTATGCTCCCACTTATCGGAACAGGTTTGTAGGGTAGAAGACGGGCAGGGGGACCCATTGGCACATTTTATGCACAACGAACATGGGAATACCCTATTTAGGCTGTTGACTTCTTGGAATCTAGAAGTCTGTAACAAGATAGACCCACTGGTAGGAGCACCCGAAAAAAACTTTTTCCGTGGTAAATATGAGTTGACAATTGACTTTATAGTTCCCTCCCCTCATTCTCATGGAAACGTCCTTCACACTGATACCATACCTTCCAATTTTAATGACCATGCAATCTCCGGCAGACAGAAAAGGTACCAAAACCAGTTTTAGCTAGACAGAATGGGTATCAGCTCAAATGGGACAATATGGATAAGAAGAGAACTATCCAACAAGTCGTAATTAATAAGGTGGATCTGGTCATGAATTGTTCAGATCTTAATCCGGTATCAGACACCCTAATCCCAAACTTTGTAGAACTACTGGAGTAAATGTAGCTGTCCCTGAATCGGCCTAATTCCACACAGGTGAGGTAGAATATTTGCTGGTTTGTCGAGGCTTGCACCCAGGCTTCACAAGATCTCTGTCAGGCTCTCAAAGCATCTCCCAGAGATCAGCTTCTGGTTAAGGATTTACGTAAGAAATATAAGACAACTAGGAAGAATAGGGAAGCAGAGATGATTCTGGAGGCCTGGAAAGATCTGGCCAATGCAGCTTCATCCAATAATAGGAGGGAATTTTGAAAAGTCGTAAATGCTCCTTAGTTTAAGAATAATACGGAGAAAACATTGAACAACCACGTTGATGAAGACACCTCCCAGCAGCCTCAGGTGAGTTGTGTTTGCTGGGGGACCGAGCCCCACCCCAGCACGGTGCAGCAGTTCAGTCGGGGGGGGCAGAAAATGAAGTTGGGGTACCCCTAGACAGTGCCCCAATGGGGGCATTGACGAGTGCCCTGCCTTGCCTGGGTGACTCACAGCTGAATAAACCTGGTTTGCATTGAGAGTGGTAGGAGGAGTTTTGCTTGCACCCAAATAGAATGTGTCTCTATTTCATAATACTGTCTCCACCCCCTATGTTCATGCGGCACCAGCGAGGACAGCATTGGTTTGGATTGGGTTCAGAGACCCTTGCCACAAAGAGAACAATGACAATTTGGGGTAAAAGTACTATACCTAAAACCCCAGGACATTAATTAACAAGAAGACCCTGCCAAGAAGAAGAGCGGAAGGACTGTGTGAGGAGTGCTGCATTTTCTGGGTGAGGGGTGGTCTGGCCTACAGTTGCTTCTTCTGTCTGTGGTGGAAGAAAATTAACTTCCTCTTTTTGGCCTGCTGTTGTATCCTGCTTGTGAAGCAAAATCTCCAAGGGCTTGTGTGAGATGGCCTCCTGTTGGAAGTCTCGTGGATACAAAAGACTTCAGGAAAGATCCTACTGGATTTAATGAAAACCTGTCTGAGAGGAGTGCTGAAGAGCTGTGTGAGGAGCACTGCCCCTGCTGTGTGAAGGGTGGGTTGGCCTACAGTTGCTGCACCTCCAAGAGAAGGTCTGGACTGTTCTTCCTTTCTTTCATTTTGAAAGTAAAGCGCATGAGGAGCACTTTTGGTTTCCATTCCAGCACGTGAAGAGCGGAGCTCAGACATCCCTGGGATAGCGCATGCAGCGCTGCAATTGCCTCATATGTTCAAGGGAAGGGAGGGGAGAGCTGAGGTGCATTAAGTGCTCTCCCTCTCCCTGGTGGCCGATTTGTGGTCCCACAATGATTTGCAGCCAGGGATCTGCTTACTTGGCCCTGAGCTGTGCAAGCCCACAGGGAAATTGCATTGCCAGCACCGCAGTGCTGGGTGGCTCTTTTCGAGGCAGCAAACCCCTGAGAGTGAGGGGTGGAGAGGAATCTGTCAGCAAGGACATGGCTGGCCCAGTGGTACTGATACGTCGCCCAGAAGCTCCTGGTGTTGCCCAGCAACCGCCCAGGAAACCAAAGTAAGGACGACGTTGTCGACAGCCGGCCCATGATGATAAGAGTTAGACCGCACTGCCCAGAAGAATCCCTGGTACGAGGCTGTGCAGGTCGCTCCCCGTGTGGCCAGAAAGGAATCCCCCCCTCATCGCACCAGCCACACCGAGGGCCTCAGATGTCCGAGTCTGGGGCGGAATCACCCTACTGGTAGCAGCTGTGCCACGTACTCGCGGGCAGCCAACCCTTTTGCAAGGGGAGGTATCTCTGCCAATGTGAGCAGTGGGGGCCGCCCCTCTTTGTTGCACACATACCTTTGGGGGCATTCTTTTTTTGTATTCCCTACATCTAAGTTTGGTGGTTGCACCGCGTTCCTGTGGGCTGCCGCCTTGGCTGCTTCCCCGGCGGAGGGGACTTAGAGAAGTCTCCCCACCTTCAGGGGCATTCTCGCCTGGTGATTGCAGGTGCTTCCTCAACTGACGATTCCCAGGTTGCAGGTTGAGGTGTCCGGTGACTGCAGAGAGTTATCAAAGTAAAGGTAGAATGAGCAGTAGCTCCTGTGCCCTGCAAATGGACCAGAAGTACTGTATATCCCATAAAACCAGTGCAGGAGTGCTGTGGCTTCTTGGTAAGGGGGGCACACTGGTAATCCAGGTGATATTCGGAGAGGTAATGTACGGCAGATGTATGTACAGTGATATGTAGTGGCTTATGTGAGCCTAACTAGTGAATGCTTGTTTCACACCCAGATGTTTTATGACAGGAACAATCTATCTATGGTTGCTTTATCGCCCCCACTGGGATATTATGCATAAATGCTTTCAGGATGATTTTGATGACATGTGCCACTTATGAGTATTTACTTCAGTGCACTACTTGTGATATTATGACAATTGTCTAGTTGGCAAAGTGATTATATGATCTGTATGACATCATGACAAGTGCCTAGTGGCACAGTGATTGTGGAGACTCTTTTTGTGGTGTGCCTAGGGTGTCACTGGTGTATATGTTTTGCACAAACACTTTTGCCTCTGGTATGAGCCTGACTGCTCTAACAAGCTACCAAGGGGGTGAGCAGGGGTTATCTTATGTATGTAACTCCCTTACCCTGACTGGAGTAGTGGGTACTACCTGGCTTTGGTGCATAACATAGCCATCCAGACACCCCATTTCTATAATTGGTTATCAGCAGTGAGGATAGGACTTGCATTTGCGCAGTACCACAGTGACACATGGTTGTACTACAAACTTTGAACTTAGATCAGTAGGTGACCACATAGTTTTTTCTTGTTCTTCTTTTTTTATGCCACCCCTTGAAAGTCAGTCATGTCTCCCTTGGGTGAGACAGCCGTTGTTGTGGCAGAAAGTGTGTTTAAAATTAACAAGTTGTATTATTACATTTATTACATGTATTTATTACCCATTACATTTCATTTAATGTATTATTACACTGTGAGTGTCCTAAGGTAGTTCTGTCAGAATCTTGGTTGTCATGTGAGAAGTTCTGCCAGGAGGGGGGAACTGAGGGAGGCCTTGTTGGCCCCGTAGACAGCCAAAAACCGGAGGGTTGAGGATGATGACAAGGAACTGGGAGAGGAAAACCAGTTAGGGGGTTTTGCTGCTCAGGATCTGCCTGTGAGGGTAAGGACACCCAGGCCTAGCATGAATGTATCCTCCAGAAGTGTGTTCTCAAAGGAGCGGGTGGATAGGCAGAGGGCCATTGATCATATGTTTGAGCTCAAGAAGCTCACAATTTGGGCTAGAGATCGTGTGTTAGAAAAACAGAAACTTGCCCAGGAAGAAAAGAAAATGATTCTGGCTCATGAGCCGAGAATGAGGTACCTTGATGAGGAGCTCGAGAGGCTTGAGGCCATGAGTGCCTTAGCCAAACAAAAGGGAATGTGTGTTTCTCAGGAACTTAGTTTGGCAGGGCTGGAGGTAGAAGCCATGAGTGTGGAGTCCAGTTCAGTTGGTGGCAGCAAAAATGTAATGTTTGGTGCTGCAAGAAAAGTACACAAACCCATAGATTTGGCATCTGACTTGAATAAGGGGGTTGGCATACACCAGGGAGTTCAAGGTTATGAGGTAGTTCCAGTGGTGCGCATCATCCCTGAGGTTGATTGGATACTGGCACAGGGGTTCATAGTTCTAATAGTAGGAGGGGCGCTCTACGGACTCTAGATGATAGGTGCAGGGAAAGGGATTTGCCCATGGTAGTAGTCCTGGTAAGTGTGTGTGGAGACCGCCCAGAAGAGCGTGGTTTGGATGACAGAAACAGGAAGACACTGTCTTGCCAGTCTCAGGAGGGTGATGTGAAGTACATTCGGGAGGTACAGAATGGTGAGGTGAAGGGTAGCATGGTTAACACATGTGAGGGACTGTGTGACTCAATTGTTGGTGAGCATATTTAAGTCCCTGTTTTCCAGAGCTCTGCCAACACATGGTGGAGTGTGAGCTTTATAATCCCAGGGAGCTTGCACTGGAGTCAGATGTTTTGGTGGATTCCAGAGGGTCTGATGAGGCTTTTGGGAGTGATCCTGAAGGAGGTGTCTCAGGTTTTCCCCAACCAGTTGAGGTAGGGGAGGTTTAAGTAACCCAGATAGGTAGTAGTGGGATGGGTGAGTAGTCTCATGTCCTGTCTCTGAGTAGAGGGAGTGGGGGCGGGCAGAGTCCCTTAGTGTCCAAAACCCAGTCCCAGAGCATGGTTAGTTCCATGAGTGAACACCAGGAGGGTGGCCTAGCCTGTACCGGGAGGCAATTCCCTGAGCGGGATCCCAAAGTGGGGCAGACAGCTGTAACAAGCGTTCCACCAGTTCTGGTGTCTGGCAGCACCACTTCAGTTGGGAGGGTGCATGAGCCCAGGAAAAGGGGTGAGATGGGGAGACAGTCCCCGTTGAAAGGACCAGTGGGTCAGGGCTTGCCATCTCTGAGGTCTGAGCACCTCAGGACTGACTCTGGTGAGGTCACTTCTGGCCTGTGGTCTTCACGCACGGTCAGGTGGACAGGAGGCTGGAGACCTGCGCCAGGCAGACTCTCACACAACTCATGAGGAGTGTGTTTCCCTTGGGGGGAGGGTTACTCCCCTGGAAGTCCTGGCTTGCAAGGTACAGGTCTAGCCTAAGGGTACAGACCCAGGGTGTCCCCCCTGACCTGGAGAAAGGGGTGACTGCTAGCAGTGCCCAAACCGGTTTGTTTTCTGGGGGTACCATTCTAGGTGGACGGGTGCCTAGCTCCAGGGAGGAGGACAGGGTGTTGGAGAGGCCAACCCAGTCTCCTGCCCAGCCTCAGGGTAAAGACCCTGGGCTGGTGGGTCAGTATCAGGATTTCATTCCTGACCTGGCAGGAGGTAGCGTGGACAAAAATGTGCCTGGCACCTAGGGCTACCGCCCCCCACTCTCGCGCACCACGGAGGTTAGAGAGCCTTGAGAAGCATGAGGCCTGGCTATCGTCACTGACAGCTGTCAGTGGCCATTCTGACTTGCTGTCCCAGGGGACAGAGTTGTCCCTGGCAGAGGGACAGGAGTCACATCCTGAGGGTGTAATGGGCCACACCATTGTGTTGGCCATGTGGATACTGTCTGCCTGCTGGGACACATCTGTGAGCAGGGTAAGTTTAGGCACTAAACAGATGGGGTCCACAGGCAAGGATAATGGTTCCCTATGGGTTAGCTTACAGGGCCCTGACAGTATGGATATAGGAATCCATCTGGGTCCAGGAAGGCATGGAACTGGAATGCCCACCTGCTGTTGCGGGCCAGGATCCATGTTCTATCACCCCAATCAAGGAAGTCCACCAATGTATTTATTGGTCTCCCCTGGCTTTAGACTGGTGGAGGTTTGTGTTAGACCTGGTCCTTTTGACAGGCTTTTCCCCAACCTTGTTGCCTTTTGCCTTCTATTTTTTCTGACCCTGTTTTTATCAACTATAGGATTCTGGTAACTGTATCCATGCTGATCAGTGCTAAAGTGCATATGCTCTCTGTATAAATTGAGATATGATTGGTTATCCATGATTGGCATCTTAGGTTTACTGGTAAGTCCCTAGTAAAGTGCACGGTGTGTGCCAGGGCCTGTAAATCAAATGCTACTAGAGGGCTTGCAGCACTGGTTGTGCCACTCAGATGAGTAGCCCTGAAATGTATCTCAGTCCTACCACTATAGTGTCTGCACACGCAGTTGTAAACTGCCATATAGCTCTGACAAGTGCACCCACTTGCCATGCCCCAACCTTCCCTTTTCTTACATGTAAAGCACCTCTAAGGTAGGCCCAAGGTACCCCATGGTCTGGGTGCAGTGTATGTGAAAGGTGGGACATGTACTGGTGTGTGTGACATGTCCTGATAGTGAAATACTGTGTATTTCGTTTTTCACTATTGAAAGGCTATCTGTCCCATAGGCTAACATGGCAATTGCTTTGTAACATTTTACAAATATAACTTTCCATACAGACAAGATAGAGAAATTAAGTTTAGGCTCTCTTAACTCAGAATTTATTAATCCACCTTTTGGTAAAGGTGCTTTTTAGATTCTGTGTTTGAAAATGCTACTTTTAGAAAGTGGGTTCTGAAAGATAGTTCAAAAGGGTGCGATAAAACGCACCCATATGTCGCACTGCGGATTCAGGAATGTATCCTAACCAGCAACAACTTCTCTATTCCTTTTAGTTATGGTACTCTTTTATATCAATGTAAACCAATCTGTAAACCAATACTTTTTCCAAAATGTCATCCATACTTTAAACATCACTGTGATAGCAGCGAAATTTCAGCACAATTCATTTAAAATTTTCACATATGTCCTGCATGCCTTCCAGGCCTTCAACAGCGACACGTTGGAAAGAATCATTGGAAACTCGTTTAGCTCAGAAGATGTTTATTTCTTTACACCCAATGCATTTCAGGCCACATGGGCCCTTCGTCAGGGGTCACTGAAATGGATAATAAAAGACTTCTCAACATTTTATGCAATGCGAACTCTCTGCAGTTAAAACAAATTATGTCCTTGGTGTAACATAATTGAAACCCATTAAAATTTAAACCTGACAACTCATAACATTAATCTCCACCCTTCCACGTTTTATCCCCTACCCAAACCAAAATTAAATGAATACTACACGGTAAATACGACATGTGGAAGCAAATTGGTGAACATATTAAATCACAAGCCTTGCTCACAAACCCTTTGAATGCGTGGCCTTCCACAATTAAAAAACACAGTTACATTCACCCACTGCACTGATATTAATAGTAACCATCCCTAAAGATTGCTGCCAGATATAAACAGATTAATCACCTTAAAAAACTACTAATGGCAATCTTATCGTAACGTGCAGCTCCCATTCACACTGTCAGCATTCGGTTTGACTGAAAACATTTCGTCCGCGCTTTTTAACTAGTGCTCTATGGTGAGCAGGTGTGGTTCTACTCGATATCCCAAACCACTCGAGTTTCAAATCTTTAAACAAACAGGTCTCAGAATGTAATTGAGAAACAACCCAAAAAGCAATCACATCCATACTGCTCGTAAATCACCAACCGAACTATGCTTTTAAATTATTAAAATGACAACACAACCCTCCCACTTTAAAACATAAAATGAAACTTTTAGAAAGTGTGCATTTTCTTAATTTACCATCCTGTGTGCCTCTGACTATTTGTGTATTCAGAGTCTGGTGTTGGAGTGACAGGAGCTGGGGATGTGCATTCACTCTAGACAGTCATTACGGGGGTTGAGGTATGCCCTGCTTGCGTGGGGGGCTCACTGGTGGCCTGAATAGACCTAGTTTGCATTTAGAGTGGTGGAAGGAGATTTGCTTGCACCTGAATAGGCTCCTTTTCACAATGCTGTCTCTGCCCCATGTGGTCATGCTGCACGAGGGAGGACAGGATTGGTTTGGACTGGGTTCAGGGACCCTTTTGTTATGCACCTAAAACCGCAGGACTTTGGATTACTTCAAGGAACAAGAGGGCCCTGCCAAGAAGAAGAGCAGAAGGATTGTGGGAGGAAAGCTGCCTTTTCTGAGTGAGGGATGGGTTGGCCTGCAGTTGCTGCTTCTGTCTGTGGTGGAGGAAAAGGACTGACTATTTTTGCCCTGCTGCGGTATCCTGCTTGTGAAGCAAAATCTCTGATTGCTTGGAAGTCTCAGGGATACAAAAGAAAGATCCTACTGGATCTGAAAGAAACCTGCCTAAGAGGAGTGCTGAAGAGCTGTGTGAGGAGTGCTGCCCCTTCTGTGTGAGGTGTGGGCAGGCCTGTAGTTGCTGCTCCTGCAGAAGAAGGACTGCACTGTTCTTCCTTTCTGTTATTTTGAAAGTAAAGCATGTCAGGAGCGCTTTTGGTTTCCATTCCGCTTTTGGTTTCCACTCCAGTGCATGGGGAGTACTGTTCAGACATCCCTGAGCTAGCGTGTACAACGCTGCCCTTGCTTCATGTGGTAAAGTGAAGGAAGAGGAGCGCTGAGGATAGCTGAGGCACAGGAAGTGCTCTCTCTGGAGGCCGTACATGGTCCCACAGTGATTTACAGATAGCGCCATGCTTAGTTAGCCTGTGCTGTACAAGCCCACAGGAAAATCGCATTGCCAGCACCGCAGCACTGGGCAGCTCTCTTTGAGGCAGCACGGCCGAGATTCAGGAGTAGACAGGAATCTGCCAGTGAGGTCACAGCAGGCCTGGCCCATCGCGGTAAGTTAGACCACATTGCCCAGAAGAATCCCCAGTGTGAGGTTGTGCAGGACGCTCCCCGTGTGGCCAGAAAGGACCCCCGCCCGCATCGCATCCGGGCGCAACGGGGGCCACAGGCCGTCCAACGTTGGAGCGGAGTCGCCCAGGTGTACCACTCGATCACAGGCAGCCAGCCCTTTTGCAAGGGGAAGTCTCCTAGCCAATATGAATCAGTACGGTTGCCTCCACTCCTTGCTTGCACACATACCTTTGGGGGCATTCTCTTTTTTTTAAATCCCACAGCATCTATGTTCAGTGGCTGCACCGCGTGCCTGCGGACAGCCTCCTCAGCTACTTCCCTTGAAGAGGAGACTTAGGGAAGTATCCCCATCAACAGGGGGGTGAGAATGTGTGCCATCTCCCTCTTGTGTATGTACCCACCTTTGGGGGCATTTTTGCCTGTTGATTGCAGGGGTCATCCTCGACGGAGGATCCCCAGGTTGCAGGTTGAGGAGTTGGGTGACCGCAGAGAGTTACCAGTTGCAGGGCACAGGAGCTCCTGTGCCCTGCAAATGCCCCAAAAGTACTGTATATGCCATTAAACAAGCTCAGGAGTGCTGTGGCCTCTTGGTTATGGGGGTAATCCAGGTGATATTCAGAGAGGTTATGTATGGCAGATGTATGTACAGTGATATATAGTGGCTAATGTGAGCCTAATTACTGAATGTTTGTTTTCATGCCCTGATGTTTCTATGACAGAAGGAACCTAAGTGGTTCCTCTATCGCCCCCATAGGAATGTTATGCATACATGTTTTCTGGATCATTATGATGACATGTGCCACTTATGAGTATTTACTTCAGTGCACTAGTTGTGATATTATGACAATTGCCTAGTTGGCAAAGTGATTTTATGATCTATGTTACATCATGACAAGAGTGGAGTGGCACAGTGATTAATGAGATTGTGGTCTATTATGTTTTTATGTGGAATACAAAGGATATATTTGTATAAAATTGTGTGGAGTCTCTTTTTGTGGTGTGCCTAGTATGTCACTGGGGGGTGTGTGTGTTGCGGAAACGCTTTACACATTGCCTCTGGGATAAGCCTGACTGCTCTGCCAAGCTACCAAAGGGGTGAGCAGGAGTTATCTTGTGTGTGTAACTCTCTTACCCTGACTAGAGTGGTGGGTTCTTCCCAGTTTAACTGCATACCCTAGCCAACCAGAAACCCCATTTCTAACAGTCTTCTATAATGACCCCTAAATTTCTTGCGTGGTCTATGAATGGGCATGTTGGTCCTAGCTCTGATGGCCACCTGTTGGAATCCCATGGGGAGGTCTTGTTGCTGACGACCAGTATAGGCACCATTGTCACCAGTCTTTTACAACCATTACAAGTCAGTCGCTAATTGGAGGTGGACATACCTGGGACAGAGGTATTGATTCTGGACAGTATCTTCGCCCCAACTGCCAGCCATTGCGAGCTTCTGGTCCTAGAATCAGGGAAAACATTCAGACTCATATTAATTGGGCTCAATTCCAGAAATGTCCTCGATTCAGTCCCCATTTCTTTCCGCGTTTGGCAGGAGAAAATTGTGTGCTTAAACATTTTACCAGGTGTGTTCCTGCATGCAATAATATTTGTATTCAGGTGGGGCGCTATACCCTCTGCCGCTGCTCTACCCAGCTCAAATGGTGCCATCAGTGTGTATTAGTGGGTTTCTAATGGCAGGCCAGAGAGCTACTGATGAGTCTGAGCAATTGTCCCCCAGTTGTGTACAATGACGTGTAAATAAGGTCTCTGATTTGCATGTCAGATATACTGGGGGGGGGGGGCGGGGGGGAGGTGCTGTTATTCACAAAAGCGTCTATGCATGCGGGAAATAGTAGTACAGGAATGTTCGCACTTCCCAATCAGGATAGGTGCAAAGAGTGCACACATCCATTGTATTTGTCCTATTTCCATAGGAATATTCTAGTGACAATCCGATTTTATTCCAGTTGCACAGGTTTTCAGTTTAATTCTCAAAGGCATGGAAGTGTATGTAAAAAACGGTTACAGGAGCGCTATTTAGCGTAATTCGTTTGCCAACAGCTCCCCTGGCGTGAAGCGATCGGGTTGCTGTTCTAATAGTTATCATTACAGATACAATGCTAAGGGTTCATTCAGGGCCCAGCTTGTCTATAAAATTAGTCTTAATGGCAACCTGATCGTATTAAAATCCCTTTTTATTCTGACCTTTGCAAGCACCAGTTCCAAAAAGATTATCGCTAGCATTTCTGAGAGTATATTTAGTTTCTTTTTCATTTGCACTACCTTATTCCAAAACAAACGTCAATGATACTGCTTTAGGAAATAGTCATAAATTACAAAGTCATGCCAGGGTAGCCTGTGACCTTTGGTTTACAGTTTAGATACAGTTTACATCCGTCGACTACTTCAATTAAAATATAGATACGTATAATTAGCCAGCAGACAATGTATAAAATCAACAGCTACTGTGATTAGAATATGGAAGCAAATTATTCTTTGTGCACTATTGTAATAATGGTAATGAAGTTAATGTGAGAACAGATGGCAGTTGCGTGATTCTTGTTGGTGACTGATAATGCATACATAAAACGTTGCTTTAAATATAGATTTATTTAAGGATGACAGTACCAATTTCAAAACGACTTAAGGGGGCTCATTATTCAGACAAATGAGTTAAAATGGAAATTTTGAGGAATGGAAGGCATTTTAACGACTCTATTTCTGTACATTTGAGAAAAAACTAAGGCAAAAAGCATCGGATTAAGCCTTTTTGCAGAACATAGGCAAAATGTACACATATGGACATGTATGCACACAGGCAAACACACATACAAACACTAATTAGCACAAAGTCCAGTAGATATTAAGGTACTTATTTACTCAGGCCAATAAACGTACAGAAGTCGATGTACACTTAACCAAGATAACATCGGATGTTTGTCAGCCGGTGACGCAAGGTGATGACGCACGGTACTGATGGCGCGAGATGACCAGTTCAGGATATTTCCTAAATACCATACTCACCTGGGCCCATAAACTTACACCCCACGAACCGGTAATCTATTTTCTACTCTTGCTCATCAGTGCTTCATTTTATAATGTTATACCTAACCACCACAATTTACCAATTCCTTGTCACTTATACTTACTTAAACCACTTAGGTAATTGGATCAGGATGTTAGAATAATAGGCAGTATGACTATTCACCTTATCATAAAATAATCACAGACTCTGGAAAGTTTCAAACACTTTATCTATGCAATATTTTGTGCATCAGATACCAAAACAGTGCAACCAAAGACTTTTCAAGTAGAAAAATTACGATCAAAGTAAAAATATTTAGAGACTTAGCAAACGTATTTTTAGACATTGGTACCTGGGAAGGGTGAGAAAAGAAAACTGTACAAGGACAAACCACACAGACTATATTTACCTAGAATGGTGCGAGGACCAACCCCTGGCCAAGGGCTGGAAAGAAAGGGCTCCCGACTAATCTGAAGCCAACAGGTCAGGACAGGTACAGGACAGGACAGGACAGGTAACCTCCGCAAAGTGCAACGCCAGAGTCACACCCCTCTCTGCAGCTACTCTAGTTCCCCTTCTCTAGGTGACAGAGTCTTCTCCCGCAGCAATCTCCCGATTCTTCTTTCAGAGTGCTCGACTAGCCCACTGAAGTCTGGGGCATCCGCGATCTCCTTCAGCATACGTTGGGTCAGTGCCAGGTCTGTGACAAGTCGGATAATCTAACTAACTAATCCTACCTTAGTTATACCATTTTCCAAGGCATGTACCACCCCCTAATGTTGCAAATGTGGGCATTCCCTTTGTTTGATTGGTCAAAAAGACAGGGGGAGGTCATCACACCATACCAGTATGAAGTAATTTTCCCTTATTTTAAATAAGCTAAATTCCCACCCATATTTTCATTTTCCCATGTCTTTTATTCCATCCGGCAACATTATTTTCATTTAATATACAATGTTAACAAAATTTCAGTTCTTCTTCCTTTCTCCGGGTCATGGGATTAGGTTCCCAGGCACATCGCTGGTAAAGTGAGAATTGGCGGGGGTTCAATGACAGAGCTTCAAGGTTTTCAGAGTCCAAATGCGCACGGGGAGCAATTTCAAAATAGAGTTTTGCGGCACCCTTCAGGCCCAAATACGAGCTAATAATAAAGTCAAAGAAAGACACGTTAAAATACAGAAGTAAATCAATGCACTGTACACCACTTATTCCTACTCTAATCCTAATATTTTATTTTAACTATAACATTAGTAGTTAGGCAGAACACACAAAGTTTAGTTTAAGCATGAGCATATGCTTTAGTATGTGAAATTCGAAGCGGCCATTTTAGGCACTACTGCTCAGCTGCAAAGAATTCCCACTAAAAGCAAAAGTACGTCACACTACGTAGATGTAGTAGACGCATGCGCAAAAGGGTTCCAGCATTTCTGGGGCCATTTTAATACGCTCGGATCACTGGTTAATAGAATACATAAGCAAGCTTCCCCTACATAAAATAAATGTTGTGTGGTGCAATTATTAGTACTTACAAAACACGTTGGTTAATTAGTTACATGTTATTTCAAGAGGATTGAATCCGAGCATGTCTCTTTACGTATGAAACCTTGCTCCATCAGTACATGAGGCAGATTTGTGCCATAGAATAGGGTGATGTGCACCGGGAGAGCATGCATGATGACCCTGACAGGAGCACTGATCAGAGAGCTCCTTGGGTGCATTGGGTGAAGATCCCTCCATCGAGTTCTTGGTGCTGTGCATGAGGGGAGCACTGGGAGTTGTGTATGAGGGGAACAAGGGTGATGAACATTTCAGGCATTCACGTCTAAGCGCACTCGGGTGATAAGTAATGATGTGGAGCAGGGAGCACATGGTGAGATGCAATATGGTAAATTGTGTTTTACAATTGGGGACAAGCGCCCATATGTAGCAGAAGGGCGCAGGTTGGTGTCTGATAGTTCTAAAAACGTCTAATGAAAAATGTGAGCATTTAATCTAGTCTTGATTTTTCTGTTTTTTGGAGAGAAAGTTCTTTTTTACAATTATAGACCCAGGAGTATTAGTACCCGACTGCAGATAAAAGAACATCAAGGACTAATATGGTACTCACGATTGTCAATTTGAAAGACAAGAAGGGGACTTCAGCATTTCTTTCTAATGCATTTTGGTGATTTGTTTAGAGGGGATGGAAGATTTCTGCAGTTAGATAGCAAATTAAATTTAGTTTGGTTTAACCGGTACCTATGTACACATATAGCATCAGCACTTCACCTGTGAAAAATATAAGTGCCAGGAAAAAAACTTTTTTTCAGGTGGTTGTTGTAGACCTCACCCATTGCCCACTGTTGACAGCTCCATACTCCAGCACCACCAGTATCATTCTGTCCCATTCTCTGACATAGCTCTTATAACAGCTGTATTCATATGTACATCGCCCCGTGAACCCACAGTAGGTTTGAACAGCACCACAGGTACACCAGAACATACAGTCCAGAGTGACAAACCCGTCCGTAATTTTCGGTGACCGTCTGTTTAATGAGCTTGTAATCAGTTGTCTTTTATTGTTTTCTTTAAAGACACCTCTTTTCCATAATTATAGAGGTACCATTATGTGGCCAGTGTATATTTAACCCTAAATCTTCCTGTTGTAATATACGTGCCTGGGTTCACATTCTCAACAGAAAGAAAAATCAGTTTAGAGAAAGTGGGGGTATGAAAGCATGAAAAGTAATCAGAAGTGAAAGCCGTCCATTTCCCTTGCTTGTTAATATTCATTTCGTAGACAGGTTAGGCTGCTATTGGCACCTTGTGACACAGACGCTGTCCCATAGTAGGCCGCGCGGCCGTGGTGATTCCTTCAAAGTGCCAGAAAACCTTTCCTGCACTCCTCTCTGGATGTTTATTTTCTAACCCCAGAGGAGACCGCACATTTGGCAGCTGGCCCAGAAGTCAGTGACTCCACTAAGAGACCTATGCGAAAGATTTAAATATAAACTTTAAAACATTAACTCAAATGCTCAAAGAAAATTACATACAAACATTGAAACCCAGAAACACACACAAGCATGTATTTATATTCAATGGTATAAACATTGAATTTCACCAGTTATGATTATCTCAAATAAGTATAAGTCGTTCCCTAAAGTAACTATAACTTGCACCCTCACCATGCACAGTGTTGTCATCAATGCTGTCAGTTTACTTGTAATCAGCAATGCTATCAATGATGTCAGTGAACAGTCATGAGTTTTGTAATATTTGAGGTCATAAGCAGTGCATGGTGAAAGCACTAGTTGAAGTTACTTCAGGGCACGAGTTACAGTTACTTGAGATAACTAACACTGGTGAATTTCAGGAGTTTTTGGAGTTTTAAATGTAATTTTGTCACAAACATTTTCACCAAACTATAACGTTACTTCAACCATTGTTTTTTTCAGTGAATTTCTAAGGTTTTTAATTTAAATTAAGATATAAATAAATCCCTAAATTTATCGGCACTTTGACCTTTGTTTTTTTGGCGAATTTTAGCCCCTGTTTCAGCTGTGTGTGTGGGGGTAGGCCGCAGGGCAGGCTCCTCGCAGGCAGCCAACCCCTTGCCTTCAGCTGTGTATGGCGTGGAGTTGGGCACAGGGCCTGTCTTGTGGCCAGTTGCTACATCTAACCCCCTGAGGCCAGCCAAACACTTCGGCCAGGTGTGACATGGGCATGACTGCCTGGTCTGTGGCCAGGCCCTGCATCACCGAGGTGCACAGGGTGCAAGATATACTTTGAATAAATGAGCATAGAAATCACAGAATGTCTCTTGGACAACAGCATTACAGAATATTATGAATAAACATTTGGGCACAAACTTCCCTCTACCCTATCCCTATCGACATAGCAAATGTTTCCTTAATGTTTTTCAAAAATCAAGTTAAAATGTGTCCTCATTTCATTTTATATTTACATACAGCGTAGATAGCAGACAGTTATAAACAATGGGTTCTGTATTAATTCTAGCCAAAATTAGCTCATATTTCTCAACAGTTGTATGAATTAACGTCTTGGCATCACTGATCCCGCCCCAGTGGGCACTCTTTAGGGACATTTATATATATATACATCTCAACCAATGTTGGCCCATATTATACACAAGCCTCATGGATCAAACTCTTGATCTATTTACCAGACATTCCTGCCCCAGTGGGCATTCTTTTAATCAGAAATGCAAATTCATAATCAATGTCCTTTACATAATGTTCATGCAAAATGTATATTTTTCTCGCCTATTATCATGATGAAACTTTTCTTATCTTGTCTCAACTCCTGTTCTTACTGTTATAGTTGTGATAATCCACTCACTATTCTTTCGATGGTGCTTTCTCCCTGTGTACATACATAGAACAAACAAAGAAAAAAGGAAAAGAAACGTTTATAGAAAAAACTGTATATATACTTTTTCTAAAAAAAGCCACATTGCAAACTCTCTACAAAATTCGCTCTGTATATAAATCCCTTGACGGTAAAACTACAGGAGTGCCAGGAGATCAAGCCAGTGATAAGCAGGGGGTACGAGACCAAGGTATTAGCATATGCCGACGATGTTGCAGTGATAACTTCTGACCCAACGGAGGCAATTAGGGAGATTGTTCGTATTGCTTAGGGATATGGGCATATATCAGGCTATGCACTAAATAAGGGGACGACAGTTGTTATTTGCACTGAGAATATTGTTTTTAATGACTCTCGACTAGCTGAATCAGCAGTTTACCTCAGAGTTCATATCAGCCCGAAGGTGGATGAAATTGTGGAAGTTAATTTTGACTCCCTGGTAAAGACTATGGGGCTCATTAGGATGGCGGACGGACTTGCATCCGTCCGCCACCCTAGAGGAGGAGGGACCGTCTGCAGGGGGAGTGGCGGTTCCTCCAGTGCAATTAGGATGTGACCGCCAGCCTGGCGGCGGATGCTGCTTGAAGCAGCACCCGCCGCAAGGTGAAATATGCATGCTTCGCATTTGCATGCACAAAGCGGCAGGCACCGCGCGGTGCCTGCCGCTCCGTGCACACAAATGTAGGGGGGTACCATAGGTACCCCCCATGTGCACCCCCCACCCCCTGTCACCCTGGGGGCCCGCAACGGGCCCCCAAAGAAATCTCCGTATGCCTTTCCACGGCAGAGAAGCCACCGCGGAAAGGCATCAGTTTTCCTCCATCCTAATATGGCTGGCGGTGTCTGATAGACACCGCCAGCCATGTTAGAGCTTTTCCGCCGCGGTCGGAAGGTGACCGCGGCGGAAACGCTGCGGACCGATTTTGAGACCTACCGCCATCCTAATTTGGCGGTGGGTCTTTTGTGCCTCCCCGGCGGTTTTCCCGCATCCTCCGGGCCGGCGGTGGCTTCCGCAGGCCCGGAGGATGCGGGAAAACCGCGATCCTAATGAGCCCCTATATGTGCGGATTTAAAAATAGTTAATGGATTGCACTCATCTATATTTGGGAGAGGGAATTTTAAAAAAATTACTCCCCATGATCTTATATCTATTTCGTTCAATCCCGCTTGTGGTAGACGAACAGATATTGAAGACTTTGGAGGCTATCTATCTAATTTTATCTGGCAATACGGGAAAGTGAGAAGGTCACTTAAATATCTATCTCTCCCTCAGGATAGAGGGGGATTTTCAATTCCTAACATTACATTATACTATTGGGCGGCTCATCTGCTCCTTGTTTGTGGCAGAAAGGGTCAGGGAGGTTGAAAGTGTAGGCAGAATACCGACACTATATGAGCTCTATAGGGAAGGAGGCCCCGGGGCTGCTGCTGAGACAAATGGAGCAGATTTATTATAAAAAGGTTTGCTTCAAGATTGTATATGGGGTGTGGAGGATATGGAAAAGAGTGTCAAATTATATGGCGATACCCAAGATTTGTCGATATACTCCCCTGTGGCGATCCTCGCTCTTCCCATCCCTCTCTTATGATGCCATGGGAAGAGCTAGGTGTGGCTACAATTGGAGAGCTCTATGGGGGAGAGGAAATCTTCCACTTTTCCAGGATGCAGCAGGAATTTGGGATTCCAAATAATAACCATTTTAAATATATGCAGGTTAGGAATATCCTTACCACATGTAGACAGGCAGTAAACCTGGATAGGATACCAGTGTTAGAAGTAATCACTAGGAAGACTAGCAAAATTAGGAATATTTATAGCTTGTTGATAGATAAACTAGCAGATGACTTAGAAAAGACCGAGATGGGCTGGGCAAGGAAGCTGAACAACCCGGATGTGGATATTTACAAGATACTATCATTAACTGCGAAAATACTTTTATCTACTTGTCTAAAGGCTCAATTGCATAAAACAGTATTTAATTTGTATTTTACCCCTGTTAAATTAGTAGAGTAGGGAAAAAGAGCAGATGATAGATGTCCTAGCTGTGGGGTCGGACTGGCCACATTGATTCACATTTTTTGATTCACATGTTTTGTGATAAACCATGTCTTTTAAAGAATGGGTTACTTAACTTCTGGGAAAACATTTTTGGACAGACTTAAATTTACCCCTACCCTGCTGCTCCTGGTATATGATAGCTCCTTGGAGCTTGATACCGCACAGGAATATTGTATATTTGTGGGAACAGCAATATTTAGGATAATGCTAGCTGCTAGATGGAAGGATGTAGAGCCACCTACCTTTCAGATGTGGCTAGCTAAACTTCTTAGAATTTATAATCAGGAGACAGCCTTGTATGCATGTAGGGCAGGCAGGCCAGAATCTGTAGGGGGGGGGGGGGAGGATTTGGGTACATGTCTCAAAATGGAGTTAAGAAGCCAGGGGCCTTAAGTATGGGGATAGGGGATCAAGAGTGGTGATGGTAGGCATCTCCTTAGATAGACTTCTGATAGGTTGGAATAAGGTGGATGTAAATGCTTCACTGAAAATTTGAATTAATTATAATGTTTGTATTATTTTGGTCTTAATGTTTTAGCTCCAAACTGTATAAGCTATATTTAGCTACTGCTCTTATTTTGGATTAGTTCATATGTGGTGTTTGTCTCTCTCAGTAATATAATTGTGTTTTTACAGAACTCCAGTAGAATTGCTATGATCACCTTTGATCCACTGATATGTATTCTAAGTGATCTATTGCGCTTTTGCACCACCGCACTGGAAATAGGATGTAAGCATCTCTTTTTCTATAATAAGGAATTGCAATGTTTTTTTAGGTTGATGTAGACTTTTTACCTTTAAATTGCATATACTGTATTTTACCAATCGCTATTATTGAGATGCTCTTTTCTATGTCCCCCCCATTTTCTTAAGTGATCTATTTGTATTCTTGCACAGCGTTATGGGAACTGTTTCTATTTTTCATGATTTATTGATATGTATTCTTGTATGTGACGCTACTTGGATATGAATAAAAAAAAGAAAATGCAAACTCCCTACAAGAAATGGGACTACTCAAAAATATTTGACAGATTCCATTTGATTAAAAACATGGAGAAAGCCTGTATTCAATTACCCTTATCATTCCAAAGATGGTGGTACATCCTAGCTTTAACTGCAATCCATCACCTTCGGTGTACAGAATTAACTATATTCACGGTTTTCAAGGTAAGTTTTTCCTACCCTAGATCTGTAGCCAATTCTTCAGTAGAATTCAGTCCGATAGGCGTCAGAGTCTCAAAATCAATTTTATATGTAGACTTAAGAATTCTCAGTTGGCTTTCTCTATCACCTCCCATTTCCTGCGGTTTGCCTGCATCTAAAACCACAAAAGTCAGTAATTTCTCATTCTGTTCATGGAATTCTTTGAAGTGATGTGCTACAGGGTAGTGTTCATCATTGCGCTTTATAGGTCATTGATGCTCCAGCACCCTCTTTTTCGCTCTGTGTATGATACTCCCTATATAATATTTACCACAGGGACAGATGAAGCAGTATATACAAAACTCTGTATTACAACCAAAACTTCCTTTAATCATAAATTCTCTCCCACTGTTTGGGACCTTGACCTTAGTGCAATTAGTACTATTGACGCAAGCTTTGCAGCGCATACACCATGCCAAAACCCCAATTCTTCCAATTGGTCCACACCCCGTGAAGTTACAAGGTTGCAAAGCTTGCGTCATGGAGACAACGAATTTTGCATGAACATTATGTATAGAACATTGATTATGAATTTGCAATTCTGATTAAAAGAATGCCCACTGGGGCGGGAATGTCTGGTAAATAGATCAAGAGATTGATCCACAAGGCTTGTGTATAATATGGGCCAACATTGGTTGAATTGTATTACCTACTGGCGGTCGCCAGTAGGTATATATAGTTAGGATTTTTTCTCTATGGGATTTTTGAAAATTCTATGTCTAATAACTTTGGCGTTTGTGGACGGAATTGGCTGAAATTTTCTGGAAAATGGAACATTTTGTTTCTGAGCAGCCCCTGAAGATTTGGGGGGGGTTCGTCAAGGGGGGACCGAGAAAAAAGGGGGGTCCCAAAACGTGTTTTTAACATTGAGTTTTCCATAGGGCGGTTGGCCTCACTTTTAGCCCGAACGGCTGAATGGATTTGCACGAAACTTGGCAAAATTGTAGGGACTGGTAGCCCGATGTGCCTTTTGTAGGTCTCAATATATGTGCTCCAGTGGATTTTGAGAAATTAACGTTTAAAAAAAGATATATATCTGTAACAGCGGACCGGGCAGCGCCCCGGTTCGCGGACCGGGGCGCGTACCGGAACTTCGCGTAGCGAAGCTGATTGGTTCTCCGGTGTCTGTCAACATTCTAAACAGTCCGGAGCGGCCGCCATCTTGTCTCTCGGTAGGATTGAGAGACAAGAGGAGGCCAAAACAAAGGGGGAAATAACCATAAGGGGGCATAGTAGATCCTCCCTGACCCCCTAGGTTTAATGTGGAGGCTTTAAAAGGGCCCCGCGGGGCAAAAAAAAATAATTTTTTTTTTGTTTTTTTGCGTGGGTAGCGCCCGGTCCGCGAACCGGGAAGCGTTCTGGGCAGCGTACTGCAATGAAAAATGAATGATAGACTTTTTAAATGCTGTATGTTAATTGATTGTTGGTTTTGTTGATTATTTTTTATTTTCTTTATTTTTTAAGCATTTTTTTTATTGTGATTGTGTTTCATAATTTATTAAACTTTCTAACATTTCATTGTCAGAAATTTCATAATTATCATTGAATATACATTGTAGTCTCTGAGGGTGTAAAATGTCCTCATTTTCAAGGAGGTTATCTACTGCTTGTACACATTGCAGTAGTTCTTTGTCCCAAGTTTCATCGAAAAATTCAATATCATATTCATCAATGATTTCTTGGCTGCTCTCTTGCAGGACAATTTGAAATTCAACTTTCTGTTCGCCTTCCATTTTGCCTGAAATTTAGATTAAACAAATATATATTAGTAGAGATAGGGCACTGTTGGGATTAATTTTAGATAGGCAGTTTTTATCAGTGAATTTATCTTTGGGCAGTGTATAGTATCAGAGTGGAAGTAGGAATATAAAAAAGTGTATGTGATTTAACGTAAGTAAATTCATAATTATACAAGAGAAGCCTAACTCCATCCATAACTATAACAGAGAAGTCTATCTAAATCTATAACTACTACAGAGGGATAGTATATAACTATCAGAAAAAGTTTACCATATTAACTTATAGTGCACAATATACTTCAGTTTTAAAAATAAAAACTTACCTATAGAAAGAAGTTGAAGGAATTAGTGAAAATACTATTGAAATGTACACCAAGAAGTAGTAGTCAAAATGGCTGTGTTTTCTTCTCTTCCTTTATATATATTCAGGTATATAACCAATGAAATGTCAGGTAAAAAAAGTAGAAAATGAAAGTAACATATTAATTGGTTGTCAATTCCAACACTTCAGATGTGTTTTGTGAAGTAATTTACCTCAGGGTATTTAGAGAGGTCTACAGGCTAAATGGCTAAATGGAATTCCAATCAAATTTGTGAAAATGGTAGGGATTGGTATGTAGTATGAGCTAATCTATATTTGGTGAAATTGTCTCCAGTGGCTTTTCTGTGAACTACTTTCCCACCTTTTTTGATGGTGCGCTTCCCAGGGAGCGACCCGGTACGCGAACCGTTGAGCGCCCCGGTTCGCGAACCTTAAGCGTTACGGGAGTCCACCATTTTGTGTTTCGGTCGAATTAAGATACAAAATGGAGGGCAAATAATGTTCAGAATGGGTAGAAGGGGGCACGGTAGACTTATCTTGACCCCCTAGGTTTTGTGAGGGTGGCTGAGGAGGCTTATATGTGCGAAAAAAAAACATTTTTTAAAAAAATTTCGCGAGGTTAGCTCCCGGTTCGCGTACCGGGTAGCGTCCCAGGGAGCGTACTTTGTTGAAAATTAGTGAAAAATGTTAGAGTAAAATAATAATTGTGAGTGATCAGATGTAGGGTAGCTCTGAGAAGAGCTTTTGGGTTTATGGTACATTTAGGTACTTATAAGTAGGTACCAATGCACAGTCTTAAATTCAGAGTGAAAATTCTGTTGCCCTCATCTGAGAAGTGAACTCCATCTCCTCTGTAGATATCTTGCATGTAGTAACGCAAGTTATTGTTGTACATGGAGCCCATTCCATGGTCTCTCATGTAAGCTGAAACAGATTTGTTTACATGCTTCCTCAACTTCTCAATTTGTGGACAAAATTGGTTTGACCACCTCCATTTCTGTCTTTGGCATATATTTGAATATACCAAGGCAGTCTGAGGAAAAAGTGCCATCAATTGCTCAAAGGTGTCCTTTAAAAGCATTTCCAGACCTACCCCAGTCAAAGTGCCCAAATCATTACCTCCACAGTGCACAATTAACAGGTCAGGTTTGGGCAAATGCATAAAAGTTTTCACCAATGGTATCAATTGGTGACATTTTAATCCTCTGTGGCCAAACCACTTAATTTCCACATCTTGTAAATTGAGGTTAGGTAATTTTCTGTTCTCAGCATACCTGTGAGCCCAGTGAATATAACTATGTCCAACAATCCAGACAGAAAACATGGTGAGAGGAGGTTCTCCTGCAGTCAGATGAAGTGTGGCAATGAAATGGCAGTTGAAAAAATGAGAGTTTAAAATGAAAAAAACTGTGGAGTTTCTGTGTTCATGAAGCAGTAACAGTGATTGGTGGATTTTGATTGCTGAAAACAGAAAGTTAGGGTGCATGGATGTGTTCTTTGAAAGATGTATTTTGAGTGGTCAATAAAAAATCATTAAATGAAAGATTGCAGTGGATACGCAGGTGCACTGAGAGTTCAGAGTTCAATTGCAACATTGTTGTGTGAACTTGCAAACACCAGAGGTCTTCCAAGAGGTGGTTGCTATGCAGAAAAGGCATGAAATGGCAGAGGGGGGAAGGGTTTTCATTTGAAAAAAAGTGAGGGAAGAGTTTTGATTGGGTGACATGAGAGATATGTGTGAAGAATTACAGCATTTCTGTGCTTTTGATAGCTGCAGACTCTGGAGTGCATACCTTTTGCTCTGCTGAAGACAAATTGGTGTGTTTCTGAGACTGTTTTCAAACTCAAAGTATTTGCTAAGGTGAGAAAATATTTCTTTAATTTAGATAGAGAATAGTGTGCTTTAAGGAAAAAATTATGAATTATGTGGCGCAAATTGCTTGTAAATATGCTCCCATCTGTGCATGGAAAATTTAGATTTTGAATGTTTGTGTTACATAGCCATGTTAAAAGTGATACAAACATGCTGCAAAGGCAATTAAAAAACGCTTTTATGTGTCTTAAGGACATTTTAAGTAATTTTCCCATGTGCAGTGTTTTGAAATTATGATTTGAAAATCGTTTTTGGGGAAAAGGAATTGTTTTTAAATTTATGACAAGGACATAATGGTGTATGCTTCTTTATACGGCAATTGACTGTCCCTGATGTTATTTTTCCCATTTTAATGTAAGACCTTTCTCTGTGGCGCAAATTGCTTGTAAATATGGTCCCACCTGTGCATGCAAATTTAGATTTTAAATGTTTGTGTTAAATAGCCATGTTAAAAGTGACCCAACCATGCTGGAAAGGCAATCAAAAAACACTTTCATGTGTCTTAAGGACATTTTAAGTCATTTCCTCATGTGCAGTGTTTTCAAATTATGATTTGAAAATCGTTTTTGGGGAAAAGGAATGGTTTGTAAATTTATGACAAGGACATAATGGTGTATGATTCTTTATAAGGCATTTCAGTGTCTCTGATGTCATTTTTCACATATTACATTAAAAGACCTTTCCCTGTGGAGCACATTCCTTGTAAATATGCTCCCACCTGTGCATGGTAAATTTAGATTTTGACTGTTTGAGTTACATAGCCATGTTAAAAGTGACCCAAAAACTTGCAAAGGCTTTTAAAAAAAACTTTCATGTGTCTTAAGGACATTTTAAATAATTTCCCTGTGGGCAGTGTTTTCAAATTATGAATTGAAAATCGTTTTTGAGGTAATGGAATGTTGTTAAAATTTATGTGCGCCATATGCCCCCAAATTTATTTTTCAGGGGTGCAGCAGGGTGTTCTTGAGACACCCCTGCACCTTTGGAAAAATTCCTAATTTGCGATGAGCTAATTGCTAATCGCAAATTGCACCTTCATTCATATGGGCATCCTGGCCCATGGAAATGAATGGGTAATTTGCAATTAGCAATTTGCTCATCGCAAATTTGGAATGGTAAAGAATCGCTATTTATTCCTTAAAATTCTCTATTTTGGAAATGCAAAATAGTTATATGATACATATGGCGGTTGATGTCTAACAAGATAAGAAGCTTAGGGATACATTTATGATGACTGGCGCAATGAAGTGGACATCACTTACTTCATTGGTAGAGCTTTACATGTATTATGTCCTCTGTATTCTTCATCAAGCGTAACTTTAATCTGCAATCCTGAGTAGGCCTCACCTTAAACAAACCTCTGGATAGGCCACACCTTATCGTCATCATGAATTAATCATTTAAAATGCTAGGGACAGATTTATGATAGGTGTATGCCTCTTTTGCGCCACTTACAAAACACTGTCCACGGGGAAATGACTTAAAATGTCCTTAAGACACATGAATGTGTTTTTTTAAAGCGTTTGCAATTTTTTTGGGTCACTTTTAACATGGCTATGTGACTCTTCATCAAGCGTAACTTTAATCTGCAATCCTGAGTAGGCCTCACCTTAAACAAACCTCTGGATAGGCCACACCTTATCGTCATCATGAATTAATCATTTAAAATGCTAGGGACAGATTTATGATAGGTGTATGCCTCTTTTGCGCCACTTACAAAACACTGTCCACGGGGAAATGACTTAAAATGTCCTTAAGACACATGAATGTGTTTTTTTAAAGCGTTTGCAATTTTTTTGGGTCACTTTTAACATGGCTATGTGACTCAAACAGTCAAAATCTAAATTCACCATGCACAGGTGGGAGCATATTTACAAGGAATGTGCTCCATGGGGAAAGGTCTTATAATGTAATATGGGAAAAATGACATCAGAGACACTGAAATGCCTTATAGAGAAGCATACACCATTATGTCCTTGTCATAAATTTGCAAACCATTACTTTTCCCCAAAAACGATTTTCAAATCATAATTTGAAAACACTGCACATGTGGAAATGACTTAAAATGTCCTTAATTCAAAATTTGCTATTCCTTATTTTGCGATTGCACTGAAGGATTTGCAAATTTTGCGATTCCTTAAATGTAATGTATCAAACAAAAAATATGTAAAAAATGACATTAAGGATTTGGAAACTACCACCAACTTCTAGTTTGTGGTAATTTGCGAATTCTTTTCAAAAAGCATTTTTTTCCAAAAAACAAAAGGTGCCATATGACGCCAATACATGTCCTTAGGGCATGTATGTGCGCCATATGCCCCCAAATTTCTTTTTCAGGGGTGCAGCAGGGTGTTCTTGAGATACCCCTGCACCCTTGAAAAAATTCCTATTTTGTGATGAGCTAATTGCTAATCGCAAATTGCACCTTCATTCCTATGAGCCTCCTAGCCCATGGAAATGAATGGGTAATTTGCAATTAGCAATTTGCTCATTGCAAATTAGGAATGGTAAAGAATTGCTATGTATTCCTTAAAATTCGCTATTTAGGAAATGCAAAATAGTTTGATGGTACATATGGTGGTTCATCTGTAACAAGATAAGAAGCTTAGGGATACATTTATGATGACTGGCGAAATAAAGTGCAAATCACTTACTTCATTGGTAGGCCTTTACATGTATTATCTCTTCTGTATTCTTCATCAAGCGTAACTTTAATCTGCAATCCTGAGTAGGCCTCACCTTAAACAAACCTCTGGATAGGCCACACCTTATCGTCATCATGAATTAATCATTTAAAATGCTAGGGACAGATTTATGATAGGTGTATGACTCTTTTGCGCCACTTACAAAACACTGTCCACGGGGAAATGACTTAAAATGTCCTTAAGACACATGAATGTGTTTTTTTAAAGCGTTTCCAATTTTTTTGGGTCACTATTAACATGGCTATGTGACTCAAACAGTCAAAATCTAAATTCACCATGCACAGGTGGGAGCATATTTACAAGGAATGTGCTCCATGGGGAAAGGTCTTATAATGTAATATGGGAAAAATGACATCAGAGACACTGAAATGCCTTATAGAGAAGCATACACCATTATGTCCTTGTCATAAATTTGCAAACCATTCCTTTTCCCCAAAAAGGATTTTCAAATCATAATTTGAAAACACTGCACATGTGGAAATTACTTAAAATGTCCTTAATTCAAAATTTGCTATTCTTTATTTTGTGATTGCACTGAAGGATTTGCAAATTTTGCGATTACTTAAATGCAATGTATCGAACAAAAAATATGTAAAAAATAACATTAAGGATTTGGAAACTACCACCAACTTCTAGTTTGTGGTAATTTGCAAATTCTTTTCAAAAAGCATTTTTTTCCAAAAAACAAAAGGTGCCATATGACGCCAATACATGTCCTTAGGGCATGTATGTGCGCAATATGCCCCCAAATTTCTTTTTCAGGGGTGCAGCAGGGTGTTCTTGAGATACCCCTGCACCCTTGAAAAAATTCCTAATTTGTGATGAGCTAATTGCTAATCGCAAATTGCACCTTCATTCCTATGAGCCTCCTAGCCCATGGAAATGAATGGGTAATTTGCAATTAGCAATTTGCTCATTGCAAATTAGGAATGGTAAAGAATTGCTATTTATTCCTTAAAATTCGCTATTTAGGAAATGCAAAATAGTTTGATGGTACATATGGTGGTTCATCTGTAACAAGATAAGAAGCTTAGGGATACATTTATGATGACTGGCGAAATAAAGTGCACATTACTTACTTCATTGGTAGGCCTTTACATGTATTATCTCCTCTGTATTCTTCATCAAGCGTAACTTTAATCTGCAATCCTGAGTAGGCCTCACCTTAAACAAACCTTTGGATAGGCCACACCTTATCGTCATCCTGGATTAATCATTTAAAATGCTAGGGACAGATTTATGATAGGTGTATGCCTCTTTTGCGCCACTGTGCGTCACTTTTATGATGCAGCGGCGGTGCAAAAGATTTGCTATGAGGCGACAAAATTACAAATTGATGCATTTAGGCAGATATGTCATGGTGTAAAAAAAACGTACCACATGAAACCGATGCAGCAGTGATGCAAAAGATACACCATGTTGCAAGACAGGCCTCACTTGGGGCCATATGTATCAAGCTAATTAGCATTCGCAAAGATCAAAATTCTGCGAATTTCGGCCTTTGCGAATGTTAATTAGACAAATGGTATGTATCAAACAAGTTTGATGCAAAATAAGGAGTAGCAAAATTTGCTATTCCTTATTTTGCGATTGCACTGAAGGATTTGCAAATTTTGCGATTACTTAAATGCAATGTATCAAACAAAAAATATGTAAAAAATGACATTAAGGATTTGGAAACTACCACCAACTTCTAGTTGGTGGTAATTTGTGAATTCTTTTCAAAAAGCTTTTTTTCCCAAAAACAAAAGGTCCCATATGACGCCAACACATGCCCTTAGGGCATGTATGTGTGCCATATGCCCCCAAATTTCTTTTTCAGGGGTGCAGCAGGGTGTTTTTGAGACACCCCTGCACCCTTGGAAAAATTCCTAATTTGTGATGAGCAAATTGCTAATCGCAAATTAAACCTTCATTCCTATGAGCCTCCTAGCCCATGGAAATGAATGGGTAACTTGCAATTAGCAATTTGCTCATTGCAAATTAGGAATGGTAAAGAATTGCTATTTATCCCTTAAAATTCGCTATTTAGGAAATGCAAAATAGTTTGATGGTACATATGGCAGTTCATCTGTAACAAGATAAGAAGCTTAGGGATAGATTTATGATGACTGGTGCATCACCAGGGATGTGTCAGTCATCCTGCGCCGCTGTTCCGCCGCCCATGGTGTGCTGCATTTACAATGCGGGGCATCATGGGGCAAAAATGGCACAGATGCGTGACGTATCTGTGCTGTAAAGGTAGTGATTGCTGGAGTTGTATCGCAAGTGCGATGCAGCTCAAGCAAGGCTCAGGGGTGCCCCATCTCCACAATGTTGCGTCAAGACCTATGCCTGCTTAAAGCAGGCGCAGGGTTTTGACGCAGCTTTCTCCTATCTGATTGTAAATACGGCACACCATGGGTGGCAGAGCAGCGGTGCACGTTAACTGGTGCATGCCTGGGGATGTGCCATTTAACATAAATCTGCCCCTTTACATTTAAGTATGTGCAGGGGACACAGAGTCGGTGAGGCTTATCCAAGGTTAAGAAGAGATGAGTCCTGTTCACTGAAAAATTAGACATAGTCTTCACCTGCTCAGCATTGCTGGACATGGCTAAATAATAGCTGCAAAATATTACTCTTGTTAAACAATTTTACTATTATAATCTCTGAGATTTGTCTCTTACTCTGCAACATCTCATTGTTGTTATCTTTCTTTAAAGATAAAGACAACATCAACATGAGCGACAATCTGCAATCAGTTGATTTTGACCTCATCATTGAACTCGTAATTGAAACATCAGTGGATGTTGATCCCTTGGATGATTTAAATCCTGAGGATGAAGAAGAGCGTGATGAGGATGCAGATTTGTCCGAATTATATGACATAGGGTGGGAAGCTGACCTGCTTGAGCCTATGGAACTATAAACATTTATTTTTAAAATTTATAATTAATAAAAAGTAAAAATGTAAACCGTTTAATTTCAAAATAAAGACACCTTCAAAAACAGGTTATGTGTAGTGTCTTCAATAAAATATTAAAATATGCTCATAAAATTAGATCAGATTCACATATAAAATAGCACAGGTAACATAAATATAAATGTCATTTCTTTTCTGCTATTTCTGTATTGTAAATTTGCTAAGGACTAAAAAATCTTCTATTTAAAATGTCAAGTAGTGTGTTAAGTTTTTGATCACTGTTATTGATTTACTGTTTGGTAATAGTGGTTAATAACATTTTTTATTATATTTTACCACAGATTCAACTGCAGATCATTTCAAGATTTCACCATGCCAACAATAGAAAGACTGAGAAAGGCTGCAAAACGTCAAAGACAGCAGGTGAAACAAAATAAGCAGCAGTCCTCTAACAAAAAGATTTGTCAAGTCACGAAGAAAGCACCGGGTAAGAGCACAAAATATTTCATAAGAAATATGTGTAGTAAAAAAAATATTACTACAGAAAATGTTTCAGTCCAGAAAAAGAGAACCAATTCAAATGGAAAGGAAAGGCCAATCAAAAATGTTACTGCTAGAGCAAGAGATAACTCTGTGCATGATAGTAGAAGGAAACAACAGTTTAGGGACATTCGTAAACGAATGTTCCGCAACAGGATAATTGGCAATTTGTTAAAAAATATTAAGAAAGGTCAACAGAAAGTGGTTTTTTATAAGAGAAAAAAAAAAGTTGAGAAAGTTATTGATCAGGCATTTGAAATTAAACGTAAGTTATTTATTTTGATAATCAATAGAATTAGGAAGCTAAACAAGGCAATTTATGATTTCAAAAGAAATAGTAGATGGAAGAGAATAGTTAATCGTAGTAACTTTTGTGAAGTTTTTTCTGGAGAATGGATGCATAGTTCAAGCTGTGAGGCATTTTTTAATGAGGAGAGTTATTTCCAGGATAATGATTTGGTGCATGCAGTTGACACCAGTGGTCGTGCTTATGAAGTGAAAGATGGTTGTCCAGTTGAAAAAGAAAAACTTGTGACAACAGAGACAGAAGAGGTGTTAGGTAATGAGGTTTTAGGAAGACGTGCTAAGGGTCCTGTCTACACCTGGAAGTGTAGTAGTATTTGTAGTGTGCGACAGGATTCCATCAATTTGCTTTGTGATTTTGTACGGTCATTTAATAAGAAAAGTTTGAAGCAGAAAATAAGGTTGTTGCAAGAATTAGATCCTTGCAGAGTGAGAGAAGTGACAGGTTTGCATGGTCATTCACTGGCTTGTCTTTCCAGGAGAGTATGCCAGAGTGTTTTTCATCATTTCAGGATGCTAGCAGTGCATCATAATAAAGTGAGGAAATTAGTTAGAATGTTGTATTATGCTAAGAGTCCAGCAATTATGCTTAAACAATTATGCGCTGCTCTTTTGCATGGTTCTGAAATAGATGTAAAGAATATATGTGAAGAAATTGAGTTTTGTTACTTTGGAAGTAAAGAGGAGAATGTTGAAATTGACCAAGAAGAAGAGGGTAATGTGGAAGATAGTGTACAGGTTTCCAGTACAGATAATTTTCAGAAGGAAATTGCGACGTTTCAGGTGAAATCAAGTGAGAGGCCTAATTTCACTTGTGTGTGTTGTCGACGCACTTATTATAAGAATCAGACTAAGTTAGTGGATTTATATGCAAAAAGTGAAAGGGAAAATAATAGTGAATGGAAGGATTTCGCAACATACTTGATGGTAGAAAATTGTTTTGATTTGGGATTGGATCAACGTGTGTGTACTTATTGTTGTTGCAAATTAAATCAAAACCAGATGCCTGCTAGAGCAGTTCATAATAATCTGGAATTGGTTGAGATTCCTTCTGAATTGAAGGATTTAAATACTTATGAATCTATTTTGATTCAAAGTATCCATCCCTTTCAGGCTATTGTAAGAATGGAGCCAAAGACAGGGAAATTGCCTCCATCAGATTTACAGAGAGGATTAAAGGGAAGAGTTGTTTATTTGCCTCTAGATTTGAAGAAAAACATTAACACAATTGGAGTAGAAAAAGTGGAAGAGGAACCTCTTGTTATCTTAGTTAATGGGGTTCCGACAAAGAATAAGAAAATATGGCAAGATTTAGTAGATGTTAGGAAGGTATTAGTATTAGTATAGTATAAACCATTTTATAGCGCGCTCCGTTACTGGAGAGTATCCTGGCGCGGGAAAAAGAGAAAAGCAGACAACAGAGCACAGGAAAGAACCTTAGTTTACACTATTAAACAGATGTGTTTTCAGATGTTTTTTGAAGGCAGCTACTGTAGGTGTGGAGCGCAGGTGAAAAGGAAGAGCGTTCCAGGCGCGAGCCACAACCACAGAAATCGACTGGCCGCCAAGTCTGGCACGTTTAAAACGGGGAAGGGTCAATTTAAACAGAGTGGAGGATCTTAGGGTGCGTGCAGGGGCATAACTGATAAATCTTTTTCTCAAATACTGGGGACCCTGATTGTGGGTAGCACGAAACGCCAGTACCAGAGATTTAAACAAGATGCGCTGTGCAACAGGAAGCCATTGGAGAGTGCGCATCTCAGCGCGCACGCTCTTCCATCTGGGGATGTTAAATAGTAGACGGACAGCCGCGTTCTGGATAATTTGCAGTCGTTTTACTAGATAAGAGGGAATGCCACTGAACAATGCATTTGCATAGTCCAACCTGGCCAGTATGAGTGCCCGAGCAACAGATTCCCTGGCATCTCTTGGGAGCAGGGGAAAGAATTTGCGGAGCATTTTTAAAGTGGCAAAACAGGTACAAGTAAGTTTTTTTATGTGGTGTTCGAATCTAAGGTCCTCTGCGAACCAAATGCCAAGATTTTTTGCAGGTCTCCCCATCTCTTTCGGGCTGGGAATGTCAGGAGGCCAAAGAGTGCTCATAAACGAGGGGGGAAAAGAACCATAAAAAAGCACTTCGGATTTGTCCTCGTTGCACTTCAACTGGGCCTTCGTTAGCCAGCGAAATACAGAGGACAAACATAGATGGACTATAGATGTGTCCAGATTATCATCTGGCCAAGTGAACAGCAGTTGGGTATCATCTGCATACCCTATGATCTTAGCCCCAAACTGTTCCGCTAGATAAACCAGGGGGGTGATGTACACGTTGAACAGTAAGGGGCTAAGAGTGGATCCCTGCGGGACACCTGTAAGCAGAGGTTTGGGCTCAGAGGCATGGGGAGGCAACCAGACCTGCTGAGTCCTATCAGAAAGGAAGGAGGACAGCCAGTCTAGCACAACCCCCCCAATGCCTATGTTGGCCAGCCGGCCAAGGAGAAGCTCATGAGGGACGGTATCGAACGCGGCAGAGAGGTCCAATAGGATTAGGACCGCTCTGCCACCTCCATCTAAACAGTCCCGAATGGACTCGCTCATCTCCAACAGGGCCGTCTCGGTGCTGTATGCGGCCCTAAAGCCCGATTGAGCAGGGTGGAGGGCGTTGGAAGTTTCAACAAAGCTCTCTAATTGTTGGAATGCCACCTACTCACAGATTTTCGTGAGTGCCGGTAGGAGGGAGATGGGTCGGTAATTCCCTGGGGCCGTCCAGTCCAGTCCTGGTTTCTTCAGAAGTGGCAGAAGCTTGGCCTGTTTCCAAACAAGAGGAACCTCGCCCGTAGCCAGTGAGAGGTTCACTATCTGCGTGATCTCAGAGCAGACCATTTCTGCCACTTCCGAAAGCACCCGGGCTGGACACGGATCGGCTGGAGAGCCAGATTTCAAGGACTGGAGTAGAGGGAGAGTAACGTCCTCTACAATCCGCACAAAGTTCGTAAACTGCTGTCCGGAACTAGGGCATAGGGAGGGACAAGGGTCAGCTGCAGAGCAGTCGGCAGGAAGAGCTGCTGAAAGGTCTTGCTGGATCATCGTTATTTTGGTAATAAAAAAGGAGGACAACTCCTCGCACCATTGCATCGAGGGTGGGTGAGAAACAGCCTCAGCGATGGGTGCCACAAAGCTTTTAACAATGGCAAAGATCTCTCTGCCATTGTTATCTGCCCTGGCGATGCGCCCAGCATAGTAGTTCCCCTTAGCAACCTTAATGGCTGCGTAGTAATCTTTTTGGGCAAGCCGTAGAGTGGATTTAGCCTCGGGGCTGTAAGCACATCTCCACGCTCGTTCAAGCTTTTTACACCCCAGTTTCAGTTCCCTCAATTCTGGGGAAAACCAAGGTTGGGATGGGGAGCGTCTGGATCTGGCCAACGTGGTCTGCTTAGTGGCGGCGGAAGCCGCCTGCTGTACCCACTCATTAAATTCGCCGACCGCATCGACCAGAAGCGTCTTAGATTTTGGGCGAGTTTTAGCCAGAGCCTGTCTAAACGCAGGCAAATTGATTTTTTGGGAGTGACAGATAGATGGCGGGGGTCTAAGCTCCGCAATCTCCCACTTGAATCTGACCAGATCATGGTCAGACCAGGTTGTTTTTTCAACCGCCACGGACTGGATGGGGAAATTGGAGCATACCAGATCAAGCAGGTGGCCACCCGTGTGCGTCGGAGCAGTCACCCATTGCTTGAGCTGAGCAAGCTCAAGGATTTCACCAAGCCTGTGGGCTTCAGGGGAGTCAGGAACATCCATGTGAATATTTAGGTCGCCGACCAATAGAAACTTAGGAAAACCTAGGGCCCGCGGGACCAAATATTCTTCCAAGGAGTCCAGAAAGTGGGTAGACGGACCCGGGGGTCTATAAATCAAAGAACCTCCTAAGGTAAAATGGGGAGAAGTTTTGATAGAAAAGTGGAGAACCTCACCCCCTACATCCGCAATCGGAGGCTCAGAAGCAAAGCTCCACTCTTCTTTAAAGACAGCTGCTAATCCACCCCCTCTGCCCTGAGGTCGATCCACCCTAACGTCAAGTCAAAAGGGCAACATTGTAATTGAAAAAATATAATAAATACTATAAAAATGTATATGTTGCAGAAGAGGAAGTAAGTGAGGAAGAGGACAGCGATTTGTGTGCTGGTCAAATTGAGAAAGTAGAACCCTGTACTAGTGAAGAAATATATGAACATTATAGTGTTCATCCTTTGCATTCCAAGGAAGTCATGGAGAATGCTATTGAGTTGTTTCAAATGAAACAAGACAAAGGGAGTCCCATTAGTGTTTGGGAGGAAAGTTTGGAAGCTCGGTGTTTCCCACAGCTTTTTCCAACTGGTCAGGGAGGAAGATATGATGAGCGACCTCATCAAATTCCTGCTTCTGAATACCGGACTTTGCGATTGTATGCAGGAGATGCTAGGTTTCGACAATGCATTCCTTATTTGTTTCATCTCCTGTTTGAAAGCGATCTGTCTGGACTGTCATATGCAGTGAACCACATCTTGAAAAGTGGTATACACATGCAAAACATCTCGGCAAGTGACTTTATGGATAAAGTCAATGTCCAAGACAGTATTTTGGATTCTCACCTGATTAATCTCATGGCGTGTCAGCGTGGTACTAATGAGTACTGGTACCGTCGTCATGGTGATTTAAAATGTATGCTGAGGAACTTAGGTACTCCCACATGGTTCCTCACTCTGAGCTGTGCCGAGTATGGCTGGGAAGACTTACTTGAATTTCTACGAGAGGCAAATGCTAACGTAGATAACATCGAATTCAAGACACCCGGAGAACTGTGCTCTTTGGATCCAGTCAATGTATGTAGGTACTTCAATCATAGATTTGAAGCTATGATGTCTTTCATCATGAATAAGAAGAATCCACCTCTTGGAGAGGTGTTGGATTTCTTCTGGAGAAAGGAGTACCAAGCAAGAGGTGCTCCTCATATACATATGTTGCTGTGGATCAAGGATGCACCTAAATTTGGAACGGATCCAGAAGACTCAGTGATGAGTTTCATCCAACAGTATTCTACGTGTGCTGTTTCAAACGCAAAGGAGAAGAAAAGCCTAAGAGAAAAAGTTCTGCGTTTCCAAAGCCATCGATGTGGAAAGTACTGCAGTCGTAAATTCCGAAACAAGGACAAGTTCTACACTAAATGTCGTTTCGGCTTTCCACGACCGGTGATTTCTAAAGGAAGAGTAAACAGTTTGATGTCTTCGCTGCGACACAATGTCATGAAGAAATCACCTAAAAACACATACAATTTGAAGAGGAACGAAGAGTCCAAGTACATCAATGACTACAACCCGGTGATTTTGTCCATGTGGAATGCTAACATGGATATACAGTTTGTGGCTGATAACTGTATGGCTGTGGCTCGGTATGTGACGTCTTACATCACCAAAAAAGAGAAGACAGAATTGAAGGATATGTGGGAGGACATTTCCCATGAAAAGAGCCTCAGCAAGAAGTTGTACAGTTTCAGTCTGAAGATGTTGTCGCATCGAGAAATTGGAGCTTACGAATGCTCTGACCGGTTGTCTTCAGCAAGTCTCTATGCCAAGTCCAGGAGTATCGTTTGGGCGAGTCTTGGTCTTGCTGCAACGCGTAATCGAGTTCTCAAACCTGTGCGGGAAATTGAGTATTTGGCGGAAAAGGAGCCAAACAGTACCGACATTTTGAAGACCAACATGTTGGATACATATTATCCAAATAGAAGCAGTCACCTCGACAATGTTTGTCTGTATGAGGTTCTTCAAAATTACATATTCAAGAGGAACATCAAAGAAGATACTGAGAAAGGAGTGTATGCTGTAATAGGAAGTGAGGGATGTCTGGTCAAGCAAAGAAAATGCCACTTGGTAAACCATCGAAAATTGAGTGGCGAATCTCCTGAAAAAAAGGAGTTTTTCTATTTAGCACTTTTGCAACTTTTCAAGCCTTGGCGTGCAGAAGAGGAACTGCTTGGAGATTTCCTCTGTTACGAAGACTCTTTCAATGCCGCCAAGGAGACCATAGAATGTCCTGCTTTTCCCAAATATGTAGAAATGTTGAATGCGGAAATTGAGCAGGAAGCAACGATTGCAGCCGAGATTGCCAGAGACAGTTCTCAGGACAGTCAGAGTTCTGCTTCATTGAGTCAGGATCCACTAGGAGGACCTGTTATCGAAAATGAAGCTGCCACTGCCATGAATGAAGTGGAAAGAGCCATGGCACATGCTCAGGAGGATGCGGTTAACTTAGAAGAGTTGGAAAGACAACTCAACGTTGAGCAGAGGAAAATATATGACGAAGTTACCATGCAAATTGATCATGGATTAAGTCATGACAAGAAAGAGTGCTCATGTACATCGTTGAAGCCTGTCCGACTGTACGTGAGTGGAGAAGCGGGAACTGGAAAAAGTTTCCTCATTAAAGCAATTTCATGCTATTTGCAGGAAAGGACAGAGTCATCGCTGTCTTGTGTTGTCACCGCTCCAACTGGACTGGCAGCACATAACATTAAAGGGATTACTTTACATCGTTTACTGATGCTGCCAGTGGAATCGCTGTCTTGTGTTGTCACCGCTCCAACTGGACTGGCAGCACATAACATTAAAGGGATTACTTTACATCGTTTACTGATGCTGCCAGTGGAGCATGACAACAAATTACAATAGCACAAGCTATCTGGAGATGCTTGTTTTGAAGTTTCAAGAATCTTGAGGAAAATGAAACTTCTTATCATTGACGAAGTAAGCATGGTTTCCAATGTCATGCTTGCCTTTGTGCATTTGAGAATGCAAGAAGTTCTCAAAACAGAGTATGATGTGTTATTTGGTGGCAAACACATCATTGTTTTTGGAGATCTTTTGCAGCTGACACCAGTGAAAGGGCAACCTGTGTTCAAAATGCACACGCATGAAGATACCAGGAAGTGCCTAGGGAGCATTGGCAACGTCAATATATGGTTAAACTTCAATTATGCTGAACTGCATGAAAATATGCGTCAGGCGAAGGATGAAGTTTACAAGACTATTCTACAAGATGTTAGAATTGGAAAAGTGACCGACCATGGGAAAGAAGCTTTACATGCACGATTACTGTCAAATTTATATCCAGAACAAGATGTTGTGCCTGAGAATATTTTTCAGAAAATTACTGAGAACAAATCTGGAATATGTTTGATGCCAACTCTTGCAGAATGTGCCAAATTCAACAACAAAATGTTGCATTTAGAAAAGCAAGAGATTGTGAAACTGGAAGCTATTGACAGAGTAGAGCATATGGGATCAACAATTATTTTGTCTGAGAATCTGAAAACAAAATTGGATTCATTAGAGAAGAGTATATCTAAAACTGCAGGTTTTGAAAAGACTCTGAATGTGTGCTTGAACTGCCGTATAATTTTAAGAAGGAATTTACATGTTGAAAGAGGTCTGGTAAATGGATCAATGGGTAATGTTGTTGATTTTGTGAAATACAGAAATAGAGATGGAATTGAATTTTTAAAAATTAAATTTGATGGCATTGAGGAAGTACAGCTAATTGGTCGTTGTTCTGCTAGATTTTTGCTTGTAAAAGACTTATATGTTCGCCGTAAGCAGTTTCCTGTTTGCTTGGCATATGCGGTGACAATCCATAAATCGCAAGGTTTAAGTGTAGACAGTGCATTGGTGAATATTGGCAGTTCTGTGTTCAAGGAGGGTATGGCATATGTGGCATTGTCACGAGTTAGAACTTTATCGGGATTGTACTTGATTGAGTGTGATGTCACAAACATTTGTGCGGATCTAGATTGTGTTAAGGAATACAATAGGTTAAGAAGAGAGTATGCGCCACATTTGCCTCAGTATCCTTTGTTTGAGAAACGTGTGGTAGGCCGGAAACGAAGAAATGTGACCAATACTGGGGAGGTTGTAGCAAAAAGACAAAAAGTCAATGAACCTAAAATTACAAGCAGAAACAAAAAGAATTCTGTTGAAGATGTTGTTGGTTTTCAGTTTGAAAACAGTTCTGGTGTCAACTGCTATGCTAATGTAGTGGTTAATGTTTTGTTTTCTCTAGAAAATGTAAAAGAAGAGATTGTGGTCAATTCTGATCAAACATTTTGCAGTTTGTTAAATTCTGTGTTAGAGAAATGTAGCACTGATAGAACAAACATAGAAAGTGTGTCTGAAATTCGAAATCTGTTAGACAGATGTTCAGGGCAAACACAATTCTCTCAAAATATTCAGCAAGATTGTCAGGAGTTTTTAATGTATATGCTTGATGTATTACATGCTGTAGGTGTAGATGTAGATCAGCTGTTTGGGCTTTCTTATCAATGGCAGCATGACTGCGAGAACTGTATGGTATCAAGTACTACTAGTGTAGACTCAGAAAGATTTATATATTTAACTTTGCCAGACAGTAAATCAGTCTCCTTTAATAAGCTAGTAAAAGCAGCTGATCACAACATGGAGTGTAGCCAATGTAAATCTGAAATGATGTCCACATTATTTATACGAACATATGGCCAGTATGTCATTTTAATGTTCCAACGATGTAGGCCTGATGGAACAAAATTGACAAATTTAATTAAAAATTTTGTAGCTTCGCAGTTGTCAATATCAGGAAGGACTTTTGTAACTGCAGCAATTATATATCATGACGGTCCTTCAATAACATCAGGACATTACACAGCTTATTTAAAGTCTAGAAATGGCTGGTCATTCTGCAACGATTCTGTTTTAATTTTCAAAAAAAAATTGCCGTATGACGTTAAAAACTCTTACCTGGTGTTTTTAAAACCAACATTTTAGGGAAATAATCTCGGGATGTGCTCTGTGGAATTTCAAGAAGTTCTAATGGCTCCTACACAATTTGGCCTTGAGGATAAGTGTAGTTCAGAGACATAACTTCTAACCATAAGACTGGACGTCATGGAGAAATAAGTGCACTTTGAATGAGTTCAGAAAAACTATTTCTTTTTATAAGCTAATTGAAGCAGCCAATCAAAACATAAAGTAGAGGGAATGTAAGTCTGCAATGCTGTCTACTGTTTTACATTGCTTTGTGATTAAAAGTGATGTAGAGAATTAAATAATTGTAGTAGTCATAGAGGTAGTGTAAGTCTGCTTCATAGTAAGCAGTATCAGTGTCATAGGAAATGTAGAACATGACTGAGCAAGAAGGGGAAGATATTACTATTCCAGGATTGTGAAAATGATCTTCAACATTTTAATTCTGAAAGTTGCGGAAATGCCAAATGACGGGATTGGCTTACAAGAAATTAAAGAGTTATAAATGGGTCTGACAAGATTTGGCCTTGTGGAAACTTGTGGTAGAGAGCAAGAAGTCATTTATTGCATGTAACATGTTTTTAAAAACGATGGAGATTTTCTTTCAGAAAGTGGCGGGCTGAAAGTAATAACAGCACAACAGAGTGTAAGCTGTTCATAGGACATCCTTTGACGTCATGGAAAGTAAGTTAACTTTAAGGAGTTCTGAATTCTGATTTGTTATGTTGTATGGGTTTTTTAAACACAATCATTTTGATTGTGTTTTTTTTTCCCCGCTGTTATATGATGAATACCTTCAAGTCACTGTTTTTAGTGAATTTTGATACATTCTGAGAACAGCAAAAATAAACCATTTAACATGTATAATTAATTCTGTACTGTTTGCATTTATGATGTATATGTAGAACTGTGTAGGAGGCATGGAGAAGGTGAGGCTTCTGTAAGTGTCAAAGTTGTTGCATGCAGTGCTGCACTTCTGCGTATTCTTTCATATGCTGGACTACATCTGCACAATGAGATACCTAAGCAAAGGAAACACAAGTGATGTGATTGTGAAATGAGCAAAATAAATTGCACGTATTTCATTTACATCACCTGTGTTTCCTATCATTATGAATCACATTGTGCAGATCAAGTTTAGGTCTGTCCAGGGAAACATAGGAGGTTTGGACTTTGTTCAAGAGTGCAGTGGACATGACTCACTTCATTGGTAGACCTTTACATGTATTATGTCCTCTGTTCTCTTCAACAACTCGAAATTTCATCTGCAACCCTGAGTAGGCCTCACCTCAAACAAACCTCTGGATAGGACACATCTTATTGGCATCCTGAAGTAATCATTTAAAATTTTAGTGTCTTGCGACACTTTTCTGAGACAACAGCAATGCAAAAGATGCACCATGTTTTAAGATAGGCCTCACTTCATCTGCATCAAGATACTGTTAGTTTAAAATGTATATCTTTAGGACTGTGTAGGGGGCCTGGAGAAGCAGAAGCTTCTGTAAGTGTCAAAGTTGTTGAAAAACAGTTTGTCCTTCAATCTTTTCCCTTGTCTTTTGTAATTTTTAAATACATGTTTTAATATTTTTCAAATGTTTGTTCTCTCTTTCACAGATTGAAAGTATAAAAACAAAAAGTGAGTAATTTAACGACAATTATAAGGTAAATGTTTTGTACTCTTTTCATTACATTTCTATCACATTTAACTTCTATTAGTTCCACTGCTTCATTTCTTTAACCCTCAGTTTCCTGCCTTTGCTACTTTCCTCATTCCTTTCTCTATTACCTACTTACTCAACTCCTTCCACTCTTTTTCTCAGTCCCTCTCTTCTCATAGTTCCTCTCTCTTGTTCACTCACTCCGTCTCTATTACTCTTAGTGTCTTTGACTGATCACTCTATCACTACTTGTTCATAATGCTTTCTCTGTGTAGTTGAAGCACACTAAGGGGCATATTATGAACACAGCCAATAAAATTATTGCTCTTTTTATTGGCAGAAAACTGGTGCAAAAGTGGTTTTAGCGGCAGTTTTCTGCCGCAAAAGCAGCTTTAGCGACACATTTCTGCCAATAAAAGCTGCAAAACTTTTATTGCCTATGTTGATGATATGGCTCTATGTTACTTACATTTCTTTGCTGTTTCAATTAATCTTTTTCTGTTATTTTTAGTTTTCTGTTTTCTATTTTTTCTCTCTGTTATTCCTCATGTTTTAATCTTATTTTGAACATTCACTCACATTCTCCAAGAAACTCTTCTTTGTTAATGTTATACTCTCTTTTTTTTTCTTTCACTTCGTTATCTATTTTGTTTTTCACAATTATACCCTCTTCTGTCTTTTCTTCGGTAAATAGATCTATTAAACAGTATCTCTTCTTTACTCCCTATAGCTGTCTTTCTTTTAACATCACTCTCTGTTTACTTTCCTTATACTTACTCTTTTTTTTTTTAAAACATTTTTTTGGTTAGCTCCCGGTCCGCGTACCGGGAAGCTAACCGGGAAGCGAACCAAAAGAAATAGAGCTTGCCAGAGTGCTAAACATTCTAGCAATTTTTTTTGAAAGGGAAGGTAGTTCTGAAAAGAACTTTTTTAAAATATTTTTGTTGTTTTATATTTTTATTTTTTTTTTTGAACATTTTTTTTTTTTTTTGTATTTTTTGAACGATTTTATATTTTTTTTGGTTTTTTTTGGGGGGGGGAAACAACAAAAAACAGGCATTGAAAAGGGCTCAACAGGAGCAAAAAAAAAATTACTGGGGGCGGTTAGGGCAATTATGGTGTTCATACGCCAGGTTTATAGCATTTATGCTCATGTTGCCACATGCTAACAACGCACGACAGTGCATACAAGAGTGTATCATGTGGCCAAAATTTTCTTGTATATTTGGCACAGTTTCCCGTGCCTCTGCTGGTGTCAATGAAATGGGTATTCTTGATCTGGCCACAGGAGTTGATCTTGGATTTTCCTGCAAATCCCGTATTTCCTCCCGGCTATAATTGAGTGGATGCTTCCTTGTCATGTGCCTGTGCATTGTATGATTTCCGTAACTATATTTCTTATCCGTCCCTCTGGATAATTTTTCTTTACATATGAGGCAGGTGACATACCTCGCATTGACTTTTTTTTGGCCAGGAGGGATCGAATAAAACTGCCAGATGAAACTGGCTTTCTTATGTGAAACCCGGGGCACCTCTTCTAAGAACTGTGGTTCTTCTCCCTCCTCTTCATCCATTTCTTCCTCTTCCTCCTCAGTGTTGGTCATCACCTGGGGAGGTGGTCCTCTCTTCCCATGAGGAGGTGGAGGTGGTGGTGGGGGTCCACCAGCTGAAGCAACTACTGAAGCCATTTCTGATATAGTAATGAAGGTCTTCCTCTCACAATGATGAAAGTCAGAGTGAGGAAAGAAGGAGGGGTTTTCATCATTTGGGAAAAACAATACTTCTCAACCAATGAAAAGTGTTATTTTTAGGTCACCTGACCTAGCCTTACATCATTATGAAACCAAAAGTGAAATGAACCAATGAAAAGTTTTATTAACAAGTCACATGACCTCTCACGCTCATGTTACGCGCTGCGGAACGCGCCCCGGTTAGCTTCCGGGTCGCTGAGCTTCGCGCCTCGGTCCGCGCCCCGGGACACTTCCGGGTGCGCTAACGCGGTACGTCACAAGACGCATTACGCGGCAACGCGATACGTCGCGCTTTCGCGACGCGCCGCGGATCGCTTCCGGGGAGCTGCGTTTCGCGCCTCGGTCCGCGCCCCGGGGCACTTCCGGGTGCGCTAACGCAGTACGTCATAAGACGCATTACGCGGCAACGCGATACCGTCACTATGTTGATTTCTTACCGGTTCGCGGACCGGGTCGCGGCATCAAATTGAGCTAACGGGAAGCTTCCCGGTTCGCGGACCGGGAGCGAAACAAAAAAAATATTTTAAAAAAATTATTAATAAACATATAAAATATATTTTTGGATTTAAAGAAGAATACATTTTACAGCTATAGATATTAGCTTTAAAAAAAACAATGAAATTCACTGAAAAAACCATAGGTTATAGACCATATATAGTTAGGAATTAGCATTTACAAAACCTTGAAAATTCACTGAAAAAACCATAGGTTATACACCATATATAGTTAGGAATTAGCATTTAAAAAACCTTATTTTACTCACACAAAACCATTGAAATTCCATATATAGTTAGTTGTACTAACTATATATCGCGCACCCGCAATCCACTGCTGATCATGTCACATATTACATCATTCATGACATGGTCAGTGACATCACTGATGACATCTCAAATGACATCACTGATGACATCACTGATGACATCTCAAATGACATCACTGATGACATCACTGATGACATCTCAAATGACATAGTCTAAGGTTATATTAGAGTCTGAAGAGGTTCATCGTATTATCACATGAATGATGTCATCAGTGATGTGATCAGTAATGTCAAATGAGATGTCATCAGTGATGTCATCAGTGATGTCATTTGAGATGTCATCAGTGATGTCATCAGTGATGTCATTTGATATGTCATCAGTGATGTCATCAGTGATGTCATTTGAGATGTCATCAGTGATGTGATCAGTAATGTCAAATGAGATGTCATCAGTGATGTCATCAGTGATGTCATTTGAGATGTCATCAGTGATGTCATTTGAGATGTCATCAGTGATGTCATCAGTGATGTCATTTGAGATGTCATCAGTGATGTCATCAGTGATGTCACTGACCATGTCATGAATGATGTAATATGTGACATGGTCAGCAGTGGATTGCGGGTGCGCGATATATAGTTAGTACAACTAACTATATATGGAATTTCAATGGTTTTGTGTGAGTAAAATAAGGTTTTTTAAATGATAATTCCTAACTATATATGGTGTATAACCTATGGTTTTTTCAGTGAATATATATATATATATATATAAATGTCCCTAAAGAATGCCCACTGGGGCGAGATCATTGATGTCAAGATGATAAATCATAAGACTATGAGCCCATTTTGGCTAAAATTAATACAGAACCCATTGTTTATAACTGTTTGCTATTTATGCTGTATGTATATATAAAAATGAAATGAGGACGCATATTAACTTGATTTTTAACAAACATGAAGGAAACATTTACTATGTGTCTAGTGACAAGCTCACTAATACTTGCTTAAGACATTTGAAAATGTCCTCTCACTGTTAACTGCTGCGTGTGTATGTAAGCGGAAGCACTGTTACTCAAGCCGTACCGTGATCAAGCTGAAAGGCGAAACACATTGGTAGAGTACATTTTCTGCTAATAAATCAATTAAGCATCCCGGTGAGTCCTAGCACTTCTGTGAGAAAGAAAATGTGGTTTTTGGAATCTCTCTCTCTCTCTCTCTCTCTATATATATATATATATATTACCTACTGGCGATAGCCAGTAGGTATATATAGTTAGGATTTTTTTCCTATGGGATTTTTGAAAATTCTATGTCGAATAACTTTGGCGTTTGAGGACAGAATTGGCTGAAATTTTCAGGAAAATGGAACATTTTGTTTCTGAGCAGCCCCTGAAAATTTGGGGGGGTTTCGTCAAGGGGGGGCCGAGAAAAAAGGGGGGTCCCAAAACGTGTTTTTCCCATGCAATTTTCCATAGGGAGGTTGGCCTCACTTTTAGCCTGAACGGCTGAATGGATTTACACCAAACTTGGCAAAATTGTAGGGACTGGTAGCCCGATGTGCCTTTGCTATGTCTCAAGATATAGGCTCCAGTGGTTTTTACGAAAATTAACTTTGAAAAATATATATTGGGCTACATTGGGCTATATATATGTTGGAGCCCAAATGTAGCCCAATGTAGCCCAATGTAGCCCAATGTAGCCCAATGTAGCCCAAAGATGGCCACCAGAGACAAAAAAAACCAAATGTAGCCCAAATATCAGCCAGATGTAGCCCAACTATAGCCCAATGACAGAATGTCCCAGAGTGTTCTAAAGAACAACTAGAGTGCTAACAGTCCTACTTATTACAAAGGTATGGCACACCTGAAGCCATCTTGATTGGAATAATGTGGTAACTCTTAAAACATTTAATTTAAAAAGGAACAACATGAGGGGGTTCATTTTGCCATAGAAAGTATGATTAGCGAATATATGACGAAATCCCGCATACCATCAGTCCGCAAAAAAAATCCCGCATGAACTATTAGGCCGCAAATTAAAATAACAAAAACTTTTAGAACGAATATGCCTTTAGCATACAATAAACAACTAAACTACCCTAAACCCTAAAACACTACCCCCAGCATGACCCTACACTACACAAACAGTACACCACTACCCTAAACCCTAAAACACTACCCCCAGCATGACCCTACACTACACAAACACTACAACACTACCCTAAACCCTAAAACACTACCCCCAGCATGACCCTACACTACGCAAACACTACAACACTACCCAAAACCCTAAAACACTACACCCCAGCATGACCCTACACTACGCAAACACTACAACACTACCCTAAACCCTAAAACACTACCCCCAGCATGACCCTACACTACAGAAACACTACAACACAACCCTAAACCCTAAAACACAACCCCCAGCATGACCCTACACTACGCAAACACTACAACACAACCCTAAACCCTAAAACACTACCCCCAGCATAACCCTACACTACGCAAACACTACAACACTACCCTAAACCCTAAAACACTACCCCCAGCATGACCCTACACTACGCAAACACTACAACACTACCCAAAACCCTAAAACACTACACCCCAGCATGACCCTACACTACGCAAACACTACAACACTACCCTAAACCCTAAAACACTACCCCCAGCATGACCCTACACTACGCAAACACTACAACACTACCCAAAACCCTAAAACACTACCCCCAGCATGACCCTACACTACGCAAACACTACAACACTACCCTAAACCCTAAAATACTACACCCCAGCATGACCCTACACTACGCAAACACTACAACACTACCCAAAACCATAAAACACTACCCCCAGCATGACCCTACACTACGCAAACACTACAACACTATCCTAAACCCTAAAACACTACGCCCAGCATGACCCTACACTACGCAAACACTACAACACTACCCTAAACCCTAAAACACTAGCCCCAGCATGACCCTACACTACGCAAACACTACAACAAAACCCTAAACCCTAAAACACTACCCCCAGCATGACCCTACACTACGCAAACACTACAACACTACCCTAAACCCTAAAACACTACCCCCAGCATGACCCTACACTACACAAACACTACAACACAACCCTAAACCCTAAAACACTACCCCCAGCATGACCCTACACTAAACAACCACCACAACTCTACACTACACTAACACAACACTACACTACACAACACTACACTACACAATCACTAACCCACGAAAAAATTAACACAAACCCACTTACCTCTCTCGTCATCGTGGTTTTCACAACGCAAATGCATTTACCATACATGCCTTTAAAACGTAATTCTTTGTAAAGGCATGCGCGATAAATGCACATGCGTTTTGAAAAAATGCGGGATAATGGTATGCGAGGTCAATGACCTTGCGGGATAATGGTATGCGGACTGAAAGTCTGCGGGATAAAAAATGCGGGAAAATGGCTGCAAACCATGATTAGCAGCAGACTTCCCTGGTGAGCACTAGCTTTACTACAGTGATCTAATGAGCAACTAGAGTGCTAACATTCAGAATTTATGGCAAATGTGTGACACATCTGAATGCCTTCTTGATAGAACCAAAGTAAACAAGCATTGAAAATGCAATAGATCTCGCCCTCGTTTAAGTTAAAGCCATTCTGTTTGTAATGAGGTGGCTTTTTAGCTTTGCTTTTATTAGTGTTTTTAAAACTTTCATGTAAATAACATGCATATGTATGCATATATGTATATGTATGCATGCATTTATATTTATATAGATATGCAGATTATATATGTTTATATATGTATATTACCTACTGGCGATAGCCAGTGGGTATATATAGTTAGGATTTTTTCTCTATGGGATTTCTGAAAATTCTATGTCTAATAACTTTGGCGTTTGTGGACGGAATTGGCTGAAATTTTCAGGAAAATGGCACATTTTGTTCCTGAGCAGCCCCTGTAAATTTGGGGGGGTTTCGTCAAGGGGGGGCCGAGAAAAAAGGGGGGTCCCAAAACACGTTTTTCCCATTCATTTTTCCATAGGGCGGTTGGACTCACTTTTAGCTCGAACGGCTTAATAGATTTACATGAAACTTGGCAAAATTGTAGATATGGTTTGCCCGACGTGCCTTTGCTATGTCTCAATATATGTGCTCCAGTGGATTTTGAGAAATTAACGTTTAAAAAATATATATATCTGTGACAGCGCTCCGGTTAGCGCCCCGGTTCGCGTACCTGACGCGTAACGGAACTTCGCGAAGCGAAGCTGATTGGCTCTCCGGTGTCTGTCAACATTCTAAACAGTCCGGAGCGGCCGCCATCTTGTCTCTCGGTACGATCGAGAGACAAGATGTGGTGAAAAACTAAGGGGGAAATGAAGGAAAGGGGGCAAGGTAAACCCCTCCTGACCCCCTAGGATTGATGAGGGGGATATTAAAGTCCCCCGCGATTTTTCGCGGTAGAGGCGCTTCCCGGTACGCGAACCGGGCAGCTAACCGGCAGCGTAACGGGAGTCCGCCATCTTGTGTTTTTGGAGCGTCCGGTTCGCGTACCGGGTAGCGTCCCGGTAAGCGTAACAAGGGGAAAACCAAGAGAAACAGTAAAAAAAAAATTAAGGGAATAGATTTCCAGCAAACTTGGCAAAATTGTAGGGACTGTTTGTTTGATGTGCCTTTGCAAGGCCTCAAGATATGTGCACGTGTGGATTTTGTCTAATTAAGGTTAAAAAAAATATATATATCTGTAAGCGTGCTCCGTCACGCTTACGTTACGGGTTTTGTTTGCGCTGCAGAGCCGATACGTCACTGTTATGCGACGCGTCATGAGGCGTCTCACGTGGCTACGTGATACGTCACGTAATAAAGAATATATTTTACAGCTATAGATATTAGCTTTTAAAAAACCAATGAAATTCACTGAAAAAACCATAGGTTATAGACCATATATAGTTAGGAATTTGCATTTACAAAACCTTGAAAATTCACTGAAAAAACCATAGGTTAGAGACCATATATAGTTAGCTGGACATTTTATTGACATAAAACCAATGAAATTCCATATATAGTTAGTTGCACTAACTATATATCGCGCACCCGCAATCCACTGCTGATGATGTCACATATTACATCATTCATGACATGGTCAGTGACATCACTGATGACATCACTGATGACATCTCAAATGACATCACTGATGACATCACTGATGACATCTCAAATGACATCACTGATGACATCATGACACACCAATACCAGTTACTACATACGCACTCACTGATTCCTACGTCTACACACACATTCACTCATTCACCCATACAATCACTCATACATACAGTCACTCATTATTACAACACTATCATATGCACTCATACACCTATGCAGACACTCACACACTGCCACTCATCCATGGAGTTACTCACACACCTAGTCAGTCCTGTAAAGAATCAATCACACTTCCATTTCCTCATCTATACAGTTAAACACAGAACACCATACTTCAGTGACATCACTGATGACATCACTGATGACATCTCAAATGACATCACTGATGACATCTCAAATGACATCACTGATGACATCATGACACACCAATACCAGTTACTACATACGCACTCACTGATTCCTACGTCTACACACACATTCACTCATTCACCCATACAATCACTCATACATACAGTCACTCATTATTACAACACTATCATATGCACTCATACGCCTAGTCAGTCCTGTGAAGAATCAATCACACTTCGATTTCCTCATCTATACAGTTAAACACAGAACACCATACTTTTTACACATATACTAACACATACTTACTCTCTTATACAATCACTGATACAAGTACACATTGATATGCACAGAGTCACACACCTCCCAGCCAGCCACACACACACTCAGTCTTCCATACATCCACTCATTCTTCAATTTGTAAAACATATTTAAACTTTACAAAAACACACAGACACTAGATGATGTAATCAGTGATGTCATTTGAGATGTCATCAGTGATGTCATCAGTGATGTCATTTGAGATGTCATCAGTGATGTCATCAGTGATGTCACTGACCATGTCATGAATGATGTAATATGTGACATCATCAGCAGTGGATTGCGGGTGCGCGATATATAGTTAGTGCAACTAACTATATATGGAATTTCAATGGTTTTGTGTGAGTAAAATATGGTTTTCTAAATGCTAATTCCTAACTATATATGGTCTATAACCTATGGTTTTTTCAGTGAATTTTCAAGGTTTTGTAAATGCTAATTCCTAACTATATATGGTCTATAACCTATGGTTTTTTCTGTGAATTTCATTGGTTTTTTAACAGCTAATATCTGTAGCTGTAAAATGTATTCTTCTTTAAATCCAAAAATATATTTTATATGTTTATGAATAATTTTTTTTTAAAATATTTTTTTTTCTTCGTTCCCGCTTCGCGAATCGGGAATCTTCCCGTTAGCTGACCTTGATGCCGCGAAATAGACCGCGAGCCGGTAAACGTTTCTTTACCGCAAGTGCCGCGTTAGAAAACAACATCGTGACGCCTCCCGTCCGCATGACGTTTCACGTTGTCGCGTGATACGTCATATGACGTACAACGTTAGCGAACTGGTACGCGAAGCGAGTCGCAAAGCGCAGGTTTCTGGAAGCAAACCGGGAGGCCCTGCAAAGCGCTTAACGTAAACACAGCAAGTCATGTGACTTGGTAATAACACTTTTCATTGGTTCATTTCACTTTTGGTTTCCTAATGATGTAAGACTAGGTCATATAATCTAAAATGAACACTTTTGATTGGTTGAGAACTCTTGTTTTTCCCAAATGATGAAAATCCCTCCTTCTTTCCTCACTCTGACTTTCATCATTGTGAGAGAAAGACCCTTTGTGATCACTGAGCAATGGCTTCTTTAGTAGCTTCAGCTGGTGCTTCCCCACCACCTCCACCACATCCAAGGAAGAGTGGACCACCTGCTCAAGTTATAATTCAACAAGAAGAGGAAGAAGAGGAACAGGAGGACGAGCACGAAGAGAGGCAGTTTTTGCCTGAGCAGCCCAGGACGTCTCACCGGAAAGAAAACTTCATTTGGCAATTTTTTAAAATTCCCAAAGGTCAGAAAAAAGTAAATGCAAGATACGTAACTTGCCTTATATGTCAAGATAGACTGTCCAGAGGGACCGACAAAAAATACAGTTTCGGAAACTACACAATGCATCGCCATATGACTAGGTGGCATCCTAACAACTACAGTGCTGCACAGTTTCGGAACGACCTAGATAACCTCCCTATTATGGCCAGAAGATCTGTTGTACCGGAAGTAACGGGACCAGAGGGCAGGGAGATGGTGCCAAATATACAAATGAGATTTGGTGATGTAAAACACATCTGCGTATTTTGCGATGGATTCATTTCCTACGGAGAAAAAAGCATCACTCTGATCAACAGAGCTATTGACTATCATATGCAAGTTTGTACGAAACGCCCAAAATAATAAATACTTCTTTTTTTTGTTTTGTTGCTCCTGTTGAGCCCTTTACAATGAATCGTTTTCATTGCCCCCTCCAAGAAAAACCCAAAAAAATATAAAACTGTTCAGAAAAATTCAAAAAAAGTAAAAAAATGTTCTGAAAAATAAAAAAAAAAGTTCTTTTCAGAACTACCTCCCCGTTATTAAAAAATTGGTACAATATTTGGAACTGTGCCAACCTCTATTTCTCTTAGTTCGCTTCCCAGTTCGCTCCCCGGTACGCGAACCGGAAGCGAACCAAAAACAGTAAGTATAAGGGAAGGAAACAGACACTTATGTTAAAAGAAAGACAGCTATAGGGGAGTAAACTAGAGATACTATTACCCGTAATCCACTGCTGATGATGTCACATATTACATCATTCATGACATGCTCAGTGACATCATCAGCAGAGGATTGCGGGTTTTTTGGCAACGTGCCTTATCCACGGTTTAATAACGCTGCCTTTTGCTTTATATAAGTTTTCAAATTGTATGAAATATATACCAATCGGTCGTTATGAACCTTTAGGTAGTGCTTTTCTTCATGAGGTCTGGTCGCTTCCATACACATACAGATGTTTCAAGATGATCAAGAAGTTTATCTGAATGGAGAGGAATGCACTGAGACGCCAGATCATTCACTAATGTGTAGGCACATACAGTTACACGGTTCATGCAACAAACACCGACCAAATATGGCTTGCGTGTTGCAAGGCACGCCAGTTCCTGCTATCATCCCCACGTTCAAGTTGTTGGCAAATGGTAGTTATTTGATGCTCAATAATGAAGATTGTTCTGAGTTAATTAAAAGTATTCCTTTTATCGTAACAGTAAGTGAACGGGTTATTTGCTGCAGAAATGTTCTATTTCCTCCCACACATGAACATAGGGAGTTTTCAATCTGGCCACAAATACCAACCTTGGGACAGATTTCAACGGCATGGCAAGAATAAGAGCTCTTTTGTCTCAGAGAGAGGTGGCCTTGAGTTCGGCCCGTGAAACTTTCGTGCTTCACATAGCGAACACCCGTACAGAGGTGCACACACTTTTCAATTCAGATTTGCCTTTCAAATTCAGCAAGATGGTTCCGACTATCTTTAACGCATCCTCCGCAAAGTCCCTGGCGCACTTTTTTAAAGTTGTTACCAGTGGTCTCGTGACTTCATTTGAGAAAATCTTTGGACTCATCCCTGCTTCCTTTCATTCTATTTTCTCCACTCTGGTTCGTGGATTGGCATTTTTACTTGCATTACCAGCGGACGCTCTTGTGCTTTTTTACATTTTTAAATATGGATGTCCCTCCTATGCAACCTCCCACCCTGCAGCTGCTGACACTGTTCCGCAATCGCATGCTAGAATATTATGGCACAATGCCGTTGGCGATATTAAGCACGGCATATGGATTATCTTTTCGATTCTCCTACTTCACCTGTGTACAGCCTGTATTTCACTGCCTGACCTGTGATTTCGATTGGGCCATTGATTTGTGTCTCTGCGGACCGGTTTCTCCTGACGTCGACTTTAATCAGCTGATGACTCCTATCATTACTCACGAGTTGGTTTGTCCTGGCGAAAGGATTATGGCTGTGGCATTGATGCATGGACTACTTGGTCCCTGGAAGTTACTGGCGGCAGCACAGTCTTTCTTGGAACAGAGCTTTCTTGAAAACCCACGAGCTGTCCTCTGATGGTGATAGAGGATCCGGTGCTGGGAGAGCACGTATGTTCTTTTCCGCTTTTAAATTGGATGGCTGAACTGTTTTCGGATGAAGACGGTGACTTCCTATTGGAGGCTGTTGCAGCTTATTTTGCATACACAGTTATGTCATAGACCTTTTTCATGTTTGATATGCTGAGTACTAGCATTTCATTGACAATTCATTGACTTATTTGTCAAGTTTTTATTATTTACCTTGCCTATTGGCTTAAGACTCGATAAAGTACTTGGCTGTTTTATTTTTCTTTAGCATTAAATTTTCCTAGTTTTTAATGCTTTACCTTGCGGACCGTCCACATATAAACTTGCAATCTGCTCTCATGAGATGGCACTTCTATTATCTTATTCAGTTCGTTTCCGGATCATGGGGAGGTGTCATCTAGGTCCTGGATATCTTTACACCGTGTTAAGTTGCATGGGCTCATTACCGGTTTAAACGCCATTTTTCCTTTTTTGCAACTTCTGCACACGACACTTAGTTGTTGCTTTAGCTTTCCACCTAGTAGTTCATCGTGGTTTACATGAGAATAATATGTTATTGCTCTACTATCTGCTTTGCTTGTTAAACTATATCTGTACAGCGAGTGCTAAAGTTTCAAGAACAACACGATACAGAATTGTTATGAGGTCTGATCTCCACGACTTCATACTCATAACATAAGTGCAACTTCTGCCAATTCTGGGCATGAGGCGGGTTTTATATTGCTTTGCCGAACACACATACACAACAGTTGATGCGGCTCACATGAAGAGAGAGCTGGTGTATGCTGATGTGATTCCTTCAAATCTAAGACACTAAAGTATGGGCACGCCCTAAACCAACACAAAGAGACCTTCTTAGCAAATAATATAATATGTGTATTAGGGAGGGTGAGATATAAGCAGCCGCGGGCCGTGGAGGGAGTTACGGTGAGGCAGGGAGGCGGGGAGGGGGAGAAGCAGGGTGGAGCCCTCTCTACCTTGCCCCTCCCCCTCCCCGCCTCCCTGCCCCACCGTAACTCCCTCCACGGCCCGCGGCTGCTTATAAGTGTTGCTAACTCTTATTCATTTACAGCATGTTAACATACTATCACCATTCGCTTTTTATGTACTAGTAACTATGCTGGTAATTTTGCTACTGATAATATGTGTACTTGTATTATCTAAGATACTACGCCTGTGAAGACGGCATTAGTAAATAAACATTTCAAATACACATGTGTTCTTCTTAACTCCATGTTCTGGTTTCTAAGAAATATATAACGACCGACTGTTCATGAGTTCCACGTATCCTGAGGTACTATAAGTTCATATTCTGGATTGTCTAAACATTGAGAGTTTGTTATATCCAATGTGACACTGTACCTAGCTTGCTAAGGAGTTTTTGATTACTAACGTGAGTTTTGGGACACCCTAATTCGCCGAGGTTCCAATCCTCTGTCCACAGTTCTGTGTGAGAACAGAAACCCTGCGACAGGGGCACCCCCGACCCTTGCTGGAGCTTCATCACACTTGCGATACAACTCCAGCAATGCGCCACCTTTACGGCACAGATACATCACGCATCTGTGCTGTTTTTGCCCCATGATGCGCCGCATTGTAAATGCAGCACACCATAGGTGACGGAACAGCGGCACAGAATGACTAACACATCCCTGGTGATGCGCCAGTCATCATAAATGTATCCCTATGCTTCTTATCTTGTTAGAGATGAACCGCCATATGTATCATCAAAGTTTTTTGCATTTCCTAAATAGCGAACTTTAAGGAATAAATAGCGATTCTTTACCATTCCTAGTTTGCGATGAGCTATTTGCTAATTACAAATTACACATTCATTTCCTTCATTTCCATAGGGCGGTTGGACTCACTTTTAGCTCGAACGGCTGAATGGATTTCCACGAAACTTGGCAAAATTGTAGGGACTGGTAGCCCGATGTGCCTTTGCTATGTCTCAAGATATATGCTCCAGTGGTTTTTACGAAAATTAACTTTGAAAAATATATATTGGGCTACATTGGCCTATATATATGTTGGAGCCCAAATGTAGCCCAATGTAGCCCAATGTAGCCCAAAGATGGCCGCCAGACACACAAAAAAACAAATGTAGCCCAAATATCAGCCAGATGTAGCCCAACTATAGCCCAGTGACAGAATGACCAATCAGCTTCGCAAACCTCCGTTACGCGAAGCGGAGCGCTGTTACAGATATATATCTTTTTTTGAACGTTAATTTCTCAAAATCCACTGGAGCACATATATTGAGACCTAGCAAAGGCACATCGGGCTACCAGTCCCTAATATTTTGCCAAGTTTCGTGCAAATCCATTCAGCCGTTCGATTATTATTATTATTATTTTTTTTTGCCCCGCGGGGCCCTTTTAAAACCTCCACATCAAACCTAGGGGGTCAGCGAGGATCTACTATGCCCCCTTATAGTTATTTCCCCCTTTGTTTTGACCTCCTCTTGTCTCTCGATCCTACCGAGAGACAAGATGGCGGCCGCTACGGACTGTTTGGAATGTTGACAGACGCCGGAGAACCAATCAGCTTCGCTTCACAAAGCTCCGTTGCGCGAAAAGTACGCGTCCTGGGCCGCTGCCCAGTCCGCTGTTACAGATATATATCTTTTTTTAAACGTTAATTTCTCAAAATCCACTGGAGCACATATATTGAGACCTACAAAAGGCACATCGGGCTACCAGTCCCTACAATTTTGCCAAGTTTCGTGCAAATCCATTCAGCCGTTCGGGCTAAAAGTGAGGCCAACCGCCCTATGGAAATTAACATGGGAAAAATGCGTTTTGGGACCCCCCTTTTTTCTCGGCCCCCCCTTGACGAACCCCCCCAAAATTTTCAGGGGCTGCTCAGAAACAAAATGTGCAATTTCCCTGAAAATTTCAGCCAATTCCGTCCACAAACGCCAAAGTTATTAGACATAGAATTTTCAAAAATCCCATAGGGAAAAAATCCTAACTATATATACCTACTGGCGACCGCCAGTAGGTAATATGTATATATATATTCCTCCAATCCTGATTTCATAAAACCAGGTAGGAAACGTGCTCAGGTTGTCAAACAGAAATTTAATGCCTCCGGTGCACAATTGCCATTGAACGCGATGTCCACAATTACAGCGTCTGGCAGACGCGTTTCGGCATGTGCCTCATCAGTGCCAGGTCAGTGCTGCAAGTGTCGAGTTGCTTTCTTCGCGGGGCTGATATTTCAAACATCCGAGTGACCTCATCTCTCTCTCTCTCTCTCTATATATATATATATATATATATATATATATATATATATATATATATATATATATATATATATATATATTACCTACTGGCGGTCGCCAGTAGGTATATATAGTTAGGATTTTTTCTCTATGGGATTTTTGAAAATTCGATGTCTAATAACTTTGGCGTTTGTGGACGGAATTGGCTGAAATTTTCAGGAAAATTGAACATTTTGTTTCTGAGCAGCCACTGAAAATTTGGGGGGGGTTCGTCAAGGGGGGGCCGAGAAAAAAGGGGGGGTCCCAAAACACGTTTTTCCCATGTTAATTTCCATAGGGCGGTTGGCCTCACTTTTAGCCCGAGCGGCTGAATGGATTTGCACGAAACTTGGCAAAATTGTAGGGACTGGTAGCCCGATGTGCCTTTGAAAGGTCTCAATATATGTGCTCCAGTGGATTTTGATAAATTAACCTTCAAAAAAATATATATATCTGTAAGCGCGCTCCGGGCAGCGCCCCGGTTCGCGTACCTGACGCGTAACGGAACTTCGCGAAGCGAAGCTGATTGGCTCTCTGGTGTCTGTCAACATTCTAAACAGTCCGGAGAGGCCGCCATCTTGTCTCTCGGTAGGATCGAGAGACAAGAGGAGGCCAAAACAAAGGGGGAAATGACCATAAGGGGGCATAGTAGATCCTCCCTGACCCCCTAGGTTTGATGTGGAGGCTTTAAAAGGGCCCCGCGGGGCAAAAAAAAAAAAAATTTCTTTTTTTTTTTTGCGTGGGGAGCGCCCGGTACGCGCACCGGGAAGCGGTCCGGGGAGCGTACTATAAGGAAAAAAGAATGATAGACTATGATATTTTGAAATATTGTAGGTTTATTGATTGTTCTTTTTGTTGTTTTTTTTTTAGTTTTTTTTTTATTTAAGTAGTAGTATTTATGATTATTAAATATAAATTTATTTTTGGGATTGTGCACAGTATACTATAAGTCTGACTTTACATTATAATCATTTTGGTACTAGTTTATGAATTACATATAAAAATGATTAAAGACTCAAATAATTTTTTAATATTGAATATAATTTTATTTTTCCGATTTCCTTGAACCTTGCCGCTTTTCATCACTCTTCACGCTGGGTCCGCTGTGGCTCTGAAGATTCCTTTGTTTTACCGGATTACTGCTCGCGGAACCCGCTGCGCGGGTCCCGCTTCGTTTGAGGCCACCACCCATCATCGCTATTGAAGGATTTTTGCCTGGGACTGTGGGGACCTGCAGGGCTGCGAGCGCGTTGTGGGCGCAGGACTTCAAGTCCCAGGAGCGCCCACAACTCCCAATTGCCAACAGCTGGGACGCTCTCCCTGCAGGCTCCTCCCTTGGTTCCACACTGCGGTGATAAGCCGCCCTTCTATTTGCACCGGCGGATTTCCTTGAACCTTGCCGCTTTTCATCACTCTTCACGCTGGGTCCGCTGTGGCTCTGAAGATTCCTTTGTTTTACCGGATTACTGCTCGCGGAACCCGCTGCGTGGGTCCCGCTTCGTTTGAGGCCACCACCCATCAGCGCTATTGAAGGATTTTTGCCTGGGACTGTGGGGACCTGCAGGGCTGCGAGTGCGTTGTGGGCGCAGGACTTCAAGTCCCAGGAGCGCCCACAACTCCCAATTGCCAACAGCTGGGACGCTCTCCCTGCAGGCTCCTCCCTTGGTTCCACACTGCGGTGATAAGCCGCCCTTCTATTTGCACCGGCGGATTTCCTTGAACCTTGCCGCTTTTCATCACTCTTCATGCTGGGTCCGCTGTGGCTCTGAAGATTCCTTTGTTTTACCGGATTACTGCTCGCAGAACCCGCTGCGCGGGTCCCGCTTCGTTTGAGGCCACCACCCATCAGCGCTATTGAAGGATTTTTGCCTGGGACTGTGGGGACCTGCAGGGCTGCGAGCGCGTTGTGGGCGCAAGACTTCAAGTCCCAGGAGCGCCCACAACTCCCAATTGCCAACAGCTGGGACGCTCTCCCTGCAGGCTCCTCCTCTTCCTTTTCCACCTTGGATAGTATAATTACAACTCCACATACCCGCGGCGCGGGAGCGCACGGGAGGGCGCCGGGAGAAGCCCGGGACAAGGGTGGGACCGTCTGTGGCCGTCCGGGGACGCCCGAGGACGGGACGGGCCACCCTACTAACATTTAAGACCCAGACTTGAAGGTAGGATCTAATCCATGGCATCAAACAGTGAGAATTCTAGTATTGCGGGGACCAGCAAAAGAACACTAGATAATTATTTTACTAGGGCTTCCGTGGACTTGGACAAGGATGACTCATTATCTGAACATAGGGTAGAACGACGTCGTTCTATTGAGTCCTTGAAAAATAGACCCCTAATTGATCTGGCATCTCTATCTATTATGTCGGACATTATTACTGACACTCCCTATGAAGATCCATTGTCCCTGGACAAATTTCCTCTACTCCTCAGAACTACTCCACCGCCTACGGGCTCTTCATCGATTGTTTCTCCATCTAATGTTTTACTTTCATGTGTTCCCAGTCCTGGTTCAAATCTAGATAATGCATCTTGTCTTTTACCTAAGGAACCGCCCAAAAGGTTAGGCAGATCATCTACTATGTCCAAAGCTTTTGGTCCACCACCTACTAAAAAGAGGAGGGGGTTAGGTGCTCCCCAAAGGGGCAAACTTAGCCATACAGAGTTTGGTAAGTCATTAAAACCTGAGACCACTGGCGCAATTCCACCTAAAATTCCAGTACCAACTGATATAGTGTCTATAGTAGTAACAACTCCAGACCCAAACCTCACACTGCTTGATAATAACCAAGGGGGGGGAATTGGGGTGGCTTCCGCTTCATGTCTAGCAACTACTCCCTCTATTGATATTGAGCAGAATACTGTTGAGCAGTTGCTTAGGTCCTTTATGCTCCCGATCCTGGATATCTTAAAAAGGGTGGAGCACCGATTAGGTAATCTGGAAGCGTTGTTTGCTGATAGGACAAGCGTTTCTATGACCTCCTCAAGGTCTACTATTGTGCCGACAACTCTACCCCAGATTCCAACTGCCTCTGCTCCTATCCTGCCGGCTCCAAATGGCTCTAATAGTGGCAATAATGGAGCCACTAAACCCACTGCCAGTAACAAATCGAGCTCTGTAGACCCTTCTAAGAGTTCTGCTATGGCTAATATTGTAACTAGCAAACCCTTAAATAACATCCAGCAGAACATCTTGGTTCCCCAACAAGCACAGGTTTCTGTGCAAACAGCAGCAAAATCTATAGCCCAGGCTGCAAGAGAACCCCAGAAGGGTGGCGTAAATCCCAGTACTAAGAGCCAGCAACTGGGTAGGGGGAGGTTGAGGCAGCCCACAAATGACAAACCATATGGACCTAATGTTGAATTACCCCCAGAGTCGCTACCTTTTGTAGTTGTACTCACAGGTGTCCCCCCATTAGAAGTAGGCAGAAAGGAGGGCCATCCCCAACTTAAGAATAACATTCTACACTGGTTAGGACAAAATAGACCACTCCCATATTACATCGATGGGGAGATAGTCCATGTCAGGCGCCTGCCCTGGTTGGGCAGTAGGGAAAAAAACATGGAGGGAGACATAGTTGTTATCAATTTTAGGAACCCAGAAGCAGTTAGGTGTATACTAACAGGTCCCCCTGGGAATTCGAATACTGCTATAGCCCCATACGATCTAACTTATTTCTATCCAAGATCGTATGTGACCCCCGCCCTCTTCTCCGGGGGGTTACCAGACTTCCATGGTACCAGGAACATTCATATGCCTCCCCACAATAGTTATATGAGCCACTTCCAAAGGCCCTTGCCTACCAGGAATAACTTAGGGTGGAATACAGTCCCTGCTAGTGGCCGCAGCATGCCCCTCGGGGGGCCAGAGCATTTGCAGGGGAGTAGGAACATGGAACACCTGATCCCTTTTACCCCATTAGAAACCTCCAATAGATATGGCGCCCTTTCCTGTCTCGACGGTTGTGATTGACTTCCCGTTTTGGCCGCCCCCCTTGTAAATGATGCAAGTGTTGGTGGAGGGGGGCTAGTAGGGGAGGACATTCAGAGTGGGACAAGGTTCTCAATTACACCCCTCCAACTTGGCATTTCCCCCCCTAGTATACATGAGGTCAACTGCACCATAATTAACCATGATATCTCTATGGTACAGACGAGTCCTGAAGTGGGAGACCCAACTGTAGATTATGCCATACCCCCTAATCAGTCAACTGACCAACTGTCTCGCAAAAACAAAAATCTATTATTAATATCATGGAATGTAGCGGGCTTGGTTGCGAAGCTAGACAGCATGGAGTGGTGTGATCTTGTGGATAACCATGGTATCTGTATATTTCAAGAGACATGGGCCATGACTATTCATCATAGAATGGGTTTTGTTACTTACGCTGAGCTTGCAACTAAGGGACCTAGAGGTAGACCATCTGGTGGCCTGACCATATGGGTGGGTGTCCATCTTGGGTTCTCGGTCAAAAGGATTAACACCAATACTTGTGATATATTATGTATCCTTCTAACTCGCCCAAATACACCCAAAATAGCGATTATTAACATCTACCTACGCCCTGTTCTGGGGGGTGGGGATTCACAGACTCTAGAGTCCTTAACTGCATTATTAAACAGTTTCTCAAGCGAGACCAAGGTGTTAATGGGGGGAGATTTTAATTGTCATTATGAGCCACTTGGGGGGGTTACACATATAACAACAGATGAGGATGACGCCTGCCGGATCCCACCCCCAAATGTTTACCAAACTAAATCTTGGACACCCATGGCCATGCAGCTCACTTCATTGACATATACATTCTCGCTTAGAGCTTGTAATGGTCGCTTCCCGGGGGACAGCCCAGGAAGGAGTACTTACAATGGAATGGGCCATTCATCAATAATAGATTACCTCATGGTTAGTATGTCCTTATGGCATTTGATCCGACATTTCTATGTACTTGACCGCTCGGAAAGTGACCACAACCCCTTGGTAGCAGACTTGGAACTGCTACTTCCCGACGGGGAGTACCAAGAGGATGATATGGTCTCCAATAACATTAGGATCCTACAGGGTGGTAAAAGAATTCGGTGGGCCTCTATTAAGTCTTCGTCAGATAATCGGGCCCTATTGTATAAAAGTGTCACTCCTCAGTTCGAGCGTCTAATAACATTGCATGAAAGTGCCCAAAATCTTGATAAAGACGCAAAAATTTTAAATATCCATAAAGAACTAATGTTGGCCCTGGCGGTTAGCTTTTATAAATCACCAAACCAGTCCAATCGACAGGCATGTGTCATAAACCCCTGGTATAACCAGTCTTGTAGGAGGGCGAAGACCACTTTAATTTCCGCCCTCAAACTAGGCCATAGAGCAACCATCATGGCTGCAAGGAATGCCTATAAGAATCTCCTTTCCCATGCAAAATCCGAATGGGAAATAGAGAAATGGCATGCTATCAAATTGGCACTAATTGCGAAAGATGCCCAAACTTTTTGGAATTTGGTCCATACTGGGAAGCCAGAGGGTAAGGTAAAGATTGATCCCAACATTGCCGAGGAAGCCTGGTGTACCTACTTTGGTGACCTTTATTCTAGTCCTGCTTTCCATCACAAAGCATTATCAACTACGTCTCTGAGATTGGCCTCTGGATGCCTCCCTCCTCCCTTTACCATGTTGGAAGTTACACTTGCGGTACAAGCATTAAAATGTAACAAGGCCCCAGGGCTGGACAAGATCCCTGGTGATCTTTTCAGAGACGAGCCGAAGATCTGGGTCCCTTACTTGACCGTCTTATTTAACGCTATTCTTGACGGCCAAGATGTTCCAAGTACCTGGCTGGGGGCCGAAATCATCCCGATCCACAAAAAGGGCTCTCCGTTGGCTCCGTCAAATTATAGGCCAATTAGTCTAATCGACGTAACCCAAAAAATCTACGCCAAACTGCTTCTACAACGCTTGCAAGATTGGATTACTGAGAACAACATCCTTTCCCATCTGCAAGCAGGGTTCCGAGCTAAAATATCCACCATCGACCAACTACTACGGCTCCAGGTACTCTACTGGAAGCATGTGGTCTTGGAAGTGGGTAGCCTCTACCTGACATTCGTGGACCTCAAATCCACTTTTGATATGGTGGATAGGAATCAACTGTGGAGCATATTAACAACAATGGGGATTCCACCCTATTTGTGTCACCAATTTAAAAGACTCCACGAAGGAACCTATGCGAAGGTACGCTATGGCAAATATGGCCAGCTGACAAGAGCTTTTCCAATTGAGAAGGGAGTTAGGCAGGGATGCGTACTTGCCCCTACTCTATTCTCTCTTTTTCTAAATGGCCTTGTTGATGACCTAACCAGTGCACACAATATTGACGCTCCCAATTTAGCTGGTGGTAAATTTCCTGCACTTATGTTTGCGGACGACACCCTGCTGCTCTCCAAAACATCAATGGGGATGCAGCGGGTGTTAGACCAATTCACCGAATTCTGTAAGAACAGGAATCTGGTGATTAATATAGATAAAACAAAGTACATGGTGTTTAATGCCAGCGCAACTAATTGTCCTCGCCCGAAAATGGATGGACGAGCCCTGGAAAGGGTAAATAATTTTACTTACTTAGGTCTGACCTTAAATGACAAAATGAGTTGGGAAACCCAAATGACTAAGGCCAATTTAACCCTTTCTCAGTCTACGGGGGGGATTCTCAAAGTCCAGAAATCTTGTGTCCACAAAATAGTCAGCGTACCGCTGGAAATATATAAGGTTCAAACCAGATCTTCCACCCTTTACGGGGCGGAACTCTGGGGGCACCGTCCAGCGAGTGAGATCAGCATAACAGAGAATAATTTCATCAGACAGCTGCTCTCTTTACCGAAAAACACACCACTAATTCCACTGAGGATGGATTTAAATCTGAGGCCAATTGCAGAAGCAATTGCCTCACGCCCGCTTCTCTACTGGCGTAGATTGTGGAGTGTCCCGGAGCTTGAGTGCTATAGAGAAGAATTGAAGATTGTGATGGCACGTCCGGGTGTAGGGAGGATAAAGTGGTTATCTTTTATAAGGGGGCAGGCGTCCAGGATTGGCATGGAGAATCTCTGGTCTAATCCGGAGGCCACATGCCAATTCATCTCAAAGAGAACCCTGGCAGAGTCTATAAAAAATCATAATTTACAAGAAGTCCTTCGATCAGCCAGGCCTTCTAGTCTCACTGACAGCTTTCTAGATTTCAAGAATGTCTACAGCTTTGTGAAGGAACAAGACACTATAGAACCGGTCTTAGCAAAAAAACTGTATCTACAGTTCAGATATGGCACACTACCCCTCCACTCTTATACTGATAAATGGAAAACGGTTTTAGTTCGTCCTTGCCCAGGTTGTGATGATCCAAATGAATCCTTAATCCACGTGATTTTGTTCTGTCCTGCTTATTCCGTTAGCAGAAAGAAATGGATTATACAGCTATGTGTGAACCTAGGGGTCAGGAACTATATAGAGTTTTTTAGAATTTTAAAAACTGATACTAATGCATTAATAGTTACTGCTATCGCTACATTTTTGTTTTCAATGTGGCTAATTAGACGGAGAATGATTCGTTAGTAGTAAGGTACTCCAATGTAGGTAGACAGCTTCTTTCAGGAAAACCTAGGCTTCTACCGTGTTTTAAACTTTTATTCCGTGTATTTTATTGTTTTAGTATTTTAATCGTCTCTCTATAAACCACATGCTAACTGATTTACTGTATATATATAAAATGAGATGTAACTGTGCATTAGTTTATTGCTCCAATGTATTTTTCTTCTTGATGTACTTTTATGGTTCATAAACAAACCGAAATAAAGTTAAAATGAATGAATGAATGATTCTTTTTCAAAATTTAATAGAACGTCTAACAGTTGACTGTCCGATATGTCCTCTTGTTGAGTGAACATAACTTCCCACATTTGACCGTCCTGATAATGAAGTAAGAAATCCACAGATTCTACACATTGTAGAAGTTCATGGTCCCGTGATTCATCCATGAATTCCAAGTCAATGGGTTCAATGATTTCCTCATTGTTAATCTCTAGGACAATTTCAAAGGAAACGTTCTGTTCTCCTTCCATTTTTGTGCTGAAATTTGCATAAAAAATAAATATATCAGTAGAGATAGGGCACTGTTGGGTTTAAGTTCAGACAGGTACTTTTGAGGCGTGAAGTAGTACTATTAAAAAGTGCCTGTGAAAAAGCCTAAGTAAATTCATAATTATACCACAGAAACCTAAATCAATCCATAATTATAATAAACAAGCCTTTCTCAATGTCTAACTCTTACAGAGGGATAGTATATAACTATCTGAAAATGTTTTCAAATTTATAAAATAACATCTTACCTTTTAAAAACAAGTTTAAGTTGTGAGTGAAAATGATTTTGCAATGTAGTTCAGGAAGTAGTAGTCAAAATGGCTGTGTTTCTCTCTCTTTCTTTATATATATTCAGGTACATAACCAATCAAATGTCAGGTAAAAAAAGTAGAAAATGAAAGTAACATTTTAATTGGTTGTCAATTCCAACACTTCAGATGTGTTTTGTGAAGTAATTTACCTCAGGGTATTTAGAGAGGTCTACAGGCTAAATGGCTAAATGGAATTTCAATCAAATTTGTGAAAATGGTAGGGATTGGTATGTAGTATGAGCTAATCTATATTTGATGAAAGTGTCTCCAGTGGTTTTTCTGTATATTACTTTCCCACCTTTTTTTGAGCGAGCGCTTCCCGGTGTGCGCCCCGGTACGCGAACCGGCAGCGTTACGGGAGTCCTCCATTTTGTGTTTCGGTATAATTGAGATACAAGATGGAGGGCAAATAATGATCAGAATGGGTAGAAGGGGGCAAGGTACACGTATCCTGACCCCCTAGGTTTTCTGAGGGTGGTTGAGGAGGCCCATATGTGCGAAAAAACCCTTTTTTTTAAAAAAATTCGCGTGGTTAGCGTCCGGTGCGCGTACCGGGTAGCGCTCCGGGGAGCGTACTTTGGTGAAAATTAGTGAAAAAAGTTAGAGTCAAATAATAATTGTGAGTGATCAGATGTAGGGTAGCTCTGAAAAGAGCTTTTGGGTCCTGTGGCTGATTTAGGTACCTACAAGTAGGTACCAATGCACAGTCTTAAATTCAGGATGAAAATTCTGTTCCCCTCATCTGAGAAGTGAACTCCATCTGCTCTGTAGATATCTTGCATGTAGTAACGCAAGTTATTGTTGTACATGGAGCCCATTCCATGGTCTCTCATGTAAGCTGAAACAGACTTATTTACATGCTTCCTCGATTTCTCAATTTGTGGACAAAATTGGTTCGACCACCTCCATTTCTGTCTTTGGCATATATTTGAATATACCAAGGCAGTTTGAGGAAAAAGTGCCATCAATTGGTCAAAGGTGTCCTTTAAAAGCATTTCCAGACCTACCCCAGTCAAAGTGCCCAAGTCATTTCCTCCACAGTGCACAATTAACAGGTCAGGTTTTGGCAAATGCATAAAGGTTTTCACCAATGGTATCAATTGGTGACATTTTAATCCTCTGTGGCTAATCCACTTAATTTCCACATTTTGTAAATTGAGGTTAGGTAAATTTCTGTTATCAGTATACCTTTGAGCCCAGTAGATGTAACTATGTCCAACAATCCAGACAGAAAACATGGTGAGAGAAGGTTCTGCTGCAGTCAGATGAAGTGTGGCAATGAAATGGCAGTTGAAAAAATAAGAGTTTAAAATGAAAAAAACTGTGGAGTTTCTGTGTTAATGAAGCAGTAGCAGTGATTGGTGGATTTTGATTGCTGAAAACAGAAAGTTAGGGTGCATGGATGAGTTCTTTGAAAGATGTTATTTGAATGGTCAAGAAAAAATCATTTTATGAAAGATTGCACTGGATATGCAGGTGTACTGAGAGTTCAGAGTTCAATTGAAACATTGTTGTGTGAACTTGCAAACATCAGAGGTCTTTCAGGAGGTGGTTGCTATGCAAAAAAGGCAGAAAGGGCAGAGGGGGGAAGGGTGTTGATTTGAAAAAAGTGAGGGAAGAGTTTTGATTGGGTGACATGAGAGATATGTGTGATGAATTACAGATTTTCTGTGCTTTTTATGGCTGCAGACTCTGGAGTGCATACCTTTTGCTCTGCTAAAGACAAATTGGTGTGTTTCTGAGACTGTTTTGAAACTCATAAAGTATTTGCTAAGGTGAGAAAAGATTCATTTAATTTAGATAGAGAATAGTATGGTTTAGGGAGAAAATTATGAAGAAAGTTGTGTATTTAAAATGTTGCTTTGTGTCAAGTGTTTTACAAATAGATTTTGTTTCTTTGTGTTACATAGCCATGTTAAAAGTGACGCAAAAACGGTGCAAGGGTCTTACAAAAATGCTTTCATGTGTCTTAGGGTATTTTAACTCACTTCCCCATGAATGTATGAATATAATTTCTTTACAAGATGTGTTTAAAAACGTTTTTTGAAATCAATTAGGTTTCTTGATATGTACTGCTAGAGTTTCATAGGTTGCTTGGGGCATAATTTCAAGGCTTTTGAGTTCCTTGGATGTAATTTTTCCCATTTTAATTTAAGACCTTTCCCCGTGGTGCAAGGTCCTTGTAAATATGCTCCCATCTGTGCTTGGCAAATTTAGATTTTAATTCTTTGACTAACATAGCCATTTTAAAAGTGACCCAAAAATATTGCAAGGGCATTAAAAAAACGCTTTCATGTGTCTTAGGCCATTTTAAGTCATTTCGCCTTGAATGTAGGTATATAATTGATTTAGATGATGTGTTTAAAAACGATTTTTGAAAACAATTAGGTTTCTTGATATGTACTGCTAGAGCTTCATAGGTTGCTTGGGGCATATTTATAAGGCCTTTGAGTCTCTCTGATGTTATTTTATCCATTTTAATTTAAGACCTTTCCCCGTGGTGCAAGGTCCTTGTAAATACGCCCCCATCTGTGCTTGGCAAATTTAGATCTTGATTATTTGACTTACATAGCTATGTTAAAAGTGATCCAAAAATGGAGGAAGGGTCTTACAAAAATGCTTTCATGTGTCTTAGGGTATTTTAACTCACTTCCCCATGAATGTATGAATATAATTGCTTTACAAGATGTCTTTAAAAACGTTTTTTGAAATCAATTAGGTTTCTTGATATGTACTGCTAGAGTTTCATAGGTTGCTTGGGGCATATTTTCAAGGCTTTTGAGTTCCTTTGATGTAATTTTTCCCATTTTAATTTAAGATCTTTCCCCGTGGTGCAAGGTCCTTGTAAATATGCCCCCATCTGTGCTTGGCAAATTTAGATTTTAATTCTTTGACTAACATAGCCATGTTAAAAGTGACCCAAAAATGTTGCAAGGGCCTTAAAAAAACGCTTTCATGTGTCTTAGGCCATTTTAAGTCATTTCCCCTTGAATGTAGGTATATAATTGATTTAGATGATGTGTTTAAAAACGATTTTTGAAATCAATTAGGTTTCTTGATATGTAGTGCTAGAGTTTCATAGGTTGCTTGGGGTATATTTAAAAGGCATTTGAGTCCCTTTGATGTTATTTTTACCATTTTAATTAAAGACATTTCCCCGTGGTGGAAGGTCCTTGTAAATACACCCCCATGTGTGCTTGGCAAATTTAGATTTTTTAATTATTTGACTTACATAGCCATGTTCCATACAGTTCTCACCTTCTGCGTAGTCTTTGATATGCTAGACTCCATATGCACAATGAGATACGTAAGCAAAGGAAACACAGGTGGAGAAGTGTGGCTCAATGGTTAGAGCGGCAGACCTTGATGCAGAACGCTGGCCAGGGACCAGGGTTCGATTCCCGCCTCGGTGGGATCGGGCTTAAATTCCTCTGACCGGATATTCTCGCCTCAGTGCCGAATCTAAGCATGGGCCCCACGCTGCAACTCTGGGCAATAGCTTGCTTAGTCTCCACAACGGCCCCCGATGCACAAGGGATGCCTGGTTTCACCATGGGATGCCCAGGAGTGGACACCTCACAAGGAAAAGCCAGGAGGGGTTCCCTTGTGGTAGGAGTACAAGCGCCGGGATGCCTCCGGGTTACTGTTCGCGCTATACAAATACAACACATTTACATTTACATTTACAGGTGATGTGATTGTGAACTGAGGAAAAGAAATTCCACATTTTTCAATTACATCACCTGTGTTTCCTAAGTTTACGAATGACATTGTGCAGATGAGGTTTAGGCCTGTCCACGGACACAGAAGAGGTCTGAACCTTTGTTCAAGAGTGAAGTGGACATGACTTACTTCATTGGTAGGCCTTCACATGTATTATCTCCTCTGTACTCTTCAACAAGCGTAAATTTCATCTGCAACCCTGAGTAGGCCTCACCTTAAACAAACCTCTGGATAGGCCACACCTTATCGTCATCCTGAATCAATCATTTAAAATGTTAGGGACAGATTTATGATAGGTGTGTGCCTCTTTTGCGTCACTGTGCGTCACTTTTGTGACGCAGCGGCGGTGCAAAAGATTTGCTATGTGGTGACATATTTACAACTTGATGCATCTAGGCAGATGTGTCATGCTGTAAAGTCCCGTGCCACATGAAACCGATGCAGCAGTGATGCAAAAGATGCACCATGTTGCAAGACAGGCCTCACTTCATCTCCAACAAGATAAGAAGCTGAATCTTCTGTAAATGTCAAAATTGTTGTATACACTGCTGAACTTCTGTGTACTCTTTGATATGCTAGACTCCATCTGCACTATGAGATACCTAAGCAAAGGAAACACAGGTGATGTGATTGTGAAATGAGGAAAAGAAACTCCACATTTTTCAATTACATCACCTGTGTTTCCTAAGTTTACGAATGACATTGTGCAGATGAGGTTTAGGCCTGTCCACGGACACAGAAGAGGTCTGAACCTTTGTTCAAGAGTGAAGTGGACATGACTTACTTCATTGGTAGGCCTTCACATGTATTATCTCCTCTGTACTCTTCAACAAGCGTAAATTTCATCTGCAACCCTGAGTAGGCCTCACCTTAAACAAACCTCTGGATAGGCCACACCTTATCGTCATCCTGAATCAATCATTTAAAATGTTAGGGACAGATTCATGATAGGTGTGTGCCTCTTTTGCGTCACTGTGCGTCACTTTTGTGACGCAGCGGCGGTGCAACAGATTTACTATGTGGTGACATATTTACAACTTGATGCATCTAGGCAGATGTGTCATGCTGTAAAGTCCCGTGCCACATGAAACCGATGCAGCAGTGATGCAAAAGATGCACCATGTTGCAAGACAGGCCTCACTTCATCTCCAACAAGATAAGAAGCTGAATCTTCTGTAAATGTCAAAATTGTTGTATACACTGCTGAACTTCTGTGTACTCTTTGATATGCTAGACTCCATCTGCACTATGAGATACCTAAGCAAAGGAAACACAGGTGATGTTATTGTGAAATGAGGAAAAGAAACTCCACATTTTTCAATTACATCACCTGTGTTTCCTAAGTTTACGAATGAAATTGTGCAGATGAGGTTTAGGCCTGTCCACGGACACAGAAGAGGTCTGGCCTTTGTTCAAGAGTGAAGTGGACATGACTTACTTCATTGGTAGGCCTTCACATGTATTATCTCCTCTGTACTCTTCAACAAGCGTAAATTTCATCTGCAACCCTGAGTAGGCCTCACCTTAAACAAACCTCTGGATAGGCCACACCTTATCGTCATCCTGAATCAATCATTTAAAATGTTAGGGACAGATTTATGATAGGTGTATGCCTCTTTTGCGTCACTGTGCGTCACTTTTGTGACGCAGCGGCGGTGCAAAAGATTTGCTATGTGGTGACATATTTACAACTTGATGCATCTAGGCAGATGTGTCATGCTGTAAAGTCCCGTGCCACATGAAACCGATGCAGCAGTGATGCAAAAGATGCACCATGTTGCAAGACAGGCCTCACTTTATCTCCAACAAGATAAGAAGCTGAATCTTCTGTAAATGTCAAAATTGTTGTATACACTGCTAAACTTCTGTGTACTCTTTGATATGCTAGACTCCATCTGCACTATGAGATACCTAAGCAAAGGAAACACAGGTGATGTGATTGTGAAATGAGGAAAAGAAACTCCACATTTTTCAATTACATCACCTGTGTTTTCTAACTTTACGAATGACATTGTGCAGATGAGCTTTAGGCCTGTCCACAGACACAGAAGAGGTCTGGCCTTTGTTCAAGAGTGAAGTGGACATGACTCACTTCATTGGTAGGCCTGGACATGTATTATCTCCTCTGTATTCTTCAACAAGCCTAAATTTCATCTGCAACCCTGAGTAGGCCTCACCTCAAACAAACCTCTGGATAGGCCACACCTTATCGTCATCCTAAATCAATCATTTAAAATGTTAGGGACAGATTTATGATAGGTGTGTGCCTCTTTTGCGCCGCTGTGCGTCACTTTTGTGACGCAGCGGCGGTGCAAAAGATTTGCTATGTTGTGACATATTTACAACTTGATGCATCTAGGCAGATGTGTCATGCTGTAAAGTCCTGTGCCACATGAAACCTGCGTCAGGTTTCATATAGGTGTTTTGTTGCAGGGTGGGCATTCATTTGCATGAACCCTGTAAAACTAACACAGTGAAATTTAGAAGATTTCACTGAGTCAGCTTTATAGCATTGCTGAATCAAATCCTTACGCCTGTTTGAAACAGGCATAAGGAGTGATGCACCGTGCAATGTGAGGCTTCCTCCTGTGCATTGCAGTAGACATGTCGCGCTTACGACGTGATTCCTGCAATGTGCTGCTTTTGCGGCACAGATGCGTGACGCATCTGTGCTGTTTTTGCTCAATGGTGCTCCACATTGTAAATGCGGCACATCATGGGTGGCAGAGCAGCGGTGCACATTAACTGGTGCATCCCCGGGGATGTGCCAGTTAACATAAATCTGCCCCTTTACATTTAAGTATGAGCAGGGTAAAAAGAGTTGGTGAGGCTTATCGAAGGTTAAGAAGAGATGAGTCCTGTTCACTGAAAACTTGGACATAGGCCTCACCTCCTCAGCATCGCTGGACATGGCTAAATAATAATTGCAAAATGTTACTCTTGTTAAACAATTTTAATATTATAGTCTCTGAGATTTATCTCTTACTCTGCAACATCTCATTGTTGTTCTCTTTCTTTAAAGATAACGACAACATCAACCATGAGTGATAATGAGCAATCCGTTGATCTCGATATTATCATTGAAATTGTGATTGAAACGTCAGTGGAAGTAGATCCCTTGGATGATTTAAATCCTGAGGATGATGAAGAACATGATGAGGATGCCGATTTGTCAGAATTGTATGACATAGGGTGGGAACCTGACCTGCTTGAGCCTATGGAACTATAAACATTTTTTTTTAAAAGTTACTGGAAATGAAAAATGAAAAATAAAAATGTAAACCGTTTCATTTCAAATTAAACAAAAGTTCAAAAATAGGTTGTGTGTAGTGTCTTTAATAAAATATTCAAATATGCTCATAAAATTAGTTCAGATTCACATATAAAACAGCACAGGTCAAATGTAGAAGCATTCAATTTCTTTGCTACTATGAATACTAAATTTGCCAATGCACTAAAAATGACAAGTAGTGTGTTAAATTTTTGATGACTGTTATTGATTTACTGTTTGCTAATAGTGGTTAATAACATTTTTTATTATATTTTACCACAGATTCAACTGCAGATCATTTCAAAATTAAAGAATGCCTTCGAAGGACAGAAGGCGAAAGGCTACCAAACATCAAAGACAGCAGCTTAAAAAATTATTGCAGCAGACCTCTACAATAAAAACTCGTCAAGTCACCAAGAAAGGTCCGGGTAAGATAAAGAAATCATTCATAAGAAATATTTGTAGAAAAAAAAGTAGTACTACAGAAAATGTTTTAGTCCAGAAAAAGAGAAGCAATTTAAACGGAAAGGGAAGGCCAATCAAAAATGTTACTGCTAGAACAGGAGATAACTCTGTGCATGGTAGTAGAAGGAAAAATCAGTTTAGGGACATTCGTAGACGAATGTTCCGCAACAGGATAATTGGCAATTTGTTAAAAAATATTAAGAAAGGTCAGCAGAAAGTGGTTTTTTATAAGAGAAAAAAAAAATTGAGAACGTTATTGATCAGGCATTTGAAATTAAGCGAAAGTTATTTATTTTGATAATCAATAGAATTAGGAAGCTAAACAAGGCAATTTATGATTTCAAAAGAAATAGTAGATGGAAGAGAACAGTTAATCGTAGTAATTTTTGTGAAGTTTTTTCAGGAGAATGGATGCATAGTTCAAGTTGTGAGGCATTTTTTAATGAGGAGAGTTATTTCCAGGATAATGATTTGGTGCATGCAGTTGACATCAGTGGTCGAGCTTATGAGGTGAAAGATGGTTGTCCAGTTGAAAAAGAAAAACTTGTGACAACAGAGGCAGAAGAGGTGTTAGGTAATGAGGTTTTAGGAAGACGTCCTAAGGGACCTGTGTACACCTGGAAGTGTAGTAGTATTTGCAGTGTGCGACAGGATTCCATCAATTTGCTTTGTGATTTTGTACGGACATTTAATAGGAAAAGTTTGAAGCAGAAAATGAAGTTGTTGCAAGAATTAGATCCTTGCAGATTGAGAGAAGTGACAGGTTTGCATGGTCATTCACTGACTTGTCTTTCCAGGAGAGTATGCCAGAGTGTTTTTCATCATTTCAGGATGCTAGCAGTGCAGCATAATAAAGTGAGGAAATTAGTTAGAATGTTGTATTATGCTAAGAGTCCAGCAGTTATGCTTAAACAATTATGCACTGCTCTTTTGCATGGTTCTGAAATAGATGTGAAGAATATTTGTGAAGAAATTGAGTTTTGTTACTTTGGAAGTAAAGAGGAGAATGTTGAAATTGACCCAGAAGAAGAGGGTAATGTGGAAGATAGTGTACAGGTTTCCAGTACAGATAATTTTCAGAAGGAAATTGCCACGTTTCAGGTGAAATCAAGTGAGAGGCCTAATTTCACTTGTGTGTGTTGTCGACGCACTTATTATAAGAATCAGACTAAGTTAGTGGATTTATATGCAAAAAGTGAAAGGGAAAATAATAGTGAATGGAAGGATTTTGCAACATACTTGATGGTAGAAAATTGTTTTGATTTGGGATTGGATCAACGTGTGTGTACTTATTGTTGTAACAAATTAAATCAAAACCAGATGCCTGCTAGAGCCGTTCATAATAATCTGGAATTGGTTGAGATTCCTTCTGAATTGAAGGATTTAAATACTTATGAATCTATTTTGATTCAAAGTATCCATCCCTTTCAGGCTATTGTAAGAATGGAGCCAAAGACAGGGAAATTGCCTCCATCAGATTTACAGAGAGGATTAAAGGGAAGAGTTGTTTATTTGCCTCTAGATTTGAAGAAAAACATTAATGCAATTGGAGTAGAAAAAGTGGAAGAGGAACCTCTGGTCATCTTAGTTAATGGGGTTCCGACAAAGAGTAAGAAAATATGGCAAGATTTAGTGGATGTTAGGAAAGTCAAAAAGGCAACATTGTATTTGAAAAAAAACAATAAGTACTATAAGAATGTATATGTTGCAGAAGAGGAAGTAAGTGAAGAAGAGGATAGCGATTTGTGTGCTGGTCAAATTGAGAAAGTAGAACCCTCTAAAAGTGAAGAAATATATGAACATTATAGTGTTCATCCTTTGCATTCCAAGGAAGTCATGGGAAATGCTATTGAGTTGTTTCAAATGAAACAAGCCAAAGGGAGTCCCATTAGTGTTTGGGAGGAAAGTTTGGAAGGTCGGTGTTTCCCACAGCTATTTCCAACAGGTCAAGGAGGAAGATAAGATGAGCGAACTCATCAAATTCCTGCTTCTGAATACCGTACTTCACGATTGTATGCAGAAGATCCTAGGTTTCGACAATGCATTCCCTATTTGTTTCATCTCCTGTTTGAAAGCGATCTGTCTGGACTGTCATATGCAGTGAACCACATCTTGAAAAGTGGTGTACAGCTGCAAAATATCTCGGCAAGTGACTTTATGGATAAAGTCAATGTGCAAGACAGTATTTTGGATTCTCACCTGATTAATCTCATGGCGTGTCAGCGTGGTACTAATGAGTACTGGTACCGTCGTCATGGTGATTTAAAATGTATGCTGAGGAACTTAGGAACTCCCACATGGTTCCTCACTCTCAGCTGTGCCGAGTATGGCTGGGAAGACTTACTTGAATTTCTACGAGAGGCAAATGGAAACATTGAAAATATCGAATTCAAGACACCCGGAGAACTGTGCTCTTTGGATCCAGTGAATGTATGCAGGTACTTCAATCATAGATTTGAAGCTATGATGTCTTTCATCATGAACAAGAGAAATCCACCTCTTGGAGAGGTGTTGGATTTCTTCTGGAGAAAGGAGTACCAAGCAAGAGGTGCTCCTCATATACATATGCTGCTGTGGATCAAGGATGCACCTAAATTTGGAACAGATCCAGAAGACTTAGTGATGAGTTTCATAGAACAGTATTCTACATGTGCTGTTCCAAACGCAAAGGAGGACAAAAGCCTAAGAGAACAAGTTCTACGCTTCCAAAGCCATCGTTGCGGAAAGTACTGTCGTCGTAAATTCAGAAACAAGGACAAGTTCTACACCAAATGTCGTTTCGCCTTTCCACGACCGGTGATTTCTAAAGGAAGAGTGAACAGTTTGATGTCTTCGCTGCGACATAATGTGATGAAGAAATCACCTAAAAACACATACAATTTGAAAAGGAACGAAGAGTCCAAGTATATCAACGACTACAACCCAGTGATTTTGTCCATGTGGAATGCTATCATGGATATACAGTTCGTGGCTGATAACTGTATGGCTGTGGCTCGGTATGTGACATCTTACATCACCAAAAAAGAAAAGACAGAATTGAAGGATATGTGGGAGGACATTTCCCATGAAAAGAGCCTCAGTAAGAAGTTGTACAGTTTCAGTCTGAAGATGTTGTCACATCGAGAAATCGGAGCTTACGAATGTTCTGACCGGTTGTCTTCAGCAAGTCTCTATGCCAAATCCAGGAGTATCGTTTGGGCGAGTCTTGGTCTTGCTGCAACGCGTAATCGAGTTCTGAAACCTGTGCGGGAAATTGAGTATTTGGCAGAAAAGGAGCCAAACAGTACTGATATTTTGAAGACCAACATGTTGGATACATATTATCCAAATAGAAGCAGACTCCTCGAGAATGTTTGTCTGTATGAGGTTCTACAAAATTACATATTCAAGAGGAACATCAAAGAAGATATTGATAAAGGAGTGTATGCTGTAATTGGAAGTGAGGGATGTCTCGTCAAGCAAAGAAAATGCCACTTGGTAAACCATCGAAAATTGAGTGGCGAATCTCCTGAAAAAAAAGAGTTTTTCTATTTAGCACTTTTGCAACTTTTCAAGCCTTGGCGTGCAGAAGAGGAACTGCTTGGAGATTTCCTCTGTTACGAAGACTCTTTCAAAGCCGCCAAGGAGACCATAGAATGTCCTGTTTTTCTCAAATATCTAGAAATGTTGAATGCGGAAATCGAGCAGGAAGCAACGATTGCAGCCGAGATTGCTAGAGACAGTTCTCAGGACAGTCACAGTTCTGTTTCATTGAGTCAGGATCCACTAGGAGGACCAGTTATCGAAAATGAAGCTGCCACTGCCATGATTGAAGTGGAAAGAGCCATGCCACATGCTCAGGAGGATGCGGTTAACTTAGAAGACTTGGAAAGAAAACTCAACATTGAGCAGAGGAAAATATATGACGAAGTTACCAACCAAATTGATCATGGATTAAGTCATGAGAAGAAAGAGTGCTCATGTACGTCATTGAAACCTGTCCGACTGTACGTGAGTGGAGAAGCGGGAACTGGAAAAAGTTTCCTCATTAAAGCAATTTCATGTTATTTGCAGAAAAGGACTGAGTCATCGCTGTCTTGTGTTGTCACCGCTCCAACTGGACTGGCAGCACATAACATTAAAGGTATTACTTTGCATCGTCTACTGATGCTGCCAGTGGAGCATGATAACAAATTACAATACCACAAGTTATCTGGAGATGCTTGTTGTGAAGTTTCAAGAGTCTTGAAGAAAATGAAACTTCTTATCATTGACGAAGTAAGCATGGTTTCCAATGTCATGCTTGCCTTTGTGCATTTGAGAATGCAAGAAGTTCTCAAAACAGAGTATGATGTGTTATTTGGTGGCAAACACATCATTGTTTTCGGTGATCTTCTGCAGCTGATACCAGTGAAAGGACAACCTGTGTTCAAAATGCTCACGCATGAAGATACCAGGAAGTGCCTAGGGAGCATTGGCAACGTTAATATATGGTTAAACTTCAATTATGCTGAACTGCATGAAAATATGCGTCAGGCGAAGGATGAAGATTACAAGAATATTCTACAAGATGTTAGAATCGGAAAAGTGACCGAGCATGGGAAAGAAGCTTTACATGCACGATTACTGTCAAATTTGTATCCAGAACAAGACGTTGTGCCTGAGAATATTTTTCAGAAAATTACTGAGAAGAAATCTGGAATATGTTTGATGCCAACTCTTGCAGAATGTGCCATCTTCAACAACAAAATGTTGTATTTAGAAAACCAAGATATTGTGAAACTGGAAGCTATTGACAGAGTAGAGCATATGGGATCAACAATTATTATGTCTGAGAATTTGAAATCAAAATTGGATTCATTAGAGAAGAGTATATCTAAAACTGCGGGTTTTGAAAAGACTCTGAATGTGTGCTTAAATTGCCGTATAATTTTAAGAAGGAATTTACATGTTGAAAGAGGTCTGGTAAATGGATCAATGGGTAATGTTGTTGATTTTGTGAAATACAGAAATAGGGATGAAATTGAATTTTTAAAAATTAAATTTGATGGCATTGAGTACAGCTAATTGGTCTTTGCTCTGCTAGGTTTTTGCTTGTGAAAGACTTATATGTTCGCCGTAAGCAGTTTCCTGTTTGCTTGGCATATGCGGTGACAATCCATAAATCGCAAGGTTTAAGTGTAGACAGTGCATTGGTGAATATTGGCAGTTCTGTGTTCAAGGAGGGTATGGCATATGTTGCATTGTCACGAGTCAGAACTTTATCGGGATTGTACTTGATTGAGTGTGATGTCACAAACATTTGTGCGGATCTAGACTGTGTTAAGGAATACAATAGGTTAAGAAGAGAGCATGCGCCACATTTGCCTCAATATCCTTTGTTTGAGAAACGTGTGGTAGGCCGGAAACGAAGAAATGTGACCAATAGTAGGGAGGTTGTAGCAAAAAGACGAAAAGTCGATGAACCAGAAATTATAAGCAGAAAGGAAAAGGATTTTGTTGAAGATGTTGTTGGTTTTCAATTTGAAAACAGTTCTGGTGTCAACTGCTATGCTAATGTAGTGGTTAATGTTTTGTTTTCTCTAGAAACTTTAAAACAAGAGATTGTGGTCAATTCGGATCAGAGATTTTGCAGTTTGTTGAATTCTGTGTTAGAGAAATGTAGCACTAATAGAACAAAAATAGAAAGTGTGTCTGAAATTCGAAATCTGTTAGACAGATGTTCAGGTCAAACACAATTCTCTCAAAATATTCAGCAAGATTGTCAGGAGTTTTTAATGTATATGCTTGATGTATTGCATGATGAAGGTGTAGATGTAGATGTAGATCACCTGTTTGGGCTTTCTTATCAATGGCAGCATGACTGCGAGAACTGTAGGGTATCAAGTACTACTAGTGTAGACTCAGAAAAATTTATATATTTAACTTTGCCAGACAGTAAATCAGTGTCCTTTAATAAGCTAGTAAAAGCAGCTGATCACAACATGGAGTGTAGCCAATGTAAGTCTGAAATGTTGTCAACATTATTTATACGAACATATGGCCAGTATGTTATTTTAATGTTCCAACGATGTAGGCCTGATGGAACAAAATTGACAACTTTGATTACAAATTTTGTGGCTTCACAGTTGTCAATATCAGGAAGGACTTTTGTAACTGCAGCAATCATATATCATGACGGTCCTTCAATAACATCAGGACATTACACAGCTTATTTAAAGTCTAGAAATGGCTGGTCATTCTGCAATGATTCTGTTTTAACTTTAAAAAAAAATTGCCTTTTGACCTTAAAAATTCTTACCTGGTGTTTTTAAAACCAAAATTTTAGGGAAGGAATCTCAGGATTTGCTCTGAGTAATTTCAAGAGGTTCTAATGGCTCCTACACAATTTGGCCTTGAGGATAAGTGTAGTACAGAGTCAAAAGTTATTTTTGAGTTTTAAATAGTTCCTGGAAAAAAAGAAGGTTTTCTTACAGAAAGTGGTGGGCACGGATTAGTTAAAGGACAACAGAGTATTTCCCAAAGCAAACGGTGTTCTTACCATAACACTTGACGTCATGGAAAAATAGCTGCACTTTGAATGAGTTCAGAAAAACTGTTTCTTTTTAGATGAGATGGCATCAGTGATGTCATCAGTGATGTCACTGACCATGTCATGAATGATGTAATATGTGACATGATCAGCAGTGGATTGCGGGTGCGCGATATATAGTTAGTACAACTAACTATATATGGAATTTCAATGGTTTTGTGTGAGTAAAAAAAAGGTTTTTTAAATGCTAATTCCTAACTATATATGGTCTATAACCTATGGTTTTTTCAGTGAATTTTCAAGGTTTTGTAAATGCTAATTCCTAACTATATATGGTCTATAACCTATGGTTTTTTCTGTGAATATATATATATATATATCAATATATATATATATATATATATATATATATATATATATATATATATATATATATATATATATATATATATATATATATATATATATATATATATATATATATATATATATATATATATATTCACTGAAAATAACATAGGTTTGACACCAGTTATAGTTAGCTGGAAATTTTACTCGCATAAAACCATTGAAATTCCCACGTTATAGTTAGTTGGACTCACTATAACTTGCGTGTGCAATGCACTGCTAATGACGTCACATATTACATCACTCATGACATGGTCAGTGACATCACTCATGACATCACTGATGACACCTTCCAGTGAATGTGTGTCTATCCGAGAAATAAATATGTGTTATATATGTATATGTAAAAGTTGATGGAAGAATAAATTAGTGTTTAGATGTTTTAAAAAAAAAAATTTGATTGGTTAACTGGCATAAGTGTATCTTAGGCAATACATATATTAGTGAGTAATGTTTAAATATTTAAATATAAGGATTAGTGTTTCACTTTCTGTATAAGTGGCTGCATGGGTTGGTGAGTAGCTACATGTGTATGTATATGGGTTATTAGATGTTTGATTTAGTATCAGTATGAGTGTTTGTATGGTTTGGTGGGGGTATTACTTAGCACATAGATGCATGAATAACTGACTCTCTGTATGTGTTTTGAAGACAGCATATGTGCAGGACTGTATGGGTGGATGACTGTGTATATGTGTGTGTTACTGACTGAATGACTGTCTCACTGGTGTCTTTATCAGTAACTACATATGTTTTAATGTAGTATATGTGAATATTGATGTATATAAGTGAGTATATGTGAGAGTAAGGGATTGTAAGAGTTCCTGTTTAAATAAGTATGTGTTTCTATAAGTGATTGTTTAAGAGAGTAAGTATGTGTAAGGTTCCTTAGAAGTAAGGTGGTAGTGTGTGCATAGCTGTATATGCAAATAAATGGATGTTCAATAGTTTATTTGCATGTGTGAGATTATCTTTTGGATGACTGTCGATGTGTAACAGGATGTATATGTGTATCATTATATTTGATGAGTGAGTATACGTATGAGTGATTATATAGAACTGTTGGTGAATGAGTGGATGTGTATATAGATGGTGGAATTATTGAATTGGTTGTTGTAACTGGTATGGGTATCTCCATTTTTTGAAAATTTTAGTTTCTATTTTTGAATATGTGTTTTAAGGGTTACATTACAGTGAAAGGAGCTCTGTCACTGTATCACAAGGATGGTGTCATCAATGATGTCATGAGTGATGTCACTGACCATGTCATGAGTGATGTAATATGTGACGTCATCAGCAGTGCATTGCATGCGCAAGTTATAGTGAATCTAACTAACTATAACGTGGGAATTTCAATGGTTTTATGCGAGTAAAATTTCCAGCTAACTATAACTGGTGTCAAACCTATGGTTTTTTCAGTGAATTTAATAGGTTTTTTAAATGCTAATTCCTAACTATAACTGGTGTGAAACCTATGGTTTTTTCAGTGAATTTCATAGGTTTTTTAATAGCAAATCTCTATAGGTATGAAATGAAATATTTTTTATAACGAATTTTATATTGAAAATTATGTAATATATATATATATTTTTTTGCCTCGGAGCGCTTCCGGGGCGCGTACCGATGTGCTCACCGGTAAGCGTAGTGCAACGGCGCGCCCCGGGGCGCGTACAGGTGAGCGTCCCGTTAGCGCTATTCCTGCGAACGAAAACAACATTGTGACGTATCGCGTAGCCGCGTGATGCATCATATGACTCACAGCGTAAGAGCATGCGAGCGCATACGATCGCGAAACGTCCTGACGCGCTTACGCAATGCGCCCCCGGGCGCGCCCCGGGGTGCTTAGCGTAAGCGCGTCGGGTCATGTGACCTGAAAATAACACTTTTTATTGGTTCACAACACTTTTGGTTTCCAAATGATGAAAGCCCTGGTCATGTGACTTGAAAATAACACTTTTCATTGGTTCACAACACTTTTGGTTTCCAAATGATGAAAGCCCTGGTCATGTGACTTGAAAATAACACTTTTCATTGGTTCACAACACTTTTGGTTTCCAAATGATGAAAGCCCTGGTCATGTGACTTGAAAATAACACTTTTCATTGGTCCAGAACAGTTTTGTTTTCCAAATGATGAAAGCCCGCACCTTTTTTCCTTATTCTGACTTTGTCCTTTGACTGAGGAAGACCTGTTTGGAGATCTGTCTCTAATCTTTTCTACTTTAAAATGGCTACAGTAGCAGCAGCAGCTGGAGCATCTGCCCCACCACCACCACCACCATCAAAAAGACCACCAGAAGATTACATTGGTGGTCAAGAAGAAGAGGAGGAGGATGATGAAGAGGAGGGACAGACAAGGCATTTCCTGCCTGAAGATAATCAGCCCTACAAACCAAAAGAGCACTTCGTATGGCAGTTCTACAAAATCCCAAGGGGTTTCAAAAAGGTCAACGCTGCAAATGTGACTTGTCTGATTTGTGATGCTGAGCTGTCCAGGGGGAACCCTAACAAAAAATATTCCTTTGGGAATCATATCATGATTCGGTACATGATCCTTTGGCACCCAATCAACTATTCTGCTGCAGAGGTAAGGGACCTCTGCAGTAAGCTACCCCCATCAACATCTATACCCTCAACATCGAAAGAACCAACTCCATCGGGTTCAGAGGCAACAGAGACAATGCCTATCATACAATCAAAATTTAACGATTTTAAAATCATGTGCAAATATTGTGGAAAGTTACTTTGCTATGGTGAGCAAAGTATAAAACTCATCATCTGTGCTGGGGATAACCATAAGTGCCCGAAAAAACCCTAATTTTTTCTGGTTTTTTTTTGCTCCAGTTGAGCCATTTACAATTCCCTGTTTTTTGTTTCTCCCCATAAAAAATACAAAAAAAATCTAAAACTGTTCAGAAAACCCCAAAAAAGTAAAAAATGTTCAAAAAAACAATAAAAAAATATAAAACAACAAAAAGAATAAAAAAACAGTTCTTTTTAGAACTACCTTTAATTTATAAAAATAAACCTATATTTTTAAAGAATCTATGTCAATCTTTTTTCTGCAGGGTACGCGTACCGGTACATGCACCGGGGCGCGCACCGGGGCGCGCAACCAAAAAAAAAATAAAAATAAGAAAGAGTGAGCATGAGGGAAGAACACAGAGAGTAATGTTAATAGAAAAAGAGCTAGAGGGAGCAACACAGAGGGATTGTTTATTACATAGTAAAAAACAGAGAAGGTGTAATAGGGTGTAAGTGAGAAAAGGAAAATGAATAAAGGAGCGAAAGAAGGGAAGAGAGAAAAAAAAGACTAAAGTAGAGGTACTGGTAGAATGTGAGTGGGTGTTGAAAGTAAAAGGAAGGACAGTAAAGAATGGGGAATGAGGGGTAGTGACGGAACCGGAATAAATGAACAATGGTGAGGGAGGGTGAGAAAAGAGCAGTGAGTGTAAGTAAAGAGGGGTGAAAGAGGGTGGATAAAAGTGAATAAGGTTAAGACATGGGGAGTGAGAGAGAGAAAAGAGAGAGAGAGTAAAGGAAGGAGTGACTGAAAGAGTCTGAGTGAAACAGGAAAGAAAGGTAAGTAAGGCAGTGTGGGTGACTTATAGGGAAGTAGTATACAAAGGGGGGGACAATGGAGGACAATATTTACCGGGGTCCAATGTTCGTGTCCAGTGAGCAATATACAACAGTTGTACAAGGTTCCCCAGGGGAGGGGGAGGAAGGAGGAGAGGAACAGCCACTCTCAAGAGTGTATAACAGGGAATCAAGTAAACCCTTAACGGAATAAGGATGCCTCACACAATTAGAAGGTTGGACAACAATAGCCGTCCGTCCAAGTAACCGTATCGTGTCATCATTGGCCTCCTGCTCCAACGACAAGCTGGCGGTGCAATGCCTGCCGGGTAACACGTAGTGCTACTCTTTTAGTGGAGTTCTTTTATTCCTGGCCAATGGGTGCATGCGTGTGAGGGACCTAAAAAGTGCAATTGTGAGCGTGAGTGAAAGTTAAAAATAAGTCAGTAGAGTCCATTAGAAAATTTTTAATAGGGTGGCTCACTGCTTAGTTAAAATTGGTAAAGGGAGGGGTAGCGAAGCACAACAGTAAGGGTGATGCGGCTTCGTTCAACCCTCGCCTATGATGTGGTCGACATGTTTCACGCCAGTTATGGCGATTCTTCAGGACCTATGGTTGCTCATCAATTAATGTGAAGTATCCCCCAAATCGAAGAAACTTCCATATACAACCTGTGTATCAAGGCAGCAAGTGCTACTGCGTTGGTCCTTGCCCTAGAAGTTGGGAAGAAATGGACAAACTCAGGCCTGAAATGTATTCACTCAGGATCTTACATGCAGCAGCAATTCCCAACATTCTACTGTGGTTAAACAAAGATATGTACAAACCCGGTGGAGTGAAGGGAAGGAGAGGGCTGTGTGCGACGGGGGAAGGAACTGGGGGATTGATGTATCACGTAGGGACATTGCTACGGATACCATGGTTAAATCTATACCAATAATTATACTCCGGGCTGTGACACCCATTTGTGCTGTTACAGCTTAGTGGTAGTATAAGGATGTCAGTTAAAAAGAAATTCTGTAAGTACAAAGTGAAACAGAGCCCCACGTGTGTTCATTGTAGCTTTTACTGGCGAGGTCGCCAATTGTTACAAGACGGCGAAGTCTTACCTAAACCCTTTTTGATGGTCGGGCACCACCGACTGTCCCTGGGAAAGCCTGAGCGGCGGGGAGACCCCTGCGTTGGAGGGTAGAATGCAGATATTTTGGCATAATGATAATGCGTGTGATTGCCAGCGTGGATCACACAGTTTTACACAAGCATTGGACATTATTGTGTTCTTACTGCTAATGGCGGTCATAGGCGATCAATAGCGTGAATCACGCAGTGTTGCCAAGCATCTACATTTATACTTAATGTTGATTACAAGCGGTCATAAGCGCGGGACACGCAGTATTGCAAAGAGTCTAAAACAAACCCTTAATGTTGGTATTTTGATCACTATACTCGTGATAACACACCCTGATCAGAAAGTGATAATGCCAGCAGCTACAATTACTGTTATCGCTGATTACAGGCTATCATGAAAGTGGGTCATGCAGTGTTGCAAAAATATCCGGTAGCGCGTCCTGATCGTTTGGACGTCCATTGTGCCCAGATCCCTGTACCTTACCTGGATTGCTCTAGGCTGAGGCGGGTCAGAACCTACCCATCCCACGGGGGCGGTAGAGCAGAACAGCCGGTAGGACGCTGTGCTTGCCGCGCTGTATTAAAGCCGGTGACCGCGAGTGCCGTGAGTGGGCGTGTCCCAGGGGTTGCTAGGAGACGCCCGGGAGCGTCGTGTGGGCAGAAAGAAAGGACAAGCTGGAAATGGCTGCATCAGGCTTGCTGAGGTTGCGCGCCATCTTGTAGTGTTGAGAAAACCAGTGTGCACAAATTACTTCGCTGTTGGTATTGGGGATTGGTGACCAATACATGTATATACACACCCAAGCCATCATGTAGTATCGAGAAGACCAATGCGCACAGATTTAATCGCTATTGGTATTAGGGGGTGGCAACAATTATTACATACATATACACACGAGCCACAGGGGATGGGAAAGTCTGGATGGGTGAATGACCAGACAAGGAGGGGCCACGCGATATTGTGCGTGTGCAGCTCAAGGGTTAGATTAAATTGAAATTTGGATTCAGGTTTATCTGGCAAGCGCATTCCAGGGGATAAAATCATTAAGCCCCTGTGTGTCAGTCTGAAGGCGGTGCACCCAACGCTGCTCCACCTTAAACAGTCCCTGCTGATTGATTGAGGGGTGGCATTCCAGAACAGTCCATTTGACATCAGTGGGCAGGTGGTTTGATTGTTGACAATGTTCGTATAACTTAGTATGTGTCTTTTTACAACGGATGTTGCTGTAGTGCTCCATAATGCGCAATTTAACAGTGCGCATCGTCATCCCGATGTAAATTAGGTTGCATGGGCAAATAAGCATATAGATACATTTAGCACTGTTACAGTTCGTATGCTTATTAAAATGCCAGGTGAAATCATTGGGTAGTTGCAGGGATCTGCCCTGGATCGTCTGAGGGCAGATCACGCAGGAGCCACATCGATGGTGACCCACGACAGGTGGCAAGTCCCATAGAGTATTCAGAGGGCGTGTGCTGGACTTCTTAGGACGTGTGTGGATAAGAGTGTCCTTTAGGTTGGCCGTCCTCTTGAAAGCAAACCGGGGCCGAGGTAAATCAAGGCCTGCTGTGTTTAAGATGCCCCAGTGCGAGATCACAGCTTTCTTTATGAAGGAAGAGTTTCTGGTATAGGATGTCACGCATGTGATCGTGTCGTCCTTCTCCTTGGTGTGGGTTTCCAAAAGTGAGTCTCTGTTATTGTTCAGGGCTCTTTTCATTGAATTCTTTAGGAGTTGTGTGGGGTAGCCTCTGTCCAAGAGCTTGTGTTGTAGATTACTGGCTTCTTGTTTGTAGTCTGATAATAAGGTACAGTTCCTGCGGAGTCGTAAGAACTGCCCAAACGGCAAGTTGTCTTTCAGGGATCTGGTGTGATGACTCTTATACAGAAGGAGGCTGTTGCGATCAGTCTCCTTTTTGAAAAGGGTAGTGGTAATTTCTGTAGGGTCCAACCTGATTGTAAGGTCCAAAAAGGGGACCGATTGTTCAGAGATTGTGCCTGTGAACTTCAGAAAGGGATCCTGTAGGTTGATCCATGCACAAAAGGCCTCACAGGTCGCTCGATCTCCTTTCCAGAATATTAAAATGTCGTCAATGTAACGACGCCACAGGGTTAGATGTGTCCGGAATGGGTTCTGTTCAGGTGGGTAAATGTGATTTTTCTCGAATGATGCCATATAAATACAGGCCAGGCTGGGAGCAAAGGTAGAACCCATCGATGTCCCACTCACTTGGTGGTAGAGCTGTGACTCATACCTGAAAACATTCTCTGTGAGAGCTATGTGTGCTAACTCCATTATGAAGGTGATTGGGGTGGGGGAAGACCATTCCTCCAACCGTAAGGTGGTCTCCACAGCTTCCAAAGTGGCCTGTTGGGGGATGTTGGTGAATAATGCCTCCACATCCAGAGTTAGGAGAAGGTCCACATCCTCCGTCCCATCCACTTCATCAATGAGGCGTAAGACATCCCTGGTGTCCTGTAGGTAAGAAGGGATTTGCTTTACCACGGGCTGTAGAAAGGCATCACAAAATTGGGATAGTGGCTCTAGGAGTGACCCTATCCCAGAGACAATAGGTCTTCCTGGAACTGGAGTAGTTCCCTTGTGAATTTTAGGGAGGGTGTAGAAATAAGGCGTGATCGGTTCCGTGGTGGTGAGGAAATCCGCCTCTTTCTTGGAAATCCATTCGTTGGTTTCTCCCTCAATTATTAGGCTCATGATAGTCGTTGTTAATCGTTTTGTAGGGTCCTCCGTGAGTGGTCGGTAGTGATTGGTGTTAGACAGTTGTCGTCTGCATTCACGGTCATAATCCTGATAATCTTGGAGGACCGTAGCTCCCCCCTTGTCTGCCTGTTTTTTGACAATAGACTGGTCCTGACCCAGAGTGATGGAGGCTTGTCGTTCTTTAGACGTAAGGTTTTGGAACTGTTTGATTGTGGGTTTGTTTTTCAAACTGGTCAACACCGCACGCTCAAAAGTCAGGATCTCGGGGGGGACCATCCCATCAGTGGGAGTAAAGGTAGATGGTTTTCTTAATCCGGTGTCATCATTGATGGTCTCTGGTGCTTTGTCAAAGAAGGCACGGAGGCGTACTTTCCTAAAAAGTTGTTGGATCTCGATCATCTCCTGGAAGTTGTCCGGGGTCTGTGTCGGAACAAATCCGAGGCCCTTCTCCAGAATACTAGTCTCCACAGGTGAGAGTACTTTCTTTGAAAGGTTGACAATCAGGGTCTTCTCCCTCTGGATGTGATGCTCCTGGTTTCCATCGAGGTCGACGGGGTTGCTTGGTCCTGCCATTGCACTCCTTTCTGCCCTCCTCGCTTGCGCCCTCTTCCTCTGCCCCAGCCTCTGCCTTGAAAAGGTGGCGGATTGGGAGGGTAGTATTGTGGGGGGCCTTGTTGGAAGAACGGATATTGCCATGGTGGTGTCAAGTGAGAAGCGGGGGGGCCCATAAAGGTCGGACCTGGTTGGTAACCTTGTTGCCAGCTGGGGCGTTGTTGGAAACGAGTGTTCCTGCCTGGTTGTCCACCACTGGAGTCACTACTAGATGAGCCCCGTCTGTTGGTGTTATTATCCGAATTCTCATCCGAAGAATAGCTGGTTTTCTTCCCTTTGAAACCATCCTTGAGATAGGGATAAACTTTTTCTTTTTCAAATTTGGTAATGTCTTTCTGTAGTTTGGTAGTTTTTTGGTTTAGCAGAAAGTCATGGTGGTCTGACATTTCCTGATTTATTTCGGCTAGCTTGGTCGTAAAGGCCGTTTTATTATTCTTGCTGATAGCACTTTTCATAGTGGCTTCTATAGCTGAGATTTTATCCTGTAGGGCATCAGCGAGGCGTTTCGCAGTTTGCGAAATCAGGAACAGGAGATCTTTGGTGCATTTCCAGGATACCTGGCACCAATCAACCTTGAAGGGTTTATCCTCCAGGAATAGTCTGGGGATGATGTTCACGATTAAGCCTTGTGGAGCTATATTGCTTCTTAGGTATTCCGTCATCATCCTGCCATGTAGTGTGATTCTGATGAGTTCTTTTTTCATAATTGTTAACGTAGACCAATCATCATTGGACGCGCCAGAGGAGGGGGCAGTCAAATCGGTAAGCAAAGGTGGAGCAGCTTTTATTGCCTCAGCTATAGCATCTTCATCAAAACTGAGACCGGGTACGTCTTCCATGTTGTAAAGGAAGAGAACAACGGTATAGGGAATGCGCTCGCCAGATGAGCACGGGGACTCTGTTTCTGTGGTACTCAGAATGTATGCTTTGGAATGGGCCAATTAGTGAAACGATTTTCCACTATTGGTAACCTGTAAGTCCCGTGGGTAGAGACCACGTATAAAGTAGTATACAAAGGGGGGGACAATGGAGGACAATATTTACCGGGGTCCAATGTACGTGTCCAGTGAGCAATATACAACAGTTGTACAAGGTTCCCCAGGGGAGGGGGAGGAAGGAGGAGAGGAACAGCCACTCTCAAGAGTGTATAACAGGGAATCAAGTAAACCCTTAACGGAATAAGGATGCCTCACACAATTAGAAGGTTGGACAACAATAGCCGTCCGTCCAAGTAACCGTATCGTGTCATCATTGGCCTCCTGCTCCAACGACAAGCTGGCGGTGCAATGCCTGCCGGGTAACACGTAGTGCTACTCTTTTAGTGGAGTTCTTTTATTCCTGGCCAATGGGTGCATGCGTGTGAGGGACCTAAAAAGTGCAATTGTGAGCGTGAGTGAAAGTTAAAAATAAGTCAGTAGAGTCCATTAGAACATTTTTAATAGGGTGTCTCACTGCTTAGTTAAAATTGGTAAAGGGAGGGGTAGCGAAGCACAACAGTAAGGGTGATGCGGCTTCGTTCAACCCTCGCCTATGATGTGGTCGACATGTTTCACGCCAGTTATGGCGATTCTTCAGGACCTATGGTTGCTCATCAATTAATGTGAAGTATCCCCCAAATCGAAGAAACTTCCATATACAACCTGTGTATCAAGGCAGCAAGTGCTACTGCGTTGGTCCTTGCCCTAGAAGTTGGGGAGAAATGGACAAACTCAGGCCTGAAATGTATTCACTCAGGATCTTACATGCAGCAGCAATTCCCAACATTCTACTGTGGTTAAACAAAGATATGTACAAACCCGGTGGAGTGAAGGGAAGGAGAGGGCTGTGTGCGACGGGGGAAGGAACTGGGGGATTGATGTATCACGTAGGGACATTGCTACGGATACCATGGTTAAATCTATACCAATAATTATATTCCGGGCTGTGACACCCATTCGTGCTGTTACAGCTTAGTGGTAGTATAAGGATGTCAGTTAAAAAGAAATTCTGTAAGTACAAAGGGAAACAGAGCCCCACGTGTGTTCATTGTAGCTTTTACTGGCGAGGTCGCCAATTGTTACAAGACGGCGAAGTCTTACCTAAACCCTTTTTGATGGTCGGGCACCACCGACTGTCCCTGGGAAAGCCTGAGCGGCGGGGAGACCCCTGCGTTGGAGGGTAGAATGCAGATATTTTGGCATAATGATAATGCGTGTGATTGCCAGCGTGGATCACACAGTTTTACACAAGCATTGGACATTATTGTGTTCTTACTGCTAATGGCGGTCATAGGCGATCAATAGCGTGAATCACGCAGTGTTGCCAAGCATCTACATTTATTCTTAATGTTGATTACAAGCGGTCATAAGCGCGGGACACGCAGTATTGCAAAGAGTCTAAAACAAACCCTTAATGTTGTTATTTTGATCACTAGTACTCGTGATAACACACCCTGATCAGAAAGTGATAATGCCAGCAGCTACAATTACTGTTATCGCTGATTACAGGCTATCATGAAAGTGTGTCATGCAGTGTTGCAAAAATATCCGGTAGCGCGTCCTGATCGTTTGGACGTCCATTGTGCCCAGATCCCTGTACCTTACCTGGATTGCTCTAGGCTGAGGCGGGTCAGAACCTACCCATCCCACGGCGGCGGTAGAGCAGAACAGCCGGTAGGACGCTGTGCTTGCCGCGCTGTATTAAAGCCGGTGACCGCGAGTGCCGTGAGTGGGCGTGTCCCAGGGGTTGCTAGGAGACGCCCGGGAGCGTCGTGTGGGCAGAAAGAAAGGACAAGCTGGAAATGGCTGCATCAGGCTTGCTGAGGTTGCGCGCCATCTTGTAGTGTTGAGAAAACCAGTGTGCACAAATTACTTCGCTGTTGGTATTGGGGATTGGTGACCAATACATGTATATACACACCCAAGCCATCATGTAGTATCGAGAAGACCAATGCGCACAGATTTAATCGCTATTGGTATTAGGGGGTGGCAACAATTATTACATACATATACACACGAGCCACAGGGGATGGGAAAGTCTGGATGGGTGAATGACCAGACAAGGAGGGGCCACGCGATATTGTGCGTGTGCAGCTCAAGGGTTAGATTAAATTGAAATTTGGATTGAGGTTTATCTGGCAAGCGCATTCCAGGGGATAAAATCATTAAGCCCCTGTGTGTCAGTCTGAAGGCGGTGCACCCAACGCTGCTCCACCTTAAACAGTCCCTGCTGATTGATTGAGGGGTGGCATTCCAGAACAGTCCATTTGACATCAGTGGGCAGGTGGTTTGATTGTTGACAATGTTCGTATAACTTAGTATGTGTCTTTTTACAACGGATGTTGCTGTAGTGCTCCATAATGCGCAATTTAACAGTGCGCATCGTCATCCCGATGTAAATTAGGTTGCATGGGCAAATAAGCATATAGATACATTTAGCACTGTTACAGTTCGTATGCTTATTAAAATGCCAGGTGAAATCATTGGGTAGTTGCAGGGATCTGCCCTGGATCGTCTGAGGGCAGATCACGCAGGAGCCACATCGATGGTGACCCACGACAGGTGGCAAGTCCCATAGAGTATTCAGAGGGCGTGTGCTGGACTTCTTAGGACGTGTGTGGATAAGAGTGTCCTTTAGGTTGGCCGTCCTCTTGAAAGCAAACCGGGGCCGAGGTAAATCAAGGCCTGCTGTGTTTAAGATGCCCCAGTGCGAGATCACAGCTTTCTTTATGAAGGAAGAGTTTCTGGTATAGGATGTCACGCATGTGATCGCGTCGTCCTTCTCCTTGGTGTGGGTTTCCAAAAGTGAGTCTCTGTTATTGTTCAGGGCTCTTTTCATTGAATTCTTTAGGAGTTGTGTGGGGTAGCCTCTGTCCAAGAGCTTGTGTTGTAGATTACTGGCTTCTTGTTTGTAGTCTGATAATAAGGTACAGTTCCTGCGGAGTCGTAAGAACTGCCTAAATGGCAAGTTGTCTTTCAGGGATCTGGTGTGATGACTCTTATACAGAAGGAGGCTGTTGCGATCAGTTTCCTTTTTGAAAAGGGTAGTGGTAATTTCTGTAGGGTCCAACCTGATTGTAAGGTCCAAAAAGGGGACCGATTGTTCAGAGATTGTGCCTGTGAACTTCAGAAAGGGGGACTGTAGGTTGATCCATGCACAAAAGGCCTCACAGGTCGCTCGATCTCCTTTCCAGAATATTAAAATGTCGTCAATGTAACGACGCCACAGGGTTAGATGTGTCCGGAATGGGTTCTGTTCAGGTGGGTAAATGTGATTTTTCTCGAATGATGCCATATAAATACAGGCCAGGCTGGGAGCAAAGGTAGAACCCATCGATGTCCCACTCACTTGGTGGTAGAGCTGTGACTCATACCTGAAAAAATTCTCTGTGAGAGCTATGTGTGCTAACTCCATTATGAAGGTGATTGGGGTGGGGGAAGACCATTCTTCCAACCGTAAGGTGGTCTCCACAGCTTCCAAAGTGGCCTGTTGGGGGATGTTGGTGAATAATGCCTCCACATCCAGAGTTAGGAGAAGGTCCACATCCTCCCTCCCATCCACTTCATCAATGAGGCGTAAGACATCCCTGGTGTCCTGTAGGTAAGAAGGGATTTGCTTTACCACGGGCTGTAGAAAGGCATCACAAAATTGGGATAGTGGCTCTAGGAGTGACCCTATCCCAGAGACAATAGGTCTTCCTGGAACTGGAGTAGTTCCCTTGTGAATTTTAGGGAGGGTGTAGAAATAAGGCGTGATCGGTTCCGTGGTGGTGAGGAAATCCGCCTCTTTCTTGGAAATCCATTCGTTGGTTTCTCCCTCAATTATTAGGCTCATGATAGTCGTTGTTAATCGTTTTGTAGGGTCCTCCGTGAGTGGTCGGTAGTGATTGGTGTTAGACAGTTGTCGTCTGCATTCACGGTCATAATCCTGATAATCTTGGAGGACCGTAGCTCCCCCCTTGTCTGCCTGTTTTATGACAATAGACTGGTCCTGACCCAGAGTGATGGAGGCTTGTCGTTCTTTAGACGTAAGGTTTTGGAACTGTTTGATTGTGGGTTTGTTTTTCAAACTGGTCAACACCGCACGCTCAAAAGTCAGGATCTCGGGGGGACCATCCCATCAGTGGGAGTAAAGGTAGATGGTTTTCTTAATCCGGTGTCATCATTGATGGTCTCTGGTGCTTTGTCAAAGAAGGCACGGAGGCGTACTTTCCTAAAAAGTTGTTGGATCTCGATCATCTCCTGGAAGTTGTCCGGGGTCGGTGTCGGAACAAATCCGAGGCCCTTCTCCAGAATACTAGTCTCCACAGGTGAGAGTCCTTTCTTTGAAAGGTTGACAATCAGGGTCTTCTCCCTCTGGATGTGATGCTCCTGGTTTCCATCGAGGTCGACGAGGTCGCTTGGTCCTGCCATTGCACTCCTTTCTGCCCTCCTCGCTTGCGCCCTCTTCCTCTGCCCCAGCCTCTGCCTTGAAAAGGTGGCGGATTGGGAGGGTAGTATTGTGGGGGGCCTTGTTGGAAGAACGCATATTGCCATGGTGGTGTCAAGTGAGAAGGGGGGGGGCCCATAAAGGTCGGACCTGGTTGGTAACCTTGTTGCCAGCTGGGGCGTTGTTGGAAACGAGTGTTCCTGCCTGGTTGTCCACCACTGGAGTCACTACTAGATGAGCCCCGTCTGTTGGTGTTATTATCCGAATTCTCATCCGAAGATTAGCTGGTTTTCTTCCCTTTGAAATCATCCTTGAGATAGGGATAAACTTTTTCTTTTTCAAATTTGGTAATGTCTTTCTGTAGTTTGGTAGTTTTTTGGTTTAGCAGAAAGTCATGGTGGTCTGACATTTCCTGATTTATTTCGGCTAGCTTGGTCGTAAAGGCCGTTTTATTATTCTTGCTGATAGCACTTTTCATAGTGGCTTCTATAGCTGAGATTTTATCCTGTAGGGCATCAGCGAGGCGTTTCGCAGTTTGCGAAATCATGAACAGGAGATCTTTGGTGCATTTCCAGGATACCTGGCACCAATCAACCTTGAAGGGTTTATCCTCCAGGAATAGTCTGGGGATGATGTTCACGATTAAGCCTTGTGGAGCTATATTGCTTCTTAGGTATTCCGTCATCATCCTGCCATGTAGTGTGATTCTGATGAGTTCTTTTTTCATAATTGTTAACGTAGACCAATCATCATTGGACGCGCCAGAGGAGGGGGCAGTCAAATCGGTAAGCAAAGGTGGAGCAGCTTTTATTGCCTCAGCTATAGCATCTTCATCAAAACTGAGACCGGGTACGTCTTCCATGTTGTAAAGGAAGAGAACAACGGTATAGGGAATGCGCTCGCCAGATGAGCACGGGGACTCTGTTTCTGTGGTACTCAGAATGTATGCTTTGGAATGGGCCAATTAGTGAAACGATTTTCCACTATTGGTAACCTGTAAGTCCCGTGGGTAGAGACCACGTATAAAGTAGTATACAAAGGGGGGGACAATGGAGGACAATATTTACCGGGGTCCAATGTACGTGTCCAGTGAGCAATATACAACAGTTGTACAAGGTTCCCCAGGGGAGGGGGAGGAAGGAGGAGAGGAACAGCCACTCTCAAGAGTGTATAACAGGGAATCAAGTAAACCCTTAACGGAATAAGGATGCCTCACACAATTAGAAGGTTGGACAACAATAGCCGTCCGTCCAAGTAACCGTATCGTGTCATCATTGGCCTCCTGCTCCAACGACAAGCTGGCGGTGCAATGCCTGCCAGGTAACACGTAGTGCTACTCTTTTAGTGGAGTTCTTTTATTCCTGGCCAATGGGTGCATGCGTGTGAGGGACCTAAAAAGTGCAATTGTGAGCGTGAGTGAAAGTTAAAAATAAGTCAGTAGAGTCCATTAGAACATTTTTAATAGGGTGGCTCACTGCTTAGTTAAAATTGGTAAAGGGAGGGGTAGCGAAGCACAACAGTAAGGGTGATGCGGCTTCGTTCAACCCTCGCCTATGATGTGGTCGACATGTTTCACGCCAGTTATGGCGATTCTTCAGGACCTATGGTTGCTCATCAATTAATGTGAAGTATCCCCCAAATCGAAGAAACTTCCATATACAACCTGTGTATCAAGGCAGCAAGTGCTACTGCGTTGGTCCTTGCCCTAGAAGTTGGGAAGAAATGGACAAACTCAGGCCTGAAATGTATTCACTCAGGATCTTACATGCAGCAGCAATTCCCAACATTCTACTGTGGTTAAACAAAGATATGTACAAACCCGGTGGAGTGAAGGGAAGGAGAGGGCTGTGTGCGACGGGGGAAGGAACTGGGGGATTGATGTATCACGTAGGGACATTGCTACGGATACCATGGTTAAATCTATACCAATAATTATACTCCGGGCTGTGACACCCATTCGTGCTGTTACAGCTTAGTGGTAGTATAAGGATGTCAGTTAAAAAGAAATTCTGTAAGTACAAAGTGAAACAGAGCCCCACGTGTGTTCATTGTAGCTTTTACTGGCGAGGTCGCCAATTGTTACAAGACGGCGAAGTCTTACCTAAACCCTTTTTGATGGTCGGGCACCACCGACTGTCCCTGGGAAAGCCTGAGCGGCGGGGAGACCCCTGCGTTGGAGGGTAGAATGCAGATATTTTGGCATAATGACAATGCGTGTGATTGCCAGCATGGATCACACAGTTTTACACAAGCATTGGACATTATTGTGTTCTTACTGCTAATGGCGGTCATAGGCGATCAATAGCGTGAATCACGCAGTGTTGCCAAGCATCTACATTTATTCTTAATGTTGATTACAAGCGGTCATAAGCGCGGGACACGCAGTATTGCAAAGAGTCTAAAACAAACCCTTAATGTTGTTATTTTGATCACTAGTACTCGTGATAACACACCCTGATCAGAAAGTGATAATGCCAGCAGCTACAATTACTGTTATCGCTGATTACAGGCTATCATGAAAGTGGGTCATGCAGTGTTGCAAAAATATCCGGTAGCGCGTCCTGATCGTTTGGACGTCCATTGTGCCCAGATCCCTGTACCTTACCTGGATTGCTCTAGGCTGAGGCGGGTCAGAACCTACCCATCCCACGGCGGCGGTAGAGCAGAACAGCCGGTAGGACGCTGTGCTTGCCGCGCTGTATTAAAGCCGGTGACCGCGAGTGCCGTGAGTGGGCGTGTCCCAGGGGTTGCTAGGAGACGCCCGGGAGCGTCGTGTGGGCAGAAAGAAAGGACAAGCTGGAAATGGCTGCATCAGGCTTGCTGAGGTTGCGCGCCATCTTGTAGTGTTGAGAAAACCAGTGTACACAAATTACTTCGCTGTTGGTATTGGGGATTGGTGACCAATACATGTATATACACACCCAAGCCATCATGTAGTATCGAGAAGACCAATGCGCACAGATTTAATCGCTATTGGTATTAGGGGGTGGCAACAATTATTACATACATATACACACGAGCCACAGGGGATGGGAAAGTCTGGATGGGTGAATGACCAGACAAGGAGGGGCCACGCGATATTGTGCGTGTGCAGCTCAAGGGTTAGATTAAATTGAAATTTGGATTGAGGTTTATCTGGCAAGCGCATTCCAGGGGATAAAATCATTAAGCCCCTGTGTGTCAGTCTGAAGGCGGTGCACCCAACGCTGCTCCACCTTAAACAGTCCCTGCTGATTGATTTTGGGGTGGCATTCCAGAACAGTCCATTTGACCTCAGTGGGCAGGTGGTTTGATTGTTGACAATGTTCGTATAACTTAGTATGTGTCTTTTTACAACGGATGTTGCTGTAGTGCTCCATAATGCGCAATTTAACAGTGCGCATCGTCATCCCGATGTAAATTAGGTTGCATGGGCAAATAAGCATATAGATACATTTAGCACTGTTACAGTTCGTATGCTTATTAAAATGCCAGGTGAAATCATTGGGTAGTTGCAGGGATCTGCCCTGGATCGTCTGAGGGCAGATCACGCAGGAGCCACATCGATGGTGACCCACGACAGGTAGCAAGTCCCATAGAGTATTCAGAGGGCGTGTGCTGGACTTCTTAGGACGTGTGTGGATAAGAGTGTCCTTTAGGTTGGCCGTCCTCTTGAAAGCAAACCGGGGCCGAGGTAAATCAAGGCCTGCTGTGTTTAAGAGGCCCCAGTGCGAGATCACAGCTTTCTTTATGAAGGAAGAGTTTCTGGTATAGGATGTCACGCATGTGATCGCGTCGTCCTTCTCCTTGGTGTGGGTTTCCAAAAGTGAGTCTCTGTTATTGTTCAGGGCTCTTTTCATTGAATTCTTTAGGAGTTGTGTGGGGTAGCCTCTGTCCAAGAGCTTGTGTTGTAGATTACTGGCTTCTTGTTTGTAGTCTGATAATAAGGTACAGTTCCTGCGGAGTCGTAAGAACTGCCCAAACGGCAAGTTGTCTTTCAGGGATCTGGTGTGATGACTCTTATACAGAAGGAGGCTGTTGCGATCAGTCTCCTTTTTGAAAAGGGTAGTGGTAATTTCTGTAGGGTCCAACCTGATTGTAAGGTCCAAAAAGGGGACCGATTGTTCAGAGATTGTGCCTGTGAACTTCAGAAAGGGGTCCTGTAGGTTGATCCATGCACAAAAGGCCTCACAGGTCGCTCGATCTCCTTTCCAGAATATTAAAATGTTGTCAATGTAACGACGCCACAGGGTTAGATGTGTCCGGAATGGGTTCTGTTCAGGTGGGTAAATGTGATTTTTCTCGAATGATGCCATATAAATACAGGCCAGGCTGGGAGCAAAGGTAGAACCCATCGATGTCCCACTCACTTAGTGGTAGAGCTGTGACTCATACCTGAAAAAATTCTCTGTGAGAGCTATGTGTGCTAACTCCATTATGAAGGTGATTGGGGTGGGGGAAGACCATTCCTCCAACCGTAAGGTGGTCTCCACAGCTTCCAAAGTGGCCTGTTGGGGGATGTTGGTGAATAATGCCTCCACATCCAGAGTTAGGAGAAGGTCCACATCCTCCCTCCCATCCACTTCATCAATGAGGCGTAAGACATCCCTGGTGTCCTGTAGGTAAGAAGGGATTTGCTTTACCACGGGCTGTAGAAAGGCATCACAAAATTGGGATAGTGGCTCTAGGAGTGACCCTATCCCAGAGACAATAGGTCTTCCTGGAACTGGAGTAGTTCCCTTGTGAATTTTAGGGAGGGTGTAGAAATAAGGCGTGATCGGTTCCGTGGTGGTGAGGAAATCCGCCTCTTTCTTGGAAATCCATTCGTTGGTTTCTCCCTCAATTATTAGGCTCATGATAGTCGTTGTTAATCGTTTTGTAGGGTCCTCCGTGAGTGGTCGGTAGTGATTGGTGTTAGACAGTTGTCGTCTGCATTCACGGTCATAATCCTGATAATCTTGGAGGACCGTAGCTCCCCCCTTGTCTGCCTGTTTTATGACGCGTCGGGTCATGTGACCTGAAAATAACACTTTTTATTGGTTCACAACACTTTTGGTTTCCAAATGATGAAAGCCCTGGTCATGTGACTTGAAAATAACACTTTTCATTGGTTCACAACACTTTTGGTTTCCAAATGATGAAAGCCCTGGTCATGTGACTTGAAAATAACACTTTTCATTGGTTCACAACACTTTTGGTTTCCAAATGATGAAAGCCCTGGTCATGTGACTTGAAAATAACACTTTTCATTGGTCAAGAACAGTTTTGTTTTCCAAATGATGAAAGCCCGCACCTTTTTTCCTTATTCTGACTTTGTCCTTTGACTGAGGAAGACCTGTTTGGAGATCTGTCTCTAATCTTTTCTACTTTAAAATGGCTACAGTAGCAGCAGCAGCTGGAGCATCTGCCCCACCACCACCACCACCATCAAAAAGACCACCAGAAGATTACATTGGTGGTCAAGAAGAAGAGGAGGAGGATGATGAAGAGGAGGGACAGACAAGGCATTTCCTGCCTGAAGATAATCAGCCCTACAAACCAAAAGAGCACTTCGTATGGCAGTTCTACAAAATCCCAAGGGGTTTCAAAAAGGTCAACGCTGCGAATGTGACTTGTCTGATTTGTGATGCTGAGCTGTCCAGGGGGAACCCTAACAAAAAATATTCCTTTGGGAATCATATCATGATTCGGTACATGATCCTTTGGCACCCAATCAACTATTCTGCTGCAGAGGTAAGGGACCTCTGCAGTAAGCTACCCCCATCAACATCTATACCCTCAACATCGAAAGAACCAACTCCATCGGGTTCAGAGGCAACAGAGACAATGCCTATCATACAATCAAAATTAAACGATTTTAAAATCATGTGCAAATATTGTGGAAAGTTACTTTGCTATGGTGAGCAAAGTATAAAACTCATCATCTGTGCTGGGGATAACCATAAGTGCCCGAAAAAACCCTAATTTTTTCTGTTTTTTTTTTGCTCCAGTTGAGCCATTTACAATTCCCTGTTTTTTGTTTCTCCCCATAAAAAATACAAAAAAAATATAAAACTGTTCAGAAAACCCCAAAAATTTAAAAAATGTTCAAAAAAACAATAAAAAAATATAAAACAACAAAAAGAATAAAAAAAACAGTTCTTTTTAGAACTACCTTTAATTTATAAAAATAAACCTATATTTTTAAAGAATCTATGTCAATCTTTTTTCTGCAGGGTACGCGTACCGGTACATGCACCGGGGCGCGCACCGGGGCGCGCAACCAAAAAAAATAAGAAAGAGTGAGCATGAGGGAAGAACACAGAGAGTAATGTTAATAGAAAAAGAGCTAGAGGGAGCAACACAGAGGGATTGTTTATTACATAGTAAAAAACAGAGAAGGTGTAATAGGGTGTAAGTGAGAAAAGGAAAATGAATAAAGGAGCGAAAGAAGGGAAGAGAGAAAAAAAAGACTAAAGTAGAGGTACTGGTAGAATGTGAGTGGGTGTTGAAAGTAAAAGGAAGGACAGTAAAGAATGGGGAATGAGGGGTAGTGACGGAACCGGAATAAATGAACAATGGTGAGGGAGGGTGAGAAAAGAGCAGTGAGTGTAAGTAAGTAGGGGTGAAAGAGGGTGGATAAAAGTGATTAAGGTTAAGACATGGGGAGTGACAGAGAGAAAAGAGAGAGAGAGTAAAGGAAGGAGTGATGAAAGAGTCTGAGTGAAACAGGAAAGAAAGGTAAGTAAGGCAGTGTGGGTGACTTATAGGGAGTCAGTGGGTATAGGTGGGGGTGTGGGTTTGTAAGGTGTGTGTGTGGGTGTGGGTGTGTGGGGTGTTTGGGTGTGGGTGGAGGTGTGGGTGTGTGAGATATGTGTGGGGGGTGTGTGGGTGTGGGGGGTATGTGTGTGGAGTGTGTGTGTGTGTGTGTGGGATGTGTTGGGTGTGTGTGTGTGTGTAAGGAGTGTGTGTGTGGCTGCTGTGTGTGTGTGTGTGTGTGTGTAAGGTGTGTGTGTGGCGTGTGTGTGGGGTGTATGTCAGAGGTGTGTGTGTGTGTTGGGGGAGGGAGGTGTGTGTGTAGGAGTGAAGTAAATAATTAAGGGAAAGAGAATGAGTGAGGGAGCAAAGGAAGGGAACAGAGGGTAAGGGAAGTAAAGAATAGGGACTGAAAAAAGTTGAATGTAGGAGGGGAAATAGGGAAAGGGGAGTAAACATGGAGAATATGAATAAGTGAGGAAAGCAGAGTAAAGAAACAGGAGTGAGGTAGGTTGAGAAAAAAGTAGTGAGGTTAAAGCAAAGGGTGATGAGAAACTACATTTTTTTAGTCACACTTACCATACAATAAATGTAAATTTAATTGCATTTTTTTTACTACATTTTGTATCTGTGAAAGAGAGAAGAAAAAATAAGTTATAATTAGTAACATATGTATTTTAAAATAAAAGATACAAATGAAGAGGTTAAAAATCATAACAGTGTATTTAGAAATAAAGTAAGAGTGAAGGACACAGAAAGGGAAAAAAAGTAAGGTAGAAGGACAAAAAGAGGGAAAAAGAAATAGAAGGAGAGTAAATTACTAAGAGTAAGGCATATAGATTCACTGACAGAAAGGAAGAGAAAAAAGAGAAAAATGAACTGAAGGTAAGAAAGATACTAAAAGAATGTGAGTTAGCAAAACTAAATCAGGAAACAGGAGTAAGTAAAAAGATAATGACTGAGAGGGAAAGGAGTCTAATTAAGGATGCATTTAGAAGAATGAGGAATGGAAGATAACTGAGAGTAAGTGAAGGAGAGTCATAGAGTGAAGGGATGAAGGGAGAGAGGATAATATAGAAGGATTGAGGGAAAAGGAGTGAGGAAGTTAGTAGACAGAGAGACTAAGGGAAGGACTGAGTGAAGTGGAGTACAATGAGTGAGGAAAGAAAAATGAGTAAGGGAGCAGAAGAAGGAAAGAGATGAGAAGAGGACTAAAGCAGTGGTACTGAGAGAAAGTGATTCGGTGATGAAAGTAAAGAGAAGGACACTGAAAGATAGTAAATGAGGGGTAGTAATGGAACCGGACTAAAAGAAATGGGTTGAAGAATGATGAGAGAGGAGCAGTGAAGTTGTTGTAAGAGAAATGATAGAAGGTAGATAAATGCAAGTGAACATAACACAAGGAGAGTGAGGGACTAAGGACATAGAGGTAGTGAACAGAAAATAGAGAGAAGAGGTCAAAAGAAAGGAGAAAACAAAGATAAGCAAGGGAGAGTGGGTGATTTATAGTGATAGAGAGCGACAATACTGGTGAGTGAGTAAAGGGGAATTACTAAAAGAGCAAAGGAGGAAAAGACGGAAAAGGGAAGTAAAGCAGAGAGACTGAAAGCTGAATAGTTATGCAAGGGAGAGAGGGGATGCAGACAGTTGAAATGAGAATGAGGGGTTGTCAAAGAAGTGGAGTAAAAGAACAGGGCTGAAAGAGAGTGAAAGAAAGACATAAGTGAGTAAAAACACAATCAAAAAGATTGTGTTTTAAAGAAAACATCTAAACTTAAAAATCACAAATGTACACTAATCTTTGATTCACTTACTTTTCCTTTAGGCCAAATAGTATATCATGAAGGTCCTTTTTGTTGGAAAGTACTCTGCTGTTCACTAAAAATTCCATTTCATCGACTTTCTAGAAGAAAAGCTCGAACAACATCTGAAATATTTTCATTATTTTCATATACTCCTGCTGTTCAGTCATAACTCTTTGCTCATTCCTTCACCATTCCTTAAGGCCAAATAGTGTCAGATGTATCATTATATTTTCAAATTAATTAAAAGAAACTCTGAAATTACCGTTTTTCTGACGTTCTGAAAGAAAGGCTCATACAACATTTTCACAATATTTAAATATTCGTAATTCCATCTCTGACTCACTCATGTTCATCATTTCCTAAAATTCTGATATCACTTACTATGAGATCCACTTACAGTACCTATATGACAACTCAATTTTTTATATTATCTTGATCACTTTTACTCAGAATATAATTTTAAACAGCAAACTAACCTTTATTAACTGCTCCCGTCTTCATAGGCCAATTACCTTTACTTAAAGTTTGGTTCTAAAAACACTAGGTATGAATTTTTTAAGTCAAAAGGCAAACGATGTTTGAAAGTCAAATGAGTGTCATTACAGTGGGTCCAACCTTTACGACTTTTTAAATAGCATGTGTAATGCCCTGATGTTGTAGAAGGACCGTCATGATAAATACTAGCTACAGTTGCAAAGGTTCTTCCTGAAATTGATAACTGAGAAGCCACAACATTTTTAATAGAAGTTGACAATTTACTTCCATCAGGTCTACATCGTTGGAACATTAAAATCACATATTTACCATAATTTGTAAAAATAATGTGGACAGCATTGCAGACTTACATTGGGTACACACCATATTGTGATCAGCTGCTTTAACTAGATTATTAAAAGACTCTGATTTGCAGTCTGGTAAAGTCAAATATATAAATCTTTCAGTGTCTATTGTAGTACTACTTGATAAACTACAGTTGTCGCAGTCATGCTGCCATTGATAAGAAAGGCTAAAAAGATTTTTTATATCTATACCTTCATCTTCCAAAACATCAAACATATACATTAAAAATTCCTGACAATCCTGCTGAATATTCTGTGAAAATTGATTTTGACCAGAACATATGTCTAGAAGATTTCGAATTTCTGAAACACTTTCTATTTTTGCTCTATCACTGCTACATTTCTCAAACACAGAATTCAATAAACAGCAGAATGTTTGATCCCGATTTTCAACAATCTGTTCTTGTAAATTTTGAAGAAAAAAAACATTAACCACTACATTAGCATAGCAGTTGACACCAGAACTGTTTTCAAACTCAAATCCAACAACATCTTCAACAGAATCCTTTTTCTTTCTACTTACAATTACAGTTTCATCTACTTTTTGTCTTTTTGCTACTACGTCACTGCAATTATTCTCATTTCTTCTTTTTCGGCCTACCACACGTTTTTCAAACAGAGGATATTGAGGCAAATGTGGAGCATACTCTCTTAACCTATTGTATTCTTTAACACAATCTAGATCAGCACAGATCTTTGTTTCATCACACTCAATCAAGTACAATCCTGATAAAGTTCTGACTCGTGATAATGCCACATATGCCATACCCTCTTTAAACACAGAACTTCCAATGTTCACCAAAGCACTATCTACACTTAAACCTTGAGATTTATGAATTGTCACCGCATATGCCAAACAAACAGGAAACTGTTTTCGGAGAACATATAAGTCTTTCACAAGCAAAAATCTAGCTGAACAACGACAAATTTGTTCTATTTCGTCAATGCCATCAAATTTAATTTTTAAAATTTCAATTCCATCTCTATTTTTGTAATTCACAAAACCAACAACATGACCCATTGCTCCATTTACCAGACCTCTTTCAACATTTAAATTCCTTCTCAAAATGATACGACAATTTAAACACACAATCTTTTCAAAACCAGCAGTTTTAGATATAGTCTTCTCTAATGAATCCAATTTTGATTTCAAATTTTCTGACAAAATAATTGTTGCTCCCATATGCTCTATTTTATCTATAGCTTCCAGTTTCACTATCTCTTCATTTTCTAACTTTAACATTTTGTTGTTGAACATGGAACATTCTTTCAGAGTTGGCATCAAACATATGCCAGATTTCTTCTCGTTAATTTTCTTAAAAATATTCTCTGGAATAATGTTTTCATTTGGGTACAAATTTGAAATTAATCGTCCATGTAAAGCTTCTTTCCCATGCTGACTTACTTTTCCGATTCTTACATCTTGTAGAATATTTGTACAATCTTCATCCTTTGCCTGCCGCATATTTTGGAGTAATTCTGCATATTTGAAATTTAACCATATATTAACGTTTCCAATGCTTCCTCGGCACTTCCTGGTATCTTCATGCGTGACCATTTTAAACACTGGTTGTCCTTTCACTGGAGTCAACTGCAGTAGATCTCCAAAAACAATAATGGTTTTCCCTCCAAGTAACACATCATACTCTGTTCTAAGAATGTCTTGCATTCTCAAATGCACAAAAGCAAGCATTAGATTTGAGACCATGCTTACTTCATCAATGATAAGAAGTTTCATTTTCTTCAGGACTCTGGAAATTTCGGAACACGCATCTCCAGATAGCTTGTGGTATTGCAATTTGTTATCATGCTCCACTGGCAGCATCAGTAAACAATGTAAAGTAATCCCTTTAATATTATGTGCTGCCAGCCCAGTTGGAGCGGTAACAACACAAGACAGCGGTGATTCAGTCCTTTTCTGCAGATAAGTTGCAATTGCTTTAATCAGAAAACTTTTTCCAGTTCCCGCTTCTCCACTCTCGTACAGTTGGACAGGCTTAAATGATGTACATGAGCACTCTTTTTTCTCATAACTGAATCCATGTTCAACCTGTTCTGTGACTTCGTCATATATCTGTTTCTGCTCAAGGTTTAGTTGTTTCACCAAATCTTCTAAGTTAACTACATCATCTTGAGCTTGTTCCATAGCTCTTTCCACCTCATCCATGGCAGTGGCAGCTTCATTTTGGATAATTGGTCCTCCTAGTGGATCCTGACTCAATGTAGCAGAACTCTGACTGTCTTGAGAACTGTCTCTAGCAATCTCTACAGCAATTGTGGGTTCTTGCTCTATTTCTTCTTTCAACATGTGCAGATAATTTGGAAAAACAGGACATTCTATGGTATCCTTGGTTGCATTAAATAGCCTTCTCTCTGCTTCACTAGACATCCTTCACACCCAATGGTAGCATATATTCCATTGTTGATATCTTCTCTGATGGTCCTCTTATAAATATAGTTTTGCAGAACTTCATACAAACAACTCTTCTCAAGATAACTACTTCTATTTGGATAGTATGTATCCAACATGTTTGTCTTCAAAATATCTGTACTGGTTCTTTCTCCGCCAAATACTCAATTTCTTGTACAGATTTCAAAACTCGGTTTCGTGTTGCAGCAAGACCTAGACTCACCCAAATAATTGTTCTAGACTTGGTGTAGAGACTTGCTGATGATAACCGATCAGAACATTCATATGCTCCAATTTCTCGATGCAACAACATCTTCAAACTGAAACTGTATAATTTCTTGCTTATACTCTTTTCATGTGAAATGTCCTCCCACATTTCCTTCAGTTCTGTCTTTTCTTTTTTTGTGATGTAAGACGTCACATATCAAGCCACAGCAATAGAGTTGTCAGCAACGAATTGAATATCCATGTTAGCATTCCACATGGACAAAATCACTGGGTTGTAGTAGTTGATGTGCTTGGACTCTTCGTTTCTTTTTAAATTGTATGTATTTTTTGGTGATTTCCTCGTCACAGTATATCGCAGAGAAGACATCAAATTATTTACTCTTCCTTTAGAAATCACTGCTCGTGGAAACCCGAAACGACATTTTGTGTAGAACTTGTCCTTGTTTCTGAATTTTCGACGACAGTACTTTCCACAACGATGGGATTGAAAGCGTAAAACTTGTTGCCTTAAACTGTTTTCTTCGGTAGTTTTCGGAACAGCACATGTTGAATACTCTTCAATGAACCTCATCACTGTCTCATCCGAATCTGTTCCAAATTTGGGTGCATCTTTAATCCACAACAACATATGTATGTGAGGAGCACCTCTCGCTTGATACTCCTTTCTCCAAAAGAAATCCAAAACCTCTCCAAGGGGAGGATTTTTTTTGTTGGTAATAAAAGACATCATAGCTTCAAATCTATGATTGAAATATCTGCATACATTCACTGGATCCAAAGAACACAGTTCTCCAGCAGTTTTAAATTTTATATTTTGTATATTTGCATTTGCCTCTCGTAGAAATTGAAGTAAGTCGTCCCATGCATACTCGGCACAGCTAAGAGTGAGGAACCATGTAGGAGTTCCTAAGTTTCTTAGCATACATTTCAATTCCCCATGACGACGGTACCAATACTCATTTGTACCACGCTGACATGCCATGAGATTGATTAGATGAGATTCCAAAATTTTGTCTTGCAGATTGACTTTCTCCATAAAGTCCCTCGCCGAAACATTTTGCAGATGTGCTCCACTTTTCAGTATATGGTTCACTGCATAAGAAAGCCCAGACAATTCACTTTCATACAGTAGATGAAACAAATAAGGAATGCATTGACAAAACCTTGGATCTTCAGCATATAATCTTACAGTTCGATATTCAGATGCAGGAATTTGAAGTGGTCGATCGTCATATCGTCCACCTCGACCTGTTGGAAATAAATGTGGAAAACAACGAGCTTCCAAACTTTCTTCCCATACACTAATGGGACTTCCTTTTGCTGCTTTCATTTGAAACAAGTCAATTGCATTCCCCATCACTTCTTTGGAATGCAAAGGATGAACAGTATAATGTTCATATATTTCTTCACTTCTAGACACATCAACTTTTTCAATTTGGCCAGCTGAACAATCACTGTCTTCATCTGCAGCTGTTTCCTCTGCTTCAACACATACATGTTTGTAGTACTCATTGTTTTTGACCAAATACAACGTTGCCTTTTTGACTTTCCTAACATCCACTAAATCTTTCCAGATTTTCTTACTCTTTGTCGGAACCCCATTAACTAGAATAACCAGAGGTTCCTCTTCCACTTTCTCTACACCAATGGTATCAATATTTTTCTTGAAATCTAGAGGCAAATAAACAACTCTTCCCTTTAATCCTCTCTGTAAATCTGAAGGAGGCAATTTCCCTATCTTAGGCTCCATGCGAACAATAGCCTGAAAAGGATGGACACATTGAATCAAAATAGACTCATATGTATTTAAATCCATCAATTCAGGAGGAATGTCTACCAACTCCAGATTATTATGAACAGCTCTAGCAGGCATTCTGTTTTGATTTAATTTATCATAACAATATTTACAAATACGCTGATCAGAACTCAAATCAAAACAATTCTCCACCCACAAATAAGTTGCAAAATCCTTCCACTCATAATTATTTATCTTTTCACTTTTTACGTATAAATCAACTAATCTAGTTTGATGCTTATAATGAGCTCGTCGACAACACACACAAGTAAAATTCGGCCTTTCACTTGATTTCACCTTAAACCTGGTAATTTCCTGGTCAAACTTTTCTGTACTTGAAATCTGTACATTGTCTTCCACATTACCTTGAATTTCTGTGTCAATTTCTACACTGTCCTCTTTTTCACCAAAATAACAAATCTCAATTTCTTCACAAATCTTCTTCACATCTAAATCAGTTCCATGCAAAAGAGCACTGTTTAATTGTTTAAGCTTAAGTGCTGGACTTTTTGCATAATACAACCTTCTCACTAATTTCCTCATTTTGTTATGATGCACTGCTAACATCCTAAAATGATGAAAAACACTCTGACAGACTTTTCTAGAAAGACAAGCCAGTGAATGCCCTTGCAAACCTGTGTTTTCTCTCACTCTGCAAAGATCTAAGTCTTGCAACATCTTCATTTTCTGTTTTAGACTTTTCTTACTATATGTACGTAAGAAATTACAAAACAAATCAATTGATTCCTGTGGCACACTACAAATACTACTACACTTCCAAGTGTACACTGGACCCTTAGTACGTCTCCCTAAAACTTCATCAGTTAACACCTCTTCTGGTTCTCTAGGCACAAGTTTCTCTTTTTCAATCGGAGAACCATCTTTCACCTCATATGCTCGACCACTGGTGCCAACTGCATGCACTAAATCATTCTCCTGGAAGTAACTCTCCTCATTAAAAAATGGCTCACAACTTGAACTGTGCATCCATTCTCCTGAAAAAACTTAAAAAAATTAGTCCGATTAATTACTCTTTTCCATCTACTGTTTGATTTGAAAACATCAATTGTCTTGTTAAGTGTCCTAATTCTATTGATTATTAAAATAAATAATTTTTTCTTAACTTCAAAAGCCTGATCAACAATCTTTTCTACATTTTTCTTTTTCTTATAAAAAGCAGCTCTCTGTTTACCTTTCCTAATGTTTTTTAACAAATTTAAAACCACCCTATTGCGAAACATTCGTTTACGAATGTCTCTAAACTGATTCTGCCTTCTATTCCTATACATATTATTCTCTCCTGCTCCAGTAGTAACATTTTGTGAGGGCCTCTTCTTCCTTTTCAAATTTGCTCTCTCCTTCTCTTTTTCTACATTCTGTCCAACATTTTTTTTTGATCTACATATGTTCCGTAAGAAAGACTTAGTTGTCTTACCAGGAGCTTTTTTCCTGTTTTTTGAAGTATTTGTTGTAGAGGAGTGCTGTAATCCCGTTGCTGTTTTTGATTTTTTCCGCTTATCATCTTTCCTTCTCCTCTGCCTTGAGGGCATATTTCCTTACTCTTGAAATCTTGATTTCAATCTGTGGTATAGAAAAAAATAGCACATTATAGACCACTATTACCGAACAACAAAGCAATGACAAAAAGCAAACGGTCTATTCAGGGTTGCAGATGAGGTGACGATTGTCCAGGGGTGCAGAAGAGGTGAGGCCTGTATTGAAGAGTGTAGTGGAAGAGAGGTCTGTCCACAGGTACAAAGAAGGTGAGACCTGTGTCTAAGAGTGCAGTGGGGGATAGGCTTCATGAAGTCTAGTCCACTGCACTCTTACACACTAGCTTCACCACCTATGCTTCCCAGGAAAGGCCTCTCTCCCACTACAGTCTTGAACACAGGCCTCACCTCCTCTGTACCTCTGGACATGCCTCACCTCATCTGCACAATCTACTTCCTAATCTGACATAACACAGGTGACTTCATTGTGAAAAGTTGAAATATATTTATTTAATCATGCAGACACTATCTATTCCTTCTCAAAAATCTAAAAGTCATTGATTTGCCCCAAAATCGTTTTTTAAATAACATTTTAGACACACAGTGCAGGTCCTATGTACAAGCATTCAGTGTCCATGAGTACAGTGGAGAGGACTGACCTCCTCTGATCCTTGGACAAGCCTTACCTCATCTGTGTCCTCTGGACAGGCCTCAATATATTGAGTATAATTGATGGTAACTGGGTGCAGATGAGGTGACGCATGTCCAAGGGTGTGATTAAGCTGAGGCCTGTCTAAGGATGCAGATTAGTTGAAGTCTATTCCGGATTGCAGATGAGGTGAGGATTGTCCAGGGGTACAGAGGAGGTGAGGCCTGTATTGAAGAGTGTAGTGGAAGAGAGGTCTGTCCAGGGGTACAAAGAAGGTGAGGCCTGTGTCTAAGACTGCAGTGGGGGATAGGCTACATGAAGTCTAGTCCACTGCACTCTTAGACACAGGCCTCACCACCTATGCTCCCCAGGAAAGGCCTCTCTCCCACTACAGTCTTGAACACAGACCTCACCTCCTCTGTCCCTCTGGACATGCCTCACCTCATCTGCACAATCTACTTCCTAATCTGAGGTAACACAGGTGACATTATTGTGAAAGGTTGAAATATATTTATGTAATCATGCAGACACTATTTATTCCTTCTCAAAAATCTAAAAGTCATTGATTTGCACCAAAATTGTTTTTTAAATAACATTTTAGACACACAGTGCTGGTCCTATGTACAAGCATTCAGTGTCCATGAGTACAGTGGAGAGGACTGACCTCCTCTGACCCTTGGACACGCCTTACCTCATCTGTGTCCTCTGGACAGGCCTCAATGTATTGAGTATAATTGATGGTAACTGGGTGCAGATGAGGTGACGCATGTCCAAGGGTGTAAATAAGCTGAGGCCTGTCTAAGGATGCAGATTAGTTGAAGTCTATTCAGGGTTGCAGATGAGGTGAGGATTGTCTAGGAGTGCAGAAGAGGCGAGGCCTGTATTGAAGAGTGTAGTGGAAGAGAGGTCTGTCCACGGGTACAAAGAAGGTGACACCTGTGTCTAAGAGTGCAGTGGGGGATAGGCTTCATGAAGCCTAGTCCACTGCACTCTTAGACACAGGCCTCACCACCTACGCTCCCCAGGAAAGGCCTCTCTCCCACTACAGTCTTGAACACAGGCCTCACCTCCTCTGTCCCTCTGGACATGCCTCACCTCATCTGCACAATCTACTTCCTAATCTGAGGTAACACAGGTGACATTATTGTGAAAGGTTCAAATATATTTATGTAATCATGCAGACACTATTTATTCCTTCTCAAAAATGTAAAAGCCAATCATTTCCCCCAAAATCGTTTTTCACATCACATTTAAGAAACACAGCACAGGTCCTATGTACAAGCATTCCATGTCACTACTGAAACTTCACAATTTCACAAAATACAAATCCCCTATCTTGCAAATATTCATACCAAGAATTATCAAAAATACATGACACAAACCAACAGCAAAGAAGCTCAATGTGCTTCCTAGTATGAGGTAACACAGGTGACATCATTGTAAAAGGTTCAAATGTATCTCTTTAATCATGCAGACACTATTTATTCCTTCTCAAAAATGAAAAAGCCATTCATTTTCCCCAAAATCGTTTTTCACATTACATTTAAGAAATACAGCACAGGTCCTATGTACAAGCATTCAATTCAACTACTGAAACCTCACTATTTCACAAAATACAAATCCTCTTTCTTGCAAATGTTGATACCAAGCATTATCAAAAAACATCACACAAACTAATTGCAAAGAAGCTCAATGTGCTTCCTAGTATGAGGTAACACAGGTGACATCATTGTAAAAGGTTCAAATGTATTTCTTTAATCATGCAGACACTATTTATTCCTTCTAAAAAATGTAAAAGCCATTCATTTCCCCCAAATCGTTTTTCACATCACATTTAAGAAACACAGCACAGGTCCTATGTACAAGCATTCAATTTCACTACTGAAATTCAACCATTCTCAAAAAACATGACACACACCAACAGCAAAGAAACTCAATGTACTTCCTACTCTGAGTTAACACAAGTAACATCATTGTGAAAGGGTCAAATTTATTTCTTTAAGCATGCAGACACTATTTATTCCTTCTCAAAAATGTAAAAGCCATTCATTTTCCCCAAAATAGTTTTTGACATCACATTTAAGAAACACAGCACAGGTCCTATGTACAAGCATTCCATGTCACTACTAAAACTTCACAATTTTACAAAATACAATTCCTCTATGCAAAGAAACTCAATGTGCTTCCTACACTGAGTTAACACAGGTAACATCATTGTGAAAGGGTCAAATTTATTTCTTTCAGCATGCAGACACTATTTATTCCTTCTCAAAAATGTAAAAGCCAGTCATTTTCCCCAAAATCGTTTTTGACATCACATTTAAGAAACACAGCACATGTCCTATGTACAAGCATTCCATGTCACTACTGAAACTTCACAACTTTACAAAATACAATTCCTCTATGCAAAGAAACTCAATGTGCTTCCTACACTGAGTTAACACAGGTAACATCATTATGAAAGAGTCAAATGTATTTCTTTAAGCATGCACACATTATTTACTCCTTCTAAAAAATGTAAAAGCCATTCATTTTCCCCAAAATCGTTTTTGACATCACATTTAAGAAACACAGCACAGGTCCTATGTACAAGCATTCCATGTCACTACTGAAACTTCACAATTTTACAAAATACAATTCCTCTATGCAGTAAAAACTTTTTACCAAGCATTATCAAAAAGCATGACACAAAGCAACATTAAAAAACCACAATATGCTTCCAAATATTCTCCATAGAGTATACAACTCTCTATATATATTAAATGAATCATTACTCACCTTTACAAATGCTTTAGGAGATTGAGAACAGTGTCAGACACACACACCAATATTTCTTTAGCAGAGCAAAAGGTATGTACTCCAGCCACTGCAACCATGAATGGCACAGAGAACCTCTAATTCTACACACATATTCCTCATGGTAACCAATCAAAACTCTTCCCTCTCTATTTTCAAATCAACACCCTTCCCCCCTCAGCCCTTTCTACCTGTTACCATAGCAACTCCCTCCTCACAGAGCTCTCAGGTTTAAAAGTTTATTCTACAATGTTGCAATTCAACTTAGCAAGGATGTTTGACCTCTTAATACCCCAGCTTATCCAGTGCAATGTTTCTTTAAATGACTTTTTCTTAACCATTCAAATTGCTTCTTTCACAAAACAGAACCATGCACCCTAACTTTCAGTTTTCAACTATCTGAATCCACCAATCATTGCCTGTGATTCAAGAGCACTGAAACTCCACATTTTTTGTTTGCAAACTCCTACTGTTCAAACTGCCATTTCATTACCACACTTCATCTGACTGCACCAGAACCTCCTCTTACCATGTATTCTGTCTGGATTATTGGATATAGCTACATCCACTGGGCTCAAAGGTGTGCAGCTACCAGACATTTTCACAACCTTGATTTACCAAATGTGAACATTAAATGGATTGGCCAGAGAGGATTGAGATGTCATAAATTGATACCATTGGTGAAAACCTTTTTGCATCTGCCACTCCCTCACCTCATAATTCTGCACTGTGGTGGAAATGACTTAGGCACTTTGACTGGGGTAGGTCTGGAAATGCTTTTAAAGGACACCTTTGAACAATTAATGGCACTTTTTCCTCAAACTGCCTTGGTATTTTCCAATGTATGCCAAAGACAGAAATGGAAGTGGTCCAACCAATTTTGTCCACAATTTGAGAAAGCACGGAAACATGTGAATAAATCTGTTTCTGCTTACATGAGAGACTGTGGAATGGGTTCAATATACAACAATAACTTGTGTTACAACATGCAAGATATCTACAGAGGAGATGGTGTGCACTTCTCAGATGAGCGGAATAGAATATTCCTCCTGAATATAAGACTGTGCATTGGAACCGTGGAGAAGTGTGGCTCACTGGTTAGAGGAGGCAGACCTGGAAGCAGAGGTCAGCCCGGGACCAGGGTTCAATTCCCGGCTCGGCGGGGTCTTGAGTCCTAAAATGTCCATGAACTCGACAATTCTCGCTCCGGTGCCTACTCGATTCACGGGTTCACACTCTGCGACTCTGGGCAATAGCTTGCTTAATCTCCACAACGGCCCCTCGCGGCGGGATGCCTGGCTTTCACCTTGTGGATACCCTGCCGGGGTTATCTCACAGGGGAATACCAGGACGGGTTCCCTAAGCAAGCGCTTAGAAACCGCTCGGTGATTTGCGCTATATAAATTCCTGTACAAAATTCCTGTACAACCTACCTGTAGGTACCTAAATCAGCCACAGAACCCAAAAGCTCTTTTCAGGGCTACCCTACCTCTAATCACTCAAAACAATTACTTTACTCTAACTTTTTTCACTGTTTTTCACCAAAGTACGCTCCCCGGTACACTCCCCGGTACGCCTACCGGGCGCTCCCTCCGAGAAATTAAAAAAAATAAATAATAATTGGGGCCTATATGGGCCTCCTAAGCCCCCCTCAGAAAACCTAGGGGTCAGGGAGTGTCTACCGTGCCCCCTTTTACCCATTCCCAACGTTGTTTGTCCTCCATCTTGTGTCTTAAATCTACCAAAACACAAGATGGAGGACTCCCGTAGCGCTGCCGGTAGGCGTACCAGGGCGTGCACCAGTGAGCGGTCCCAACATTTTTTAAAAGTTCATTTACATAAAAACCTCTGTAGAGATGTTCACCAAATATAGAATAGGCCATACTACATACCAGTCCCTACCATTTTCCCAAATTTGGTGGAATTCCATTGAGCCATTTGCCCTGTAGCCCTGTCTAAATATCCTGAGGTAAATTACATGACAAAAACACATATGAACAGTTAGGATTTACAACCAATTAAAATGTTACTTTCATTTTCTACAATTTTTTCCTGACATTTGATTGGTTATGTACATGAATATAAATGTAAAATGAGAGGGAGACACGGCCATTTTGACTACACCTACCTGAGGTACATCTTGAAACAATTTTCTCCATTTATCTTCATCACCTTTCAATAAGGTAAGTTGTTAATTTGTAAGGGGCACTTTGCACTTTAAGGTAATTTGTAAAAACGTTTTCTGATAGTTATTTACTGTCCCTCTGTTATAGTTATAGATTGAGATAGGCTTCTGTGTTATAGTTATAGATTGAGTTAGGCTTCTCTGGTATAATTATGAAATTACTTAGGCTTCTTCAAAAACACTTTTTTGATATTTCTACTTCCTGCCTGATACCATACACTGCCCAAAGATAACTTCACTGTTAAAAACTCAGAAGTACCTGTCTCAACTTAAACCCAACACTGCCCTAACTCTACTGATATATTTATTTTTAATGCAATTTACAGCAAGAAAATGGAAGGAGAAGCAAATATTTCTTTCGAAATAGTTCTTCAAAACAATCCTGAGGAAGACTTGGACTTTATGGATCAGTCTCTAAACGAAGAATTAGTTAATTGTGTGGAAGAAATCGAATCATGGACTGAAAATGAGGACATTCCTGACGATATAATGTTGGAAGTGTTATTAAATTTTGAAAAATCAGAGCAATACATTTTTATTTATTAATTAAAAATTGCTCTAGACATTATTCTTTTTTATATGTAATTCAAGAAATAGTACCAAAATGAATATAACATAAAGTGAGACTTATAGTATACTGTGCAACTTTTTTGTCTTACATAGTAATTTTGCTCATAGTTACTTCCTTTCTCTCACTATATTATCTCCAATGTGTATTTGACATCTCTTTTTCATCTCCTGCCTCCATGTTGTTTCTGCTTTCCTGAGAGACTATGGTATAGATTCCATATACCACAATAACTTCTGTAACAACATGCAAGATATCTACAGAGGAGACGGTGTACATTGAATTTAAGACTCTGTATTGGTACCTACATGCTGGTACTTAAATCACCCACACAACACAACAACTCTATACAGAGCTACCCTACCTCTAAGCACTTTAAATTATTATTTTACTGTTTCACTGGGTTTTCCCCATGTGTGAGGGGGGGGAGGTGTGTGTGGTGGATGTGTGGGGTGTGTCTGTGAGGTGTGTGTGTGTGGGGAGGTGTGTGTGTGGGTGTAGGTGTGTGGGGTGTGTGAGTGTGGGTGGGGGTGTGGGTGTGTAAGGTGTGTGTATTCAGAGCTACCCTACCTCTAAGCACTTTAAAATATTATTTTACTGTTTCACTTGGTTTTCCCCATGTGTGAGGGAGGGGAGGAGGAGGGGGGGATGTGTGGGGTGTGTCTGTGAGGTGTGTGTGTGGGGGGGGAGGTGTGTGTGTGGGTGTGGGTGTGTGGGGTGTGTGAGTGTGGGTGGGGGTGTGGGTGTGTAAGGTGTGTGTGTGGGTGTGGGTGTGTGGGGTGTTTGGGTGTGGGTGGAGGTGTGGGTGTGTGAGGTGTGTGTAGGTGTGTGTGTGGGGTGTGTGCATGTGGAAGTGTGTGGGATGTACTTATAGGTACCTAAATCAGCCACAGAACCCAAAAGCTCTTTTCTCAGCTACCCTACCTCTGAACACTCAAAATAATTATTTTACATTAACTTTGTTCACTATTTTTCTATTCAGAGCTACCCTACCTCTAAGCACTTTACATTATTTTTTTACTGTTTCACTGGGTTTTCCCCATGTGTGAGGGGGGGAGGTGTGTGTGGGGGATGTGTGGGGTGTGTCTGTGAGGTGTGTGTGTGGGGGGGAGGTGTGTGTGTGGGTGTGGGTGTGTGGGGTGTGTGAGTGTGGGTGGGGGTGTGAGTGTGGGTGGGGGTGTGGGTGTGTAAGGTGTGTGTATACAGAGCTACCCTACCTCTAAGCACTTTAAATTATTATTTTACTGTTTCACTGGGTTTTCCCCATGTGTGAGGGGGGGAGAGGAGGTGTGTGTGGGGGATGTGTGGGGTGTGTCTATGAGGTGTGTGTGTGGGGGGAAGGTGTGTGTGGGTGTGGGTGTGTGGGGTGTGTGGGTGGGGGTGTGGGTGTGTAAGGTGTGTGTGTGGGTGTGGGTGTATGGGGTGTTTGGCTGTGGGTGGAGGTGTGTGAGGTGTGGGTGGGGGTGTGGGTGTGTAAGGTGTGTGTGTGGGTGTGGGTGTGTGGGGTGTTTGGGTGTGGGTGGAGGTGTGGGTGTGTGAGGTGTATGTAGGTGTGTGTGTGGGGTGTGTGCATGTGGATGTGTGTGGGATGTACTTATAGGTACCTAAATCAGCCACAGAACCCAAAAGCTCTTTTCTCAGCTACCCTACCTCTGAACACTCAAAATAATTATTTTACATTAACTTTTTTCACTATTTTTCACCAAAGTATGCTCCCCAGAACTCTCCCCCGTGCGCGTACCCCTTTTATGGCCCCCACATCAAACCTAGGGGGTCAGGAGGGGTCTACCCAGCCCCCTTATGGTCATTTCCCCCTTTGTTTTTGCCACCTCTTGTGTCTCGATCCTACCGAGACACAAGATGGCGGCCGCTCCGGACTGTTTCGAATGTTGACAGACACCCGAGAGCCAATCAGCTTTCTGCGCGCGAACTCGCGTTACGCGCCGGGTGCGCTCCCCGGTACGCGTAACGGGGCGCGCTTACAGATATATATATTTTTTTGAACCTAAATTACTCAAAATCCACTTTAGCACATATCTTGAGACATAGCAAAGGCACATCAGGCTACCAGTCCCTACAATGTTGTCAAGTTTCGTGGGAATCCATTCACCCGTTCGGGCTAAAAGTGAGTCCAACCGCCCTATGGAAATTAACATGGGGAAAACACGTTTTGGGACCCCCTTTTATCTCGGTCCCCGCTTGACGAATCCCCCCAAACTTTCAGGGAAGGAGTGGAGCGCCGCGAGGCAAATTTGAGGAAAATTACAGGCAGATCCCTCAATCTGCGCCAAAGTTATTCCCAATAGAATGTTGCGGATTTCCTATGGAAAACAATCCTAACTATAACTACCTACTGGCGACCGCCAGTAGGTAATATATATATATATATATATATATATATATATATATATATATATATATATATATTCACAGAAAAAACCATAGGTTATAGACCATATATAGTTAGGAATTAGCATTTACAAAACCTTGAAAATTCACTGAAAAAACCATAGGTTATAGACCATATATAGTTAGGAATTAGCATTTAGAAAACCTTATTTTACTCACACAAAACCATTGAAATTCCATATATAGTTAGTTGCACTAACTATATATCGCGCACCCGCAATCCACTGCTGATGATGTCACATATTACATCATTCATGACATGGTCAGTGACATCACTGATGACATCACTGATGACATCTCAAATGACATCACTGATGACATCACTGATGACATCTCATTTGACATCATTCTTGTGCTAATACGATAAACCTCTTCAGACTCTAATATAACCTTAGATACACTCAGTGTATACAGACACTCACACACTGTCACTCATCCATGGAGTTACTCACACACCTAGTCAGTCATGCAAAGAAACAATCTCACCTCCATTTCCTCAACTATACAGTTATACACACCTTACTTATTCAAACATATACTAACACATATTTACTCTCTTATACAATCCCTGATACAAGTTCACAATGATCCATACAGCCACTCACACATTCAGTGGCTCTCATGCACAGTTATTTATATATGCCAACTCTCACATGTACTGTGTTTTACATATGTACTTACTATGACATGTAGCATTGAGATATCCATTCACTCATCAATACACTCATGCACACAGTCAACCGCCCATGTAGCTTTTTCCACATGCACTCTTGAACTCATACACCTAGTGAATCAACTGCTCACACATCTATGCACAGAGTCACACACCTCCCAGCCACCCCCACACAAACTCAATCTCCCATAGAAATACTTGGGCAACCAATTAATAACACATATAGCCTCTCGTATAGCTAATGATCAACACATGCAGCAGTTTACATCACAACAGACATAATGATGCACAAATTAAGACAGTTTAGTCACTAACCCATGCATTCAGTGAGACACATTTAATCACTCACTCATACAGTCAGTCACGCACCTACTAAATCCTTCATCCAGACACTTATACATCCACTCATTCTTCAATATCTAAGACATATTTTAACTTTACAGAAACATACAGTCACTGGATGTTGTCATCAGTGATGTCATTTGAGATGTCATCAGTGATGTCATCAGTGATGTCACTGACCATGTCATGAATGATGTAATATGTGACATCATCAGCAGTGGATTGCGGGTGCGCGATATATAGTTAGTGCAACTAACTATATATGGAATTTCAATGGTTTTGTGTGAGTAAAATAAGGTTTTCTAAATGCTAATTCCTAACTATATATGGTCTATAACCTATGGTTTTTTCAGTGAATTTTCAAGGTTTTGTAAATGCTAATTCCTAACTATATATGGTCTATAACCTATGTTTTTTTCTGTGAATTTCATTGGTTTTTTAACAGCTAATATCTGTAGCTGTAAAATGTATTCTTCTTTAAATCCAAAAATATATTTTATATGTTTATGAATAATTTTTTTTTTAAATATTTTTTTTTCTTCGTTCCCGCTTCGCGAATCGGGAAGCTTCCCGTTAGCTGACCTTGATGCCGCGAAATAGACCGCGAGCCGGTAAACGTTTCTTTACCGCAAGTGCCGCGTTAGAAAACAACATCGTGACGCCTCCCGTCCGCATGACGTTTCACGTTGTCGCGTGATACGTCATATGACGTGCTACGTTAGCGAACTGGTACGCGAAGCGAGTCGCAAAGCGCAGGTTTCTGGAAGCAAACCGGGAGGCCCTGCAAAGCGCTTAACGTAAACACAGCAAGTCATGTGACTTGGTAATAACACTTTTCATTGGTTCATTTCACTTTTGGTTTCCTAATGATGTAAGACTAGGTCATATAATCTAAAATGAACACTTTTGATTGGTTGAGAACTCTTGTTTTTCCCAAATGATGAAAATCCCTCCTTCTTTCCTCACTCTGACTTTCATCATTGTGAGAGAAAGACCCTTTGTGATCACTGAGCAATGGCTTCTTTAGTAGCTTCAGCTGGTGCTTCCCCACCACCTCCACCACATCCAAGGAAGAGTGGACCACCTGCTCAAGTTGTAATTCAACAAGAAGAAGAAGAAGAGGAACAGGAGGACGAGCACGAAGAGAGGCAGTTTTTGCCTGAGCAGCCCAAGACGTCTCACCGGAAAGAAAACTTCATTTGGCAATTTTTTAAAATTCCCAAAGGTCAGAAAAAAGTAAATGCAAGATACGTAACTTGCCTTATATGTCAAGATAGACTGTCCAGAGGGACCGACAAAAAATACAGTTTCGGAAACTACACAATGCATCGCCATATGACTAGGTGGCATCCTAACAACTACAGTGCTGCACAGTTTCGGAACGACCTAGATAATCTCCCTATTATGGCCAGAAGATCTGTTGTACCGGAAGTAACGGGACCAGAGGGCAGGGAGATGGTGCCAAATATACAAATGAGATTTGGTGATGTAAAACACACCTGCGCATTTTGCGATGGATTCATTTCCTACGGAGAAAAAAGCATCACTCTGATCAACAGAGCTATTGACTATCATATGCAAGTTTGTCCGAAACGCCCAAAATAATAAATACTTCTTTTTTTTGTTTTGTTGCTCCTGTTGAGCCCTTTACAATGAATCGTTTTCATTGCCCCCTCCAAGAAAAACCCCAAAAAATATAAAACTGTTCCGAAAAATTCAAAAACAGTAAAAAAATGTTCAGAAAAATAAAAAAAAAAGTTCTTTTCAGAACTACCTCCCCGTTATTAAAAAATTGGTACAATATTTGGAACTGTGCCAACCTCTATTTCTCTTAGTTCGCTTCCTAGTTCGCTCGCTGGTACGCGAACTGGAAGCGAACCAAAAACAGTAAGTATAAGGGAAGGAAACACACACTTATGTTAAAAGAAAGACAGCTATAGGGGAGTAAACTAGAGATACCATTACCCATAATCCACTGCTGATGATGTCACATATTACATCATTCATGACATGCTCAGTGACATCATCAGCAGAGGATTGCGGGTTTTTTGGCAACATGCCTTATCCACGGTTTAATAACGCTGCCTTTTGCTTTATATAAGTTTTCAAATTGTATGAAATATATACCAATAGGTCGTTATGAACCTTTAGGTAGTGCTTTTGTTCATGAGGTCTGGTCGCTTCCATACACATACAGATGTTTCAAAGATGATCAAGAAGTTTATCTGAATGGAGAGGAATGCACTGAGACGCCAGATCATTCACTAATGTGTAGGCACATACAGTTACACGATTCATGCAACAAACACCGACCAAATATGGCTTGCGTGTTGCAAGGCACGCCAGTTCCTGCTATCATCCCCACGTTCAAGTTGTTGGAAAATGGTAGTTATTTGATGCTCAATAATGAAGATTGTTCTGAGTTAATTAAAAGTATTCCTTTTATCGTAACAGTAAGTGAACGGGTTATTTGCTGCAGAAATGTTCTATTTCCTCCCACACATGAACATAGGGAGTTTTCAATCTGGCCACAAATACCAACCTTGGGACACGTTTCAACGGCATGGCAAGAATAAGAGCTCTTTTGTCTCAGAGAGAGGTGGCCTTGAGTTCGGCCCGTGAAACTTTCGTACTTCACATAGCGAACACCCGTACACAGGTTTGCCTTTCAATTTCAGCAACATGTTTCCGACTATCTTTAACGCATCCTCCACAAAATCCCTGGCACACTTTTTTAAAGTTGTTACCAGTGGTCTCGTGACTTCATTTGAGAAAATCTTTGGAGTCATCCCTGCTCCCTTTCATTGTATTTTCTGCACTCTGGTTCGTGGATTGGCATTTTTACTTGCATTACCAGCGGACGCTCTTGTGCTTTTTTACATTTTTAAATATGGATGTCCCTCCTATGCAACCTCCGACCCTGCAGCTGCTGACACTGTTCCGCAATCGCATGCTAGAATATTATGGCACAATGCCGTTGGCGATATTAAGCACGGCATATGGATTATCTTTTCGGTTCTCCTACTTCACCTGTGTCCAGCCTGTATTTCACTGCCTGACCTGTGATTTCGATTGGGCCATTGATTTGTGTCTCTGCGGACCGGTTTCTCCTGACGTCGACTTTAATCAGCTGATGACTCCTATCATTACTCACGAGTTGGTTTGTCCTGGCGAAAGGATTATGGCTGTGGCATTGATGCATGGACTACTTGGTCCCTGGAATTTACTGGCGGCAGCACAGTCTTTCTTGGAACAGAGCTTTCTTGAAAACCCACCGAGCTGTCCTCTGATGGTGATAGAGGATCCGGTGCTGGGAGAGCACGTATGTTCTTTTCCGCTTTTAAATTGGATGGCTGAACTGTTTTCGGATGAAGACGGTGACTTCCTATTGGAGGCTGTTGCAGCTTATTTTGCATACACAGTTATGTCATAGACCTTTTTCATGTTTGATATGCTGAGTACTAGCATTTCATTGACAATTCATTGACTTATTTGTCAAGTTTTTATTATTTACCTTGCCTATTGGCTTAAGACTCGATAAAGTACTTGGCTGTTTTATTTTTCTTTAGCATTGAATTTTCCTAGTTTTTAATGCTTTACCTTGCGGACCGTCCACATATAAACTTGCAATCTGCTCTCATGAGATGGCACTTCTATTATCTTATTCAGTTCGTTTCCGGATCATGAGGAGGTGTCATCTAGGTCCTGGATATCTTTACACCGTGTTAAGTTAGCATGGGCTCATTACCGGTTTAAACGCCATTTTTCCTTTTTTGCAACTTCTGCACACGACACTTAGTTGTTGCTTTAGCTTTCCACCTAGTAGTTCATCGTGGTTTACATGAGAATAATATGTTATTGGTCTACTATCTGCTTTACTTGTTAAACTATATCTGTACAGCGAGTGCTAAAGTTTCAAGAACAACACGATACAGAATTGTTATGAGGTCTGATCTCCACGACTTCATACTCATAACATAAGTGCAACTTCTGCCAATTCTGGGCATGAGGCGGGTTTTATATTGCTTTGCCGAACACACATACACAACAGTTGATGCGGTTCACATGAAGAGAGAGCTGGTGTATGCTGATGTGATTCCTTCAAATCTAAGACACTAAAGTATGGGCACGCCCTAAACCAACACAAAGAGACCTTCTTAGCAAATAATATAATATGTGTATTAGGGAGGGTGAGATATAAGCAACCGCGGGCCGTGGAGGGAGTTACGATGGGGCAGGGAGGCGGGGAGGGGGAGAAGCAGGGTGGAGCCCTCTCTACCTTGCCCCTCCCCCTCCCCGCCTCCCTGCCCCACCGTAACTCCCTCCACGGCCCGCGGCTGCTTATAAGTGTTGCTAACTCTTATTCATTTACAGCATGTTAACATACTGTCACCATTCGCTTTTTATGTACTAGTAACTATGCTGGTAATTTTGCTACTGATAATATGTGTACTTGTATTCTCCACCCTGCTTCTCCCCCTCCCCGCCTCCCTGCCTCACCGTAACTCCCTCCACGGCCCGCGGCTGCTTATAAGTGTTGCTAACTCTTATTCATTTACAGCATGTTAACATACTATCACCATTCACTTTTTATGTACTAGTAACTATGCTGGTAATTTTGCTACTGATAATATGTGTACTTTTATTATCTAAGGTACTACGCCTGAGAAGACGGCATTAGTAAATAAACATTTCAAATACACATCTGTTCTTCTTAACTCCATGTTCTGGTTTCTAAGAAATCTATAACGACCGACTGTTCATGAGTTCCACGTATCCTGAGGTACTATAAGTTCATATTCTGGATTGTCTAAACATTGAGAGTTTGTTATATCCAATGTGACACTGTACCTAGCTTGCTAAATAGTTTTTGATTACTAACGTGAGTTTTGGGACACCCTAATTCGCCGAGGTTCCAATCCTCTGTCCACAGTTCTGTGTGAGAACAGAAACCCTGTGACAGGGGCACCCCCGACCCTTGCTGGAGCTTCATCACACTTGCGATACAACTCCAGCAATGCATTCGCCGAGGTTCCAATCCTCTGTCCACAGTTCTGTGTGAGAACAGAAACCCTGCGACAGGGGCACCCCCGACCCTTGCTGGAGCTTCATCACACTTGCGATACAACTCCAGCAATGCGCCACCTTTACGGCACAGATACATCACGCATCTGTGCTGTTTTTGCCCCATGATGCGCCGCATTGTAAATGCAGCACACCATAGGTGACGGAACAGCGGCACAGAATGACTAACACATCCCTGGTGATGCGCCAGTCATCATAAATGTATCCCTATGCTTCTTATCTTGTTAGAGATGAACCGCCATATGTATCATCAAAGTTTTTTGCATTTCCTAAATAGCGAACTTTAAGGAATAAATAGCGATTCTTTACCATTCCTAGTTTGCGATGAGCTATTTGCTAATTAGCCGAATGTAGCCCAATGAAGCCCAATGTAGCCCAATGTAGCCCAAAGATGGCCGCCAGACACACAAAAAAACAAATGTAGCCCAAATATCAGCCAGATGTAGCCCAACTATAGCCCAGTGACAGAATGACCAATCAGCTTCGCAAACCTCCGTTACGCGAAGCGGAGCGCTGTTACAGATATATATCTTTTTTTGAACGTTAATTTCTCAAAATCCACTGGAGCACATATATTGAGACCTAGCAAAGGCACATCGGGCTACCAGTCCCTAATATTTTGCCAAGTTTCGTGCAAATCCATTCAGCCGTTCAATTATTATTTTTATTATTTTTTTTTGCCCCGCGGGGCCCTTTTAAAACCTCCACATCAAACCTAGGGGGTCAGCGAGGATCTACTATGCCCCCTTATAGTTATTTCCCCCTTTGTTTTGACCTCCTCTTGTCTCTCGATCCTACCGAGAGACAAGATGGCGGCCGCTACGGACTGTTTGGAATGTTGACAGACGCCGGAGAACCAATCAGCTTCGCTTCACAAAGCTCCGTTGCGCGAAAAGTCCGCGAACCAGAGCGCTGCCTGGTCCGCGCTTACAGATATATATCTTTTTTTAAACGTTAATTTCTCAAAATCCACTGGAGCACATATATTGAGACCTACAAAAGGCACATCGGGCTACCAGTCCCTACAATTTTGCCAAGTTTCGTGCAAATCCATTCAGCCGTTCGGGCTAAAAGTGAGGCCAACCGCCCTATGGAAAACTCAATGTTAAAAACACGTTTTGGGACCCCCCTTTTTTCTCGGCCCCCCCTGGACGAACCCCCCCCAAATTTTCAAGGGCTGCTCAGAAACAAAATGTGCCATTTTCCTGAAAATTTCAGCCAATTCCGTCCACAAACGCCAAAGTTATTAGACATAGAATTTTCAAAAAACCCATAGAGAAAAAATCCTAACTATATATACCTACTGGCGACCGCCAGTAGGTAATATATATATATATATATATATATATATATATATATATATATATATATATATATATATATATATATATCGCAACAATGTGATCCAGCGGATCTTGAGAGCGCTCACCAGTGTGTGCTCAGCCCAGGGGTCGGATCCTGACCCAAAAATCACTTTTTTCTTACAAAAGGAGCGGCACAACCAGATTGTTTTTTGAAGCCTTTTAATCAGAGCTTCACCCCACCAACGCGTTTCAGCCACACAAGGCTTTGCTCACGGTCAGTTAGTCCTTCTACTATTTTCCTTTTTATACTGGCCCATCTTAGTCTTTAAGAGGCATTATGGGATATGTAGTACGGAAACAGTTATATACACAATTTCTACCCATAAAAGAAAGACTGGTGTGATATCTTATTTTGTAAATACATTAATGCAGTGCAATTCATGTTAAGTCACATGGGCAAACTACGTGCATTCAAGTTCATGAATGGAATAGTTCCCAATCAATGTCAGTTTTGTTCTCGGGTATAGTACCCTACTCAATTTTTGAACAGTCCTACTGGTACTGTTACAGTCACTCTAAATGTACGTGGAGGTCCTCTCCAAAGTTCATACCTCTCGGTATTTTTGTTCGTAATCGGATGATCAGGCGGGACTCAATTTGTCGCAATTTCCGAACTGTATCACCACCTCTCTCCATTTTGGTTAACATTTTCAGTCCATAGAATCTCATTGTTCTCCAGTCTCCTTCCTGGCATGCATTTATATGTTTTGCCGTGGCATATAGCATGTTTTTGTTTTTCACTGCCCTGATATGTTCCAGGATCCTCTTTTTTAACATGCAGGTGGTGCTACCTATATATTTGATCCCGCATTTGCATTCAATTACATAAACCACATTTTTGGATGTACAGGTGATTTGTTGGTCAATGTACATTGTTTTGCCATTAGGTTCCTCAATGCTTTTTTTGCTGGTACCAATTTTACAGGCTTTACAGGAGGAGCAGGGTTTAAATCCTTTGCGTTGATCCATGAGCCAGTTTGTCTGTGGTTTTGTCTGAAAATGACTTCTGACTAGAAGATCTTGAAGAGAGGTGTTCTTTTTGTATGTGATTTGTGGTTGCTTGCCTACTAATTCCCCTATATCTGGGTCCCCAAATATGAGATGCCAGTATTTTTTCATCTTGTTGGCAATTATTCCACTCTCTTTAATATATGTAGTCACAAATCTCGGTGGGTCATTCTCAGTGTTTTTTTTTGGTTTTTCTACCAGTAACTCCGCTCTTGTCTTTTGGTCAGCCTTCTTTTTACATTTCTGTAGGACACGATCTTCGTATCCTCTTGATTTAAATCTCATCTTACTTTCTTTCATTTTTATTTCAGCATCCTCTAATTTGGAACAGTTTCGTTTAAGCCTTATGTATTCTCCATACGGTATGCTTTTCAAGAGAGCTTTTGGATGGAAACTAGTTCCTTGTAGCACACTGTTGGTGGCTGTTTTCTTGCGGAACAACGTGGATTCCAACTTTCCTTCCGATATGTAGATCTGTGTGTCCAGAAAATCAATTTGTTTTTTATTTGTCGAGCATGTGAATTGCAAGCCAACATCATTTTGATTAAATTTTGAAAAGTAGCTTTGAAATTCAAGGTCTGATCCATGCCAAATAATAAACAGATCGTCTATATATCGGACCCATACAATGATCCGTTCTAGTTCTTGTTGATTGTTCATGTTCCACGCAATTGTTTTTTCCCACCAACCCATGGTGGTGTTCGCATAGTTTGGAGAAAATGATATGCCCATGGCGGTGCCACACTCTTGCCTGTATAGCTCTTGATTAAATAAAAAAACATTGTTTGTTAAGCACATATGGATCATTTTTAAGAGCATATTTGTATGTTCCAGTGTGGTGATGCTCCGTTGTTTTAGGAAGTACTGGCAGGCCTCCATTCCCACTTTGTGTCTTATCGATGTATAAAGTGAGACCACATCGATTGTGACCAGAAGATATTCATCATTCCATGTTATGTCTTGGATGATTCTCAGAAACTCTCCTGTGTCCTTGATATAGGAGGGCATACTTTGGGCAATTGGAGCCAAGAAAGTGTCCACATATTTTGAGACATTCTCATATAGGGAACTGCATGAGGAAACAATTGGTCTCCCTGGTGGATTTATTAGTGTCTTATGTATTTTCGGTAAGAAATAGATGCAGGGCATCGTTGGATAGTCAATATCCAAAAATGTCTTTTCTTCATCACTGAGTAATCCTTTTTTATGCCATTCATTTAGATGATCTTTAAGTTCTTTAAGCATACCAACACTCAGATTATTTGTTAGTTTGGAGTAATTTTGCTGTACATTTAATTGCCTCATCGCTTCCATAACATAATCCGAGGTTTCCATTATTACAATATTACCCCCCCTTGTCGGCGGGTTTAATTGTAATTTTCCCATTATCCATGAGAGATGTGATTGCTTTTCGCTCATCCGTTGTTAAGTTTTCTCTGCTGTTATTTCTTACTTTCATTAGTTTGTCCAACTCCTCATTTACTGCATCTGAGAAGAGGTCGATTTTATTTCCAGGTGACAGGATGGGGTAATACCGAGACTTTCTTTTTAGTCCGGTGTTCGGTCTTTCATTAGTTGTAATATCCATTTGTTCAAGAATTTGAATATCTGATAGATTGGCTCTTTCTTGATCAAATAACATTTCAAAGGTTTGTCTTATGTCAGGTAATTGTTCAATCGTGGTTATTGTTCCAACTTCCTCATTGTTACTGTCCGATGTTTGGTCATTTGGAGTTGAGGGTTTATTGGCATGTATTTTTGCAAGTTTTAATTTTCTGACGAATTTATATAAGTCGATTTTTGTTTGTGCGTAATCAAAGTGAGATTCCGGGCAAAATGACAATCCTTTGTTCAATACCATTTTTTCTTTTTCTGTTAGTTGGTAATCGGAGAGATTCACAATCAAATTCACTATTTCCTGTTGCGCAGGGGATATTGCCTTTTTTCGCTGTTTTGATCTGCGGTTTTTCGGGTGCTGGAGAGGGGGTTTGTTGCAATTGTATTGCCCTTCCCCGTCCTCTTCTTTGATACGGTCTTCTTCCCCTTCTTCCGCCACGTGTGATGCTCTTTTCCAGATTCATCAACGCTACTTCGTCTAAAACAGACAAGTTTTTTGTCTGGGGTGCATCAAATCTTGCTCCGTTTTTAATTATAACCGACTCGCTTGCGCTAGATGCTACTTTGTGCAAAGGGTAATTCTTTTTCAAGTTATCATAGCGTCTGGCAAATGTCAGAATTCTGCCACATAAATAGTCTTGTTCATCACGTTTGAACTTGCGTTCCTTTCTTTCCTAAATTTCCTTCTCATAGAGGTCAAGTCTGGTTTCCATTTCTTGTCTTAGTTTGGTAATTCCCTCCTGATTCGCTTCACTTTGTAATGCATTATCTGCTTCCTTGATTTTATTCGTTAATTCGTCATGATCAATTTTTGCATGTTTAATCAATATGCGCATCATGTTCAATGAGCAAATGGTATTGTTCTCCATCCATTCCATTAATAATTCCTCTTTTGTATCTGGATGTGTAGGCATTGTGAAAATACGAAGGCCCCGTGGAATACGTTTCACCTCCACATAATTTTCAAGCGCTATCACCTCCCAGCTTTTGTTAATTTCTTTTTTGTATAATCGTTCAAGTGTGTTGATTTGTTGTTTCAGCGTTACATTATTTTTATCTGCTGTTACGGCATCCTGGTTCATACTTGCCGTTACTGCCCCAGACTTAAACATTGTCGATGCTTTGGAGGCGCGTTTTGCTGCCCGCGCTTCCATTTTAATGTTAGTTTCTCACACCATACACACAAAGGGTGAATTCCTTTGCGCTGTTCCTTTAAAGCTTTTCAATCTGGTCCGGTATGTAATTATCAGCCGGGCGTTTTGTAAACATGCACGGCGTCTCTGAACAATTACAGCACACGACCACTTCGATTTCCGCTCTTCAAACACTGTCCATTCAGTTCACTAACCTCTTCTTAGATGTGTTCATAGCAGTTCCGCACGGCCGCACGGTTCTCCTGCTCATCGAGTGAAGGGCGTGTGATTCAGGAAGTAGTCTCCTCTACTCACGGAAGATCGGGCGCTTCTCTCCGCAAAACTTTCAATCGCAACAATGTGATCCAGCGGATCTTGAGAGCGCTCACCAGTGTGTGCTCAGCCCAGGGGTCGGATCCTGACCCAAAAATCACTTTTTTCTTACAAAAGGAGCGGCACAACCAGATTGTTTTTTGAAGCCTTTTAATCAGAGCTTCACCCCACCAACGCATTTCAGCCACACAAGGCTTTGCTCACGGTCAGTTAGTCCTTCTACTATTTTCCTTTTTATACTGGCCCATCTTAGCCTTTAAGAGGCATTATGGGATATGTAGTACGGAAACAGTTATATACACAATTTCTACCCATAAAAGAAAGACTGGTGTGATATCTTATTTTGTAAATACATGAATGCAGTGCAATTCATGTTAAGTCACATGGGCAAACTACGTGCATTCGAGTTCATGAATGGAATAGTTCCCAATCAATGTCAGTTTTGTTCGCGGGTATAGTACCCTACTCAATTGTTGAACAGTCCTACTGGTACTGTTACAGTCACTCTAAATGTACGTGGAGGTCCTCTCCAAAGTTCATACCTCTCGGTATTTTTGTTCGTAATCGGATGATCAGGCGGGACTCAATTTGTGGCAATTTCCGAACTGTATCACCACCTCTCTCCATTTTGGTTAACATTTTCAGTCCATAGAATCTCATTGTTCTCCAGTCTCCTTCCTGGCATGCATTTATATGTTTTGCCGTGGCATATAGCATGTTTTTGTTTTTCACTGCCCTGATATGTTCCAGGATCCTCTTTTTTAACATGCAGGTGGTGCTACCTATATATTTGATCCCGTATTTGCATTCAATTACATAAACCACATTTTTGGATGTACAGGTGATTTGTTGGTCAATGTACATTGTTTTGCCATTAGGTTCCTCAATGCTTTTTTTGCTGGTACCAATTTTACAGGCTTTACAGGAGGAGCAGGGTTTAAATCCTTTGCGTTGATCCATGAGCCAGTTTGCCTGTGGTTTTGTCTGAAAATGACTTCTGACTAGAAGATCTTGAAGAGAGGTGTTCTTTTTGTACGTGATTTGTGGTTGCTTGCCTACTAATTCTCCTATATCTGGGTCCCCAGATATGAGATGCCAGTATTTTTTCATCTTGTTGGCAATTATTCCACTCTCTTTATTATATGTAGTCGCAAATCTCGGTGGGTCATTCTCAGTGTTTTTTTTTGGTTTTTCTACCAGTAACTCCGCTCTTGTCTTTTGGTCAGCCTTCTTTTTACATTTCTGTAGGACACGATCTTCGTATCCTCTTGATTTAAATCTCATCTTACTTTCTTTCATTTTTATTTCAGCATCCTCTAATTTGGAACAGTTTCGTTTAAGCCTTATGTATTCCCCATACGGTATGCTTTTCAAGAGAGCTTTTGGATGGAAACTAGTTCCGTGTAGCACACTGTTGGTGGCTGTTTTCTTGCGGAACAACGTGGATTCCAACTTTCCTTCCGATATGTAGATCTGTGTGTCCAGAAAATCAATGTGTTTTTTATTTGTCGAGCATGTGAATTGCAAGCCAACATCATTTTGATTCAATTTTGAAAAGTAGTTTTGAAATTCAAGGTCTGATCCATGCCAAATAATAAACAGATCGTCTATATATCGGACCCATAAAATGATCCGTTCCAGATTCTATGGACTGAAAATGTTAACCAAAATGGAGATAGGTGGTGATACAGTTCGGAAATTGCAACAAATTGAGTCCCGCCTGATCATCCGATTACGAACAAAAATACCGAGAGGTATGAACTTTGGAGAGGACCTCCACGTACATTTAGAGTGACTGTAACAGTACCAGTAGGACTGTTCAAAAATTGAGTAGGGTACTATACCCGAGAACAAAACTGACATTGATTGGGAACTATTCCATTCATGAACTCGAATGCACGTAGTTTGCCCATGTGACTTAACATGAATTGCACTGCATTAATGTATTTACAAAATAAGATATCACACCAGTCTTTCTTTTATGGGTAGAAATTGTTTATATAACTGTTTCCGTACTACATATCCCATAATGCCTCTTAAAGGCTAAGATGGGTCAGTATAAAAAGAAAAATAGTAGAAGGACTAACTGACCGTGAGCAAAGCCTTGTGTGGCTGAAACGCGTTGGTGTGGTGAAGCTCTGATTAAAAGGCTTCAAAAAACAATCTGGTTGAGCCGCTCTTTTTGTAAGAAAAAAGTGATTTTTGGGTCAGGATCCGACCCCTGGGCTGAGCACACACTGGTGAGCACTCTCAAGATCCGCTGGATCACATTGTTGCGATTGAAAGTTTTGCGGAGAGATGCGCCCGATCTTCCGTGAGTAGAGGAGACTACTTCCTGAATCACACGCCCTTCACTCGATGAGCAGGAGAACCGTGTGGCCGTGCGGAACTGCTATGAACACATCTAAGAAGAGGTTAGTGAACTGAATGGACAGTGTTTGAAGAGCGGAAATCGAAGTGGCTGTGTGCTGTAATTGTTCAGAGACGCCGTGCATGTTTACAAAACGCCCGGCTGATAATTACATACCGGACCAAATTGGAAAGCTTTAAAGGAACAGCGCAAAGGAATTCACCCTTTGTGTGTATGGTGTGAGAAACTAACATTAAAATGGAAGCGCGGGCAGCAAAACGTGCCTCCAAAGCATCGACAATGTTTAAGCCTGGGGCAGTAACGGCAAGTATGAACCAGGATGCCGTAACAGCAGATAAAAATAATGTAACGCTGAAACAACAATCAACACACTTGAACGATTATACAAAAAAGAAATTAACAAAAGCTGGGAGGTGATAGCGCTTGAAAATTATGTGGAGGTGAAACTTATTCCTCGGGGCCTTCGTATTTTCACAATGCCTACACATCCAGATACAAAAGAGGAATTATTAATGGAATGGATGGAGAACAATACCATTTGCTCATTGAACATGATGCGCATATTGATTAAACATGCAAAAATTGATCTTGACGAATTAACGAATAAAATCAAGGAAGCAGATAATGCATTACAAAGTGAAGCGAATCAGGAGGGAATTACCAAACTAAGACAAGAAATGGAAACCAGACTTGACCTCTATGAGAAGGAAATTGGGGAAAGAAAGGAACGCAAGTTCAAACGTGATGAACAAGACTATTTATGTGGCAGAATTCTGACATTTGCCAGACGCTATGATAACTTGAAAAAGAATTACCCTTTGCACAAAGTAGCATCTAGCGCAAGTGAGTCGGATATAAGTGAATACGGAGCAAGATTTGATGCACCCAAGACAAAAAACTTGTCTGTTTTAGACAAAGTAGCGTTGATGAATCTGGAAAAGAGCATCACACGTGGCGGAGGAAGGGGAAGAAGACCGTATCAAAGAGAGGACGGGGAAGGGCAATACAATTGCAACAAACCCCCTCTCCAGCACCCGAAAAACCCGCAGATCAAAACAGCGAAAAAAGGCAATATCCCCTGCGCAACAGGAAATAGTGAATTTGATTGTGAATCTCTCCGATTACCAACTAACAGAAAAAGAAAAAATGGTATTGAACAAAGGATTGTCATTTTCCCCGGAATCTCACTTTGATTACGCACAAACAAAAATCGACTTATATAAATTTGTCAGAAAATTAAAACTTGCAAAATTACATGCCAATAAACCCTCAACTCCAAATGACCAAACATCGGACAGTAACAATGAGGAAGTTGGAACAATAACCACGATTGAACAATTACCTGACATTAGACAAACCTTTGAAATGTTATTTGATCAAGAAAGCGCCAATCTATCAGATATTCAAATTCTTGAACAAATGGATATTACAACTAATGAAAGACCGAACACCGGACTAAAAAGAAAGTCTCGGTATTACCCCATCCTGTCACCTGGAAATAAAATCAACCTCTTCTCAGATGCAGTAAATGAGGAGTTGGACAAACTAATGAAAGTAAGAAATAACAGCAGAGAAAACTTAACAACGGATGAGTGAAAAGCAATCACATCTCTCATGGATAATGGGAAAATTACAATTAAACCCGCCGACAAGGAGGGTAATATTGTAATAATGGAAACCTCGGATTACGTTATGGAAGAGATGAGGCAATTAAATGTACAGCAAAATTACTCCAAACTAACTAATAATCTGAGTGTTGGTATGCTTAAAGAACTTAAAGATCATCTAAATGAATGGCATAAAAAAGGATTACTCAGTGATGAAGAAAAGAAATTTTTGGATATTGACTATCCAACGATGCCCTGCATCTATTTCTTACCGAAAATACATAAGACACTAATAAATCCACCAGGGAGACCAATTGTTTCCTCATGCAGTTCCCTATATGAGAATGTCTCAAAATATGAGGACACTTTCTTGGCTCCAATTGCCTAAAGTATGCCCTCCTATATCAAGGACACAGGAGAGTTTCTGAGAATCATCCAAGACATAACATGGAATGATGAACATCTTCTGGTCACAATCGATGTGGTCTCACTTTATACATCGATAAGACAAAAAGTGGGAATGGAGGCCTGCCAGTACTTCCTAAAACAACGGAGCATCACCACACTGGAACATACAAATATGCTCTTAAAAATGATCCATATGTGCTTAACAAACAATGTTTTTTTATTTAATCAAGAGCTATACAGGCAAGAGTGTGGCACCGCCATGGGCATATCATTTTCTCCAAACTATGCGAACACCACCATGGGTTGGTGGGAAAAAACAATTGCGTGGAACATGAACAATCAACAAGAACTGGAACGGATCATTTTATGGGTCCGATATATAGACGATCTGTTTATTATTTGGCATGGATCAGACCTTGAATTTCAAAACTACTTTTCAAAATTGAATCAAAATGATGTTGGCTTGCAATTCACATGCTCGAAAAATAAAAAACAAATTGATTTTCTGGACACACAGATCTACATATCGGAAGGAAAGTTGGAATCCACGTTGTTCCGCAAGAAAACAGCCACCAACAGTGTGCTACACGGAACTAGTTTCCATCCAAAAGCTCTCTTGAAAAGCATACCGTATGGAGAATACATAAGGCTTAAAGGAAACTGTTCCAAATTAGAGGATGCTGAAATAAAAATGAAAGAAAGTAAGATGAGATTTAAATCAAGAGGGTACGAAGATCGTGTCCTACAGAAATGTAAAAAGAAGGCTGACCAAAAGACAAGAGCGGAGTTACTGGTAGAGAAACCAAAACAAAAACACTGAGAATGACCCACCGAGATTTGTGACTACATATAATAAAGAGAGTGGAATAATTGCCAACAAGATGAAAAAATACTGGCATCTCATATCTGGGGACCCAGATATAGGAGAATTAGTAGGCAAGCAACCACAAATCACGTACAAAAAGAACACCTCTCTTCAAGATCTTCTAGTCAGAAGTCATTTTCAGACAAAACCACAGACAAACTGGCTCATGGATCAACGCAAAAGATTTAAACCCTGCTCCTCCTGTAAAGCCTGTAAAATTGGTACCAGCAAAAAAAGCATTGAGGAACCTAATGGCAAAACAATGTACATTGACCAACAAATCACCTGTACATCCAAAAATGTGGTTTATGTAATTGAATGCAAATGCGGGATCAAATATATAGGTAGCACCACCTGCATGTAAAAAAAGAGGATCCTGGAACATATCAGGGCAGTGAAAAACAAAAACATGCTATATGCCACGGCAAAACATATAAATGCATGCCAGGAAGGAGACTGGAGAACAATGAGATTCTATGGACTGAAAATGTTAACCAAAATGGAGAGAGGTGGTGATACAGTTCGGAAATTGCGACAAATTGAGTCCCGCCTGATCATCCGATTACGAACAAAAATACAGAGAGGTATGAACTTTGGAGAGGACCTCCACGTACATTTAGAGTGACTGTAACAGTACCAGTAGGACTGTTGAAAAATTGAGTAGGGTACTATACCCGAGAACAAAACTGACATTGATTGGGAACTATTCCATTCATGAACTTGAATGCACGTAGTTTGCCCATGTGACTTAACATGAATTGCACTGCATTAATGTATTTACAAAATAAGATATCACACCAGTCTTTCTTTTATGGGTAGAAATTGTGTATATAACTGTTTCCGTACTACATATCCCATAATGCCTCTTAAAGGCTAAGATGGGCCAGTATAAAAAGGAAAATAGTAGAAGGACTAACTGACCGTGAGCAAAGCCTTGTGTGGCTGAAACGCGTTGGTGGGGTGAAGCTCTGATTAAAAGGCTTCAAAAAACAATCTGGTTGTGCCGCTCCTTTTGTAAGAAAAAAAAATTAAAAATAAATATATATATATATATTACCTACTGGCGGTCGCCGCCAGTAGGCAGTTATAATTAGGACCTACTTTCCATAGGAAATCTACAACATTCTATTTAGAATAACTTTGGCGTCGATGGACGAATCTTTGCAAATTTCTCCAAGAAAATGGCCTACTCGGTTCCGCTCCTTCCCTGAAAGTGTGGGGGTGATTCGTCAAGTGGGGGCTGGGAAAAAAGGGGGTCCCAAAACGTGTTTTCCCCATGCTATTTTCGATAGGGACCTTTAGCCTGGGGCTACAGCCCGAACGGCTGAACGGAATTACACCAAATTTGGCAGAGAGGTAAAGTTCGGTACACAGATTGTGCTTCTTTTTAAATGGTGTGAATCCATTCAGTAGTTCCTTAGAAAATAACAAGTAAAATCATAGCGATATCTAGAGACGGAGTACAGCACGTGTACCGAAATCCGTACAATTACGACCACGAGCTGCATGCTGATTGGCTGTCAACTGTGCGTGAACACTCCAAACCAGGAAGTATTGTCAGCCATCTTGTCCGTCACTAGAAGTGACTCACAAGAAAACAGTAAAACAAAGTTAAGAAATAAGGAAAGGGGGCAGGTAGAAACATCCTGACCCTCTAGGCTTGCTCAGGGGGTCGTACATGGATCTTTAGGCTCAATTTTAATTTTTAAAAAAAAAAAAAATCGGGGGGTACGCCTATGGTATACGTGCGCGGTGGAAAAGGGAAATAAAAAATAGAAGTCCATTTCATTCATTAGGTTCCGGGGGGGCAAATTTCAGGGGCAATTGTTTTCATAGTGGGGGGCTTGTAAAATGCCCGAGCACCGGGGAACGCCACCCCTCTGTGGTTTTATTTTGAAGTATGCGGGGGGATTATGATCCTCTTCCCCTCAGTCTCGGGGACCGTCACCCAGACGAGGCTTTTTTAATATTTTCTTAAAAAGTGTGTTTTCAGCTCTCCCTCTCTCTCTCCCCGCACACGTCGCGGGGACTGCCACCTTCCTGGGGCAGTAATATGTAAAATGACCTTCCAGCCCCGGGTCCCTGCGATCGTGGGGCCAAATAAAAAGTTCTTTTTAAGAACTAACTTTACTGGTCAAAAAAAGTGCCATATTTCTATGATAGTATGTAAAACTTTCCGGGGTTTTTTTGTGCACCAGTTGTACTATCTATGCATTTGCAGCCTCGTTTCCAAGCCCACGTTTTTTTCTTTTTCTTCAAGTTCGCCAAGCAAACATCTCCTCATTTAGGTATTAAATTTGCCGATATCTTTTCCCGGGCCGTGTGTTTCATCTGCTGCTATACTTTTGTAATTTATTAATAAACATATTGTATCTATATTTATTTGAAATGTAGTTTCGAGGTGCCAAACGTTAATTACATACTCCGTCCAGCTCCATTTTAGTAGTTTTACTCTGTTATTTTTATTATACCTGTTACTTTCATTTTACCCTCCGCATATTTTCTCTGTGATCTATGAGATTTCCGTCACAGACACCACGGTGTTTGTCCTTGACCTCCGATGTTATCAGACTTGGTCACATGTATACCTAGAAACTAATTTGAAGGACGTACTGTCTACGGATGCGCAGCCTTGTTTGCAAGCGCACTTTTTTTTACTTTTTTCTTCAAGTTCGCCAACCAAACCTCTCCTCATTTCAGTTATTAAATTTGCTGCTTTCTTTTCCCAGGTCGTGTGTGTCATCCGCTACTATACTTTTGTAATATATTAATAAAGATATTGTATCTATATTTATTTGAAATGTAGTGTCGCGGTGCCAAACGTTGATTACATACTCCGTCCACCGCCATTTTAGTACTTTTCCTCCGTTATTTTTATTATACCTGTTACTTTCATTTTACATTCCGCATATTTTCTCTGTTTTCAATGAGATTTCCTGCCACAGACCTCACGGTGTTTGTCCTTGGCCTCCGATCTTATCAGACTTGGTTACACGTATACCTAGAAACTAATTTGAAGGACGTAGGCCAGAGCCATTACAACGCGTGTTCGTCAGCACAAAGACATTATTAAGATTATGCGTTTATCATGCGTGGTAAATGCATACTAGTTGTAAAAGTATGTGTGGTAAAGCCATATGCGTGCTAATGGCTTCGTGGTGACGATCAGGCATTGTAATGGCTGTTTCTCCCCAGGACACTGAAGAAACCGGGTCTGGGCGTGGTGGACTACAGGGCTCCAGGCGGAGGGCCACGCAGCCCCTCTCATACAATAGAGAAGTCTTTGTGGGGTTATTGTTTCCGTGGTTTGAGGGGCGTCATTGAGGCGCACACACTTAATTTTGTAGGGGGGTAGGCATTGCATGGGGAAATGTCGCAAGAGGTTTTTAAATGTGGTACACATTGTTTTGTATTAGTTTGATTTCTTTACCATGTTGTAGTGTATCCAGAGAAAATATAACTCAGTACTTTTCAATCCTAGTCTTGAACATCTTACTATAGTACTTCAACATTTTAAATATTATTTTTATTGTGGATCGTCAACCCCCCCCACAAAGAAAAAGTAGTATGTACTTCTTTTATTACGTTTTATTAAAAGAATAACTGTAAACGAAACTTAATGATAACTATATAATAAAGAACTAGAAAAATATCTTTAAAAAAACAATAGTATAAACAAATTGTGAAGTTGACTCCAAAAGACGTTCGATTGGTAATCGGCAAAACAAAAAAGAAAATTAGAGTTTAGAATTATGTAGATGTGACTAAATGAGCTGAAGCATTACAAGTCAAGGTAACACTACGATTTTATGTGTGCAGTGTGCCTGGTACATTTCACTTCTGTTATAGTGCCGCGTTAAAGTGGTGTCTATATGGAAGTTCCTACTGCGCCACTGACACAAAAGTTGCACAACGGGATTGTATATATGGCGACTTATTTCTAATGCATTGTAATGAAGGCATTGTATATCTAGGCCTCTGTGCTTACCATTGTATAAACACTGCGGCCAGTGGAATTCAAAACTTGATGACTTCTTTGCTTTTACATGTGAAAGCAGACAGCATTTTCTGTAACTTTAAAAGAGAAAGAGAAATGATGTCACAGAAAGTGAGAGAGAGAGAAAGAGAGAGAAAACTATCTTGCAGAGTCTGGAGTTGAGATTTTTTCTTGAAACGTTAGACGTAGATTTACAAGTTGCTTGCGTCACTTTTCCCATGTTAAAAGTGACACAAAAGTGGCTTAATAAGCTTGTAGATCTGTTTGACAGACTGTTGTAACCTATCTGTTGTCACTGCTCGGAGGTAATTATACTTTTCAACACAGTGAAGCTGGTGCACACTACCCACTGTCTTCTTTCACAAATGAAGGTAACACTACAGTTTTACGTGTGCAGTGTGCCTAGTACATTTCAGTTCTGTTATAGTGCTGCGATCAAGTGGTGTCTGTATGGAAGTGTCTACTGCGTTACTGACACAAAAGTGGCAGAACGGTATTGTAAATATGCCGACTTATTTCTAATGCATTGTAATGAAGGCATTGTATATCTAGGCCTCTGTGCTTACCGTTGTATAAATACTGTGGCCAACGGAGATCACAACTTGAGTTCAACTGTTGTTCTAGACGTCAAAGCAGACAGCAGTGTCTATAAGTTTAAAAGAGAAAGAGAAATGATGTCACAGAGTGAGAGTGAGAAAGAGAGTGAAACTAACATTAAAACTGTCTCACAGAGTCTGGAGTTGAGATTTTTTCTTGAAAAGTCAGACGAAGATTTACAAGCTGCTTGCATCACTTTTCCAATGTTAATTGTGACACAAAAGTGGCGTAAAAAGCTTGTAGATCTGTTTGTTAGACTGTTGTAACCTATGTGTTGTCACTGCTCGGAGCTAATTTAACCTTTTAGACAGTGAAGCTGGTGCACACTAACCACTCACTCTTTTCACAGATAATTTGTTGTTGTTTCGGAAACAGTCACCTAGTGCCATTGGCGTGATTGAAACATGGTGCTCCAAGTGTGGAAGTAGCCTTCACTGTAATCAAGAGAGTTAATCATTTCAATTCAGATAAGGTAGTATACAGCAGAGTGGAGATAGCAGCGTCCAAATCTTTAAAAAAGAAGGAGAAATGATGTGAGAGAGTAAGAAAGATAAAGGTAAAAGAGGATATTAAAACGTGGGAGAGATACACACGACAGAGGATGGGCATGTGAATCCAGAGGCGCAACCAGTCAAAAATAACGGGGGTGGGGGGCTAGAAAAAATTTGGGGTGGGGGCTTTAGTTCAAGCAAAAAGAAGAGTGTAGCTGCAGGGGCTGTAAGCGGGGGGGATTATCAGAGCCTCATTAACAAGCAAAATGTCTTTAAAAGACATGTAACGTACTCAGGTGCGAGTGTGTGTGGGCCCAGGAAGCTACGTCATCCTTGCTGAAGCCCCGTTAGCCCAATGCTTTTTTTGCACCTGCTGCATACTACATATTCTCTCCTTTGACAGATTACTTGTCGTTGTTTCAGAAACAAGCTTGTTTTCTCACCTTGTGCTATTGCCGTAGTCTGTGTTACTGTAGCAGGTTGTGGAGGAAAAGGCAGGAGGCGGGTTTTGGTTATAGAGGGTTTTAATTGGTTAAACAGGAAATCGGTGCAAGTCTTCCTTAAAGGGAACCTCCTCGGGGATCTGCTCCTCAACGTTCGTCTCCGGGGTCCGTCTTCCTCCCGTTTTAGACAGCGGGGACTCCGGCGGGGATGCGACTCTTCCATCACCGTGATGACACCAGGACCGCTGTCCGGAAGAGAAAAGAAGAAAGGCAGGTATCAGACTACTGTGGGGGGAGAACGGGAAAAGCAGGTCAGGGGACGGCTCTACCCCTCCTCTCCACCCAGCCCGCAATACGGCTCCGTACCTCGGTGAGCCACACACCTCCTGGCGTGCGGCTGGTCGGCTCGTGATGCCGATGGCCTCCTGGCTCCCGCGCCGCCAACGGGTCACTCCTCCTCTCTGCCGGGGATGTTACAACGATTCTTCCGGTCTTCTCTTCTGCGATTCCTTCTCCCTTCGTATGCACACTCGACTCCGTTACAGCTCCTCCTACGCCTCCGGTGAACAAGCACACCTGAGTGCTGTCGGCTTCGGTATTTGATGACGGTGTAGGCTCCTCCTCCTCTCCAGTGTGGAGCCAGTTAAAGGGACCGCCGTCCTCATAGTCCTCGTCCCGTGAACAGTCGGGATCCGGAGCATACCCCCAAGCATTAGTCTGTGGAGATAAGAGGGGGGGTCACATGATGAATACCCCGCAGGGGGTGACGAACGTCCGGGCATCAGGGTGGCCCGCCTCCCCGTGCTACACTCCATCCCCCCGGGACTCTTCCGTTCGGTAAGGGGATTCCGTGACAGGTAGTCCGCTCCCGTGTTATCAACCCCTTTCCTGTAATGGACTTTGAAGACAAAGGGCTACAGGGCCAGGAACCATCTCATTACCTTTGCGTTGTTGGACTTGGTTCTTGCCATCCAGATGAGTGGGGCGTGATCAGTGAAGAGGGTAAACGGGTGCCCCTCTAAGTAATAGGCCAGTTTATCCACCGCCCACTTTATGGCCAAGCATTCCTTCTCAACTGTGGGGTATTTGATTTCCCAGGGAAAGAGCTTTCTGCTTATGTACAGTATAGGGTGGTCTGCCTCATCCTCCCCCTCTTGAGAGAGCACCGCCCCGATCCCATAATCGGAGGCGTCCGTGTGCAGGGAAAAGGGACGGGGGAAATCCGGGGAAGTCAGGACAGGGGCGGACGTGATTATACGTTTGAGGGACTGAAAGGCTTCCTGCATCTCTAGGGTGGGCTTGGCCAACACTGCTTGCTTGACCTGCTGTCTGAGAGTATCTGTTAGGGGGGCAGCCTTCTGGGCAAACTGAGGTATAAACCGTCGGTAATAACCGATGAGGCCCAGGAAGGCTCTCATCTCCTTTTTGGTGTTTGGAAAGGGGGTGTTGGCTATGGCCCTAACTTTCTCTATCTGTGGTTCGATAAGCTCGTGTCCCAAAATGTAACCGAGATATTTGACCTTTTGGAAGGCTATCCGAGATTTCTTGGCATTCACTTTCAATCCTGCATCTCCCAGCGTGTGAAACACCTGGTGAAGGTGGTGTAGATGTGTTTCCCAATCCGGGCTGAAGACGATGATATCGTCCAGGTAGGCAGACGTATAGGCGGTCATGTCTTTTAACACATTATTCATCAACCGCTGAAATGTAGCGGGGGCTCCATGGAGTCCGAACGGCAGGACCGTGAATTAAAAATGACCTTCGGCCGTTGTGAAGGCCGTTTTATGTCGATCTTCCTCCCGTAGGGGTACCTGCCAGTACCCCTTTGTCAGGTCCAGCGTGGTTATGTACTTCGCCTCCCCCAGTTTCTCGATGAGTTCATCTATACGGGGTATGGGGTAGGCGTCAAAGTCGGAGATGTCGTTCAGGGCTCGAAAGTCCATGCAAAACCTCCGCGACCCGTCCGGCTTGGGTATCATTACGATGGGGCTTGACCAGTTACTCATCGAAGGACGGATGACTCCTAGCCTCAACATGTCTTGGACTTCGTTTCGAATATCCTGCCTTCATGACTCAGGTACCCGGTAGGGCCTTATCTTTACTATCTTTCCTGGCTGCGTGTTGATACGATGTTCAGCCCCCTCGGTTCTCCCGGGCCTGTCTGAAAAGACCGCTGAGTGCATCTGGAGCGTGGCCTTGAGTCCTTTCTGTTCCTCCTCTCGCAGGTCCTCATTCAAGACCAGGTCGTCTATAGTGGACAGTCTGTCGTTTATCTCCTGGGTGGTGTGGTGGATATCTTTAGGGGGGTGCCTAACCACTTTTTCAGCATGTTAATGTGGTAGGTCTGGATCTTTCTTGCTGAGAGTCTTAGTTTATAGCTCGTGTTCCCCACGGTGGATACCACCTGGTAGGGCCCCTTCCATTTGGCTTTGAACTTTTGGGATGATGAAGGGAGCAGGATCAAAGTCCAGTCGTTCGGTTCCAACTTCCTCCACTTCTTTCCTTTGTCGTACACCTGTTTCTGCCTGGTCTGGCTCTTCTCAAGATTCGTGTAGGCCAGGTCCCGTAGTTTACCTATCTTGGACCTTAGGTTTCGGGCGTACTCTAGGGTCGTTTTCACTTCCTCCGCCGACTCCTGCTCCTAGGCCTCTTTCGTCATCTCCAAAAGGGAACGTGGCTGTCTTCCATAGAGTAACTCGAAAGAGGAGAAACCGAGGCTACTTTGTTTGTGGCTTCTGATCACGTTCAGAGCCAGAGGGAGCAGTTGGTCCCACTCGGCTCCGCTAACTTCCAGCATTTTGCGCAGAGTGGTCTTCACCGTACGGTTATATCGCTCCACAAGACCATCAGTTTGGGGGTGGTATACCGAGGTTCTTATCTGCTGTATGTTTAATACTCGGCATACCTCCTTCATCATTCTTGAGACAAAGAGGGTCCCCTGATCTGTCAGGATTTCTTTGGGGAACCCCACCCGCGTAAACAATACCATCATCTTATCGGCTATTTGTTTGGTGGTTGCCGTGGTCAGGGCGAAGGCCTCAGGAAACCTAGTCGCGTAATCGACTATCACCAACACGTGCTGATGTCCTCTCTTGGTCTTGGGCAAGGGCCCTATTAAGTCCATTCCCACCCTTTCGAAGGGAGTCCCAATTATGGGAAGGGGCTGCAGAGGGACGGCAGGAGGTCTTGACATATTCTTCCTCTGGCAGAGCTCACACTCTTGACAATAGGTCATGATATCCTTGTAGATACCGGGCCAGTAGAAGTGACGGAGAACGTTTTCCGTGGTTTTCTCGGCTCCGGTATGACCAGCCACCAGGTGAGCATGCGAAAAAAACATGATCTGTTCTCGGAAGGACGCTGGTACCAAGAGCTGTTCCGGTCCGTCGAGTTGGCTCTGTCTGTAAAGTAGTTTGTTTTTGATAAGGAGCCTGGGGTAGATAAGCGATTCTTGTCCTATGGACTCATGGGCTCTCTCCCAAGCGTTAAACAGAGTGGCATTGTTACTTTGGGCAAAACTGAAGTTTCTATCCAGCATCCCGGTTTTATGGGTTAACAAAGGCAGGGAGCGGAGAGGGAGACACACGAGGCTTGTAACCCTTCCCGGGGTCGGACCTGATGCTTTGTTGGAACCAGTGTAAGAATGCAGGGTTGTCGGTCCCTATTATTAACTCCTCTGGGAGTGTGGATAAGACCCCTACCCTTATGATGTGAGGGTCTCCCTGTAAGGGTGCTATCAAGAGGTGGGCCACGGGATACAGCTTCACATCCCTGTGTACGCAACGGATGTGTACCTCCTCTAGCAGGACGTATTGGGACGGTTTGACTAGTTGGGACTGCACCACTGACTGCCTACAGCCTGAATCCAATAGGGCGCGAACAGGGGACCCGTTTACCCTCACACTCACTCTGTAGTTGTTCCCCGTCTCTGCAGAGTAGAGGACGGTTCTCGGGAGGTATCCCACCTCCATCGGCTCCTCAGTGTTTTTCCTTCGGAGGCATAGTCTTGCTATATGGCCCTATTGGCCACACATGAAACACGGGTCCACTGGGAGTCTGAGGCTCCGGTTTTCACGGCCGCGGCCTAGGGGGTTCAGGCACCTTCAATGGCTTACGTTCCATCTTTACTCCCGGTCTGGATCCTTTCTCCATGTCCCAGGAGGGGGTTTTGGGCTGTGCCCTTGAAAAAGTAGCCGCCATCTCGACTGCCTGTGTCGTGGTGAGGTTGTGGTGTTGCCTTAACCATTTTGGGTTGCAAAGGGCAGTGCTTCAAGGACCTGCTCAAGATACACCTTGTCCATTATTTCCTCCTTAGTACTCATACCCGGAGTGAGCCACTTATCGGCGGCCATCTTTAACCGTACAAAAAGAGTCTTAGGGCTTTCTCCCGGGGTCCCTCTTTCCCTCCTGAATCGTAGGCGGTAAGCCTCGGAATCCAACCCCAAATGATCCAAGATTACTTTCTTCACTTCTGCGTACGTTGTGTCCCCTGTCGGGTTGGCGATCTGGTATGCTGCTTGGGCTTCTCCCACCAGCAGAGGGGCCAGAAAGAAAGGCCATTTCGCCACTGGCCATCCGCACGTCCTGGGGCCCTCTCGAAGTTCAACATGAAGGAATCGGGGTCTTCCCCCGGTTGATACTTTTGAAGAGAAACCCCACTGATTCCATGTGGCATGCTCCGTTCCTCCCTGCTACTGGTTATCGGCCACGTTGTAGGGGGGTCGCTCGCTCTAGATGTCATGGCGGCCTTCATAATTTTGCGGTCCGCATCAGCCGACCGTAATTGCTGTTCTACTAACCATTCCAGGCGCTCCTGCCCTTTTACCAGTTGCTGCACTACCGTTTCCATCTCTGTGTTACAGATGGAGGGGTTGCCTGCATTCTCCACAAATGTAGCGGGTTGTGGAGGAAAAGGCAGGAGGCAGGTTTTGGTTATAGAGGGTTTTAATTGGTTAAACAGGAAATCGGTGCAAGTCTTCCTTAAAGGGAACCTCCTCGGGGATCTGCTCCTCAACGTTTGTCTCTGGGGTTGGGGTCCGTCTTCCTCCCATTTTAGACGTCAGGGACTCCGGCGGGGATGCGACTCTTCCATCTCCTTGATGTCACCAGGACCGCCGTCCGGAAGAGAAAAGAAGAAAGGCAGGTATCAGACTACTGTCCTGATCTCTTGAGGATTTACCAGGGAAAGGGTGTGAGGGATTCACCACCAGTGCTATATACAGGTCGCTGTGAGGGAACGGGGGTGTGAAGGGAGAGAACGGGAAAAGCAGGTCAGGGGACGGTTCTACCCCTCCTCTCCACCCAGCCCGCGATACGGCTCCGTACCTCTGTGAGCCACACACCTCCTGGCGTGCGGCTGGGCGGCTCGTGATGCCGATGGCCTCCTGGCTCCCACGCCGCCAACAGGTCACTCCTCCTCTCTGCCGGGGATGTTACAACGATTCTTCCGGTCTTCTATTCTGCGATTCCTTCTCCCTTCGTATGCACACTCGACTCCACTACAGCTCCTCCTACGCCTCCGGTGAACAAGCACACCTGAGTGCTGTTGGCTTCGGTATTTGACGACGGTGTAGGCTCCTCTTCCTCTCCAGTGTGGAGCCAGTTAAAGGGACCGCCGTCCTCATAGTCCTCGTCCCTTAAACAGTCGGGATCCGGAGCATACCCCCAAGCATTAGTCTGTGGAGATAAGAGGGGGGTCACATGATGAATACCCCGCAGGGGGTGACGAACGTCCGGGCATCAGGGTGGCCCGCCTCCCCATGCTACAGTTACATAATCCATCCTCAAGCTGTACATCTAAAAGATATTAAAAGAAAGATGTTATGATTGGTAATTCTTGCTATATTAATTTGGAGTTAGATAATATCGCACTTTTATAGACGTTTGATTGTCAGATTTCTACGAACTGTTTGTATTGTGAATATATTCCGGACATTTCAGCGATTATAAAAACGTTACTGCTATTGGGGAAAAAAATGAAACGTATAAATGAATACATTATGTAGCAGTGCGTTCATCTAAAATACTAAGTCGTATTTTTGTATTTAGTCAGCTACAACCCTTTGACTCCTTGCGATCCATACTCAAGTCTCACTGCTCAGCTTTTCGTGGAAAAGACACCTTCTTCATGATGTAGTCCCGATCTCCAACAAAAAAGTCTCCTATATGGTGCCGAGTCTTGATATCTGTATGGCTAACGACATACTCGTGCTCCCATCATCATCATCGCAGGTTCTTCACCCGCTCAGTGCTTCGGGCACCACTAACTCAGTGACCAAAGAGGCCACGCATATGGTAGTGGGCCCCTTGTTCGGTGCTTTGGGAACCACTCTAAAATGGCGTACAACATGTGTGACCCGTCTTTTTTATACATAGGGTCACGTGTGTAGTAACGGATGTGCTGGATAGGTGTGGTGTGGGTGTATACCAGCCATGAGATAGTGTCTGTTGATCTGACAACTAGACCTGCAACTAAGAAATCACTACAATGGAAATCTGGGCTTTTTACTGTTGTTGTGTTTTTCTGGTAGCATAAGCACAGTAGGTTGTACTAACGTATTCAGTCTCGATTAATTTACCACCTCCCCCAGGGGCTTTTAAATGTTGGGAGAGGGGTCAATAACTGTGTTGACTTTCTTCTTTAGTGTGCAGTGCTATATTGTTTTATAAAATGTATAAGTCTTCAAACTATGTTTACTCTTACGATATACGTGCGATATTTCCGTAATTGATTTTAAAAGTAATATACGCTTTTTTAAAGTTTATAAAAACTATTTTTATGATTATCCCAGATAATGTTTTCTCTTAATATGTACATTAAATACATAAATATATGTTTTTGAATAATTAGAATCTTACGTGGAGTATGTGTACGGGGCGCCATATATGACGTCATGCGGGATATATATTTTTTATTAATTATAAAACGCAGGTTACGCTTTTTGGGTGAAAAAGAAAAAAAAACGTGAAGCCCGCTTTATTGTTAATTAGCCTCCGGGGGGTCAAATCTCTGGGGCTATTTGTTTTTCATAATGGGGGGCCTAGAGCATCTCCCCTGCATGGGGATCGCTACCCCCCGGATGTTTAACTATATGTATACGGGGGGACTCATGGCCCCCCGGAGTTCCGGGGACCGCTTTCTCCTCCACTCGATTCCCTCCCCCCTGCCCCACCTCCGGGGCCTCTTTTTATTAAAAAAAAACTGTGCAAAGGTGTTGCAAATGTGGGATTTTGGTTGCGCTCTGTCTTGTAGAGGATCCAAGGGAAATATAACGTTTTTTTGTACAGCCACTACCTTTTGCCTGTTACCATAGTAACAGTTCATGGATCACTTGCATGAGTAGAGAGGTTAGAAGTTCCCCACAATATGTTGGTAATTGAAATACTTACTGTGCTGGAGATTTATATGTATTTTTTTCATAGGAACCGTTAGTCATAGAAGAAGTTTGTGGAAAAGTTTTATTAAGGGTTCCTTCCTGTTCGGGGAGTATCAGGGTAACGTGCTCCAAGCGGGACTTTACAAAGTTTAATGTTCATTGGCTGTAAAGTATTAAAAGTAGAAGGCTTAGCAGTCATTCCTTGCTCGTCTTTGGAGAACATGGACATTTTATTAGCTAAAGTGTTCCGGACACAAGTTTGCTCCTTATTGGGTGGGAACAGTTCACTGTTGTCAGTGATATTGTGATGCATTTTCCAAAGGAGTATGGGGAAAGAAAATAGTAGAGGGTAAGTTAGGAAAACTATTACTATTAACTGTGTACAGTGCCCATGAGGTGGTGGAGAGGAATTATCAGGTAAACAATTTTTTATATATGTTTCAAGGGCCATTTATATAATTGCCGTGTGGTGTATAAATCACGGCGGAAAAATGACAGTTTGTAGGTTACACACTTCTTAGTACTACTATTTACTTATAATGTGGTGTTTACTTTCATGATGGGAAGGAGTGGTTGCGCGGCAAAAAAATCAGTCTGGGTTTGAAACAGTTTTTATTAAGCAAATACAGATAAACTTTCTTCAGAAACTGTTGCAGTATGTGTGAAAGTGTTGACAATTAAAAATGGAATTTCATATAATATCAGTTAAGCTTGGCTATATAGTTCATTTGTGTGCTACAGTTTGTAAAAGTGTAGTCCCACATTCTTGTTGATGTAAGAGGGCATCAGTTACTTTTAGATAAAGTAGAATAGAAGTGCTCCAACAAACACTCCCGCACCACATTATCTCAGATCAAGATAACAAGTAAAACAGTCAAATTAAAATTGTTTCTTATTACATAGAAATGCAAGCATTATTATTTTAAAAATGTTATTCTGTACAATTCAGAAACATGCTGTCGTAGTGTTTACAAGTTGCAGACTGTTCCGCTAATAAATCACATACTCACCAAAGAATATATAGATTATAGAATGTAACTCTTATATTATATAGTACACGTCCTATATATTCTTTAGGGAGAAGGTGAAAAGGAATCGCAAATAAGAATTGAAATTAGAAAATAACATTCAGAAATGTAGGGTTTATTAAACATTTAAAGTAACAAAGTATGCATGATAGCTATATATTTTTTTTATAAACTTTTATTGAAACAAAAACAGAAACACACAACAACATCACAAGGCAATAAGGACAGTCTATCGGCATGCCATGGGTCCGCGCAGGAGGCGCTCCACTGCAACATCACGTATCGAATCAGCAGGATACAAAGGAAAATGGGGGGGCAGCGAGGAGAGAGTCAGTAACACATAAATCCAATAAATGGAATGTCAATCATGGGGACAAAGCGACATCCGGATCCAAAACCTGTGGAGGGGTGCAAATATCGCCACGATAGGTGTTCCACTGTGACCAAATTCTACTCCATTTCCTGGGTCGACCCCGCGACAGATATACAGTCTTCTCCCTAAACATGCACCAGTCCATGTTTTCCTTCCAGGACGAAACTGTAGGCGACCTGTTAGAACCCCACAGCTGTGCAATATCACGTTTCACAATCATATTGCCCAGGGTCGCCCAGGAAATCTGGGCCGCATTGTAGTCATTTGGTTCCCAGACATTGAGAAGGCAACGCCTGGCTTCAGGAAGCAGGGCGACACCAGTCACACTTTCCATCACAGCATGTACACCAGACCAAAATTTACAAACCACCGGGCATTCCCACAGAATATGAAGGAAGGTGCCTTGCATACCGCATCCACGCTTACACCGATCATCCTCAGAAAAACCCATGCGAACCAGACTCGGACCAGTGGCATACACACGATGGAGGATCTTGAGCTGAACAAATCGGAGGCGAGCTGGGATGGCGACCTCCTTAGGTGAGGACAAGGCAGATTGCCAGTCCTCATCATCTAATTCCAGGCCATCAGCAGTCCACAAGGCCCTGAGGCGCACAAGCAGATCGGCCCTATTGTTTATGAGCTTCTTATAAGTCAGGGAAATCGTACTATCAGGTACATGTCCGTCAAGTAAACGATCCTCAAGGGGAGAAGATTCAGGTAGATCCGTGCCCACAGTGAAAACCGACAAAAGAGCATGTCGGACCTGCAGATAGCGAAAATATTCTCTATCCTCCAGGTCGTATTCAGCCTGTAGCACCACAAAGGACTTCACATCTCCTTTGGACCAAAGATCCCCCACCGTGCTAATACCAATCATGTCCCATTTATCAAATCCTTTAGTTCGCCACAAATTGCCCAAACATTCAGAATCATACAGGGGGGTCGCTCGGGTGAATCTGTCACGCCAACCAAGAGCCGCTGTCGCATCGTGCCACACTCTCACCGCTATCCTAGTGGGTCCAGTCAGCGAGCCACAAAGCCTACGGGAATAAAGCGCCCTGGTGAAAGTCCCACCAGACAACAGGTGTTTATCCATTTCAAAAGCCGGGGCCGGGCCGGGGGCATACGTCGCGTGATTAACCGCGCTCAGCTGGGAAGCCCAATAGTAGCGCCTGATGTCAGGAAGTGCGATACCCCCGTCATACCACGGTACGGTAAGCTTAGACAGGGCAATGCGCACACGACCGTCCCAGAGCAGTCGCCTCTGTAGGCCCTCCACCTCACGAAAATACCGAGAGGGAACAAGATCAAACGAGTTCTGGAGAGCATACAGAAATCTGGGCAGCGACATCATTTTAAATAGAGCCGCACGACCCAACGGGGACAACGGCAACTTACGCCAGCGAGCGACATCCATCCTCAATCGTTGAAGAGGAGGTAACAAATTGCGTTCATAGCGAACGGTGGCATCCAAGGAGATGTAGATCCCCAAGTACTTAAAGCCAGTCTCAGCCACTTGAATAGGACATCTACGAGGCAAGGGGGTAAGACCCCCAGCCAAAACGTAGACACAAGATTTGGTCCAATTAATGACGAGACCCGAGTTCTTCCCGAAGGAGTTAAGAACATCGAAAAGAACATTAAGAGATTTCCGAGGGGAGGTAAGGTACAGGAGGATGTCGTCCGCGTAAAGCGAGACACGATCCTCAAAGTCAGGGGACCACCGAATGCCCTTTAAGGAAGGCTCCCAACGGAGCCACTCAGCCAGCGGTTCCAATGCAAGGGCAAAGAGTAACGGAGATAACGGGCAGCCCTGCCGGGTACCCCGCCCGAGCGTGAAAGTCCCGGACACCTTACCATTGACCACCACTTGAGCCAGGGGCTTCTCATAAAGAAGTTTAACCCAAGCAATGAACCCCGGGCCGAACCCAAACTTCGAAAGAGCAGCCCAGAGATAGGGCCACTCAATGGTGTCAAAAGCCATCGTAGCGTCAAGGGAAACCAAAATGGCCGACTCAGTAAGCGTCGCAGCCCTCGCGAGAACTCCATGGAGCCTCCGCAGATTAAGGGCGGTGTTGCGATGTGGGATGAAACCGGACTGATCCGGATGGACCTGGTCCCCAATCACAGCAACCAAGCGATTAGCCAACAATTTAGCGAGAATTTTGGGTTCAGCGTTAAGCAGTGAAATGGGTCTGTACGAGGTACAGCGATCACGAGGCTTGCCCTCCTTATGGAGAACCACAATGGTAGCAAGTCGCTGATCTGCGGGCAGGGCGCCAGAGTCCAAAGCCTCTAGAAACATCTCCTTTAAATAGGGTGCCACGGCATCGGGTCGTAGCTTATACAGTTCAATAGGTAAGCCATTGGGACCCATGGCCATACCAGATCGAAGGGAACGGATGGCACTCACGATCTCATCGACCGTGATAGGCGCGTCCAGGAGGTCTCTGTCGGCCTCAGAAAGACAAGGCAACGCAATGTCCCGAAGAAGTAACCGGCAATCATCCTCGTCTCTGTCGGAGACCGAGGCGTACACCGTCTGAAAATGGTCAACAAAACATTCAACGATCCCCGCAGGCTCCGCAACACGCTCACCATCCAACCGCTCAATTACCGGGACAACACGATTCTCTCTCTCTTTCTTATCCAGCCAAGCAATCAGTTTACCAGCCTTGTCCCCCACATCATACAGCCGGCCCAGCTGCTCACTGTACATCGCCTTCGCCGCATCAGTGACTAGGGCTTTGTAGTCAGCTTGCTGCAAACTAAGGGAATGCGAAGCCAAACGTGTCACCCCAGAACCAAGTTCATTCTCAAGGGCAGTGATATCATTTTCAATACGCACAATTTCCTCATGTTTAGCCTTCTTAGCAGCAGCAATAAGCGATAGTGACTGCCCTCGGATAACTGTCTTGAAGGCCTCCCATAAAGAAACAGATGAAGAAACAGACCCCAAATTGTCATTGAAATAATGGTCAATAGTTTTCACTAGTTCAGAACTGGTGTTAGGGTTGCGGAAATACCAAGGGTTGATGGGGGCCAACCTACACGCATCACCAACTCCAACCCGAAACCAAAGCCACAAAGGAGAATGGTCAGATATACCCCTGGGAAGATGTCGAACCTCATCAATGCAGGAGGACTGGGCTGATGGCATCAGGAAATAGTCGAGCCTGGAGAGACTACCATGCGTCCCGGAATGGAAGGTATACTGAAGCTGGGTGGGATGCATCAGTCTCCAGCTATCAATAAATCCAAAAGTCTCCAGGAAATCACTAAGCCACATCTGAGACCGGACCAACTCCCGAGGGGGAGAACGGTCCGCAGCACCAGAGACCACGGAGTTAAAGTCCCCACCGAGAATAAGAAGACCCTCGGGTAACCCAAGAATAACCGTACCCAAATCAACATAAGTCGGGGCCTGCAGGCCCGGAGGGACATAGATCGAAAGAATGGAGAGAGTCTTACCCTCCCATCTACCAGTGAGGACGGCATAGCGCCCCCCTATCGTCAAGTATCACGTCATCGATCTCGAAAGGGAGAGAGGACCGGATAAGGATGCCCACCCCCCGGGAACCAGAAGTGAAACCAGAGTGAGCGACTAAGCGATAACCCCGCCTATTCAAGGCGTGACACACGTTGCCAATCAGATGTGTCTCCTGCAGGAGAACAACATCAGGAGAATGGCGTCTGAGGAACTGCAGGACCACCCCCCGCTTTATTCTGTCTCCCAACCCATTAACATTCCAGGACAGCAGTTTCAACACGCCACCCCCCATCCCCGAGAATGAGCAGGGAACCCCACACACGAACCCAACCCACATGAGCTAAAAAGGAGAGACAATACGAAGCCTTGTGATGACAAAAAAACACAAACATTCCCCCCTACCATCCCCCAACTGAACCCCGTTACAACGCCCCCCACCCTGCACCCCTGCTTACGACTCAGAAGCCACCCCAACTTGCAGTGTGCCTGTCGCCCCATAGTAACTACTCTACACAAAGAACCCAGGAGGAGAACGAGTCCCCAGTAACCCCGCCACCCTCAGGCACAATCAATAACATAGAGACAAAAGAACCAAAGTCCAAACTCAGCCGAAAGGATGAAGAAGTTCAAACACCAGGGTCCACAGCATCACTCCTGTTCCGACACGCCACCCTCGGCCCCACCGGGGTGCTCAGTACGATCATCCCTTTTGGGCAAGGAGTCAAGCCAGTCATTGACACTGTCCGGTCGATCAAAGAAAAACTTCTTTCACCATGTTCCACACGAAGCCTGGCTGGAAACAACATGGCATACTTGAGTCCCAGGTCACTCAACCGCCTCTTGGCACCTTGAAACCCCATCCTCTGCCGTTGTACGAATGGAGTAAAGTCCGGATAGAAGTTGAATGTGGAATTTTCGAACATCAACGGGCCTTTGTCCCGGGAAGCCTGCAGGATAGCGTCCCTGTCCCTGAAGTGGAACAATCTGGCCACAATGGGTCATGGGGGTGCCCCGAGCTGAGCCTTTCCCCCGGGAACCCTATGAGCCCGCTCAACCGCAAAGAATTTGGTGAGCCCGGGGGGGACAAGATGGTTAGAGACCAGATCTTCCACTAGGAGGTCAGTAGCAGTAGGATTGGAAGTCTCAGGAACACCAATAATGCGCACGTTGTTGCGACGGGACCGATTTTCATAATCCTCCAGACGACGTGCCATCATATCCCGAGAGGAACGCAGGTTCCCGATCTCCGTTTGGATCTCCGTGACATCAGTGGTCAGGCTAGAAGTTTTTAAATTCAACTCCTTGACCCTCTCATTTGTCTTCGCCAAGTCCGCTCTGATTAACGTGACGTCCACGGCCGCCGTGTCTATCTTGGAGGCAAGCGCCTCATACTGCTGTCCCATAGAGGCCTTAAGGCCGGAGATGGCACCCATAACGTCCTGCAACGATAGTTCCGTCTCGGCAGAAACGGCCTTAGGATCGTCGAGCGAACGGCCAGCACTGCTGGGGGATCCCTTCACTTGGGAGTAATGGTCCATAATGTTCGTCTGAGATGGGCCCCCACGATGCAATGTCTTGGTCTTACGTTTCTCCGGCTCGTGCCTAGCGGCCATATTGGAATAGGGACCCCGAAGGGGCCCGCGCGACCTGGTGAAAATGGCCAAGCGCGGTGATGCCAAGAGCCACGAAACTAGCCAAAATGGGCACAAATGGAAATAACGTAGAAGACACGGTGGTCAAAGTAGACGGCTGGCTGCAATGCCTCGAAATCAGGCTGCGGCAGAAGGCGAAACAAGCCGTAGTCCGGTCAGTCGTGCCGGGGAGAGAAAGTAAAACCGAAAGTCCCACAAAGGCCGCCCGGGGGAGAGAACCCCCTCGGCCGTTGTTGTTCAACTACTCCCCGGCCAACAAATCACTTGAGATCCCGGTGCCGCCTTGAGGTGGGCCGATAAAGTTCCAGACGGTCTAGAAATGGACCCAAGCGTCCAATTTCGATTTTTCGAAGGATGATGAAGTCAGCCGAAGTTCGTCTTCAAAAGCCCATCAATAAAAGCAGGATTACGAAAGGATAGGTGCAAAGGGTGGCGCGGGTCTCGGGAACTCTACACTCACGCGACCATCTTGGATGCCCGCGAAGCTCCTCCCCTGATAGCTATATTTTAATATATATAAAAATATCTGATTAAGTCTTTGTAAATATTTGATAATTATATTACAGATGTCGCTGAAAAATCTCCCACTCCTCTTCTGTAGCAATAGGACAATCTATTCGGTAAGAAATCTTGGCGTATTGCTTGACTCAGACCTCTCCTATAAGTCCCACGTCAGCAAGGTGACTGGTAGGTGCTTCAGCATACTGAGGGTCCTTCGGAAGGTTTTAGATCTCCTCCCTACTGGAGCCAGAAAGATTATTGTCCATGCCCTGGTGACTCCCCACCTTTACTATGGGAATGTGCTGCTCATAGGTCTGAGTAAGAAAGGCCTTCATCAACTTCAGTGCGTTCAGAACGCCGCCGCACGCCTTGTGCTCGGGCTTCCTCACAGAGCTTCTGGGAAGACCGCTCTGGCCAAGCTCCACTGGCTTCCAGTCAGGGAACGGATTAAGTTTAAAGCCCTTTGTTTTGCGCACCGCATCGCCCAGGGCAAAGGCCCAGGTTACTTAAAGAATCTTCTCATTGCACATCGCCCTATCCGGAATTTGAGATCGTCCAGCGCGATGCTGTTTAAACTTCCCCGTATCACCAGAGCCAGAATGGGTGGCCGTTCCTTTAGGTACCTGGTCTCCAAACATTGGAATGAACTCCCGCTCCACCTCCGAATGGAACCCTCTGAATCTAGATTCCGCGGGAAACTCAAAACGTTTCTGTTCCCTATTACTTAATCGTCTCTTCTTCTCCCTTCTCTGGCTTTGTAAACATCTGCCTCCTGAAATCTAGCAGCAGTTAGCGTGGGGACACACTGTTCTTTTATGTAGCCAGGCGCTTTACAAATGGTTTATAATTATTATTATTATTATAATATAACGATTGATACCATTGTTACAGTAAAAAGAAAAGGAAAGTAAAGTTATGTATTTAACAGAACATCCATAATAAAATAGTTTCGAGTGGTAATTATTTACTGAACTTCTTTTCTCCGGGAGGTGAAAAAGTTAGATCTTCGTGGCGATGGGTCATAAACTCCTCTGAGATCATGAAGGTGAGAATAATAATATGTATATATTCTCACAGCATATGATCACAAGGGGAAAATAGACTGAAAGCCGCAAGCCTGTAATGTTGCTTACTTATCGTTACTTTTTGTGTCGACGGATTGTGAATTCCGCTAGGATCACTAAGACGGTTAATGTTATACATATTAACAGTATGTGATCTCTAGGGGAAAACATAATAACAAGTGTATCATTGTCACGTTGATTGTAAATGTTTAGGGTTTGCGTCGACGGGTTAGCAACACCTCTCGAGCAAAGTATAGTATCAATATTATAATATAAAAAGTCACTATATATAAGGTAAAAGGAGCCAGAAAAGGAGTAATATTTGTTATAATATATCTGTTTCTAAGAACAAGCTGCTGACGTTACAGAGAAAAAGGGAAAAACATGCAATAACATTTTTTTCTACATATAAATGTTTAAATATTGACAAATAGTCACAATTTATAACTAAGTACTATGCCTATGCCATCTTGAAACAACTTACAACTCCGGAATATGTTTGTTGACGCAAAAAGAGAATCCAATGCTGGAGAATGGAACCTGCAACAGAGATTGGCGATTCAGAAATAACTCGGGAAAACGAAACTAATTGCACAGTAGGTGTGGTTTATATAGTTTTTTGTTGTTTAGTAGTCTATGGAAGGAAGATGTGGCTCCGCCTATGTAGATGGCATGTTTTGCAATTTACACGTGCTCACGTTTTAACTGTTTTTCGTCTGCACGTGTTCGGAAAAGTTTCAAACTGTGAAGCTGTAAAGGTTTCGATTTTGATAGTAACACGTATAAGGTATTATTATCTACATACGTTGGAGAGTTTAAAAAGTGTTACTCAGTAAACTGTGTTCTTTGCCTTTTCATGATTAAAAGCATCTAAATAGAAGATGTATGAAAATATCGTTATCATTAGAAGAAAAAAAAAAGGTTTAATATTTGTTATTTTTATGTTTCTTAATTTAAAACATGCTAGCATTTGTAGATCGTAATCCTACCCTCGGAAAGGTGTGCTGGCGCTTGGGGCTTTGGGAAGGTTAATATATAATAAATGCCCTTTTCTATGCACCTGTAGACTTGGCTTTTACACTTTCAATTGCCTAATCTGTATATTTACAATTCCTCCAAACATTTTGGTACTGCTATTTTAGTATTGCAGTGAGTCATTCAGCAGTATGTGTTTATGTATACACTGTTCTAAAAGAGAAGCTGCGGTACATTTTGCCAGACACTCTCCTTGCAGAATTGTAATAATTCAGCCAGTACCCAAGTAGTCATGGTGCAAAGTGGGCTGCTTCAAAGTCCTATACACTATGCATGCACTCTTCTATGCACGGGCAAACTTGTCTTTTATAGCTTTTATTATCCAGTCTATGTTCTTACACTTCCAGCAAACTCTTTGTGATTGCTGATTCAGTATTGTAGTGAAGTATTCAGCAGAATTCCCTTATGTATGCACTGTGCTAAAAATGAAGCTCTTCCAAATTCAGACAGATTCTCTCGTTGCAGAACTGTAATTATCCAGTCAGTACTTAAGTAATCATGTTGCAAAGTAGGCCTTAAGCCATGTACTGCTTTAAACCTGTATAGGGTATGCTTGCACTCTTCTACGTAGGTGTACATTTGTTTTTTATACATTCAATTGTCCAGTCTGTATCATTTGACTTTCACAATCACTCTCACTCTACTGTTTCAATATTGTAGTGAGCCATTCAGCAGTATTTCCTTATATATGTACTGTGGTAAAACTGAAGCTCTTATACATTCAGTTATTCACTCTCTTTGCAGAACTGTAATCATGCAGTCAGTACCCAAGTAATTATGGAGCAAAGTAGGCCTTAGTATATGGACTGCTTCAAACTGTTATTTTGAAACTAATTCTTGGGTTTTACACTGTAAAGACATCGTGAGGATTCACGGCCCAGAACACTTCCAAGAGAAACGACGCCTGAAGGAAGACAGTGTTGTTTGTTTGTTTCTCTCTCCACTTCCCCTTTCCCTTACAGACAAGTGTAGTTAGCCAGAGTAAATATCCTTGCTGAGTTCACTGGTTCGTGAGGGGGTTGGGACATTTCATCATCAAGAAGGAAACAACTGGAGTGCCTCGAGTGATTACGCGCAACATATGCAGTAGGGTGGTGGGCAGGCCCCCTTTCCTGTGCCGATCTTTGCCCCGGTGACCGCATCCCACAGAGCCTGGCTGCATATTTTAGGAGGATGAGCCACCTACCCTCCCTCCCTGGGCCGATTTTGGCCCCTGGCCCCCCCATCTCTCTGGGACCTCATAGTCCCCAGCCATGCCAATAAAGGGTGGGTTTCCCCCCAGGGCACCCATTACTTTCAATAGGGAAGGTGCCTGGGGCTGAAAGCAGCCTGAGGAGGGGACCACATGCCCCTTCCCCTTTACATATGCGCTGCACTCTGGCAGATGGGTCCCCAGGGTAGAAAAATGACCTGGGGATGGGCGCCACAGGTGCCGTTCCCACAAACTATAAATATATTTTCTCCCAGGAACGTGTCACACCCCAGAGACTTTACAAAAACAATTGCAGGAGACCCTTGTAAAGGCATTCATGGTAAAGGCATATGCAAATAAAGACGTGCGTGGTAAAGGCAATGCATGGTAAAGGCATTATGTAGTAAAGGACATGTGGTAAAGGCATGCGTGGTTAAGGCATACCTTGTAATGAAATGCAGCCATAAATACATGACGAGCCCAACCACCATCAATAGACAACAAAGGTGGGCCTTCACAACAATACAACATGTAAGAATAAATTAAATAAAGCTAAATTTACTATTTCACGTTCCTGCATGCGCACAACAGATGAAGATGAAGCTCGGATGGGCACAAATGAGAAACAGAATACTGTGTACATATGTAAGGGATGGGCTTAATTCATTGAAATATGAGAAGCTGTTACTTGAGAAGGGGTGAAGTAGGAAGGGTTAACCCTGCAGCAATGTGTTTACAAAGGGGATGAGGAGGGCAGGTGAGGAGGTCATTTCAAGTTCACCTGAATGATGAGATTTAATAGGTTACAAATCTACATTTTTTGCATTAGTTTATAAGTGAACACATGATACCTAGGATAAATTACTACCTGTCATACATTATAAGGTTATTGCTAATCACCCAGGGGTTCTGTGACCATATAAAGGAACAAGGCCAAATATTCCATGATAAAGTCTTGGAACTCGGAGGTCACTTTCAATATCCTTCAAATGTATGGAAGAGTGTATTTTATTCCTTATAATACACTGTCATGCCATTACCCTTCCCTCAAATAGTTTAAATCCTTGGAATTCTGCTCTTTCATATAAAAGAGAATATATAGTTGCAGACATGAAGAATAAGAGTAAAATCCAGTCCGAAATAAAATACATCAAAAAGCTCTGCGTAATTTATTTCACAAAGATGTTTGAATCAGCTTAAGGTAAGTCAGATAAAAAAACGACGAGGCTCACTATATCTACACTTTTTGTTTAATAACCTTTTAGTGTGCAGCAGCAATGAACATATTCCCATAAATATCTACTTTCTACTCATCCCTAGCCCTTTGACAAAAAATATTAGCAGAATAAAAATCCAGTTTTCGTTTTGGATGTTTTGTTTAAACTGCAGCTTTAAATATGCTCTCTGTAATGTAAGGTTCTTTCTAACAGATTCACATTATGGTAGCATAATGTTATTTGTAATTGAGATAGAAAGAGAACTACATTCTTTTAGTACTCCAACGATGGATCTCTTTTTAAGACAGATCCTGTTCTTATGAGTTGCATACTGTAAAAGAGCTGACTAATGGACTAGTTTAGAGCCTAGCAGGAGGCCAACTAGCCTGCCTGGCCAGCGGAAGTTCTGGTCCTCTCTCTCCTAGTGTGATGTATTCCTATAGGTTCTGTATCGATCCCCCTATTCCTGACCCTATTCTGGTTAACGAGTTAACTAGCAGCCATCCCATGATGCAGAAACCGTTATCTGATTACGCCAGACCACGGCACAGGAGCGCGTTATCTGATTAGGTCATAACGCTTGCCATCTAATTAGGCGAGCAATATTCCTCCAGCCCCTGATAAGGCATACGGAGTTCTCAAAACAAATCAAACCTATGACAACCTGGGAAAAACCCTGCGGCCATTATTTTGATTTCACCGAGAACTTCAGTAAAAGAATGCGCTAACGACCAGCTCGTATGACATCCTTATTGACGTATCTATGTCCATCCTTACGTCAATCTCGGCACCTTACAGGTATAAATATTACCGATATTGCCTTAAGCAAACACACGCGGTGGTGACGAGACCGGAGCAGCGAGACTTCCCGAAGCCCAGCAGAGAGCGAAGCCCACTAGCTGCCCCGCCTTCCTGACGCGCTGAGAACGAGACGCTGCCTTTCTCCTGCCGAGAAATCCAGCTCCGGCGCTTCCGAGCAGCCCTCGCAGGCAGCTTGGAATATCGAGACCTCAGACGAGAGATACTATCCCTCAACCATCCTAGACCTCAGGTACGGAACTGAATAACCCCTTGCAGAGAATTCTTGAATCAGTCACTTGGCAAAACAAACTTAACTTAGACTGCTACTTTCTATCCCCGCCCACGTATTAGGCTTAGGTCAGGTACACTGGGGTAGGCGTGGTTAGAAGCACCAGTTGAGTACGATTAGTCAAATGTTTATATGTATGTATCTATTTTATCCATTTTAAACCACCATATGGCTTAGAAACCATATAGATGTTTTTACAGTATTATTTTATAATTCTGCTTTTATTGTATGCACTTTACTTAACCATAAGTATTGCAATAATATCGATTAATTTCTCTTGTACGAGAAAAGAGACTGATCAATAAATAACATCTTTTATTGAACACGCCCGTCTCTTCCTTTTCTCTACAATCTGGTGAAACTAAGAATGCACGTACTGACTGAGTAAAATAAGTTGTCTTTTGTTTTCACACGACTCTAGAGATACACTCTTGATTAGGGGAGAGCAAAGTTGTCATGTTCTATGGTTGTCAGAAACAAAATCCCTTCTTGTCTATCCAGGGAGGTTCAACTCCTCCTTGTCTATTCGAGAAAGTTTCTAATGAACTCTGAGCTAGCTGGCAAACCCAAAACTTTAAGTCTAATATCGACAGTAGAAGACCTAGTTAACGTCTGGTCTAGGTCTATACTATTGGAGGTATTATTCCAATGCGCAGAGCCTATTGGGATAATAGGAACTACACTACATGGCGCCCAACGTGTTTGGATGGGCGATAAAACTAACGCAAGACTTTAGAGTAACTCAGTCGTGCTTTTTCACTCAGACCCCTTTTTCCCATAATACTCCAAAGACGTCTGGAGTGGGTGAAAGGTAAAATCCGCCAAACCTCGCAGGAGGGAACTCCTATGTATGGTTCTTGGTTCAAATCAACGTTGAAGGATACACTGTTCCAAAATATTGTGCATCTCATCTTTTGTTTCCATAAGAAACCTGATCTGCAAACAAACAGAATAACCATCCTGACAGTAAAATGCCAGACAGTGATGATGAAAGAGAGAGAGCTAGAGTAGCAGCTGAAGTAATAGCAGCTGATAATACTATGCAAGAAGCAGACCCGGATATAATACTCATCCCGGTCAACATAAGAAGATCTATAACGTTAAAACTTATAGAAAATGGACTGACACCAAGAGGTGGTACAGTCATATTCGTAATTGAGGCACACGAATATCGGCAGACAGAGGTATTCTATTCATGGATAAACTTTCCAGCAGCAAATGCTGTAACAAAGGAGTTCCACTGTTATAAAACAGAGGAACCACCGGATACCTACACTCCTTTCGAGGAAGTGGAAGTACCACTCAAATTCCAAGAGCATCTGCTCTTGTTTAATGGCGCCCTAAAACATAATAATCACATCACCAGGCTCGGTCCACTAGGTAGACCAGGAGCAACGTGGCCGGTCCTAGCCGGATACACACCACATCCAGACATCGATAGAATGTCTGCAGCAGATGTTTTAGTACAACTAAAACAATTAATTAAAATATATAGACAACTAGTCCAATATGTAATGCGGACTTCAACCATCCAACCTGTAGTTAAAATCCCACAGCTGACCCCTCATCAGGGGAACACAAATAAAATTACACCACAGAATATACAGTCCTGCCTAGGTAAAGTACCAGCTAAACGGGAACAAATACCATTCTGGTTAGCACAAAAAATCACCCAAATAGAGGCGGTGTTTCCAGACACCACCCCTGTGGATAAACACAGGATTCTGACTATCTGTCTTCCAATGGGAATCGCACCACACGTGGAGGACTGTGACACTTGGGGTACAGTCTTTGCTTCCATTTACACAAAAACACATGGAGTTCCATCCATGTCAGTAATACCAGATGTGCTAAAACAAATTCAAGACGAATACGGTCCAGAACCCGCTTTAACTCTTGGTATGAAATTACTAAAAGACTTCAAGCAGGTCTCGGCAATATTACTAGCCAACATAAAAGGAGAAGCAGCGAATGTGGCGATCCGCCAGAGGTTAAAAGAGACAGATATAGCAGACCAACCGGCTGAAATTGCCAGAATTATAGAAAAATCCTATGAAGAATTAGGTAGAGATAGTTTGGGTGGAATACCAGTGAAGCCACAACTAATTGAAAGTCCTGAAAAAATATTTATTAAAAATAATCTAAACAGTCAAAAGAAGAACTGGGATGGAAACAAACAATCCAATCCAAAAGAAAAGAGATTCCAGTCCAGAGGAAGGTCTCCTCGGCAGGGAGAAAGATCTCCGGACCAAGGACCCAAGTCTCCCCAAAGGGAGCCCTCTGTGAAAAAATACAACCTTAGAAATAGGGATAACATAAAGAAACCGGATAGATATCAAGATTTTGATACACGTCCCTCTCAATCTTTTCAGACTTCCTCGCAGAAATCGGAAAGAAGAGGACGATCGGAACCCAGGGAAGGGCACGTCAAGTCCAAAGACAAGGAACCTGCTCATCCAAATAAAAAAGTACAGTTTCCAAAAAAGAAGGTAGCCAGCATTAAAGTATTCAACAATGCCGAGAATACTGAGGACACAGCTGAAAAACGGAGAGTGGGCTCAGACAATGCTAGACAGCGCAGCAGAAGTGAGCATAGCACGCAAAGTCCTTATGAATCATCTGGAGACAGTGGACACGAATGAATACATTCAGGTGGAAACTGCAGACACCAGAGTTAGCAAACCTCACAAAATATATGAAATAACTTTACGTATAGAAGGGGATAAGACTAGAAAAATAAGGGGCCTTTTTTGGGATAATCTCTCCGAGGGCTATGACATCCTTCTAGCTGAAAAAGATTGGCCACCAGAGTTCGTCAGGGAGTGCCCACATGGCGAAGAAATAATTATGCCTGCCTTCTCAAATCATATTCCAATTCATAAAAAATATACACTTGCAAGAAAGCGGGCAGTAGCTCAAGCTCCTGCTTTATATAAAAATCATGTAGGATGGGATGAGGACTCTCCTCCTCACAAAATCCAGTTAAAATCACAACCTACTGCACAAAGGCAGTATCCAATCAAGCAAGAAGCTAAAAAACAGGTAAAAGAAATTCTAGATCAACTAGAATACCAGGGGGTGATTGAAACTTGCACCTCACAAATGAACAACCCTTTGTTTCCTGTCTCCAAACCAGACAACTCATATCGTCTAGTTTTGGATTACAGACACCTTAACTCATGTTGCAAAACCTTTGCAGTACAAAACTCGCATAGTGCTGCACTAATGAATAACATAGTGCGCAAAAAATATAAAACAACATTAGACATCTCTAATGGATTCTTTTGTCAAAATATAGCACCAGAGAGCAGATACTTATCAGCGTTCTCAATAAATGGCGCTCAAAAAGAATTCTGCCGGTTACCCCAGGGGTACAAGAACAGCCCAGGAGTATTCTCAGCGAGAGTAACAGAGTTACTACAAACATATGATGACGAAGCAGTATCGTATGTCGATGACATATACCTAACAGATGATGACTTGGATACTCACTTGAAGAGAGTGAACACCATAATACTTGGGTTCGCAGCAGAGGGTTACAAATTCAACTTTAAAAAATCTAGAATTGCCCATCTAACAGTCCTATTCTTAGGATATGAATTATCAAGTGAAGGCAAAAGCCTGGCTTACAATTTCCTAGAGAAATGTGCCGTACTCCAAGCACCTAGAACACTAAAAAACCTACAGTCAATTCTAGGCTTCCTAAATTTCGGAAGAACATACATTGGAAATTACGCAGAAAGGGTCAAACCCCTTTATGATCTAATAAAACCAGATTTTAAAAAAACCAATTGGACTCAAAAACACACAGAAATTCTGAGATCCTTACAAACAGATATGTTAATTAAAACAAAATTAGAAACACTTGATAACACACGCAACCTTGTGATTCGAGTCATCCCAGGAAGATGCGGATTCACATACCTGACCTCTAATGAGGGAGAAAAGGTACCAATTGCATTCAAATCACACTTGTACACAGAAGCTGAAAAGAAATTCAGCATTAAAGAAAACATTGTTCATGCAGTTCAAACCGCAATAGCTAGAGAAAAAGATAAAGCTGACGGTAGACACATCACAGTCAGAACAGCAGAATCGGCCTTTGAGGCATTAACAACACCGTGTAATTTACCAACAACAGCATTGAATCCAGAATGGATACAATGGGTGAATTCCATTACAATGGACAAAGTAAAATACTACTTTGATCCAGAACTAGAGGAACTAAAATATCTAGAATATGAAAGAATATTCCCTCTGCCAATCGACATTCTGCCATTACGACAGTACGCTTGTGTAATCTATACAGACGGACATGCTCAACCATCCGTTTGGGGGGAACAAGCATACAACCCCACATGTGAGATTACAAAAGAAGTGTGGCGCGGAGGTATACTAAGACCTCTATTAACAAAAACACACTCAGTAGAAACTAATTCAGAACAACAGACTGAAATAATAGCATTGAAAATGGCGCTAGATAATGCAGATCGCGAATTCCCGACACTCATAGTGTCCGATTCGTATTACTGCGTCAAATCATATAACAGCGATTTGCAGAAATGGATTCAAAACGGTTACAAAGATGACACAGGTGCAACAATAAAACAAAAACTGCTTTGGGAACAAATAGTTCTGTTAAAAAAAGAACTACCAAAGACTCACGTGATACACTCACTGAGTCATCAGCGTGATGGCGTTCACGTTGCAGGGAATTCATTGGCTGAGAAAGCCACAGCGGTAGCAACTGAATCGGCTTCCGTAGCTAGAAAAGAGCGTGCAGTAAAATACATTGACGGTGAAACAATGCTGGCGGTGAAAACGTCATCAAAAGGCGACTGCTCAGCGTTACCGATCAGTTACCCACTCAAATATACATACATAATCGATGCGAACTCCGTTCCTTTTGCTCGAATCCCTGGAGTGGGGGATAGAGTAATTCCAAACAAGGACAGGAGAACTTTGTTAATAGCAGACGCACATATGGGCAAGGGTCTCAGACACCTCAAACTAAAAGATTCTCTGGAAGAACTACAATCAGTGTACTGGTGGCCAGGCATGAGCCTGCATCATCACATCTTTGTAAAAAAATGCCCGGGCTGCAACAGAGATCGCAGCGGCGAGAGGAACGGGGTGATACCATGGCGTTTCTCTCAATAAGGGCTAAACAATAATCAGTGAAACAAGTGTAAATAATGCGTCCCATTAACAAATAAAGACTAGTTTCCACTTATAAATGTAGACCCCAGCACTCGGCTGACGTCGGGACTGTTATACAAGATTTGCGAGTCTAAATGGCATATACGCTAGGAGCATGCTACGTTTGACCAATGTTTTCACTTTAGCCCTCAAGCTTGTGGGAAAGCACGGCCAAATGAGCATAGCGAAGCGGAATTCTTCTCACTACCTTCCTGAGGGACACGGGACGGTGTAAAGAAAAAACCAAGACATAAAGCAATCTATAACAGCAAAGGTATTAGGTTCGGGAGCTGGGTGGGTCAAACATCTAATAAGTGTCCAACGTAGTCTAAACAACTTGCCAAGAAATTCTCTGAGGGGATTCAGTCCGTACGAATTACTGTTTGGAACTAGGATGCTAGTCTTAGATCTTGACAGTCAGACTTCAGTGGTAAAAGAAAAAAGCTTTGATATCAAAGATCGTTTGGCTATTTTACAGGACTTAAACGAAACAAGAAAAGACCTGAGCAACATAAAGTTGAAACAGCAGCCAACAACCACTGAAGAACCACCACCTGTCCCAGCAAGACCTGTCTGGATTCCAAAAGTCGGGGATCTAGTCAGAGAAAAGATCGCGGTAAAGAAGGAATTTGGGCCTTCTTACAGAAAAGCAGTTCCTGTCTTGTCCATCAACGGGACAAGATCAGTTGTACTACCGCCGCTTGCTGGTAAAAAGGAGAACCGAGTTGTATCCATCGACCTGGTAAAACCACAATCATGTGGCCGATAACAAACAGTAGGCCAAGTGGACTCCCGATAAGTAGTAGAACACCAAGGTTTGCTACAAGTACAGAGGTGCTAACTAAAAGGCTAATCACATTCGAAACGCCTACAGAACAACAACAAGGACTATGCAACAATGCAATGGAACTCACACCTCTGAAAACCCCAAAAAAAACATTTAGTAGAGACACACCAACCTACAATGAAGTAACAAATGAATATGCTGAAGCTGCAAGAAACAGTAATCCTGAAGCAATTGGAACAATAGACAGAACGGCATCCGGCTACTTCATCAACTTTGAAGATTCTTCTGAAGATCTAAGTGAATCAAAGACACAGCCATCAACAAAAACTTTTAAAGATAAAGCTAAGGAACTTTTGAAACAGCTGAAAGAAACCTATCTGATTTCTCCGTGGATTGAATTTTGGGTGTCATTTGGTGTATTTATCCTGATACTTTGGCTCATCATGATACTATGTTTGGGACGCTTCATTGAGGGAAAATATGCTAAAATGGACACAGCAAGCCAGAAAATCAACTTGATCCTCAAGCCACACACGTCTTCACACGTCAAGAAAAGAGAACTTTCTTCAGTCAATTTCACAGCCAATCCTATACCGGGTGGGGTAGCATGGGACAATACTGACTATGAAATTTATGGTCCGGTAGAGATCCTCAAATATCCACACCAAATCAAGATCTCGTTGAGTGACTTTGTAAAACCAAACTCATTTGCTGATGATTGGGACTTTGAAAGTATTAATAACATGATGTCTGATCTAGTGATGTCTGCTAAATTTACCAAACATGATTATTTGCAGGGTTCATCTAATTATGATAGTATGTACTGCTACAACCACTATGGTAACCATTTTTTACATAAATCAGCACAACCTAGAAATGTTTTAAATTATAATCAATGGGAACATTGTGCAACCCCTCCAAAAGGAAGCTCAAGAACCTTTTATGACAAATATTCATACTTTTCAGGGTTCAACACAAGTAATGCTGAAACATTTTATTTCAAATTGTCAAATAAGACAGGAACAAAAACCATGCTTACAAACACAAAATTGATATATTCGGACTCATTTTTTGAACAAATGAATACATTTGGTTTTGATTATTGGGACAAAAATGTTGAAGTGAAAAGTGTTTGGGGTACAAAAGAATGGCAAGTACAAGGTATAGAATCAATGTTTAGAGCCTGCATGATCCCAGAACAAATTATATTCTTGAATGAAACTATTCAACAAACTACCTGTCTTGGATTAGCCAAAATCAAAGACTTAAATAAACCGTCTATTCCAAAACCAACAATGAACAGCAATAACTCTGCAGATGAAGAAATAGACGTAAACTATGTATTAAACCAAAACAGAACAAATCCTGATTGGAAACAATGGTTGATCTGGCCAACAGATACTAATAACTGTCAAGACAGATTCCTGAACAAAACACAGGGGTTCAAATTGACCAGGCCAGACCCTAGATATTCCCAAAGACAACACCCAGGGATAATCACCACCTACAGTGTGGGCAAACTATGCCTTCAATGGCTAAAAACTTCCACACTGACAGAAATTAAGCAACACCTGACTTTACTTACTGATGGTGCTGACTTGCGTGATTTCATTATGGGACCACGCAAACAGCGTCAAAAACGCTTCATAGCAGCCTCTATATATGCAGCTTACAACGAGGCCTGGAAGATAACTCAAATTGAGACAGCAAAAAGTATACGGGAAATTGACCGTATTAATTTGGAAAAATCGCTTTCTGTAGTGGACAATGGGTTAATGACTCTGTCCTCCAGAATCTTTTCATTGGACAGCATTGTGTCATCAGCAATCGACATAATATCGCAAGACTTACTGTTGTTACAACAAAGTCAGTCTCAATTGTGTTCTATTGTACAGCTTGGCTGGACGTTACAAAACCTGCGTTCAGGCTATGTGCCTTGGCGTTTAATCAACACAACGTCACTATTCACTATCTTTAACCTTACTGATAAACAGATCAGTATGGCACAGAAGGGTGCTGATTATACAATCCTGAGCATTGAGAAACTCGAGAGATTACCATTGACAATGTCAGAACGACCTGTCATTGAATGGATAATACATGGGATAATTAATATTCCGATATCTACTTTCAGGTTTCAATACTGCCAAAAATATATACAGGCTGGCATGTACGAAAAATTGGGAAACGGGTACATTAAGACAACATGGAACTTGCCCTATTCACATGCATGTGTCAGTAATAAAGGACAGAAAGTGTTTCTTAGTGGCAATAATTGTGCGATGTCACTAAGCGGTACACTTCTGTGTAATGGAATTAGTTTGCATGGAGCCTGTGAAGGGAACTCAAATAACCTTTCATGTCACCAGCTAGGCACACCTGCAACAGAGATAGAACCATTCTTTAAAAGACTCTATAACGGGAGTCACATTCTAATTGTGGATCGCAGATGTTGTAGTCTACTGCCCGGGGTTCCTTATCTCGTTAGTACGACTGCGAAGGTCATGTGCTGTGGACGCTTATTGTTCCCCAGCTCCTTTCCAGACAGGGAGGCAAGGGCATGGCCTCACTTGAAAATTACTTCTATTCGAGTTGATACTTTAAGCAGAATGAAAACAGTGCTTCTTCAGACGCCGACCAGGCTCACGTCATCAAAAGAAACGTATGATCTCCTAGTCGCAAGGACGACTGCAGAGATTCACTCATTGTTATCAACTAATTCCCCCATACATTTCGCAGAAATCCTGAATGAAATCTTAAATATTTCTGATACCAGTGGAGTCTCAAATGTATTTAAGAGAGTATTTTCGATGGCATTAACACCATTCAAAGCCATACTGGGTATTTTTCCAGACTTCGTCCATTCGATTTTTGGAGGAGTTCCCCTCATTTTGGGACTAATTGCAGGAATCCTATTCTTAGTCCTTATATTTCGTTATGGCAAACCGTGTCACAGACAAAACACCTGCGACAAGGGAAGAAACAATCTGAGCTATTGGATACCGGGACCGGATATCAAAAATCCTGGGACTAACCCGGCTTAGAGACCTGAACATGACTTGGTTTCTTTCATTTCGGCCGATATGGCAAAGATGTGTTTTACCTGTATTAAGGTGCATGCTGTGCGGAGAAGAATGCGTGTTGGACACCTGTCTGACGCTACAATCGGATGCGCCAATGGATGCAGAAACATTGTTGGGTCCGGTAAAGGCTCATGCATTGTGCTGCCCTCAACGGCTGCCAATCCTGATGACGGCATTCGTGGAAACTTCACCACTACGATTAAGGGGTAGTGAAGATCAAGATGAAAGCAGCATCGATCAGGTACAACCTTCTGTCAGCAATACTACTCAAAACGTCAATGGAGACAATCATGCGCATGAATGCATGGTTACATCCTTTTCCGAATTAGTGGAACTATCACAGGAAGCTGTTGACAGCTTTTTCAGCAGTCTCAACGATATGATGTTCTCACCAGAGCAGAAATAATGACTCTTGAACAAGCTAGCACACGGCGTTCCCGACACCTTGAATTTGGCCTTCAACTTTAATAATAAAGTAGCAAGATCGACTTTTCCTCCAGTTCACGGACAGCAATTTTTTAGCAGCCCCAAAATATTTTTTTTTAAATTTTACGGGACACTTTTCTTCTGCTTAAAGTAAGAACTATTCTTAGAGAACTAATTTCTATTTTTAGAAACTTCATAGACATTAGCTGCCCGCTGGTATGTTTATAAATATTTTTGAACTGTGATGAAGTGGTCTCGAACTTTTCTTCTGTATTAAGAGCCATTTCATGTGTAATTCTCATATACGATTACTAATAATGTATACATATGCGTGATTATTTTAGCATTATTCTACTGCTTGAGTGCATATAGTACATATGACTATTTTTTTCCCCGTATGTTACATAATTTCAAAATGCATTATGTGTATTTTGGGGTGGTAAGGTATACACGATACTCTACAGTATGTTTTACTATGCCTAGATTCGTAAATATGGCCATAGTTAGCGTGGAGTGGGTGTGATGTATTCCTATAGGTTCTGTATCGACCCCCCTATTCCTGACCCTATTCTGGTTAACGAGTTAACTAGCAGCCATCCCATGATGCAGAAACCGTTATCTGATTACGCCAGACCACGGCACAGGAGCGCGTTATCTGATTAGGTCATAACGCTTGCCATCTAATTAGGCAAGCAATATTCCTCCAGCCCCTGATAAGGCATACGGAGTTCTCAAAACAAATCAAACCTATGACAACCTGGGAAAAACCCTGCGGCCATTGTTTTGATTTCACCGAGAACTTCAGTAAAAGAATGCGCTAACGACCAGCTCGTATGACATCCTTATTGACGTATCTATGTCCATCCTTACGTCAATCTCGGCACCTTACAGGTATAAATATTAGCGATATTGCCTTAAGCAAACACACGCGATGGTGACGAGACCGGAGCAGCGAGACTTCCCGAAGCCCAGCAGAGAGCGAAGCCCACTAGCTGCCCCGCCTTCCTGACGCGCTGAGAACGAGACGCTGCCTTTCTCCTGCCGAGAAATCCAGCTCCGGCGCTTCCGAGCAGCCCTCGCAGGCAGCTTGGAATATCGAGACCTCAGACGAGAGATACTATCCCTCAACCATCCTAGACCTCAGGTACGGAACTGAATAACCCCTTGCAGAGAATTCTTGAATCAGTCACTTGGCAAAACAAACTTAACTTAGACTGCTACTTTCTATCCCCGCCCACGTATTAGGCTTAGGTCAGGTACACTGGGGTAGGCGTGGTTAGAAGCACCAGTTGAGTACGATTGGTCAAATGTTTATATGTATGTATCTATTTTATCCATTTTAAACCACCATATGGCTTAGAAACCATATAGATGTTTTTACAGTATTATTTTATACTTCTGCTTTTATTGTATGCACTTTACTTAACCATAAGTATTGCAATAATATCGATTCATTTCTCTTGTACGAGAAAAGAGACTGATCAATAAGTAACATCTTTTATTGAACACGCATGTCTCTTCCTTTTCTCTACAATCTGGTGAAACTAAGAATGCACGTACTGCCTGAGTAAAATAAGTTGTCTTGTATTTTGACACGACTCTAGAGATACACTCTTGATTAGGGGAGAGCAAAGTTGTCATGTTCTATGGTTGTCAGAAACTAAATCCCTTCTTGTCTATCCAGGGAGGTTCAACTCCTCCTTGTCTATTCGAGAAAGTTTCTAGTGAACTCTGAGCTAGCTGGCAAACCCAAAACTTTAAGTCTAATATCGACAGTAGAAGACCTAGTTAACGTCTGGTCTAGGTCTATACTATTGGAGGTATTATTCCAATGCGCAGAGCCTATTGGGATAATAGGAACTACACTACACTAGCACAGGAGTGCCTGCCATATTTTTAAAGATCCACATCTGCTTGGTAAGGACCTATGTGATTAACCCCTTCAGGGCTGATGACGAGCTCAGTTCGTCATGAGCGTAACCTGCCGTGCGCTCATGACGAGCTGAGCTCGTCATGTAACGCGGTAATTTTAAAATTGCCGTGTACAGCGGGAAAAGCCGCCGCATTGATGCGGTTACAGCACATCTGCTGGTTTGCTGATGCACTTTTCTCTTTGCTGTTACTGATCAGTTTCCAGGTCCCGCTACCCATTTGTTTGTCTTTTGCAGAAAAAAATCAATGGCCCTTTTTCAGAAACAAACCCCCAGACCAGAGAGTTGTTTGTGAAAAGGAAAACTCACTAACTCTCATGCATGGGAGTGTTCTCAGTGAGTGTGGGTTGCCATTGTGAGTTTCTGCTCTATGAGTCAGACTTGCTGCGCACAGTGGGCCTGGGTAGGCTGAATGTGTGATGGCATCCTGTCGTAAATAGGTATGATTGACCGTCAGAATGACCAGAACTATTACCCAGCGCTCAAGTGGTGGTCAGACCGTCTTTCCAAGGGTATCCTTTGGTGGAGCCAGATGTGTTCCTTTTGCAGGTACCCTGCAGTTTTGGCGAGTGTTCAACTGGAATACAATTGAGATGTGATGTCTGAACAACCAAATCAGAAATAAAAAGATTGCCATCAAAATCACAGATAAAGGTGACACTAATTAGGAAGCATGTGGAAGATAAAGAAACCTCCCAAATTATACAGGAAGATTCTAACCTATACCTTCAGTCGAGGATAAGATGAAATCCTGGAGAATGCTTTACAAAATGAATGTATCACAGAAAACCCTATCGGCTATCTCGCACAAGCACACCCTCCGATTCCTGTATTATACACACTTTCCAAAGTTCACAAAAATCTAACCATACATCCCAGATTAACAGTAGTTTCAGCAATTTCCTCAATACGAGAACGGACAGGAAACTATGTTGATACTTTCCTTCAAAACAATAACCAAGGAGGCAGCTACATGTGAGCAACACACCACTGATTTCTTACAAGGTGACTATCTAATAATTCTCAATTACATACGATTATTCCCTTATAATATGTTACATATGATCAGAATGTATCTGCATAGGCACTCTAGTGTATGTAGATTTTATTCTAGTAAATAAGAGATGCACTGACAGGAGGACTCTGGTAGGGATTATTTACATATGCACAAGCTGTATGAACATAACTTTTATAATTTGGCCAGAAAATATGTGAAGCAGTATTAGCCATTGGGTCTTATAATAGTTTAAGAAATTGTGATTTCTCCTGATAAAGTGTAAAAGGTGCCCAAAATGCATTGGAATTCATAAATATATACAATTATGCCTTTTAAGAGAAGAACATATATAATTATTAATTTGCATATCTAAAACCAATATCATTTGGATCCAAGTTCATATCTAAGTTCTGGGTCACTTTGCATCATAAGTTGGGTACCAGACATTTTATGGTTTAAATCTGTTTATTGAATATGCTGCAAGCGATAACATTACACCCACCTACAACCACTGGTTGGCGGGGATCACCGTATTCAAAGTCAAGCTTTATTAAAGAGAGAGAGAGAAGAAGAGAGTGTAAAGTAAAGTGAAAAGGAAACTGAGATAAGCAGGAGAGAGAGAGGAGGGATATCCACCCACAGCTTGAGATATGACGTGGTAGGGATCTAGGGCTTCTTTTTTTTTGTAGGGAGTGGTGGGTCCCTTAGGGGAGTCTTGGGGAATCGCAGGACCCTTAGGTATTGAGGGCAGGTGAGCTCAATGAACTCGGAAGATAAATATGCCACAGTGGATCCCCAGGTCTTGTCGAATTTAGGCAATGTGCGATTGATCCCCACAGTGATCCTTTCCATCCCCACCACCTCCCACATTCTGTGCAGCCAATCGAATTTGGTTGGGTTGTCATCCGTGCCCCATTTTGCCAGGAGAACCTGCTTGGCTGCCCCCAGTGCTAGAGTGATCGCCCTGCCCCTACAGGACTTCAGGGGATAAGTGAGAGGATTGGGCAGCCCCAGCAGAATGTAACTAGGGAATCTAGGGAGTTCTGTCTGATATGTGTGATCCACTAAGGGCAAAATAGTTTCCCAGAATGCCTTAGGGCAATGCCATAGGATATAGGACAGTGTACCCTCTTGTTCGCACTTGCGCCAACAGAGATCGCTGCTGTAAGGCTTCTACTTGGCGACCCGCGCCGAGGTGTAATACCAATAGTGTGCAATTTTTAAGAGCATTTCCTACCCTGATGTACTGCACGATGATGCCCGAGCCCTGTGAATAATATTCGCCCACTCTTTGGGTGAGAATTCCCAAACCAGCTCTGATTCCTACCTGTACTGCACTGGGGATTTAGCCAGAATCTTTGACTTGTTGAGAAAGCCATAGATATCTGACAGGAGGTGTTTGTTTGAGGTGCGGGTAATGTACCAAAGCTCACATTTTGTGAGGAGTCTACCTGCATCTAGACCAACCTGGGGCTGTGTGACCCAATGGCACAACTCCAGATACTGCCAATATGCTTCCTTTGGGATCCCATAGTGAGTTACCACCTGGGGAAATTCCAGGATACCCTGTACGTCAAAGAGGTTGCCTATTCATTTAAAGTTTGCTTCTTGCCATTTCAAGTAGGCGTTCCCTACAAGAGCCGGGGGGAAATCTGGGTTTCCAATGAAAGAGGTCAAGGGTGACATGGCCAAGGAACACTGACACCTCTCCTGGACCATGTCCCATACCTTCATAGTAGCATGCACGACTGGGGAGATGTACACGCCCTGTGGGCGGTGACAGCGAGGGAGCCTGGGGACCTTCCAAATGTGGATCCCGCCTCACCCCTTCCCATGAAGCACCAATGTTTTTCTGACTCTAGGTGGTACTATTCTATCATCCAGCGCAATTGTGCCACCTCATAGTAGCGCCCGAGATGAGAGACACCAAGATCCCCTTCATCCTGCCTCAAGCAAGTAAGGTGACGAGCCATGCGCGGTTTCTTTCCCCACCAAATGAAGCTGTTGATGAGTTGCTGCATTTGAGCCAGCATCGTAGATGGTGGACATAAGGGGAGCATCTGCATAATGTAGAGCAGCCGGGGTAGAATCGTCATTTTGACCCAGCTATCTTGCCCAGCCATGAGAGGGCATGTTTCTTCCAAATTGTTCAGTTTGTGGTGAACCTTGGCCAGTGCCTCTGAGTAGTTCACCTGGGCAGTCTTCGCAGTGGTTGTGAAAACCCGGAGTCCCAAGTTGGTGATATCGCTAGAAGCCCAAGAGAATGGAAAGTGCAGCGATAATTGTTGTTGATCTACTGCTAGCAGTGTGAGGCTCAAGGCATGAGTCTTTATTCAAGTTAATTTTAAATCCTGACGCTGCACTTAAGGCCTCGACCTCCGCCAGCAGAGGGAGCAGAGAGAGCAATGGGCGGGTTAAGAAAAGGAGCACGTCATCAGCGTATAGCGAGATCTTGAGCCCCATCCAAATCCCAGTGATCGTGGGGAGTTGGTGGACCCATTCAGCAAAAGGCTCCATATAGAGCGTGAAGAGGAGGGGGGAAAGGGGACACGCCTGCCTCATGCCGCGTCCGACCCGGAAAGGACGAGAGACCACCCCATTGACCCAAATGCTGGCCTGTGAACCGTAATACATGCAGTTTATCCCTTTCTGGAATCTCTACCCAAGCCCAAATTGGCAGAGGACCTGTTGCAGGTAAGGCCAATGGACCTGGTCAAATATCTTTTTGACATCCACTGAGAGAAGTATTGCCGGGGTCTGGGTTTGTTGCGTCTTGTCCAGTAAGTGGCAGAGTTGTCGAATCCCGTCCCCGCAGTTGTGGTCTGGGATAAAACCTGATTGGTCTGGGTCCAACAAGCTCTGCATATGGGGGGAGATGGGATGCCAAAATACTGATGACGATCTTCAGGTCCACGTTAAGCAGAGAGATAGGGTGGTAGGAGGCACACTCTCGAGGATCCTTTCCCGGTTTCGGAATGACCACTATCTCCACCATGGACATCGGTGGGGTAAGTTTCCCAGATGTGCTAAAGGTGTTAAACATTCGTGCCAAGAGGGGGGAGAGGTCCAGATGTCTGCGTCGAGACCGGCTGCTGCAGAGTCCAGAAGTAGGGTCTACGGCGCCGTTTGCGTGCACTCTTCAGCTGTAGTGGGGTTCAGGCTCTCAGCGGACTATAGAGCCTCATAAAAGTCCTCCAATTCGGACGCTATGTCCACATCCGTATGCAGGACCTCACCCCGCTCATTTGTGAGTTCTTCGACCCGACGTGTCACCGTCTCGGCCAGTAGAGCGTGTGCCACGAGTCGCCCTGCCTTGTTCCCTCATTTGTAGTAGCGCTGCTTAGTGTGGAGTAAGGCGTATTCATCGCGGTTGAGATCTAACATCCGCAGTTGCTTCCTCACCAGCGTAAGTAAGCGCCGGGTTTGGACGACTACCGTACGGCGATGCACCCTCTCCAGCTCCCTAATTTGGTCCTCCAATTCTCCCTTTTAGCCTTACGGTCATTATTCAGGCCCGCCACAATGGCAATACAGCATCCGCGGAGGACAACCTTCAAGGCGTCCCAAAGCATGTCAACCCCCACCGAGCCTACGTCGTTGACTACAAGTTAGGTATTGATAGCACTCCGCAACTCAATGATATTGGCATCATATGTGAGCAGTTTGCGATTTAAGTGCCATGAGCTCTGCCGCGAGGAACCGCCAGGAAGAAGTAACGTGAAGACGACCGGGGAATGATCCAAGAGTGCCGCCACCCCAATAGAGACATCGTCGGTAGAGTCCTAGGTGGAGTAGGAGTTCTAGGTGAAGTCCAAAAAATATCATTGCGGGCGTACGTTTGATGGGCCACGGAAAAGAAGGTGTACTCCTGTGCTGACAGAAAGCGATGGCACGAGGCGTCTGTGAAACCAGCCTCCCCCATTCTCTAAAGCATCATATCGGAGATCTAGCCCGAGTGACCCACCCTAAGCGTTGACCTGTCCAGTTCCACCACAGGGACCAAGTTAAAATCACCTCAGATTATGATATCCTTGCCAGGAGACTCCAAAATCAAACTTATCGTATCTCGTAGAAAGGCCTCCTGCTGCTCATTAGGGCTATAGACCGAGGCTACCATATACACTCGCTCTCCCAGCAAACACCCGCAAGGTCAGAAGGTGCCCAGAGACTTCCCCGTGGGTTCCCACAACTTTCCCCTGAAAGTGCATGGCCAAAAGGATCATCACTCCAGCCTTGTTCCCCGGTCCGAGGAAAAACATTGTCTATCGAACCATTTAGATTTAAGTCGCTTCCAGTCCACCCGCATGAGGTTGGTCTCCTGTAGGAGGCCTGTAGGAGGCCGATATTGCACTTAGCACCTCTCAACAAGGCAAGAAGCATGCACCACTTTACGGGTGAGTTAAGGCCCTGCACATTGAAGCTCATAATGACTACTTTAAGTCGGGTCATGTGGTAGTGTGAGTAGGCTCAGTTGTGCACTGACTTAGCCTGTCATGGATGAAACCAGCAGCAGTCGTGCATCTACTACCACTCCTTCCGGGTCCCGCCATTGGGACTCCACACTGACATGCCCCCCTCCCGCAGCAGTGCTTCGTAGTATCCCTCTACCATGATAAATGGGTATGAGGAGGTAGGCCTAGAGAATAGAGCCAAGCATGCAGAGTCCCCGAGGTGGAAGAAAAAATAAAACACACAGGCAGCACATCCCCAGGGTGCACTGCAGACCCATCCCTCCTCCCGGGTCTGCTCCCTCCCCTCTGCCTCCTCCCACCGCCCCAGGCCACCAGAGTCGATGAGTCACCCTACCTGGCTGTGGGAGGGCAGCAGATCCCTCTACCTGTAGGAGGACTGCAGATCTCTCGTGGGTAGAGAAGAAAGAAAGTAGAAAAGAAAGAAAAGGAAGATTCAGAGAAAGAAGATGGAGAACACAAGGATACTTCAATATCACCTTCCAACTGTAACAAATCGCACCGACGTGTAAGGGTCCATGAGTCCGAAGGTCGGTCATCACCATTCCGGGGTGTGGCTCCCCCCCAAGATCGATATCTCAAACCACTGGGCTCGGACCATTCTTCTTGTCACCTGATCTCAGGACAGCAACTGTGAGGATCATTCTTCAGCGTGGTCAGCAGCACCCTCCCGGTCCTAAACCTGTTGCAGCAGAACTTCCCATTCCGTCCGGCACTCCGAGGGATTCACCTGGGTACTTCTCCTAGGGCCCGTCTCCTGCCCGATCTCCACTGCCAGCCAGAGGCTGGATCTCCCTCCATCGCATCCGAGTCGTCAGCCACTGTCAGGGCGCTCCCAAGGACGGTGTTCGCCTCCTGCGAATTCCGCACCCCAGGCGTTTCTTTGTTCCAGACGAAGGAAAGTCAGAATGGGTGCTCCCATCTGTATCATATGCCCTGCTCGCGGAGAAAGGTCGTGGCTGGTAGTAACTCTTTATGCCTCTGAAGGGTAAGGGGTGAGAGGTCCTGGTACACCCCCACCTGGAGACCATCGAATTTCACTGTTAGATGATCACGTGTGGTGGCCATAATGACCTTCTTCTGCCTATAGGAATGGAGGCAGGTCAAGATGTCCTCTGGTTGGCCTGGGCCTGAGGCAGGGCGCCCGGCGCGGTGCGTGTGGTCCAACATGAGCACCTGATCTCTCAGCTCCAGGGCCATGTGCTTAAAGAGGCAAAGAACCCAGTCTTCTAGCTTGCCACCGTCTGCTTGAAGTGGCACGCCTATGATGCAAATATTGGAGCACCGCAAACGGTTTACCATGTCTTCCAACTTTAAAAACAGCTCTCGGAGGTTGATTAGCTCCCGAGCCTGTTCGGAAAGCTCTTCCTCTCACCTGTTCCCGTTGCACTCCAGGGTGTCCACCTCACCGAGATCCGCTCTGAGCTGCTTAATATCAGAAGCCGTTTCTTGTCACAGTCGAGGGAAGTCGTCCCGAAGCGTACTAAAGAGCTGTTCCATAAATTCTTTCATGACTGTCTCAACAGCATGGCCTGCGGCTAAGTCCATCGTTGTGTCACCACGGTGTGAGCCTTGGTGGTCAGTGCCGGGCCCTCGAGCCTTCTTCCCGCTCAGTTTCTAAAGCAGGTCCCTAATGGCGGATTCCTTACCTATGGAGTCTTAGTTCATTGGGAGGCCATAGCTGAGTTTGATGTGGCACAGGGCGGGGAGGACCACCCCCCAGTTGTTCGCAGATGGGGGACAAGTGCTCCTACAGCTGCTGCAGGATTCAGTTGCTAGGGGTGGTGCTGACTTTCACTGAGGGTGATTCCCCCGCCCGGCGCACCCGGAAATGGCTGCCGAGAAAGGCACTCAGGCCTGATGCCACTCCTGAGCTCCATACTATCCAGCCACGAACTGGGCGCAGCTGCAGTAATTCGAGGGGCTACTGAAGGCTGCCAGGGTTCCGTTCCACCTCACGTCACCCGTGGTGGCTGGTGTGGGAGCCCCACGTTTCTGAGGCCCCAGAGAACTAAGGGAGGTGCTGCAGGGCGAGTCTCATGTAGGGACCCATAGGCATTCGTACCGCGCCTCCCCCTGTAACTGCTGGAGCTCTTCAGTAGTGGTGGTGCGAAGCTGCTGTCACATTTGTCACATGGCCCCCCACTGCTCCGGTCATTACCGACGAGCGAGGCCCAGCCGCCTAGCCTTACCTCGAAGGGCTGTGCTTCACTGCAAGGTATGCGTGAATGTTGCGCCCACCAGATGAGTTAGTCCCGGGAGATAGGGCATCCCCCGCTGCCCAGTCCGCTCCTCCTCCGCGGCCGGTCACCTGCAGTCTCATAAAGTCTCTGTTGTAAAATTATACTAGTTATGAAAAGAAAAAATAAATAAATAACTAAATAAATAAAAATTAAAATAAAGACAAGTGTTATTCATCTGTGGCTTCTCGCTACGTGGGAGTGAGGTGTTAGGGATGATAAACATGGCAATCTTTTAAAGCATGAACAGAGTGCATGGTAACATACCCAAGCATAATTCTGTAACAGGGTAAAATGTGCTGCCACCCACAAGAGGCGGCAAGCTAGACCGTAAGTTTGCTGGTGCAACACTTTTACCTCCTAATTTTAAAAGTCTTTAATGTAAAGCTGCCTGACACTAGTGATGAAAAAATAAAAAAAATAAAAAAATAAGACCAGTGTTATGAAACTGGCTTCTCTCTACTTGGGAGTGAGGTGTCAGTGCTGATAAACATGGCAATCTTGTAAAGCATGCACCGAGGGTATGGTAACATGCCCATGCATCATTCTGTAACAGTAAAATGTGCTGCCACAGCCCATATAGGGCTGAATGGAGCAAGTTCCACATAAGACGCGGCAAACCAACCAGTCATAGTTATGTCATAGGGTAAAAAAGTGCTGCTGCAGCCCAGAAAGAGCGGGATGAACCAGGGTTCCATAAGAGGCGGTAAACTAAAATGTAAGTTTGTAGATGTACTATTTTCAGCGCCTAATTTCAAAAACGGCCTTAAAAGAGTGCTCAAGACACAATGAGGCTCCTACGTAGGGAACGAGGTATCAGGGACTGATAAGCATGGCAGTCTTGTAAAGAGTGGCACGAGCGTCTGGTAATATGCACAGTCATGGTGTTCTTAGACGGGGCAGTGCGTGAGAGCATCAGTGAAAGCATGACATTTTTAAGGCGCGCTTTTTACACCTTGGAAGTGTGCAGAGAAAAAATTGAAGTGCAACACGTAAACTGTTTTTTCATGAGTTTCCCGCCTGTCTAGAGAGCGCCCCCCCCCCACATGGCCTATTTATCAGAATGTAACAGATGTGAAAGTATGACATTTTTTTAGGGCGCGCTTTTTACACATTGGGAGTGTGCAGAGGCAGTTCTGTTATTTGTTAAACACTTTAGACAAGGAATAACTGTTAAATAAGTATGCATATAGGTATTATTGTAGTACTATGTCATTGGGACCTAACAGTTTTAAGAGGGTAAAAATTACAAAATAAAACAATGCCTTTTATACACATACCTTAAGTGTTTGTGGTCTACAGGATATGTAGGAGATGGTAGAGCTTCCCAAAATACGGCGTCTGCTCCATTACAATGGGCTAGTTGTGATATGTGCACTGGCTGCTGCTCTGCACTTTCCAAAGCCAACTTTAAAAGTGACAGGTCCCAGGACCCGGAAATGACAATGACAATTACAAAAATTACTTAGCTGGGTGTGTGAGAGCCCTCCCTTAGAACCGAGGGTTGTGTGGGATGTGTCATGTGTGCTATGAGAGCATGTGAGTACATTTAGAGATTGGTGTTAGGTTCCTAGGACCAAGTGTTTAGGGTTGTGTATAATTGAGTTGAGAATAAGCAGACAGCCCAAGCCCCCACCCCTCAGACTTGTGGATGCCTGACACACAGGGTTGGTGAAATGGTGATTTTAAAAGAAACTTAAAAAAAGGAAACTTCATGCAGCCCCTGGACAGCGTGGAATAGCTCGGGTGTGTCCTTCCTTGGACTACAGGCTCCCAAAATAAAAAAAAGAAAAACTGTCAATTGTAGAGGTATTGTGGAGGGAAACTTTTGTAAAGAGCAGATAAGTGTGGCCAGCAAACACAAGGGTTTTTCATGCACCAAATGACCAGAATGGAGCAAGAAGGGTGTTTCCCAGTTTAGAGCAAGACATGTAAAAAAAACTGTCAGTTTTAGAAGGCTTGACTCAGGAAACCTGTGCAAAGATCAGATAACTGTCCAATACGCCCTAGGAAATAGGGGGGGGAAACATGGCGACCAGCTAGCCCGCGGGTCGTTGGAGCTCGGACCCTAGAGGAGCACTCTTTGCAATTTTAGTGAGAAACTATGCAGTTTAATAGTAGATAACGGGAGAAAACGAAAGAAAGCAGGCTACGGATGTGCAGGATTAACTGAATCATACCATATGAGCTCTCCCTAGGTAACGCTCTTGATTAATAACCTGGCAGCATTGCACCATGTCGCGTGCGTCTGTTCTGTGAACCGCGGAGCGCAGTGGAGTCTGACTTAAGCGAAGGTAGTCATAGAAGCATGGACGGCGATGGCGATTTACAGGGGGAAAGTATAACGTTACCTGGATTGTCCTCTGTGCGTTCTCCCTCCCGGGCGGTATTGTTTGAGCGGCAGTATATTGGGGGGTCAGCCATTAATGCACACGGCGCTGGAGCTCCGAAGAGGAAGACGCGCCGCTGCCCGGATTTCCTTCCTGGGGAGGGGGTTTGGTGACGGGCAGAGCAGTGCCAGCACCAGTCCCTCTAAGGTCAGCCCTCGGATACACGCTGAAGAGACAGAAGCTCACACAGTGGCACAGAAAGCTGCAAGGAAATCTGCGGGCATATCTCTTGCACCAGCACTCATTACAAGGCAGAATAAGCGGGACACTCTTCCGAATAAGGTAGGGGCTTTGGATTGTATCTCCCCTAGTGTTTGTCCTGATCCCTCTTGCCCCACTTGCCTTGATCTGATTTGAATGACTTCTAAATCTTACAGAGGGAGAAGGAAGGGGCTGGTGGGGGCTAAAGAGGGTCCAGGACTGACTAGGTACACGCTAAGAAGTGCTCAGGCTGCCAACCTTGAGGTTGTAGAAGTAGTGGTTGCCCCAAGCAAAGTGGATTCTGGAACCTGTCAGATCAACAAAGGAGTGTCTGGTCAAGGACACAGGGACAGGGACAGCAGCATGTAGTAAACTAATTAAGGACAGATTAAGTATTGAACGTAAAATCAAGGTTACTCCCTCATTAAGGACTTACTTTAAAATTCTACCAAAGACTGTAATCCTAAGAAATAGCCTCCATCCCAAGATGGATGCAATGATTGAACAGTGTTCACACGGGAAAGGGGATAACTTATTGTCTTCATCCTCTACCTCTCTCTCCGTCTCTGCCTCTGCCCCTGCGTCTGTCTTGGAACAGGCCTCAAGTATGGGGAATTGGTCAAATGATGTCTCTCCGAATCATTATCAGGTTTTGGCCATAGAATCTGTCCCCAATGAGTTTTCCCTGGGTTCGGGCCTGGCAAAGGATCTTGCAAGTCATGTGGAAGATGAAATATCTACTGATTCGACCATTAAGGAGCTGTGTTCCACTTTGGAAAATCTTCCCAAAGAAGACATCTCTATTGTCAATCTTCTCAAACCTCTCACAATGGAAACACAAAATTGTTTTGAAATCTCTGAGTGTAATCAGAAAGACATTAGAGGTGTCTGTGCCAATTTGGTGAAAATGTTTGATGACCTAAGTTCAAGACCTGTGATTCTTGAAGGAGAAGTAAAGAATCTTAAAGAAACAGTAGAGGCTAATGCAGCTGAACTTGAGGTTTTAAAAAAGAGGGATAGAGAACAACAGGAGAGGCTAGAAAGATTAGAACATTTTCAGAGAAGAAATAATCTGAAGTTTCCGAGGATACCTGAGGGAAAAGAAGGGGAGGACATTAAATCCTTTATCATTCACCTGATTAAAAAAGAGCTACTTATTGAAGAATCGGAGGAGGAGATAAGCAAGGACATACAGAGAATACACAGGGACCCCTATAGGCCTAACCCGAATAGAGCTAACCCTAGGAGGAGCCTGGTAAACTTCTTGATTTACTCCCCTAAGGAGAAGATTCTGTCTCGTGCCCTGTCGAAAAAGGGGATGGAGATAAATGGAGTTAAGTTCGAAATTAGATCAGATATCTCGACGGAAACCTCCAATAGGCAATGTGAGCTAGGCAAGAGAATTGACCCTCTTAGGAAGCTTGGTGCGTCTGTGCAGTTACAATTTCCAGCGATGTTGAAGGTAATGCTTAATATTAAGATGCATTCCTTTAGTTTTGTTGAAGAAGTGGATATGTTTTTGAAGGGTCTACAGTCAGGGTCCCAGTAAGGAGCACATTCCTTGATAATCTAGTGGCGTACCAAAATGTTAGTTTCAGAATACGAATTCTAACAAAAAACAAAACAAAAAAAAGAAGAAAATGATCGCAAGAACAACTGTTTGTTTGGGTTTAATTTATACCTGTCTTTCTTTCCTTTCTCTTTTAGTTATAGTGCTTTTGGATGTATATCTGATGTAACTCTGGGGGAAGGGTTCCTATAGGGCTTCCTATGTTGGAAAGTCAGGGGAGGGTTTTCCGGGGTGGGGGGGGAGGTTTTTCTGTTGTTGGGCACAGGGTGAGGATCATCAAGCGAAAAATACAAAAAAATTCCTCATTTGCCATACTAATATTTTAGTCTTGAGCCAGCCTTTGATTCAGCATAAAACTTCCTGATTCTGTCCAAGAAAGTAGTTAATGACATAAGAATACTCTCTTGGAACGTGAATGGCCTGCGGGTTAGAGCAAGACGGAGAGAATATTACCGGACACAAATCATTATTTTGCAGGAGACCCATTTGACAGAGGTTGAGAGTCAAGATTTTTTTAGAGTTAAAAAATCGATCTCCAGTGCACTTTTAACAAAGCAGTTGGCGGTAACTAAGGGAGTTGCAATTCTGATAAAAAAAGATGATGGATATCACTGTAGAAGGTAAGGTGTCAACTATTTCGGGCAGGTGGTTGGTGGCGAAGTTAAAGATCTACGGCCATAGGCACACTTTAGTCGGCTATTACGGCCCAAATCAGGATGATACAGGTCCCCTTGTAGAATTTTATGCAGAGCTACTTAACTTTCCCGATCCGATCATTATGGCAGGGGATTTTATTGCTGTGATTGACCATAAGTTGGACAGGTCTTCAAATAGCAGAGCAGCAGTTAATCCGAAAATGTCGACAATGGTACATCATCTGATTAAACAACTGGGCCTGTGCGATATTTGGCAGCAGAGAGAAGGCCCCTGCAGAAGTTATACATTTCACAATAAGAAATATAGACATCATTCTAGGATCGATTATTTTCTAATTGATAACAGGTTAAGGGATCTGGTTTCAGACATCCAACATATAGGTGTACACCTTTCAGATCATTCAGCTATAGTTCTTTGTATAAACTTGAGCCAGGCAAGGCCTTATTCCAGATGAACATTAGACCGTTCCATCTTGCTTGACCCACAGTCTCTTATTATTTTGAAACAAGAGACAGTTGAGTTTTTTTATAACAATGAGGGTTCCTTTTCATTGGGACTAGTCTGGGACTCTTACAAGGCTTATTTGAGAGGCAGACTAGGGACTCTTGCAGCAGCTAGAAGAAGATTATACCATCAGAAGGTTTTAGATTTAGAGGAACACATTTGGTTGCTAGAGTCCGGTCTGATTTCCACAGAGAACTGGAGACAGCAGGATGCCAGGCTGACTGAAATTGAGTCACTGAAAACAACTTTGTCAGCCATTATTCAAGCAAGGGTTAGGGAGCGATGAGATACAAGCCGTCTAGAGCATTTTGAATATGGGGAAGGATCTAGTAAGTTATTAACCTGGAAAGTCAAGAGCGATTGAGTTAAAAACATAATTAAAGAGATCAGATGTGAACAAACCGGGACTTTATTATTGGATAACCAGGCTATTGAAGCGGATTTTTATAAGCACTATGCGAAAGTTTATCAGGAGGATTTAGAGGTCACCCCAGAACAAGCACTTAGTTGGTTGGTGCAAGACTCATATGAACAGCTACCAATGGAGAAGACTAAGTTTCTGAATAAAGAGATTAATTCAGGGGAACTACAGAAAGTAATAAGCCAGGGTAAGAAAGGGAAGGCTCTGGGACCTGATGGTCTTCCCCATGAAGTTTATAGGGCCCTGGCGGATACTTTGACACCGATTCTGCTACATATGTTTAATGATATGTTTATGTCCAGAGTGAGTTTTCCAGACTCATGAAGAGGCCACCATAGCTTTAATTTTGAAACCTGGTAAATCCCCCAAAAATTGTGATTCATACAGGCCAATATCACTCTTAAACAGTGACTACACGTTCTTTGCAAAAATTATTTCAGAAAGGCTTAATGGGGTTATTCCCTTGGTTGTGCATGAAGATCAAAAGGGTTTTATTCGAGGGAGAATGCTCAAAGAATTGACATTTAATCTTATTGGGGCAATAGATCTTGCCACCACGTATAATCTCCCTTTAGCGGTTATGGCACTAGATGCCGCCAAGGCGTTCGACCGTGTTAATTGGGTCTTTTTAAAAACAGTAGTCAATTCTCTTAACCTTGGCCCAAACATATGTAAAATGTTGGAGGGTATATATGCTGCACCTGTTGCTAGGGTTCTAGTTAATGGAGCCCTGACAGAACCAGTTAGATATCAAGGGGAACAAGACAGGGCTGCCCTTTGTCCCCTCTTTTATTCGACCTATACATAGAGCCATTAGCTAGATGGCTTAGGGGTTATTCAGGAATTCGAGCTTTTCTCTACAATGGTTGCAGTAAAAAGATTGGCTTATACACAGATGATACATTGGTCTTCACTGGTGAGATTCATAGTGCACTTGAGGCTGTTTTAACAATCACTACCGATTTTGAGAAAATCTCAGGGTACAAGATTAATAGGCATAAAACTGAGATTATGTCTTGAGATGGAATAAGATGCACTGAGGACATGAGATATTTAGGGGTTAGGATTACACAGGACATTGCTAAACTCACGGAAGTACATTTTGAGACAGTTAAGAAGGAAGTGGTTATCCTACTGAAAAATTGGGTGCATCTCCTGCTGACTTTGTTCGGTCGGGTTAACCTCATAAAAATGGTAATTTTACCAAAGTATACTTTTCTATTTGAGGCTATTCCTCTCCCCTTCTGCAAAGCTTGGTTCTTAAAACTCCAGGGTCAGATTAGCTCCTTCATCTGGGCTTCTAAGGGGCCAAGAATTTCTTGGAAGAAGTTGAGAAGGAGGCTGGAAAAAGGTGGCATAGCGTTACCCAATCTGCTACTGTACTCCTGGTCTTTTTTGTTAAAAAATGGAAGAATGCTTATGCTCACACCATCTAATTCAGACGTGGGTATTCTTTTTGAGGTTCAGTTGAGAAGTCACAACCTGATGGAAGGAGGTTTTATGTTTCAGTACGTGGACCCAAAGTACTTTAAAAAAGTCAGACTAAAAATCTTAAGAGGTATGGCGGAGACTTGGTACAGAGTGAGGAGAACTGTGAAATTGCCATATTTTAGCCATTATGCTCCTATCTGGGATTCTCCGGGGTCCCCTGAATGAGCCAAAGATGCGTTGGCTGTATCCTTGAGGGAAGCGGGCATAGCCGTTTGGAATCATCTCCTACACGAGGATTAGTTGATCTCTTGGGAGGAATACAATCAGATTTCAGGTCAAAGAATATCAAGATTTAAATATCTCCAAGTTCTAAGCTGGTTTCAAGCTCCTAGTACAAAAGTTGGATACTATAACAAATTTGAGAAGAAATTGATTTCCAGGCAGTCTCCAGGTACAGAAATCAAAGTTTGGTACTGGTTCATGGTGGATATAGAGGATGGGAAATTCAGACTTCCAGACGATCTTTGGGGGAGATGCTTGCTGTCAACCACGATTAAAGACCAATGGCAAGTATCTATGCGTACTTCATATAAAATAGTAAAACCTGCATACATCAGAAGGAACCATCTTTTTACCGTTCACAGGGCTTACTGGTCTCCCTGGAGGATATCGAAGTTTGGTCGAGGAGGAGATGTGGCGTGTCCAAAGTGTGGTAGCATGAAAAAAGATGACCTCCACATGTTTTTACTTTGCCCAGAGATCCAGCCCTGTTGGATGGCCGTGAGTAAAGCGCTATCTGATTTTTTGAAGATTGAAGTTAAGGTAAGCGCTTTACTAGTTATTTTTGCTCTGATGGTCTCTGAAATCGTAAGCAATAAGAATCATCTAAATTTGGTATTTTATACGATTTTGCTAGCCCGTAGAGAGATCTGTAAATTATGGGTATCACCGATTCCACCAAGCTATGAAGATTGGTTATCTTCGGTAAAGAATGTGGCAAAGTTAGATGTCTCAATTAAGGGCCGTAGTAGGCAGGAATTTTGGGCACCTATTTTGAATTGATGAAAGTATTTTTTTTGTTATTTATTAGACCAAGGGTCCTATGATCAAGCCCTTTTTGTCACCTCGGCGGATAGCAACTGTTTCCAGGGTGGTTGGTTTCCTCCACATGGTTTTGGTGTGCATAGGGTTCTGTATGTTGTGAGCTATCAATCCAGGGCACCCCTTAGCTTCTCCACCGTTGGTAACTCATGTCAGCAAATGAGGTGGTGGACATTTCGGCTGGTGAGAAATGCAAAATGGTACGATAGAGGCAAATGAGGACAAAAACAAACAAACATATGACTAGACTGAAGCAATGCAGGGGTATTCCATATTAGAGCAGTGCCTCCTAAAACAGTAAGGCCGAGTATTATTACCGCAGGAAACCCTTGTAAGAGTCAGATAAATACGGCCAGCACTCCAAGGGGGATTCGTGTAGATATGCCTTTTCTATAGGAGTTGCTTCCACCACCCCTATTATCTATGCTGTCCAGCCTGTGAATGCACACTTCAAATAATTATCTTTCAAACTCAGGTTTTCTTTTTTGTGCTTTCACAAGAGCAAGCAGGTAAGGCTATGTTAAACCAAACCCTCAACACCTATTTCTGTGCCCACCCCTCAACCGAAGTTTCGTCGAGGAGGAGATGTGGCGTGCCCAAAGTGTGGTAGCATGAAAGAAGATGTCCTCCACATGTTTTTACTTTGCCCAAAGATCCAGCCCTGTTGGATGGCCGTGAGTAAAGCGCTATCTGATTTTTCGAAGATTCAAGTTAAGGTAAGCGCTTTGCTAGTTATTTTTGGTCTGATGGACTCTGAAAGCGTAAGCAATAAGAATCATCTAATATTGGTATTTTATACGATTTCACTAGCCCGCAGAGAGATCTGTAAATTATGGGTATCACCAATTCCAGACCTTTTCTTATTATTATCAGCTTCCTCATCAGACTAAGGTCAGCTGGTAGAAAAATCTCTAGTTATGCCTTGATACTGAGATTATGCCTTTCGGTGGTGGCCACCACCATAAGGAAGTCACTCCCTTGTCAAACGAGGGCTGTAAAAGATCACTTGTCCTTTAGACTTAAATTAAAATGCTTACTTTTTACAGCATATGATGTCTACATCTATACCATTTAGTTGGAATTGTGCCTCTCGTGCCAAGCGGTCACAGTGGTGACAACCACAGCTCTATAGTAAAACCTTTCCCCTAACATTCTTTAAGGCAATATAAGCGTTAATCAATTTTCACCTGACTTCCTTTATGGGGAAGAGACTTCAAGCCCCACCGCAATTGGCTCGAAGATACATGTTGATCCCCCTTAGAGTTAGAAAAGTGTACCCCAATCAAAGCCTTGTGTTTTGAATAAAGTAATTCACCCTGCGTTGGGGTATGTGTGCATAACATTACACAGCCACTAATACTGTCGCTAAGCGTTGATAGGAGGCTATTGATTCACTGCTCATACCACTATTAACTGCTATCTAGAACTGCTTCCACAATGGTATGAGTTATCTGGATATTGGATGGAGTACACACAGCTACTGTACTTTGAAAGCGATCCGTAGTGTATAACTAGCAAGGCAGCTTGAGATGGCTAAATTGAGAGCAGAGTAAGGTCAATTTCTTGTGGTGCATGGAATCTTGGACACTTTTCAATGATTAAGGAGTTACATTCCTACGTTCACTTGACTTAAAAACCTGCTTCACCGACAGCTGAAAACATTGCAGCACAATAAACCTTTCTGATTGCCATGGGTGCCTTTTAGTGTTCTTGGATCCTGAAATCACAATGCAAAGTCTGATACTTGGAGCAGTTGAGTTTCCATGGCCCACAGACTTTCCTCTTAAAGGGAGCCACTCCTGATAGGAATGTAGTGTTAATTCTATATGTTGCCACAGTTAGAGGCATAAAACCTGCCCTTGAGTACTGGTTTAGTGCCAAGAGTGGTGACAACCACAGCTCTATAGTAAAACCTTTCGCCAAACATTCTTTAAGGCAATATAAGCGTTAATCAATTTTCACCTGACTTCCTTTATGGGGAAGAGACCTCAAGCCCCACCGCAATTGACTCGAAGATACATGTTGATCCCCCTTAGAGTTAGAAAAGTGTACCCCAATCAAAGCCTTGTGTTTTGAATAAAGTATTTCGCCCTGCGTTGGGGTATGTGTGCATAACATTACACAGCCACTAATACTGTCTCTAAGCGTTGATAGGAGGCTACTGATTCACTGCTCATACCACTATTAACTGCTATCTAGAACTGCTTCCACAATGGTATGAGTTATCTGGATATTGGATAGAGTACACACAGCTACTGTACTTTGAAAGCGATCCGTAGTGTATAACTAGCAAGGCAGCTTGAGATGGCTAAATTGAGAGCAGAGTAAGGTCAATTTCTTGTGGTGCATGGAATCTTGGACACTTTTCAATGATTAAGGATTTACATTCCTACGTTCACTTAACTTAAAAACCTGATTCAACGACAGCTGAAAACATTGCAGCACAATAAATACGGCCAGCACTCCAAGGGGGATTCGTGTAGATATGCCTTTTCTATAGGAGTTGCTTCCACCACCCCTATTATCTATGCTGTCCAGCCTGTGAATGCACACTTCAAATAATTATCTTTCAAATTCAGGTTTTCTTTTTTGTGCTTTCACAAGAGCAATCAGGTAAGGCTATGTTAAACCAAACCCTCAACACCTATTTCTGTGCCCACCCCTTACACGAGTATGGCCTATGCATAAAGAGGTCACCCCAAGCCCAATTCTTTACACTAGCAGTTGCAGAAACAGCCACAAATTATCTATTTTTATGTTTTAGGACCTTTAAGAACGGCACAGAATAACAAGGCACAAAATGGTGCTGCATGCTATGTTTTGCTGCAGGTAAATAATTAAGGGTGGCACAATGTTATGGTCTTACAGTTTTAAGGGTGTATTTAAAGTATTGGGGGAAAGCATCTAATGTGACTAATGGTACGTTTAAAGCATGGAGGGTTTGCATTTAATGTGAATAAAGGTGATGTTTTTGATACTACACAGGGGTGAGTATAATAATATCAGTGTGTGCGCAACACAGGATGATGCCAAAGTCAATTCTAATAATACCAGTGTGACATCAGCCTCAGGTATAATAACACCATTGTGTGTGCAATATAGGATATGACCAACCTCAGGTATAATAATACCAATGTGTCTGCAATTCAGAATGATACAAACCTCGAATTGCCATTATACCATGGTATGCACAATACAGGATAGTGTCAGCCTCTGGACACGCTGGACACAAGCCATTACTGAACAGTGCCGCCTGGTATACAAATCTTCTATGCTGCTCATGCACAGAGCAGTGCTAGCCTTTGAGTCCAATGTAACCTGGTTGTTCACGAAACATATGGGACACAATACCTTGTGCCGTACATTATATGGAAATTGCAAGTCACAGAGCAGTTCCGTGACCTTATAGAGGGAGGTATTTTATTCCTTATAATACGTGGTCACTCCGTTGCCCTGCTTACAAACTGCTGATGCTTATGTGCAGTGCAAGAGTTCGGGTAAAGGAGGAGGCACCTATACATATAGGTGCAAACAATCCATCTCGCCTCTAGGCTGTGCAGGAGGTAGTGTGAGAGGGAGAAGGGGTATCAGAGCACTTCGTTCTTGGAAGCTTATGGACAGTTTGTTAGCAATGCCTGTCAGGGTTCAATACTCTGTTGTAATGTTGTACGGATGTGCTTTTTACTGCAGTGGGGTCTACCAATGCAAAACTGGTTTGGGATCAGAGACGGGGTGGTAGTAGGTATGGTAGCTGATACCTTTTTTTTAAAACAATGTAAGCAGGTCCACCTTACCCAAAGTCAAGTTCTCTACTGATTCCACATTTAATTATTCATTCTGCTTGTTCCTCAATGCCACAATTTCTCCCTGGAAAAGGAATTCCAGACCTGGGTAGAAGGGCCCTTCGGATTTTTATTTAAATAGAGCTGTGGAGACTGCTGTCCCTTCTTTACAGTTAATAACATGTAAGACTAGCAACCTACATCAAACTGTTGCCACCAACCAAAGGTTTTAATATCCGAGCTGAAAAGATTTCTTCCCAGAGAGGTGAGATGTAACATATACCGTATGTCATCAGAGTTTGAAAGAACCTGCTGAGGCTGCGCATTTTCCCTTTGCCAGGGTCACTGAAATTATGCGGCAAAGCAGGACCATATTATGTGACATGGTTGACTAATTGACGAGATACAGAAAGGCAAATTATGCAGAATAACGTACTGTATTTCGTGGCAATAATATTTCACTATTTTGGCACTTTAACAAAAATGAATGCTGATTAGAGAACTCTTCCTCACTAGTACCAACAGCACAGAGGCGGCCTTTGAAAGCGCTATAAGATTAATTTGTTTTTGTAATCAAGGATTTTTGTTTTCGTTAAACAGCGGATGGTTTAAGTCGTAAGTGCAGTGTATCCAAAAATCAAAAGCGGACTCCTGAGGCGGAAAACCGGGAGTAGGAGCGACTATTTTTAAAACTGTTTGTGTCACTGATAACTTGTATTTTAGCAAACCTTGTCACAGATTACTTGTGTTCTAAATAACTTACTGGATTGAATTGTTGTGGTCGCAGCGGAGCCAGCGCTGACGCCACTTGCATTTTCCCCCTCGCGCCCTCCCTGACACGAGCGGAGGCCACGCCCCCTTCAGGACACGCCCCCCACAATCACCCGCGCATATAAGGCGCCGGGTCAGGGCACTTAGCAAAAATCAAAAGCGGACTCCTGAGGCGGAAAGCCGGGAGTAGGAGCGACTATTTTTAAAACTGTTTGTGTCACTGATAACTTGTATTTTAGCAAACCTTGTCACAGATTACTTGTGTTCTAAATAACTTACTGGATCGAATTGTTGTGGTCGCAGCGGAGCCAGCGCTGACGCCACTTGCATTTTCCCCCTCGCGCCCTCCCTGACACGAGCGGAGGCCACGCCCCCTTCAGGACACGCCCCCCGTCCTACAATCCCAAAACAACATAAAATATGTGCAATCCTCGGTCGCGCAGCGGGCGAGCGCAGCGGGCGCGACGTTTGCGCGCCGAAGGAGCGCCAAAGGAGGGCCCGTCTGTGCCCGTCCGTGCCTCGGACGGGCCTAGGGCCAGCCACTCTGCTCGGCGACCCTTGGAGATGGCCATATCAGAGATACGCAGGTACTCACGCTACGACCTTTTGAGACTTGCTCTCCCCGCCAGTAGTGTGCCTTGTACACGTGCGGATTTGAACTGTGATATGTTCAAATGCCCCACCTGTGGTTTTCTCCCCCAACCCTCCCCCCCTCCCCGATCAGTCATTAACGCCTCTGTTACTAACATTCGGGCGGGACTGATTAACGCTAGATCTGCGGTAAGACATGCCGCTGAGATCTTTGAACTACTGATGGATGGCCAGCTGGAGGTACTGTTCCTTACGGAGACATGGATGACCAGCACCTCCGCACCTAGCGTAGAACTTGCTGTCCCCAGAGGGTTTAAGATCGTTAGGGTGGATCGACCCCAGGGCAGAGGGGGTGGATTAGCAGCTGTTTTTAAAGAAGAGTGGAGCTTTGCTTCTGAGCCTCCGATTGCGGATGTAGGGGGTGAGGTTCTCCACTTTTCTATCAAAACTTCTCCCCATTTTACCTTAGGAGGTTCTTTGATTTATAGACCCCCGGGTCCGGCTACCCACTTTCTGGACTCCTTAGAAGAATATTTAGTCCCGCGGGCACTAGGTTTTCCTAAGTTTTTATTGGTCGGCGACCTAAATATTCACATGGATGTTCCTGACTCCCCTGAAGCCCACAGGCTTGGTGAAATTTTTGAGCTTGCTCAGCTCAAGCAATGGGTGACTGCTCCGACGCATACGGGTGGCCACCTGCTTGATCTGGTATGCTCCAATTTCCCCATCCAGTCCGTGGCGGTTGAAAAAACAACCTGGTCTGACCATGATCTGGTCAGATTCAAGTGGGAGATTGCGGAGCTTAGACCCCCGCCATCTATCTGTCACTTCCAAAAAATCAATTTGCCTGCGTTTAGACAGGCTCTGGCTAAAACTCGCCCAAAATCTAAGACGCTTCTGGTCGATGCGGTCGGCGAATTTAATGAGTGGATACAGCAGGCGGCTTCCGCCGCCACTAAGCAGACCACGTTGGCCAGATCCAGACGCTCCCCGTCCCAACCTTGGTTTTCCCCAGAATTGAGGGAACTGAAACTGGGGTGTAAAAAGCTTGAACGAGCGTGGAGATGTGCTTACAGCCCCGAGGCTAAATCCACTCTACGGCTTGCCCAAAAAGATTACTACGCAGCCATTAAGGTTGCTAAGGGGAACTACTATGCTGGGCGCATCGCCAAGGCAGATAACAATGGCAAAGAGATCTTTGCCATTGTTAAAAGCTTTGTGGCACCCGTCGCGGAGGCTGTTTCCCACCCGCCCTCGATGCAATGGTGCGAGGAGTTGTCCTCCTTTTTTATTACCAAAATAACGATGATCCAGCAAGACCTTTTAGCAGCTCTTCCTGCCGACTGCTCTGCAGCTGACCCTTGTCCCTCCCTATGCCCTAGTTCCGGACAGCAGTTTACGAACTTTGTGCGGATTGTAGAGGACGTTACTCTCCCTCTACTCCAGTCCTTGAAATCTGGCTCTCCAGCCGATCTGTGTCCGGCCCGGGTGCTTTCGGAAGTGGCAGAAATGGTCTGCTCTGAGATCACGCAGATAGTGAACCTCTCACTGGCTACGGGCGAGGTTCCTCTTGTTTGGAAACAGGCCAAGCTTCTGCCGCTTCTGAAAAAACCAGGACTGGACTGGACGGCCCCAGGGAATTACCGACCCATCTCCCTCCTACCGGCACTCACGAAAATCTGTGAGAAGGTGGCATTTCAACAATTAGAGAGCTTTGTTGAAACTTCCAACGCCCTCCACCCTGCTCAATCGGGCTTTAGGGCTGCATACAGCACCGAGACGGCCCTGTTGGAGATGAGCGAGTCCATTCGGGACTGTTTAGACGGAGGTGGCAGAGCGGTCCTAATCCTATTGGACCTCTCTGCCGCGTTCGATACCGTCCCTCATGAGCTTCTCCTTGGCCGGCTGGCCGACATAGGCATTGGGGGGGTTGTGCTAGACTGGCTGTCCTCCTTCCTTTCTGATAGGACTCAGCAGGTCTGGTTGCCTCCCCATGCCTCTGAGCCCAAACCTCTGCTTACAGGTGTCCCGCAGGGTTCCACTCTTAGCCCCTTACTGTTCAATGTCTACATCACCCCCCTGGTTTATCTAGCGGAACAGTTCGGGGCTAAGATCATAGGGTATGCAGATGATACCCAACTGCTGTTCACCTGGCCAGATGATAATCTGGACACATCTATAGTCCATCTATGTTTGTCCTCTGTATTTCGCTGGCTAACGAAGGCCCAGTTGAAGTGCAACGAGGACAAATCCGAAGTGATTTTTTATGGTTCTTTTCCCCCCTCGTTCATGAGCACTCTTTGGCCTCCTGACATTCCCAGCACGAAAGAGATGGGGAGACCTGCAAAAAATCTTGGCATTTGGTTCGCAGAGGACCTCAGATTCGAACACCACATAAAAAAACTTACTGGCACCTGTTTTGCCACTTTAAAAATGCTCCGCAAATTCTTTCCCCTGCTCCCAAGAGATGCCAGGGAATCTGTTGCTCGGGCACTCATACTGGCCAGGTTGGACTATGCAAATGCATTGTTCAGTGGCATTCCCTCTTATCTAGTAAAACGACTGCAAATTATCCAGAACGCGGCTGTCCGTCTATTATTCAACATCCCCAGATGGAAGAGCGTGCGCGCTGAGATGCGCACACTCCACTGGCTTCCTGTTGCACAGCGCATCTTGTTTAAATCTCTGGTACTGGCGTTTCGTGCTACCCACAATCAGGGTCCCCAGTACTTGAGAAAAAGATTTATCAGTTATGCCCCTGCACGCACCCTAAGATCCTCCACTTTGTTTAAATTGACCCTTCCCCGTTTTAAACGTGCCAGACTTGGCGGCCAGTCGATTTCTGTGGTTGTGGCTCGCGCCTGGAACGCTCTTCCTTTTCATCTGCGCTCCACACCTACAGTTGCTGCCTTCAAAAAACATCTGAAAACACATCTGTTTAATAGTGTAAACTAAGGTTCTTTCCTGTGCTCTGTTGTCTGCTTTTCTCTTTTTCCCGCGCCAGGATACTCTCCAGTAACGGAGCGCGCTATAAAATGGTTTATACTATACTACTATACTATACTATACCATAATTATGGTGAAAATGCTGAAGCCGCAATATCAAATAATGTATTTGGCCCGTGCATAAGTGAAGTGATTCATTAATTTTATTGTGCACTCCAGGACTGGACGACTCTCTCCTGAAAGTTGCCTTTTCTGGACTGTTTCTCTGCTTTGCTATGTATGTATGTTAACTGGTGTCAAATGCAGTCAGGCAATGTGTAGATTTGATGAATGCTGGTGTTATATACCCCCACATTTTAGACAGGCCCCATAACTTCCCCGCCATTAGGAAACAAAAGTAGCGGCTATCAGCTACCCTTCCCATGTTCTAGATCTAGCAGCCCATGCAGGCACGGTCCTCATTCACTAGCTAACAATGGCTCAGTTGCTGATGGATTACTTTTCAGCAATTATAATTTTCATTGTTTCCTTAAATGCAATAAAACAAGGCCCGGAAGTCCTCAAACATAACTCGTTCCCTCTTATTGATGCCCTTTAAAATCCATATTTAGTTTGTTAAAATAAATCTTTCAACCGGACAATGTTATCTTGCTAAGCAACAATGCTCTAAAATAACACTGTATTAGGACATACCACCATCATCTTTAGAAAAGTCTAAATATCTCATTCCAACCGTTGAGTACCTCCAGGCATTTCCTCTTGCCTTTCCTAAACCAGTACTCAAGGGCAGGTTTTATGCCTCTAACTGTGGCAACATATAGAATTAACACTACATTCCTATCAGGAGTGGCTCCCTTTAAGAGGAAAGTCTGTGGGCCATGGAAACTCAACTGCTCCAAGTATCAGACTTTGCATTGTGATTTCAGGATCCAAGAACACTAAAAGGCACCCATGGCAATCAGAAAGGTTTATTGTGCTGCAATGTTTTCAGCTGTCGTTGAAGCAGGTTTTTAAGTCAAGTGAACGTAGGAATGTAACTCCTTAATCATTGAAAAGTGTCCAAGATTCCATGCACCACAAGAAATTGACCTTACTCTGCTCTCAATTTAGCCATCTCAAGCTGCCTTGCTAGTTATACACTACGGATCGCTTTCAAAGTACAGTAGCTGTGTGTACTCCATCCAATATCCAGATAACTCATACCATTGTGGAAGCAGTTCTAGATAGCAGTTAATAGTGGTATGAGCAGTGAATCAATAGCCTCCTATCAACGCTTAGCGACAGTATTAGTGGCTGTGTAATGTTATGCACACATACCCCAACGCAGGGCGAATTACTTTATTCAAAACACAAGGCTTTGATTGGGGTACACTTTTCTAACTCTAAGGGGGATCAACATGTATCTTCGAGCCAATTGCGGTGGGGCTTGAAGTCTCTTCCCCATAAAGGAAGTCAGGTGAAAATTGATTAACGCTTATATTGCCTTAAAGAATGTTAGGGGAAAGGTTTTACTATAGAGCTGTGGTTGTCACCACTGTGACCGCTTGGCACGAGAGGCACAATTCCAACTAAATGGTATAGATGTAGACATCATATGCTGTAAAAAGTAAACATTTTAATTTAAGTCTAAAAGACAAGTGATCTTTTAGAGCCCTCGTTAGACGAGGGAGTGACTTCCTTATGGTGGTGGCCACCACCGAAAGGCATAATCTCAGTATCAAGGCATAACTAGAGATGTTTCTACCAGCTGACCTGAGTCTGATGAGGAAGCTGATAATAATAAGAAAAGGTCTGGAATTGGTGATACCCATAATTTACAGATCTCTCTGCGGGCCAGTAAAATCGTATAAAATACCAATATTAGATGATTCTTATTGCTTACGCTTTCAGAGTCCATCAGACCAAAAATAACTAGTAAAGCGCTTACCTTAACTTGAATCTTCGAAAAATCAGATAGCGCTTTACTCACGGCCATCCAACAGGGCTGGATCTTTGGGCAAAGTAAAAACATGTGGAGGACATCTTCTTTCATGCTACCACACTTTGGACACACCACATCTCCTCCTCGACCAAACTTCGGTTGAGGGGTGGGCACAGAAATAGGTGTTGAGGGTTTGGTTTAACATAGCCTGACCTGCTTGCTCTTGTGAAAGCACAAAAAAGAAAACCCAAGTTTGATAGGTAATTATTTTAAGTGTGCATTGACAGGCTGGGCAGCATAGATAATAGGGGTGGTGGTAGCAACTCCTATAGAAAAGGCGTATCTGCACGAAACCCCCTTGGAGTGCTGGCCGTATTTATCTGACTCTTACAAGGGTTTCCTGCATTAATAAAACTCGGCCTTACAGTTTTTAGAGGCACTGCTCCAACATGGAATACCCCCTCATTGCTTCAGTCTAGTCATATGTTGCATGTAATTGGCTAGGGTGTACTGGAAACGTATCTGATCTTTGCACAGTTTTCCTGCGTCAAGCCTTCTATGACTGACAGTTTTTTTACATGTCTTGCTCTAAACTGGCATACACCCTTCTTGCTCCATTCTGGTCATTTGGTGCATGAAAACCCCTTGGGTTTGCTGGCCACACTTATCTGCTCTTTACAAAAGTTTCCCTCCACAATACCTCTACAACTGTCAGTTTTTTTTTTTTTAGAGCCCGCAGTCTAAGGAAGGACACACCCGAGCTATTCCAGGCTGTCCAGGGGCTGCATGAAGTTTCCTTTTTTTTTTTTTAAACCACCATTTCACCAACCCTGTTTGTCAGGCATCCACGAGTCTGAGGGATGGGGGCTTGGGCTATCTGCTTATTCTCAACTCAATTTTACACAACCCTAAATACTTGATTCTAGGTACCTAACACTAATCTCTAAATGTGCACAAATGCTCTCACAGCACACATCACACATCACACACAACCCTCGGTTCCAAGGGAGGGCTCTCACACACCCAACTACGTCATTTTTATAATTGTTGTCATTTCCGAGGCCTGGGACCTGTCACTTTTAAAGAGGGTTTTGGAGAGCCAGAGCAGCAGCCAGTGCACATACCACAACTAGCCCCTTGTAATGGAGCAGACGCCGGATTTTGGGAATCCCTACCATCTCCTACATATCCTGAAGACCACCAACCCTTAAAGTATGTGTATAAAAGGCATTGTTTTATTTGGAATTTTTACCCGCTTAAAACTGTTAGGACTCAATGACATAGTAGTACAATAATACCTATATGCATGCTTATTTTACATTTATTCATTGTCTAAAGTTTTTAACAAATACCAGAACTGCCTCTGCACTCTCCCAATGTGTAAGAAGCGCGCCTTAAAAAATGTCATACTTTCACATCTGTTACAATCTGATAAATAGGCCATGGGGGGCGCCCTCTAGACGGGCGGGAAGCTCATGAAAAAAGAGTTTACGTGTTGCACGTCAATTTTTTTTTGCGCACTCCCAAGTTGTAAAAAGAGTGCCTTAAAAAAGTCATACTTTCACTGACGCTCTCACGCACTGCCCCATCTAAGAACACCATGACTGTGCATATTACCAGACCCTCGATGCCGCTCTTTACAAGACTTCCATGCTTATCAGTCCCTGACACCTCGTTCCGCACGTAGAAGCCTCGTCTTGTCTTGAGCGCTCTTTTAAGGTGGTTTTTGAAATTAGGCGCTGAAAATGTTACATCAGCAAACTTACATTTTAGTTTACCACCTCTTTTGGATCCCTGGTTCATCCCGCTCTTTCTGGGCTGCAGCAGCACTTTCTTACCCTGTTACATCACTATGACTGGTTTCTTTGCCACCTCTTATGTGGAACTTGCTCCATCCAGCCCTTTCTGGGCTGTGGCTGCACATTTTACCATTACAGAACAATGCATGGGCATGTTACCATATCCTCTGCGCATGCTTTACAAGATTGCCATGTTTATCAGCGCTGACACCTCACTCTCATGTAGAGAGAAGCCACAGTTTCATAACACTGGTCTTATTTATTTATTTATTTTTATTTAAAAAGGAGCTTTCATAACTAGTGTCAGGCAGCTTTACATCAAAGACTTTTAAAATTAGGCGGTAAAATTGTTGCGCCAGCAAACTTACATTCTAGCTGGCTGCCTCTTGTGGGTGGCAGCAAATTTTACCCTGTTACAGAGCTATGCTTGGGTATGTTAACATGCACTCTGTGCATGCTTTACAAGATTGCCATGTTTATCAGCCCAGACATCTCACTCCCACTAAGAGAGAAGCCACAGATGCATAACACTTGTCTTTATTTTTTATTTATTTATTTATTTTCTTTTCATAACTAGTATCATTTTACAAGAGAGACTTTAAAATTAGGCGGTACAAAATGTTGCACCAGCAAACTTACAGTCTAGGGTTGCGGCAGGACACTTTACAGAACTATGCATGGACATGGTGCCAGGCCCCTGGCGTGACTTGGCATTTATTTATTTATTTTCATAACTAGTGTCACTTTCCATCAGATACTTTTAAAAATTAGGCGGCAAAATTACTGCACCAGCAAACTCGTCGTCTAGCTTACCGCCTCTTGTGGGGCATCGGGATTCCAGCTCTTGGCTGGCCGTGGCCCCGCCCTGTACCATGGTCTACCACTAAGGAACTCCATATGCATTAGGCACACCTCCTAGGGAGCTGGTCTACCTCCAAAAAGACCCAGTACCACTCTAGGGCTCCCATTCCACAGACTCACCTCGTCACTGCTGAAGCAACACCAGCCTACAGACTTAACTATCCGCTGAACATGCCCAGACATGTCCCTGCTTGCCCAACAAACATGGCACACCCAGGTAAGTTTCTGCTTACGCATCCCATAACCCTAAACACCCCTGTAAGGCCCTACTGGGTGGCTTGCAGACAGCCCTAGGCACCCCTGACCCCCACTCTACACCTATGACACACCTATACATCCATTATTTACTGTGTGGAGGGCACCCACACACACACACACACACTACACCTGCCCCACTTCCCGGGGTGGAACTTCAGGGGTGGGACTTCCTGGGGCGGGACTTCCGGGGCGGTACTTCCGGGGTGGGACTTCCGGATCCTACGTCACTTCCGGGGGGCGGGGCACCTGTCAAAAAATGAATGGTGACGATAGGTATCACTTTATAATACTAGAATGGCATCAGGCTCCCACTTCAGCTCTGGCCTAGTGTAGTCTAAGCTGCATCAGACCATGTCAAAGAAACCTTTCTGAGAAGTTTGAAAATATACTTCTAACATTAACTAGGTCACCTGTAAGGTGTGTGGTGAAGCCCACAAGTCATAGGTGCATATTGGATGGACGTGACACAGACCAAGTGTATAGCTGCCACCTCTCTGCAGTAACAGAATTGAAAAGTGCTATTTACTGCACAGACTGAAGTAATCGTTTCTAATTGGAATGTATACATTTTGTGTTCCTATAACTCCACTAAGGGATATCCCTGGAAAAACTTTTTTTGTGAATTGTGATATTTTTTCCAAAATGTAAAATTAAATTCTAGAATAATCGCCTGGGCAATGTTTGCCACATATACTTGATCTGCCAAACTCCCCTCTTTCAATTACAGTAATTCCTAATCCGTATTCCAGTGCTGCCCTGACAACCATCATGAGGTTTTTACAGAAGAGCAAAGTCCATTTGGAGAGCCTCCCTTGCTGGAAGATTCCTGGCCGGTCATTACATGGCACCTGGCATTGTGTTATTGCACTACTAAGGCTGTCCACTGGAGTAATGAAACTTTGATCTGCAAGGGTCTTGTGTGAATACTATCATTTCATATGCCTCAGGGTTAATGTTCTTCTTTGCATACTCTTTCTCAACTCTGTTTGTCTTCTTGCTCATTCTGCTGTTGGAGATAAAACAGAACTAGAAATTGACACGGGGAGGGCCTCATGCCATCACTTGTACCTTTCTGGATATTTAAGTATCAGGAGGGTCTCTAAGAGTTGTTCACATGTTCTGCACTTGGTTTGACCAATTTACCTTACTTAAGTGACAAAATAAATGAATGATTAAGTAATTTCTGACATGAAGCAGTGTGGCCTTCTCTCAGCTGGATTTTCTAATTTGATTCACTGTTTCTGCCTACTTTTTTTGTGTGCACTATTTTCCATACAAGTGTTGTTTTTAGGTCGAGCCTGTCCCATTCCGCAGGAATGGATAGGATCGAATTCATGTCGGCAAAATCCTCTTCAAACTAAGGGGTTTCAGCCCGGCGTTTTCTTGCAGTTCACGTGAACATGCACGAGCATTCACGGCCAGGGCTTCTCCTCCCCTAGCAGCACTCCTCCCACACCAGCAACTCCCCCCTCCCACACCAGCACCTCCCCTCTCTCTCCCCGCAAACACAGCCTTGCCGTAGCAGCACTCCTCCCACACCAGCACCTCCCCCCTCCCACACCAGCACCTCCCCTCTCTCTCCCCGCAAACACAGCCTTCCTTTCATTTCTCCTCCCCCTCCCCAGCCAGCTTCCCCCAGGCCGTGTTCCCTCAGATATGCTATTGCATATCGTTTGCTACCTCTTGTATTTTGTTGCTCTTGATACTTGCACAACTGTCACTATTGTCTCATGTAACGTAACGTTTGCTTTTGTAACATGCTCACTTGTAATTTTGGCTTCATGTATCTAAAAACGCCTCCCTCGTGCTCCTTTCTCCCTCTCTCCCGCTGCCTAGTCCTCCCACCCCCTCCCTCTCCAGCGCGCGCTACACTCGCATCTGCCTGCTGCTCCCCCGCCCACCCCCCCACTCCCCCAACCAGCAATTCACACACAGCAACGCCACTCACACACGCAACGCAACTCATCCACGCAACCCCACTCATCGACGCAACCCCACTCATCGACGCAACGCCACTCACACACGCAATGCCACTCACACACGCAACGCCACTCACACACGAAACGCCACTCACACACGCAACGCCACTCACACACGCAACGCCACTCACACACGCAACGCCACTCACACACGCAATGCCACTCACACACGCAACGCTACTCACACATGCAACGCCACTCACACACGCAATGCCACTAACACACGCAACGCCACTCACACACGCAACGCCACTCACACACGCAACGCCACTCACACACGCAACGCCACTCACACACGCAACTCATCCACGCAACCCCACTCATCCACGCAACCCCACTCATCCACGCAACCCCACTCATCGACGCAACGCCACTCACACACGCAACGCCACTCACACACGCAACGCCACTCACACATGCAATGCCACTCACACATGCAACGCCACTCACACATGCAACGCCACTCACACACGCAACGCCACTCACACACGCAATGCAACCCCACTCATCGACGCAATGCCACTCACACACGCAACGCCACTCACACATGCAACGCCACTCACACATGCAACACCACTCACACATGCAACGCCACTCACACATGCAACGCCACTCACACACGCAACGCCATTCACACACGCAACGCCACTCACACACGCAACGCCACTCACACATGCAACGCCACTCACACACGCAATGCCACTCACACACGCAACGCCACTCACACACGCAACACCACTCACACGCAACGCCACTCACACACGCAACGCCACTCACACACGCAACGCCACTCACACACGCAACGCCACTCACACACGCAACGCCACTCACACACGCAACGCCACTCACCCATGCAACGCAACTCACCCACGCAACCCCACTCACCCACGCAACCCCACTCACCCATGCAACCCCACTCACCCACGCAATGCCACTCACACACGCAACGCCACTCACACACGCAACGCCACTCACACACGCAACGCCACTTACACACGCAACGCCACTCACACACGCAACGCCACTCACACACGCAACGCCACTCACACACGCAACTCATCCACGCAACCCCACTCATCCACGCAACCCCACTCATACACGCAATGCCACTCACACACACAATGCCACTCACACACGCAACGCCACTCACACACGCAATGCCACTCACACACGCAATGCCACTCACACACGCAACGCCACTCACACACGCAACGCCACTCACACACGCAACGCCACTCACCCACGCAACGCCACTCACCCACGCAATGCCACTCACACACGCAACGCCACTCACACACGCAACGCCACTCACACACGCAACGCCACTCACACACGCAATGCCACTCACACACGCAACGCCACTCACACACGCAACGTCACTCACACACGCAACTCACACACGCAACTCATCCACCCAACCCCACTCATCCACGCAACGCCACTCACACACGCAACGCCACTCACACATGCAACGCCACTCACACACGCAACGCCACTCACACATGCAACGCCACTCACACATGCAACGCCACTCACACACGCAACGCCACTCACACACACAACGCCACTCACACACGCAACGCCTCTCACACACGCAACGCCACTCACACACGCAACGCCACTCACACACGCAACGCCACTCACACACGCAATGCCACTCACACACGCAACGCCACTCACCCACGCAACGCCACTCACCCATGCAACCCCACTCACCCACACAACCCCACTCACCCACACAACCCCACTCACCCACGCAACCCCACTCACACACGCAATGCCACTCACACACGCCACGCCACTCACACACGCAACGCCACTCACCCACGCAACGCCACTCACCCACGCAACCCCACTCACCCACACAACCCCACTCACCCACGCAACCCCACTCACACACGCAACGCCACTCACACACGCAACGCCACTCACACACACAATGCCACTCACACACGCAACGCCACTCACACACGCAACACCACCCACATGCAACGCCACTCACACGCAACGCCACTCACACACGCAACGCCACTCACAAACGCAACGCCACTCACACACGCAACGCCACTCACACACGCAACGCCACTCACACACGCAACGCCACTCACACACGCAACGCCACTCACACACGCAACTCATCCACGCAACCCCACTCATCGACGCAACTTCACTCACACACGCAATGCCACTCACACACGCAACGCCACTCACACACGCAACGCCACTCACACACGCAACGCCACTCACACACGCAACGCCACTCACACACGCAATGCCACTCACACGCAACGCCACTCACACACGCAACGCCACTCACACACGCAACGCCACTCACACACGCAACACCACTCATACACGCAACGCCACTCACACACGCAACGCCACTCACACATGCAACGCCACTCACCCACGCAACGCAACTCACCCACGCAACGCAACTCACCCACGCAACCCCACTCACCCACGCAACCCCACTCACCCACGCAACCCCACTCACCCACGCAACACCACTCACACAGGCAACGCCACTCACACACGCAACACCACTCACACACGCAACGCCACTCACACATGCAACACCACTCACACACGCAACGCCACTCACACACGCAACGCCACTCACACACGCAACGCCACTCATCATATTGTGCTGCAAAACTAAATACTTATAAGGTCCCACAAGCGAGACCTATTGGCAATGCCAATGCTTGTTTGAGGGATGTGCTTTGACTTGAAGTAAAGCTAATCTCTGTGCACAACTGCTTGGCTTTCCTTCATGTGACCATAACATTGTCGCTGCCCCACTACCCCATAAGTTGTGCCTGACCTTGACTTCTCTTCTTCAAGTCAACCATTTGTCCATGCCCTACAGGGGCCGTATTACACAAAGTGCCTGGGGGGTGGGGGGGTGCAACTGGTGCTTGCACTTGCTTTGCCATTCCCCAGGGCACTTTGGTGTTACAAAATGGTCCGCAAACGCTTGTGCGGCTCCTTCTGTAATACCGATAGCGCCGGTGCACATAAAGTGCCAACACTATCTTCAGGGGGCATTCTCTCACTTACATGGGGGCTTGACCCATGCAAATGAGGAAATCCCTTTGACTCTGTGCCGCACCGTATTACAGACGTGGGCGCAGAGGAAAGGAAGCTCTCAGTAGGCGCACTGACAGTGTACATTAGTTAGACTAATAAGTGACACATTTTGGTTGTGAAGGAGGTAGAGAATACTGGTGGTTTTGGGAGTATTACCACAGCACCTGTAAAGGTGGTCCAGAGATGTAATTTGGTGATGATTTATAGGGTCTTGCATCACATATTGTGTTTTGTTGGTTGCAACAGTGTTGTGCTTTGGGTATTGTGTCATGCTGAGTATGTGTTCTATCATGGTCCGTGGTTGATGGTCCGTTATTTATTATTGTTGATTTTTTATATTTCTTGATTTTGTGAATTCTATGAGTTGAAGTGTTTTAAATTTTGGAGAACTTGAGTTAGATAAACGTGTCTATGGAAGGTTTAAAGTTCATGCCCCAGGTTTAAACATACGTTGAAGTTTATGATCCTTAACCGTCTAGTTGTAAGTGAGCACTAATTAAGAGTGAAATAGGTGTGATTTATTCTGTGCACAAGGGTAAGTTATACTAATTTCAGGTTAGGCCATTGCTACTTCAAGCATAGCTTAGTGTGTATAATGGTGTAGTGCTGTGAAGAACTATTTCCCTTTTGTGGTGAGTTTGACTTTCATCCTGTGTCCTGTTGCACATACACAAGTTTATTGTTCATTGTTTTATGGAATCACTGTGTTGGATATACTGTTCAAAGTTGTGTAGTAATTAATTTTGCTTGTATTTGTGTTAAATCCTCGATGGGTGCAATATTGGTAACATCTACCTCCAGTTGAAACACGTTTAAACCATGGCATGCTTATTTGTCTCTGGCTGAAAAGAATGGCACATAACTACAGCAAACTATATAAAGCTGCAATTCCCTGGAAACGGTATGTTTGAAGTGAAGAAACTTGAATATTTTGTTTTGATTGAGATGAAACCATAACCAAGATCCGCACAGTTTGAAGCACTGAATGAATGGTATTATCTAATTAATAAAAAGCACATAAGAAAATGTTCAAAGATCAGATTGGTAAGGCTGTTCATAATTGGAACAATGCAAGACTGTTTGTGGGAAAGGGCTTGGAGTGAGGATGAGTTAGAAATTGTGGGTGTATTTCCTAATATATCCAACAACCAAAATTAAAAAATAAATAAGAAGAGAATAAGTATAAAGAGAAAGGTGGCAGAAAGAGTGAAGGAAAAGAATAAATTAATAATGATTTATCAGTTGTGACAAGACCACATCCTGACAACAAGGTTCACGTACAGATTCAAGTACCTGAGTTAAATGAATCTAGTGAAAAGTAAGATGATTCAGAAGCTGATAAATCACTGAAAAGTGAGACATGGGTTGAGAAAAATTATGTTCCAAAGCACAGTGTAGATTTAGATGAATTAGGAGATTTGTATATTAATCATAACATTCAAAAATGTATTTTTGATTAAGTGGTGTTTTTGAAATTGGAAGTAGGGAAGCAAGCGTGTTGTGCATAGGAAAAACTTGAAAGACAGGCTGAAGAAATGGGTATGAGCCAGGATAAAAGCATGATAGCATCTGAATTACAAAAAGAAAGTATTGTACAAGCAAAAGCAGATTAAAAAAATATATACATTTAATTAGAGAATGGAAGAAAGTGAAAAGCACAAAGATGTCTGTAGGTAAAAGCCACAGAAATGCCAAATGAATAAAAGTCATGAGTGGTTCTGAATGTGAAGTAGTTGAAGGAGACTTCCCATTGTAGGAAGTGCTTGGATTAGCATATGTGCACGTTGCTTAAAGCAGACAGGAACTTTGGACTCTTACAAAGTGTTTACTGCAAAAAGAACAAGATGATGGAAGGAAAACTTGACTTAATCTCAGCCACTGGCAATCACTTTAGGCCACATTCCCGACCATTGTTTTTGTCCACTATGCAATTCGAGACATAGACCTGCCTTTTGCAGATCAGTCATAGTCCTGCTCCAAAAGGAATCATCCAGCCTGGACTGCCAGATCAGGTACCCTCCTGATGGAAACAATGGACTGATTTGTTTCATAAAGAAATTTGTCAGAACTTAGAGATGAACCTGAGAAATGGTACAAAATGGCCAGAGCAAGAACAATGTAGAGAGGTCCTAATTACATGTCTTGAACAATGGTCATGAAAAAAGTACACAAGTATTTGGGAATTTGAAAGTAAAGATTCCAACTCAACAGGTTAATTGGTCAAAAACGAAGAGATAAATGCAGAATGGAGATAAGTAGGTTTGTAGTGTAGTTCCTATATTCCCAATAGGCTCTGCGCATTGGAATAACATAAACGATAGTTTAGACGTAGGACTGAGGTCGACTAGGTCTCTATTGAATATGTTAGACTTAATTATGAAAGCCAGTTAGCTCAGAGGTCACTAGAAACTTTCTCGAGTAAACAAGAAGGTGTTAACTTTCCTGAATAGATATGAAGGGATTAGTTTCTGACAACAGAATAAACATGACAACTTTGCTCCCTCCAAAATAAGGAGTATATCTCCAGAGTCGCGGAAACAATAGACAGCTATTTCACTCAGTCAATCGTGCATGCTTAGTTTCACCAGGAGTGCAGAGAAATAGAGAGACGGGCGTTTTCAATGAAAGTGGTTATTTATTGAGCAGTCTTCTTTCTCATGCAAGAGAAGTGAATTGCCACAATTGCAATACTTGTCATAAAGTAAAGTGCGTACAGTAAAAGGAGTATTATGAAATAATACTGTAAAAGCATTATATGGTTTCTAAGCCATAAGATACTTAAAACGGATAAAATACATACAATGATAAAAGTTGACTAAACATACTTAACTGGTGCTTCTAAAATACGCCTAACCAGGTGTACCTAACCTAAGCCTAGTACATGGGAAGGAGTAATCAAGTTACACTTTTAGTTAAGATAGTTTTTGCCAAGAATCTGAATCAAGAATTCTCTAAGGGTCTAATCAGCTCCGTACCTTGGTTATAGAATGAAGGAGGTCTGGTATCTCTCTCTCAGGACTCGATCTCCCAGCAACCTGCAAGGGTGACCGGAAAACACTGGAGCTGGATTTCTCAGGCGTCTCTCTCAGTGCGTCAATGGGAGGGTCGGCTTCCTTCGGCACTTGTTTCAGCAGGGCGTCGGGCAAGTAGATAGCCGTTCTGCTCCAAACCACCGTGTGCTTGTTAAGGCAGATGCTGGTATATTTATACCTGGAAGGTGCTGAGTTTGACGTAAGGTTGGACATAAGACGTCACTAAGAACTCGCAGTTCTTTTAGGACTCCTGGAGTTCTTGGACAAATCAACACAGAAGCAGGGGGATTTCCCGGGCTGCTGGAGGCTTGGTTTGTTTAAGAACGCGTTGTACTTTCTAGGAGTCTATGGGAGTAGCCTTGCCGTATTTGGACTGCATTGGCTATGACTTAATATGGGTATGATTCTTATGCCTTTATAAGGATATGATTTGATAAAACCACATAAGGGCATACATCGGGAATATTTAAATAGGGTCCTAGATACGTTCACAACAGGTTCATGTATATTATGAGAGAATAATGCAGATTTACAGGAAACAGAGTGGAAGGGAAGATCAATCAAGGGATGGAGTCCCAGGATTTGTTTAAACTTCTGTGTTGGATTTGCATCCAGAGTTGAGTGCATGGATTTAACAGACTGTAATGTGTTGGCGAGCAAAGTAGTTGGATGAAATGTTTGCAAATCTGGAATATTGTTGTGTTGATTGTGAGTTGAGAAAAAAGTCAAATAAAGAGAAGTTTAAATGGTGCAAATTCAATTCTTTCAGAATGATGGTCAAGGAGCATTTCAAGCTTCCGGTGTGGAATTTCAGGGTCTTCCAGGAGGTGGCGTTGTGAGTCTCACCTGTTGTTTCCGCGGAGACGAGATGGAAGGCTTGACGCTGGTTCCCAGCATCCCTCACCCACCATATTAGCCCAACACAGTCAAAGCCAACAAGGTCAATGGGGAAAAAAGGGGAAAACAAAACAAGGAAAAGGAGAAGGGGTAGATCACGATGACACATCTGTCACACTGTCTGTTGATTGGTTCCCTAACATTCCTGTATAAACATAACAGACAGTAAGTAACCTTCATATAGATGTCTAAGAGTGAAGTGGGCCTACAACATATAATACATTGCAGAATAATATACCTGGTGAATATCCTTCTTCCCACTCTGAAGAAACAGAAATGCAGGAACAAACAGGAAGCAGTTTAGATATGAGGTGCCTATAAATAGAAACAACAGGGAGCATCACACATTTAAGGTTTAGTGCATAAAAAGCATAATTAGCAAAGAAGGAGAATATTACCAACCATGACACATGCCTCCTTGTATTCCAACAAGACTTAAATCACTAATTCTGATACTACTAGGAAAACGCCCCAAAACATATTTTCCTAGACAGAATAAGAAAGTCATAGGAGACAGAAAAAGGTGCTGGATCAAAAATGTAAATTACATCGTCTCCTTATTATTCAAGAACTAATTTATAGTAAATTTCTATCCTATAGCCTGGGCAAGAAAGCTTAAAAAAACAACTGAAGAAACAAATTACTCCCACACTCTGTGGAGTACTAGTAATCAGATAAGTATATATAATATTGGAACATGCCTCTTACTATCCTACCTTACGAAACACAGGGTTTCTTTAAAACAAGTTTCCTCCTTTTATTGTTTAAGGCGTATAGAGCGAGAAAATCATCAAACTCCCCAGCGCGTAGAGCGGCCCAAAATGCTCTGAACGGGAGTGAACGCCAAAATGCTTCTGACAGGTGTAAATAGTTTTTGAGGTAGAAGTAAAGGTTTGAATAAAAATGCTAATACTGGTGAGTTAAATCAATCAATCAATCAAAGCTCTATTCAGTTCATACACATAAACCGCACAAGCACATAAAATAAATAGGAAATAATTTTTTTTATGAATAGTATAAAAACCATAAAAAAATAATTTACAAGAGAACAATACATTAAAAACTTGTAATGGCCACACAAGTGCAAAGTGCAAGGTCGGTGCTGTAGCCTTACAGCATGTGGACAAGACCATGTTCAACACCATCTTATCCCCATGTTTCGGCAGCATAAAACTGCACATCAACTGTGAGGCAAAACAAAAATACAGTACATTAATGAAAAGCTCAGTGCAACAGCAAACAAGATGAGAAGCTAAGAAAAACAGTAGCGCATGCTAGAGGAAGGCAGCTACACCAGCACCTCAGGTGTGGGGAGCGTTCGTAAAAATAAGAATACCGGATGTGTCCAGAAAGATTTGTTTCCCTAAGAAGCAGAATTAAAAACTTTCTATATTAAGTACAGTAAAACAGGGAATGTGGAGGCCTCTCATACAGGAAAGGCAATCCTTAATGATCACCTTGTTCAGGAAAGCCTCTGGGTAGTTAAGTAGCATTTCAAGCTCCTGGTGTGGAATTTAAGGTTCCTTCAAGAGGTGGAGAAAGTAGTTTCGAGATAGACGTAGAGGTTTTATCAACAATGCTTATAAAGGTGAGTTGAAATCTGGAGAATGTCACGTTAAAGAAAACCAATGGAAAAGAACTTGTAGATTTAATGTAAAACAGTTTGCAAATGGAACATAAATGGCACTTCAAATGAAAACCAAAATGCAGAATATGAGCCCAAAGGTACAGAATGGATGACAGTCAATGGTCCCAACCCTACAAGCACCTGTGCAAAACATGCCGAATAGAAGGCAGGTCAATGGAATTATGCCTTCAGCTCCGGTTTTACAACCTCAATTGCAGAATAATGTAATGGAATTTCCACAGAATTATAAATTTGAGCAAAATTGCAGCTATAGTCTGGAATGAGTCAGTCACATGGATGGTGCCTGAGGGGAGAGGAATATTGTAGGCTTGGCACAGTCCCAGAGGTACCCGAAAATGACCCATGAATACAATAATTCCTATTTGCTTTGTGCAAATTTATAACCCCCTTAAGGGTTTCAAGGCACTGAGGGCTGTCGGGGAGATTAAGTCAGCTATTTCCCAGAGTGACATGCTGAGTTGAGCTGCTGCCTGTGCTGGAACCGTGAGCCCTTGCTCTGGAGTCAGCCTCTTTGGCCGTTGTGCCAGAACAAGTTAATGTCAGTCCCATATAATGTATGGATGATACATGTATCCATTACACAATTACACCAGTGGTACCTATCCCTTGGGAAGAGAAGTCCAAGTAGTAGGTATTTCAAATAAACAGGTCACTAATAAGATGTCAGTAATTGTTCCTGTAAAATTAGGCTCAGCTATAAAGAAGCATGAATTTGTAATTAGTGAAACAAGTCCAGTAAATCTGTTTGTTGAATGTTTCAATTAAAATAAAGGGTCCTGACATTGCTTTTGAAATGAAATAAATATAAATAAAAGTTAGTATGTTTCCAGGTCCCACAAGTGATGAGTGACCTCCAGATTTAAGATGCCCAGTTATAAGAGAAGTTTAAGATAATATAAGAAAGAGATTGAGCTTTATAAAAAAGCAAAACCAGAACACTTATAGTGAAACTAGTTACAATCTTTCCATGCATTCCCCAATATAGACTTTCTCTTGATGCTGAGGAAAGGATTACACCAGTGATTGACTTGATGGTGCAGCAAGGCATTTTAAAAGACATTTTGGGAAGTCCATGTAAATCACCTATAAATGGCTTACATAAACCAAATAGGAAATACAGGAGAGTTTATTATTTGAAAAAGATAAACAAATAGTAGGAGCATGTCCCATTTTACCAAATTAAGCAGTAATTTTGTTTCAAATTCCCATAGACTCATAATGGGGATGCTAATAATCTTGGAGGGGAATCCAATCCAAGGATCTACTTGGCTGCAGAAATGCTTTGGAGGGGGCAGAGGAGGGGGACCCCCACCCACATGTGTTTTCATGTTATATGGTGCGGAACCTTGCCCATATTTACTCATCGGTGACAGAAGAGACACAGACATCTCATTTAGGGCTAGATGTAGGTAATCGTGAAATACCGATTAGTTAATACTGAATTTTACCGATTCGGTATTAAGGAATCGGAATCTCAGATGTACATAAAGATTCGTTAAAAATTACCGAGTCGGTATTAATCAGTAAAAGATAGCAATTCGGAATGGATCGGTAAAATAAAATACCGAAACCCCAATACTGATTCGTAACTACCGAATCCCAATACCGAATCGGTAAATTCCGATTCAGTAATTTAAAAATTCAGAGATTATGGAATAAGCCAATCCTGTGCATCCCAATTACCTCCCAAACAGGAAGTGGCCACACCCAGGCAGCTGCACTGAACCTGGAGCTGACTGTGAGGCAGGTAGCTGAGCAGAGGAGCCAGGAGCAACACAGCCTCTCTTTGCACAAAAATCCTAGCAAAATGGCAAACCAGGAGAGAGAGAAGGAGGGAGCAGAAAGGGAAAGAAAGCAGAAGTTCAGCGAGAGGGAGCTGGAGGTCCTCATCAAAGACATCACCAAGGACCATGAGAAGTTGTTCGGCAAGCAGTCCCTGCATGTGCCGGAATCACAGAAGAGACAGATCTGGCTTGCTATTCAGAGCAAGATCAGTGCCATCGGAGTCACCCAGCGCTCCATAGAGGATATTAGAAGAAGAATAGAAGCTTTATTCGATTTTGTTTTTTAAAATCATAAAAGCATACAAAAATGACAGTAATTAAAAAATAAATATATACATTCAACAATAACATAACTTCACGTTCAAAAAAGACATAACCCCAACTTCAGGATTCGGTGGTAAGACATATTTTTCAAGGGGTTTATCCCTATCTTGAATAAAAATACACGGGTTTGCCCTTTAAGATGAGTGAGCTCAAAAGTTACGACAATTATGCAATGAATCAAATCTGTTGGCAACAGAGAAACTAATACCACTGGGTACCTGGACTTCCCCACCCAGCTGGTAGTGGTAGTCTATTGTTGTTCCTAACCGGGGGATATTTCGCATACAGGGATAGAAGTCATGTAGGTCCCAAGTCTGTATTGGGCCATCCCCTTCTTGGGCTGGACAAGATCTTAAATATGGTGCGATGTTCCGATTCCTAAATCTAACCAGTACCAGGTCCCCTGAAATGTTTTTTGGTAGTGGGCCCAACCAACCCACCCTTCTCACACTCAGAATTCCGCCGTCTTTGTCCGATGGTAGGGGTCTATTTCTTCCCATCCAGAATATAACTTTGTTCATTAGGTCCAGGTGACTTTCAGCTTTTCCCAACGCAAGTGGTGGTACTCCTGTGAGGACGGACACATATGGCGCGGCTTGTGGCGGGAGGTGTATGTATGGTGCATTGCGTACTGTCTTGGCCTCTGAGGGCCTAGATATAACTGGTTTGAAAGGAGCTTTGAAAGTAGTTAAACCTGGAGTTATAGGGGATTGTGGGGTGACTTGCTTGCATTTGAGGATGGCAGGTAGCTTAGCTGTTGGGAAAGTGGTGGTTGGCTGGGGTCGGTTCGAAGTTACGGGATTATCGATGGGATTCAGGATAGCCGTGATTTTGTTCTCGAGACCCGAGAGCCTTTCCCCTATAGCGTTGATTTTTTCTGTTAGTGGGGAAATGATGGTTTTAACAAGTTGTTCGATCTGAGTCAGAGGAGAGATCTGGGAATAAGATATTGAATCGTCCAGTTTGACTTCAGTCTCCATGGTGGTAGGGAGATTATGAACAGACGACACAGGGGTAACAGTTGGTGTATGAGATTTGGATTGAGTCCTTTCGGCATTGTCCTCATCATGCTCTCTATTGACGGGTAGTAACCATGAAAGTACAGAGGCTTGTGTGTTGGCTTTGTTCAATAATGAGGGGGTTTCCTGTAAACTGCCTTTAGTGTTTGTAGTGCGGGTGCCTTTGGCGAAGAAGGGTGAGTCCACACTGACATATTTTGTTTTGCAAAGTCTGTTTAGCTCATCCCACGGGGACAGGTTATGCATTCTTGGGGAGTTTAGTGGAGGAGATAGCGTACTAGATGGGGAGTAACAGGGACAGATTATGTCTGTAACATGCACAGTAGGCCGGGAGTTTGTGATAAGCGTTTGGTGCATTTGCACCACATGACACCCCTGCGCAGCTGGGCTTGTTCTCCCCTTACAAGGCATGATCACAATAAAAATGGTGATGTTGCAAACAGAAGTTAAAATAAAGTGTGTACACTATACCTCCTTTTGCAGAAGTTACAAGGGGGGTGGCCCGTCCCGTCCTACTCGGTCCACTGAGGGCCAAAGAGGGCCCACCCTTTGCCCGGGCTTCGCCTGGGCGCTCCCGCGCGCGACTCGCGATGCGAGAGGTTCTGCTGGCTTTTACCCTCGGCTCCGGCCGCTCCGCTGACGGCACCCGACCGCCGGGGCTCCTGGGGGATGTAGTTCCCTTGCCCTCGCGGCGGTCGGTATGCTGGCGAAATTATGTCCACAGCCGTTCCCCTCACGGCAACAGGGTAATGCAGGTCCTCCCCCGGGCGTCCTCCTCGCTAGTGACTGTCTCCCCAGCAGGGCTTGCAAGCAGCGCTCGGCTCTGCTGGCTTTTACCCTCGGCTCCGGCCGCTCCGCTGACGTCACCCGACCGCCGGGGCTCCTGGGGGATGTAGTTCCCTTGCCCTCGCGGCGGTCGGTATGCTGGCGAAATTATGTCCACAGCCGTTCCCCTCACGGCAACAGGGTAATGCAGGTCCTCCCCCGGGCGTCCTCCTCGCTAGTGACTGTCTCCCCAGCAGGGCTCGCAGTGTGATTGGCAGGCATAATGTTTAAAAAAAGATGATACGACCTGAGGAAGACTGCGAAGGCGAGGATGGCGGAGAGGCAGAAGCAGGCCAGCAAAACTGGTGGAGGGAGGAGCAGAGCACCTGCACCAACAGCCCTGGAACTCATGGTTGTGTCCACCCTCCAGCCGGAGAGTGTGAGTGGGGTAGGCGACATAGGCAGCTCAGCCAGAGCTGCCACCAAACAAGGTAAGATGCATGCACAGCATGCTGTGCGCCCCCCTCCCCAACCCCAATCCCCATAGGCATAGGGACTCCCACTCCAGTCCATGTTTTGCTCATAACCTGCAATGCATTATGGAACATGTAGTCAGAAGTGACACATGTTCAGACCAGTCAGTCTAGCAAACCCATGTGACAGCAATTAGCAAGCAGAGGACAGTCAGTGTGATTGGCAGGCATAATGTTTATTACAATGCAAATGCTGCCAGATAAGTGAGCATATCTACATTCTGTAATTACAGGCGAGACATCTCGCAGTGCAGCAGATGGGAGCAGAGGGAAGGCACCCAGGCCAGAGGGGAGACAACAGGAGGAGGACCAGTCGCCTGCAGGGCACACAACCCCACCACCTCCATCACCACAGCTCCAGACAACGCCACCATCACCACCATCACTATCACCACTGCCACAATCAATGTCACCATCAACGTCAGGCAGGAGGCATGCCGTGGCCACTCTTCAGCAGAAGTAGGTGTCTGAGGAGGACAGCACAGTGGGCCAACAGTCGATAGTGGCTGAGGACGGCAACAGGGAAAGATCACAGTCCCCATCAGAGCGCGCCCACACATCCTCCAGAGGCCGCAGGGCAAGGGCAGCCAGTCCTCACATTCAGGGCGAATATGACAGTCTGTTCACTGGGCTTGAAGACAACATGCTGAATGTCCAGCGCCTGCAAGGGAGAATGATTAGGTCAGTTCAGCGGGAGATGGCACACATGAATGCTCACATGCATTGCATAGAAAAGGGCATCAGTGCCATTAACACCACCGTGGCTGAGGGCATGAGTGACGTGGCGTCAGCTGTGAGGCAGCTTTGCAGCAAGTTGGAGGAGGACCGCCTGTCTAGGCGTAGGGAGAGGCAGAGACTGGATGCTTACACCAAGGCAATGAACCGCCTGTCCACTGCTACCTCCCTCATGTGAAGATGCTCAATAGCCATGCAGGAGGAGATGGCACACTGTAGTGGGGATGTGGCTAGGGGGATGGTCACAGTGACCTCAGCACTCGAACTGCTGCAAACAGACAAGGTGGCCACTACAGCAGATGGGGGGAAAGTGAGGAGGCTACTAGCTGTAGTAGCATTACGCCCTCTCCCACCTAGACCAGGAGGCGCAGCAAACGCCACAGCGCTGGCCCAGGACAAACTGGCAGTGCAGACAGTGCGGCCAAGGAACGTGGCAGTGCAGCGCATGGGCACAAGAAATAGAGCCAGCCATGGTTGTACAGAAATGGGTGATGTAACCCATTGGTGTATGGGCACTGCTTCTGATCTTGGTGGTGTGCACTGGTCATTAAACAGCATCACTCAAATACAGTAACTGGCTATGTCTTGTTACTCACTCAGAAATAGTTGCGTGTTATCTCAGCCCATCTGTGTCTCTCATCCGATGCTGCTGTTACACCAGCTGCGCTGTGCTCTGGCTGTGGATTGTCCTCACCCTTGTCCTCAGAGTCAGTTGGTTCCACTGCTGTTCCTTTCTTTGTGGCAAGGTTATGCAGCATTGCACATGTAGCTATTATTTTGCAGCAGATGATGGGGCGGTACTGACGTGCACCTCCACTTTTGTGGAGGCAATGGAACCTGCTTTTTAGTAGTCCAAAGGTGCTCTCCACAACGTTGCGCTTGCTTTTATGTGCAACATTGTATCTCCTCTCCCTTGGGGTGGATGGGTTGAGGTATGGAGTTAGTATGAATGACCAGATGGCATATGCGCTGTCACCTAAATGGGAAAGAAAGTGCCATTAATTTGGGTCACCAATACGTTCATCCAAGGTATACATCAGGGTGTGTCACATTGATTTACCTAGAAGGTATCCTTCTCCAAATTCACCAGCAGCCAGACGTGTATAGATCCCACTGTTCCTGAATATGTAGGAGTCACGGGTACTCCCTGGGAAGTAGGCCACAATGTCAGTAATGATGAAGTCTGCATCACATATCACCTGCACGTTGATGGAGTGAGTGGATTTGCGGTTGCGGTATTTGTATTCTGTAGCTGCAGGTGGGCAGATTGGTATGTGGGTACCTTCGATGCAGCCTATTACATGTGGGAACTGTGCCTTTTGGTAGAAATCAGGCTTTGCCTTCTGCAGATCCGCCTGTGTGCTGGGGAAGCGTATGTAGTGCTGCATTCTCTGCATCATGGCGTCCAGAAAGGAATTGAAGAAGCGGGACAGGCAGCTCTGTGACACACCACCTGCTGCGGCTATCACACCCTGGTAACTTCCTGATGCCAGAAGGTGCAGGCAACAGAGTATCTGTACATGGGTGGGTATTGCGTGGGCCCTTTGTGTCTGATGCTCCAGGTATGGTTGCAGGTCCCGTATCAGGTCAAGGATGGTGTGTGGTTGTAGCCTGTACCTGTCATGTATTTCTGGCTCAGTCATTTGGAACAGTGTGACTTGCAGTCTGTACACACGCTCTTCCCGTCTCCAAACCCTCAGTCCTGCTGCTCGCAAACGTAGCCGCCTTGCTATAACGTAGAGGGCCGCCATGGTGTTCACACTGTTGCATTTTGGGGCTGTTTTTATGCACTGCACCTGATTACCACCTGCTCTGGGTCTGTGGTAATTACCGATTCTTAAATACCGAATTTACCGAATTTTGGTACATCGCATTACCAAATTTTTACCTAATCCTTATTTACCGAATCGGTATTTTGGGGTTTCGGTGTCGACCGAACGGTAAATAAGGAATCGGTAACTGATTTATTTACCGATTCGTTATTACCGATGGCATTCGGTAATACCTTTATCGCACAGGGATAAATACCGAATTTCGGCCTTACCGACCGGTATTTGGCCACCTACATCTAGCCCTTAATCTGTTGTTTGGACCCGGTACCTTGTCAAGATTTCATCACCAAGAACTCTAACAGGAAGGTAACATTATGACTGCATATGTGGTGGTTTGAGTACTTTGGACACATTCAATCACTAAATATCACTGAATATAACAAATTTTGGATTAGAAGTTCATTGCCAGTATGCTGTTTTCACCTGGGAATACGCACCAACAATTGTGTTTATTAAGTGAGGAAGTTTATTTGTGGGACTTTTTCTCCCTTGGCAATGTCAAAATATTGGTCAAACATGCTGCTGAAAATTGCAGGCTCAATGAGAGTGATGCCTTTATAGAAAAATGTGAAGGGTTGTTAAATCTTAAATCAAAACTTAATGTTAAAAGAAGGGATATTAAACCTTTTCTTTCTAAACTTGATGAATCCAAGGGGCACAAATCACTGAGTAGCTCAGTACACCAATCTGAAACATTTATCCATATTAGTCTTGGAAGTGGGCATATTGCAGTGGAGAAGGAAGGGACACATATATGTTTCTATAGTCAACAGTTTTGTGTTGCCTGATTAGATACCAGGTGGTAAAAAGTATTGAAGGACCTGATAACAAGTCATGCACACCCCAGATTGAATAAAGTAACCTTGATCCAATTAACCCAGCTTTCTGCTCTCAGCAATCACATATTACTCGTCTTGCCTGTTGCTTTCCTTACACACACTTGCAAGCTCCTATGTGGTAACCACTGTGTCTGCTCTTCCTGTTCTGCTTTGTGGTGCTAACCCGCTTACACCTTCATAAGATTTGCTCAGGACTCCGCAGGCATACGCCGGGAGCAGCTACAGACCTAAAACTTTTTAAAATTTGTTGTGATACTCTGTGTATTTTAAAAAAACGAAGCCTACCTAAACAGCTGAGAGCGTTCATTGCACACGCCGGCTGCAACGATTCCTTGACGCCATTCCGGCGAGAATTCTGGCCACGCCCACCTTCCAGGCCACGCCCCCATAGGCAGCCTATTTAAGCGCCAAACCGAGCGCCGAAAGCAGATTTGCTCAGGACTCCGCAGGCATACGCCGGGAGCAGCTACAGACCTAAAACCTTTTAAAATTTGATGTGATACTCTGTGTATTTTAAAAAAACGAAGCCTACCTAAACAGCTGAGAGCGTTCATTGCACACGCCGGCTGCAACGATTCCTTGACGCCATTCCGGCGAGAATTCTGGCCACGCCCACCTTCCAGGCCACGCCCCCATAGGCAGCCTATTTAAGCGCCAAACCGAGCGCCGAAAGCAGATTTGCCCAGGACTCCGCAGGCATACGCCGGGAGCAGCTACAGACCTAAAACTTTTTAAAATTTGATGTGATACTCTGTGTATTTTAAAAAAACGAAGCCTACCTAAACAGCTGAGAGCGTTCATTGCACACGCCGGCTGCAACGATTCCTTGACGCCATTCCGGCGAGAATTCTGGCCACGCCCACCTTCCAGGCCACGCCCCCATAGGCAGCCTATTTAAGCGCCAAATTGAGCGCCGAAAGCAGATTTGCCCAGGACTCCGCAGGCATACGCCGGGAGCAGCTACAGAACTAAAACTTTTTAAAATTTGATGTGATACTCTGTGTATTTTAAAAAAACAAAGCCTACCTAAACAGCTGAGAGCGTTCATTGCACACGCCGGCTGCAACGATTCCTTGACGCCATTCCGGCGAGAATTCTGGCCACGCCCACCTTCCAGGCCACGCCCCCTAATCGCCTATATTATGTGTTTCCAGAGAAAGCGCAGCGGACGAGCGCAGCGGGAGCGGCGTTTGCGCGCCGAAGGCGCGCCTAAGGCAAGCCCGTCTGCGCCCGTCCACGACCGACCGGGGCTAGGGGCCCAAACCCCTGCATCTCCTGCGCGTCACAGACAGTGCTATACAAGTAAGAGACTGATAGACCTTTGCCCCACTTTACCTACCCTCTGTCATCACACAATGGAACCACTGGACCTTGGTCCATGTCCACATTGTTCATTTAGAGGAAGCTGCTTAGCGCACATTGTCCATAACCCTGAAGCGACTCTTGTAAAAGGGGGTCTCCTAAACTGCAGATCCATCAGCAAACACACTCTTCAGCTGTGGGATCTCTTATTGGATGAGAACCTGCAAATACTGTTCTTAACTGAGACCTGGTTGGGAGAACACTCTGATCCAGACATAGTGGACACTATCCCACCAGGCTACACCCTCCACAGACTCGACAGGATAAAAGGTAGGGGAGGCGGTATCGCCATTATAGTCAAACACCCTTTCGAATGTGTTCTAAAGCTAATAAAAATTGAGGACAGCGAGGCAGGCGAATTTAGCATTAAATTGACACAACAGGAGACTATCTCAGGCATCCTAATCTACAGACCTCCTGGGTCCCTGGGCAACTTCCGCAGTAGCCTACTAGAAGGGGTTGCTCAGACCGCAATTAAACACAATAAAGTTCTAGTGCTAGGTGACTTAAACCTACACCTAGAGGATCCCGCACAGAAGGAGGCAGAGGATGTTCGTCTGGTCTTACAAGAATTACAGCTCAAACTGCTAAGTGTCGCAGCTACACATCAGAGGGGTCACTGTTTGGACCCTATCTTTGCGAGCTGGGATATGATAAAAGTACTCACCCCTTGTCAGCTCCCTTGGACTGACCATTTCCTGGTCCCTTTTCAATGCTGTCACCAGACTGCTAAGATTATGGATAATGGAAAAGGAAATACTATGAAACGCAAATGGAGACAATACTCCAAAGAAAATTTTATAAACGCTATCCAGAAAGCACAACCTTTTCGTTCCACGGATTGTGATCAGGCGAACAAGGATTTTAATCTACTTGTTACTGCCACCTTGGATGAGCTAGCTCCCATGTGCAAGGGTAAAGCTAGAGAGGGCAGACAGCGTACTGCACCCTGGTTCACTACCGAACTCCAGCAAATAAAATCTAACTGCAAAAAGCTTGAAAGGAGCTGGAGAAGGAACCCGAGTGAACAAGAAAAAAACAGTTATAGCTCAGCACACCGGAGCTATCAGTATGCGGTGCGTAGAGCAAAAGCCAAATATTTTCAGACTCGTATTGAGGATGCCGAGTGCTCCGCGCGAGAATTGTTTAAAATTTACAAAGAAATATCAATAGTCTCTAGCTCTAATACCCCTACTAAGACTTCCTTGGAAGGATGCAATAAAGTCGCTGACTTTTTCTCCACTAAAGTCAAAAAGATTTACGCCTCCTTCTCTCAACAACCAGATAAGGGTATAGATTTTATAGCAGATAGCTCACTGACAACTCCTGATGCCTCATTAATAACTTTCGATGTCCCCGCAGCTGATAAGCTAATAAAGATCTGTCGAAGTGTGAAATCTGGATCTCCTAATGATCCGGCTCCTGCCTGGGTTATCTCAGAGGGCCTGACAGCCCTGGAACCTCACATCAGACACGTCCTACAAACCTCCTTTTCCTCTCAACAGGTCCCGATGGAGTGGAAGAAGGCCATACTACTGCCAATAAGGAAAAAACCGAATGTAAGCTTGGAGGTGCTAGAAAATCTAAGACCTATTTCCTTATTGCCGTATGTGGCGAAGGTGGCTGAGAAGGTGGTTAATGCTCAGCTCACAGAGCACCTGGAAAAATGGAATTTACTCCATCCCTCACAATCAGGATTTAGGGCGGGCTACTCCACGGAGACGGCCCTCCTACGAGCCACTGAGACATTAAGAGCAGGGGCAGATGCAGGGCATACTATGGCCTTGATTATGCTCGACCTAAGTGCGGCTTTTGACACCGTAGCACATTCCATCTTGCTACGGTGTCTGAACGAAGCCGGGGTCGTTGGTCCGGCGCTATGCTGGTTGCAATCGTTTCTGACGGAAAGATGTTTCCAGGTACAGCAAGGGACATGCCGCTCAGTGGAGATGTCATTAGACCAGGGAGTGCCTCAGGGCTCAGCTCTGAGCCCCACTCTTTTTAACTTATACATGGCCTCCCTGGCGAAAGTTGTACATTCCTTTGGGGTGGAATTGGTGTCGTACGCGGACGACACCCAGCTGCTAATCTCTCTATCACAGAACACCTCCAACACCCCTAACAACTTTAAATCCTGTATGCAAGCACTAGCAGAATGGATGGATGCCCATTGTCTAAAACTCAATGGCTCTAAAACAGAGGTACTGGTGGTAGGGGGTAAAAGCGAAAACTGGTCGGCTGAGTGGTGGCCTTCATGTCTGGGCCCCACCCCCATACCCTGTCAGGAGGCTAAGAACTTAGGAATCTGGATGAATCCCACTCTCTCATATGATGACCACATAAGGCGTCTTGTGGGCAAATGTTTTGGAGTACTAAAGACCCTAAACAAAACTTTAGACCTCCTCCCTTTATCGGCCAGAAGGACACTAACGCAGGCACTGGTGACCTCGCGGTTAGATTATGGCAACATACTGTTCCTTGGGGCAACCGAGGGCAGCATAGGTCGCCTACAAGTCATACAGAACTCCGCCGCCAGACTGGTGTTAAGAAGACCCAGGAGAGCCAGCTCGAAAATGGCGCTGGATGCGCTTCATTGGCTACCTGTGAAGAAACGTGTGCTGTTTAAGTGCCTCCTTTTCTGTCACCGTATCGTCTGGGACAGGTCTCCGACTTACCTAAAGGATCTAGTCAGCCGATATGAACCTACTAGGACCCTCCGTTCGGAGGGTACCGGACTGCTGACAGTCCCCAGGATTAGGAAGGCTAGAATGGGCGGACGCTCCTTTGCGCTCCATGCAGCTCAACAATGGAACAAACTCCCCCCTGCTCTGAGACTGGAGAGCAGTGAAACACGGTTTAGAACCTTACTTAAAACACATCTATACACTGCTTACATCCTGTTTTTTTTTCTGTCTGCTGCTTTTCCTGGGACAGCTTCAGCGCGGGGACACGCCGTGATGGCGTTACTGAGCGCTCTATAAGCTCAATATTATTATTATAATAAGGCCATACAATCACACAATGAGGTGGAATCAGAATGGAAGATAGAATCAATGCAGGAGGAGATTCTTGATGTGAAAGCCAGGCTTAACATAATTTCAAAGAAATTATTAGATATGATTGAGGCAATCATTCGCACATTGGATAATCATGCCAAATAAAATGCTGATATTCAAAATAGACATATGGTTCAGTGTAATGATATCATGTGACCCATGAAAATAGAGAGAGGAAAAAAAACGGTCAAATTAAATAATTTGTATTCTGCTTGTGAAGTAAAACAGAATTATCAAGCCATCTTTAAGCTGGTGCCATGGAATGTGGCGGGATTAAAATCCAAGTGTAATGACCCAAGTGGGGTTGACTTTGTTGTGTGTGGGGTACCATCTGTTAACAGATTGGCTTATTTTACATTTAACACTGCAGCTATCCCTTCCAAGACTGGAAGCTGCTCTGGCGACTAGTTAATTTGGTTCAAAACGACCATCAGATGCAAGATCAAGGTTCTTCAAAAAGGCTCACCTGACATGCTGGGCTTGGTCCTGACTTTACCGTCTTGGTCAATATACAGAAACATCATTATCATAAATATATACATACACACAGTCTGGGACAAATGCACATTTCAGACCCTATACTTCTTCAAAACTTTATTAGACTCTTTAGATCTTAAATGGTTAGTGATTATAGCCGGCAATTGAAACACAAATTTTGAGCCTTAAAATGCCATGTCACCCCTGGCAACACAGGGAAGATGAAGAATGGTGCATATCTCAGTTAGAAGGTATATTTTTGAAATGCCGACAAATAGCAATGCAACTGTTTTCTTGGACTGTAATTAGGGGATTAAGGGCCTGTAATGGATGTTCCTACTCAGACAGTTCTGCACACAGAACTGGAAATTACATGATTCCTTTGGCAATAACATTTCTCATCAGGTTGTAAAGTATTGTGCACTCATGTTAGCAACATTGCCAGAACAAATATTGTGAAATCAGAAACAGTTGTTGAAAGTTTAAATATTATTTTCGCAATGCTAATTGAAACAACAGATGAGCTAAGAGACATGCAGAATGAAATGTCAGAGGACGAAAAGAAAAAGTGGGAAAAGGCAGGAAGCAAGATTAAATGAGTTATAGAGATGTACTGAAGGAAGACATGTCTTGCCAGATTCATTGCTACTGCAGATGGTGAGACTAAAACAGGGGCCTACACACATAGAACATGAGGGCATGGTGGGTCTTTTAAAATAATATTAGATTATTCCTCATTTAAATCTTGCATAAAACTTGTGCTAACAATGCATAGTATGTCAACAAAAGAACATTGGTAAAATGCCCAATGTGAAGATAAGGTGCCAGCCAGTATATATGAGTGACAACTGGCTTATTGTTAAAAGGATTGAGGCGTATTCAACAAGAAGATGTGATGCACTGACAGCTTTCAAATTAATGATGGGGGAGTTGATCCAGAGATTTGTATTGCCAACTTCGATTTAGACAAACAAGGATGCATATTTTTAGAACAATAATGAAGAACTTGTGCACTGATTTGAAAACTAAACTAAAGTTCTATTGCAGTTATCATCCAGTGGCATCAGGGATTATAAAACATGTGAATGTCATTATGAAAGGAAAACTGGCAAAAATATGTGCCTCGACCTCTCTGAAGTGGTCAGATGCTGTTCTATCAGTGTTGTTTAAGTTGAGATAAACTCCAAGTAGGTGCCTCGGTTGAATGCCAAAGAGGTGATCACGGCAAGAGCTATGAGAACTCCTGGTATTTCATCAGCTACTTTTGTAAATATTACTGATGATTTGCTTTTGGTTCACTGCAAGAGACAAGCTTATACAGTATGCTTTGTCTCTTACCAGGTGACGCTTGAGATTAGTCATGATCTTGATCATAAACCCAGAGACTCGGTTCTTGTGAAGGACCATGCAAGAAGGTGTTGCCTTATGCCATGCTGGAGTGGTCCACATTAAGTGATACTAGACGAGGAACACATCAGGGGAGTGTGTGCACTATAGATAAAGGAACAGTGACACAAACTGGTGACTCACTAAGTTCAGCTCAAGTTCTCTGCATGAATCCAGAGGGGCGAGAACAAAGTTAAAGATCAAAAAGATGAAAACCCAAAGAGTGCATAAAAATTGCACCACTTGCAAATTGTGCAAAACAAGAAACTGATTATACTAAAGCAGTTCAAGCAAATGAAACTGAAGATAGAAGATTTATTGAAGTTGATGTGCCTGGGGGTGTGAGAAAGAAGCAGAGCATTGCAAAACAGACTGAACAAGAGTGGTGTGAATCAGGTCACCTTAAACAGTTATAGGGTTGTGACAAAGAGAGTGAACAAAGCATCAATGGCTAGCTAAAGCTAGAAGAGATCAAGTTGGACCAGGCAACAGTATTTGTCTAGTTTCATCCTCATTGGTTTTATTTCTTGAATTTCATGCAGAAACACTAGGAGTTGGAAGATGTTTTTTCAATAGATAACACAACTAAAACCCAAATTGAGTCTTGTTGGAAAAATAATTCTCTGTATTAGAGCAGCTGACATACTCATATCTTAATTTCCTTGACATTCAAGACAACTACTGAGGCACAAGAGCATTGCCATATTAATTTCTTCTCTATGCAGACAAAGGAGTGAGTTTATGTACAGATTGGTGATGCTGACATAGACAGATAACATGGTGTTGGAACTCATGAACAGACTCTTGACAGTATGGGGTGGTTTACAATTGAAGTAAAGGCTGGGGCTCAATGATCTGTGCCGCAAGCGCTGACAGCTCGGGCCACTCTGAATTAGGATCAATGGTGTGGTGAATATCTAGACAGAGCGTTTGCAGATAAACAACCACCTGAGGACTTTGCTGGTTAAAAAAGGACATCTATCTATTGATACCCCATTGTGTTCAATCAGACTGTCTTAAGCATGTAAGCAGCAAACGTTGTTCCATACAGGTAGTTGTTCCTTTCTCCTAGACAGTCCTCTTTAATGCAAAGAATATTCCAGCTTGTGGGTTGCATACTTCCTCACTGACTCTGAAAGACTTGTACATGCTAAGATGACAGTATCTGGTGAATTCACTACTGAGTATACATTGCCAGAGAATTTACTGCTGAAACTGCAGTACATCCGTAATATCTGCCCTAAGCTGCAAATTAGAATGCTGCGTTTCCCCAACACTGTCTTTTATATGATGCACTTTGAGAGCTGAAAGTGCAAGCATTGGGAAATCCAAAGGCCTGTTTCATTTTTTAATGGTTTTAGTCAACTTTTTGTTGGGAAACTGCTGGGCCCTCAACAATAAATAAAACATTATCTGTAAGTAAAAATATTTTTTGTGCGTCAAAAGTCACCCATCGTCCTAGTAGACCCTGCCACTGAAGGGTACTACTTTGTATGCCGATGTACTCTTTGTGAAGAAGCAGAATGTTGGCACGAACAGTGAAGCTAGCCAGTGGCTTGCACTGTGCTGAATTGGGCAAAAGAAACATGTGAATAACACAACAACAGGCCAATGGAAAGAGAGAGCTAAAAGCCCCTGTAAATAATATATTTTAGCAAAGTCGAAAGGTCTTGACCGACCCCAGACCTAAAAAGGAGCAGGGTGTGTGAAAAAGTTTAAAACCAACAACTTGAAGTTAGACTCTCGAGTGAAACGTCGGGGGAAGAATGGCTCAATTCAAAAAGCAGTAGTCTAAAAATGGTTCTGTTGCAGTTGTAAACCATCATTATGAGGGAATTATTCACAATGCAAGTTTCTTAGATGCCCATTTCTGGTTTCAGATCTTCCAATTTTCTTTAAACTTACTTTACACCTGCTTGAGTAAGGTGCTAAAAATGTTCTCTGAATTGAGTGCAATTCATGAGTAGGGTCTGGTGTTCAAACAAATTGAAATCTTCCACATCACATTCACAAGACAGGATGTTTATTTCATTTGAGGTTTTCATTCTCATCAAGGTTCCAAGAGATCCTATCAAACACCCGCCCTCTCAGGTGGTGGCTCCTCTCTGAGTTGCCAAGATTATTAGGTGTAGCTGTGAGAGATTAATTCCATTGGTAAAGGAGATGCAAGGCTTTTTGATGTTGGTCACAGACACTGAGATTCTGCAGGTTTGAGCTGTTATTAGGAATATCTTCACAACAATGATCCAATGGCATGGCAACCCTAGAGCCTCCATCAAGGCAGCCCAATAATAGACAGTCTCCATCACTCAGCTAGCTCTTTATATTGCACTGTTCACTCCAACTAAAATGGCAAGTGACTTTTTTTGGACAAAATGAGTTTGCAGATTGATCCGAGTTGTGATACATACATAACTGCCTGTTTCCAGGTGCAGGTTTGGCAGCATAGAAGGGTTATTTCCATGCTCATGGTATCAGCTTGTCTAGTCATGCTGTGGTGCATGCTGGTAAGCATCCCATAAAGGCTACCTTAATTACTGTTATGCATGGAATTCATACACTACTTGTTGTTTTTCTCCACGAAGTCTAGTACCGTCATTTTTCGATCACCCTCTTTCCATATTGCTTTAAGTCCTCTTATGGGAGACAGAGTATTCTACAAAGGTTTAACATGTAAAATTTAAAACCTACAATGCTGAGTGAAATATGTAAAATAACATTTTATCCCATTAGGTACTGTCAGATGAGGTCAAGCGGTTATATGACATAATATTGCTGAACACAATATTGATTTACCACAATGTCGCCAAAAAAATATCATTGGCCAAAATACCATCACCCCATACATGAACAACAAAAACAGAAATATCAATCACAAAACTATTGCCATCAAAATTACTTTAAATAAATGATATTGATAACAACAATATCGACAAACATCCAACTACTAAATGCATGCAACAATATTGACTGCAAAAATATTGACCACATTAATTAAAAAAATTCATATTTTATTAATACATTGGTCATATTTACCCATAACAACACAGTACAACACAAATAAAAATATAATAATAACATAATTATACTCGACTAATACATACAAAATTAAAAATTATATCCCACCACAAATCCACCTAAAAAACAACTGCAAATCAATTACAAACATTAGATAATTCATAACAAATATCCTCTCATAAAAGACACAATATATTAAATATTACAATGATTACACACTATAAACAGTTTCATATAACAGTACCTCAAATTCTACAAACAAATAGCACTTAACCAGACACCCAAATTAGCGTCCAAATGGGCTAAGCAACAAACTGGAAAAAGTTGTAAACTTCACAATAAGTAACCAATTCAATTCAACATAAAACAAATTAACCAATAGAACGGTAGAACTGTTTACCTACACTACAAAAAAACGAACAAACACTGCTACATTTGACATCAAAAGCACTGCAACTACAAGAAAATGTCACTCTGCTAGATTTCCAGCAGAAAGCCCAGGAGCAACAGATCAGAAAACAACCTACAAACCTCTACAAGTTTAGTAATTTAATCTGACAAACTTCAATGTAACGTAAAACTATTGTTTTCATTTAAACTAAAAAAAAATGTCAGCTTATGCTTCAAAATTTAAAAAAAGATTGTCATCTTGCTGACCAACTTGGGCAACGTTATCAACATGAACTTCAACAAAGATATCTTAAAAGGAAGTAATAGTAATAAACTATACACCAAACACTCACCATTAAAACTTAAAATTGAAACTAACACCAAACCATTCCCCAAACTAAAGAACACTTTATATTAAGTACATAATGAAATACATATGTTCTATCCAACAGACCAACAGAGGAAAAGGTGATACATGACCCACTTCTCAACTGAATTAAACTGAAACTGAAGACAAGAAAGAGCATGTTAAAAGCACTGAAAATATCTAAGTAATGCATGAATAAGTGAGTAATAAGTACAATTAAATGTTTGACACAAAGTAATAAATGTATTTCTCCACCATTTTCACTAAAATGGCAGAATGAGCCACATACATCACATCCAAGAATGGCAAACAATAGTTATCTCACATGGGATACACATACACCAAGTAAAACACGAGCAGTGAAAAAAAGTACATTTGAAATGTACCAAATATTATGCTAATTTGTTTTATAGGAGGGAAATTTGTGATTAATGTTAGAGAACACAATCACCCACCAAATGTAAAAAGATAGAAGTAAGGCATGTTCTACAAGATGTCAGAAAAGCAAGCACTGCCTCACAGGAAGCCATATTTTTAATTTTATGCTGCCACAAGTTCCTGAGCATATTACAGGTCAATTTAAAATGATTAATAACCTGCACCAGAAAAGCCACAACACAAACACCTGCTGTTCGGAGATGATCCCAAAACATACACATTCCAGAATACAGAACTACTACATATAATGAAGACTCCATTATCTTGCACGGCAATAATAACAAAATAATCATATATGCGACGCAAAATAATCTCATGAGGCATACCCAGTGCCAAATGTGGATGATGAATGGCACCTTCAAATCCTGACCCCCACTATTCACACAAAGATATACCTACATAGATAATTTAATTTTTTTTAAATTATATTTATTGGCATTTTTAATTTTCCTTCTAAAAACACATTTACAACACAAGATACTTGCTACCACATAATAAGGTATGTATAAAACATTGCGCCTCCAACAGACTGCACAGAGATAATACCACATTTTATAACTCCACAATCAGTACATGTAGGGCACCTGCATACAATTGCCGTGGGGAGCTTCAGGAGCAGCGATAAAAACACTTTAAAAAACACATTGTAAAGTCAGATTTCACATGGATAGAGTCTGTTGGAAGATAAAGTTGTCAAAGAACGAAAATGTGAACAATATTGTGCAAGAAAATTCCAATGCACTAGATTTAGAAAAAAGGAATTAAGAAAACTATGAAACCAAACAGTGACTGCACTAGTTCAAGGTGACAGGGTAATGTGCCATATCAGTGGTGAATCTCGAGGATACCAACATTGTTTCACAGAGGAGTGTCAAATGATAAGTGACACCTACATATTGTAGTGGGGACGTACTGTGGTGTGAAAGGGGGAGGGAGTGTGAGAAGTGTTGTACAAACCCATAGAGCACTCAGGGGGAGTGCAGAGTTGTTGCTGGTGCCCCCTTGCTCAAGTTCTACAATAGTGTGTCCAATGTCTCAAAGATGGGATATTTATAGAGATCTTTCACCTCTTCTCTGTGCAGAAGTGTGCTGTCTGCCTGGGCCCACACCAGCATGGATGACAACCACGCGGAGGCCATCGGGGTTCGTTGTCTACCATTAATGGGTCATCAGACGCTTCAATAGAAGGAGGGGGAGGTTGGTTAAATGTGTTGTCACTATGTGTTTGTACATACAACAATAGAGTCCAAGGATGCACACCTCCCAGGTGAAGGTCAGACCAATCCCATACAGTGCATTGAGTGTGCGGTTACATCTGTGTAGTAAGTAGATACCTAGACAATATAATAATAGTAATATACCCCTAAACTACACAGTGCCACCTAACAAGCAAAGTACAACATATTGTGAACTGTTTAACAAGACTAAAATTCAAACTAACAACTACTATCCCCCAAATAATTCTCTATATACAAACCATTTAAAGAATCCACCCTCACACAGAAGTACAAAGCTGCTATTATCATTGTATTTAAAGCATTTGGAGATACTTCTAAAAATGTTAATTAAATGTTAAATGCACAATAAACAGAGAGCTTGCTTTTGACATTAAAAAATGAATAGCATATATACAGTCACAGAAGTAGGTAACCACTACTAGATACTGATAGAAACAAAGGACCTGATTTATTTTTAGGCAGACAGCCTGTAGGTCTGCCTTGGGGAAAGAGTAAATTACTCCGTCCCCATGGTGCAGAGGTCACCCACGTGATTTATAATTTACCACCAAGCAGACAGTTATTTACAAAGGCATTGGGAGGACCTGCCATCACGGCAATGAATTTTACTGTCTGCTACACCGATGTTTTAGAAGGACACAGCCCTGTAGCAAACAATATTATTTTCTATTTGAAAACGAGCATCATTGGGAACCCACCAAATGCAGTGGAAAAAATAGAAAGTATAAAAGCTTACTCCACAAATAGTCTGAAATTATGTCAAAAGGCTGGATCCCACAAATTAAAAAAAGTATGCAAGTCCTGTAGTATCAGACGCATTAAATATTTGATGTATCAATTCTCTGAAATGTGGGGGGAGATTTGTGTTTAACAATGACTGTATTTCACTAGATGTTCTTGCGACCTGTATTGTGTTTTTATCCAGGAGCCTAAATCGATATTACTAATGTCACATTAAGCAAGGCTACTTCCCCGGCCCCCTAGAAAGCACAACAAGTTCTCTAAACAATCCAAACCTCCAGCAACCTGGGAAATCCCCCTTGCTTTTGTTTTGATTTCATCCTAGAACTCCTGTAAAGCACTGAAAGAACGGCCAGTTCTTAGTGACATCTTTATTGACGTCTTATGTCCAACCTTACGTCAAACCCGGCACCTTTCAGGTATAAATATACCAACGTTGCCTTAAGCAAACACACGGTGGTGGTTTTGGAGCAGAGCAGCTATCTACTTGCCCGAGAGCCCAGCTGATGCAAGAGCCCACGGACGCTGCCCCTCCTCTTTTGAAGCACTGAGAGAGACGCTGTCTTTTCTCCTGCCGAGAAATCCAGCTCCAGTGTTTCCAGATACCTTCGCGGGTTAATGGGATATCGAGTCCTGAGAGAGAGATACAAGACCTCCTGCTTTCTAATACCCAGGTACGGAGCTGACTAAAACCTTAGAGAGAATTCTTGAGTCAGATTCTTGGCAAAACCAACTTAACTTAAACTGCTACTTACTTACTTCTTCCCACGTATTAGGCTTAGGTCAGGTACACCGGGTAGGCGTATTTAGAAGCACCAGTTGAGTACATTAGTCAATGTATATAAGTATGTATATATCTTATCTATTTTAAAGTATCTTATGGTTAAGAAACCATATCAATGCTTTTACAGTATTATTTCTTAATCCTCCTTTTACTGTACGCACTTTACTTTACTATGAGTATTGCAATTGTGGCAATTCATTTCTCTTGTATGAGGAAGAAGTCTGCTCAATAAATTACACCTTTTATTGAAAACGCCCGTCTCTCTTTTCTCTGCACTCTGGTGAAACTAAGTATGCACACTTGACTGAGTGAAATAGCTGTCTATTGTTTTCACACAACTCTAGAGATACACTCTTATTCTGAGAGAGCAAAGTTGTCATGTTATATGGTTGTCAGAAGCTAATCCCTTCTTGTCTATCCAGGGAGGTTAAACTCCTCCTCGTTTATTCGAGAAAGTTTCTAGTGACCTCTGAGCTAGCTGGCAAAAACTTAAGTCTAATATAGTCAGTAGAGACCTAGTTGAACTAAGTCCTACGTCTACACTGCTGAATATATTATTCCAAAGCGCAGAGCCTATTGGGACTATAGGAACTACACTACATGGCGCCCAACGTTTGGTAAGGCGATAAATCTAACGCAAGACGTTAGAGTAACTCAGTCGTGCTTTTTCACACAGACCCTTTTTCCCGTAAATACTCCAAAAGACGTCTGGAGTGGGTAAAAGGTTAAAATCCGCCGGAACTTAGTAGGAAGATATTCCTATGTATAGCTTTTGGTATAGTCAACGTTGAAGGATACAGTGTTCCAAAATATTGTGCACCTAATCTTTGTTTCCTTGAAACCTGATCTGCAACCAAAAAACCTTCTGTCCGTAAAATGCCTGACGGAGACGAAGAAAGAGATGCTAGAGCGTCTCAACTGTTGTTGGAAGACACAACTCTCCAACAGAATGACCCGAATGCTATACTCATTCCGGTCAACATAAGAAGAACTATAACTATTAAACTTATAGAAAACGGACTGACATCGCGAGGTGGTACAGTCATATTCGTGGTAGAGGCCCATGAATATCGGCAGACAGAGGTATTCTATTCATGGATAAACTTTCCAGCAGCAAACGCTGTCACACACGACTTCCACTATTACAAAATAGAGGAACCTCCCGAAGAGTACACCCCTTTCGAGGAGGTGGAAATCCCACTAAATTACCAAGAGCACCTGCTCTGGTTTAATGGCTCCCTAAAACATAATAATCACATCACCAGGCTCGGTCCACTAGGTAGACCAGGAGCAACGTGGCCGGTTCTAGCCAGCTACACACCACATCCAGATATCGAAAAAATGTCCGTACCAGAACTTTTAGCCCAGCTAAAACAACTGATTAAAATACATAGACAATTAGTCCAATATGTAATGCGGACTTCAACAGTCCAACCAGCTATTAACATTCCACAGCTGACCCCTCGTCAATGGAACACAAACAACATCACACAACAGAACATACAATCGTGTCTTGGTAAAGTACCCGCAAAACGGGAACAAATTCCATTCTGGTTAGCCCAAAAAATCACTCAAATAGAGGCAGTATTTCCGGATACTACCCCTACTGAGAAACACAGAATTCTGACTATCTGTCTTCCAATGGGGATCGCACCACATGTGGAGGACTGTGACACTTGGGGCACAGTCTTTGCTTCCATTTACACAAAAACACATGGTGTTCCGTCATGGCGGTAATACCAGATGTACTAAGACAGATTCAAAATGAATACGGTCCAGAACCTGCTTTAACTCTGGGTATGAAATTACTGAAAGACTTCAAGCAGGTTTCGGCTATATTATTAGCCAACATAAAAGGAGAAGCAGCATCTGTGGCGATCCGCCAGAAATTGAAAGAAACAGATATAGCATACCAACCAATTGAACTTGCCAGAATCATAGAAAAATCCTATGAAGGACTAGGAAGAGATAGTTTGGGTGGGAAACCAGTAAAACCCCAACTAACTGAAAATCCTCAAAAAATATTTATTAAAAATAATTTAAACACTCCAAAAAAGAGCTGGGATGGAAATAAACAATCCACTCCCAAAGAAAAAAGATTCCAGCCCAGAGGAAGGTCTCCTCGGCGGAGAGAAAGATCTCCGGACCAAGGACACAAGTCTCCCCAGAGGGAGCCCTCTGAGAAAAGATACAACCTTAGAAACAGGGATAATTTTAAAAAAACCTGATAGATATCAAGATATTGATACACGTCCCTCTCGATCTTTTCAGACTTCCTCGCAGAAATCAGAAAGAAGAGGACGGTCAGAACACAGGGAAGAGCACGTCAAGTCCAAAGACAAAGAACCTGCTCATCAAAGTAAAAAATTACAATTTCCAAGAAAGAAGGTAGCCAGTATTAAAATAATCAAACATGCCGAGGATACTGAGGACACAACTGAAAAACGGAGAGTGGGCCCAGACAATGCTAGACAGCGCAGCAGAAGTGACCATAGCTCGCAAGATCCTGATGAATCATCTGGAGACAGTGGACACGAATGAATACATTCAGGTGGAAACTGCGGATACCAGAGTTAGCAAACCTCATAAAATATACGAGATAACATTACATATAGAGGGAGATAAGACTAGGAAAGTAAGAGGTCTATTTTGGGATAACCTTTCCAAAGGCTATGACATCCTTTTAGCTGAGAAAGACTGGCCACCAGAGTTTGTCAGGGAGTGCCCTCATGGCGAAGAAATGATTATGCCTGCCTTCTCAAATCATATTCCAATTCATAAAAAATATACATATGCAAGAAAATGGGCAGTAGCCCAAGCTCCTGCATTATACAAAAATCATGTAGGGTGGGATGAGGACTCTCCTCCTCACAAAATCCAGTTAAAATGTCAACCAACTGCACAAAGGCAGTACCCAATTAAGCAAGAAGCTAAAAAGAAAGTCAGGGAGATCTTAGATCAACTTGAATACCAAGGGGTGATTGAAACATGCACCTCTCAAATGAACAATCCTTTGTTTCCTGTCTCCAAGCCAGATGATTCATATTGTCTAGTTTTGGACTACAGACACCTTAACTCGTGTTGCAAAACATTTGCAGTACAAAACTCACACAGTGCAGCACTAATGAATAATATCGTGCGCACAAAATACAAAACAACATTAGACATCTCTAACGGATTCTTTTGTCAAAACATTGCACCTGAAAGCAGGTATTTGACCGCTTTCTCAATAATGGGGTCGCAGAAAAAAATTCTGTCGACTCCCACAGGGATTCAAGAATAGCCCAGGATTATTCTCAGCAAGAGTAACAGAGTTACTACAAATATATGACGATGAGGCATTATCATATGTCGATGACATCTATCTGACAGATGATGACTTGGATACTCACTTGAAAAGAGTGAACACCATAATACTTGGGTTCGCAGCAGAGGGTTACAAATTCAACTTTAAAAAGTCACGAATTGCCCATCTAACTGTCTTGTTTTTAGGATATGAATTATCAAGTGAAGGCAAAAGCCTAGCGGACAATTTCTTATAGAAATGCACAGTACTCCAAGCACCAAAAACGCTGAAGAACTTACAATCAATACTAAGTTTCCTGAATTTCGGAAGAACTTACATTCTAAATTACACAGAGATGGTTAAACCTCTCTATGAATTAATAAAACCTGATTTTAAACCAATCAATTGGACTCAAAAACACACAGAAATTTTGAGATCATTGCAAACAGACATGTTAGCTAAAACAAAATTGCAAACTCGCGATAACACACGCAACCTTGTAATCCGAGTTATCCCAGGAAGATGCGGATTCACGTACCTGACCTCTAATGAGGGAGAAAAGGTACCAATAGCTTACAAATCACATTTGTACACACAAGCTGAAAAATCATTCAGTCTTGTGGAAAATATTGTAAATACGGTTCAAACAGCTGTAGCAAAAGAAAAAGCCCAAGCCGAAGGCAAAAGGATAACTGTTTTAACAGCAGAATCAGCCTTTGAGTCATTAACAAGTCCACACAATTTAACCACCGTGGCATTAGATCCAAAATGGATACAATGGGAAATTTCTCTTGCTACAGAAAAAGTGAAATACTATTTTGACCCGAACATGAAAAAACTGAAAGATCTAACATATGAAAAAGAATATCCTCTGCCAATCGAAATTCTGCCCCTACAACAGTACGCCTGTGTAATATATACAGACGGATATGCAGAACCCTCAGTTTGGGGAAAACAAGTTTACAATGCTACGTGCGAGGTTGTTAAATGCCGGTGGCACGAAGGTAAATTGAGACCACTGGTAACAATGTCTCAATCTGTAAAAGACAATTCCTGTCAACAAACTGAATTAATAGCTTTAAAAATGGCGCTCGATATTGCCGATCGCGAATTCCCGACACTAATAGTGTGCGATTCACATTCCTGCGTCAAGTCTTACAATAATGACTTGCAGAACTGGGTTCAAAACGGTTACAAAGATGACACAGGTGCCACAATCAAGCAAAAAACGCTTTGGGAACAAGTAGTTCTTTTACAGAAAGAACTACAAAAGACTCACGTGATACATACACTGAGTCATCAGCGTGATGGCGTTCACGCTGCAGGGAATTCATTGGCTCACAAAGCCATAGTGGAAGCAACTCAACCGGCTTCCGTAGCCACAAAAAAGTGTTCAGATAAATACATAGACGGGGAAACCATGCTGGCGGTAAAAACGTCTTCAAAAGGAGACTGTGCAGCACTACCCGTGAACTATCCACTCAATTATACATACATAATAGATGCAAACTCCGTTCCTTTTGCTCGAATCCCTGGAGTGGGGGATAGAGTAATTCCAAACACGAACAGGAGAGTCTTGTTAATAGCAGACGCACACATGGGTGAAGGTCTTGGGCACCGAGAGATCAAGGAATCTCTGAAAGAATTACAATCAGAATACTGGTGGCCGGGGATGAGCCTGCAACATTACAAATTTGTAATGAGCTGTCAAAACTGCAACAGAGATAGCAGTGGCGAACCGGCCGGAGTAGTGCCAGGACCCCAATTAGAGAGCATAAGGCGATCTATACGCATAATCAAACAGGAAAAATGCGTCCCACTGTATATTATTTAAGACTAAATTCAATTAAAATGTGGCCCCAGCGCTCGGCTGAGGCCAGAACTGTTATAAAAGATTTGCGAGTCTAATTCGGCACATACGCAATTGGCATGCTACATTCTGACCAGGGTCCTGCTTTCAGCTCTCGAGCTTATAAGGAGGCCATGACCAGCATGGGCATTGCATTGCGGTACTCTTGTCCCTTCCATCCTGAGGAAAATGGGATTGTGGAAAGAAAAAAACCGAGACATAAAGCAATCTATAACGGCGAGGGTATTAGGTTTGGGTGATGGGTGGGTCCAACATTTAACAAGTGTCCAACGTAGTCTTAATAATCTGCCAAGAAATTCTCTGAAAGGTTTCAGCCCGTACGAACTATTGTTCGGGACTAGAATGCATATTCAGGACTTAGATAGTCAGACTTCAGAGGTAGAAGAAAAATGCTTGGATATCAAAGATCGTTTGGCTATTTTACAGGACTTAAATGAAACAAGAAAAGACCTGAGCAACGTAAAGTTAAAACAGCAGCCAACAGCTACTGAAGATAAACCACCTGTCCCAGCAAGGCCTGTCTGGATTCCAAAGATTGGGGATCTGGTCAGAGAGAATATCGCGGTGAAGAAGGAATTTGGGCCTTCTTACAGAAAAGCAGTACCTGTCTTAGCTATCAGCGGAACAAGATCAGTTGTACTACCGGCCCTTGCTGGTAAAAAGGAGAACCGAGTTGTATCCATCGACCTGGTAAAACCACAATCATGTGGCCAATAATAAGTAGTAGGCCCAGTGGACTCCCAAGATGTAGCAGAACACCAAAACTTGCTACAATACAAGAGGTTCAAACTGAGAGACTAATCACATTTGATAAACCTACAGTGAATAAAAAAGGACTATGCAACAATGCCATGGAACTTGTGCCTCTTGAAACCCAAATTGCAACAGTTCGTCAAGAAACACCAGTCTACAACGATGTAGCCTCAGACTATGCTAATGAAACAAAAAATGCAAAAGCAACTGAAAATCCGGAAGCGATTCCAACAATTGACAGAACTGCATCTGGCTACTTCATCAATTTCGATGACTTTTCTGAGGATCCAAGCGAGTCTGAAGAACAGCCAACAACAAAAACTTTTATAGACAAAGTAACTGAACTTCTACATCAACTCAAAGAAACCTATCTGATTTCTCCATGGATTGAATTTTGGATTGTGTTAGGTGTACTTTTCCTCCTGCTTTGGCTCATCAAGGTTCTTTGTTTAGGAAGATTTATTGAGGGAAAATACAGTACAATGGACACAGCAAGTCAGAGCATCAACTTGGTCCTAAAGCCACACAAGTCATCTCACATCGAGAAAAGAGAACTATCATCAGTGAATGTCACAGCCAATCCAATACCCGGTGGGGTAGACTGGGACAAAACAGATTACGAAATCTATGGCCCGGTCGAACTATTGAAATATCCACACCAGTTTAAGGTTTCATTAAGTGACTTTGTAAAACAGAGTACATTCTCTGATGATTGGGACTTTGAAAGCATTAATGATATGATGTCAGATTTAGTAATGTCAGCAAAATTTACAGAACATGATTACTTACAAGGTTCATCTAATTATGAAGAAATGTATTGTTACAACCACTTTGCACATCACTATTTGCATAAATCTGCTCAACCTAGATTTTTTTTTATTTATAATCAATGGGAACATTGTGCAACTCCACCGAAAGGTAGTTCAAAAACATTTTTCGGGAAATTCCCGTACTTCTCAGGATTTAACACAAGTGATGCAGAAACGTTTTATTTCAAATTGTTAAATAAGACAGGAATGAAAACAATGTTGATAAATACTAAATTGATCTACTCAGAAACATTTTATGAACAAATGACCACATTTGGTTTTGATTTCTGGAAAAACAAAATTGAAACAAAAACTATCTGGGGTACCAAAGATTGGCAGGTCCAAGGTCTAGAAGCATTATTTAGAGCCTGCATGATCCCAGAACAAATTATATTCTTGAATGACACAATTCAACAGACAACCTGTCTTGGCCTAGCTAAAATTAAAGACTTAAACAACCCGTCTATTCCAAAGCCAACACCTGACAGTAATAGCACTACAGATGTTGAAATAGACGTATCCCATATTTTTAACCAAAACAGAACACATCCTGATTGGAAACAATGGTTGATCTGGCCCACAGACACAAATAACTGTCAAGATAGATTCCTGAACAAAACGCAGGGGTTAAAGATGACCAGGCCAGACCCTAGATACTCCCAGAGACAACATCCATGGATAGTTACAACATACAGTGTAGGAAAACTCTGCCTCGAATGGTTACAGGCATCCACACTGGCAGAAATTAAGCAACACTTGACTTTACCTAAAGACGGTGCTGACTTGCGTGATTTCATAATGGGACCACGCAAACAGCGTCTAAAACGTTTCATAGCGGCCGGTATATACGCTACTTACAACGAGGCTTGGAAAGTGATGCAAATTAAAACAGCAGAAAAAATACGAGAAATTGATCGTATTAATTTGGAAAAATCATTTTTCTGTTGTGGACAATGGGTTAATGACTCTGTCCTCCAGAATATATTCACTGGACAGTATTGTATCCTCTGATATTGATATAATAGAGCAGGACTTACTAATGTTACAACACGGTCAGTCCCAATTACATTCTATTGTACAGTTTGGCTGGACGTTGCAAAATCTGTGTTCAGGCTACGTGCCCTGGCGTTTAATCAACACAATGTCATTATTCTCTATCTTTAACCTTACTGATACACAAATCAGTTTGGCACAGAAAGGAGCAGACTATACGATTCTGAGCATTAAAAAAACTTGAGAGATTACCATTGACAATGTCAGAACGACTGGTCATTGAATGGATAATACATGGAATAATCACAATTCCGATAACAACTTTCCAATTTAAATACTGTCAAGAGTATATACCAGCGGGCCAGTATGAAAGGTTGGGTAAAGGGTACATTAAGTCATCATGGAAATTACCATATACACACACCTGTTACAGTGAAAAGAAACAGAATGTATTTCTTAGTGGAAAAAATTGTAAACAATCACTAAGAGGTATACTTCTGTGTCAAGATATTGACCTGCATGGGGCCTGTGAGGGGACTTCAGATAACCTTTCATGTCACCAGCATGGCACACCTGCAACACGAATAGAGCCATTCTTTAGATGGCTTTCTAACGGGAGCTATATTCTAATAGTGGACCACAGCTGTTGTGGCATGGTGCCAGGAAAAGCTTATCTAGTGAGCGTTAGTTCCATGGTCACTTGCTGTATGCAAGTATTGTATCCAAACAGCACTCCAGACATGAAGGCAAAAATGTGGCCTTCTTTGAATATCTCTTCTATTCGAATTGATACTTTAAGCAGAATAAAGTCTGTCCTTTTACAGACACCGGTGCCCTTGACGTCATCAAAAGAAACGTATGATCTGCAAGTCGCAAGGAGAACGGCAGAGATACGTACTCTTTTATCAACAAATTGCCCCGTGCATTTCGTAGAAATGCTAAGCCAAATCCTAAATATGTCTGATACCAGTGGTATCCCACAAATATTTAAGACAATTTTTTCGGGACTGTTAACACCCTTCGAAACAGTTCTGGGCATTTTTCCTAATTTTGTCCATTCTGTCTTTGGCGGCCTACCACTTCTGTTGGGACTCGTAGCAGGCATGTTATTTTTGATACTTCGGCTTCGATATAGCAAGCCAAGTCGCAGACAAGACTCCAGCAACAATGGAAGAAACGATCCTAGCTATACGCTATCGGGACCACATAACTAAAGTCCTTGGATTATCCCGGCTAAGAGATCTAAATATTACCTGGTTTCTTTCATTCAGACCCATCTGGCAGAATTGCATATTACCTGTGCTTCGATGTATGCTATGCGGAGAAGAATGCGTGTTGGACGTCTGTCTTACACTACCATCAGCAGTACCATTGGATACAGATACTTTGCTAAGTCCTGTAACGGCTCATGCATCGTGTTGTCCCCAGCGGTTACCCATCCTGATGATGGCATTCGTTGAGACTTTGCCACTACGATTAGGTGGTAGTGAAGTACGAGATGAGAGCAGCATCACCCAGGTACGACCTTCTGTGAGCATTGCTGATCCTGACATCGATGATAGCAATCATGCTCGAGACTGCTCAGTTGCGGCATTTTCGAACTTGATCAAACTTTCACCTGAAGCCGTAGACAACTTTTTTGCGAGTCTGTCTGAAATGATGTTCTCCCCTGAACAAAAAGAATAACTTTGAAGCAAACAAGCACACAGCGTTCCCTGAACTCTGAATTCGGCCTTCAGCTTTGATAAACAAAAGCTACTGAAAATATTTGGAACTATTTTCTCCCACTGAAAGCAAAATTATTTTTTCTTCGATTCCAAAATATTTACCCTTTTTCCTGGCACTTGTACTCTGCTTAAAGTAGAACTATTCTTAGAGAACAGAGCTTCTATTTTTAGGAACTCTAGAGACAATATATTACCTCAGCCTCTAGCACATTTACAGCGACTGTATTTATATGTGATGGAATGGTCTCGACCTTCTTTTCTGTATTAAGAGCCATTTCATGCATATATATGCATTGTTTTAACTGAATAATTACACTGCTTGAAAAGCGTACAGTACCAATATCATTTTCATGTATTTCGCATACTCCATTTCAAATGCAAAATATGTATTTTGAGGTGGGTTGGAATACACATGCACCTATAAATGTTTACTATTGTTTAGTTTTAGTAATGATGGACATTAGATCGTGGAGTGGGTATTGTGTTTTTATCCAGGAGCCTAAATCGATATTACTATTTTATGCCCTTGTTCGGTTATAATCAATAATATCCCTATAACGGCATAATAATCATATCCATATTCAGTCGTAGCACATGCTGTCACATTAAGCAAGGCTACTTCCCCGGCCCCCTAGAAAGCACAACGAGTTCTCTAAACAATCCAAACCTCCAGCAACCTGGGAAATCCCCCTTGCTTTTGTTTTGATTTCATCCTAGAACTCCTGTAAAGCACTGTAAGAACGGCCAGTTCTTAGTGACATCTTTATTGACGTCTTATGTCCAACCTTACGTCAAACCCGGCACCCTTCAGGTATAAATATACCAACGTTGCCTTAAGCAAACACACAGTGGTGGTTTTGGAGCAGAGCAGCTATCTACTTGCCTGAGAGCCCAGCTGATGCGAGAGCCCACGGACGCTGCCCCTCCTCTTTTGACGCACTGAGAGAGACGCTGTCTTTTCTCCTGCCGAGAAATCCAGCTCCAGTGTTTCCAGATACCTTCGTGGGTTACTGGGATATCGAGTCCTGAGAGAGAGATACAAGACCTCCTGCTTTCTAATACCCAGGTACGGAGCTGACTAAAACCTTAGAGAGAATTCTTCAGTCAGATTCTTGTTAAAACCAACTTAACTTAAACTGCTACTTACTTACTTCTTCCCACGTATTAGGCTTAGGTCAGGTACACCGGGGTAGGCGTATTTAGAAGCACCAGTTGAGTACGTTAGTCAATGTATATAAGTATGTATATATTTTATCTATTTTAAAGTATCTTATGGCTAAGAAACCATATCAATGCTTTTACAGTATTATTTCTTAATCCTCCTTTTACTGTACGCACTTTACTATGAGTATTGCAATTGTGGCAATTCATTTCTCTTGTATGAGGAAGAAGACTGCTCAATAAATTACACCTTTTATTGAAAACGCCCATCTCTCTTTTCACTGCACTCTGGTGAAACTAAGTATGTACACTGGACTGAGTGAAATAGCTGTCTATTGTTTTCACACAACTCTAGAGATACACTCTAATTCTGAAAGAGCAAAGTTGTCATGTTATATGGTTGTCAGAAGCTAATCCCTTCTTGTCTATCCAGGGAGGTTAAACTCCTCCTCGTTTATTCGAGAAAGTTTCTAGTGACCTCTGAGCTAGCTGGCAAAAACCTAAGTCTAATATAGTCAGTAGAGACCTAGTTGAACTCAGTCCTACGTCTACACTGCTGAATATATTATTCCAATGCGCAGAGCCTATTGGGACTATAGGAACTATACTACACCTGCAATTTGAAGGTCTCGCCAGCTGAAGTGAGAGCCACTTTTTGTTGAAATATTAATGCTTTGAGTCTGCTTAGCGTATTGAAATCTGTTTTCAGAGTTGGAATGGTAGGCCACAATTACCTATCTACACTCCCATGTGGGGGGAACAGGATGTTGCTGCAACAAGTAACTAAGTGGGAAATAGACACGACATTCGGGATTCTTGCCCACAGACCTCAACAGTCCTGATTATTAAGGACCAGAGAACTGCCATTGGAAAGCAATGTGAGAGTGGGAATAATGGCAGGAACAGGAGTTCCTTTCAAAGAACAACTCAGAGGTGGTAGAAACATTACAGGCACGGTGAATTTTTACTTGTTGACACACAAGTGAACGCGTCCTTCCCCTGTTAGAAAAACTTCTCTCTCAGCTCGCTGACAATGATGTGCAGAGGGCAGGGACCATAACTCATGTATGTAACTGCTCCCAGGGAGTTTATATCTACCCCTGGAAAGCAGCCGTGGTCAGCAGTAGGAGTTCCCCTAGGGCGGTGACGTGGGGAGGGGGAGAGGGAGGATGGTAGGTAGTAATGTATGGATTATGGAGTTTAACAGGTAAGTAAACAAATAAATAAATAAAACGAATTTCGTAGCACGCACTGCATCGCATTTGGTGATGCAGTGCGCGCAACGAAATTCATTTTATTTATTTATGTTTACTTACCTGTTAAACTCCATAATCCATACATTACTACCCCCCACCCTGCCCCTCCCCCTCCCCACGTCACCGCCCTGCAGGAACTCCTACTGCCGACCGCGGTTGCTGGGAAGTGTTTCATGCATGCAGTGAACTGAAACATTGAGATGGGCAACAAGATATACCTGTGTTTTAACCATACTACAGAATAAGTTTCAGCTACAGTGAAGGAAAGTTGTTCAAGTTTCTCTATATGTAGCATGGTATAACTAGTGTCTTTCATAGGCATTGACTCTTGTTTATGTGTCAAATTAAATGGTAAGAATAGTGCGCTATAATTTAGGTAATGACAAGGAACGCACCCATTCTAAAGTGTTTGCCATGTCCAGCCGAATTTCATAACTGATTTTAGTTGATTCTGACCATGATACGAGGTAGACACTTCATTTACAATATCAGTTATAGATGATACATTGTTATCTACAGTATAAATATGAGATGATGATGTATTAATACTACTGTCGAAAGCAGAAATTACTTTATTTAAATTATACTGATCAATTTGCCATAGGGGTACTGCAGCATCCATTTGTGATTTTTTTTTAATTCATCATATGCGGCATACACAAACCATTACAAACAAGGGTCTTTTGGACCCAAAAGGAAATCAGATGGGTTTATGTCATCCGATAGGAGAGAAATATGTTGTTTTACAGCAGTCAACATGGAATGTTCTAACCATTGTTGACATAATTTACCTATGGAATAAGTAGTACCATTGTTGGAATGCAGCGTTTGTGGATAACATGGATCAGGTCTATTTAATTTGAACCCAGAAGTAGTGTGCACGAAAAGAGAAGGACAAGCATTCGTGTCTGATGGCCATAGTTACCATCCATTTGGGGCTATCATAGAAGAATAAAATGTACCGTTTTGTATCATACTATTTCGTTGGTCTTCAGTATGATTTGCATAAGATTGAAATTATCAAAAAGGACCATGGATGGAATAATGGAAATATTCAATTTTTAATTTTAGCCAACCCTAGACAAGTAGTCTGTTGGACTGTGTCCATTAAGAAAGATAATTTTGTAGGTATCAGATATGTCCGGAATATAGATTATGTACCCTGCACTTGCCATGGCTTAGTGCCCCATACTGATTACAAATCAATATTGTCTTTCCAATAGTCATATCCTTTCAGGGCTAAGTTGACTATAAAAAGGGATGCATACATTAACTTGGTCTGCGTAAGCATATATTTCTTCTAAATAGTTGAAACCAATGTAAAATAGTATGATACCTGGTGTACTTCTTCTTTTTTGTGTTGGAACTACCCTTAGATGGAGTTGGGCAATGTTCCCATTAAGTATAATTATAGTGGGGACGCTGTCCATTAGCCCTCTGCAAAAAATGATATCCATAATGTTGATAACAGAACAAATTGGCAGAGTTAGCAGAATTTAAATATAAATCTTCAGGGTCAAAGACACTATAATATTGCAATTCGGAAAACATTGAATTTACAGCATCAACATCCCAATCATCTGATTGTAACCCAGACACTATTACATCACCCATGAAAACACAGAATGCATATGGCATCTGTAGGGTCTCTGTCGGACTGAAGACATTGAATGGTACTTTATCCCTGCAATACCATCATTGACTTGGACTGCCGAAATGTTAACAAGGAACTGGTTTTGTTTCATTTTATTCGAGGAGGAATGTGGGGCCAACATCCTGTCGACCAGTTCTGCAGCAGAACATTTTGGGTGATAATGGCCATTAATCAAAGGGAAACAAAACAGTCACAAATCCAATCCACATGAACAGGAATACCATGGAAGACATGAATCAGACAGATATCCAAGGTGGAACCAGATAAGTGTGTTTTAACCAGCGAGGCAGGCACTCCCAAAGGGACCTCCAGGGGTGGATCAGTATAAACAATTTCTAGTGTAGAGAATGAAGCAGGAAAAACAGGTAACAGATCCATTGAAGACTCAACATCCGCTTCCTGCATCCAGGGAGAATCAGAAGAAACAAAGCTCACAGGCTGTTAAGGAATATCCCGTTTTGGGACAACCCGAGGCATACTATTGAGTATTGGCCAAACGGTGTAACTTGACATGTTCAATCAAAACAAAGTGATTGTCTTTGTATCCATGTAGTGGAGGTAAAAACACAGTTTGGGTTTCCTGAAGACTAAACACTTGAACAGGAGCACAGTAGGAGGGAACAAATTCCTTCTTGATCACCACCTTTTCATGAACCAGATCTCCAACTTTAAGAAGCCAGCCAGGAACAGGACACAGAGCCACTGTACCAGATGGCTAAGTCGAAGGCAAATGGGTTTTAGCCGGAGCATCACAACACTTTTGTAAATCCCATAAGACAGCACAGTGGTTATCTATGTCAAAGATTGCGGCAGTCGCTACAATGGCTAGACAGTCAAGGTCTGGAACAACCATCTTGATGCCATTAGCATTTCGTATGGGGTCTGCCCAGCCAGAGATCTTCTTGGGCTATTAAGAGCACGCTGAACTCCATAAAGATGAGTTAACTAGCCAAGGCACGCACCTGATACCATTGCTGTTAAAGATTGCTTTGAGTCATGGTTTATTCCCTCCACAACAGAGTTGCCCTCTGGCCTATATGGAGATATGGAGATGAGAAATACACCTGCACTCCCATTGCTGTCATCGAATCGGCAGAGTTAGCAGAATTTGAATATAAATCCTCAGGGTCAAAGACAGTATAATATTGCAATTCGAGAAACATGAAATTTACAGCATAAACATCGCAATCATCTGATTACAACCCAGTCACTGTTATATCACCCATGGAAACATGGAATACATATGGTATCCAAAGAATCTCAGTCAGACCAAAGACATTGAATGGAACTTTATCCCATGCAATTACATCAATGACAGGGACCGCTGAAATGTTAACAAGGGAATGGTTTTGTTTCATTTCATGCAAGGAGGAAAGTGGGTCAACATCCCGTCTGCAAGTTCTGCATCAGAACGTTCTGGGAGATCATGACCATTAACCAAAAGGAAAACAAGTCACAGATCCAATCCACATGAACAGGAATACCACAGAAAACACAAACCAGACATATATCCATGGTGGAACCAGATAAGTGTGTTTTAACCAGGAGATAAAAACACAAATCCTCGCTGGTGGTGAGGTTATAACAGAGGACAGTGAAGAAGTGTCTGAAGAAAAATTATCTTGAGCAATATAGTAACCAGAAGAACTCAGCTGGAGCAACGGAGGCCGAGATTCTGGATGTAGACCTGAGGCTTGCCCTCCCAAAGAGGCTTCCAGGGGTGGATCAGAATGATTTATTTCTATTGTAGAGTGTGAAGCAGGCAAAGCAGATTCCAGGTTAACTGAAGACTCAACATTCCCTTCCGGTAGCCAGGGAGGATTAGATGCAATAGAGCTCACAGGCTGTAAAGGAATATCCCATCTTGAGACACCCGAGGCATGCTATTGAATATCCAAATGGTGTAACTTGACAAGTTCAATGGAAACAAAGCAATTGTCTGTGTATCCTTGTAGTGGAGGTAAAATCACAGTTCAGGTACCCTGAAGACCAAGCACTGGAACCGAAGTACGGTAGGAGGGACCAATTTCTTGCTTGATTGCAACATTTTCATGAACCAGATCTCCAACATTAGGAAGCGAACCAGACACAGGACTCAGAGCCACTGTACCATATGGCTGAATCAAAGTCAAATGGGTTTTAGCCAGACCGACACAAAACTTTTGCAAATCGTGTAAGACAGCACAGTGGTTATCTATGTCAAAGGTTGTGGCAGTCGCCACAACGTCTAGACCATCAAGGTCTGGAACAAACATCTTGATGCCAAAGAGCATTTCCTACGGGGTCCACTCACCCAGAGATATTCTTGCGAGGTTATTAAGAGCATGTTGAGCTCAATAAAGATGAGTTAACCAGCCAGGGCCCATACCTAATACCCTTGCTGTGAAAGATTGCTTTAAGTCACAGTTTATTCGCTCCACAACAGAGTTGCCTTCAGGCCTATATGGAGACGAGAAATGCACTTGCAGACCCATTGACGTGATTGAATCGTGGTATGATTCAGAGGCTAATGCTGGACCCTGGTCTGAATGGAAAGTGCAACAGGCATGAGTCCCGATAAAGACATGCAAGTCTTTTATAACAGCATGAGCATCAGCCGAGTGCTGTGGCCAGACTCCGAGTAACCTTGTGGAAGAATCTACTACAACCAAAATATACTTGAAAGCATTATCGGATTGAAGAGAACCCGGATGATCAAGGTAAATACAGCCAAACGGCTGATTGGAAATAAAAGGATCAGTTTGAGGTTGACGCAAAATAGTAGAACTCTTAATTTGCTGACAAACATTAGAACAAACAATAAACCTGTAAGTCTGCTGCTATAAACCGCACCACCACTAGCGTTGCTGTAAAAGAGAAACAGTGGCGGCAACTCCTGCGTGTGCAGAAGCAATACCTTTATTTGCTGCCACTATCAAAGAGTGTCTGTGGTCAAGGTTGGGGATCAAACAATTACGAACACTAGGAATGGTCTCAAAGGGAAATGTATCCTTGGTGAACTAATAGGAATAGCGAGAAGGAAACTCTGGAGGACAGGTAGTACCATCCCCTGTAGCGGCTATGACCACCAAAATGTCATCATCAATTTAAGTCATAGAACACGTAATTGCAGCTACTTTAACTGTGGCTACTGCAAATTTGGCTGCTTCATCAGTCATTGAATTCCCAATCGCATGCTCTTCAGCACATTGTTGACCCAATGTATGCACAACATGTGTAAGTGGTAGGCATTCTTTTAGAGCGTTCGCTCGAGCCCAAAGCTTTTTATGCTTTAATCGTGCTACCTTTAGAATCCCGAAAATCATTTTGTTTCCAAAAGACAAATTGGATTTGATAGACTTTAAACAATAAAAAAAGAATCACACACAACTATGTGGGTAATTCAGGATCAGCATATTCAAGAGCTAAAAGGAGCGCTCTCAATTCAGCTAGCTGGGTCATGCAGTCCCAATGGGACTGAGTATGAACCAAAGTAGAATAGAAAACTCCATCTATCATTGAACGCACGACAATAGCGCAAGCTGAGGTGTAAGCCTATTTAAAACCAATGGCTGGTTGAGCCAAACCATTACTATAAATAATACATTTGTACTGGTCAAGTGGAAGTACAGAAGAAGGTAGAGGGAGAACATGTTCATGCTGAAGAGCCTTGTGCGTTTGCAAGGAAGGATCAAACACAAAGTTGACATCAGCCTTCGTCAAAGACGTTGCCCCTGAAATCCAATGAGGATGCAGAGCTTTAGAAATAAGAACACTAGCTTTCGTGACCACTTCCAAGGCAGGCACAGGCGAAACAACACTATTACATTTACCTTGAGCAAGAGGGCGTTCTTTCATAATAGCCATTTGCATAGCAGTCAAAAAAATGTCCGTAGAAGAAAAACACAATTCTGCAAGAGTATACAGATGTGACTTATAAGCGATTGAAACAGTGTCACCCTCATTAAATGTCACATAAGTGAAGCCGATTGCACCAAGCAAAATCCGGATGACCAGATTGGTAGTATTTAACCTAGTCTGCAAGTATGCGTAGCAAGAAAATACGACTGGAAAGCATGCAACACAGTGGTATGTTCAGGAAGCCAAGAAGATGCAGAAAAGGATGGGTTCTCAAGGCATAAAGCTGTTTGATTCACTGAGCATGGTCAAGAATGTAAGTTCTGCCAAAATGTAAAGATCCTAGCAGAGACTGCAATTGTCTAAGGGTAGATGGAGGTTACAATTGATCACACTTGTCCAAGAAATTGGGAGCCAACCCATGACCTTCATTTGTTAATTAATACCCAAGAAAAAGAACGGGCAGAAACGCAATATGCGATTATGCAAAATTGAATTTATAGCCCAGAGCAGCGAATCACGTAATGATACGACCCACTCTCGCTAAATGGGGATTCAATTCATCATCACTAAGATTATGTCATTGACATAAGATAAAGCATCAGGATCAATTTTATGCAAAAGAGATACTATATGTGTCACAAAAGCCCTGGGGCTATTCTTATACCCCATGGGAGTCTCGCGTATTACCTCTGGGAGCCTACGCTCTCAGGGGCCAGGTTAAGACTGAAAAATCCATTCGAAATATCAAGTGTAGTTTTGAGTTTTTTATGCACAATATTGTTGATTAAAGCTGTACTATGTGTGTTCTGGGCTAAAAAAGTACGACAATGACTATTCAAATATAATCAAAAACTATGCGATAAGAACCATCAGGTTTCAAAATAGGAAAAAGAGGATTAGTCATCGCAGAGAAACAGGGTTCAATCACACCCTGATATTCTAATTGAGTGAAAAACTCTTTGACGGACAATTTAGCATCACGTTAAATTGGATATTGAGGCTGCGGCTGAGGAGTAGAACATATGGGAACAACATTCAAAGGAGACTCCGTATCCCAATGAGCCTGGTTGCGGTGTAAGGCAGGGGCCAAAGGAAGAGTCAACTCAGAAACACAAGCATGCTTAGTCTCATCAGGGATGAATTGTGAAAAGGAAGAAAATATTCACATCCTCCGAACGGGGAGACCAATCGTCCAACACCAGCCCAATGCCATAGGAAGACATCAAGTTATCTCCAAAAAATGGCATTCATGGTGCGACTAATGTCCTTTCAATCCGAATTTTTGTTTGGTAAAGTCTATCAGTTGGAGCTATGTGGGTGCCTACGGTATCAACAGTTACAACGGAACCAGTTTCTTTCTCTACCAGAAACTGGTGTGTCTGGCACCCTATGGTAACCTCTGCCACACTGTCGAGGAGAGTCACCACCTTACTCCTACCCAGGAGAGGGTTCCCACCATATGGGGCATACATTGCTGTCAAAGCAGCAACTTTCTTCTTCTGGAACGGGTCTCTATATGAGGTGGTTCCTATCTCTTAACTTTCACATCAAAGAGTGCTGTGGGTCCTGCTTGGGTTATGATGACTCGCTCTGTCTGTGATCCTGCCAGCCTCCTCAGTAGTACTGTTGATCAGACGATTCCTGAAAGGAACAAGGAGAATGAATAGCAGGAACCTGAAACTTCTCAGGAGTTTTAATTTTAGAGTAATCACGTAAATCATATCTACTTTCAGAATCGGCCTAGGCTCCTGCTTCTCAGAAGGGGGCTTAGCTCGAGACTGAGTAGAAGGTCTAATTCCCAAGTAATTGCGACCTAATGATGTATAAACGACAGCAATAATAATCTGCAACTCACATTTCTGATCAATGTCAGCCACTGCCAAAGGGTGTTAATTAACCATCAAGGATGCTGTTTCACCTTTAATATTAGAAAAATCATTTAGAAGACTACTGAAAAAATACCCATCAGCTTCATCCCCAAATCCAGGGCAGGGCATGCCCCATGTTCGTTCTGTACTTGTTTGAGAACGCTCAGAAGGACGCTCATTAAGGGGTAGCCATAACAGAGTATAGGCACTGAGGGAAACACCGTCCCCTAGGTGTTGCAGTCGGCCAAAGGTAGAATCAGACCACTAGGCAAGCACATAGTAAGGATCCTATATTTTTCAACAAGACCCGTAAGAGGGATTCAAGCCTGGCTTATGAGGGGTGAAGCCCTGAAACCTATCCAGGATGCTTGGTTCTGGTCCAGAGAGGACCTGGCTTGGCAGTTTGCTCTGGGGTGTTCACATGAGGCACAGGATCAAGACTAATTAGCAAATGGCTGGGTCTAAACTGGGGTGGCATGGTGAGCAAAAGAACAATGGATTTAACCCAGATCTCTTGAGTGGGGGTGAATGTTTGATTTCCTCTGCATTCTGTCCATCATCTATGTGTCTTTTACCATTGATTGTAAGGCATTTCCGATGTGGCTATTGTGATTAAATCAATAGTTAGAACCAAAACATCGATCGCTTATTAACGGCTCATTGGAACAAATGGATTTGGAATGTGGACAGTGTGAAACGTGGCTAGAACAACTCTGTGGAATGGCCAACACTAGTAACATTATAAAAAAAAACATTTTTTAATATCTGCTATTGGTTCAACATCCATATCATATTTTTTACATGTGATGTCCATTTTTATATCATGACTATTTAAATTAGGTTAAATTTTCCAGGCTGCCTATTCATACTGTACAGCATTTAAACTGTGCTCACATCGTTATTATATATATCCTTTTATGAATGTGCACCATTAGACACAGTTCTTATCTTCTTTTTTCCATGACTTGTTCAGTACAGAGTTGGTGATTACATCACTATATTCAGCTTTCTACTTTTATGAGCTGATCGAATAACTACAATTCTTCTGACCAACTCTTGGGTTCAGCGATATAACTGTTTCTTTGTCCTTCATAACAATTACTTTATTGCATTTGTGAGGTTGCCTATCTTTCAGTTCTTCATATGTTGTATAACATTTTGTATTTCTATTCTCTTCTAAGTTGGTCACTTTTTTCTCAGTACCAAATGATTTTTATCTCATGCATAGGACTTTATCAGTGGTGATGTACTTGGTGTTTATAAGCTATGTTTCACGATTAACCCAGTTGATATGCACATTATGTCTTTTTAATTCAATTCAATTTTCTTTTATTCAATATCTTTATTCAGTCTGATAAAAACAGATCACAAAGCACAGAAAATCTAATACAAATCCATAATATGTCATTAGTGTAAGCACAAATTTGCATTAAGATAAAAACAATTAAAAATGTGTTCACAATATTCAAAGTTAATTCACCAATTTCATCATACGTACAGCTTAAAAAGAACATAAAATGTTTTCAACATCACTACCCAAATGTCACAGTTGGCAGAGGTTGAAAACAAATGCAAGACAGGAGAACAAAAACCTCAAATAGGGTCCGCCGTGTACTCCAACTAATACAAAGATGAAAAGGGCCGCCTCTTCCTAACTCCACACATTAAATGCAGGTTTGATGCAGGTCATAACTTATTTAGCGTAAAAACATAAACAAGAAAAGATAACAATTTTCATAGGACTTAGCCAGCTAGATGACCCAATAGATAGTTCAAATTCAGAAAGTTAGCCTTCCATAGTTTTTCTAGCCCGGGTGGCTGCTTTCAGGAAGGTGCAAACAAAGTGAGTGGTGTCAAGCTGCTCTACACAGATGAAATCCTAACTTGTACAGCATAGGCTTCAGAAAGTGCTTGCGTACTACACTATAAAATATACAAAAAAACATAAAATGCTAAAGTGACTCTGTGGGTTGATTATCACGTAGGCAGATCGATCCTGTAAATCAGGGGAATTTTTAAAAAACAAGGACCAAAAAGTGTATCCTTCCCTGAAATTAAAAAGAAGAGATCACTCCCACCTTGTTAGATCTAAAGACAAAAGACATACGTTCGCTTGGGAGTAAAGATCTACAGTAATTCAAAACTGAGGGTTTTGCTAGCACGGTTTTCAATCTTTTATCTGCAAAGTGCTCCTTAAATGCTGCTTTTACCTCTGGCTTTGAGGTTTTAGAGATACTGTTAGGTTCAGTAAACCAGGCAGATAAACCAGGGGTTCCTAGGGTGACCCGAATATAGCTTAGCAGTAGAATAGAGTGGCCTTATCCAGTGCAAGGCAATCAAGTATAATATCCCTACAGAGCTTTGCAGCTGGGTTCATCCAGACGCTAACCCATAAAAAGAGTGTTGCCAAACTGACCTTGTCTGATATGAAACCCTGATTTATCGCTGAGTGAATAATAAAGCTGGAAGAAGTAGGTGCTAAACTCAACAACTGACAGAGGAAACAGTTTTCCTATAACTGTAAACAGTGACATTTGTTAAAACCCCATACACCTCTGCCATAAGTAACTGCGCCAATACACTGTGTATTTTACACCTTCAATGGGGGAAGAGCAGACCCTCCAAAGTTACAAATAATCCCTGGTGATCTATTGAGCTTTGAGCTAGTTCACACAAGATGAGGACTCCAGGACCCTCACGAGCTAAAGGTTAACCCTAGGTAACAAAGGTTGTCAACAGTCTTCAAATCCAGTCCCATTAAACTGATGTTATTCATCCATATTTTACCTGGTCCACAGGACATAATGCAACTTGGTATAAATCGTGTTCAAATTCAGGTTTTGCATAAAAGAGGCAAAGAGGCCTAGAGCCATGGTCCATTCAGGGCAAGGGCTAGCAATACCTCGTCATAGGCGCACAATAACTCGGGGATTGGAGAGCCTACTATTCTGCGTATATCTAAGGTGTGAGAGGTTATATAAAATAAATATTAGGGGGGCAATTTGCACCCTTTCGCACTTCGCTCTTCAGGGGAAATTCAGATGAAAGTTCACTGTAGGAATTTAAATGCACTCTGGCTGAGAGGTTTGCATGCAATGAGAATAAAACATGCACAATTGGGGTGGTCCGCTCCTTGAACCAACATTGTCCATAACATGATTCTGTCCACTGAATCAAAGGCAGTGGACAGATCCATAAAAGCCAGATAGCTGAGAGGTCTGCATGCAATGAGAATAAAAAATGCACAATGGGGGGTCCACTCCTTGAACCAACAACATTGTCCATAACTTGATTCTGTCCACTGAATCAAAGGCAGGGAACAGATCCAAAAAATACAGATAGATAGGAGACCACCTGGCGTTGTTGTATTTAGAAATTATCAGAGCCAAGTTCAAGCACTGTTCAATGTCCAATTAATTAAACAGTCGTACATGACTCCGCCAATGATTTTAACCGCACTGTCAATAAGCGGAATGGGGCGGTAACAATTTGGAGACATGCGGTTCCCCTTTTTAAATATTGGCACAACAGTTGCAGTGGCCCGGGTTGGGGGATATTAGTGTTAAACATGAATTAAATATGTTGGTAATAAGAGGGCCCCAGATCTTCAGTATGAATTTCAACAAATCCATGGGTACCCCATATGGGCTTGGTGTTTTTCCTCACTTACTGTGTTGGATGGCTGATTCTACTTTGTACCGTATTATTAGAAAGGTTAAGGAGTTCTGTAATCTATTGCGATGTACTGAAAGTATACTAAGATCTTCCTCAATAGAATTGATGGAAACAAAATGAGTGACCAATTCTTAGCCTTGGATGCTATTTTGTAGAGATGGATTAGTGGGGGAATTTCTGGATATAATTAGTTTTACAAGTTCCCAAAGTGTTTCACTATTTTTTCCCAGAGCTGCATTTTCAGACAGCTCCCAATCCCATTTGTAAAGTTCACTTTTCCTATGTGAGACCTCGATTATATATTCTTTGCATACCAGGGAGATCTCGCCCCTATCCCTAGGTGGTACATTTAGGGCATTTCTCAGAATTTGATTTGCCTTTCAGCAGGACACATCATAACGTCTGGACTCCATGTTGCCTGAGTGGATTGGTTTCAGCATAGACTCTCTAATTGTACATGTTAACCTATGGTAAGACATAACCATCGACTGTTGCCCATGCTCAACAAAACAGTTGAGAAATACTCCTAAGTGTGATTTGAGAAGGATTGATAATTATTCAATGGGAGTTTTCAGTTGCCAGCCCAGTCTTAACCCATCCGAAGAGTGCTGTGTGATGGATTCTAAATTGCTATTATATGTGAGTCACTTAATCAGTAAAAGCATGAGGGAACACAGAGTGCTATGGTCTCCCCACTCTGTAGGTAGAATCTCCCCCTTATAAAACAAGGGCCTAACAAAAATGAATGTGTCCTCATGTAACGCAACTGGTGCGATGTAAAGCGCTCTGATACCCGATACCTTTGGGTCAAGTTCTCGCTATATAAAAGTCTGTAAAAAATCAATAAAAAAATAAAAAGGGTAAAATGTTGGAACAAACAAACATATAATCTATTAGTGAGCCCCCCGCCTAAAAGATGGAAATGTACTGTTGGCACTAATGTCTCAATAAAATCAACCAAACCATAAGCCGTAAGGTACTTGCATCCTGAGTGGTTACATGGCCCTCTGTACGGGTGTCTTGAGTCTGTAACCCCTAACCGAGTTTTGTATTAAAATCACCAAAAATAAAGAAATATAACGAGGAGTAATTATTTTTAGTCTCAGTTAGTATATCAGATAAAAAAAATAAACAAATTGGTGAAATGTGTACAAATGGCATTGTTGAAGTAATTATTATAAAAATATATCAAGTCTTTTTAATTCTCTATCATAATTATTTTAATTTGATCTTTTTTACATACCTTGTGAATTACCCTTGTTAAACGTAATCCATGTTTCACTTGTTTGACAGTACAATCATAGTACTTAATATTATGCACTTTTTACTCTGATAAAGAACTGTTTTTGTAATATTTACGTTAATGTGCTTGTAAGGATCCTTTCCTTACTTAATGTTCACATTAGATGTGTTTTCAGTCTTGTCAAATATGACAGCTTATTTTCAATACGTCTAATCTTGAAGATTTGGGGGTTAAATGGCTTCCATATGATACGAATAAGAACATGAACGGGGAGTTCCCAAGAACACAATAAATGTTTTTCGCACCACTTTTAGGTTTCATTCTTCTGTAATGATTTGCACCTTGATTTTGTTTCAGAAATTCTTTGCAATTTTTGATCCAAAGACCCCTCTGACCTCGTTAAGGTCCGTGTGTCTTTTTCGACCTGCCGGCCCTGGGTGCTTATATATGTTTATTCTGAAACTTCTGAGGTAATTATGTGTGCCTTGGTTATTTTGTATTACTTGACTGAACTCCATTAATAGAGGATTGTGTAAATTAGTTTTTCTATTTATTCATTTTTCTTATTCCCTTGTAAAATATGTATTCTTATGGGTGGAATGGATAATGGCCTTCGACGTTTTTTTCTTCCTTCCACTACAGCATCCTGTTTTCAGTAGATGTTTCGATCCTACGTTCTTTCTACCTCAGCTCGCCCTTTTAATTAGTTCTTGGTTCCTTGTAAGAGGTGAGCAACTTTGGACTGTGGGATACCGTTTTTTTGATTGTAGGCACTACACGTGCGATTACATCTTGAGGTCCTTGCTTTATCCTCCTCACTCTTCTTTCTTTATTTTTTCTTTAGATTAATTGCAGAGACAGCCTATTTTTGTTTATTTCTGTTTAGTGTTATTGCAAGTAGCTCACAAATTCAGTAACGGGTTGCTTATACCTGTGTAAACACCGTTTGTTTCTATCACTGGTATTTAGTTTTTTTGTGACTATCAGTCCCTCCTAGAATGTCGTGTGCTGCAACTATTTACCAAATAGTGGTATGAGTGTATATAGTTATATTTTTAATAGACTTTTTTAATGTGTAAATATTTGGTTGTTGTATGCCATTTATGACCAATTTTCCCTCCCCCCTTGCTCTCCCTTTTTATGAATTTACATCTCTTCCCCTTTTTGCCCACAGAAACGCTATGTTTTGCAGTATGTTGCCCAGCAAAAACTGAAATGGAAAAGTAATTAACATCACCAGCGCCCTGATGAAGGAATTCTTTTTTTTTATGTTTGAAGAGCTTTATTTATATAATAAAAGGTAACAACTGACAAAAGGAAGGGAGATACAAAATATATGGGAAAGTAAAAAGCATAACATTCCCAATGTCAAACTCATAGCACAAGAAAGCACTTTATGTAATTTTAAAGGGAAAGAGTGGGAGAAGAAAGAGAGAAAGGGGGAGAAAGCAAAGTGGAGAAAGAAAGAGAGAAAAAGAAAATCATAGAGGCAATAAAAGAAGTAAAGGCAATAAAGGCAATTCTGCAAAAACGGTATAATATCTCAGTAAACATTGGAAAAAACCAAAAGAGCTACTAAAACATCATCAAAAGATAAATACAATGAGATATAAGTACAACAGAGAGTAAATCATTTAAGGGGGTTTAAAATTCTCAGAATTGATTAGTAATGGTTTCATTTTTGTAGTTAAACGATCTAAATAAACAGTGAGGGGAAGCCAATAAAGCTCAACATTACGAGGAGGTTTACAGGAGGAGGCAAAGGAAACATCGAGTCTATGAAAGTGACAAATAGAATTCCACCAATGTTGCATGGAGACCTTTGCAAGGGATTTCCAATTGGAAGAGATATGCTGAAAAGCGAGTGCAAGCATAAAGTCAAAGAGACCAGAAGAGTGAGGCGGTAAAGTAAATGCCTCTGAGAGGCTACCTAGGAAAAGAATAGAAGGTGAGTATGGAACAGAAAGTGAAAAAATCTGAGAAATACACTGCCATACCTTTTTCCAAAGAGTAGAAACCATAGGACAATAGAAGAACATGTGTAAAAGATCAGCCTCAGGTGAATTACAAGTCCAACAGGCAGAATCAGAAGAAGAGGAAAAGCGAGAAAGGGAAAGAGGAGAAAGATGAAGTCTGTGATACAGAAAGAAGAGAGATTGAGTGAGAGAAGCAGAGCGAGAAACCTTCAAAGATTTGAGCCAGAGTTTATCCCAAAGGGAAGTGGGCCAAACACAGTCTAGATCAGCTTCCCAGGAAAGTTCAACTTTAGATTTAGGACGATCCGGGTTAGGAGAAGAAAAGAATTTGTATACAAGAGACGCTTTAGGAAGAGTAGAAAGCAACGCCAGGAGAGAAGAAGGAGGAGTGAGGGATAGCGAGGGAGACAGAGAATAATAACGCTCGAGAATCACTCCCATAAGAATAGTATACTTATGCAAGAAGGAACGAGGGCAAGAAAATTGAAGTTGAAAAATCGGAAACGAACAAGGAGTAGTACCATCAAAGATCTGATGAATCCATATAATACCCTTTCGTCTCCAAGAGGACCAACAGATAGGTCTATTATTGATAAGAATAAGCGAATTGTACCAGATGGGCTGTTGTAAAAAGGAATCAGGGAAGTAGATGAAAGGGAGAATAAAGGTCGTAGGAGGGAAGAAGTATGTTTGAATAACGGGAAAGATTCATAAGGGGATTTCGAGGAAAATCGGATAAACTCTTCAAAGGAGAAAGGGGACAGAAAGGTATGTTCAATCGAGAGCCAGAGAGGAGAAATAGGGGAGGGTTCACGTGAAAGCCAACGTGAAGCTTGACGAAGGGAGAAGGATTTATGATATAGACGGAAGTCAGGGAAATTAACACCACTATTGGATTTGGGTCTACGAAGAGAAGAGAGAGAAATTCTGGACTTTTTGCCTTTCCAAAGAAATTTTGAGATGGAAGAGTCAAGACGTTTGAAATATAGAGCAGGAATATGGACAGGTAACATAGAAAGTGTGTAGATAAGAATAGAAGCAATCATCATTTTAATGGAGTCCAACCTACCCCACCATGAAAGAAAAAGCGGATTCCAAGAGGAGAATAATTGGTCAATACGCGAGAGGACAGCGGACATGTTCAATTTGACAGAGGAAGTTATAGAGTTAGAGAACCAAATCTCAAGATATTTAATCTTGGTGCTATTCCAGGCAAAACCTGTAGAAGAGAATAGATGAGGAAGACAGAACTTTGTCAAAGGGAGAATTTCGGTCTTATCCGAATTAATTTTATATCCAGATACAAGGGAAAACTCATCAAATTCGGCTAATAAAGGGGGAATGGAGGACTCCGGGTCTGAAATGAACAAAAGGATATCGTCAGCGTACGCAGAGAGTTTTAACTGGTTATCGCCATAGGGAAAACCGGAGATAGAAGTATTCTGGCGAATGGAGGACAAGAAAGGTTCAAGAGCCAAAACAAAAAGGAGCGGAGAAAGAGGACAACCTTGACGAACGCCTCTTCGAAGAGTGAAAGAGGCAGAGAGATGACCATTAACAAGAACAGAAGCCTTGGGAGAGGAATATAATAAAGATACAAGAGATATAAATTTGGGACCAAAACCATGCCAAGTGAGAGAAGCAAATAAGAAGGACCAATCTACCCGATCAAAAGCTTTCTCAGCATCAACTGAAATGGCAGCCAAGGGGAACGACAGAGAGGGAGCTTTATTTAGGACATTGAGAAAAAGGCGAGAATTGTCAGTTGTAAGCCTACCTTTGATAAAACCACATTGTTCTTTGCCGATGAGATGTGGCATAAAGGAATCCAATCGTAAGGCAAGTAATTTGGCGAAGAGTTTATAGTCAACATTAACTAACGAAATAGGGCGGTAATTTTTGCAAAACTTCGGGTCCCTGCCCTCTTTCGGAATCAAACAGATGGTAGCGTCTTGAAAAGTGCCTGCAGCAGAACCTGAAGAAACAAAAGATTGAAAAAGAGTTAATAGCTTGGGCAGAAGAAGATCAGAAAAATGTAAATAGAATTCCACTGGAAAACCATCAGGACCAGGAGTCTTACCTTTAGTAAGGGAAGAGAGTGCTACAGAAAGTTCGGGAAGAGTAAGATCAAGATCAAGGGAGGCTAAATTAACCCCTTCCACGCTCATGACGAGCTGGGCTCGTCATGCAGTAGCCTCCTGCTACACTGATGACGAGCCCAGCTCGTCATGAATAATGGTGTTCCTGTATTTACAGCACAGGGGAAAAATCCCCATAGCGTTCAAGTGGTTAAGATGAGGTGTAGAAGGTTTAGGAAGTTTCTCAAAGTAGGAGTGAAGCATAGAGGGAGAAGGGGGAGATTCTGGAGTGTAAAGCTGTTGGTAAAAAAGTTGGAATTGGGCAAGAATCTTGTCAATCCCAGTGCGTTCCTTGCGGGCTTTAAGATAATTCGCCAAAAGTTTTCCAGATTTATTACGCCCTCTGTAATACCGTGCACTACTCCGAAGAAGTATAGACAAGGCATTATCCGTAGAAAGTTTGTTAAAGGAAATTTTGGCGCGCAGAAGATCTGGTGACATGCATTTAGCAGAAGAGGTATAGAACTGATGTTCCAACTTTTTTATATGGGTGAGAGAAGATTTTCGTTTCTGAAGAAATTGTTTCTTTTTCCGAGAAACAAAGTCGATAATAAATCCTCTTGCCGGAGCTTTGAAAGAGTCCCAAAGAGTATAAGGAGGAATATCAGGGGTAGAATTGGTGAGAAAGAAATCATCGGTGAAAGTACGGAAGGAAGAGGAGAAATTAGGATCGAGAAGAAGTGAAGAGTTGAAATGCCACCGGGAGGACTTGGGGTGAGGGGGGAGCAGATCAATATCCGTTATAATGGGAGCGTGATCTGAAATTACAATAGGTTCAATAGAGGAAGATACAAGATTCTGAGTGAGAAGTTGAGAGAGAAAAATGTAATCCAGTCTAGAGGAGGACGCATGGGGGTGTGAGAAAAAAGAATAATCAAGAGTGTCTGGATGCGTGAGTCGCCAGGAGTCTGAAAGATTAGTTTGAGATATAGTGTCCAGAAATTGTTTGTGGGGTTTGTGGGGAACAACGCGAACAGTGGACTTACGGTCCAGAAAGGGATCAACAATTTGATTACAATCACCACCTAAAAGGAGGAAATCATCTTTGTGTTGTGTACATTTGTTCGTGATGACAGGCCAAAACAAACAGTCGGGTTGGGTAGGACCATAAACATTGAACACAGTTAAGGGAATAGAATTAAGTAATAATTTAGCCAAGATCCAGCGACCCTCCGAATCCTTTTCCTGCAACAAAACTTTACATTTGAGCTTTTTATGAACCAAAATGGCAACCCCATTCTTTTTGTTATCTGTTGGCGAAAATAAAACATTACCCACCCAACTCCTTTTCAATTTAAGGGACTCAACATCATTGAGATAAGTTTCTTGCAAAAGAACAATATCAGGGGTATAGGCAGATAAGTGGGAGAGTACCCTCTGTCTCTTAATGGGATTAATAAAACCTTTAACATTCCATGAAATAACTCTAAATTGTAAACCAGGGTAAATATGATAAGTAAAACTCTAGTAACAGGAACATTGCAAATACGATAGAGAAATCCAAAAAACATGTGAAAAACATCTTGCAAAAGAAAAAAGCGAACAGGGATAGAGAAAAAGAACAATAAACGACTTGAAGAAAGAAATAAATGTCAAATAGGGAAAAAACATGTAAAACAAATAAAGCAATGCAATACATATACATCATAAACGTGAGAAAGAGGAGAATGAAGAGAGGAAATGAAGAATGCGCTCCTTCAGTAAGAATTGAACAGAATATAAAAAGAAAAAAAGGAACAAAGAGAAGGAAGAGGATTAGAGGGGAAAACGGGAAGAAAGAGAACAGACAGTACATAACCAAAAGGACGACTGTAGAAAACATACCTGATGGGGAGATACACAAGGGTAGTAGGGAGGTAGTGACACGAAACAAGATGAACCGCACGAAGAGCAGGATTCCGATCAAACCAGGACGTGAAAGAACATTAAGGGATTTACATGAAGTACAGGGTAAACGGCATGACACTGTGGAAGGGAATAAAGAAAATTTTTATTAACAAATACAAATTGGGAGAGACAAGCAAGAAACACACACATAGCCGCTTATAAAATAATTCTATGAAATTACATGAAGCAAACAAATAAAGGAACATCAACTAGAACATTGTAATAAAGAGATCAGAAGCAACAACAAATACTAATAGCACAGAGGTCAACCAGTGGGAGGTGTAGAGGTATCCATGCCGCCATTAGAATGAAGATGAATGAAGTTCTTGAGTTCTCCAGGATCCTGAAAAGTCCATGTTCGGTTTTGATAGGTGACCTTGAAAACGCAGGGATGAAACAACCCATATCGGGCTCCAAGGGAGCGAAGAGGAGGACGCAAAGACAAAAATTCCTTCCTACGTGAAGCAGTAGCGTTGGATACGTCCTGGGATAAGAAGACCCTCTGGCCAAGCCGCCAGGAAACCTGCCTCTTAGATCTGGCTGTTGAGAGAACCGACAGCAAATCTTGAAATTTCAGAAAGAGAAGAATAACTCCACGAGGTTTTGTAGAAGTGGTGGAACACGGGCCAAGTCTGTGAGCTCTTTGTATGCTAAGAGAGGTGGAAGGTGGCATATCCAGGAGCTTTGGAAGAAAAGACGTAAAGAAAGTCACAGGATCATCTCCCTCAAGGGATTCCGGAAGGTTGTAAATACGGAGGTTATTTCTCCTATTTCTATTTTCCAAGTCCTCAGTATGTTGTTGAAGGGAGAGAACAGACTTTTCCAAAGAAGAAATGCGTTGCGAGTTTTTTTGTACTTCCGAAACTTGCTGTTCCACAAAAGTAATTCGGGTGTCCATAGCTGACCACTTTTCTTTCAAAAGTTGCATGTCCTTGTTAGTATCCTCTATAAACGGACGCAATGCTCTAATTTCTTCCAAAATTAGTTCCATAGAAATGGGAGAGGCAGGTTTGTCAGGAGAAGGAGGGTCCTGTTTCAAACGATTTGATGAGGAATTAGGAGGAGAAGATTTGCTGGAAGTGGAGTGAGGAGCAGAAGAGCGGTTAGGCGTGGTTCCCGCCATTGGTGGAGTAATAGTAGGATGAGACACTGGAGAAAAGGATACTTGGACTGCTGTAGAGGGTGTGAAGATAAATTTTGGTTTACGCAAACGAACCATAGACAGCCAGAAATGCTCAATATATTGAAATATAATAAAGTAGCAAATGCTTGCACAAAAATTTGTGTAAAAGTGAAGTCAGGTGGCAGAATGCAGGAGTAATTGATGAAAGGAACAACAATGCCAAATGGTGCAAAGTTAACAAGGAAATAATCCAAAACTATATGGTAGGAAAAAAGGTCCGTCGCAAAGGCACCCACAGAGAATTATGCTGCGGTGAACATGAAGACTTGAAAAGGAGCTTTCCACAGGGAAGGATGAAAAAATGCGTGACAAAATAGTCCTTTAAATGGTGTGAAGAAAAAAAGCAAAACCATCCAAAAACAGCAGACAGGCATGACATGTTATGAGTTGTAGTCTTCAAAAGCAGGTGTAAAACATGGCATGAGCAGACTTAAAGAGCATCTCCAAATAATAAAGGCGCTGTGGTGACTCAGGAAACATAAGCATCTGTCAGAGGGCAGCATTTGTAATTAAGTAGGTCATGGAGCGTGTGGTTGCTAGCCTTCCAGTCAGAGGACATCTTCAGAGAAAATGCTTTAAATATCAACAGCGTGGAAAGCAGCTGAATAAACGAACAGCCCCGATGGTGACAGGCTATTGAAGGCAGCGCTGCTAAAAAATACCCTAAATATGGGCTACAAGCAGAAGCAGCACGATGTAGGCAGGCATGCCACCTTCCTCACATTCCTCACACGGAGAGCAGTCTCAGCAGGGATGGCGGGGGCTTCTCTGAGGGAAACGTGTCTCTGCGCTCACACGGCCAGCCGGCAGCAGCTGAGAACAACAAGTGATCTCACTGGATGCAGAAAGTATTCCGGTTCATGGTAAAGGAATGAGCATGCCAATATAATGCTGGAAAAAGCTCATATTTGCCGATAATCGTCCCGGGATGACGCAGGAACCACTCTAGGCGACCATCTTGATCGGCGCCTAAGCCACGCCCCCTGATGAAGGAATTCTTAACGCTGGCACTTTTTCCGAAACGCGCGTCGGCGCTTTTCCTTGTCTGTTGGTTTCCAATGTGTTTCTATTCTTCGTTTGGGATGTATATGATGATGGCTGTATGTGTGAGTGCCTGAGAGTATGAATGGTTTTTGTATTTAATGTTTCATTGTCTATGTGCTGGGCTTATATTATATTATGTTGTTAAAGATTATAATATACTCTCTATGTTTATTTGAACAAATGAATGCTTTTTCACTAAGAAATATATAAAAATAAAATGAGTTGACACCGCACAGCGTTTTTGTGGGCAATCGTAATTATTTGAATGTTCTAGTTCTAGTCTTGGGAACTCCCCGTTCATGTTCTTATTATTATTGAACTCCCTGGTTGGGCTGTTCCCCTTTATCCTTGTTTAGATTCAGGGTCCCTTTCTTGTTAATTAAATTCCATATGATACGATACACGATCTGAAAAAATGCAATATCGGTGTATCACCTAAAGAGCCTTAGTTTACTCACTAATCTGTTTGGTCTTTTTCAAAACAGCTCCCTTAATTAGATTGTCTTTGAAATTTTAAATGGCCGCATGAACGCATTGCTTTGACAGTACAATTAAAATTTCCAGAATTATGCACCTTATAATCCTACATTGAACTGGTGTTTTTGTAATAGTCACATTATTATGCTCAAAGGGATCTTTTCCTTATTTGAGGTTCACATTAGATATATTATCAGTCCTCTCCAAGATTACCGCCTCTCTTTCAACACCAGTAATCCAAAGGAACTGGGGTTCACATGGCCGCCACATGATACATGATCTGTAGAATTGTTTCAATATAAGTGTATTATGTGAGTCTTGAAATATTTTTTAGTACTCTTTTAAATTTCAACACCATAAGAGTCTTAATTGACTCGCCATCTGTTGATTTGGGTCTCTTTGAAAATAGTTTCTTTAATTAGACTGCAACCAATTCAATATGGCCACCGCTGACAGGGTCTAGTTGTTTTGATCAGGCTCGGTGCCAGCTTGTAGTTAAAAATGGAGATACAAATGGTCTGTTTATCATTCTGCTGATATTACATGGATATCCCACTAGCTTCCTTATGATTGAATTGATGGAGGTGAGTGCACCCTCCGATTTTTGTCAATTTATTCATACGTTTTATCATCTTTCCAGCTTAAACTATAATTCATCCCATTAGTGACCTGCGGGCGGTTCTCCAGGGTATACGTGATTAATTTACACACTAGGTGAGTTGATCATTCATATCCTTAATCCTCTCCAGTAAAATGATAATTTGGACACTGTTTGTTACTCCAATCATTATTTTAGATTTTCTACATGAAACTGCATGAATAGAAAGCTATTGCTTACACTTCACTGTAAGTTACGTTTTGCTTGTTATCCTCAACCTAAGTCTGAATATTTCTTTTTTTATTTAAAGAGGTTGTTTCAGCATTCAATACTACTTTTAATTGATTCACTTTAGTCTTTCACATCTAAGCATCATCACACTAAGGTTGTTTCCTGTGATGCACATGTGATCTACACAATTGCCATGTCATTGGCACTTTTGATATGTACAGGCATACACGTTTAGCTAGCGTTTATGTTTTCAATATTGTTTAGTCTATGAGGGGCCATCTATCCAATTTCATTTAATTGTCTTGGTCCTGAGGATGGTCTTCGGTAGTATGGACAATAGAGAATGAAACATCGACGCCAAGTCAGCTTCTTTTGATTAAATCACAGGATCTTCAACCATAAATCATTCAGTCCTCATGGAAGGAGGTCTCTAATTTCAAAGAGAGTGGACTTTACATACATTGTGTCAAGCCCTTACCTAGATTTCCGCAGGATCAACATGCGAGACTAAAAAATCCCACGTCATCTATCCACCAATCGTGCCCAACAACGTCAAAATACAAAGTGAAATCAGGGGAAGAGGGGAAGGGAAGAGAGAGAAAAAATGTCTCATGATGACACCTATCTGATGTCGTTCAAGCAAACAGGAGAATACCTATATGAGGCAACAAGGACGAAAGTGAGTTCTGGGTTGTATCCTCTATGGGATTGTGCAAAGGATAAAAGGATGTGAGTCAAGTACCTGAACGTCTCCCCTCTTCCGTTGTTTAAACACTAGTCCAAAAACTGTATGAAGGTGTTTATCTGCATAAATAAATGTCATCATTGACTTAAATGTCCAAAACAACTCCGAAAGCAGTGAAAAGAAAGAAAAGAACATAAATCACTCACCTAATCTAGAAAATTCAATTCACAAAAGAAATCAGACTATTAATTTCACCATGGGTTGGCCTTGTGCTTCCTTTTTTCAGGACAACTAACATAAATATATTTTTTATTTCTAGGAGCTTAAGCCAGAAATAGGGCAAGGCAGATCCCTAAAGACCGAGGAGCATGCAAAGATAAGTATTGTTTATATAGGATAGGGCCTTATATCATGCCGAACTTAATGCACGAGTTATGAACCGTAGTAGTTCTTTTCTTCTCTTTTTTGTGTTTAGATCAACTGGTCCCAAGAACCATCGCACCTTCCCCGCAGTCCAAGTTCCTCCAAGCGGGGAGGTGGTGAGATCGAGGACGCCACCGCAAATGCAGGAGAAGCAGTGGGAAGAGAAGCAGAGTTAGGAAACGTAGACCACGGATGCCGAAGCAGAGCAGGGGATGAAGCCGACGTTGCTCCAACCGGAAGCAAAGGTAGGTAAAAAGGAAGTGCTGTAATTGGGCCCGAACACTCAAACGCGAAGCATTCTAATGTGGGGTTGAGGGATTTTTATACTTCCCCACTGCAGTTAGCTTCAGGCAGTGGCAAGCACGACCTCGCCGCGGCTCACTACGGGATGCAGCAGGCACGACACATTCTCCTATGGGTTTTTCTATTGATTCATATGGACATGCTTAATGTGTATTTTGGGTTCTTTTTGTTGTGCACCCCTTCATTACATGTATGGAATACATAGAATGTTTCTTAATTTACATTTTATATGCATCTGTTTTCTTTAATTTGTTTTCCAGTTTTATCTATTTGATCATTTGATGTATGTTTAAATCATTCGTTTAATTCCACCTGTCATTATGTGGACAGATAATTCACTTTGAGATTTATGAAAACTAACTTACACATTATTTCCTTGTTGACCATTTACCTTTATTCTGGTTGATACCCAAGCTCACAAGGGGTTACTAGGTGGCCCTTTTCTTTGCCGTGCCATGTAACATGGCACCCATGCACCAACACGCAAGGATGCCTGCTTTGGCGCTAGGCAGCACTCTGTGCACCAAAGCAAGGAGAGTGCAGGAATGTGACATTTCTTGATAAATAAATATGTTGCATTCCTGCCCTTTCCCTTTGACACAGCACAGCTAGTTGTCTTGTTGCCCTGCGGGAAATTTTGATAACCTTGAACCTTGATACACTCAGCAAAGTGTATAGATAGGCCCTGGCATATTCACATGCCCACTTCTTTAGGAACAAACACAGTGAACACAACTGCAAGCATTCACTGATGCAAAAAGTGCATCTATTTATCTATCTAACTATTTTTTATTTTATTTTACAGAGTTTTATATAGCGCAAACTTGACCCGAAGGTATCAGGTATCAGAGCGTTTTACATAGCACCAGTTGCGTTAGATGAGGACACATTAATTTATGTTAGGCACAGGGAGATTAGATTATTTGCCCAGAATCACAGGATGTTCAGCGTCATTGCCGAGGCTCGAACCCGGTCGAATTCCTTATTTGCGAATCGCAATTAAGGAATCGCTTTACATTGATTCCTATGGGCCTGGAGGCCCATAGGAATCAATGGGAAGGCATTCTCATTTTGCGAATTCGCAATTAAGGAATCGCAAAATGAGAATACAATTTCAAGGGTGCAATGGGGGAGTCCAAAGGCCCCCTCATGCACCCCTGAAATGTCACGTAAATACATTTTACTCACACACATGTCCCAAGGGCATCTGTGTGTGTAAAATATAAGTTTCGCAAATTACCATGAAGGTTTACTTCATGGTAATTTTCCCCTTCCTAATTGCGAATTCGCAATTTAAAAACAATCATGCATAGCATTTAAGAAATCGCAAAATTTGCGATTTCTTAAATGCTATAGCAATTTAAGAAATCACAAAAAATAGCGATTTCTTAAAATGCGAAAAATGGAAAAAAAATTATGCATCCCAAAAAAGGTTTTTGCATTCGCAAACGGCCGAATTTTGCGATTCGCACCGTTTGCGAATGCAAAAAAGCTTGATGCATGTGGGCAAAAATTCCTAAAATCCAGCCCTTCACCACGCACTGCAGAAAGTACAGGTCTTCCTCTCACTTATAATTCAGGCCTGGGTCTTGTGTTCTCCCGGGCGAATACAGTATTATAATTCTGCCAGCAATCTCAGACTATCTCACACCTAGAGAGCAGCAGTGATCCACAACTTTCTCCATGTTTTGCTGCTGTCCTCATGTAGTTATATTTCAATGCACTCTGCATTCACATTACACACTCCAACCCTTTCTTTGTCTGTAAGTTTATTCCACATCCAGACCAAGTTATGCATCCTGTCTTTTGAGCTACAGGGGCCTTCATCGATATGAAGCTAAAGCACAGGTTCTCCTTCTGCTGCTGCAATGCTTTCAGGCCTGTTCAGTTTTCCACAAAGGCTAGCGTCACTACTCTGGAGTGTGGATGCACATGGATGTCTGCCCATCCATTCTCTCACAAGCATGGATACCCACTAGCATGCCCCCACCAAAGGTCAAGCCACTCAGGAGGCCCCAGCTGCTAATCCCCTCACCCTAACACTGCCCACCACTATCCACCATCATGAAAAGGGACTGGCAGGCCAGAGTCCACACCGCTTATACCACACAATTCAAGCCCTTCTGCTGACATACAGGAGACCAGCAACTGTTGGCAGGGCTGAGACAATTCTCAGGTCTGAAACAGACTTATGTGATGCAGTATCATCATCAATGCAACAGTCTTGTATGAAGCGACATATATAGAAGTTGCAGGCATACAGTTCAATTGACCATGATTTAATATGGCACGTCTGGGCCACTGTTTAGGAGCAGATGAACTTTCAGATCTTGCTTGTGCAGATTTGTTTTTGATTGTGCTTAGGACACCTAGTTCTGGAGGCAGTAGTACTATGATGTATTTCAGGAACTGTAATGAAATAGTATGTGGGTGTGTGAAGTGTGCTTGGGGAATATGTTGAACAAAGTTCTAGGGCTGCTGTCCTCAACATGCATGCTTGAATCAGAGTGGGAATGCACTTTTCTCCAGTTCACCCATGTTAAAGCATGGTTAAATGTAATCGAATGATCTCCTTTGTTAAGAACGCATCATTGGAGTGATTGTTAGATACAACAAAATACTAGCACACAATTTACACTTATAAAAAAGGTTCAGTTCAGTTCGAATCTTTATTTCGGTTAAAACAAACTATAAAAGAGTCATACAGTGAAACAAGACAATCTCTTAAAACATCCATCAAATTCAAGCAATATCAGTAGCTGGATAAGAAAAATAACACATGAACAAATAACACATGAGCGATCCATGGCCTCAATACAAATTCATCTCTAAAGGGGCACACAGTTTTGTCAGGCATTAATAAATACAAGCGCACTATTAGAGTCAATCCATCAGGTTTGTGCAATGCGAGCATAAATGGGGGGAGAAAATACAATATTAAGAATTTAAGACAATAAATATTATGAATATTGTTAAAAAGATACCAGGTCCTATTATTAATTAATGCTACTAGCATTTATAAAAAAACAATACAGTGTTAAAATCGTATACAGTTTAAAGGGTGTTACATCCATTACATATTGCAAGCTGAAATATATAAATAGTGCTTCAATAACAGACCTGCCTCTCTACACTTGGTCTCGTTCGGTCAGTTTAGTTTCAATAATTAGTGACTTATCCTTACTAGACCAGCTATTACAGCTACAATTTTAAGCATCATCTTTTTCGGACTAAAAAAGGTTCACGTTTCTTCAAGTACGGGTATAGTTATCCCTTATGCAGCAGGATCAGGGGCACCAGAGCACATGGACGTGAGGGGCCCTTTATGGTGGTTTTTTACTTACTAATAGGAGAAAGACTGGGCACATTTTCCTTGCTTGTATTAAGGGCCAATTTTCCCTTATTGCGCCATGTTTGCAGTCACTCGTATTAAGTTGACAGTTTACAAAGGGTTAGAAAATATTCAATAAATCCGGAAAGCTAAACAGCATGCAGCATGATACCTCAAAGTAGATTCTAATGGTGTGCCTAGTCACAAACACTAGACATGCTTCTGCATGATAAGCCCCTGAGCAATGCTACGGTCTCTATTTGAGAAAATAACTATGCGTGTGCTTTATATTTTTATGCCTGTTTATTTTTCGGTCGAGATTGCTATATATTGCAAACTGTCTGGTGGCAAATTACATTTTATGAGCTTACCATAAGCTTATAGTTGGCTTAAAGCCTGCAATGGCTTAAGATGGGTTAACTTTATTGTCACTCCCGTTTTCGTGCTTTTTTTCTGATGGCTTGCCTTGTCATTCAGTGATTGTCCCTCCCGTAGACCATAGCTTCTTCACCTGTGTCGTGCAACTGCTCACTTTTAGGGAACTGTGGGGCATATTATCAACAAATAGCGATATTTATCGCTAAGTAGGCTTAGCGGCAATTTTTTTATCGCCGCGCATCACCGGTTGTTATCGCTGAGATAACGTGCTGTAGAGTAGTTCCTATAGTCCCAATAGGCTCTGCGCATTGGAATAATATATTCAGCAGTGTAGACGTAGGACTGAGGTCGACTTGGTCTTTACTGCCTATATTAGAATTAAGTTTTTGCCAGCTAGCTCAGAGGTCACTAGAAACTTTCTCGAATAAACGAGGAGGAGTTTAACCTCCCTGGATAGACAAGAAGGGATTAGCTTCTGACAACCATATAACATGACAACTTTGCTCTCTCAGAATAAGAGTGTATCTCTAGAGTCGTGTGAAAACAATAGACAGCTATTTCACTCAGTCAAGTGTGCATACTTAGTTTCACCAGAGTGCAGAGAAAAGAAAAACGGGCGTTTTCAATAAAAGGTTGTTATTTATTGAGCAGTCTTCTTTCTCATACAAGAGAAATCAATTGTCACATTTGCAATACTCATAGTACTCATAGTAAAGTAAAGTGCGTACAGTAAAAGGAGGATTAAGAAATAATACTATAAAAGCATTGATATGGTTTCTTAGCCATAAGATACTTTAAAATAGATAAAATATATACATACTTATATACATTGCTTCTAAATACGCCTACCCCGGTGTACCTGACCTAAGCCTAATACGTGGGAAGGAGTAAGTAAGTAGCAGTTTAAGTTAAGTTGGTTTTGCCAAGAATCTGAGTCAAGAATTCTCTTTAAGGTTTTAGTCAGCTCCGTACCTGGGTATTAGAAAGCAGGAGGTCTTGTATCTCTCTCTCAGGACTCGATATCCCAGTAACCCGCGAAGGTATCTGGAAACACCGGAGCTGGATTTCTCGGCAGGAGAAAAGACAACGTCTCTCTCAGTGCGTCAAAGAGGAGGGGCAGCGTTCGTGGGCTCTCGCATGAGCTGGGCTCTCGGGCAAGTAGATAGCTGCTCTGCTCCAAAATCACCACCGTGTGTTTGCTTAAGGCAACGTTGGTATATTTATACCTGAAAGGTGCCGGGTTTGATGTAAGGTTGGACATAAGATGTCAATAAAGATGTCACTAAGAACTGGCCGTTCTTACAGTGCTTTACAGGAATTCTAGGATGAAATCAAAACAAAAGCAAGGGGGATTTCCCAGGTTGCTGGAGGTTTGGTTTGTTTAGAGAACTCGTTGTGCGTTATAGGGATGTTATTGATTATAACCGAACAAGGGCATAAAATAGTAATATCGATTTGGGCTCCTGGATAAAAACACAATACCCACTCCACGATCTTATGTTCATCATTACTAAAACTAAGCAATAGTAAACATTTAAAGGTGCATGTGTATTCCAACCCACCCCTAAATAAAAAATTTTGCATTTGAAATGGTGTATGCGAAATACATGCAAATGATATTGGTACTGTACGTTTTTCAAGCAGTGTAATCATTCAGTTAAAACGATGCATATATATGATTAGCTGAACGATTTGTGAAATTTACACATGAAATGGCTCTTAATACAGAAAAGAAGGTCACATAATAATACAAGTTTTGTACCTATGCTAGAGGCTGAGGTAAAATATTGTCTCTATAGTTCCTAAAAATAGAAGCTCTGTTCTCCAAGAATAGTTCTACTTTAAGCAGAGTACAAGTGCCAGGAAAAAGGTAAATATTTTGGAATCGAAGTGAAAAATAAATTTGCTTTCAGTGGGAAAAAAATAGTTCCAAATATTTTCAGTAGCTTTTCTTTATCAAAGCTGAAGGCCGAATTCAGAGTTCAGGGAACGCTGTGTGCTCGTTTGCTTAAAAGTTATTCTTTTCGTTCAGGGGAGAACATCATTTCAGACAGACTCGCAAAAAAGGTGTCTACGGTGTCAGGTGAAAGTTCGATTAAGTTAAAAAATGCCGCAACTGAGCAGTCTCGAGCATGATTGCTATCGTTGATGTCAGGATCAGCAATGCTCACAGAAGGTCGTACCTGGTTGATGTTGCTCTCGTCTCGTGCTTCACTACCACCTAATCGTAGTGGCGAAGTCTCAACGAATGCCGTCATCAGGATGGGTAACCACTGGGGACAACACGATGCATGAGCCGTTATCGGACTTAGCAAAGTATCTATATCCATTGGTACTGCTGATGGTAGTGTAAGACAAACGTCCAACACGCATTCTTCTCCGCATAGCATACATCGAAGCACAGGTAAGATGCAATTCTGCCAGATGGGTCTGAATGAAAGAAACCAGGTCATATTCAGATCTCTTAGCCGGGCTAATCCAAGGACTTTAGTTATGCGGTCCCGAAAGCGTATAGCTAGGATCGTTTCTTCCATTGTTGCTGGAGTCTTGTCTGCGAATTGACTTGCCATATCGAAGCAGAAGTATCAAAAATAAAATGCCTGCTACGAGTCCCAACAGAAGTGGTAGGCCGCCAAAGACAGAATGGACAAAATTAGGAAAATTGCCCAGAACTGTTTCGAAGGGTGTTAACAGTCCCGAAAAAATTGTCTTAAATATATGTGGGATACCACTGGTATCAGACATATTTAGGATTTGGCTTAGCATTTCTACGAAATGCACGGGGCAATTTGTTGATAAAAGGCTATGTATCTCTGCCGTTGTCCTTGCAACTTGCAGATCATACGTTTCTTTTGATGACGTCAAGGGCACAGTTGTCTGTAAAAGAACAGACTTCATTCTGCTTAAAGTATCAATTCGAATAGAAGAGATATTCAAAAAAGGCCAAATTTTCGCCTCCATGTCTGTAGTGCTGTTTGGATACAATACTTGCATACAGCAAGTGACCATGGAACTAACGCTCACAAGATAAGCTTTTCCTGGCACCATGCCACAACAGCTGTGGTCCACTATTAGAATGTAACTCCCGTTAGAAAGTCGTCTAAAGAATGGCTCTATTTGTGTTGCAGGTGTTCCGTGCTGGTGACATGAAAGGTTATTTGAAGTCCCCTCACAGGCCCCATGCAGGTCAATAGTTTGACACAGAAGTATACCGCTTCGTGATTGTTTACAATTTTTTCCACTAAGAAATACATTCTGTTTCTTTTCACTATAACATGTGTGTGTGTAAGGTAATTTCCATGATGACTTAATGTACCCTTTACCCAACCTTTCATACTGGCCCGCTGGTATATACTCTTGACAGTATTTCAATTGGAAAGTTGTTATCAGAATTGTTATTATTCCATGTATTATCCATTCAATGACAGGTCTTTCTGACATTGTCAATGGTAATCTCTCAAGTTTTTCAATGCTCAGAATCGTATAGTCTGCCCCTTTTTGTGCCAAACTGATTTGTGTATCAGTAAGGTTAAAGATAGAGAATAATGACGTTGTGTTGATTAAACGCCAGGGCACGTAGCCTGAACGCAGATTTTGCAACGTCCAGCCAAGCTGTACAATAGAACGTAATTGGGACTGACCGTGTTGTAACATTAGTAAGTCCTGCTCTATTATATCAATCGCAGATGATACAATACTGTCCAGTGAATATATTCTGGAGGACAGAGTCATTAACCCATTGTCCACAAGAGAAAGTGATTTTTCCAAATTAATACGGTCAATTTCCGGTATTTTTTCTGCTGTTTCAATTTGCGTTTCTTTCCAAGCTTCATTGTAAGCTGCGTATATACCGGCCGCTATGAAACATTTTTGACGCTGTTTGCGTGGTCCCATTATGAAATTACGCAAGTCAGCACCGTCTTTAAGTAAAGTCAATTGTTGCTTAATTTCTGCCAGGTTGGATTTCTGTAACCATTCGATGCAGAGTTTTCCTACACTGTATGTTGTAACTATCCCTGGATGTTGTCTCTGGGAGTATCTAGGGTCTGGCCTGGTCAACTTGAACCCCTGTATTTTGTTCAGGAATCTATCTTGACAGTTATTTGTGTCTGTGGGCCAGATCAACCATTTTTTCGAATCAGGATGTGTTCTGTTTTGGTTTAAAAATTGTGATACGTCTATCTCAGCATCTGTAGTGCTATTACTGTCAGGTGTTGGCTTTGGAATAGACGGTTTGTTTAAGTCTTTAATTTTGGCTAGCCCAAGACAAGTTGTCTGTTGAATGTTGTCATTCAAGAATATAATTTGTTCTGGGATCATGCAGGCTCTAAATAATGCTTCTAGACCTTGTACCTGTCAATCTTTTGTACCCCAGATGGTGTTTGTTTCAATGTTGTTTTTCCAGAAATCAAAACCAATTGTAGTTAATTTTTCAACAAATGTTTCTGAATAGATCAATTTAGTGTTCGTCAGCATTGTTTTCATCCCTGTCTTATTTAACAGTTTGAAATAAAAAGTTTCTGCATCACTTGTGTTAAACCCTGAGAAGTATGGGAATTTCTCATAAAATGTTTTCGAACTACCTTTTGGTGGAGTTGCACAATGTTCCCATTGATTATAATTAAAAACATTTCTAGGTTGAGCAGATTTATGCAAGTAATGGTGTGCAAAGTGATTGTAGCAGTACATTTCTTCATAATTTGATGAACCCTGTAAGTAATCATGTTCTGTAAATTTTGCTGACATAACCAAATCTGACATCATATCATTAATACTTTCAAAGTCCCAATCATCAGAGAATGTACTCGGTTTTACAAAGTCACTTAATGAAACCTTAAATTGGTGTGGATATTTCAAGAGCTCGACCGGGCCATAGATTTCGTAATCTGTTTTGTCCCAAGCTACCCCACCGGGTATCGGATTGGCTGTGACATTCACTGATGATAGTTCTCTTTTCTTGATGTGAGATGACTTGTGAGGCTTTAGGACCAAGTTGATGTTCTGACTTGCTGTGTCCATTGTACTGTATTTTCCCTCAATGAATTTCCCCAAACAAAGAACCATGATGAGCCAAAGCAGGAGAAAAGTACACCTAACACAATCCAAAATTCAATCCATGGAGAAATCATATAGGTTTCTTTGAGTTGATGAAAGAGTTCTGTTACTTTGTCTTGAAAAGATTTTGTTGTTGGCGTTTCTTCAGATTCGCTTGGATCCTCAGAAAAATCATCGAAATTGATGAAGTAGCCAGATGCAATTCTGTCAATTGTTGGAATCGCTTCCGGATTTTTATCTGCTTTTGGAATTTTCTTTGTTTCATTAGCATAGTCTGAGGCTACATCGTTGTAGACAGGTGTTTCTTGACGAACTGTTGCAATTTGGGTTTCAAGAGGCACAAGTTCCATGGCATTGTTGCATAGTCCTTTTTTATTCACTGCAGGTTTATCAAATGTGATTAGTCTCTCAGTTTGAACCTCTTGTATTGTAGCAAGTTTTGGTGTTCTGCTACATCTTGGGAGTCCACTGGGCCTACTACTTATTATTGGCCACATGATTGTGGTTTTACCAGGTCGATGGATACAACTCGGTTCTCCTTTTTACCAGCAAGGGGCGGTAGTACAACTGATCTTGTTCCGCTGACAGCTAAGACAGGTACTGCTTTTCTGTAAGAAGGCCCAAATTCCTTCTTCACCGCGATCTTCTCTCTGACCAGATCCCCAATTTTTGGAATCCAGACAGGCCTTGCTGGGATGGGTGGTTTATCTTCAGTGGCTGTTGGCTGCTGTTTTAGCTTTACGTTGCTCAGGTCTTTTCTTGTTTCATTTAAGTCCTGTAAAATAGCCAAATGATCTTTGATATCAAAGCATTTTTCTTCTACCACTGTAGTCTGACTATCTAAGTCCTGAATATGCATTCTAGTCCCGAACAATAGTTCGTACGGACTGAAACCTTTTAGAGAATTTCTTGGCAGATTATTAAGACTACGTTGGACACTTGTTAAATGTTGGACCCACCCATCACCCAAACCTAATACCCTCGCAGTTATAGATTGCTTTATGTCTCGGTTTTTTCTTTCCACAATCCCATTTCCCTCAGGATGGAAGGGACAAGAGTACCGCAATGCCATGCCCATGCTGGTCATGGCCTCCTTATAAGCTCGAGAGCTGAAAGCAGGACCCTGGTCAGAATGTAGCATGCCAATTGAGTATGTGCCCATATAGACTCGCAAATCTATTATAACAGTTCTGGCGTCAGCCGAGCGCTGGGGCCACATTTTAAGTGAATTTAGTCCTAAATAATATACAATGGGACGCATTTTTCCTGTTTGATCATGCGTATAGATCGCCTTATGCTCTCTAATTGGGGTCCTGGCACTACTCTGGCCGGTTCGCCACTGCGATCTCTGTTGCAGTTTTAACAGCTCATTACAAATTTGTAATGTTGCAGGCTCATCCCTGGCCACCAGTATTCTGATTGTAATTCTTTCAGAGATTCCTTGATCTTCTGGTGTCTTAGACCCTCACCCATGTGTGCGTCTGCTATTAACAAGACTCTCCTGTTCGTGTTTGGAATTACTCTATCCCCCACTCCAGGTATTCGAGCAAAAGGAACAGAGTTTGCATCTATTATGTATGTATAATTGAGTGGATAGTTCACGGGTAGTGCTGCGCAGTCGCCTTTTGAAGCCGTTTTTACCGCCAGCAAGGTTTCCCCGTCTATGTATTTTTCTGAACGCTTCTTTGTGGCTACGGAAGCCGAGTTAGTTGCTTCCGTTCTGGCTGTGTTAGCCAGTGAATTCCCTGCAACGTGAACGCCATTACGCTGATGACTCAGTGTATGTATCACGCGAGTCTTTTGTAGTTCTTTCTGTAAAAGAACTATTTGTTCCCAAAGCGTTTTTTGCTTGATTGTGGCACCGGTGTCATCTTTGTAACCGTTTTGAACCCAGTTCTGCAAGTCATTATTGTAAGACTTGACGCAGGAATGCGAATCGCACACTATTAAAGTCGGGAATTCGCGATCGGCAATATCGAGCGCCATTTTTAAAGCTATTAATTCAGTTTGTTGACATGAATTGTCTTTTACAGATTGAGACATTGCTACCAGTGGTCTCAATTTACCTTGCTGTCACCGGGATTTTACAACCTCACACGTAGCATTGTAAGCTTGCTTTCCCCAAACTGAGGGTTGTGCATATCCGTCTGTATATATTACACAGGCGTACTGTTGTAGGGGCAGAATTTCGATTGGCAGAGGATATTCTTTTTCATAGGCTAGATTTTTCATGTTCAGGTCAAAATAGTATTTCACTTTTTCTGTAGCAAGAGAAGTTTCCCATTGTATCCATTTTGGATCTAATGCCACGGTAGTTAAATTGCGTGGGCTTGTTAATGACTCAAAAGCTGATTCTGCTGTTAAAACAGTTATCCTTTTGCCTTCGGCTTGGGCTTTTTCTTTTGCTACAGCTGTTTGAACCGCATTTACAATATTTTCCGCAAGACTGAATGATTTTTCAGCTTGTGTGTACAAATGTGATTTGTAAGCTATTGGTACCATTTCTCCCTCATTAGAGGTCAGGTACGTGAATCCGCATCTTCCTGGGATGACTCGGATTAGGTTGCGTGTGTTATCTCGATTTTGCAATTTTGTTTTAGCTAACATGTCTGTTTGCAATGATCTCAAAATTTCTGTGTGTTTTTGAGTCCAACTGATTTGTTTAAAATCAGGTTTTATTAATTCATAGAGAGGTTTAACCCTCTCCGCATAATTTAGAATGTAAGTTCTTCCGAAATTCAGGAAACCCAGTATTGATTGTAAGTTCTTCAGCGTTTTTGGTGCTCTAAGTAAGTGTCTGCTAGGCTTTTGCCTTCACTTGATAATTCATATCCTAAAAAACAGGACAGTTAGATGGGCAATTCGTGACTTTTTAAAGTTGAATTTGTAACCCTCTGCTGCAAACCCAAGTATTATGGTGTTCACTCTTTTCAAGTGAGTATCCAAGTCATCATCTGTGAGATAGATGTCATCGACATATGATAATGCCTCATCATCATATATTTGTAGTAACTCTGTTACCCTTGCTGAGAATAATCCTGGGCTATTCTTGAATCCCTGTGGGAGTCGACAGAAATTTTTCTGTGACCCCATTATTGAGAAAGCGGTCAAGTACCTGCTTTCAGGTGCAATGTTTTGACAAAAGAATCCATTAGAGATGTCTAATGTCGTTTTGTATTTTTTGCGCATGATGTTATTCATTAGTGCTGTACTGTGTGAGTTTTGTACTGCAAATGTCTTGCAACATGAGTTTAGAAGTCTGTAGTCCAAAACCAGACGATATGAATTGTCTGGCTTGGAGACAGGAAACAAAGGATTGTTCATTTGAGAGGTGCATGTTTCAATCACCCCCTGGTATTCAAGTTGATCTAAGATCTCCCTGACTTTCTTTTTAACTTCTTGCTTAATTGGGTACTGCCTTTGTGCAGTTGGTTGACATTTTAACTGGATTTTGTGAGGAGGAGAGTCCTCATCCCATCCTACATGATTTTTATATAATGCAGGAGCTTGGGCTACTGCCCATTTTCTTGCATATGTATATTTTTTATGTATTGGAATATGATTTGAGAAGGCAGGCATAATCTTTTCTTCGCCTTGAGGGCACTCCCTGACAAACTCTGGTGGCCAGTCTTTCTCAGCTAAAAGGATGTCATAGCCTTTGGAAAGGTCATCCCAAAATAGACCCCTTACTTTCCTAGTCTTATCTCCCTCTATACGTAATGTTATTTCATATATTTTATGAGGTTTGCTAACTCTGGTATCTGCAGTTTCCACCTGAATGTATTCATTCGTGTCCACTGTCTCCAGATGATTCATCAGGATCTTGCGAGCTATTGTCACTTCTGCTGCTCTGTCTAGCATTGTCTGGACCCACTCTCCGTTTTTCAGTTGTGTCCTCAGTATCCTCAGCATGTTTGATTATTTTAATACTGGCTACCTTCTTTCTTTGAAATTGTAATGTTTTACTTTGTTGAGCAGGTTCCTTGTCTTTGGACTTGACGTGCTCTTCCCTGTGTTCTGACCGTCCTCTTCTTTCCGATTTCTGCAAGGAAGTCTGAAAAGATCGAGAGGGACGTTTATCAATATCTTGATATCTATCAGGTTTCTTCAAATTATCCCTATTTCTAAGGTTATATCTTTTCTCAGAGGGCTCCCTCTGGGGAGACTTGTGTCCTTGGTCCAGAGATCTTTCTCTCCGCCGAGGAGACCTTCCTCTGGACTGGAATCTTTTTTCTCTGGGAGTGGATTGTTTATTTCCATCCCAGCTCTTTTTTGGAGTGTTTAGATTATTTTTAATAAATATCTTTTCAGGATTTTCAGTTAGTTGGGGTTTTACTGGTTTCCCACCCAAACTATCTCTTCCTAGTTCTTCATAGGATTTGTTTATGATTCTGGCAAGTTCAATTGGTTGATCTGCTATATCTGTTTCTTTCAATTTCTGGCGGATCGCCACAGATGCTGCTTCTCCTTTTATGTTGGCTAATAATATAGCCGAGACCTGCTGGAAGTCTTTCAGTAATTTCATACCCAGAGTAAAAGCAGGTTCTGGACCGTATTCATTTTGAATCTCTCTTAGCACATCTGGTATAACCGCCATGGACGGAACACCATGTGTTTTTGTGTAAATGGAAGCAAAGACTGTGCCCCAAGTGTCACAGTCCTCCACATGTGGTGTGATCCCCATTGGAAGACAGATAGTCAGAATTCTGTGTTTCTCAGTAGGGGTAGTATCCGGAAATACTGCCTCTATTTGAGTGATTTTTTGTGCTAACCAGAATGGAATTTGTTCCCGTTTTGCGGTGTTTTACCAAGACATGATTGTATATTCTGTGCTGTAATTTCGTTTGTGTTCCCCTGATGAGGGGTCAGCTGTGGAATGTTAATAGCTGGTTGGACTGTTGAAGTCCGCATTACATATTGGACTAATTGTCTATGAATTTTAATCAGTTGTTTTAGCTGTGCTAAAAGTTCTGGTACTGACATTTTTTCAATGTCTGGATGTGGTGTGTAGCTGGCTGGAACCGGCCACGTTGCTCCTGATCTACCTAGTGGACCGAGCCTGGTGATGTGATTATTATGTTTTAGGGCGCCTTTAAACCAGAGCAGGTGCTCTTAGTATTTTAATGGGATTTCCACCTCCTCGAAAGGAGTGTACTCTTCCGGAGGTTCCTCTATTTTGTAATAGTGGAAGTCGTGTGTGACAGCGTTTGCTGCTGGAAAGTTTATCCATGAATAGAATACCTCTGTCTGCCGATATTCAAGGGCCTCAATTACGAATACGACTATTCCACCTCTTGGTGTTAGTCCATTTTCTATAAGTTTAAGAGTTATAGTTCTTCTTATGTTGACCGGAATGAGTATAGCATTCGGGTCATTCTGTTTAAGAGTTGTGTCTTCTAACAACAATTGAGACGCTGTAGCATCTCTTTCTTCGTCTCCGTCAGGCATTTTACTGACAGAAGGTTTTTTAATTGTAGATCAGGTTTCAAGGAAACAAAGATTAGGTGCACAATATTTTGGAACATTGTATCCTTCAACGTTGACTATACCAACATCTATACATAGAAATCTCTTTCTACTAAGTTCCGGCGGATTTTAACCTTTTACCCACTCCAGACGTCTTTTGGAGTATTTACGGGAAAAGGGTCTGTTTGAAAAAGCACGACTGAGTTACTCTAACGTCTTGCGTTAGATTTATCGCCTTACCAAACGTTGGGCGCCATGTAGTGTAGTTCTTATAGTCCCAATAGGCTCTGCGCATTGGAATAATATATTCAGCAGTGTAGACGTAGGACTGAGGTCGACTAGGTCTTTACTGACTATATTAGAATTAAGTTTTTGCCAGCTAGCTCAGAGGTCACTAGAAACTTTCTCGAATAAACGAGGAGGAGTTTAACCTCCCTGGATAGACAAGAAGGGATTAGCTTCTGACAACCATATAACATGACAACTTTGCTCTCTCAGAATAAGAGTGTATCTCTAGAGTCGTGTGAAAACAATAGACAGCTATTTCACTCAGTCAAGTGTGCATACTTAGTTTCACCAGAGTGCAGAGAAAAGAAAGACGGGCGTTTTCAATAAAAGGTTGTTATTTATTGAGCAGTCTTCTTTCTCATACAAGAGAAATGAATTGCCACATTTGCAATACTCATAGTAAAGTAAAGTGCGTACAGTAAAAGGAGGATTAAGAAATAATACTGTAAAAGCATTGATATGGTTTCTTAGCCATAAGATACTTTAAAATAGATAAAATATATACATACTTATATACATTGACTAACGTACTCAACTGGTGCTTCTAAATACGCCTACCCAGGTGTACCTGACCTAAGCCTAATACGTGGGAAGGAGTAAGTAAGTAGAAGTTTAAATTAAGTTGGTTTTGCCAAGAATCTGAGTCAAGAATTCTCTCTAAGGTTTTAGTCAGCTCTGTACCTGGGTATTAGAAAGCAGGAGGTCTTGTATCTCTCTCTCAGGACTCGATATCCCAGTAACCCGCGAAGGTATCTGGAAACACCGGAGCTGGATTTCTCGGCAGGAGAAAAGACAGCGTCTCTCTCAGTGCGTCAAAGAGGAGGGGCAGCGTCCGTGGGCTCTCGCATCAGCTGGGCTCTCGGGCAAGTAGATAGCTTCTCTGCTCCAAAATCACCACCGTGTGTTTGCTTAAGGCAACGTTGGTATATTTATACCTGAAAGGTGCCGGGTTTGACGTAAGGTTGGACATAAGACGTCAATAAAGATGTCACTAAGAACTGGCTGTTCTTACAGTGCTTTACAGGAGTTCTAGGATGAAATCAAAACAAAAGCAAGGGGGCTTTCCCAGGTTGCTGGAGGTTTGGTTTGTTTAGAGAACTCGTTGTGCTTTCTAGGGGGCCGGGAAGTAGCCTTGCTTAATATGACAGCATGTGCTACGACTGAATATGGATATGATTATTATGCAGTTATAGGGATATTATTGATTATAACCGAACAAGGGCATAAAATAGTAATATCGATTTAGGCTCCTGGATAAAAACACAATAGTGCTATTATCAAAGTTTATCTCAAAAGCAATAAAATACCCGGCGATAGCGGCAAAATCCTTGAATATCGCTGAGAATACAGCGATATTCACGCATTATCGCTAACAGGGTCTTAGCCATTATATCCACCTCCCATTGGATATAATAGCTAAGAACTGGTCTGAGCAGGAGTTAGTTTTTGGAGATATTCGCGCTTAGTGGGAATATTTCCATCGCTACGCCTGTGTTGGTAATAAGCGATAGCGATGTTAGCGACTGCTTTCAGTCGCTAACAGGTTGGGTACGCCCACTTTGCATGTCATGAGCGATAAATATCGCTGACATGCAAAGCGGGCCTCAAACCGCTCGCTATCGCCTACAAGCTGTCGCTAACTGCTGTTAGCTCCAGCTTGCTAATAGGGCGATAATTTCCTATCGCCCCCTTGATAATATGCCCCTGCTTTTTTTTTGCTTAAGTACTCCATGAGAGCATGTGCAGTGGCGTTGCAAGGGGGGTCAATCCGCCCCGGCAGCACGAGTTTTGGGGGCGGCACCCTCTAACCCCACTCTTACTTGTGGATGTCGCAGAGTGGTAGCCTCAGGAATCACCAGCCCCTTACTCTTCCATTCGCCTGCCGCGGGCAGCATAAGGCCTAGCTACACCACTAGCCTCTGTGTTGTTCCTTCTTGTTGCTCTGTCCCTTGTTCTTTTCTTTTCCATTCCTCCCCTCCACTTGCTTCCCTCACCCACCCCTCCATTGCCATCCAGCTCCACCTGCAGTATTTTTTTTATTTTAGTTTTTTTGGAAGCCATGCAGAAATTGCTGCCAGTACTTCTGCCCGACAAATATGAAATAAAAGTGCTATCACGCTACTTCATTTTCATATTTTTTGTATGTGCCAAACTATCTCAGATTGGTAAATAAAAAGTTGTGCCAGCATATATCTTCACACATGCAAGTGCCTACAAAATGACAAAACCACCACCAGCTGCGTCATCATACTTTTTTTTCATCTTGCTCTTGCTTTACAACATCATCAGCATTTTTGCCGACGCTGTACAGAATGAACAAGACTAATTGGCAGAGCCAATATGTCTGTGATACTAGACCTAATGGCTTTGCCATTGCATGATGTTTAAACCTTTATTTGCATCTTTCTTTCGGAGGGAAAAAGATCGTTTCAGGATCCAAACTGATAAAATGAAGGCATACACTTCTAAAAATTAAATATATTGCTGTCTTTTCAGACTTTCGCTGACTGCACTGGAAATATCATATTCCTCAAAATGCCATGTATTTGTTCGGGAGAGCGAGTTGGAGAGCCACAGACAGGCAATTTAAGCAAAATAAATGACTTTGGGTGGATTAGCACAAGTGTGTCTTTCAGACAGCAACAACTTGGCATGACTCGATCTAGCTTTGCTATCCGTTCCTCTGGCACGCTGCTATTCTTCACCCCAATCTCCTGCAAACATACATTTTGTACAACGAAACAAGTGACAAGAATATTCCCTCATAAGCTGATGAATCTTATAGCCTGTGCCTGCATATCATTTGAGGTCCGTGCGTCGGAGTCACTTAAAAAGCAGTCATGCAGATTTATTTAGTTCTTTCATTTGAAATGCATTAGGCATCACTTACACTGAGAAAAAAAATAAAGAATTTAGGAAAGTCAGGGCATGTTTGATAGAGGTGCTTGCTGGGTGGAGTATATTACAGTTGGAGGATATTCACGGACACATTTGAAGTGAGAGAAAGCGTATTTTTGGAAATAAATACATGCAGGAAAGACAGAGATTAATACAAAAGGTCAAAAGGAAGAAAAAAACAGCACAGTCAGAATTCAGACTTGTTGGCATACATTACTTATTGAAGGTAGTTCAGAATTTTATGGCTGAAGAGACAAGGTGAAATGTAGAGGAGAGCATAGAAGCTAAATTAGTAAAAACAAAAAAAGACTCGAATCTCAATTTATAACGGGCAGACATTGGTGTATATCTGCAAAATATGTGTCAGAAGTTAAAGTTCTTTAATGAATAAAAGAGTGATGCTGTTTGAGCTTTGGGAAGAGCCGTCAGACCTAGTGAGTCCCCCTTTTTACTGCCATCAAAAGGAGTGTGTGGACACTGTAGCCGTTTATACCACCGGGTAGAGACAGATGGAAACCACTCATGCCCGAGAGAACCAAGAGCCAGCTGACGACTAGTGACAGGAGCTGGGAGACCACATGATTCACAGAAGGTGACTTGGAGTTGGATGCATACTCTCAGACAATAATAAGAGTCAAGGCCCACACTGACTCACATTCCGGCACTCAGTTCAGCACAATGCATTATGGGAAATGCGGCAAAATCGTTATGGGGGTGTTGGGAATGCTCGCCAAATTTTTCTTAGGTCTCTGTACCACTCACTGGGCACAGGTGTATCAGCCACAGCTCACCAGCTCATTAGTTCAAGGGAGCTTTTTCAAACAAAACGTGAGTGTGAGCACAATGCCTCACATCTCAGCACATGGTTCGCCGCAATGCTTTATGGTAAATGCAGTTCATGATAACACTTACTTCAGTGACAGTCTTTAGTTTTGATCCCTTGTTGGTGCAGCCAGTGCTGTGTCTCTCTAGACATGTATTTCAGGATAGCTGTCCTTCTTCAGTAGAGAGCAACACCTCATTTTGGGGGTGCTGGAAATGTTGCTGAAAGTATTGTCAGGTCTCTGACTGGGTGCAGGCGTTTCAGCCAGAGCTCGCTAGCTCATTAGCTCAAGGGAGCCTTTTCAAACAAAAAGAGGGTAAGAGCATACTGCCCCACATCCCAGCTCTTAGTTTGCCCCAGTGCATCATGATAAATTCAGTGCATGATAACACTTGCTTCAGTCAGTCTTTAGTTACCCCCCTTTGTTGGTGCAGCCAGTACTGTGTAACTCTAGGCATGTGATTAATATAATTGATCCTCTACAGTAGACATCAACACATCGTTTTGGGGGTTTCTATAAATGTTGCTCAAAGACTTCTCAAGTCTCTGTGCCACTCACTGGGCGCAGTTGCAACATCCATAGCTCTTCAGTTAATTAGCTCATGTGAGCCTTTTCAAACAAAAAGAGGGTGGGATTACACTGCTTCACATCCTAGTGTTCAGTTCACCCTCGTGCATCATAGTAAATGCAGTTCATAAAAGCTGGTTTTAAACTTTTAAAAAGTTTTACTTACTTGAAGCATTTTGGATAAGAAAATCTACTTGCATGAAATGCAATTGGTTTTCGAGGACAGGAGTTTCATGAAATATTGTGAACAACCTCAAACGTTCTTATTGGTGGGTATTCACAGACTTGTTTTAACCCATTTCAACTGTTGACATTGTGAGGAATGTATGCAGGGAAGAGCTTCAGTAAATTTCTTTCCTGTGTGAGTTTGGGATCAGAATTCTCCCAAAACACTCCCAAAACTCCCAAATCGTTTGGAGCTAGAAATATTTTACCATGAGCAAAATATAATTGTATATTTGCCCATGTGAAAACTGAATCCACCAACTGATTTCAGCAGGTTTAATTTCTAAAACATAGAGATATGCAACCATACAAGGTAGTGAAGCTGCATGTGTAATTTTCGATTCTTTAAGAATTGTACCAACTCCATGGTGCAGGCTGACTATAACAAACTTGTAAACCTCTTGCCTCAAAAATGTAGCCAAAGTTGGACATTTTATAGGGTGATCCAATTAAGGGGGATAGAGAATAAGCACTTTTTGAATGGTGATGTAAGACTGAGAATTGGATTAACACATTTGCATAGCAATTCAACAGACAAATATTCTCTTGTGGGATGCTCAAACCCCTAATTTAAAGTGGTGGAGATATGGAAGTTAACACCTAGGTGTAAATCTCCATTCAAAAATGTCAACTAGCAAAAAAATGGAGAGTTATACTGACATGTAAGAGTAGCTATACATGTGAGTAAATGCATATATGTATATTTTCCTTTGTAAATCCGGCCCATTATATATACTTTTGTAATCATTAATAAAGTTGCATTGAACCACTGCAAAGGAGGTTTACCCACACTGTCTTTGCTGCAACATCTATTGAACCTGTGAAATATAGGTAACTTGTAGGTCCCAGATCAGAAAGTGGGAAATGGAGATGCCAGATCACTCCATATTGGTAGGTGTTGGACCTAGCATCATAGGCATGGTTTCCCCTAACTGTTTGACTTCAGACCTCCTGTTTTTGCTGGCTTAGGACTCTGCACACTTTACCGCTGCTAACCAGTGCTAAAGTGCTTGCTCTCCCTGCTCAAAACATGGTAACATTGGCTTATACTCAATTGGCATACTTACTTTACTTATAAGTTCCCAATGAAGTATACTACATGTAGCAAGGGCCTGTACATTAAGTGATGCTGGTGGGTATGCCACACTGATTGTGCCACCCACTTAAATAGCTCTTTAAACATGTCTTAGGTCTGTCACTGCAGAGTGTGTATGTGCAGTTTCAACCTACTATGTCAACATGGCAAAATAAATCTTTTGCCAGGTCCAAACCTTCCATTGTAGTATACGTCACCCCCAAGGTAGGTCCTTGAAAACCCCAAGTGTAGGGTGCAGTGCATTTAAAAAACTGGACATGTACTTTTAAGTTTTACATGTCCTGGTAGTAAAAAACGAAATACATTTTATCAGTGCAATTTACAACTGGATGAGATAATTGGTTCATGTTTGGTGTCTCTGGAATCCTAACTTAAAATCCTAACATATGGTGGAGTCGGATTTTAAATTACAGTTCTGAAAAAGCCACTTTTTGAAAGTTGGCATACTTTTGCTATAGTCATTTGGTAACTGCAGCCTGTATCTGGTCACGTGAATGGTTGTAGTTGGAAGATGTCTTTATGTGAACCTCCTAGACAGCCACATACAATGAGAGCTTAGGTGTGACTTGATGGGCTGTTATTGGCATGATGAAATAGAGGAGCTGGTCCCAGCCTCACTTACACCTGAATAGGCTATGTCCTATCTCCACACAAAGGACTACATACCTCCTGTAGTAAGTCTGGAACCAGGACCAGGAGGGCAGGGCATCTGTGCACTTCAAAGGAATTCTTCTACAACTTTCTCCCCACTTCAAAAGCACAACTGTGAATGAAATAGGGACCTAAGACCCCACCATTTCAGTACACTTCTGGAACTGTGGATGATCTGCCAGGAGGAAGGACTGCTGTGCAGCTAAAGGACTGCCTCGCAGTCTGCCTTAACTGGTGACTTTGTTCTGGACAGGCACGATCAGATATCCAAAGTTGGTGCTTTACACCTTTTTGGGTTATTTTTTCTAAAAACTTTCAAATTCAATATCTCCGGTTCTACTTTTTGGATTTTGTCATTATCAAATTAAGCTCTATTTTTTTAACCAGGTGTGGGATCTTTTTGTGTGGTGTTTTCACAGTTTTACTGTTTGAAGTGTTGCACAAACACTTTTCAAATAGCTTCTAAGTTAAGCCTGACTGCTCTGTGCTAGCCTATCAGGGGGTTGACCACAAGGTAATATGAGGTTGCTTGTCCCTTATCCTGACAAGCATTGTGGCTCACACCCTAGTCAACCAGTGAGACAATTTCTTAAAGTAGTGCACCCAGGTCAGGATTCACAAAGGTTTGTTTGCATGAGTGAATCTACTCAAGTGTAAATATAATCTTACACCTTGGTAAAATCAAACTTTTTTTAGCATTCACCATTTCCAAGTGGAGATTTTCACCTAGATGTAAAGTTAAGAATTCCCCCTCCTTCAAAGAGGGGTGGAGACTTGGATGACTGAATTTACTTGTGTAAAGTTAATTTCCATGAGTTTGTGTAGATCTCTGACATGGGCAATAGATCTTCTATGAGAAAATCAAAGGAAAGGTAATAAGTCTATCATTTCTTTTTAAAAATAATAATGTAAATAAAATTTAGAAAGAAAATAATTTTAAACAAACAACATTAAAGTGAAATTACTTTAAGAAAAGATTCAGCATACCATCTCCTAAAACTTGGGGGCCCATTATGATCGCGGACAGACCTGAGTCCGTCCGCGACCATAGAGGAGGAGGGAACCTCCGCATGGCCTGCGGAGTTCCCTCCTGTCCAATTAGGATGTGACCGCCACCCTGGCGGTCACATCCTCTATGTTTACCATTGCGGCGGGTGCGGCTTCAAGCTGCACCCGCCGCAATGGTAAAAATGCATACATTGCATTTGTATGCAGAAAGCGGCAGGCACCGTGCAGTGCCTGCCGATTTCTGCATACAAATGCAGGGGGTACCATAGGTACCCCCCATGTGAACCTCCCACCCCCCCTTCACCCAGAGGGCCCGCAACGGGCCCCCGCAGTGAAGTTCCACATGCTTTTCCACGGCGGAAAACCCGCCGTGGAAAAGCATTTTTTAAAGCCCATCCTAATATGGCTGGCGGTGTCTGAGAGACACCGCCACCATATTAGAGCTTTTCCGCCGCGGTTGTAAGCCAACCGCGGCAGAAAAGCTGCGGACGGAAACCAGGACCCAACAGCCATCCTAATGTGGCGGTGGGTCCGCTGCGGTTTTTCCGCATCCTCCGGGCCGGCGGTGGCTTCCGCGGGCCCGGAGGATGCCGAAAAACCGCAATCGTAATAGGCCCCTAAGTTTGTATGCAATAGTTAATAAATGTGACATTTTACCTTTCAAATATTTTACTTTAAAATTAAAACTATCCTCGAAAAAGTGTTTTTTTAGTTACAGAAGGACACGAGGAGCAGGAAGGAGAGCGGCCAGGCAGGGGAGGCGGCAGACAAAGGAGTAACTGGCTTCTTTTTAAAATGTAAAATAATTTGGGAGTGGGAGAGAGCGTAGCTTATTTCCACTGAGTTTTTTCTAAACTCTGTGGAAAAACGCATAGATGCACTATCCCTGCTAAGCTCAGGGTTAATATTCACATATTCACATGTACAGAGATCTCAGTCTTGGAGCGGGTACACCCCTTCAGAACTGATAGGAGTGGTGGTGGTGAAGTTGCTAACTGCAGGTTTGTGGGTTGCATTTGTAGAAAATAAAGTAATAAAATTGGAGTACTAATTTACATGCTCCAACATGCCTTTCTTGAACTAGTCTCCCAATTTCCAGTTCTGGGGTTTGAATTGATCTACTTGCATAATTTCTATGTGCTCATGTCAGGGGGAACCATGAGAGGACGCCGTACCACAAGACGGATAGCAGCAACATCAGGTCTGTGATGAGAAACCTAAAGAACTAAATACAGGACTGAATATTCGGGACAAAGGATTGAGGGAGTGAGGGAGGGAGTCACTGTGGGAGCAAGTCACTGTGGGAGCAAGAGACCCTTTTTGCTTCTTTTACCGCAGGCAAGCTTCTCGCAAAGCTCATGTTTTTCTAGGAGTCTCTTTGCCGGTGGTATGGTAGCACAGGACTCAAGAAACTCTGGACTACTTAAGACATTTCTGTGGTTGCGGGTGCTTCAGTACAGGGCTCCAAGCGAGTGAAACTCTATCTTTCATTCTTAACAGGTACCCATGCTGTCACAGCAGCCTGTTCAGATTCAGTAGGAGCTTCTAATGATGCAACTATACCCACCATTTCTAGGTAACTATAGCATAGGTCACATGGAATGCAATGGCCCAGTTTTCTCAGGATGGAGAGCATGGAAAATGGATACTGCTGTGGAAGCACAAACCTGGCATTGATTTTCATTTGATTCAACATTTCCAGTTGAGTAGGTATTCCAGCCTACATTACCTGAGATAGAAGTCTAGATTCTCGTGCACACCATAATTTGACAGTCAAACCAACAACATCAAGAGCAGATATGAAGGATATAAGAGTAGTGTGAGCCTATTTAAGCTTACACATTTAAGCTTACACACATAAAAGCCTGGTGGAACTTGATGTGGACAAGATGTGTTAACTAGAGTATGACAGGAAGGATGAGCTTTTTAATACACTAGGTAATGTGGTTTCAACTTAAGATGCAACTTTATTATCAACCAACCGCGGTCCTTGCAGGTAACAGCAGTGGAGTGGACGATGCAGAGGGAAAATTAATTATTTATTTAATTTCCCCTCGGCATCGTCGCTTGAAATCCCCCCTTACCCGGCCCCACCCCCCCACTGCTGTTACCTGCATCGACCGCGGCTGTTATAAACATGGGTTTGGTGGACAGCCAGATACTATTTCCCACAGGTTATAAGGGAGCATGTTGTTACTGTTTGCATTGTATTGCAATGAAATGAATTGTATTGACATCAGTCTAGCATTTTCTTTTCGCTGTCTGTGCCCAAAGCACTGCATCCTGTTCAGTTCTTTCTCAGCCTGTTAGTGACAGGAAACATGATTCTGAATTTGTTTTATGTGTGCATTCAATTCTTCAGTTTTGCCTGCATTTATACATCTTCTACTCAATAATAATAGATTAATTGCACCATGATGAACATTTCCATTACATTCCTATAGGCAAATTCTGATATGGTAATTACTGAGGCCGAGAAAATACTGCAAATTGGTGATGAAAATGATCCAGCGTGAATACCAATAATTGATCAGGGATTGATACTCCACAAATCATTACTTTTTTTTAAAATATATTTTTATTGGTATTTACATGTTACATAAATACGCTTTGACATATAACAAATACCAGTTTCGTGGACATTCACATTAGGGCATGTTTCTTGCTGTGACGGCTTTAATCGAATGTTCGAATGTGGACGAGCATTTGGTTTTACCGGTCTATGCTTGTCCTCCCTATAAGCTTTCGCACATGCAACATTGAACATATAGGTCTATTGCTTTCAGTCGCGTTTCTAGTTGTAACATATAACATAACACAAAACATATATTTGTTTGGCTGTTGTTTTGGGGATAGACCGCCGGCCTCTTGGGGTGTTTCCTGCTGGTGTATGTCGTCACACTGTTTTATGGGGGTTTGTATGGGTTTAGGAATTTGTTTAAAGTTGACCACATCCCTCTGTTGGGATATCTCCAAGGTGTGTGCCCCTCTGAGATACGTCACCCAATTCATCCACCATTTGAATGTGGCTTTGGTAGTGTCTTTCCATTTGGCAAGCACCGTTTTGGCTGCAGTCATCATCAGGAAGTCTAGAAGGTTTCTGTCTTGATGTGTGGCTACGTCTGTTGTGATGTGTGCTGTGGTAATAGTGGCAAATTCCTGTTTTAGGGTGCAGCATAGGGCTTTGTAACGAAGTTGAACACCTTTCCCCAGAATTTTCTAACCTTACTGCAGTGGAAGATGAGGTGTGCAAGGTCTCCCTTATCTGTGCCGCAATTCCAGAGGCAGTCGTTGTCCCTTAGGCCTATCGATGCTAGACGAGCTGGTGTCCAGTATGCTTGGTGTAATAGCCAGAATTTCGTCTGAGCTAGCACCGGTGATATCATGTTTTTTGATGGGGCCGCCCACACGGTTTGTAGTTCTTGTTCAGTGAGCTTGGAGCCTATCTGCGCTTCCCAGTAGCTAGTGTTCTTGGTGTTGAGTGTAGAGGAGACCGGGCGGAGGAATTTGTATAAGTGTGAGACCTGGTGTCCTTTCTTGCTTATGTTTTTCATGTACTGGAAGATTGAGGGTACTTGTTTGGTTAGGTTCGATTTTGTTATGGCTGTTTTGATAGCTAGGAAATTGCATAGCTCCATGTCTGGGATGGCATGACGGTTTTTCAGGCTGTTGAAGGTGTGGGGCAATGCTCCCTCTTCCAGCTGAGCTGGGTACGAGAATCCTAGCATTTTCCACGGTTTTATATCGAGGGGCTTCCCCTTGTATTTAATGTTAGGGTTTTCCCAGAGTGCTTCCCAGAATGAGTTTTTAATGCTAAACTTTAGCTTCTGGTCTACTTTGAGTAGGGCTTGCTTGGTGATCTTGAAAATCGGGTTGCCTTTTTGTGTCTGCTTGTTGACGGTGAGGAGGGCTGAAGGATCAGTGTTGTTCAGTATGGCTCTCTCCAACAATAGCCAGGTAGGTGTGTATTGCTGTTTCTGGAGTACCCAGTGCATACCTTGTCTGGCTATAAAGGCTGTCTGGAAGGTTCTCAGGTCCGCCACATTGAGACCACCTAGCTTTTTCTCTAGTCTTAATTTCGGGAGGCCTATTCTCGTTTTTTTGCCTCGCCAGATGAATTTGTTTAGCATTTGATCTACTTTTCTGTGGAAGTCGTCTGTGAGACGTAGGGGTAGCATACCTGCAAGGTAGTTTACTATGGGGGTGATCATCATCTTTACTGTGTCCAATCTGCCCCACCAAGTGATGAACTTGGGCGGCCAGTTTTCCAGTAACCCTTTGATCTTTTCTAGGGTAGTTTCTTCATTTTGTTCGAGAGTGATTCTTAGGTTTTCCCTGAATTGGATCCCTAGATATTTAACAAACCCTTGTTGCCATGCCAGCCCTGAGTCTCCTATTACCTCTCTGGTTGTGTGTATGTTCAGTGGCATGCATTCCTATTTGTCTCTGTTAAGTTTGTATCCCGCGGGTATAGCATACGTGTCAATGGTGTGCATGAGAGCTGGTATGGAATTAGCGGGATCTTCCGTTGTTATGAGTAGGTCATCCGCGTAGGCTGCGAGTTTGGCTGTGGTGTTGTTAATGGTTATGCCCACTATCTTTCTATTTGCTAGGATGTCCCTAATCAGTGGTTCAAGTGCTAGTAGGAACAGCAGCGGGGATAGTAGGCATCCTTGTCTCTTCCCTCTCTGGAGGTTAAATTGGGTTGATGTTGCTCCGTTGATAGCTATCTGTGCTTTAGGGCATTGTATAGTGCCATGACCTTCCTCGTGAAACTATCTCCCAGGTTATATGCTTGCATGCTCTTCTCTAGGAAATGCCAGGAAACCCTGTCAAAGGCCTTTTCTGCGTCTAGCGTAATTGTTACAGCCGAGTTGCATGATTTAGAATAGGGCTCAATGACCTGGCAGAGGAGTCTTGTGTTGTCGTGTGACATGCGAGTTTTCAGATAGCCTACCTGTGTATTCCCAATTAACTGTGGGAGCACTCTGTTTATTCTTGTGGCTAGGATTTTGGTGTATAGTTTGCAGTCTAAGTTTATAAGTGAGATGGGGCGGTAGTTTTTCGGCCATTGTGGGTCCTTACCTTCTTTGGGTATGACAATTATGTTGGCTTGTGACATAGATTCTGTTACTACCCCCTCCCTCGCACAGTGGTTAAAGACTTTATTCAAGACCGGTAGTAGCTGGTCTTGGGAGGACTTGTAGAACGGCGCTGTATATCCGTCTGGCCCTGGGGCTTTGTTGTCTTTTAGGGCCTTAATGGCAGCAGTGACCTCAGGTGTTTTGATGTCTTGGCCTAGCACTTTTGCTTCCTCTATCATTATCTTGGGTAGGTTTAGACTGTCTAGGTAGACTGAGCAGCCTTCTTGATCCAGGTTGTTGTCTTTCTTGTAGAGCTCTTTATAGAATTCCATGAAAGTATGTAGGATATCTTTGTGCCGGGTGTGCGTTTTGTTGTTTGTATCCCTGATTGTAGGGATATAGTGTTGCCTTTGTTTGTGTTTGAGGTATGATGCTAGAATTTTCCCTGCTTTATTAGCCTCGCAGATGTTAATTTGATTGTACTTTCTTATCCATAGCCCAGCCCGTTTGCTAAGGATCCTGTTGTATTCGTATTTTTTTCCTGTTAGTTCTATCAGTGCGGCTGAGTTTGATGTGTCCCCAATATGCCTAGTTCTAGTTGCTTGATGTGCTTTTCTAGCTGGGCTAGCTGTGCTTTTGCTTCCCTGTCTCTTCTGGCCTTGCTTTCTATTAGCGTACCTCACACATTCACCCAGTATCCCTGATGCACTGGGATCAATTTGTTTAGTTAATTTTATATTTCTTGTATAAACCTTCTAGAACATTTTGTTTAAATAACTATTATTGATATCAACTCTTCCTCTACTTGGACCAATTAGTTGAGTAGTTGATTGTAATGATAAGACACTAACTCACCAAACATTTGACAAATTAACCACAGATTCTCTGCAAGGTTAAGAAGTACATTTTATGTCAGAAGTAGATGCTCATATGCATCTGGTCACAATTACAAACATCGAACCTCACGACCAGAGAAATAATGCAATTTCACATAGACTCTTTCTGCAATGACATTATGCAATGAAGGAGTGGATAGAGTAAGAGACAAAAGGTTTCAGCAGAAATGATTATGCTAAACAAATATAATACTTAACGAAGGGATAGATGAAGAGACAATAGGTTCATCTAAAAATAATGCATTTCAATATATTGTTGACAGAGTGGATAGGTGGTGAGACAAAGCATTCAGAAATAAATACATTAATGCTGAGAACGACATAGGCTAAATACAAACCTAGCGATCTGTAGGAAATCCACCCCCTGTGCCCAGGAGATGTTGGAGGTTCCCCAAAAGGTAATCAGGTAAACGCAAGAAATTTCAGTCAGGAAGAGGACAGGATAAAAACAGCTAGGCCTCTCTGCAAAACTGACAAACAGCGACGCATCTCCCCTCTTCTAACCTGCCAGCCTAAGCATAAAAAAACACACCTCTAAAGGCACCCAGATGTACCTTAAGTGTGATATGACCAGCTCACTAATGTTGCATTCTGTATTCAATTTGTTCAGGGATTGGTGGGTTTAGAGCGGTGGCATGATCTCGCCACTATGACTGCCCATTTATTCAACAACTTTATTGTGTAAAAAGATTCCCTCGGTCCAAACTTAGTTTATTTATGTGTTCCCTATATATGATACATTTTATTAAAATTTTCTTTATTCAGTCAATATTTCCGCAGAGCACATCCCTGGTCTCGCATTCTGGTACACAATTGACAGTCATCGGATGCTCTGGCCTTCACTCCTCCACGTCATCTGTGATGCTCAACCCACTTGCTGGTCTCATGTCAGAGCAGACTCACTCCGAGGAAACTTCCCCCTCCCATTCACGTCAATCCCTAAAATGGAGGCTTCATTTAGCATGCTGAAGTAAATGAAAACAAACAATCATTAATTATATGATAATGAACCCCTCTCTGTTCCCCACCCACCTTGCACCACTTTCCCATTAATGTTACCTAGCATACACAAGATTATTACACATTATTTATTTACACGTTATTTTCAGGCATGCACAAGCAATTCCCCTATGTTTTTGTGGGTGCCCGTTACATTTTAGGACATCTACTTACTATTAGTATGTATTATGGGGGGTACTCAATCCAAGCAGGTTTCATTTTTGTAAAACCCTGCTCCATCAAAAACAGAGGAATCTTTTGACTGCTTGATTGACACATGCAATTAGACATTTTGAGGACATAGTTTGGAACAACAGGCATGCATGCATACTAAGCTGGGTAGTGTATGCTAGGTCTTGGGCTGCAAACTGTGAACAACACAGTCAGTGTTAATTGATGCTTATATACCACAAAGGACTTAGTTCCAAGTTAGTTGTAATTCAGTCCAGCATTCCCTACCACCTTCCAAAGTTACTGATACCAAGAGGATCCGTAGCTCCATATCTGTAGAGTGGTTGTCAGAACTTGTTCAGGGGGTACTCCAGGGTTACTGGGCCTCAACTGAAGAGGCTGGGGTAATTTGCTTCTCATATCTGCAAACTGGCCTAGTACAGCCCCTTCAGCTCTTCAGTGCTAGCAATGGCAAGCAGCACAGGCTTCTCAGAGAGGCAGTGTGGGAGTTTATCAAGCTCAGGACTCCGCAATCTCCCTGCACAACAATTATTTTAAAATCCAACAAAGTGCTTGTCTTTGTAAAAAAAAAAAGGACTTTAATATACACAGAAAACGTAATACTGCACACTACAGCACACATGTTTGGGCATTTCAATGGCAGAGGCACACTGTACACAAGGATTGGAAATTACCCGCTTTCACGCCTCCCCTCATCCTGTACCCTATTCAAAGATCCGAGTTTGTTTGTGGGCAGGAGAGGTTATCAAACACAGGTACAGTTGCTCTCTTGAAATGTATGCTCAGTTATTCTTAATAGTCCTAATAGTTTGTTTATCTCGCCACTATGGAGCTTTGCTGTAGTACCATCAGTGGTAGGGACCCGCAGTACGTATCTGGCTTTCCCTCATTCTTCCAGGAGAAGACATGGCTTCTGTGAGTACTCCATCACTCAAGTCAAGGTCCTGGAAGCAGCAGTGGAGTGCAGTCTTTAGCACCAATGCAGGGCTCTTGCTGATGATGCTCCTCATAGTAGGGTTATATCCAGTGTGGAACCCCCACAACAGAGGAATTAAGAGGTGTGAACTTTTTGCACCTGGCTATCAACATACACAATGAACAGTGCTCAGGACATGGGCAAAAGACTGGCCTCTTCTAAAGGACCCTTCAACCTCTAAACAATAGACACTGCAGTCCCATCCTTCAACTCCGCCATCTATTAATTGGTAATGCTCAGGAACACTAATTAACAGCCGCTGTCAGCAAAACGACCTTATGATATTTATGAACAAAACCCTGTCCCTATTCCTCCACTTCAGTGCTTGGGACTCCTCACTACAGCTTCAGGAATCACTAAAGTACGCTTTCACTGTCTGGAAATAAACCTCGCCTCATATGGACAAGCCTGGGGCTTTCAAAATGGAACTCACAGGCCTCCAGTACTCTTGCCCACTCAACATATAATGCATGCACCACACAGGTGACAGACACTCGCACATACTTTGATAGTCAACTGTACTGTGGGCAAGAGAGAGGCCAGCTGCACAAGTATCTCAGTTCAGGCGTTAGCCTGCCAAAGATCTTTATCCCCAATTTCATTTGACAAAAATGTCACGGGGCTTTTAAACAGACAAGGGGCTGTCCTTTCACAATTAAAATGACATACCCAACACTTTTTAAAGGCTAAGTTGTGCTAAATAGTTTGACGAGCTGTTAAATGTTCAAATCGTAAATCTAAGTGTTAGCTCTATTTATATTTAATAATTGGATTAACAGGGAATCCACCCACGCTTGATGCACTGGTTTCAGAAAGCTTGTATATCAAAGTACAACATTTAGACAAAAATAAATTTTTGTTAAAGTTAGCCAGCTACAGACTTCATTTTATAGTTTATGTGTAAATAAGCATAACTAAATCAGTAGAGGCATTGGATTTTACACTGCTTATATGATTTTGGAAAATTACCTGTCCACTCTTTAGCTAGTGTGGTAAAATTACAAAATAACCTTCTCTGGGGCAGACTTAGGTCTTTCAGAGCTAGGTGTCATGAGTCAAATCTCATCATGTTGTAAGGGGGACCGGTGGGTGGCCTACCGCCAAACCTAACAGCTTAATTGGAGAATGGGCTTACTGACAGCAACGCCTCACACCCAGGATATATACATCTGCCAATAGAGGCTATGAAATGTGCTCCCTTTGTGATGAAGCGTTCTCCCAGAATAAATAGAGCAATTCCCAACATAAGGTGATAGGTAGATTTGTCCTGGAGAGGATGTATATGACCTGGTTTTGCCCAGAGTCTGGGCTAAGCTGTACAGAAGTAAGGGGGAAGGCTAAGGATTATAATTTTTTAGACTAAAACATATTATGGGATTGCACTTGTAGTGAAGCACCTTTGTGGGACAGGATCTGGGTCATATGGAGAGTCACTGAAAACTATGCGATTCTGCGGCTGCTGCTTGTGTCGCATAAATGTGAATTTTCCACATATATCACATACTCCATCATCTGCTGCCTAATCTGAAGATCTTAACAAAAAACATTGTTTCTAGCTCAAATAGATCAAAGTTACTAAAAACTTAGCAATGTGTTTGCGTGCAGTCGAAGGTTCTTCACAAAGGTTAACTTGTCATCATTCATAGCTTATTTCTGTATTTGGTTGTTAAACTAATACTAATGAGGTGAAATGTTTGCCCAGGCAGTATAACCACGTGTAAAAATTACAAAATAATGAAGTGATACTAACACAAAATGTGGCGCATTATGCGGCATAATTTGCCTTTTCTTGGTGCTTAATTTAATCATCCCTGCTGAATAATTTGGGGTTCTCTTAAAGTACAATTCCAGTGGCCCTGGTTATACTTTAGTAAAAATCAGCCTGTGAAAATTTGATAAAGTTAGTTTGATTTGTTTATGGGTTGCTAGCAATAGTATTTTCCTGGGAGAGATCTGACCAGAACTGAACAAGAGATGAACACAACTTCTTACCTGTTGGGAGAATTCACCACAACTAACTCGTAAAGGACTGTGGAAAGACTGTCTCTAGCTGTACCCTGTATCTCTGGCCATGGCAGGCTGCACTATGGGCTACAAAAAATAACATCTTGATGATCCACAATGACCATGGGGTTAATGTCCTGACCAGGGAAGCCTGCTTGTGGGTGGAACTTCTCTTTTAATGCAGTTACCTGTTTAAGGTCTAGGATAGAGCTCAACCCATTCTAACAGCAAGCCAGATGCAACAACACAGTTCGCTGTGGACTGGCTGGGAGTTTTGAGGAAACTTGTTGTACCTGAACCGTACCCCCGGGTGAGAAAACTTTACATTTGATGTAAGATGGAAGAAATACAGCACGTTACTCAAAATCTGAAACTTGGATTTTTCATCTTTGAAGAACCAGGACACATTGACAAGTTTCCACGAAAATGATACACAATAAAGAACCAAAAGGTGGTTTACCCATTTCTTAAATGTTACAGCAATGTTTGTGAATACTGTGGAAGCATTAAAAAAGAGCCCTCCTCCGCCACAGCTTCCAACCTTGTCCAGCAGAAGGCTTCTGTCCTTCAGAAAAGCGTTAATTCTGATGATAAACCCTTTGGCTAGAACAAACCTCGAACTGTTTTTCAACCTCATTTCAATCAATCAATCAAAATTATGTTTATTTAGACCAAAGGCCTTTAACCAACACATCATTAGGAGATAATGCAGATACATATATTAAAAATAATTTTCAACCTATTAGACCGTAGAAAATTGTCATATAAAACATACAGTCCAATAAAAATTACTTGTTTTCTGATAAAACCAGCAGGTGCCCATGAGTGGTACCTCAACCCTCCTCCTAATTCCCCATAAACATTTCCTTTACTGCCCTCATGAATCTTCCAATAGCACATGCTATATCTAAAAAGTGCATATTAGTTAAAAATTCTGCAGCATACCTTCCCCATATTTCAAGAATATTTGGGCGTAACAATTAAACTGTTGTTTAATTGCTAGGCAGTCCAACAGAATATGCAACATGTCACACTTAGTGTTCAACCCACAAGAACAATTCCCTCCTATACTGACCATTTTAGCTTTTATCATATCATTTGTCCTACAAGGATTAAGACCAATTCCTACTCTTAATACTTTATTTCGTAGTAGCTGGTTAGGTAGGGTATCCACATACGGGTAACTCACATTAATCTGCCATGCGTTAAGCATAAAGTAAACTGATTTTTTCCTCTTTTAGATAATGATAGTCCCTTTCATAGGACAGTCCTTTGCCTAACCCTTTCAGTTCACTTTTTAAAATTTCAAACAGTAAGGACTGCAGAGACAGCCTTACTTTCATATCTTTACCCCCGGCAACCATGTTAGACCTAGCCATTCTAGCCCATTTGAGTTCACTTTGCACAATTTCATTCTTGTACCACTGAGTAACTTTCTGTCCTCCCTCCCCATTCAGTTTTCCTCAGAACCTTATTACGGCTTTTTGCAGCCAATGTATTCCAGGAGATCATGTCAGTTTCCATTCTTATTGCTTGTATCATGGCTGAGCATGGGTGGTTAAGTCTGGACCTCCATAATTCTTGACAGGGATGAACCAACAGCTTGTATATGACCTTGTTCCACTGTTGGTCAGCCATGGCAGTTGCCTCTACTCTTGATCTACTGCACCCCATTAACTTGTGTTGACCTTTACTTCTCATTGTTTCCGGCAATCATGCTTTCTTTGTCATCATGTGGTCCTTGCTGCTCTTGCCCCATGGCACTTTCACATGGCATTCAGTGCTGTGCATGATTGTGCACATACTTTCTTCTATATGTGAATTGGTGTGTCACACTTTGGCTGCTTTGACAGTTTAATTTGCTTAGACGTCTGCACACTGTGAGTGGCAATAGGATCGGTGTGATATTTGTGCAATGAGAGGGCTGGTGTTGTCATATGGCATCATGCTTTTTGAGAGAAATGGCTGTGTGCATGTACTGGCTACTTACCTATTGTGTTTTCACATTTGCCTTTACTTTGATACACATCTGTCTGTGTGTGGTGGAGGCTTTCATCCTGGCCAGGTGTGGGACAGGGGGCATGGTGGGAGTAGTAGTGTAGGCCTCCCACCCCAAAGAGCACTCCCAGGGAAGATGGCTACCTACCTGTAAGTTTGTTTGTGGTGATACAATGGCTTTTCAACTGCTCCTGGGTGGGGGAGTGCTCCATCTTGCTCAGGTGTGGGACAGGAGGGCATGGTAGGAGTAGTAGTGCAGGCCCCCCACCCCCAAACAGCCCTCCCAGGGAAGATGGTATCCAAATTCCTTGAGATTTGTGTAAATTTAATTGATAGTGCAAAGCTCCTCAGGGCAAGACATGTATTCCTCATATAAGCCATACGACTTCAAATGAACTGTATTCAATATAACTGTATTCATTATACAGGTCTGGTGGCTCAGTGGACTAATGCTTCCACTACATGGGCCAGCGTTTGACCTCATGGTCACAGGTTCAAATCCCTGTGGGTCCACTCAGCCTATCATCCCTCTGAGGTCGATAAAATTAGTAGTACCATTCAGTTGTGTTACAAGAAACATATGTTATTCAGTGCCAAGAAACCTCTGGGTGAACCTGTGCTTTACAAATGCACATGTTACGTTGTTTTGACGTGGTGGGATGTGATTCACAGCTTATGCTAAGACTACAGCCCCTTAATAATGAAACAAGCTGATTTCCAATAATTGCACATTCAATCCTTCTACATTCAATTATCAAAGTAAACGTTTCCCCTTTCTTATAAAATTAACATTTTCCAAAATTCCCTCTGGCAAACTATGCTTTCCCATCCATGCTTTCTTCACACATAATCAGCATTAACAAGAACGAAAGAGCACATGAAATGGGAAAACAGAATATTATGTATTGTGTATTCTTACCAGGGGCATCGTGAACAGCAGCTACAGATGTGTGGGAGTTCTTTATTGGTCTTTTGTATCTGCTGCGCAGCAGACTAACGCTCATATTTAACGCTATTAGGCACCAGTGAAGGGGATAAGAAAAATACATTTATAGGAGAGTAAGCATAAGTGTATAAGAATGGAAGATGTGTAGAAAGACACGTAAAACAAGGACGGTGGCTGGAGGGAAGGGTGAAAGAAAGAAGGGTGAATAGATGGATGGAATGCGAAAGGATGGATAGGTGGATGAAAGTTGAAAGGATGAATGGATGGCTGAGTAAATGGAAGGGTGAAGTGTGAATAGATGGGTTGGCAACAGGATCAATTGATGGTTAGGTAGATTTATTGACGGATGACTAAGTCACATGATGAGTCGATGGATGTTTGGATGGATGTTATGTTATGTAATGTTAAACAGTGATTTATAGAGCGCTCAGCTACTCAACAGAGTGTCCCGGCGCTATGAGAGAAAAGCTAAGTGCAGGAACAGTATACCCAAAACTGAGACTGAACGGGGGCAGATTAACTTAGCTGTTGAAACATCCAAGTTTTCAATTGTTTTCTAAACTCCAAGAGGGAGGTAGATTGTCTCAAAAAAAGAGGCAAAGAATTCCAAGCACGAGCTACTTGTACCTGGAAGGACCATCCTCCACAGCCATCAAAGGAGGCGACGTTTAGCCAGGCCACCAATGTATCCAAGAGTCCAGCGGAGGGGTGCCAAAGAAGATGATCTCTGATTTCTGCGGATTACATTTAAGTTGGTGCGATTGAAACCAGAGAAATACTTCAGACAAGCAGTCTCTGATCTTCTGACCTCTAAAATCATCACCCTTCCCACAGGTGAACAACAACTGCGTGTCATCGCATAAGATAAAATCTTTGCATCCACTGCCTCTGCCAGCTTTGCAAGGGGGGACATGTACAGATTAAATAACACAGGGCCCAAAATAGAGCCTTGGGGGACCCCAACGTTAAGAGGCGGGATCCTAGCCGAAAAAGGTGGCGACCAAATCTCCTGCTTTCTGTCCTTTAAAAAGGAGGCAAACTATTTCAGCACCATGCCGCCAAAACCACACTGCTGCAATCTCTGCAACAGGCGCTCATGTGGCACGGTGTCGAAAGCTGCTGAAAGATCTAAAAGAATCAAGACAGCTTTTCCTCCCTTATCAAAGGTTTCTTTGATGGTCTCAGAGACCTCAAGTAGAGCTGTCTCCGTGCTGAAATTAGATCGAAACCCTGGTTGACTAGCATGGAGGAGGTCATTAGTTTCAGCATAGTTGGAGACTACCGAGTGTACATGCTTTGCCAACGTTTTAGCAAAGAATGAGAGAAGGGAGATCGGTCTATAGTTGGAGAGTATAGTCTGATCTGCCGAGGGTTTCTTCAGTAACCGAATCACTTTAGCACTTTTCTAGCGCTCAGGTACCTGCCCTGAGCTCAGGGATCAGGGATAGATTCAAGATGATATTTACTGTTGGATTTAATATCTCTGCCATCATGGCTAAAAATTTAGCCAGGCATGGGTCAGACGGGGGGCCAGACCAGGGCCGGCTCTAGGCTCACGGAGGCCCTGAGCAGGGAGTGTAGGTAGGGGGCCCGAGGCCGCCAAATCCCTGCCAGGGGCCGCCACGCAAATATGTATCTAAGGATATATATTGGTGTGGCGGCCCCTGGGGTTTGGCGGCCCTGTGCAGGTGCACAGCTTGCACATGCCTTAGGCCGGCCCTGGCCAGACTTCAGGACCTTCATTATATTTAAGGAAGATTCTAAGTTAATCAGAGGAAAACAAGACAGAGAGGCTTTTCCAATCGTACTTTTACAGTTTACAGAAAAAAAATCCTTATTAGCTAATCCATCTGAAGCCAGTTAGAATAGCTCCCTGCCAGGACTCTGCTCCTTGGTTTACCTCCACTCTACGGAAAACGCGCCAAGACTGTAAAAAGGCGGAAAGATTCTGGCGGCGCAAGTACGATCCTGTGGAGAAAATCAAGTACAGGGATGTCATAAAACTATACCATAAACAGATTGCTGAAGCCAAAAAGATTTATTTTGAGCATAGAATAGATCAAGCTGAGAATCTGACCCGGGAACTGTTTAGAATTGTGAAGGAATTTGTGGACCCTGCTGCAGGCACCTGTATACACTCCCACACGGAAGAGTGGATCAGGCAGCTTGCTGATTTCTTTTTCACTAAGATTACAAAGATTCAAGACTCATTTCCCGGGGTGGAGCCGTTGATGGATGCTGTGGCCTTAGGATGTGTTCAGAAGCTCCCACCATCTACAGAAGCAGAGTCCGGGCCCACTTTGTCGGCTTTTCCCGAGCTGTCTTGTGAAACCTCACTTGAGCTGCTATCCCGGTTGAAATCGGGCTCTCCTTTGGATGCTTGTCCGGCAAAATGTCTGGGCAAGGTGGCTTCAGCTGTAAACAGCTTGCTGAACCCCTTGCTTAACCTGTCTCTGAGCTCCGGGGTGGTCCCTCGAGAGTGGAAGCACGCTCTTATCCTGCCGCTGATTAAAAAACCTCTGTTAGACCCCTTGCAGCTGGCCAACTATAGACCAATCTCCCTCCTCCCTGCTCTGGCGAAGGTAGCGGAGAAACATGTTCAGCATACTCTTACCACCTTTATTGAGAACAACAAACTGCTGCATGACTCCCAATCTGGTTTCCGTGCCAATTATAGCACGGAGACAGCTCTTGTGGAGGTGACCGACGCCATCAGGGAGACGCTCGATCAGGGGGGAAAGGCTATGTTGGTCCTGCTGGACCTGTCGGCGGCGTTCGACACAGTCCCACACGCAGGTCTCCTTTTAAGACTCAGGGAGATAGGACTGCGGGGCATGGTGTTGGATTGGTTTCAATCCTTTTTAGCCGACCGTCGACAGGTGATCTGGGCTCCACCGTTCTCCACAGAAATGCCTTCGCTGGAGGTGGGGGTGCCTCAAGGATCTATCTTGAGCCCCACCATTTTTAACATCTATATGGCCCCTCTGGCGGAGGTTGCGGAGGCTTTTGGAGCCCGGGTCATTTCATACGCTGACGACACCCAGCTCCTGTTTACTTGCAGGAAGGGAGAGGTTTTTGACGGCGGCAGAATTAAAGACTGTCTGAGTGCAGTCTTTGAGTGGTTTCAGCAGCAGAGCCTGAAATGCAACTCGGATAAGTCCGAGGTGCTTTTTTTTGGTTGTGCCCCTGACCCTGGCTGGAAGTCGTGGTGGCCCCCGGACATGTTTCCACCTGAGAAATCATCTTCCCAGGTAAAAAATCTTGGAGTTGTGTTTGACGACGATCTCTCTTTTCGGCCACACATCACGGGATTAGCTGGGAAATGTTTCAGCATCCTCAAGATGCTCAGGAAATTCCTCCCTTTGCTCTCCCTGCAATACCGCAAGAACATTGTTCAGGCGCTTGTGGGATCTCGTTTGGACTATGCAAAAGCACTTTTTGCAGGACTGCCTAAATACCTGGTGTCTAGATTGCAAATTGTCCAAAACTCGGCGGCCAGAGCAATCTTTGGCCTACCGAGGAGAATTAGTGCCTCTTTGCTGCGGGTCAGGTTGCATTGGTTACCAATGCTCAGCAGAATCAGGTTTAAAATCCTCACGTTGGCGTTTAAAGCCCTCCACTCTACTGGCCCCGATTACCTCAGGAAGCGTATTGCTTTCTATGTTCCACGGAGGAAGTTAAGATCAGCTGACTTGGCTAAAGTGGAGGTGCCCGCGGTCAAACGTGTGCGGATGGGAGGTCGGTCTTTCAGTATATGGCAGCTCGGTTTTGGAATGAGCTCCCTTTCCCCCTACGTAAGGCTAATAACCTTCTGGCCTTTAGGAGGGAGTTGAAGACCGTCCTCTTTTCCGTATAATCAGTGCGTCTGTAGTGTATTTGCCTCTGGGTTTTCCGGTTTTTCAGGCCTCTTTTGCTAAAGCGCCGGGACACCCTTTGGGGTAGCCGTGCGCTCAAAAAGTGTGGCTATAACATAACATAATCTAAAAGAGGACTGGTTCTCTATAATTTTAGTATAAAAAAAACTAGCTAGTTGGTTGATCCAATCCGCAGTAAAAGAGGGATGAGTAGCTCCCGCATTGGGTGACAAGAAACTCTTCACTACATTGAAGAGTTCTCGACTTTTATTCCCAGCGCATTCAATTTTACGCGTGAAAAAAGACTTATTTTCCTCCTGCATCATTTTGTGATAAATTCATCTTTTTTCTTTATATTTTTCTTTCTTTTCCTTAATAAAATCACTCCTCCAGACTCTTTCCAAACGTTTACAGTCTTTCCTAGCCTGCAACAAAGTGGTGTTAAACCATGGTGCTGACCTTCTAGCCGATCTTGCTAAACATACAGTCAAGGGTGCCAAGGTGTTAGTGCCACAACTAGCCCAACTTTCTAGGGCCTCCACATCCCGTTCAATATCCCCACATAACACCAAAGGATGCCTGGCTAATTCCTCTTTAAAAGCATCTGGCGTAATTTTGTGCAATGGTCTAGAGGAAGTCACTGTCTGCCTCATTTAGGATTGTCGTGGTTTGAGGAGTTTCTGGATCTCAAAACTGATCAGGAAATCGTCCGACCAAGACAGAGGAAGAGGAACATCAATTTGGATAGGAGAGTTCATAAAAATTTGATCCAAAATATGTCCCTTGCAGTGGGTCTGGGATGTCACGAATGGATGGAGATTCCATGATTTCATGGACTCCAGTAAAGAGGAAGCATCGGCCCTCTCTTGGTCGTCTAAATGAATGTTAAAATCCCAGAGGACCAAGAAATGCTTAAATCTAGAGACCAAGGATGCTATGGCAGTATCAAGAGTTCTTAAGAAACCCCCAGCATTCCCAGGGAGTCTACAAATTAGAACCCCTGCTAAGCATTGGTGGGGAAAAGGATACATTGAAAGCTGAGGCAATCTGCTCCTTCGATGTCCTCCATATCAATGTGAGAAATAGAACAATCCGTCTTACTAATGATCGCAATCCCTCCCCCTTTACTGCCTACCCGGTCTTTCCTCAAAATAGAGTAACCAGATGGAATCGCCGTTGCTATAGTTGGATTTGAATTATCCGTAAACCAGGTCTCAGTAAGAAACAGCAAATCAGGGTTTTTCTCTATCAGTAAATCATAAATATGAAAATCATTTTTATTCATAGAGCAGAAATTTAATAGCAAAGCTCTAATGTTTGTTTGTTTATTAGTACCTGCGTTAAGGCTACAACTCGGACGGAACTCCTCATTTTAATTCCTCCTCCATTTACATAGCATACACCCCTGATTCCTATCCTCTATGCCTGAAGGAAAGACATACCTACACCGTCAAGGGGTTGTCAGCGGCAAAAGCTCATCTCTATCATAACACCGTCTTTCTGCCTCATGCCCTGCAAATCTGGCTGAAGGTCCTGCGCCTCACACCTCCGGGGCGCTTACCGGCGCTGACGGGCTTGCCTTTGGTGCGCCTTCGGCACGTGCCCGCTGCGCAGACACTGCATCCGATTATTTATATCAATGTCGCCCAAAAAGTTAGAGCGCTGACCTGAAAAAGCAAAACCGCTCTAACATACAGTTACCGCGGCAATGCGTACTTAGCTACTTAAAAAGTTCAGTTCGATTTTGCCTCGCCCATACAGAATTCCCACAATTTTTAAAAAAGGCGTCAGGTGCACAGACAAGTTTAAAAACACATTCGGACAGAAACTAAAACAAAATGGCAAAAACGATAATTAAAAAACAATACTGGTGCAGCGTCAGCCCAGCACAGAGCTCCGCAAATAAGCTCTACTATCACTGATGGATGGATGCATAGTTTATTTTATTTATTTTATTATTTTATTGTTGTGTTTTATAGAGCACGAACTTGACACGTTAGGGTATCAGAGCGCTTTACAGGAATCATAAGATTGTACAAAAAGACATAGAATCGCAAGAGTAAAAAATCAATTACGAGGTGGCGGGGTGCAGAATACATAAGAGATAGGACACGTATTTACAGATTACATTTACAATTACTCAAGACAAGACCACAGGTTTCTTGGTGGGGTGACTAGGTAATCTGAAGGGAGGCAATAGCCAGACGTATATCAGCGTCATAAGGAAGGTTTTGGTATCCTTTTTGAAATGAGGCAGAGAAGGGATTCTTCTGATGGCGGGTGGGAGAGAGTTCCATATTCTAGGAGCGGCCCCAGAGAAAACACCATTGCAAGTTTTTTTTTCCGAAAGCGAGCAGGTTGCAGCAGGAGGTCTCTGGCAGACCGGGAGTTTCTGATTCCTTCAGAAATCACAAGTTTCCGTGCATGATATGCAGGGGAGTTTAAGTATAAAGCCTTGTGTGTCGAGCAAGCTAGTTTATGCTGTATTCTTGCCTCAAGAGGAAGCCAGTTCAGAGCTTTCAGGTGTGGGTAAATGTGATCGAATTTCCTTGAGCCAGTAAGTAGCCTGGCGGCTGCATTGAGGTAAGTTTTTAAAGGTGCCAGGGAGATCTTGGGTAAACCAGAGAGGGTAGAACAGCCATACTCCAGTCTAGAGATGACTAGTGTGTGGACTGCAATTTTTAGGTCGGGAGAATCGAGAAAGGGTTTCAATTTCCGTAGGTAGCTCAGGTGGACTCTGGGTGATTTGGCCATTGAGTTGATGTGGTCCCTCATGTTCAAATTGCTCTCTAGGGTGATTCCCAGAAATTTGACCGAGTCCATGATCGTCGGAGGGCAATTTAAGGCTGAGATAGCCTTGATCCATATTTGCACCTCAGGGTTGGTTTTAGGAGTAAATTAGGAGAAATTCGGTTTTCTTTGCGTTGAGTTTGAGTTGATTGGAAGTGAGCCATTGGACAGTCAGTTTCAGGGCTTCGTTCAGGGAGAGGATCTCCTCCAGAGATGAGGTTTTGATGTAGATCTGAGTGTCGTCAGCATACATATGGTAGCAGATATTGGCAGTGCGTAGTACTTCAACAAGCGGTTCTAGGTAAAGGTTAAAGAGGGTGGGGGACAGGGTTGCTCCTTGGGGGACTCCAACCGTGACCCGGGAGGGAGCAGATAGTTTGTCGTGGATTAGGAATCTCTATGATCTGTAATGGAGGAAGGACCTAAACCATTCTAGAACAGAGCCTTCCAATCCCATCCTGAGTTTGAGGCGTTCAAGTAGTTTTTCATGGTTGACCGTGTCGATAGATCTAGGAGGATTAGGATACAGGTTTTGCCTTGGTCAAGGGCTTGGAGGGCATCATCAAGGATGTGGAGCATGGTGGATTCAGTGCTGTGCCGAGGTCTAAATCTGAATTGGAAGTAATTGAGTAGGTGGAAGTTGTTGATGTGTTGACGTAGCTGCTGTTGCACACACTTCTCCAGCACTTTGGATAGGAGGAGGATGTTGGAGATGGGTCTGAAGTTGTCGGGGGAAGCAGGATCTAGCAACAGCTTTTTCAAAATGGGGAGTACTTGGCCGGCTTTCAGAGAGTCAGGCATCAATCCCTGCCCGGAGAGAGGCGTTAATTATTGCAGTCCAGGTAGAAATAATGGATTGGGCAATGGCAGCTAGGCAGTTGGAGGCGAGCGGGTCATTAAAATGGTTGTTCGGGTTTAAGATAGATAGGATTTTAGAGATGGAGTCTTTGTCATAGACTTTGAAGTCGGTCCAGTGAGCTTGATTTTTAGGTGAAATCAGTGGAGGCATTGGCAGCAGGAGGATGCAGGTCCTTAAGGAGTTGAGAGTATGTGGCGGGACTGAGTTTGTTTCCTAAGGCTATGATTTTGTCAGCGAAGAAGGAGGAGAATTCCTCAAAGGCTATTAAGGACTTGGGGGTTTCTTTCGATGTTTTGGCCAATTTACTAGATTGGTGTTTGACCGGATCAATGACACAACATCGACAGACAAAATATCGAGAGGACAAAATATAGAAGTAAAAATATCGACTGCAAAAATATCGAGTGTAAAAAATATAGACTGTCAAAATATCGATTTTTTTAAATGTCTTAAAACTACATTAAAAGTAATATAATAATAAATTAAATTAATTTAAACATATTTAAAATACTTAAATAAACGTAAAATTGAGAAATAATTAATGTAACTAAAAAAATATATATTTTAAATACATATATATATATATATATATATATACATATTATTTACAAAACATATACAATATTTTTACCGTAGGATAGCGAAAGGGTTAAAATTACTATTCCCACTCCAGTGAGTGCAACAGTAGGGAAAGCGTTGGATAGCGTAGGGGTAAAAATTACTATTCCCACTCCAGCGAGTGCAACAGTAGGGAAAGCGTTGGATAGAGTAGGGGTAAAAACGTACTATTCCCACTCCAGCGAGTGCAACAGTAGAGAAAGCGTTGTATAGCGTAGGGGTTTAAATTACTATTCCAACTCCAGTGAGTGTAACAGTAGGGTAAGCGTTGGATAGCGTACGGATAAAAATTACTATTCCAACTGCAGAGAGTGCAACAGTAGGGAAAACATTGGATAGCACAAGGCTAAAAATTACTATTACCACTCCAGAGAGTGCAACAGTAGGGAAAGCGTTGGATAGTGTAGGGGTAAAAATTACTATTCCCACTCCAGCGAGTGCAACAGTAGGGAAAGCGTTGGATAGCGTAGGGGTAAAAATTACTATTCCCACTCCTGCGAGTGCAACAGTAGGGAAAGCGTTGGATAGCGTAGGGGTAAAAATTACTATTCCCACACCAAAGAGTGCAACAGTAGGGAAAGCGTTGGATAGCGTAGGGGTAAAAATTACTATTCCAACTCCAGCGAGTGCAACAGTAGGGAAAGCGTTGGATAGCGTAGGGGTAAAAATTACTATTCCCACTCCAAAGAGTACAACAGTAGGGAAAGCGTTGGATAGCGTCGGGGAAAAAATTACTATTCCCACTCCAAAGAGTGCAACAGTAGGGAAAGCGTTGGACACCTTAGGGGTAAAAATTACTATGCCAACTCCAGCGAGTGCAACAGTAGGGAAAGCGTTGGATAGCGTAGGGGTTAAAATTACTATTCCAACTCCAGTGAGTGTAACAGTAGGGTAGGCGTTGGATAGCGTACGGATAAAAATCACTATTCCAACTCCAGAGAGTGCAACAGTAGGGAAAACATTGGGTAGCGTAGTGGTAAAAATTACTATTCCCACTCCAGCGAGTGCAACAGTAGTGAAAGCATTGGATCCCGTAGGGGTAAAAATTACTATTCCAACTCCAGAAAGTGCAACAGTAGGGAAAGTGTTGGATAGCGTAGAGGTATAAATTACTATTCCCACTCCAGCGAATGCAACAGTAGGGAAAGCGTTGCTTAGCGTAGGGGTAAAAATTACTATTCCCACTCCAAAGAGTGCAACAGTAGGGAAAGCGTTGGATAGCGTAGGGGTAAAAATTACTATTCCCACTCCAGTGAGTGCAACAGTAGGGAAAGCGTTGGATAGCGTAGGGGTAAACATTACTATTCCCACTCCAGAGAGTGCAACATTAGGGAAAGCGTTGGATAGCATAGGGGTAAATTTTAATATCCCCACTCTAGTGAAAATAAATTAATATAAATCACATAATTATAACTTAAACAATTAATACATTTTAATTACCACTTAATAATTATTAATTACCAATCAAAAATGAATTAGCATATTATTTCAAATAAATACCAATTAATTAATTATCATGTTTAATTAATTATATTAAATTACTTCCCACCCTATTCCCCTATAAACCCACAACCCGCTTATGAATATAAAATAATATTATTCACATAATTATCAATTAATCAAATAATAAAATGTAATTATCAATTAAAAATTAATTAATTACCAATTAAAAATGAATTGACAATTTATTCAAAATAAATACCAATCTATTAATTAATTAACTAAGTTAATTAATTATAATAAAATTACTTCCCACCCTATTCCCCTATAAACCCACAACCCGCTAAAGAAAAGAAAATATTATTCACATAATTTTGAATTAAACAATTAATTAAAATGAATTATCAATCAACAATTAATTAATTATCAATTAAAAATTAATTACCAATTAATTCAAAATAAATACCAATTAATTAATTAACATATTTAATTAATTATAATTAAATTACTTCCCACCCTATTCCCAAGAAGGTTAGAGCGGTAGATGTGGGCAATGCCTCCTCCTTTATTGTTAGATTGCCTGTTCAGCCTTGCAGTGTTATAGTTGGGAGGTACTAAGAGGTCCAGGAATAGAGATGAGGATTTGTTGAGCCATGATTCTGTTAGGATTGCTAAGTCGAAATTGTTGTTCAGGATGAGATCAGAAAATCTGCGGCGTGATTAGCTGTTGATTAAGAGACCAGACAGAGAGGGGCCGGAAGGAGTGTCGGGAATGTAGGTGGAGAGGTGAACAGGCGCTAAATTACTTTTGACCACAATTCTGTTACGGAGTGTAGCTGGTCTGTTGGGGTTGATAGTGACCGTGCAGATAGCATGTTCAGCACTCACTTCAAGTGGATAAGGGGTAGCTGGGGCAGTGTTGTAGTCCCGGAGGATGGCAAGGATTTGCATTTCTGTGAGGTCCAGCGGACTTGGAGTGGAAAGGGTAGAGTTGTAAGAGATGACAAGGGCAAGGGTTTCCTCCTCTGAGAGGTTGCTTGCGAGTGTTAAGATGTCTCAAGGATAGCGGAAGAGGGTGTATGGTGAACTCTGTGATATGCGGGGGTGGAGTTTGGAAGAGGCATGAGGTTAGCGTAGGAGAGTTCTGCGAGGTGGAGGAGGTTCATTAGATCCTGAATGGAAATGTGAATGCTCTGGGTTAGTTTAGCAGCTCTGGAATGTTGGTATTCAAAATCCATATATGAGGGAGGTGCTAAAGGGCTGGGGGCAATGGTTCAGAAGCAGTTCTATCGGCATGTGTCGTGATGGAAGTGCTAGCTCGACCTGTCTCGTAGGTCATTGGAGGCGTACTAGTCTCATAGTCAGAGTGGGGAGCTAGGGGGGAAGGGGCCAACAGTCTTGGGGCGTTTCTGAAGGTACGGCTGTGAGGTGTGCTAGAGGGGTTAGGATGATCTGTGTTGGGAACCCTAAGGGGGGTGGTTTGTGGGCTGGAATGGCTGGCTCGACCTGTACTGTTGATCTTTGGAGGCGCACAGTCATACTGGAGTGCTAGCTGGGAGGAGACCAAAGGCCTAGGGACAATTGTGTTGGCAGGGCCGGGAGGCGTGCTGGAGTGGCTAGGAAGATCTGTGTTGGAAAACCTTATAGGGGTGGTTTGTGAGTGGCTAGTCATGTTAGAAGGGCTGGTCGGAGGCTTATTGGGGCTGGTTTTGGTTACCCTGCCATATTCCGGCAAATGGGTTTTGAGGAGGGGAAAAGGGTCTTCAAACGTATTCAGGTTTTTGGTTGAAGCTTGGATCAAGACAATGCCGTTTTTGTAGAGAGTGATGGTGAGGTCAGTTTGCAGGGTTGGGGAGGGCACTATTGAAGGCTTTGTGCCGTATGGAATGTTCTTGGTTGCGCGTACGTTGAAGAGGTGACCAAAGGTTTGGGCCAAGAGGAGGTTCTTCTGGAGTAGAAAATGAGGTCATTAATGACTGTGCTGTTGTCTACGCTGTAACACAGGTCAGAGATCAGTGTTTCAGGATGACTTTTCAGGATGGAGTGCTTCAAGGATTTTGCGGCGGTTTTGGAGAGGTTGGGTGGTTAAACCAGAGTGTATGAATTTTCCCCAGTAGCGTTCAGGCCAGGACTTGCCATACTGGCTCGGGTGGGTCACTCAAGGAATGATAAGGGCCAGTTACGTAGCAGAGGGAGTGGGTCTCTGCATACCAAGGCGTGGGGACTTTAGTGGCTGACTTGGCCTCGTAAAGGCGGAGAGGCAGGGTAACCCCATCACAGCAGCTTTATGTGTTTCATGGTGAAGCTGTTCTTGAAAGAGTGGGCTGTAGGATTGTTTCGGCAGGGACCCACATGTACTTGAGATGATAAGAAGCAGCCGTCTTCGAGGGTAGGGCAGCGATAGGGGCTAAGAGGCCGTGCCAGTGGCAACTCTTCAGTTTTAGGTGAAGACAGGGTAGGCCGGGACCCAGTAGAAGTCTATGCTAATCGGACCTAGAGTAGGTATCGGGGTCACGTTCCATGCCGCGCAGTAGAGGCATCAAGCGGGTCCTTCAGGAGTGCAACTCCTCAATCGTCAAGGCAGAGCAGCATCTCAGGCACCACTTCAAATACATCCGCAATACAGGTGTCACCCTTGCAACTAGTGATAACAGCCTGGACTCTTGATTATCAAGACAGATGTTGTGCGGCTCCTCGGACACCAAGGAGGAGCATCGACATGGACCAGTGTCAGCGTATCAATACCAAAGAATGTAGGGTGTTAGCATTTAGCCAGGAGATAATAGGGTGGACCTTCTTTGCTAGGTCTATATTCCATAGGGATACTCTTTCCCTTAATTTTCTGTCATTTGTGGTATCTCTTGTCTGGACAGAGCATTGATTATTAATAAAGGACATTCCACGATGGCCGCCGCTTTTGCATTGCTTGTTGAGTCCTCTTTTGCTGGCCATTATTGAGGGTGGTAGGCGCCATCTTCCCACTGACAGCTGAGTGCCCTCGATGCAATAACTACCCAAAATGGGACACCGAATACCAGAACAACGGGGGACTCACCTCCCCCGCCTTTCAGACCCGGCAAAACAGGGCAGCCGATGCCGACGACCGGAGGCCTCAACTAGGTCCCTCCTCTCCACAGCATCGGCAGGAGACCTCAGGATGCCCCAGAGAAGCCGAGAACAACACTGCACCAGTCCAGACCGGTGTGATGCTATGTTGTCTGCGGGGGCGAGCCTCCTTTCACCATGGCCTGTTCTCGGTCAGTAACGGGGGAGCACGGAAGGTGAGCGGCGACTCCAGGGGCTCGGCCAGAGCTAGGAACTACCGCCGATCCCAGGAGACCCGTTAAAAGGGTTCTGGAAGTCAGCCCCCTGCAGGCGTAGAAGCCCAAGGCGTTGAGTGGGCAGCAACCAGGGAACTCACCAGGGTCTTGGTTCCAGGTTCCTGGAGTCTTAATTCCTGGTTCCCATATACAGGGGTCCCGTCTCATGGCTCGGTGGTCAGCCCCATGCAGGCAGCAGGCGCAGGAGCCAATGGCGCTGAATTCGCAGCACCAGGGGACACACCCAGGTCCCAGCTCCAGGCGGAACGGTGACTGGCCACCAGTAGCCCAAGTCGGAGTCGGTGTCGTAGCAGTCGATGGTAGCTCCCGTTAGTCGTCCGTCAATCAGCTGGGCACCCGATGTTCTCCTCAAGCTGCCATAACCTCCAATGTCCGATATTCTGAGGGAAGGTAAGTGAGGTTCATGAATATAATCTACGGGTCCCGGTGTTGTTATGGAATGATAGCGGGGCAGTAGGGCAGTGAATGGCTGGGTTAGACATGGATATCACTGATTTGGGTGTTCCCAACCCGGAGCTCACTTGAAAGAGCTCACTGTCCGGCGGCCATCTTGCCAGGTAGATGATGCCTGTGTGAACAGGTGGTTGGATGGAATGACCCATGGATTGATCGATTGGTGAATTATTGCATAACGGTAGATAAAAGGGTGATAGGATGGATGAATGCTTGGAAAAAACAGTAATGGCAGCTCTTTTACCCATGTATAATCTTTGCATCTAAGAGTCCAACCAGCTGGGGAAAGTCATTTGGACCACAAATAATCCTTTGCTCCAACGGCCTGACACCAGTTTTGGATTACCCCTGCTCCCTGGTCTTCCTATAGTATCACAGCTTCCATTCTTACTTCACTGAAATGAATTATTGTTTCTTTTGGCTGTCCATCCTGTGCTTTTGCAGTCCTGAGGAAGACCTAGTGTGACCCACATCCTTCTGCACTGTTTCCAGGGTCAAAACATTGACATTATTACTAGACATGTCTATACACTTGCCTTGCCCTTAATTCTGAATCATTATTGGGTCTTGCATTCATGTTCATAATCATTAGACGGGATTGGAAATCTTGATTTGAATCTTTGTCACTTGTGTTTGTCTTGTATATAGTGCACCTTTGACTTTCACTAGTCACTTTTTCACAACAGTCACTTATATTGTTGCAATTGTCTTGCGTTTGTGACAGCCATATATCTTTATACTTAATGCTTTTTGGAAAGAACAAAAAGAGTAAATTGACTCTATTACTGAATATTTTCCTTTCTTGGTGTGTTCTTATCTGAAATAGTTTTTCATTCCTTGATATCGTATTGAAACACATCATTTGTTTTGTATTAAATACATGATCCATAGCAATTGCATTACCCAACAGAACCAATTGTTTCCATATTATCAAAGAGCTGTAAGAAAACTTCATTGTACAGGTTAGAAAGTGATGTTTTTTTTTTTGGGTAGATTTACATTCTTATTAGTAAATGTAACCCTAACCACAGTGTTATATTTTGCACACTGAGTTTTTGCTTCTCCAGTCCAAGCACACTTAACCCTTTAAGTGCTGCGCACGTTCAGCGGACGTCGCGTGCACTACCTCGGTAGTGCTGCACACATCCGCTGAACGTCGCGGCCTGCCCGCGCAATAGAACGTTCCGCACCAACGCGGAACGTTCAGCACAGCGGAGGGGTTAAAGAGTGAATGCACTTCATAGTGCCCTTTGTTTTATGTAACATTTTCTGTTCACTGACATACACACATATTTTTCATTGTCTCTGTGTGTGTGTGTGTGTGTGATTTGAATTGCTCTGACACCATAATGTGGTATGCAGGACGCAATAGAACAAATGGCATACATGTGAGGGAGGGGCTATGGAGAGATGAGGGGCACTGTTGGAGGGTGATAGTGAGGGAACCATTGAAGAGCCCCAACAAAGAGTGTCATATTCTGATGCACTGCAAGCTGATCATTTACTTTGCTTTTAATACTAATACATTTGAATATATATTTACAAATGTGTTATAGAATGTACCTTGTTTACCATCTTTCCCAAATTTTTGTGGGGTGAAAACACCACTAATAGTCCTTGTAGCAGTCGGCCTCACGCTCGCTTGATACACAATGTAATTGGGGTGGTCTGACAAACTTTGCCAGGGTTGCTTTGTAGTCCCATTCCAGCCCTCACTCCTGTTCCAGGGTTTAGTAGTGGCACTGCCTTTTTTTAGTCCAAGAGCTGAAGTTCCTGTGATTGTTGTCATGTTTCAGAGTGCCTCTGATGGCATGATCGCAGGAGCTCACATATCATTGTTGCATTTTAGTGCCAAAGTCTAGCATGCACCAAAGCACATGAGGGATAGTACTAATTATTAGCAGCGACCTGTACATGTATGTCTACCTCTTCTATATTGTAGTGCTCATAATAGCAATGTCTCATAATTGCCTCTGACCATCATTGCTCTTTTTTACACTAATAAGTAGATTATCACTTCAATAAAAAGCAATGGCATATAAAATAAAATAATCAGGTGTATTCATAATAGACAATGGAAGGAAAAGTCATAATTAAAACAAAGGAGATCCAATCACTCTCATACACCTTATCAGATGTAGACATTGAGGCCCATATTTATCAATATTTCACTCAACACAATGCAGCAAGCCACCTTGCTGCACTGCATGAAAGGGAGAGAGCAGGAATGCGCCATATTTAACATAAAACACCACAATTTTGCTCTCTGCCTGAGCTGGCGCACAAAGTACTGTCTAGCACCAATTCAGCCACCCTTGCACCATGGTGCAAGGGTGCCTGTGTTAAAGGCAGGATTGTTTTTGTTCAAGAAGCGACGCATTCCTGCACAAAGACAATCCTCAGAGGCATTGTCCTATTTCTACGTGTGCTGTACAATGCAGCACAATTAAAAAGAGGAAACAACAAGGAGAAATAAAGATATTTCTGCTCGTGCCACCTCTGGTGGGAAAGTGTGTAATCCTTATGCATTCCCAGGCCTAACAGTGTTGGCAAATGTGGGAACACCCACACTCCGCCCATGGCACCCCTCCCTTGCACCAATTTGCGATGCCTTGCTTTACTCTAGATATATCAAGCCACGCAGTGCCACACAAGTTGGCCTTCTGTGACGTGGTATATCTCATTTAGGTTTTGCGTTGTCCTTGAGTCCCCTTGTTTGGTGTAGGGTTGATGCAAAACCTTGATAAATATGGGCCTTAGCCCATTATGACAGCAAATTAAACATCAATAAACATTACAGATCAGGCAAAGCAATTAAGTGTGAGCATATGTCTCCATATTTTATCTGTGCTCCCTTCTTTTAGTGCAAGGGTAAATATGTCTAACTAGGCAGGGAGGAATTCCTTTCAAAATTAGAATGGCGCCCTTTTCCTTTTCTTCATAAAATACATTTTTTGAAAGTTTTCTCTCAAACTTGGTTCACTCATATACCTTATTGCCATGAGTAACATTGTGATGGAAGTGTGTTTTTAACTGTGCCTTCTAAACATATTTGTAACAATATGTCCTTTTCACATGCAACTTGATATTATATCCTTTGACATATTTGTGAATGAAGTCAAAATGTGTTTTGCTGCTATAATGCTTATCTGGAGCGCAAATCTTCAAGTGAAGATATCTTGTGGCAATGAAAGTCAATGCTTCCCCATACCAAAGTATCCAGTGGTGGAATGCTCAGTGAAAATACTTTATGTCTACACTAGGGATTGTAGTGACCATCACTGCCAGGGTCCACAGGACCCTTTTGACAAAAGTGCTAGTGACAGCATTTCACCAATGTTCTTCAGGGCCAATTGTCATTAAATTTCATAGGGCCTCAATGAGGAATCGGTAGTCCCGCTTCCCAAATGATAATGCGACCACCTTCATAGCAGTCGGAAAGTGTATTTTTCCTATTGCAGCTTGTGCAGTGGGCCGTAGCACAAACGTCAAAATGAAAAATACACTTTTTTAACGTCCATGCACCATCTGGCAGGCATCATGCGGTGCCTGCCACATGATGCATGGATGTTTAGGGAGGCACCGCAAGTGCCCCCCAGGGCTCATAACTGAGAGCCACAGGGGAAAAGTGCCCTGCTAGGGGCCCCTAAAGATCCTCTCCAGCAGCCTTGTCATGGCAGAAGAAATCAACATAAAAAGGCTGTTGGAAACGTGCATCGTAATCCCCACAGCAGTGCTTGAGCAGGTACAGCCTTCATTTTGGGGAGTACGACTCGTCCACCTCCCAGATGGGCTCCTTGAGCCTGTCATATGCAGACCGGATTCCCCACAGAGGCATCAGTTAGACTGCCTGTATCATAATGCAGTGTCGGACTGATGCCTCAGATGTCGGGCGGACCGCTACCAACAAGCTGTCGGATGGCCTTCTGCCAGACATCGTAATAAGGCCCATAGTCTCTAATGATCTAAGTGCCCATTGATGCAAAGTCGATCTGTCGCAGGGAGAGTGCAATTACTGAGCCTGGATGAAAATCATCAGAAATCCCTTTTCAGAAATTTTGCAAAATTACTCACAGTTATGCAAAATGCCAATTCCATCACCTCACGCCCAAAGCAGACACGAGAAAATATTTTGAACTATATATATATTAAACTTGATAATAAAGACATTCATTTTTGGTTCATATGTAGATAAATAATTGACTATGTATGTAAACATACAATTGTTAAACATTTAAATATTATTTAACATTATATGTACATATGTATAAATACATACATATGCACATATACAATAACATATGTAAATATATAAACAATTAAAAATACATTTATTTATTATTTTCATTTTACATTTATAGATGCACATATATGCACATTCATAGTTTTACAATACATTTTTGAATATATAACCAACTTTGTGTAAACATAAATAAAAATAGATGTATTTATTATTCACATATGTACAAACTATAAAGAAATGGTATAAGCTTTCTTTATTATATACACAAAACAGTCCCCTGATGCAAGGAAAATTAGACAGCTGAGATTGCCTTGGAGATTCTCCAATTTACGGTGCCCAAGAAAAGAGTGTGATACTGTGTGTCAGAACAAGTAGTTCAAAAAAATTAAAGGAGAACCCTCACACACATATCCAGGTATCATGGTTCATCCTCGGGTCTCATCATTTCCCGAGAATTCTATAATGGCGAATGAGTTTCCTATCTGAATAAGGCGCGCTTAATTGAGTGTAAGGCAGATCCATCACAGTGAGTTAAAAATCACCAAGAAGTCGCTTGTATCCTTTTACTGTAATGAGTGCCTAAGGAATGAACAAAAACTTTGTGAATGCATTGGAGAGTAGGTGCTCCTACATTGTACTTGTCAACATGTTTCTGGCCAATGGCCCATATGGGTCCGAGGCATTCATCAGGACCAGGATCACCAATGCTTTAATGTGAATAACCCATTAAGTCATACTATTATTGCAAGCTTTTGTAGTCATATAAGTTTAATATATACTCATGATTAGTGATTAAACGTGTTGTAAAATGCATAAAAAGTGACTTGACAGTCAAACTAGACAAACTGAAATATTTAAATAAAATATAACAAAAGAAATAGACATGCAACAGAGAGTAGCCAATCACTACCAGTCTCAAGTGATAGTGTCACCGCAAAGTTCACTTGTAAACACACTTCACAGCACACTGTGTATGCATGAGTAGTATATCAGTGTCAAAGACTATTCAACTCACAAGCACACACTTTTGCCCTGCTGGCAAGGTTATAGGGCCGCATGGAGGAGCGCAGATGGGAAACCTTTGTAGTCACACACTAGGTGGAAGTAAGAAGTCCTAAGTGGAGTGAAGAATGCTAAACCATTAGTCCGGAGATCCCAAATAAAGAGAGTCACTTACTTCGTCAATGGCAGAGTGACTGGATGATACCTATATTGGCCCGGCGTTTCCTCCTCATGTTGAACTGAGCAGGGACCTCTAGGTTGTTAAATGCTAGTCCCACTGGAAGCAGTCACTGTGAGGTAGAAGAATGTTCCGATGTAATTAATGCAGCTGCATCGCACTGGTCATGGGAGTGGTAGTTCTAACCACTAGTTGAGTGTTCAGGGCATGTTTGGGTGCATGTCTGCATATTGAATCTGGGAATGCTGGGACATATAGTGCCAGGGGAGAGTCGCACCCACTTTTCAGGTTGTTGCACATAACAAATGTAATGTGAATTAATAATTGTATAGGGCTCAGTGCAAGGCCAGTCCCAATAAATAGTTGCTATAACATTTTGATATATATAGCATGCATCGAACCCTAGTATGATTCTAGCAGACTGGAGACTAGCAAGAGAAATGTAAGATAGGTTCCTGTGCCCGAAGTTATAATGCAATTGTATACAACAAAAATTATGTAAAAGAAAAGCAGTGGAAGTACGGATTATGGGTGGAAACGTTTAGCACTATGATGATTTCCGAGTCTCATCTGTGGATCCAGCATGTTAAGCAACCTGTAGCCAAGGAATCATGTCATTTAGTCCAGTCTCATGAGTCTGCAGATGGTATACCCATGTTGTGGGGATCACTAGTAATTTTTTCTAGGACGGCCCATACGGCATTACTCTCTGAGTGTTGTTTCTCTGAGAAATTTCTAGATATCTTGGTTGTACGTCTTTTGCACCTAATAGTACTTCTATTTGCATTAATTCTAATCCAGATTTTATGTGTGGTCCTACCATTATATTGTAATCTGCATGTGCATGTGATAAGGTAGATGAAATTCTCAGTATTACAATTTGCAAACGATGTAGGTCTATTTGTACCTATGTCAACCTTTTTTGTGGTGTATGTTAAGGCACAGACGGAGCATTTTCCACATGGGTAGTGGGCAATCGCAGCAGGGAGTCCCCAAAATTGGTTCCCAATTTGCACCAGTACTATTTAGGATCTTGCAATGTCTGTTGATGATCCTTTTTGATAGTGGTGGATGCTGGAGTAAAAGTAGTGATGGAGGTAATCCTAACTGATTCTCATTCGTGTAATGTTTCCAAGAGAGCTTCTCTGTTATATTTTCTTGTACAATTCCTTGAGTTCTTGATACTCTCTCTGCGGTAGTTATATGCCATAGGTTTCTTGGAGAGTGTGGAAGATTGTTCATCCTATGTGTTAATGTATGTGCAAATTCAGTGGATTTTTAGGAATTGTCCAAGTGGTTGATTCCTCTTAGCTGTTCTTATCAGAATTGTCCAAGTGTTTATCACGGAGGCTGATGTGTATGTCAAGGAAGAACATTTCAGTTTTACTGATAGTTTGTGTGAATTCCAAGTACTGAACTCTCTCATTAAACAATGTGGTAAATGATTTTGCAGTGGTAATGTCACCTTCCCATTGGATAAGGACATTGGCTATGTAACAGTGCCATACTTTTTTGTGCTCCTTGTAGGGATTGTCTTGAGAGTAGATATAGCCAGATTCAAATTAATGAACATTGAGGCAAGCTACACTCGGTGTACATGTGCATGGCAGTTTATGTTTCTTTTGAAATCTTCCTAACTTCTCTTTTTATTTGTTTTAGTCTCCTTTAACACCACTCTGTGATTCTTTGTTGTCCTGCTCATTTTCAAGCTATTTACCTAGTGTTCAAATTGTTTGTGTTGAAGTTTTGACTGGTTTGATTATTAAAATATGGAAGTCAACCTTTTATAGAGATCCTTTGGTTTGTAATAATTTTAAATTGTGTAGGTATCGTTTTACTTGTTCATATACTGTATTTGCTAGTGATATGACTAAAAAAGTGCCTTTGCTTCAAGAGCAAATCCAGGAGGATGATAACGGTTGAGGAGTACCAGGCTCATGGGACTCAGGAGGATTTGGCTGCTGAGACAAGCGGTAAGCTATGTTCCCTTTAGGCTGCGCGTGTGTACTCTAGCTCAGCCTTGCCTCATCCTGTGCCCGGACTGCCTTTGAGAGCACCCTGGCTACTTCCAGGAGCACAAAGGACAATAAAAGGACATTTTACTGTCACCCTGTGGGAAGTGTTTTAACACCTGCTGCTTGGTGTCGATGCAATGTCCTTTTATTGTCCCTTTTGGCAGGTGTGAAAACTCTTCTGGTGCGGCAGACTGTGCTGCAGGAAGCCCAGGACATGCGCCGAAGACAAAGGGGCTGCTGCTTCATTTATGAGTGGAGCATTATAGAATGCCAATCCAGGACAGTTTTAAATAAGCGCGTTGAACTGGATTATTTTGTTTAAAGACTTAGCCAATACTTCAAATATGTGTGATTTTAGGATGCCTATGGAGCAAGTCTGGTTTTAGGGTTGTTCTGTGTTCAGCAGTTTTCAGGCAAAATATAAAATTTCAATATAACTGGTGATTAATGTTCCTGCTGGAGAGAGATGGATCTTTCTCTGGTGGGAGTTTTGACTTACCATAAAGTAGTGTAGAGGGTTAATATGCCTTCTGTAAAGACAATGTACCAAGCAAATCACAGAACTGTATTTATGTAGCTAACTCAAGTAGTTACTGCTTTTGTCACAGAGATCCTTTTGTTACTTGCAATTCATATATTACAACCCTAATATAGCACGGTGACCTATGAATTGTTATCAAAGAGCTGCTTGCAAACTACATGGTATAGATTAGAAAGTTATGCCTTCTTCCCAGGCTTTCATTATCATAATGTTGCTAAAACGGTTTGTTTGGGTGAAAATAGTCTTATTAGTAATGCTAACCCAACCACTCGGGCCAATCCCAACTACTGAGGTACGTTTTAAATCCTGAGGTTGTGCTTCCCCAGACTAAATACTCTTAAAATATACTGCCTACTACTATTGATGACATGTGATTCCTATATCCTTCAATCCTCATTATTTTATTTAACATTTCCTATAGACTGATTTACACACATTTGATTATTTGTCTCGGTATAATGAACGTGTGTGATGTAAAGTGCTCTGACACCCTACACTGGTATGAGTAGTGCTATACAACAAATTAATAGTGTGTGAGAGAGGGGCACTTGAGAGAGAAAGTACACTGTAGGAGGGTGGTATTGACGGAATCCATGGAGAAGAAGGTCATTGGGTGATCACTAAAAAAGAGTGTTGTATGTGCGCCACCACAGGCGCTATGGAAGTAGTGGGTTGCTCATAGTTGAGAAATTACATATATACCATCTACTCAATGTATGATAGTTCTGCTTATTAAAGATTTGTCTTATCTCATTCCCATTAATAATTAAGTTGGCGCTGTTTTTGTTAAAAAAATGTACTTAAACACTTTTCAAAGGGTTTAATAATGCCCCCTTAATTGATATGTGAATGCTTTTTTGCAGCAAAATATATATTTTTTACATTTAAAATCAAATAATTGTTTTTATTACTGTACTTGGCTTTGATCCAGGTCAGGCCCTATACTTCTATCGGAAGCCACAGCTAGGGCTGTAAAAGCACAGCTCTAAGATCTGTTTGTGCTGTGTGCCTCTGTTTGAAGAGACCGGGAGGTGTGATCAGTCAGTGTTGAAATATGAGTGTTTAGCTTGGAAACTGAATCATGTTTTCCAAAGCAAACACCCATAGAGACAGGAGTCAAATCCATATCATTCAAAAACTCCAGATTCCTGCCCATGTCCTGCTTTTAGCTGAAGAGCAAATAAAGACAGCTGTGCAGTATTTAATGCCACAAAGTAATAGTTGAGTAAGTCTTATAGCCAGGATCAGCTTAGAGCATCCCTGTTATGTCTAATCCACTGCCGAGGCTCCTGAGGGTGCCCTCGGCTAAACCCCCGTCTCACTCTGTTACCCCATTCTCCCACTGCCAGCAGCATTTCGCTCATGCACTAACTTTCCTCCACTCCTCGGAGTCTGCCATACTCAAGGGCATCATAGATGGGGTAGGGAGAGGAAGCAAGTATCTGTTCTTGGAACGAGTTTCAGTGTCTTTTTGCAGCACCAGACCAGCAGAGGGCAGGTTGGGGTGAGCTCTATTCTTGGAATTGTGATGCCAGATTGAGGAGAATTATTTTGGGCTTGGGATGTAAGGCAAGCCAATGATCCTTCTGAGGTTGATAGACTGAGCACCAGTGAGTTGGTAACAGCTCCTCAAGGTGTAACGTTTAGCTGTATGCTTTTGGTAGTGTCATGTGAATGAATAGCCAGACATGCCCATGTGAAATAGAGCTCGGAGAATCAGTCTGTTCTCACTAGCGGGCAGGTGTCAGCACTGGAGGTAGAGTTTGGAAGGCTGAGCTCAGTGAGGGACATGTCTGCCCAGGGGGAGGGTATGAAGGACTTACAGCTCTGTGAAGAGCGGAAACTCGGTACATGGGTCCTGAAGGCTGGTTTGCACTCCTACACACTGCCATTCCTGTATTCCAATCTGTGAAATCCAGGGCATGCATGTGCTCGCAGTGAGGCTTACTCAGGTAGAGGTACCTTCCTAAGCCTGAGAGTGCCTGCAGATGCATTGTGGCCAACAGGAGCCAGCTTGCAACCTAAGCCCCATATACCTACAATGGTTAGAAGGAGGCAACCTGGGGTCAGGAGTTGCAAGTGTCTGGACCATGCCACGTAAGGGTAACTACTCAGACAAGTGTATTCTACTGAACCCATGCCCAATAGAGTGCTTTCATCTGATATCTGGTGTGGGTTGATAGGCACCAAGTACTATACCTTGACAGACGATTGCTGGAGAGAAGGCTGCTTACCTGTATTCCCCTATAAACACACAACCCGCTACGGAACTAAAAACGCAAACTTCAAATAATTTTTTTTTTATAACGACTAAAAATGATCAATACATTTTATATAATTAAATTACTTCCCACCCTATTCCCCTATGAAACCCACAACCCGCTACAAAACTAAAAACACAAAATTCAAATAAAAACATTAATAACTACTAACATTTTAACACATATAATAAAAATACAACTAATTCCCATACAAAAAAACATCACACACATATAAAATATATACTAAAATACAAAACATTTATAAAAAATTTATATTTTTAACAATTATATTTTTGCGAACGATAATAAACTCTTCAATATTTTTTAAATCAGCATTACTTACCTTAAATTGATATTCTTGACCACGAGAATTTGTCTGTCGATATTCCTGACCCACGATATTTTTGCCATATTTGTGCAATTCGATATTTTTTACTCAATATTCTATCTCTGCACCCAGGAAACACCGGACACATTAGGTCAGTGGTTTAATCTCCTAGGGAACGAAATTCATTAGTACTGTAGTGAAGTGGCTTTGCAAAAGATTGCCTGGTAAGAGCTGTCATCCAAGTGAGGGGCGTCGTTGTTTTGTAGCTGTGTTCTTCAAATGCAACAAATTGAAAACTTGAATACAATTTCTTTTTAAAAAGGGGAATATGTAGAGAAAGGTGACAAACAAGGAGGTCAGAGATAATGAACTAGATGAGTAGGAGAGAAGCATGGTGAATATATATATTTGATAGAGAAAGGGTAGAATGAGAGAGAGGGAAGACAGATATTAAAGAGAGTTTGAGGTAGAGAGAATGGTAGCATGTAGATTGAAGAGAGAAGGCAGAATGAGGAAGAAGTGGAGGAGAACCTTCATTTCATAACTTTATTTCGATTTCACAAAGAAATCATAAAAGTATACATCAATATAAAACACCAACTACAATAAAACCATGGTACATATTTACATAATTCTGATTTGCATAAACATTCAGTAACGGTTTCTAATCACAAGAGCTGATCTAATAAAACTCAGTACAGCATTACAGATGTTTGCAGTTGACAAAGATAAAAGATATTCATATCCTTCTTTATAATAGCACGATCCAAAGGATAATAGTAATGGTCTGATAAAAGTATTTCTTGGGACCTTATACAAAGTGCAAAAAAGAATAAGATGCAGGGTGTTTTGCGAAACCTTATTATTACAGTGGCAACAAGGTACCTTCTCACCCCACCCCCCCTGCTTTGGAAAGGCAAAAAGGAAGTGTAGAGTACTAAGGCGAAACCTTGTCAAGTAGAAACGCCATTGCGTATTCATAAGATATGATAAATAAAAGGGTCGCACTAGTTTGCCCCCAACACGTAATACATATTCACTGTTCCTTAAGGAGCCCAAACTAGAACTATAGGCGTTTTTGATGGTTAACTTAGCATCCTTATTAATCATGCCAGGATTTGTAAACATGTTTCCTAACCCAATTTTATAAAGGGTATCTCTGACATTTCGGAGCCATGGAATTTCCCTATAGTACTCAAGTTTAAGGCAATCTTGTAGGATATCTTTTGTCAACTTCAGTTCCTCAGACTGCCAAACTTTAGACCATAATACTAATGGCGCTACATTCATAATGTCACTTGCAAACTCAATACCAACCTCCCCATGACAAAAAATATATACTAAAATACATAACATTTATAAAAAAATATATATTTTTAACAATTATATTTTTGCGAACGATAATAAACTCTTCAATATTTTTTAAATCAACATTACTTACCTTAAATTGATATTCTTGACCACGAGAATTTGTCTGTCGATATTCCTGACCCACGATATTTTTGCCATGATATTTGTGCAATTCGAAAGTTTTTACTCAATATTCTATCTCTGCACCCAGGAAACACCGGACACATTAGGTCAGTGGTTTAATCTCCTAGGGAACGAAATTCATTAGTACTGTAGTGAAGTGGCTTTGCAACAGATTGCCGGGTAAGAGCTGTCATCCAAGTGAGGGGCGTCGTTGTTTTGTAGCTGTGTTCTTCAAATGCAACAAATTGAAAACTTGAATACAATTTCTTTTTAAAAAAGGGGAATATGCAGAGAAAGGTGACAAACAAGGAGGTCAGAGATAATGAACTAGATGAGTAGGAGAGAAGCATGGTGAATATATAGATTTGATAGAGAAAGGGTAGAATGAGAGAGAGGGAAGACAGATATTAGAGAGAGTTTGAGGTAGAGAGAATGGTAGCATGTAGATTGAAGAGAGAAGGCAGAATGAGGAAGAAGTGGAGGAGAACAGAAAGGGAGAAAGAAAAGTGGGGAGGGTAAAGAGATGCAAGGAGACAAGACAAAAACTTGTAAAAAGGTAGGAACGAGGTAACGACAAGCAAGAGAGATGGAGTAGAAGTGGATAGGGATAAGAAAAGGTGCGAGGAGGAGATAAGAGAGTCGTAATGATAGAGAAGAGAGAGGAATGATATGTAGAATGATTAGGGAAAAAGATTCAGTGCCATCGGGGTTTCCGAGGTGCAAGAAGCCCACTGCGCCCCTGTAATAGGTATCTTTTAATGCCAACCCAACGGTGAAGGTAGATTTATGGCTTAGATTAGGGCCTATGGCACTACCCTTGCTACGCTACTAATTTTGTAGCTTGCACGCAGCACATCCTTGCATATTAAGTTGTTCTTCAGTACATGCAGCCTTGACTGTAGCGCACAAATCATCTTTATTACTGCTCATAAAGTCAAAAATTAGAAGGAACATTGATGGTGAGTTAAGTTAATTTCATAGCACCAATTGTTACATTTGCTAACCTAACACAATATTCCTTCCTTAACCCCTTCTGTGGAGTCACGGTGTACATGTGGTCACAACTGCCGGGCGCCGTCCGTGCCACGCCCGCGATTGGAATGTTCAGCACCGCGAAGGAATTTGCAACGCAGTCAAGGTGTTAACCTTATGTTGGATCCCAAATCCTTTTGCTCACCTGTTCTGTGGAGTAAGTAGCCCAAATAGGAAGCATATGAATAAGCATGAGCGCTAAATCCGCTCCGATCGCGGATTTTGCGATTTTTCGGTAAATTCGCGATCCGCGAACTCTCGCGAATTTGCCGAAAATTCGCAATCCGCGAGCGGCGGATTCCGGGGGCAAAAGTTCAACCATTCCTGGTCTGTTGTAACTAATTTACGATGGCGCCGGCAAGCTGCCAGCGCCATCCTAAGATAGCTACTAAATTAGCTTCAACAGGAAGCTCTAATAGATAAGATAAAGCAGGTCATCGAGCGCCTGCTTTATTTAATCTATTAGAGCTTCCTGTTGAAGCTAATTTTGTAACTATCTTAGGATGGCGCTGGCAGCTTGCCGGCGCCATCGTAAATTAATTACTACAGACCAGGAATGGAATTATACCGTTGTGGAGGCTGGGCAGGAGTGCCTTCTTCCCAAATATACCGTCGAAAATCAGCTGTGACGCTGGACAAAGGCCTTTGCATCTTTGACCTTCACGAGCGCAATCCCCGTGCTGTTATGTGGCCAGGGGCTTCTGTCTCTACATCTGCTGCTCTGATCAGTCTCTGACCTTGTATACACACAAGAGCCATGTGCACTCGCATGGAAGCGCCGTCCGTTTGGCCCCGCCCACACACTCGTGTGCACCGTCTTCCCGCCATTTACCCACTATGATGGGCAGATCACTCAAGGGACCCCTGCGCCCTTCGGCGCGATTGCATAGTACCACACACCTGGCCGCTGTAGACAACTCTCTGCCACTTTAAGCAGCTGTAGTGTAGTAAAAGCACTATACATTTACCCAATGAGGTAGCACTTACTGATCATCCAGTAGAAAGTACTCCAGTTGAGTAGAGGTATGGCACAAAACGGTGGCGTCTTCTTGAATAAATACGAAGGGCAGGGTTCAATCTGGCACGATGGTCCACTCCTGGCATGGAAGCCACGGCCCCAAATCCGCTGATCCGCTAAATCCGCGGATTTTGCGGATCCACGATCCGTGAATCCGCAAATTCGTGAATCGTGGATCCGCAAAATCCGCCCATGCTTACATATGAATCCAGCAATGTGGAACTCACACAGTCTAATACAAGGCTGGCAAACATGTTATACATCAGTCATCAAAATGCAACCTGGACAAGGCACCCCAGGTACTCAGGATACCAATATCAACATTAATTTGCCACAGCAATGAGAACATAATCAAGGCATAGATGTACACATTCCCACCAAGTTACAGTCACACACATAAATGTTAAGACCAAAGTATTGTGTCCAGGTCTTTGGCAGACAGATACTTGTAACAATATAAGTATGTCCAACATAGAGATGCCACACACCACAATACCTATGTGTCAATCCAAGTGCACCATGACAAATTGTCTGATGAAAAGTAACAGTTAAAGGCTGACTATCAGTAGTACAACTATCCATGTAACATATTAGAAAAGCACCACATGTACACACCAAATTCTAAAGTAAGTGAACAATTCAAAGGCTGTGTCATTGTCAGGTAGGGCAACAACAACATCAGTGGTTCCACAGGGACATATGTATGCGTGAGAGTCAAACATGTTGGCACTGTCACAACCTACCTAGGGATGACCAAAATTCCAAAAATCAGATAAATATTCTGTCACTTTGCACATGTAGTGAGTGCACATATTATAGAGTAGTAATGAACCTCTCAAAACAAGTATCACTGTAAGCTACTGACCAATCATGAATCTCCGCATGTAGAAGTGTACAAAGTATCATGGCATGCATATCCATTGCTATGACTCAGAGAACTGGAAGAGACATGTGCAATACAGTGGGCAAATGTATATGTGACATATATTGTTAAATACTGTGATACATGTGTATGAGTCATTCAGTACACATAACAGACATGTACACAAATGTGGGTGTAACAATCAGCATAGCAAGATGACAGTTTTATTATTTTCTTATTTCAGCTGACAAAGGATATGGTCTGAATTTGAATTTATAAAGCACACTAACAGAGCACTGTCACCGAATAAGGCACCAGAGAGAAAGGGTATCAGCCCTAGCAGAATAACTGGAGAAATAGCCAGGAAATCCCCCAGGTCAATGTAATTATATAAACAACCAGGTGTTCACCCTCTTGTGAAAGATTAAATAAATGTTCGGGCTCCTAATATTTTTCGGGAGAGTATTCCACAACCTGGCATCTACCAATGAGAAAGCTTGTTCTACCTATCTAGCTTTCTGAGACCTAGGAACTATCACCTTTCTCCATCCTGTCGTTCTCAGAAGTCTGCTAGGAGTATACCAGTTGAAGGTGGCCCTAAGATAAGCCGTGGAGATGGAATGTCTTGTATTCCAGGGACAGGGCTTCCAAGGTCACCCACTTTCTCACTGGCAGCCAATGGAGAGTCCTCAAGCCCCCCCTTACTGAGATGTGTTTAGGAAGATACAGGACCAACCAAGTAGCCACATTTGTGATGACCTAAAGCTTATTTAATGAATACTAGTTTGCATTTAAATACAGGGCATTACAGTAGTCAAGGTGAGATGTAATAAGATCAAGGACCACTGATACCTTTAACACCCTATGAAGAAAGGGAATTATTTTCTTTAAGGTCTTAATGATCCAAAAGCAAGAACTCATTGTTCTATTGACCTGGGAATCGAATGTCAATGAATTGTAAAAAATTTCCCCCCCAGCTTTTTTGCCTCGTCCACCGGTAAAGGTAGTGGACTGCAGGTTTCTGACCACCAACAGTAAGGGGCTCATTAGGATGAAGGTCGTAGGCACATCCGCGGTGTTGGCGGAAACGTCCTTTTCAGCACTCCAGAGGCAGTCCTCGCGTCTGCCCTATTACAATGGGCAAAGATAGGCCACTTTCCGTCCGCGCAGGAGTTTCGGGATCCTCCAGAAATTTCCTTACGCAAAGGTGGCGGAGATAGCCAATAGAGAAAGACTGCCGAGCGTAATGACGTCCCAACCGCCGGACAAATAATGATACTTCGAACAGCCCATCAGAACGCAGCGGAGAAACCAGCCACCTCCACGTGTTCCTGACCGCTATGGATCCAGTCCTTCAAGCCTTTGCACTGCTGTACCTCATCCACAACCAGCAGATAAGACGTTGCCGTGGTCAACACCACAGGTACGTAAAGACACATCTCTACATACAACCACAACACACAACTCCTGTGCTGAAATATGGTTCCTGTCCACATCAGACACTCTAGTGGAGACTGGAACATATCCCCAGTGAACTCACACTTGTCCTGCCTGCTAGAAATCCACACCTCCGCATCTGGGTCAAGCATCAATCGCAAAATCACTTCAATGTCCAGGGCAAGTCATCGCAGCTTTGAAGACGCGGCAAAACCTGCGCATTATGTAGTAGCCACAGCCAGTGCCAGGCATGGGCAGTTGGGGCAGCTTTCCAGGGCTCCACCTTCACCCTACCCACATGGTAGGCCGCATCAGTTGGCCACAACCCACAGCATGCTTCCCATACTGATTTCAGCTCAGCTGTGTGCCCCTACTGCCCCCCTCTCAGTGCACAATGTATCAGCCATGTGTGGCTCGACCTCGCACCGCACACATTAAAGGGCAAGGTAGATTGACTGGGAAGGTAGGGGTGAAGATGAACACCCTGCACAGAATGTCAGGGGCTGGACAACCTTCATCCTCACACCTGCCTTCCACAAGTGAATCAAACTGAGTATAATTAAGAAATGGAGACTCATATTGCATATTAACAACCATTGAACTGTTCACACTGTATGTCAAGTCCCTCAGAAATATCCCACACTGACTCTCTGCCACATACACATACCATAGGTCAGCAGCAATATAGGACACTAAATGGAATAGCTCAAAGTGGAGTGCACAGTGCTGGCAAACCATGGAGCAAGCCACATAGCATTTGTACATCACATGCAAGAGGAGAAACATACCACACTACCCTTAGGCCATCAAATCAGACTTGGGTGGCTCAGTGATTGAAATTAAACCAAAATGACATCTGTGCAATATCTCTGGGATACAGCAATGCAAGCTATGTATAGGTACAGGGATGTCTGAACCAATGCTGACAAAAATAAATACCAAACACAAATCTCCCAAACAACATCCACAGAAGTCCAACAAGCCCAGCCATGTGCAGGCAAACAGTGGATAGGCAATGTGACCCAATACAGAACAGGAATACACAAAATTGTCACTCTGGACAAATGCACAGACACCATACCCCAACCCCAACCAGAATGGCATCATCAAATGCCAATCATGAACACTAACTGGGATCAATGTGACAAATCAGTGACACAGACATAGACACCACACCAGTTATCATGTGAGTATGGTGTCATAGTGTACCACAAGCATGCACATGCACAATCCTGACAAGTGACAGGTCAAATATAGGAGGACATACCACTATTGTGCACTCAAAACAAGCTCATGAACAAGAATCCACATTGCTGCATATGACTGACATACAGACAAGAAATGCACACTACACATGCCACACACATGCACAAACTACTCACACACAATGTCATGCAAATAGAACATCACACACATATTGCACCTGTCAGTAGAAAGAGGCAACACAGGCCAAACACTGCATCCGTCTACCACAAAAACACAACAGATGCACATACCAATTCATCACATAGCAAACGCAGCTGGACATCAGGGGGATGCACAACAGGCAACTACAAGGCAACATACACCGACAGCACTGCATGCACAGTAAGCAGTGTGTGAGCACCAACCAAACCAGTAGCACACATATCTTAGTGCCCCACCATGAACTCCCACAACACAAATCATCACAGCACACAGATCACATCACACTCAGGAAGGGTAGCAGTACCCCAACAAACAGACATACAGCTTAGCCATCACCCACAGATGCACAACTCAGGGACACCCAGATGCAAACAACATGACTAGAGGACTGTGCTGCTCAAACATATGCACTGCACTTGAGCAACCATGACTGCAATCAAGTAGAAGAAAATGACACATAACTAATTGTGAAACTGTCCTCAGTGGCACATTGGTCCTGTACACAGTATAGTGTCACACTATGAAGTGGTGGGGAGGGTCACACACTGGCAAGGTATGGGATGGAAGACATGAGATTGAAGTGGTGTGTACATCAGTATTGGACAGGTGAGGAGTGTACAGTCCACAAACACATAGAGGAGTAACTCACAATGTGTATGCATTAGAAGCACCTATAGGAGATGGTTTTACTCCTCATACCACATACTATACTCAACCCAAAAATGTGTCAAGTGACAGCAATGCATGAGAAAACTCACAAATAATGTAAGTGTTGCTGAGCAGGTCAGCACAGTGAGGCCAAACTCAAACAAGACACACGGTTGATCAACAAAACACAACACAGACCTTGCAGTGAGATATTCTGCATACTCACAACTGACAGCAACAACAAGTAGGTGTCCCCCAGGAGTGCAAGGACACACTGCACAGTGCTCAACCTACAACTCCTACATATGCCCACATTCTGAAGCACATGTCTGACAATGCAATCTAACAGGCATACATTACCTGGATCATACATGTGTGTAGTTGGCAGGGGCACATACACATCAACACTACTGACAATGACAGGCCAATCACACTATATGACTACTTAAGTGCTCACATTCAAATGTACCCATGTGACTAAGAAGACAGGTCTACACAAGATGACTACACATCAACACTGCTGTGCACACATCAAGAAAGAGCCCACAGATATGACGGACCCTGGCCACCCCGCAAGTTATCATGTGGATAGCATTCACCTCTGTTCTGGTATTGCATCCTAACATGACATGTGTAGAAGTTAGCAAACCTGAGCATAGAATGATTAGGAGAAGAGTAGATCATCACAGACAACTATTACTGCACCCTCAAGCCTCAGACTGAAGAACAACAAAAGTGCCTTTTACCTCTGGAAATCTCTGGAAAAGTAAAACAAGTTATTGCCAATGTGAAAGAGGCATACAAAGCATGTGTCACATGAACCGATATCCATACATCAAACGTTTAACTTAGCAAGGGCATTGACAAAGCAGACAACAGGAGTAACAGTCTTTATTACATAATACCCAGATAGGCATAAAAAGTACAAAACAGGAAGGCCATTGGCCAGTACAAATTCCTAGTATGCACATGTGTGCATGACAAACTGCACAGGAAATGGGCATCAAAAGTGTAAAACAGCAAGGCCATTGGCCAGTCCATAGTTCCAGTCTGCACATGTGTGCATGAGAAACTGCACAGGACATGGGTAACACCGTCCACTGACAAGGGAATCACCACAGCTCAGGGGCTACAAATGGGCAGTCCAGGCACCGCTGTGTCAGAAATGGTGTGGGGACGGGAACTTGGCTTCAACTTTAGCTTGAAGTTGAACTGGGAGGTGGCTGATTGTCGGGGCCAGTTGGAGGACTGGACCTGGGAGAGAGAGAAAGGGCTGAGGTAGAGGCATCAGTGGCTGTGGGAGCCTTAGGGCTGCTTGGACCGAGTGGAGTGGTGGCACGGGGAGGTAGAGACATGCTGCCAGGAGACACAGTGTGTGAGGGTGAATGTTGAGGGCTGGGTCTCAACTTCTTAGGGATTTGATAGCCCATAAGTGTCTTGGCCGGAGTGGAAAGTGAGGTGGGCACAACAGCCTCACTCTCCAACAAAGGTGTATCAGGTGCAGGGGGCTCGCCCTGTGGGGATTTACTGGATCTGGTGGTACACTTGGGGTGGCCTTGCCTCTTCCCCTGCAACCCCTGTTGTCCAGGTAAACCCCCCACTTTGCTCTCCTGTCCCAGCTTCACAGGGGTGTGGATGGGAGTTGATGTTGTGGGTGAATCTACATTTGAAATGTGTGTGGGCTTTGTCGTTGCAGGCACCAGGTCACAGAATACAGGGCACGTGTTTGTTTGTCTTTGAGAGCAGGTGTGGGGATGGGAGTGCCCTTGGATGGGGGTGATTTTGATGATTGTGATGTTGATGCCTGCTTCTTGGCCTGATGCCTGTGAGTGTCACATGATGGGCTTTTGGTTTTGCGCTCCTGTGTGACTGTTTTGTGTTGTGGGGAGGGTGTCTATGGTATGGTCTGCTTCGAGTGCTGCTGTTGTGTGCTGCGTGTAGAGGACTTGGTGCCTGAGGGCTCCGGCGTGTGGGCACTCTCATCCTGTGGTACCACTGGCAGGGTGGTTGCTGAAGGGACAGGTGCTGGACTGGGAGCCTGTGACTGCTGAATGTCTGCCGTCACTGTGGAGGACAAAGACTGGACAGTTCGGTGTAGGTCACCCACGTCAGAATGAATGCCCTCCATGAAGGCAACTACCTGTGCCAACTTATTGGCATGATCCTGGAAGGCATTCAGGAAAGCAATCTGACCCACACACAGCTGGTGCAAAAGGTCTACAGCCGCCACAATGAGGGTAGCAGGGGAGACAGGGCAGAGGCAGCGGAGCCTGGGGGTAAGGAGTCTCTACCCTTCCTAGGGCTGCGTGCACGGATAGCACTTGGGGTAACATCTGGGAGGGGAGGCACTGGACGATATGCGGTGGAAGAAGAGGCAGATTTGGAACTTCCTGTGCCCGCCAACATTGTGGAGTCACAGCTGGAGTCTGAAGATGTGGAGGCTGGTGTTTCTGAGTGGGAATAATCCAGGGCACTCCTGTCCCCCTCCGAGGCGCTGGTCGCATTAGTGTCAGTGATCTCATGTGTAGCAGTCATGCCAAAAGCTTTCCCACTGTTGTCGGTCCCCTGTCCTTCCGTGCCCTCGGTAGATGCTGCAAGAGACAGAGATATAGGTTCAGTATAGTGCCATACTCACAAACATCATATGCAAACAAAGCACAACACTTGAAAATTGCACTCCCATGTTGGCCTCCTCCATGTACAGTCAGCATATTCAACATTTATGCAATCATCAGAAGATGTCCAACTCTGCACACCCCTCAATGTCCTTGGCCAGTGAATGGCTACATTTGTCATGGTGGTCATATTTAGGGCCAATATCTTACATTCTCACACTCTTCTCACAAGGTTTAGTCCTGTCTTGTGCAATCCTTAGGCCTTAGCTAGCTCATTGAGAAATAGGGTGGCGGACAACACATATGTTTCACTCAGACCATTTACTAATGGGTCCTTGTAAAATTGGTCAGTTTCTGTGCAGGTCAGTGGGACTCACACTGAGGTTAAATGTGGGCCATCAGAGAAATCACATGCATGTACAATATGAAAGGGCAAACAGTGCCTACAGAGAATGAACACATAATGAAATCTATAGAAGGATGACATCTCCAAATTACATTTATCTGATGTGTCATAGGTGAATTACCACCAAGAGTGTTACGCTCAGGCATTTAACTCTTGTGCATAATGCACACATATCCATGGAGGCAAATTGAAAACTGTACACACATTCTTCAGTGCCCTCTGGGCAAAACACATTTGTAACGTCACAAATGAGCATGTGAAAACTTCATGGACTATGACATCACATAGCACAGGCAATGTTTGTTCAGACTTCGACTGTCTCAAACCAGCAGTGTACCTGTATAGCTGCAGAAACACTGCATGTCACTCCCATCCTTCAATGTAGCCATGGATCTGTGGAAATAAGACTACACACCCCATTGACATGCCGTCAGCATGCTAGGCAGTGTATCGCACATTTACATTACCCCGTCTCAGACCTACGTTTTTTCTGAAGAAGGGTTGTAGAAATGTCCATGTTGCCATCCTCCCCAAATACTCAAGTGCAATTCTTCATAGGCCATGTATGGAGCATGGTATATGAAAAATAAGGGTGCATGCACATTAACTTGCACTCCCAGGCACATACTACGGCAGAGCAACATCTTGTGAGCACTCTGAGCACTCTGAAAATTTAACTCTGAAACACTTACACATCTGGCGAACCATACAGCCTCCCATACGGTGCAAAGACCTCGTCCATCAGGGCCTCCAGCTCCTCTGTGGTGAAGGGACGGGCCCTGGTGTTCTCAGTTCTCGCCATCACTGGGTCCAGGAGACAGGAACAGCAGCAATTGGTGATGAAGAATGGCAGGCAGCAGTGTCTGAATGCAAGTGAAATGTGTGGTCCCTGGGGTTGTTTCAGTGGTTCTCAGCTGCTGCAATTGGTCTTTCTGGTTAGCATTTTTCAATTGTAACCAATAACCGGGACCATGGTGGTGGTGCACGCCTACCGCGAGTTTCAAATTTTTTAATTCACTACCGCGATCGTCATTTCCATTGGCTGCAATGGCATGGGCATTGGCGGTGTCACACCGCGGGGGCCAGGTGGTCGCTACCGCAATCCTGCATCTTTCAATTGTACCCAATGACCAGGCCCGGGGTAGCAGAGCACGCCTACCGCGGGTTTCAAATTTGTAATTCACTATCACGGTTCTCATTGGCTACAATGGCATGGGCATTGGCGATATCACACTGCGGGGGCCAGGCAGTCGCTACCGCAATCCTGCATCTTTCAATTGTACCCAATAACCGGGCCTGCGAGTGGAGCATGCCTACTGGAGGTTTCAAATTTGTAATTCACTGCTGCGGCCAGGTGGTCTTTACTGTAATCCTGCATCTTTCACTTGTACCCAATGACCGGGCCCGCGGTAGTGGAGCACTCCTACCGCGAGTTTCAAATTTGTAATTCACTACCGTGACCCTGGTTCTCATTATCTACAATGGCATGGGCATTGGCGGTGGCATACCACGGGACCCAGGCGGTCTCACCGCAATCCTGCATCTTTCAATTGTAACCAATGACAGGGCCCATTGTAGCGGAACACGCCTACCACGGGTTTCAACTTTGTAATTCACTACCGCAACCGTGGTTCCCATTGGCTGCAATGGCATGAACATTGGCTGTGGCATACCGCGAGGGCCAGGCGGTCTCTAGCACAATGTGACATCTTTCAATTATAACCCTTGACGTGATTGTGGGGGCGGAGCACACATTCCATACCTATGGACACATTATGCTCTAGCAGTGGCACTAGCCAATATTCATCATTAAACACTAGATCTTCACAATGTATCAAAACACTTGTTAGCAAAATTTAATGCATTTGCGACATTCAACTCACTGATGCCTACACATGCCATGTCAATGCACACGATCACATGCTTTGGCATGTACTTGCTCACATGTCACCTATGATATCTGTGTGCATGTACACAGATTTGGTGTGTGATGGAGTATCATATTTGTGCACATGTCAATGTGTGAGATGGTTAATCACATAATGTACCTATTTCACTGTGTACATTGCTGTATTCTTTTTGATAGTTGATCAGCTTACACACACTGTGCTCATTGTGTAGAAAGATTGTGCTCTGTTCGACTTAAGCAAGAAGGTGTGGCAGGTACAGCAGCTACGTAGAAGTCAGCATATTTGCTGTTTCCAACATGTGCTGTGGCAACTACTCCTAGGGCTGAGGACACAAGATGTAGGAGTGCATTTACCATTCACATAGTCAGAATCTGTTATGGAGGTAGTCAGTATGTACATACTGACCACATGTACAACTGCATGAGATCAAGGTGTCTCTGCATGTGACTTGTGCATTAAGCTGTTGTTACACTCCAGTCATTGTTGGATCTACGTCAGTCAAGATGTAAGATGTTTAACACATCTCATAGGGGAATTAAATTGACATGTGTCCCCTTTCGTAATATGTAGGAGACGACCACATGTGCATCGTCCGTTCCCAGTGCTGGCGAACATGGAGGCTGAGGACAGCATAAGGAAATTCCGTCTGGATCACCTTACCCTTCAAGACCTATGTGGTCTGTTGGAGCCCCATCTGAGGACTCACAGAACCTGTCCGACTGCTTTAGCGCCAACAGTTAAGCTGATGGCGGTCCTGCATTTTTTGCAACTGGTTCATTTCAAAACGCGGTGGCCATCGCCGGTGAGATGTGTCAAGCTATGTTTAGCATGGTGCTATGTGATGTCCTGTCCACAATGATGACATACAAGGACCGCTACATCCACTTCCCAAAGAGACATGAATTAGCAGGTGTGAAGGGTGATTTCTATGATCTTGGACACATACCTAATGTGGTTGGAGCCATTGACTGCACACATGTTGGCCTAGTTCCACCACAGGCATGTGAGCACATCTACCGGAACAAGAAGCATTTCCATGCCATTAATGTGAAAGTGGTATGCCAAGCGGATATGATTATCTCCCATGTCAATGCCAAATTCCCCAGTTCGGCACTTGACTCCTACATACTGCGTAAGACCATCATCCCACAATTGATGGCAAATCTGCATCTGGAGCGTGCGTGGCTTGTTGGTGAGTATGCAGAGTCAAGTAGTGTGCTGTATGTGTGACATGCTATTCTCAGGTGCTGTTTATTTGAGTAAATTGCTCTCTGTATCTCATACCTGGGTTACTCTGCGTTTTCCAACTGGTCTTGGTTGCTGAGGCCACTGAGGAATCCAAGTCTGCTACAATGATGCACATGGGAGGACATGTCATGTGGTGGAGAGTACTTTTGGGCTTCTGAAGTCTAGATTCTGGTGTCTGGACAAGAGCGGAGGTGCACTACTCTACTCTCCCCAAAAGGTATGTCAGATCATAGTTGCATGCTGCATGCTCCACAACCTGGTCTTGCACAAAGAGATCCCCCTGCTCCTGGACGATGATGAGCAGAAGATGCTCCCCCTGTAAGCCCGCACATGCCCAGTGATGACGATAGTGGAGAAGAGGAAGGTGTTGACCTGCGTCAACAGCTCATCAACAACTACTTCTCTTGCGTGTGAGTGACATTGTACAACAGTGACATTGTCTGTTGTCTTTGATGGTAGTGGCAAGGCATAGATGATCTTTTTGTTGGCTGTTGTTGGCTCAGTGCTAATGGCTGATGTGTGTGGCACAGGGTATTTATATCCAGGTACCTCATGTCTATGTTGATGTTGTTGCTCATTGTTATGTGTGCTGGTTTGTGTACGTTGATGACTAGTGGTGTGTTCTAGAAGTAATGGCATCACCTGACAAGTAAATCTCATTCTCTTGTGTCTTTCTAGGTCCCTTCACCCTCTCAATGCCTCGTCACAATCAGAGCTTGTGGTACATTGGAATCTGATTTGTCATTGTACATTCTATGATAAACATGGAGCTGACACAAAGACATAGGTGTATAAAGAGTGTTTATTTACAATAAGTATTTGTGACAGAGAAGTGATTATTTAAGAAATTGTGCAAAGTGAAATTATGAGTTGTCAGTGATGGTAAATGAGACAAATAGAGTAGTCACCACATTGATGTAGTCACACAGTCCAACAGAATCCTGCCATCAACATGGCAATGTGGGTAAGGATAGTCAACAAAGTCAATGTCAAGGGGAACACAGGTGCCATCATGGCTGGCTCAGCGACTAGCGTTTGGACGGTGCATTGCCACTTGATCCTCCCCTGGTGTTTCTCGGACGACCCCTTGTGCGTTTGGCAGGGGTGGCCTCTGCTGCGTGCTCAGCGGTGTCTGAGGAGTCATTTTGTTGCAGCTCACCCATCTCTGTGGCTGCAGCTGAGGTGATGGGAGTATCAGCATATGGGCTACTGGAAGGGGGTTGAGCATATATTTGTGCCGAATGTCTGTCCCTCAGATCACCCACAAGCTGGCTCATGAGGTCCATAAGTTGGCCCATGCGTGTGTCCACGGACCTCAGCAGCAGGCGAAGCTCACACACTTCTTCCACAACCTGGCCCATCTGTCCCTGGGTCTGCTCATATGCCCCAAGGACTCTGACGATTGTGGCCAGGGTTTCAGTCTTAATGTCCTCCTGTTTTTGTCTCCCAGTTGCCCTCCCACCCGCCCTGCTGACCCAGACCTGTGGCGTTGGCACTCAGCACACCCACAAACTCTTCTGGCCTCCTCTGAATGTGTTGTAGTGTTGGTAACCACTGAGGCTGGGAGAGTGTTGCAGGCAGCAGTGGTTATGGTGGTGGTTGAGGCTGCACAGGTAATTGTAGCAGGAGTCAGCGCTGTTGTTGTTGCTGTCGTGGTGGTGGAGACAATGAGGGCCTGAGACGTGGTATGCCCTGGCAGTTCTGATGGGCCAGGTTGTTGCTCCTCATCCGAGAAATGTAGGGAGTCTGCATCCAAGAGTTCATGTTGCCGGGGGGGACTGGCTCTGTAGGTTGGTATTGTCTTCTGCTGCAGTTGCGTGTGAATCTCTTGTTGATCAGAAGACAAATGGTCATTGAAGTGCTCTCCACAAGCTTGGTGTTAGACGTTTGGAAGTTACATGTGATACACCACAAACTTTACATTGCAATCACTTGGTATGGCTGCAAGATACTGAGCATCATGACATGAAGTTGAGGTACATACATAACTTGTCCATGGTGTGACGTGTAAAAAGAAAGCATGTGCCACGTACAGATTGTGTGTTTACAAGGACATGTCGTCGTCTACCGACTTGCTGCACATAAACTTTAAGTGATGCATCTTTTTGGTTTGCTCTGCATTGAATCTGTATCAGCTAAGCAAGAACTAGCCATTGTAATGTTATACATACCTTTTTCATAGCATATACTTTACTTTGTTTGTCCGATTGATCATGCATGTTTTTTATTCATATGGGCATTCGTGCTCTGACACCATGGCACTTACACATTGAATCCTGTGATGTGCATGATTGGGCCCGGAATTTCTTCCACATATGACTTGGTGAGTCAAAGTTTAATTTCTGTGACAGTTACGTATGCTTAGCTGTCTGCACGCTGGATTTGGCTTTTAGATCTATGCCAAGGTTAATGACATGTGAAGGCTGGTGTGGTCATATGGCTCCATGCATTTTTAGAAGGATGGCTGACTGCCACATGGTTGTGGGTAGAGGGAGTGTTCCATCCTGCTGTGCCTGGTGGGAGGTGTAGTGCTGACTTCCCACCCACAAACCCCCTCCCTATTAAGATGACGACTTACATGTAAGATTCAGGAGAGCAATGCAAAGGCTGCCACATGGTTGTGGGTGTGGGGAGTGCTCCATCCTGCTGAGCTGTGGGACAAGGGAGCCTGGTGGGAGTTGGAGTGCTGGCTTCCCACCCACAAACACCCCTCCCTGTTAAGATGGCTACCTACCTGTAAGTTTGAGGAGAGCAATGCAAAGGCTGCCACATGGTTGTGGATGGGGGAGTGCTCCATCCAGCTGAACTGTGGACAAGGGGGTCTGGTATGAGTTGTAGTGCTGGCTTCCCACCCACAAACACCCCTACATGTTACGATGGCTACCTACCTGTAAGTTCGAGGAGAGTAATGCAATGGCTGCCACATGGTTGTAAGTGGGGGGAGTGCTCCATCCTGCTGAGCTGTGGGTCAAGGGTGCTTGGTAGGAGTTGTAGTGCTGGCTTTCCACCCACAAACACTCCTCCCTGTTAAGATGGCTACCTACCTGTAAGTTTGAGGAGAGCAATGCAATGGCTGCCACATGGTTGTGGGTGGGGGGAGTGCTCTATCCTGCTGAGCTGTGGGACAAGGGTACCTGACGGGAGTTAGAGTGCTGGCTTCCCACCCACAAACATCCCTCCCTGTTAAGATGGCTACCTACCTGTAAGTTTGAGGTGAGCAATGCAATGGCTGCCACATGGTTGTGGGTGGGGGGAGTGCTCCATCCTGCTTAGCTTTGGGACTAGGGGGCTGGTGGGAGTTGTAGTGATGGCTGCCTGCCCACATGCACCCATGGAAATATTGCTAGCTACCTTTGAGGTGATTCAGAGGAAGGAAATGTTAGATATGTGAGACATGTGTTGGGATGAGTGTGTTGTACGTAAGTGCATTTGGGTCTAGGAAGTGTAGCTTTCTAGTTGTGCAACACAATACATAGCAGTGTGATGGTGGACATTTGTTGGTACTTACCAGCCTCCACTCTCCCAGGTAGTCCTGCAAGACTCTCTGGATGCAGTGTGGCAAACACCTTCTCTTCCCATTTGGTGAATGTTAGTGGTGGAATGGGAGATGCCACCGCCAGTCCTCTAAGCCAGCTCATGGTTCTTGTTGGCAAGCTCTTTCACCCTGGTCTTGCGGTCATGCCACCTCCTGCTGATGTCCTTCAGGGTGCGCGGGTGGTCCCTCCTGCATTGACTTTGTTGACTATCCTTGCCCACATTTGATTTTTTGTGGCTATTGGTGTTTATTGGACCCTGCTTCCAAACAAATCTGGTTCTACTCTGATTACCTCATCTACCATCACTGACAACTCATTGTCAGCAAATGTGGGCATCTTCTTCTGTGACATGCTGTGTGATGTTCAAATGGTTGAAAAATGCAGGCTTGAAGGTGGTGGTAGTTGTGGTGTGTGTGGTGTGGTGTGTGGTTGTGATGGTGGTATGTGTGCTGATTTGCCTCGCCTTTGTGCTGTGGGGTTGGTACCTACAGTTGAGGAGTTGTGCAAAGGATTCTGGGCAGGGAAGGGTCTGGTTTCATACTCAGCTATGTGGGTGGGTCAAAATGGAGAATTCCTGTCAGGTGTCTTGTGTGGGTTGACTTGGAATTTGTTTTTTTTACTTGACATGGGGATGTGTCATTGGGGTGTGTTATCTGTTTTTTGAGGTTGAGCCAGATATACAGCCACACTTGGTAGCCTTGTTGTGTGGCTGCTTTCGACCGCCATTACTTATCTGGCGCGACTGCGGCGGTCAGAATGCAACAGCCCTTCCTAACTGCTCCCCCATTCATCATTTGTTGTGATCACGGCGGTTGGTAATTTCACTTGCGGTCATTCCGCTGGTCGAGCTGCGGTTTTGGGTCTTTCCGCAGCAAATCCACCACCGCGGATGGATTTTCAGCTGTTCCGGACGTTCCCGGCAGAGTTGCATGGAATCTGTCCGTGGCGGTCGGATTTTTCTGGCAGTGCATCCTAATCTGACTGCTGGTTTTGCCGCGGTACATGTGGATGGTTAATTTCCACTACCACGGCGGTCGGAAAAGGATTCCGACTGCCATCCTAATCGATCCCTAAGTTCAGATCTAATTCTCTACCCAAAAGACCACATTCTCCGTCTTCTCCCCATTCATTTTAAGCCTGTTCTCCCTCATCCAAATACTGATTTCGGCCATACAGGATCTATACTTGTCTGACACCCTTTCCTCATCATTGGAGATGAAAATTATGATTTGTGTGTCCTCCGCATAGGAAGACACCTGTAAAACAAAAGAAGGTGCCAGTTTTGCCAGAGGGGTGATAAACAGGTTAAATAGGGAAGGTCTGAGGGAGAAGTCATGCAGAACTTCACAGGGAAGAGAAAAAGATTAACCCTAAAATCCCCGCACCTGACTGTAAGAGTCCTATTCACTAAAAGGGACTCCAGCAGGTGTAAGGCAACATCCCTCGGCCCAGTCTGTCACAGCTCTTGCACCAAAAGCCATGCCTGCATCCATGGGTCATGGCCCCTATTTCACATCCCCAGACTGAGCCTGAACTGCATTAAAACCAGGCACTGGCCAAGACCAGGAACATTGTGCAATGTACATTTGTTGTGCTGAAGTCCTGCTTCTGATGCATGGACATGTCAGTAAGGAAATTGTTATACTCGTCCCCAAAGGTGTGCAATATAAATCTTATATGTGCCATCCTACACTGCATATGTATATAGACAAATGTCCGATGGAACATGGGCCATGAGGAGCAGGAACCAATGCGGTATGAGGAAGAGGATAGAGGAGAGATCATCACACAATGGTTGGACGCAATCACATTTTACATAATTTCTTTGCATACATTTCAGTTTACTCAATGGACAAAATCTCAGTTATGGCCTGATTTATGCAACATTTTAATAAATATTTGTACTTTTCCTATCTGTTGGAAATGTTTTGTCACAGCACTGTAAACATCAACTCAATCATTTTGTTAGACCCATTAAGCAACATTGGGCCATAGCTCCCAATATTCAAACCACTCATAAAGAAAAGCAATGTCATGCAGTGGACTGCATTAAAGGGACAGTCCAGGCATGCCATGTATACTCATATCCCAAATAAGCACTACTGTCCACGTGTGCTTGAACAGTGCAGTGCTGCACAGCTAGCAGTCTTGCTGTATTCTGCTGCAGCAAAGTGTGTTATGCTGGCACTCAGTGAGCGTTGGAACACAAACCACCAAATATTTCCATACCTTTGACAATCAACTCAGTGTAGTGTGTCTCACCAATGTGGTACCATGCACAATGGCAGTACTTTGCGGGAGCAAATGGAGTAGAACATACCTTCACAGATCAGGAGTGACAGTTGTCATGGCAAAAGGCCACGTATGATGTATACAAGCTGACATTTTCTTAGTGCAGAATGCATACTTGAATGTTTGGGGAACCTCAAAACACTACAGATATGACTCAGTTCCTGGCCTAATTGTCATACATACCACTTCAGGTCACAGTTGTCAGTATACACAACTCACACGCCTTGCACTGTCATGTGATGAGAGTCAAAGTCATGTAAGACAATATGAGCAGATGACTTTGCATTGGGAGTAATTACCAAGAGGAGTATGACAATGGAGATGTGTTTTGCAAACAACACAACACCTGAAGAATACAGAGATGTCAAGAGTGCGCTATGGCCATGTGAAAGGTCTGGCAAGACTGAATGGTTGTACCCACACTTTTATTTAACATGGTGTGATGGAGGAATGTGGATAAACACTTACCTCTGCATGGCTAGAGTTATTTACCCCTGCCCTGAGTGTACAAGTTCATAGTTGAGGGTTTCGCTAATCGTGTCTCATCCCAATGGGGAAATTACATTTGAGTGTGTGCCATTGCATGTGCCTGTGTAAGGGAATGCTGTCTACTTGGACAAGGAGGCCCATGCAAACACTGGCCCTCACAGTAGATGCTCTGCAATTGCTTATGAGGAGTGAGACAGAGATCATGTATGATTGGTAGAATTATGTACATTGAACAATAGTAGTGTACCTGACCATGTGTCCCTGGTTCACTGCAGGGAGGCCTAATGGCTTAAGCACCTATTCTAAAGGTCTGTTGCTGTGTGTCACACTCACCCCTGCCCAACATAATGTCTGTTGAAACATGTGTGCAAGTTAACACCATTTGCAGAGCACATTTGCCAGAGTAAGACATAAATAAAAGACGTTTTGCAATGTGGAATAGTGCACACATGTTGAGAGTGTGTGTGCTGCTACACTGTGTTCACCTTCGGACCCTTTAGCACAGTCCAAAGGGAGTGTTGTTCCAAACCATGTGTGATGACTGAGGGCCTGATTACAATGACAGTGAGACCGCCACCAACAGCCTGTTGGTGGTGGTCTCACAGTCATCGTAAGCATGTTTTCCGCCCCTCACATTATGATGGCAGGCGGAGGGGTGGTGGTCGGAGAGATCGCCCGCCATGGATACGAGGGGCTCAATGAGCCCATCGGAGGACCTCCCATCCCTACAATGGTGGCAGTGCCTGCCAGGCACTGCCGTAGGGATTTTGATGTCCCTCCCTGCCAGCCGTTTCATGGCGGGTTACCCTCATGAAAAGGATGGCGGAAAGGGACTTTGGTGGCCCATAGTGGGCACCCTTTTCCTCCTAGCCCTCAGTGTTAGATTTTGGGGGCACCTATGGTGGCCCCCTACATATCTCTGCACCCTGCCACATAATGCAGGCATATGCTTAATGTGTGTTTTTTGGACTGCTGCATGTGCTGCAGCCAGCGGCACACCCCGCAATACAAACAATACACTTTGCAACTGCCTTGAAGGTGGTTGCATTGTAGTTCGGGATGCGGGACCGCAGACAGCTTGTCAGGCAGTCCCATCCCCGATACGATGGCATTCGAAAGTAAGCCCAACCACCATCGTAATCAGCCCCTGAGTGTTTGTGCAGCACGTCATTATGTTTGTTTCAATCTTACATATGTGGATCACAGTACAGTCTCTATAATGACCTGTGACTGCAAACAGAGGGGCATATAATGGGAATGCCCACACAGTCTAGCACATATAGTTTCCCTATACAACAGCTATGTTTGAAAGCAAATTGCAAGAAATGTACTGTACCTAACAAAACACTTTAAAATCTTACCTTTTCCACTGTGCTGGCCCTGTATTGGCTGCCTAGGCTCTTAGGGCCCCATTCACAAAAGTAATCTGAGGCACAATCCTAACTTTAAGACTTTTGGTATTCACAGAAGGCATTTAGGAGTACCAAAGTTAGAATGTTGTCTCAGTTAAACTTACGTTTTTGTCTTAAGTTAAACTTAAGATAAACTTAAGTTTAACTGAGACAAAATTCTAGTCAAAAGTTAGGACTTCATCTCAGTCAAACTTAAGTTTAACTTAAGACCAAAACTTAGGATTGACTGAGAAAAAATCCTAACTTTAGTACTCCTAAACACCTTCTGTGAATACCGAAAGGTAAGGTGCGTCTTACTGCTAATTGATAAATGCGTTGAGTCATATTGCTCCATCTATGCTTGCTACTGTACACAGTACTACATAATGACACATTTCAGGTTTGCCTGGTGTTGTCTGATTGAAAATGCATGTATTGCCATCTGATGTAAATGGCTACCCACATGCGAAGGTCCACGAACCTCACTCTGGTACTGAGTAAGGCAATACAGTGTATTGCATTTTAAATTTTGGCACTCATGAATAATGACACTTGTCTTGGCTACACAAGCTGGCCTTGTTATGCTCAAACAATAGGCAAACACATTTGCATTGTGCATGCGTCACACATATGGCGTCAGACATACAGCTCTGACTGTAGATGTATCTGTACCACCCCATTACATGGTAGAAGTTGCCTACATAGGGCTGCACCATATTTACAATAATACGGTGCAGCCCTTCGTTTTCCCCTGCGCTGGTGCTAAATTTAGCTGCCTAGCTCTAATGCAGGCACCCTTGCACCATAGTACAAGGGAGCCTGCATTGAGGGGAGTGATTGTTTATGTGCAGAGAGATGTCCCTTCCTGCACATAAACAATCTTTAAATGGGGTTTTTAACTTCTATGTGAGCTGCTTAATGCAGCACACATAGAAGTTGCAAAACGTTATTTTTTTAAATGATTGGTTATGTGGAGAGGGACACCTTCCTGCACATAAATAATAATTGGTGTTTTGCCGTTTTCATGTGTGCTGCACAACGCAGGAGAAATAATACGTTTCTCCTCATTGCGCATGTTTAGGACCAGGTTTTCCCTGGTCTTAATTTTGGCACTGCCCCATATTAACGCTACCCTTGTAAATATGGGGAAGTGTCAAAATCAATCAATTGTTTAGCCATGTTAAGTGGCTAAACAATGCCTTGTAAATAGGACGAATCCCCTATCGCCACCACAACGTCCTGAAAAGTGATGTTGTGGTAGATAGGGGCTTGTAAATATGCCTTTTAGTGTGCAAATAAATGGCTGCCGGACAATCCCAGGTGCTTTATTGGTCTTACACTATATCTATCATGTTCATCCAGTAACTCTATAAGCTGGCTTTCACATACATTGTAGGCTTGCTGTACCAACCAGTCTGTGTGCTTCCGTGAGTGTGTATTGTGTCAGTAACACATCTTATGTCAGGTATCCTGATAGATGGTCTGAATGTAGATATTGTGCATAATAGGGAACACAATACTAATAGCATAGACATAGTAACACTATCGATTTGAAATATTTCTACCTACACAACAGCTACCTATGTTCACCCATGCATACTACAAACCTCAAAAGGAGGAAATACTTGTAGATGTCTCTATGTAGTTGTTAGACCTGGCATTCTTGGCGTGGTTTCCCCTGACCTTTTGCCTCTACCTCCTGTATTTTTGACACTGTGCTGGATTTCGTTTTTGCTGGTTTAGATGCTTTGGGCACTTTGCCCCTGCTGATCAGTGCCAAAGTGCAAGTGCTCTCTGGTTAAATTGTAATTGTGACTGGTTATCCATGATTGCCATATTTGGTTTACCAGTAGGTCCCTAGTAAAGTGCACTGAGTGTGCCAGGGCTGGTGATTCAAATGCAACTAGTGGGCATGAAGCACTGATTGTGCCACCCACAGGAGTAGCCCTAAGATGGTGTCTCAGGCCTGCCACCGCAGTGCCTGTGCGCAGTTTGTTAACTGCCATGTTGACCTGGCCAGTGTACACACTTGCCAGGCCTGACCCTTCCATTTTTCTAACCCATAGGACACCCCTATGGTAGGCCCAAGGTACCCCCTGTGCAGGGTGCAGTGTATGTGAAATGTAGGACATGTACTAGTGTGGGTAACATGTCCTGAAAGTGAAATACCGCCAATTTCGTTTTTCACTATTGAAAGGCTATCTTGCCCATAGGACAGAATGGGGAATGCTGTGTAACATGTTTACCTGCATATCTTCCCATAGCAGCAATATAGACATTTGACATCTGGTATCCGTGAACTCAGAATTTAATAACATATTTTAGGGAGGATGGATTTTAAATTCAGTATTTGGAAATAGTACTTTTAGAAAGTGGCTATTTTCTTGTTCAACCTTTCTGTGTGCCTCTGCCTGTTTGTGAATTGACTATCTGGTTTGTGAGTGACAGGGACTGGGGTGGCTCCAGGAGGCTGGGTGAGTCAACACTAGGCTGAATAGACCTATAGTCATTTGGAGTGGTGGGAGGAGCAGCACCTCGGTCTGAATAGGGCTGTGCCTGCCTTCCACAATGCTGGCTCCACCTCCTGCGGTGCGTCTGATGGTCCTGGCCCACACTCATACAGGAAGAAGATGTGCACTGGCAAAGTGCACCCAGAACTGGTTTGGACTGGATCCAGGACCCCTCACACATGAAGAACAAAGACTTTTGGAGTAGAAGTATCAAAGCTGAAACCCCTAAACTTTACACTAGGAACCTTTGTGATCAAGAAGGGAATCCCTGCCAAAGAAGAACAGCTGAAGAAGACTAAGGAAAAGTGCTGTCATTGCTGTGTGTCTAGGGGCTGACATGCAGTTGCTGTTGTTGCTGAGGAAGAGTACTAAGGAACTTTCTGCTGTGTCCTCCTCCTTGAAGAGGTACTGTGCTGTGTGGTTTGTCCCTCTGAAGTGAAATTGTCTCCAAGGGCCTGAGAAGATCTGGCCTCCTGATAGAAACTCAAGGATACAAATGTTTCTCGTCGGTGGTGCCTGTCGTGAAGCCCACCCTGCCTGCACGCCTATCTGCTCTCAAAAGCGTTGAGAGCGATGCGTGTATCACCGCCGCTGGCCCGTGACCGGAGAGAAGCACTGAGGGCCGGTATTTCATTGATACTGGCCCCCGATTCCCAGAAGCGCTGCGTGCTTGCCTGTTTTGACCACCGCTACTTGAGCGACTGCCCGAGGACGGGTTCACTGAGGGAAGGAGCCGTGTTTAAGCTGGAGCAGAGATGGAGGGTCACCTAGCAACCGGGACTCCTGCATCCATGTCACCACTACGCAGAGCAGAGGGCTGCCCGAAAGGAAGTCTGGTCCCTGCAGAAGCATCGCCACCAGAGGAGAATGGCTCCCGTCGGTGGATCGCCTAGAGTGGATGCCCTTGCAAGATCAGCCCCAGGTAATACGCTTCCAGCCGTGCTGTTCTCTGTGCGTGGCCTGAAGTGGGTTGGGAGCCGACGGAGCTGCAAGTGACTGTGCGGGCACGCTGTTGCCTGTGCTACGCAGCTGTTAATAGTGGGGGCCCGGGTCTAGTGCCGGGGACTAGCGGGGACTGCACCACCATTTCTAACAAGTGGTAAGAGTTCTCTGGGTTTCCCCTTTACATGTACAAATACGGCCCGTACCAGTACAGCATTCAAGTTGCGGTGCCGAAGCCGGTTGGTAAGGAGATTTCCTGCCTGTTCTAATTGATGCCGGGAACTTTCTTTGGGGGCATACTCCCACCATAAGGGATCGTAGAGCTAGCAGGCTCTTGAAGAAGAGTGTCCCAATCCTAAGAGGACAGCGAGCAGGTGCTGAGGGTAACTAACTTGTGCTAATTGCATTGGAGTCAGTTTGTGTAGCTTATTCTAGTTGCCGGAAGGGACTACTACCTCTACAAGTTCATTTTTGCAAAGAACATTCCAAAGAACATCTCTAAGGGAAGATTAATTGTGTATGTGGGATTTATGTCGTTTTGGCCATGCCTAATCAGATAACGATATTTCTATTTTTATAAAAAAACCTGTGTGGTGTCCATTTGTGGTGTTTCACTGTGTTACTGTGGGTGTTGGTACAAATACTTTACACATTGCCTTGGGGATAAGCCTTTCTGTTTGTGCCAAGCTACCAAGGGGGTGAGTAGGGGTTATCAACAGTGTGTTTCCCCCTTACCCTGACTAGAAGCAAGGGTCCCTATTTGTCAAAGGTACTAACCTCTGCCAACTAGAGACCCCTATTTCCAACATTGGTGGTCAGCGGTGAGTATTTGAACTTGTATTTGTACTTGACCCACAGTGATTGGTGTACATCACTAGATTAGTGCAGACCGCTATGCAGCCACATACTGTCTTTTCTTTTTGGTTCTATTTTTTATCTGATCCTCCAGTCATCCACGCATCTTGTCTCAAAATGGTAAAGCAGCAAGTGAGGGGGTGGAATTGGAGTTTCACATTGAGTATTTGTATTCCTACAAAGTAGATCAAATCATACAATTTTGCAAGGATTTTGGATGTCCCACAAGGAGTAGCGCAAAGAAGGATGAGCTACAGAAGGCCTTAAAAGCCTGGTGGGAGGCCAAGGGAGCTACAGGAGGAGATGATACAAATGTGGAGGAGGATGACCAAGGGAATGGGTTTGGGCCACATGATTTGTCTGTTCCAAGAGCAACCTCTGGGGCTGCCAGCATCCATTCCCACTCCAGAGAGTGTAACAGTAGGGAAAGCGTTGGATAGCGTAGAGGTGAAAATTACTATTCCCACTCCAGTGAGTGCAACAGTAGGGAAAGCGTTGGATAGCGTAGGGGTAAAAATTACCATTCCCACTCCAGAGAGTGCAACAGTAGGGAAAGTAAATACTTCATATATGAATAAAAATAAATTAAATATTAAAACCAATTACAAATTAATTAAAAGTAATTAACAATTTTATATAATATAATAATTAATCAATAAAAAAATACAAATGAAAATTAATTATTAAAAATTATTACCTATTAATACAAATTATTTACCAATTAACAATTAATTAATGAACAATTTAAAAAGAATTACAAATTACAACAAAAAACCAATAAAGAAATTAAAATATGTAATTAATTACAATTAAATTACTTCCCACCCTATTCCCCTATAAAGAGACAACTCACAACAGAAAATAAATTAATACAATTAACATAATTATCAATTAATCAATTAATTAAAATTAATTATCAATTGTATTTTAATTAATTACCAATTAAAAATGTAAATAACAATTAATTCAAAATAAATACTAATAAAAAAAATTAAACATTTCATTATTTATATTTAAATTACTTCCCACCCTATTTCCCTATAAACCCACAACCCGCTACAGAAAATAAATAAATTAATAAAATTAACATAATTATCAATTAATCAATTAATTAAACTGAATTACCATTTATATTTTAATTAATTACCAATTAACAATTAATTAACAATTCTTTCAAAATAAATACCAATAAATAAATTTAAAATGTAATTAATTATAATTAAATTACTTCCCACCCTATTCCCCTATAAACCCACAACCCGTTACAGAAAGAAAATTAATAAAATTAACATAATTATCAATTAATCAATCCATTAAAATGGCTTCCCAATTATATTTTAAATAATTACCAATTAACAATTAATTAACAATTAATTCAAAATAAATACCAATAAATAAATAACATATTTAATTAATTATAATTAAATTACTTCCCACCCTATTCACCTATAAACCCACAACCCACTACAGAATTATATTAGGCAAAAATTAAATACCATAAAATGAATTAATTAAAATAAATTATAAAATAAATATACACTTTTCAGACATATTCTAACATAAAAATCACTTCAAAAAAATTGGATATTATTAAAAACTTGATATTAACTTACTTACCTCAAATTCGATATTTTTGTTGTCTATATTCTGTCCATTCTATATTTTTGTTGTCAATATTATGTCCATTCTATATTTTTGTTGTCTATATTCTGTCCGTTCGATATTTTGTCCATTCTATATTTTAAATTCAATATTACTGCTATTCTATTCGATATTTTTGTAGTCTATATTCTGACCATTCGATATTGTGTCCATTCTATATTTTTAATTCGATATTAATGCAAATCGATATTAAAAACTCAATATTTTGAGTGTATTACAGTTCCCTTTGATTGGGAGGGGGTTCCCATGTTCCGTTAAAGGTCTTTGTCAGTCCATCCATGACTGTAGACTGTCTGCTAGGAAATGACCTGGAGAGTTCCCCATGGAGGGAGGTGGAACGCCAGGTTCATTTGGAGACATTGGATCTGCCTGAGTGGGTTTGTGTGACCACTCGGTCAATGGCAGCCAGTAGGGGTAACCAAGCGGACCTGGAGCCTGAAACAGTAGCCCAGGGACCTGCCAGAAAGAGGAAGGGCAGGGGGTGTGGGAAACCAGCCCCCACAATTCCCATGGTCCAGAAGGAGACAGAACCTGAGGGGGATGCCCTGGAACCCACGGGGAACAGGTAACCAAACTGGAAGACCTGCCTAAGTTGACCCATTGGCAGCAAGAAGGAAGTCCCTCTAGGAAGGAGTTTTGCAAGGCACAGAGAGAATGCCCTTCCCTTATTGGTATGTGGAAAAAGGCCGCAGACCAGGCAGCACGTGGCAAGTCCAAAAATCATCTAATTTACTTGGTGGATGGGTTACTCTATAGTGAGCGTAAGGTCGCTGAGCCCAGTGCAGCCCGTGTGCTGGTGGTACCCGAGCGCTTCGGGAACTTCCTACTGGGTCTGGCTCATGACGTGCCTCTCTCAGGACATTTGGGGAATGACAAGACCTACCAAAGGCTTGTCACCCACTTTTACTGGCCTCAAATGAGGACAAACTTCGATAAGCATTGTAGGACTTGCCAGACTTGCCAGGCAAGTGGCAAGAGTGGAAGGAAGTGTAAGGATCCCCTCCAACCCTTTCCCATGGTGAGCACTCCATTCCAGCAGGTGGGCATTGACATTGTGGGGCCTCTGGAACTCAGGACAACCTTAGGCAACAAGTTTATCTTGGTCTTGGTGGACCATACCACCAGGTACTGGAAGCTGTCCCTCTACGGGCAATCACAGCCCCGTGGTGGGCCGTGCATTGATGGGGATCTTTTCCCGGGTGGGGTTCCCCAGAGAGGTGGTCTCCGACCGGGGTACCAACTTCATCTTGAAGTACATGAAGTCTTTGTGGGAAGAGTGTGGGGTAACTTACAAGTTTACCACTCCTTATCATCCTTCAGGGAATGGGTTGGTTGAGAGATTCAACTGAACCCTGAAAGGCATGATAATGGCCTTGCGGAGCCCATGAGACGGAAGTGGAATGTCTTTTTACCATGCCTGTTGTCTGCCTACAGGGAGGTGCCTCAGAATCCCTTAGGGTTCAGTCCCTTTGAACTCCTGAATGGTCAACCGGTTAGAGGACATCTCAGTCTGGTGAAGGAGGGTTGGGAGAAATCCCCTGGTCAGACCCCCCAGGATGTGTTCAGCTTTGTGCTGGCCTTCCGCAACCAGACTCAATGCTTCAGGAAACTTGCTCAGGGGAACCTAGTAGCTAGCCAGGAAGAAATTAGATGGTACGACCAGAATGCCACTCTTGTCAAATTTTAACCTGGGCAGAAGGTGTGGGTGATGGCTCCAGTGGAGTCTTGCGCGCTCCTAGACTAGGGGACTGGGCCATATGAGGTGGTTGAGCGCAAGAGCGATGTAACCTATCTGGTTGACTTGCAGTCTCCCAGGAACCCTTTGAGGGTCCTACATGTGAACCGCCTCAAACCACACTTTGAGAGGTCTGATGTGGCAATGCTACTTGCTAAAGATGGTGGGATGGAGGAGGAAAGTAACCCTCTTCCTGACCTCCTGTCAGCAGAGGAGCAGGATGGGTCAGTGGATGGGGTACACCTCAGAACAGCAAAGGGACTGTTGCCATGTGTTGGGTTAGTTTGCCCCCCTGTTTTCCCTGACACCAGGAGTCACCAATTGATGCATCCATGATGTGGACACTGGGGACAGTCTACCTGTGAAATAGAAATTTTACAGGGTAGCTGTCAAGGTCAGGGCCAGCATCAAGTAAGACGTTTCTAAGATGTTGGCGCTAGGGGTAATTGAGCCCCCAAGCTGCCCATGGGCTAGCCCAGTGGTCTTAGTACCAAAAGCTGCTGCACCTGGTGCCACTCCAGAACTCAGGGTTTGTGTGGACTACCGTGGGCTCAATGCGGTTACCAAAACTGGTGCACACCCCATTCCCAGAGCTGATGAGCGTGTGGATCTGTTGGGACGCTGCCCAGTACCTCAGTACGTTTGATTTAACATCTGGGTACTGGCAGATTGCCTTAACTGAGAGGGCCAAGGAGAGGTCAGTGTTTTCAACACCAGAGGGGCACTTCCAGTTCCGTGTCATGTCCTTTGGGTTGAAGAACGCCCCTGCCACCTTCCAGAGACTGGCCAACCGAGTACTGTCCTAGCTGGAGGAATTCAGCGCTGCATACCTGGATGACATTGCTGTGTTCATCTCCAGTTGGGAAGAACATTTGCAACACCTCTGCGAAGTGCTGAAGGCTCTGCAAAGGGCAGGCTTCACTATCAAGGCCAGTAATGCCAGAGGAAGGTGCCCAGGAAGGTGATCTTGACCGATGCCTGCCAGACCGCATTTTATGCCCTGAAAGCTGCCATGTGCACGGCACCCACACTCAAGGCGCCTGATTTCTCCAAAGAGTTTGTGGTGCAGGCAGATGCTTCAGATCATGGAGTGGGAGCAGTACTCTAAAAAATGAATGACGAGGGCTTGGACCAACCAGTAGATTTCATTAGTAGGAGGGTACTTCCCAAGGAACAGAGGTGGAGTGCAATTGAAAGGGAAGCTTTTGCTGTGGTCTAGGCACTGAAGAAGCTAAGGCCCTACTTGTTTGGGACATACTTCCCGGTTCAGACAGACCACAGGCCCCTAAGATGGTTAATGCCGATGAGGGGTGAGAACCTAAAATTGTTGAAGTGGTCAATCTCCCTACAGGGAATGGACTTTATGGTGGAACACCACCCTGGCACAGACCACACACAAATGCTGACGGTCTGTACAGGTTTTTCTGCCTTAGTGATGAGAACTCCCAAGAGGGTGGGTAGTTCTCCCCAGTTGTCAGCTGGAGGGGACACGTGTTAGACCTGGCATCCTTTTACGTGGTTTCCCCTGACTTTTTGAATCTACCTCCTGTATTCTTGACACTGTGCTGGATTTGGTTTTTGCTGGTTTAGAAGCTTTGGGCACTTTGCCACTGCTGATCAATGCCAAAGTGCAAGTGCTCCCTGGTTAAATTGTAATTGTGATTGGTTATCCATGATTAGCATATTTGTTTTACCAGTAGGTCCCTAGTATTGTGCACTGAGTGTGCCAGGGCTGTTGATTCAAATACTACTAGTGGGCCTGTATCACTGATTGTGCAACCCACAGGAGTAGCCCTAGTAGGAAGGTGTCTCAGGCCTGCCACCGCAGTGCCTGTGCGCAGTATCTTAACTGCCATGATGACCGGGCCAGTGTACCCACTTGCCAGGCCTGACCCTTCCCTTTTCCTTACACATAGGAGACCCCTATGGTAGGCCCAAGGTACCCCCCTGGGCAGGGTGCAGTGTTTGTGAAAGGTAGGACATGTACTAGTGTGGGTAACATGTCCTGATAGTGAAGTACTGCCAATTTCGTTTTTCACTATTGAAAGGCTATCTTGCCCATAGGACAGAATGGGGAATGCTGTGTAACATGTTTACCTGCATATCTTCCTATAGCAGCAAAATGGAAATTTGAAATCTGGTATCCCTGAACTCAGAATTTAATAACACATCTTTTAGGGAGGATGATTTTTAAATTCAGTGTTTAGAAATAGCTCTTTTAGAAAGTGGCTATTTTCTTGTTCAAACTTTCTGTATGCCTGTAGGGGCTCCAGGAGGCTGGGTGAGTCAGCACTAGGCTGAATAGACTTATCTGCATTTGGAGTGGTGGGAGGAGTAGCACCTGGGTCTGAATAGGGCTGTGCCTGCTTTCCACAATGCTCGCTCTACCTCCCGTGGTGCGTCTGATGGCCCTGGCCCACACTCGCAAAGGAAGAAGATGTGCACTGGCAGAGCGCACACAGAACTGGTTTGGACTGGGTCCAGGACCCCTCACACATGAAGAACGAAGACTTTTGGGGTAGAAATATCAGAGCTGATATGCGGCATGTAAGCATTGCTTTAGGATCCATAAAGCAACGTCACTTCTGCGGCAAATGAGTCACATTTCTCTGCGGCATCCAGACAACAAATGTGTCGATATTTTTGACACACCTTGGTTCCTTAGGACATGGTGCGCTGTACTGTAAATACGCCCCATCCATGTCGTAAGGAAATATCGTACTGCAGCACAACTTTTTCTGATGCATCATTGCCCAGCTGCAGCAATGCATCAGTTCTCATAAATGAGCCCCTAGTTTTGCAAAATGATTGATGACTGCATGATAAGGAAGGGGAAGCTATGGAGGACACAATGAACATGGTCTCTTGACCTCTCTGGAGTCCATTCCTCCACAGTCCACAAACACAAATTTGCAGCATTGCAGGGAAAGGATTGCCCAACTATATCCTCAAAGTGTGCCTGGGCCCATCCATGATCCTACACAGCACCCATTAAACAGCCACAAGAATGTCAAAACATTAATCTAGATAATAATAAAAGAAGTACAGCAATATAAAAAATGGCAAAATGTTTTTTAAAATAAACTTTAAAAATGCCATAAATACAAATAGTCCTATGCAACAATTACCCCAGCCAAAGACTTTTGAAATCTGCCGAAAATGCATGTTAATTAACAATTTCACACAAATAACATTATGGGCAAGACATAGAGAATAACGAAACTCAGAATAAAGGAAAATATCTGGCTGTATGGGACCGGAGTCTCCAATAGGAGCCTGCAGACACAAAATAACCTAAAGTTGTCATAAATTCAATGCTGTCCACAGACCTCTAAAATATCTCCAGCCCAGCTACAGTGACAAAATGAAAAATACATTAAAATAACTATGAAAGAAACATCAATGGTCTACAGCAGAGTAGGCCTCAAACAATAAAACATCAGAGAATAAACACAAATCTGGGCAGAAAAAAAGGAAGTGAGTAAATATTTCTCCAAGCCGCCACCACCCCAAAATGGCCATTTCCCTTACATTCTTATGCCTCAATATCTACATGTCTACATGGGCCTGTCCTGTACCCCATACTACAAACTCCAGGCCATGAGGCAACAAGCAAACAAAATGATAACAAATATCCTCAAAAAGGTCAAATATGGTGTTAGCTATCCTCTCTCAAACATCAAATATCTTGCAAAGTACTGAACTAGATATGCATCATTTTTAGAAAAAAATTGCAAACATTCTAGGGGTTGATGATGTGGCAGAGATTTCAGTATGAGGATGAGAGATTTTTTTTTCAGATTCCAAATGCAAAATGGCCAAGTGGCCAACAAAGAACTGGGGGGAATCTTCAGGATAAGAAGAGGAGGTTGTTTCTGTATGCACAACAGTCCCACTCTATTGCACTTCCACTGTAATAACAAAATAATAAAAATAAACTAAAAAAGTGTGTTAAAACAGTTGCCTGAGCAGGCAATTCTGGGAAACAAAAATAAAAGTTAGTTAAAAAATATCAACTTCAATTTCATTTCTGAGTTGCTCTTTGGTGCTTAGCATTAAAACGGTAGCTACACACATCTGTAAAGTCCACTTTCATTGCGCCCGGAAAGCTTTTTTACCCCCCAAACAAATGTGTGTACCCGAAATGGTGTAATGGCATAATATCAGGCTTTATACATCACTGCTATAACATGAAATACTGGATATTTTATTCAAGGTTATACTGATGTAAAAATAATTTTCACCAGGGTTCAGTAATTTCCCACTGGTTGAAGTCCTTTTTATTTCATTGCCCATAAAATATCACAATGAAGTTTCCACACTCGCTCTAGGAAGCTTCAGTTTCATTTTATTATACGTTTTCATCCGTGACAATATCATAAGCTCCAGGGCACTCTGTGCTTATCGTTATTTATGAGTGTGTCAGTGCCTGTGTCCAATAATCCTAGATTCTCAGCAACATCAATACAGTCGGCATTACTTGTGGTCAGTATAGGAGGGGTTTTGTCACTGGGATCCACAAAGGAAGAACGAGTTAGGCATGAATTACATTTATGGTTCCTTATATTTAATCATTCAGTATATTTATATCTTGAATACTGATGTCATATAGTTAAAGTTGATACAGATTTAAGTAATATTTAATATTTTTATGATGGAAGCCGAAATGGTGAGCGTTTGATGTATTTCTCCCAAACCAAGATAGAATCCATATTGTAAGAGTCACATTCCAAATGAAGGCAAATGTGAACTAAAATACAGTGGCCATCTTTGAACTCTTGTATATCAAAGAACATACACTTCAGAACCTTGCTTCCGAATGTCCATTTTTTTGGTCTCCATGCGTCATGCTAAGTTTGCAAACTGAGTTGTGCATCTTTTAAAATCCTCCTTGTGGTATCAGCTGGATTTTGTCAATGGAGCAGATTAGTGTTGCAGCGCACCATCTTTGTTTGCATGGATTTGGACCCATGTTCAAAGGTTGTATTGTTTTGTGACAGATTCTACTGAAGTAAAGTTATGTTTCATCTGACAATCTCCCATTTCCATTTAAGACTTTGAATCAGGCACTTGATTTGGTGCTCAGAATGTATTTTAAATGGCATTCAATATTATTCAAGGTAGTTAATAAGTTTGGTTTTGTATGCATATATCATCACACAGTTGAAAGAGTGAAACTTTAGACTAAGATTTCATAGTATATGTTTCAGGTGAACCATTTCTGATCACAAGCACACATAGATTCAGAGTATTACCCAAATCTAGAAGGTATATCATGTACTGCAATAGTTTGTTTAGATGACGATATAGTAAATATTGTTTTTTTTATTCTTTCAGGGCTCGAATATATGAGATGAATCCGTACTGAGTTCAAGAGATAGTGCCACGCATTGACGTGTGTCTTTCCCAGTACTCCTTTCCTCTTGTTCCCTAGAATAGTTTTTTAGCCTTTTTAGTGTAAAAGATGGGTAAGAAGGAGCTGTATTGAACTCCAGACATCGCAGCAGTGGAACCATGGGTCTGCCACTAAAAGAAGTGCCCATCAGAGTTCACAAGTTCCAGACTGAGATCAAATGCAATGGGTCCTATTTACAAGAGTAAATAAACTTGCATAGATCTGCTACCAGTAATTTTACTGTTACACGTAGGAGTGACTTTACTACGTTGGACTGTTCACAAAATGTGAGTGCTGAGTTTCTCAAAAGAGTAGATTTAAATGTTTTCACTCTCTGAAATAGGGGAAGCTAGTAGCCACATTTATGTGTGTAAACTTACTACTGCTAAAATGGAGCAGGAGCAGTAGTAAGTCCAGCACCAAACACACCCAACCAGTGGTACTGTTACATCCCCATAGAAACAAATGGATGTAGGGACATAAAATAGACCCCATTGGAAATAATGTTAAATTCAATTAGTTTATTGAAAATAGTTCAAAATATCAATAATTTTAATGTAATGTAAAAATATCTAAAAATAATTGTAACACATTTTAATAACCTTTTTGCCTAAAAATATCATTTTACATTAATATGTATATTCATTGTAATTACATGTATTTTACCCAATTCTATACATCACTTTTAATATTTATTAATACATAATAAGTGAAAGTGTTTTTGTTTTAGGTGGAGACATTTTTGATTATGAATCTTTAAACAAATTATTTTAATTTAATTTAATATATTTAAATTCATGTAGTTTTTTATTTAAAAATTAAGGTAATAATGTTGTACTTTTTTTATTTGCTTCACTTTTAAAATACATTTATAAAATCAATTTACAAAAATATTTAATATTTTTAAACATTTTTCCAAAGTTCAATGATCTTTTATAATTATCCTAATACTTTCCCAAAAGGAGATCTCTACCACTGAACTGGGGATCTGCCTATGATTAACTATATGGAACATTTCCATATGGAGATCTCCTCCCCTACTGCAGAGTCTTGGTATGGTAAAGTATAGGGATTTTTTTTTATTATTAATCTTGGAAAAAATTAGTAAACATATTTTTGTGTTAAATATTATTGTAAATTCAATTTATAAATATATTTCGAATATAGAGCACTATTAAAATGGCAGGGCATTGACAACGTAATTTTGAAGTTTTAATTACATTATTTGAATATTCTAGAAATAAATGAAGATTGTATTTCTGAAGTTCAACTTTAAAAGAATTCCACCTAAAGTAGAAAAATATGTATATTCATCTATTAATAATTATTAAAGGGATACAGAGAATTATTTAAAATGAATGTAATTCTTTTTGAATAAAAATAATGTTACATTGTTTTATTAATTCAAAAAGATTATTAAAAAGGTAAACAAAAATAAAAAATATGTGTTCTTGGCAGTTATTTACATTAAGTTAATTTACTCAATGTTAAACTATTTTCATGAATTGACTTTAACATTGTTTTCCAGTTGTTCTATTTTATGTCCCTGCGTCCATTGTAGTCTAAAGTGGGGTGCTGCAGTACCTGAGAGTGGCCATGTGCAGTGGTTGATATGTTCCGGCTCTGAGCTATAATACATTTACTATTGTTTTGGAAGTAGTAATTACAGGGGTGCAGTTTGTGACTAGGGGTGGGCTCACTCTTTGGGGGTGGGCACTTGTCCCTCCCGATATCCTTCCCTTAACCTTTCTAACCTGAGCTCACTTTTCCTAGAGCTCCTCCTCTTTTGTTGTAAATATCCCCCATTTTCAGAGCATCTCCCATGTATCTTCCACATTTATTACTAAAATGTATACTTATGTGTACAATGATCTACACAGAAAAAGAAAGGGCAGGCAGACACGTAGGCCTCAGCATGTAGTTTACGAATAGTATTTTATAGTACGTTTGTAGTACTACAAGACATATTATATATTGCAGTTTGTGAGTAGACCTCTTAATATTCACTAATCTCATGAAGCTACCATCTATATCTTGCAGTCAAGACTATGTTATGAGTGCTGAGAAAAGTTTGGAAGGGTATTACTTGAAAGGGTATGCAATAAAGTCATGTTGATTTGCGTTCAACGGATTGCCCTTAGTTACGTTTGCAGTACTTGGACATAGCACAAAATCCCAAAGGGAAAAGAGAGGTTGTTTTCATCCCTGTACCAGGTGGCACGGCCCCCAAACTCGCTTTACAACACACTATCCATGTCGAAAAGACCGACATGGAAAGCCTGATGGAAACCGAGCATCATAATCCCAAAGGCAGAAACACCGTTCACTGGGATTAAGGGCCAGTCTCCGACTGGCCCACAGGCTCCTTGAGCCCCTCGGAATCTAGCTGGAATGGGCGGTGAGTTTCGATTCAGACCGCCTAGATTGTTTTTAAGTGGTTGGAATTGACACTGACGATCTTGGTCAGGGAGTCTCCGACCCAAGATCATAAAAGGCCCCCATGTTGTTTTAGGATCAGTGTCTCAAGATAATGGATCATAGTCTACTGGCTCCTGTATTAATCTCTCTGAAACATTCTGTAGTTGAGCTGATACATTTTATTTTTCTCATGTATGGTTGGGCTTTGTCACCACAGCTACGAATATTCAGATTGTGTCCTCACAGCTATCAAATGCTGCTCCTCTAGTATTTCATGCACTTGAAAATGTGCATGATCCCATTCAGGAGGCAGGGCTATCGCTAGGGTCTTGATGATCTTTCCATAAAAAATGCAGTCATGTCTTGTGTGCTATTTTAATTCATGCAATGGATCACTCCACATCAGCAGTTGGCTAGGCATCGCGTATAACGCTATGGCCTCTATGGTAAATTTTGCATAATTCCCAGAGCAAAGTTTCTTGCTGAATTGGGAATCACTGGAGATGCGAGAATGCCACATTCCAAAATATCCACCCAAACATTTCACAAAGTAAAAGGTGGTGAAACATCTGCATGGAAAAATGACTAAAGACGTACGATTACCAAAGAAACAGAATGCAGTTATTCCAACTCTAAAAATAAATCACCATTTCTAGAAGGACCACGGAAAATCGGTAGGCAAATTTGCATTTCGAAATTACTGATACCGTGGTATTGATAATTCTGGGTGCTAAGTTAACAATGGGGGAATTAAAGTGAACCCTGGAATGGGGCCCTTGGAGGGTTTCGTGCAGTACATTATAGCATGGCACTATGAAATATATTCCTAGAACCTTGAGATTCTAGTTCCTACAATAAGCCAGGAGAGTCTAAATGAAATGGAATATCCTCCCACTGAAATGTCAGAAGGTACTTCCTGTCAGGAACACAGGGCTCCTGGTAAAGAAGGGCAGAAACAGCAAACCAAAGTGTGTCCTTACTAGTAAGGTGAGTTTGAAACGAATGTTTCATTACCCGTTGGAACCGACACCACTTTTTTTTAGTAAGTTTGTTTGGCAAGGCTTCGATTATTTTATTCTTTCTCCCTTTCCTAAGTATTAACTCATTATGTACTGTGATAAAACAAAGGTAGAACACTGATTAGAAACTCCAAAGATGGGAAGGCATCAATTCATTCAGCTGGATGTGTATTCTATTACCGATACACCCCCAAGTAAGTTTCATAAATGTTTGTAATGTTCAATCGAAGGGAAAATTGCCTGTAACTCAATGTTTATACTGGACAATTTAAACCTTTACGGGCCACAAGCATGAAATTAGTTGTTTTTTTTTTTTAAAGGGAAAATAGAAATACATATTTTATTGCTCAATTTAGCACTGCACCCACCCGGAGTGGTATCTAAATTAATGTGGTGAGGTGGCAGCTAAAAAGGTTAGAAGGCACCAGTTTATTTTCTAGCTGTGGAAAACCGCACCGTGACTCAACGTAAATTGTCTTTGTGTTCTCAAAGTTGGGTTTCCATAATGTGACATCCTATGTGGAGTGACCTGCTGGTCACTGTTCTAGTTGTTGTTTGTACCAGCCACTCCTCAAGGGCTGGCTTACACCACACTCCGAGTCAAACCCATCCAACACAGGCGTCGCAGGACATGTGACCCTGGTAAAAAAAATGGCCTGGGTGCACGTGCCCTGGGCCAGTCCTACCCACCCAGTATCACTGCCTGCAGGGGACGGCAGATGATCCGCGCCACCGGAGCAGAGAGACCCGGAGAGGGGCTGGCGCAGCATGAGAGAAAGTACCTGGGTCACCACACAATCATCTGTCCAATCACACTAAAAGTCGAGTGCCAGGTCTGGGTGGCGGTCGCGAGAAATGGTGCTCTGCCCATAGGCGAAGGAGAGTGTAACCGGCAGCATTTGATGGGCTGGTGCACAGCTGATAATCATGAGGCAGCCAGCGATGAAGGGGCGGGGCTGGTCATGTGCCTGTGTGAGGCGAAGACCCGCAGAGTAAGCAGACTACATGAAGGAGTGCAGGGTTGCGGCCTTACCTAGCAGCTGATCGAGGCTGAAGTAAGCGGTTGGGGCCGCTGCAGAAATGGTGCAGTGCATGGGCCCTGCCCATGAAGAACAGAATCTAAGTCGGGCATCGAAAGTCGTAAACCCCAACAGACTGGCACTCCATTTGAGGCGTGAAGAGTCGCAGCATCAGGGCACCCAACTGGGACTGGCAATGAGTGTCTCTTATTTTAGTGTTGCCAACGAGAGGCTACAGCATCTGGAAAACGGCAGCGACCCGCACAGTGTAGAGTGCAGTACTGCCACCAGTGGCAGTAGTCAGCAATGACGCCAGAAATAGATAAAAAAAAATACTGGTGAGAAACAATGACCAAGGAAACAAATGCAGCACAGGGACAGCTGCTGCAGGCCAAAGCTGAAGGTGAGGAAAGGTCATAGGATGTGAATGAAATTGCAGAGACCCCCCCCCTCCCCAATATCTTGTTATGCCATGTGACAAGGAAGGAAGCAATAAGAAGGGAACACCAAGAAGAAAGGCTGCCAGGTCTTAGGAGGAGGAATGCAGTGGCGCCTAGTGACCATGGGTGGTAACTGTAGCAGTAAGGACACCAGTGAGTATTGCACCTGGATGGCAGGTGTGGTACAGGGCAACAGCCTCTGGCAGTAAGTCACTGGAGGACCTGAAGAAAGTGTGCAGCATGTGCAGCCATTGGCAAAAGGACGCCACTTCAAGTGGAGGTCTGAAGCGTGCAAGGTGCCAGAAGTAGGAGTACCGTCAGATGAAGGAAGGACAAGGACGGAGCAAGGACAGAAGTGCGATGAAGATTGTACCCTAGACACTGACAGTATGGGTTGGAGCCCGAGAGTGAGGCATCAGTGAGGATGACCAGCGAGTTCATAGAGAGAAGTTGACCTATGAGAGAGAAGAGATGGCCTGAAAGAGGTCAGTGAAGATGACCGGCAAGAGGTCAGAGAGAAGATGGCCTGCGAAGGTGTCAGGGAGAAGATGACCTGCCGGAGGTCAGGTAGAAGAGGACCTGCCAGAGGTCAGGGAGAAGATGACCTACCAAACGTCAGACAGGAGAGGACCTGCAGAGGTCAGAGAGAAGATGACCTGCCATAGGTCAGAGAAAATATAACCTGCCAGAGGTCAGGGAGAAAATGACCTGCCAGAGGTCAGCGAAGACGACCTGAGAGGGGTCAGGGAAGCGATGACTGGTGAAAGGTCAGTAAAGGTGACCTGTGAGAGGTCAGAGAAGAAAGACCTGAAATCAAAGAATGAAGACCGAGGACGAGTCGTGAAAGTAAGAAGGTCACAATGACAGGTCTAGTCACCGAACTAAGAGAATGCATTGTCCTAGGGGTAGGACAGGGCCAAGGAGACCCATGTGAAGTGCACGTCACATGGAGAGGCCTGGTCAGGGAAGAAGAGCAAGACCCGATGAGACTATACTGCGTTGCAAAGTGAAAGTGCTAGAAGGAGGAGATCGCGTGACGTGAGGCCACCACAGAAGTTTCAAGAAGAAGAGGAGGACTGGACCCGCAGGGCACCACTGAAGTGTGCTGAGCATAATTGGTGATCCTAGCTACAGTTCTACCATCGTCTTGTTTCTGCAAGCAGCTGAACAGACTCAGTGGAAGTTTCTATTATTGTTTGATTCTCTCCCACAGGTTCCACTTTGTTGTTCCAGTTTGAATAAAGTTTGGAAACGATGTAGTGACCTGCTGGTCACTGTTCTAGTTGTTGTTTGTGCTAGCCACTCCCCGAGGGCTAGCTTACACCCCACCCCACACCCATTCAACACAGGCATCACAGGACATGTGACCCTGGTTATAAAGGGGCCAGACGCACATGCCCACCCAGTGTCAGTGTCTGTGCACTGAATATTTATGCTTGGGGGCCTAGGGCCCCATAACATTACACTATGTACTTACAGAGTCTTCCCATTGCACATAATTGCAGGGCACACATGTGTAAGAAGCAATTTATAAAAAAAAAACAGGTAAGATTCCAGTAATAGAAACAATGCCAGAATCTAAGCTGAGGGTAAAATGGAAAATATAAAAAGACCTGGAGGTTCAGTATGCTGCAGAGCTATTCTCCCACCATGGCACGTGCACTGTAATTGTAATTGTAATTGTAAAAATTATTTATAAAGCGCTCGGACACCACTGGTTTCATGGCGCTGTAAGACAGATAAACTCAGGGGGAGGGGACAGGGAGAAGGAACAGGTGATCAGTTCTCATATGCTTGTCGGAACAGGTGGGTTTTTAATAGTTTCCTGAAGGGCATGTGACAGGTGGTTGATCGAAGTTCGTGGGGGAAAGAGTTCCAAGTTTTGGGGGCCAGAAAAGAGAACCAGAGGCCGCTGTGTTTCTTCCGCTTAAAGGAAGGAACTGAAAGAAGGTTATGGTGCAAGGAACGCAGGTTACGGGAGGGGACATAACGATGAATCCTGGAGGTTACAAAAGCAGGGCCATGGCCAGTCAAGGATTTGAAGACGGTACAACCAAGTTTGAAAAGACCACGTTTCGTCACTGGTAGCGAATGAAGCTTTTTCAGTATGGGGGTGACATGTTGATGTCTAGGTTGACGGAATACGAGTCTCGCCGCTTGATTCTGCACCAGTTGTAATTGGCGGAGTTGGTAGGCCGGGATGCCAACGTAGAGGACGTTGGAATAATCAAGACGGGAGATAACCAAAGCCATAATAACCAGTATAAGGGCCTCAGTGGTCAAAAACCTGGAGATTTTCCAAATTCGTCGTAATTGAAAGAAACATGATGAAGTAACTGCCTTGATCTGGGATGCCAATGAGAGATCTTTGCTGATGATAACCCCTAAGCTCTTTACAGATTCAGAGGGGGAGGGAGCGGGGCCCCAAGATGGTGGCCAGAAGTTGGGGTTCCAGGGATTAAGGGGGCCTCCTGTTAAGACCAGCTCCGTTTTGTTGGGATTCACTGCTCAGACTCCACTATTCTCGTGTTCACTGCTTTTTAGGTCTCATGCGCATTGAGCAGAGCGAGACTATAGCGACTTAAACAGACTTTACCCAACTGGGCGATTTGGTGCTGTGCCCGTGCGCTTTTAGGTCAATGCGCAAGCGCATTGACCTAAAATGCGCGTGCACATCATCAAATCGCCATCTGTTCCCTCAGCCGCACTCCTCCCACACCTTTGAAGTGAAGCTTTGCTTCACTTCAAAGGCCCCTGCTGGTTCACACCCTCATCGCCGCTCTCCCCACTCCGCCCCCTCCCCTGCCCGCCGTGTCGCATTTCTCCTCCCCCCTCCCCACAGCAATGCCCTCCGTCTTGTTTTCTCACTCGTTCCCAGTCACCCTCCTTTCCCCTGCCTTCTCTCCTTTTCTCTCACCTCTTTCCATCCCTTCCCTGGTTCCATATCCCACCCTCCCCCTATAATCTATGCCCTCTCCCTCCTCCCCTTCCCTCTGTCTCTTCCCTGACTCCGTTCATAGTCTCTCCCTTTCCATTCGATCTTCCTCGCTCCCTCCTCCCCTTCCACTCTTCGCCCCCCCGCCTGCACCACTCTATTACTTCTCCTCCCACCTCCCACGGCCGTCCTTTCTGCCCGGCTTGCACAAACATCACCCAGAGCACTTCAGTTCAATCCCCAGCCCCCCTCCCAGCGCTGCCTTGTTATTAGTTTTGCTTTAGCCATGCTGCACAGTTTCGTGACTGCTGTACAGTATTGCTAACACCCATTGGCAGAGCCTAAGGACAGCTCAATTGGCTTTGCCAATGCTTGTAATTTCCATGACGAACTTTACATAGCTCCTCTAGTTTAATAATAATAACGCAGAGTTGTAAACGGTATCGTTTCAAATGTATTCAATGCACACTTTTGTGAACAGCTCTCTTCCTCTTGGGTTTTAAAAGCTTGTTTCCCTACCCTATTACTCTTCCCCCACTGTCTCCACCTCGTCTCACACTTCACTCTACTCACCCGTACCTCGGCCTCCCTGCCTTTGCTTTTTTTCTCACTCGTTCCCAGTCACCCTCCTTTCCCCTGCCTTCCCTCCTTTTCTCTCACCTCTTTCCATCCCTTCCCTGGTTCTATATCCCACCCTCCCCCTATAATCTATGCCCTCTCCCTCCTCCCCTTCCCTCTGTCTCTTACCTGACTCCGTTCATAGTCTCTCCCTTTCCATTCGATCTTCCTCGCTCCCTCCTCCCCTTCCACTCTTCGCCCCCCCCCGCCTGCACCACTCTATTACTTCTCCTCCCACCTCCCACGGCCTTCCTTTCTGCCCGGCTTGCACAAACATCACCCAGAGCACTTCAGTTCGTGCCCAGCCCCCCTCCCAGCGCTGCCTTGTTATTAGTTTTGCTTTAGCCATGCTGCACAGTTTCGTGGCTGCTGTACAGTATTGCTAACACCCATTGGCAGAGCCTAAGGACAGGTCTATTGGCTTTGCCAATGCTTGTAATTTCCATGACGAACTTCACACACACACACAAGCTCACAACAACACAACAACACACACACTTACAACACACTTGCAGTCACCCCCACTCAATCACCCTCACACCATCACTCACCCTCAACGCATCACACACCATCACTATCACACACACTAAATTACCCTCACACCCTCAAAAAATCACCCTCACACACACTTACTTAGCCACAACCATTCACCCTCACACAACATCACTCACCATCACCCCATCGGCCTAACACCCCATCACACTCTCACACCATCACCCTCACACAACACTCACCCTCACACACCATAAATCACTCACACACCATCAAACACTCACACACCTCACCCTCACATCCTCACAACACCTCAGCCTTACACAATCACCCATTCTCACTCACCCTCACCCTCACACATCCTCACTCACCCTCACACACTAAAAAATCTCGAGCGCACTCACACTCACACATCCTAAACAACAAAAACAATAATTTCCTCAAATCCTCACTCAAACACTCACATCACCTACCGTCACGCCCACAAACACACTCACACACCCTCACTCACATTCACACCCTCACACCTTCACACCTTCACACCCTCAACACCTCATACACACACACCCTCACTCACCATATACACTCACCCTCACCCTCACACATCCTCACTCACCCTCATACACTAAAAAAGCTCTAGAACACTCACCCTCACACATCCTAAACAAAACAAAGACTCATTTCCTCAACTCCCCCCCAACAACCACATCCTCCAACTACAACCTCAAACACAACACACTAATGCCACAGCACCACTCAATGCCACAACACCTCTAAATGCCACAGCAACACTAAATAACACTGCACCACTCAATGCCACAGCATTACTCAATGCTACAACATCACTCAATGCCACTGCATCACTTAATACAACGGCATCACTCTATGCCACAGCAACACTAAATAGCACAGCATCACTCAATGCCACAAAAAACAACAACGCCACAGCATCACTCAGCACCACTCAAAGCCACAGCAACAGTCAATGCAACAAAAAAAAAAAATACCACAGCACCACTCAATACCACATCAACATTCAGCGTCACAGCGTCACTCATCGCCACAGCGTCACTCATCGCCACAGCATCACACAGCGCCACAGCATCACTCAGCGCAACAGCATCACTCAGCGTCACAGTGTCACTCAGCGCCACAGCATCACTCAGCATCACTGCGTCACTCGACGCCACAGCATCACTCAGCGCCACAGCATCACTCAGCACCACAGCATCACTCAGCACCACAGCATCACTCAGCGCCAACATAGCATCATTAGTTCAAATATGTTTTCACAATGTTTCAAAATTTATTCCAATGTCAAACTAAATCTTAAAATTTCACTTCTGTTCTTCAATTTTCGTCACAATAAAATACACAAAACATAATCTTCACTAAATATATTCAATAAAGTTTAAGCTATTAGCAATATAAAATAAAATGCATTTTATTTACGTATTGATTATTAAAAAAATTTAAAAACCACTGTCTTTTATTTATATCAATACATATAAGTCACGTAAATACAAAACATGTTGCATTACAAATGCTAAAGGTGTCACATTTAAAAAAGTAAAAACTATTGGCTTAGTAAAACAAATATATATTAATTTAGCTATTTAAAAAAACAACACATAAATAATTAAAAAAATATTTATAACACCAATAGCTCTAACTTTCCTATTACGAGACCTATTGCATTTCCAATGCTTGTTAATAGCATGTACGAAAGCATATTTTAAGTTCCTGTGATCATTACATGGAAAGGAACTCCTCTTCCCTGTCAAGTTTTGAGCAGCCACAGAAGATAATAGGAAAAAATCCTTTAATCCAGTCTTTTAATAAGGGGGGGGGACTTTTTTTTTCAGGAAGACACCTTGCCGAGTCACATATTTTGCAGTTTCTACAAACTTGATAAACTTTACAAAATTCCCAGACAATTGCGATACTCGGCGTGAATCCATTTCACATGCACAAATTGTCCGGAGGCAGATTTTGCGTTTCTTGTTTATTTCTAGTGGCAGCCCTGTCAAAGTAAGTATATCACTTTGTCATGGTTCGTGGTAAAGAGACGCATTTTCATCTGATGATGCAGATTGTAGAGGGCTAAAGGCTGGGGAGCAACAATTGTAGAGGTGCTTCGATACTAGAGATTGGAATAGGTTCAAAACCGCTTTCAGAAGTTGGATGAAGTTTTCTGTCCCTCTTTTCTGAACTGGAGCTTTATATGATTGTGAAAGTTAGACATACACAGTTCACTGATAATTCGATCTGCTTGACTCCACACGATTCCCTCCTGAAACAAAACATCTTCAATGTGTCTTTGTTCAACTAAATAACTATTTTACTATCACAACTAACACATCGAAATAATACATAAGGCATCTTAATGTGCATCCCTTACATAGTCATCCTTAAAACTGGTAACATTAAATAGCACACACTCACATATGCTGCTCCTATGCAGTGCAGCCAGGAGTACTTCAATTCGTGATAGAAATGGCACTTGTAAGGCATCATTATTAACTGCAGACATCCCAATGTGCTCCACTTCCAGCAGAAATGAAGGGTATTATTATTAGCATTTCAAGTTGTAAAACGATATGCTTTTTATCAGGATTTCACAATATGTTTTCGAAAAGCTGTTTCGCAGGCGCACACTGTGACATTGTGCCCGCTATTCTTTTCGCAGTGTGACTATTTGCTGTGGACTGATGGTAACTGTAAACGATCTTGCGCGTACTGTGCGCTTTCATACTGCAGTCCCACTCAATTCCCTAATTAGCTGTTGAGGAAACTAGGAAAGGAAACAAGAGCAGAACATCAGCCGCAAAAACAAAGGCATTCTCGAAAAGGAAAAAGAAAAGACGATAAACGAAAGACTGAAGATGAAATAGAAAGAGGCAGAAAAAGAACCTATAACCAGCGTAAAATCAAGACCTATGAGGCAAAGAAGCAACCAGGAGGAAAGCTTAGAGCAGTAAAAAAAAAACAAGATGAGAGAGGGAATTGAGTGCATTACCCTGACAGCATGGCACAGCATTGTGCTACTAGAGAAGCAGTGGGACCTTTCAAGCAAATGGGCTAGGCATGTGTAATTTTGCAACAATGCAGGATCACGTTAACAACAGCCTTTCATGGACACTGCAGTAGGGCGCACATTACCTCTGCAGCGGGTTTCCACCTTATCGTTTTTGGTATTTATACAGCGTAAACCTAACTGTAGAAGAACAGTTCAATATACATTTATGGAACACTGTTTGACGATGACACACGATGGTCGTGACCATATTGAACCACACAATTGCAGTTCACATATTTTACATTTGAGGCATGGACAGGTTGAGCAAGAGGCTCAGAATCAAACCTTATTCACTCGAGTGGTAAATATAGCATCAGCACAAAAGTTCCCTGGTTGCTGACCAGTTGACAAATTGGGAAAGTATCTTCTCTTATTGTCAGTGAGCACCTGTGGGTCATGCAACAACGGATGCTGACTCTTTGAAATAAGGTTCCAGTAGTGTTAGTTCTGGGTGGCTCACAATACTAGGGGGTGTTCCTCCTCAAATCTCCCATTACCTCCTCGTCCTGTCTCCCCGTCCCATTCCTGATACGTGAGCAGCTAGTCTGCTCCACAGAAACCCCTACCTAGCTGAGCTGTTTGCACTTCCCCCTATGAGGATGTCACCATCACGTGACTACAAAGGGGGAAGTGCAGCAAACAACATCCTGTTCTTTTTTTTCTGCGATCCTGTAGACCGCGTTCCTGGCTGTGCTGTTGGGTGTTCTCTCGAGGTGAGTTCCCTGCTGGTTTTTGGATGTGGTCGGCGGCGTGCTTTAGCGGCCGTCTTTTCTTCTATAGTTTTTGCTTCCCCCAGGCTGTTTCTTTGCACGCGGCTCGCGTTAGCGGCCGTCTCTGTTCTGGGGGCTTGGTTTGTCCACGCGGCTCGCGTTAGCGGCCGTCTCTGTTATGGGGGCACTGTTTGTTCACGCGGCTCGCGTTAGCGGCCGTTTTTTGTGCTTTTCCTCACCGGGCTCTGGTTGGCCTGCTCCAGCGGCCGTCCCTGGGTTTCCTCTGGTCCTTTTTCGCCCTGCTTTAGCGGGCTGGGGCTTTGCAGGAGCTGGTGTTGTGGCGCTCCTGTTTTTTCTGCTTTTGGGGGCGTGTGGGCTGCTGATTGGGCTGTTTTCTGCCGGCCCATTGCCTTACCTGCCACAGGTGTTCGGGTCCTCGTCCTGTATTTAGGGGGTCCTTCTTGGATGTTTTTTTGTCCTTGTTTTTGCCTGTTGGTGTGGTTTTTGGACTTGTGCTTTCATGGATGCTGAGGCTTCTTCTTCTGCGTCCCCTCTGGATGCCCCGCGCCTCCTTGTTAGTGAGGCCGTGGCTGCTGCTTTCCTGGCTAGGGATGCGGCTGGTCCTCCTCCCAAGAGACCTCGTGTTTCTGTGGATCCCCCGGCTGACCCGGAGGATGACTTGGGTCCTGAGGAGGATGAGGGTGTGCGTGGACGTTTTGTTCAGGATGCTGAGCTCTCTGAACTTTTCGCACATGTTCGGTCCAATTTGGGGTTCTCTCCTCCTGCCGCTGATGTCTTGGAGGATGACTTCTTCACGCAATATGTCCAGCCTGCTCCGGATTCTTTGCCTTTGCACGGTGCTATTCGCAAGGTGTTATCCCACGAGTGGCAGGAGGTGGATAAGTCAGCTTTTCCTCGTTTCCTGTCTCGGCGTTACCCTCTGGAGGGTTTTTCTGCTGAGTTCCCTCAGGCTGTGAAGGTGGATAATCTGATGGCTGGCCTCTCTTCTCAGGGTTTGGTCGTTTCTGAGGACGCCCTGCCTACGGACGCTGTGGATAAGCGAATTGAGGGTGCTGTGAAACGTTCTTATGCTGCTTCCAATTTTTCCGTCCGTGCGACTACCTATTCCAACTATATGGTTCAGTCGCTCCTTAAGGATTTCCAGTCCCTGTCGGTTTTGCTGCAGGACGGCGAGGATGCCACTCCTCTTTTGTCTTTGATGGAGCAGCAGGTTAGGTACCTGTCGGATATTTCTTTTGACAATTTGGGGGCGGCGGCGGCCGCTTCTGGTGTTTCCATCGCTGCACGTCGTCATATTTGGATGCGTTCCTGGAAGGCGGACTCTTCGCAGAAGTCGGTCCTCCTTAAGTTGCCTTTTGATGGTTCCAAGGTTTTCGGTCCTCGGTTGGAGGATCTGGTCAAGCAATCTGCGGAGAATCGCAAGCTGGTGGCTCCTGTCCGCCCCCCTTCCCGAGGTCGTGGGTTTGGTTACCGTCGCGCCTTTGGGCATCCTGCTCGTGGCGCTTCTCAGCCCTTTCGTGGCAGGGGTCGTGGCCGGGGGGCCCCTGGAAGTGCCAAGCCCCGGGCCGCTGCTGGTGTTCCCGCCACCGCATCCTCCTCCTCCCAATGACTCTCTGCCTTTGCCGGTTGGTGGTTGCCTTCAGTCCTTCCGCGACCAGTGGTTGTCGGTTCCGGATGCCTGGGCGGTTCGGACTGTTTCGGAGGGTTGCCGGATCGAGTTTTCCTCTCCTCCTCCTCCGGGTTTTGTTCGGACCCCTCTGCCCCGTCTTCCTCTGCGGCGAGAGGCTCTTTTGGCCGGCGTACGGCTCCTGTTGGAGAAGAGGGCTATTGTGGAGGTGCCTCCTCTGGAGAGGGGCATGGGGTGCTACTCCATTCTTTTTCTCGTTTCCAAGAAAGACACTTTGGATCTTCGGCCTGTCTTGGATCTGAAGCGGGTCAATCGCTTCGTGCTCCATCGTCCTTTCAAGATGGTGACTCTCCAGTCCATCCTGCCTCTGGTCCTTCCGGGTGGCTTCCTGGCGTCCCTGGACCTGATGGATGCTTATCTTTATGTTCCTGTCCATCCAGACGACCAGTCTTTCCTCCGGTTTGCTGTGGGGAGCCGGCATTTTCAGTTCCGGGTGCTCCCGTTCGGCCTTTCTTCTGCGCCCAGGGTGTTCACCAAGCTGTTGGCCCCTCTGGTGGGTATTCTTCATTCCATGGGGCTGCTGGTTTTTCCTTACTTGGATGACTGGTTGATTGTCTCTCCTTCTTTTTCGCAGGCTCTGTTGGATGTGGACCGGGTGTGTCTTCTGCTGGGGTACTTTGGGTTCCTTATCAACCACAGGAAGTCCTACCTGGTGCCCTCCCAGTCCCTGAAATTCCTGGGGGCTCTCTTCAGAATGGACTTGGACATGGTTTTTCTCTCGCAGGAGCGCCAGTTGACTTTGTTTCGTCACCTTTCCTGGCTTCTGTCCCAGTCCCGGGTGTCTGCCCGTCTCTGGTTGCGGAGTCAGGGGGAGATGGCGTCCACTCTGCATCTCCTTCCTTGGTCCAGGCTGCATCTCTACCCCCTGTTGCATCATGTCCTGTCTCACTGGGATCCTGCCTCCTTGGACTACGAGACTCTCATCCCTGTCACTCCGGGGATTCGGGCGGATCTCCAGTGGTGGTTGTCCCCTCTGTCTCTGTCCCGGGGGTTCGATCTCCTTCCTCCCCTGTCTGTGGTCGTTTTCTCCACGGATGCCAGTGCTCTGGGGTGGGGTGCCGTTCTGGGTGCCTCCAAGGCTCAGGGTCGGTGGTCCGGCTTCGAGTCCCTCCAGTCGTCGAACTGGAAGGAGCTGAGGGCTGTCTGGTTGGCTCTTCTTTGGTTCGCTCCTCTCCTTCGGGGTCGGGCGGTCTCTGTGCAGACCGACAATCAGGTGGTTCGTGCTTATGTGAATCACCAGGGGGGCATGTGTCGTGCCCTGTTTCTCCTTTCCCGGAAGATCGGTCTGTGGGCCGAATCGACTCTCTTGTCTCTGACGGCGGTCTATCTTCCGGGGACGGAGAATGGGCCTGCGGACTCTTTGAGCCGGGTGTTCCCGTCCTCGGTGTCCATCTGTCTGTCTCCGAATCTATTCGATCTGATTGTCCTCCGGTTCGGCCTTCCTTGGCTGGATCTTTTTGCCTCGGAGGAGTCCACCCTTCTTCCTCGGTTTTGCAGCATCGTTCCCTCTCCACTGGCGTGGGCTACCGATGCTTTCTCGATTCCTTGGTTGGAGGGTCTGCTGTTTGCCTTCCCTCCGTTTGCCTTGATTCCGAGGGTCCTCCGGAAGATTCGTTGGGTTCTCCTGGTTGTTCCGGAGTGGTCTCAGCGGTCTTGGTACCCCCTTCTGCTGGCCTTTTCTGTTCGCCCTCATTGGCGGTTTCCCCTGTGTGCCTCCCCTCTGAGGGTTCCTCTTCTGAGCCTTGCCTCTCTGCGCCGCCTCCGGCTGGGGGTTTGGCACTTGAGAGGTTGAGTTTGCTGGATTTCGGGTGCTCGGTGGAGGTTGCCCATTGTCTTCAGCTTTCTCGACGTCCTTCCACTTTGAAATCGTATGCCCGTCACTGGAAGAATTTCTCTTCTTGGTGCCTTGGGAAGGGTCTCTCTTCTGCCTCCTGTGACGCTGTGAGGGTCTTGGACTTCCTGCGGGATGGTTTCCTCCTGGGTCTTGCTGTTTCTTCCCAGCGGGCTCAGTGGGCTGCCGTTCTTGCTTTTCGGTGTTCCTCCGTTGCCTCTGTCTCCCCGTTGGTGGCTCGCCTTCTGCGGAGTTTCTTGCTTCAGCGTCCTGTCTCCCGTTCTCCTGTGCCTCCTTGGGATCTTCCCCTGGTTCTGCGGGCTTTGACGGGTCCTCCTTTCGAGCCTTTGGACTCCGTGGCCCTGAAATTCCTTTCTGCTAAGGTTATTTTCCTGGTGGCCATTACTTCTGGCAGGCGGGTTGGTGAGATTGGGGCGCTGATGGCTTCCCCGCCCTTCTTGCGTTTTTGCGAGGATAAGGTGATTCTCCGCCCGAGTCAGTTCTTTCTCCCTAAGGTGGTGTCTTCCTTTCACTGTCAGGAGGATATTGTTCTCCCTGTGTTTTTTCCGGCTCCTGCCTCTCCTGAGGAGGTGCTCCTCCATTCGTTGGATGTGCTGAGGGCTCTCCGCATCTACTTGGAGCGTACGGCTGCTTTCAGGAAGGTTGATTCCCTCTTTGTCACCTATGGCCTCTCGGGGCTGGGGCTTCGTCCTTCCTTGTCCACTTTGTCTCGGTCGGTCCGGGGTGCTGTGGTTTCCTCTTACGACTCTGCCCGCTGTCCTCTGCCTTCCTCTGTTCAGGGTCGGTCAACCCGGAGCGTTTCGTCCTCCTGGGCCATGTTCAAGGGGGCCTCCTTGAGGGACATTTGCAATGCTGCCACATGGGCTTCTCCCCATACTTTTGTTTCCCATTACCGGCTTCAGTTGGGGATGGTGGCCTCTGCTGCCTTTGGGGCTCATGTCCTTTCTGCGGTGCATGATGTTTGAAATGTACTGTTTTTTGTGAATTAAATGGACCTGTTTGTTTTCTCAAACCTGTGTGGTCTGTTTTTTTCTGTCAATCACCGTGTGCTTGGGTATGGGCTCACGTATCAGGAATGGGACGGGGAGACAGGACGAGGAGGTAATGCCAGGTTACTCACCGGTAATATCCATTACTCCGAGTCCTGGTCTCCCCGTCCCATTCCTGAGCCCTTCCCTCCCTCCCTGGTTTGGGATCTTGTTTGGGTGATTGTCTGTGTTTTTCATTCTGGGTATCTTTGGTATTTTCAGGATGTTGTTTGCTGCACTTCCCCCTTTGTAGTCACGTGATGGTGACATCATCATAGGGGTAAGTGCAAACAGCTCAGCTAGGTAGGGGTTTCTGTGGAGCAGACTAGCTGCTCACGTATCAGGAATGGGACGGGGAGACCAGGACTCGGAGTAATGGATATTACCGGTGAGTAACCGGGCATTATAGTCTTGTAAGAAGATTCAGATCTGATTCATCACAGTCCCAAGACCAGAACCCCACTAGTAACAAAGTAATGCAAGGTGTATTTCTTCAGGCTGCGCGTCCTTTATAAATAAAATCAAATAGTGATCTGTGTGCATCATTTACGATGACACGCACACCTGAATGGTACTATTTATCAAGCACCTCTATTCAACAGCTGTAAGGGGTGTATCAGTGGTCAAATAGTTTACTGCATGCTACTGCCTTTCTGCATTTCCTGAAAAGTGCATATGGTTTAAAAGAATTCTCTGTGCATCATTTATGGTGATACACACACCTGAAGGGTATCATTCATTAAGAATTTCTACTTACCAGCTGCACGGGGCATGCCAGTGGAGTTTATGTGTATCATCCATGTTGATACACATACCTGAAAGTTACATCATCAAATGTTTCAGTGAACTAGGGGGCTATAGAGGGCGCCAAAGAAAGATGGCCGCACTACTGTGAGGTTCTTGCAGTTCGGAGGAATATCCGCTTTTAATCATGGCCATCCAGAATTTATTGGAGATTCTTTCATAAACACTGTGCGGGGGAATCACTCATGCATGCTTTTAATCAGGAAATTAGCCTGAACCTGGCTGTGGAGCGCTGATCTGCGCAACTGAACTGAAGCTGCGACCTAATATGGCAGATACAGGACGATTGCCAGTGCAGCAGTGAAGATCGACGAGGGGCTCCTGAGCGTCTGAGGTGAGGAGCGCCCCTGAACCGAGAGTGACGCTCCCCGACATCGGGGGGGGGGCGGTGGACAGCGGCCCCCTGACTGAGGTCCACTGACCGGCTGGTAAAGGAAGGAGCTTGCGGCCTGTGGCTGGCATCGCGGGTGACGGGCCTTTGAGGAGCTGGAGGAAGGCCCGTCCCCGGGACCGGACCGCTGCGGAAAGTTATGTTGCCCCCCGGGAGTCTGTGGTGCCGGAATTGCAGCGGGGACATGAGCGCCTCTTTGAGGTGTTAGCTGCGGGAGCTGAGGACTTCGTACGGCCTGCTAAGGAGCCCCCATATCCGGCCAGCGCAGCGGGAGCCTGCGGGCCGGCGCGAAACACCGAAGCGGTGCTGACGGTGTGAAGCAGCGGGACGCGGTGATTCAGCGGAACCCCGCGGGAAGCCGAGCTGGCCCCGTCCCTGGAGAAGGCGCTTGGAGAAAGGAGAGGAGGTGAGAGTGGCCTGATGTAGGCTGTCGGCCTCCCCCTGGAGCAAGGCAGACAACGCTGACCATATGATGCGCGGACATTTAGGCAGCTTTGTGACCAGGTGGAGATCAAGGCTGGGAGGACCTTGTGGAGGATATGTCGACTGCCTGATCTGGAGCCCTGATCCTTGGAGAGCTGAGACAGAGTATGTATACCTGTATCATAGGCAGAGGCACACAGAAGTGTGAAGATCCTGGGAATCATTAACAGCCCAGCAGAGGACACTGCGGTGTAGCTGAAGCAATTGCTGACCGCTGGGACCGGTTTCCTGCGGGGAGCCTGGCCGGCACCGGGGGACTGCCTCCTCCTTCGAGGACATCCTGCTTGGAATAGCACTTGGGACACCCCTTGCTTGCCCCACCCCAGGAGTGGTGAGAACTGGAGTCTGGCTTCTTCTCCCTGAGTGCCTCCAGCTGTGTGGCATTGTGTGATCTGGTGACGTGTGATTGGCACGGGAGCCATCAATTTTACTTCCTGGTCAAAGGGGAGGACGGGCGCTGTGGGCCGCGCTGCGTGAATGGACACCATGGGGAAACCCGACGGCCTCCAGCCGAAACTGAACTTCGAGGTGCAGAAAAGCACTCGATCGCACATGGACCCTGAAGAGGAGCAGGCTGAGACCCAGGCGCCCTCGACTGCTGACCTGAAGGAACTGCTCTTAGCCATGCAGTCTAGCCTGACTTAAATAGAATCCAAAATGGACTCCAAGTCTGCACGGCTGGATGGTGTATCACACAAAGTAGACAAACATGAGGAGCGCCTGGGGAGACGGAGCGGCGGATCTCGGACCTGGAAGACGCATCTGCAATGACTACGACTCGCACGCTGGACATGGAGAGGGTGCTGCGGGTGATTGCGGCCAAAAACGAGGACCTTGAATCCCGGTCTCGAAGGAACAACTTCCGCATTTTGGGCGTGTCGGAAACAACTGCGACTGGGAGGATGGAGGACTATGTGGAGCACTTTCTCATTGCTTTATTTAGGAGGGAGGCGTTCTCACCTGTTTTGGTGGTGGAGCAAGCTCATAGGTCGCTTGCGGCCCGGCCGGTGCCTGGGGCGCCGCCTCGCCCGATAAATGCCCACCTACTCAACTACCGGGACCGGGATGCGGCCCTGAGCCTTTCCAGAGAGAAGGGACAGCTCTAACATGAAGAGATGTACATCTCGATATACCCTGATTTTACCATGGCAGTACAGGGCAGAGACGGAAATTCCTTCCAGTGAAGAAGAAACTACAACAGCTCAACATCCCTTATGCGATGCTCTTCCCCTCGAAACTTAAAGTAACATATCAAAGCAACCAGCATTTCTTTAACACTCCGCTGCTGGCACAGGACATCCTGAAGACTCTACCGAGGGTGACGGTGGGGCGTGCTTCGCCATCCCCCCGTCCTGAAGCTGGCAGAGGCACCTCTGATGTGGAATGACCCATGATATCCTGTATGACACACATGGATGAGCATGCCCACCTTGGGATCCTGCCTCAAATGTTATAAGTGAGAGGGGCAGATATGTAAAGCGGGAGGGTTCTTGGAGGAGGGGGCGGACCACCCCCCCAGGAGGGGAGCGGGGATCCATTTATGAACTCTGCAATGCTGGGGGTTGCCCTAGTGGGGCACACAGACATGGCCACACTGACATTGTTTGGGAGTGATACCCACCCTCTGCCCGCTTGTACAGATGAAGATACTTTTAATTCGCCCCTATTTATGTTGCCAGAGCGCTTTGTGCTAGTCAATGCCCTTTTGATGTGTAACTAAGTTCTGGATGACCGTTAGATAAACTCCCGAGCACCCTCGCTGACGTGAGGATGACTTTGGACGCCCTCTGGACGCCACCTCGCAGGAGACCCCTTACTGTGATGACTATAGGTTTTGTACCACTAGTTATGGCACTGGTATAGATGTTTTCCCCTGTTGGGAGTATAGTTTTGTGGGGGGGAATGGGGGGGAGGGACTTGGGCCAAGATAGGTTTGGGCTGCCGATGTGGGAGGGGGGTGCGACACCGTTGTTTGAGTCTTTGAATGAAGATCAATGTCAGGCCCTGTCACAGGCCACTGTCTTTCGAGCTACTTGTGCCATGTGCATTAAATACCGCAATGCCACCAAGTGCTGCAGGAGAATGTGATGCCCTGGGATGTGTGATGGATGAGCGCTCAGCACCCCCCACCTACCGCTTCCTTACCTGGAATGTTAGAGGGATGGGTGAAGCCCGTAAACGCAGACACATACTATCGTATTTGGATAGACACGATATACTCTGCGCTATGATACAAGAGATGCATTTCAGCCCCACTGTCCCCCCTACCTTTGCTGCTCATTGGGCCAGCCACACATGCTTTTCTTCCTACTCTATGTACGCCAGAGGCATGTGTATACTGGTGAGAAAGTCCCTTCCATATAATCCGCTGGGAAATGTCGCTGATAAGCACGGGAGGTATTCCATTCTATGGGGACGGATAGCTAACCAAACCTTCACCCTGGTATCATGTTATGGACTTAATACTGATGATCCAGAATTTTTCCGGGTGCTTTGGGGGAAGATATTAGAGATTGGGTCAAAGCTTTTGTTATGCCGGGGGATCTCAACGTGACACTTGCTCCTGGTAGGGACTGCTCTCACCCGCAATCATACCACTACTCTCGTTCACAGGCTGCCATTAAGGCAATACTGGAGGATTATGATCTGGTTGATATTTGGCGACAGTTACACCCGACTAGGCGGGAGGGCACTTGTTATACCACCGCTCGAGCATCTTGGTCAAGGATAGATGTCTGGATTCTTTCGAAGGGCCGCGCTCCATGGGCTACACATTCTTCCCATTTGCCTAGGACTTATTCGGACCACTCCCCGGTGCTGGTCACTGTGACCCTCCCGCACATGGACTCCCCTTTTCAATTTTGGCGCTTTAACCCGCTCCCCTAACTGGATCCAGTTTTCAAGCAGGAGTTAGAGAAGGAGATCACAGACGTTTTCCCCAGGATTGAGGGCTCTGTGGCACAATAATCCACAATATGGGATGCCTTCAAGGCTACGATGTGGGTAATATGCATTGCAAAGGGTGGCGGGGTCCTGAGGAATATCCGGTCCACTTTGCGTCGCCTGGAAACAGAACTTAGGCATATTGAGACTGAACTGCAGTGATGTCCCACCCCGGAATTGCAAGTTAAACTCCGCAGTACCCTTAGCGAATACCAAGAGACAGCAGAGATGGAATGCAAATACAGAGGGAAGTATCATAGGGCGTGGCAGTACGGGGAGGGAGATAGGCCTGGAAAGATGCTGGTGGCTTTGGTTCGGCCTCCACGCTTCTCGAACACGTTGTTAGAAATTGAGGGGGAGGATGGGAAAATGCACAACGACACGACTGAGATGGTGGAAATTTTGTACAACACTCATAGAACGCAGACCATGGATTTTCCCCCCTTCTTTGAGGATACCGCGATTGCCTGGCTGGGAGATGGTCAGCGGACATTCATCTTACGACACCATGATGATGAGGAAATCATTGCAGCAATAATGCAGTTGCAGTCCGGGAAGGCCCTGAGGCTGGATGGCCTCCTGGCTGAATTTTATAAGACCTTTCACCATCTCCTTATCCCAGTGTTGAGACATATGTTTGTAGAGGCCCGGGAGAGTGGAATACTTCCCCCCACTATGAGGGAGGCTCGTATCATTTCTATACCTAAACCTGGCAAACTGCTTCACCTGTACGACTCATATAGGCCGCTCTCTTTAATAAATGTTGACGCGAAAATCCTGGCGAAACTTATTGCTAATCGTATTAGCCCCCTTATGACGGCACCGGTGCTCCCGGACCAATCAGGTTTCGTGCCTACTCGAGGCACGTCCCATAACTTTCGGACACTCTGCGCTCCTCCATGACATTGATCCGGATGCCAACACTGCGGCAGTATTTCTTGATGCCACTAAGGCGTTTGATTCCCTAGAGTGGAACTACCTTGCTTTTGTCCTTCAGCGCATGGGGTTTCCGACACCTTTTTTGGAGTGGATCAGCCTGCTCTACTCGGGGGTGCGTGCCAGGGTGGTGGTAAATGCACTTCAGTTTGCACCCTTCTCTATCACACGGGGCACCCAGCAGGGATACCCCTTGCCGTCACTGCTTTTTGCCTTAGCCATCGAGCCCCTAGCGGCGAAAGTTCGGCAGCACTATCGAGAGCATGCCCTAATATATCCTGAGAGGCAAATTGTGATCTCCTTATACACAGATGACTTAACACTCTATCTGCGAGACCCTGTGGTTAGCCTTAACCTCATTCTCTGCCTGCTCATCCTCTTTGGACAGCTTTCTGGCATTAATGTTAACTGGGGCAAATCCCAAATCTTCCCCCTCACAGATGCTACAGAGGAATTCATACCTGATTTCCTGCTGAAATGGTGCGCGGACACCATTACCTATCTAGGTATTAGAATTTCTCGCTGTCGGGAGGAATTGATGCGCTCCAACTATGGCAGGGCACTGGACGTCATCACTGACAGGGTGACCGAGTGGGTTTTGATGCCTCTCTCCATGGCGGCTAGAGTGTCGCTGATCAAGAAGATTACAGTGCCTAAACTCCTTTATCTCTTTACTAACATCCCCTATGCCCGAGCCGGTTTTTATTTAATTGCATCAAAATGCAGCTGATCCACTAACATGGGGAGGAAAACAGCCTAGACTGGCGTAGGAAATTATGACTCGGCCTTTCAAGGATGGTGGATTTGAGATCCCAGATATGGATCTATACTTTGCTTACGCTCAAGTGCACTTTGCGGCATACTGTTTCCACCCCCGTATATGCCTCATCTGGCAGTAGAGGATGGGTATATGGCGCCCACACCGTGCACTGCATACCTTAGGCCGACCATGGTACCTAGACACTTGGCAGCTACCGCGGTCCAATGCACAACCAGTGCCTGCCGCGATCTAGCACGTACACTAGGGTGCCCACTTGTTTACTCACCGCTAGTGCCCCTGCAAGGGTGGCAGGATATACCGGTCACTGCAGAGGGAGGGTGCCGTCGCATGCTGCGGAAACTGTCTTATCCTACTTGGGGTCACTTATACAACAATGGGAAGTTCAAGACGAGTGAAGAGTTTTTTGGCTCCTCCACCCCCACTCCGTTAGAACGCTTTTACTATGTACAACTTAGACAAGATGTACGGTCACTAACCCAGGACTTCCCGTCGGAACCCCCTGTTATGGTCCCATTACACACTTTACTGCAACAAGACCCCCCTGAACATGTGGAGTCCTGTTTATATAGCTCCACTCAAAGGGAACGGAGACAGAGCCCTGCCCCAGCTAAAGGGAAGTGGGAGGAAGAGTTGGCTTCCCCCATTTCGGAGGAGCAATGGGCCTATTGTTGTCGCCAAACAGAGGTCATTTCTGCAAATAGCAGGCTACGCCTGATACACTACAAATACATTCATCTCTTATATTATACGCCTGCTAGGTTACACCGGCTACGCTTGCGCAACACAGACCGCTGCAACAGATGTGGGGCTGCAGGGGCGGACTTTGGACAATTGGCATGAGAATGTCCGCTGGTTCGGGAGTACTGGGGGGAGGTACTGCAGGCACTGGATGTTGTGACTGCCATACATGTTCAGGATGATCCCATTATCGTCCTGTAAGGCTATACGGATCAGATTTCCACTAGGGTCCGGAGGTTCGCCTCTCTCGCTCTATTGATGGCTAAACGGCATATAGCCTGTCGCTGGGGACGCGGTTGAGCTCCCAAATTTAAAGAGTGGCCTATTGATCTTGTGTACTGCCAGAAACAGCTAGATGTTTATGCTGACCTAATGCTACCTTCCTCATGACCTAAAGATATTTGGGGGCCTCCTAGGGCATATCTTCTGGAACACAATGACAATGTGGGGTCAGACCAGAGCCCGGAGCAGGGGGGAAGTGGAGGGGGGAGAACGGGGGGGGAATTGCAGTAGCAGGAGCATCCCTGGATGTGGGCCCATGAGATCCTAAGGCGAGACAACGGGGTTAGGAAAGGGTACAGGGGGACACACTTCTTGATCACACCTAGGGAGCTGTGACATGAGTGGCGAATGGAATATAATATTGAATTGAACTGTGGTTAACTGTGACTGATGATCTTTGCAGGAGTCATAAGTTGGGAAGTTTCTGTTTTTTTAGTTACCTTTTAGGAGACCTAGATTGACTGCTGTCTGCTATGTTATGCCTCTTTGACGTGGCCGGCCCATTGGGTTGTAGGCAACTTGCTGTGTACGCATTTTCCACTATTTCAAGCATGGACTGTCATATGTTGCTGTGCCGGCCCGATGGGATGTAGGCACCCGGCTGTGTCAATTCTCTGATGTCAATAAAGATCAAGTTTAAAACCTCCCCAAAAAAAAAAATGTTTCATTCTACTAGCTGTCCAAAGTCTGTAAGCTTATTCAAGGGGTTACACGTTTATGTATTTCTTTTTAGTAGCATAGAACAGAAAAGTAATATAAAATGACTAACAATTTAGCTGTTCCCCCACCATTTTTACCTAATCCCGGGGAGCCCACTGTTCCATGGAAAGAATGGATTGATGGTTTCAAACTTTACATATTAGCAGTAGGTAACAAGAGGATGGCTGATGAGAGGAAACAAGCCATGTTGCTATTTTCGCTAGGCAAGGAAGGTCTATGAATTTATTGCACTTTATTACCTGACATTCCAGCTCAAGAAGAAGGTGATAGTATATAATTATATACAAAGACCACGAAACAGCTGGAATTATATTTTGGAAACAAGATTAAAGTTGTTTCAGAACGATATAATGTTTTCTCTCGTAAACAGGGTTCTGACGAATCTATTGACACGTTTGTTAAAGCATTAAGAGCACTGATGATAAATTGTGCTTTTGCTGGTAACCAGGGTGAGTATATCCATGACCAATTTATGATGCATACATCCAATGTAGCTGTACATAAAAAACTGTAGAATGCTCGCAATCCCACGTTAGTCATGGCATTGCTTCAAAGTGAAGAATTAATGTACAAATGTGTTAAAGCAGTCAACCAAGAGTAGATCAAGTATAGCGAACCCATACAATGACAATAAAATAACAGGAAGAAAAATGTACTAGTCTTATGACTGGAAAGAATAAAAGTAAACAATAGGGTTCACGCAGAGGTGCATGTGTGAGATTTGGTCATTCGGACCACTGGGCCAACGATAGATCATGTCCTGCTAAAAATACAACCTGCTTACGTTTTAAGAAAATAGGTAATTATGCATGCATTTGTAAAGGTTCAAGATCTAGGATAGTTGGGTCTGTTATCGAAAGTGATGATGATGACAACGTTGAAGAAGATTGCATTAGTCAGATTCTCTGTGTATTGGATGAGGATTCTGATTCTGGCAAAGGTTCTAGGGAATTTGGGGATTTATTAACGGTATCCCCTTTGGTGGATCCTGACAAGGATAGATTGCTGTGTGTAAAAGATACCGAGCGTATTAATGAGGTTGATGGACAACCCTTTTCCATGGTCATGGATTCAGATGTTAGATACATCCATATTTTTATTTTTTTAAAGTTTTTTATTGAGCAGAACAGAGAACCAAAAATAAATAACATAACATTGGTCATAAGGGAGGAATAATACTCATATTTCCACATATAACGCACATATATTGTATATCATATATACATCTCACCTATATCATATGAACAGTTAAAAGGTGGAACCACCAGACCAGAATATACACATCTTAAAAATAAAGCAAAGATTCCTCAACTCATCATTATTGCAGAAGATGATTTTCAAAAGTGCAAAACGTTTGTGAACAAAGTTATATACAAACCTGATATTAAATTGAAGTCATAATGTGGAGAGTCAGGAGAAGTAATAGGATTTTTTATTGCAGGTATTGCATATAAAAATAAAGACATTTCAGGTAGGGTGTATATTGCCAAGAGAGGGGCGCCATTACTGGGTCTTATTCACCAATCTGCCATGGGTCTACAAATATACCTGGGGACAAGGGAACAAATAGTACTTACTTCTACCATTGATCAAGAAAGAGATGTTGCACAGGTGGATTCTATTACTCAAAGGTAAGACATTATTAAAGCATTTCCTGAGGTATTTACCAATACATTGGGCAAATTAAAAGGTTTCCAGCATCAAATAGTGTTATGCGGAGGTTGTCTGCCCAAAGTTCACAAGATTAGTAAGTAGTATTGCTAATACTACAATTCCAATGTGCAAGAATGGTTTAAGATCTTTTTCGGGGGTAACTGAATTTCACGCCAAGTTTGTGATTTATTGTGATTGATGGACAACCCTTTTCCATGCTTGTGGATTTAGATGCTAGATACATCATTATTGCAGAAGATGATTTTCAAAAGTGCAAAACCTTTGTGAACAAAGTTATATACAAACCTGATGTTAAATGGAAGTAATACGGTGGAGTCAGTAGAAGTATTAAGATGTTCTATTGCATGGGGCAAAAGGAACAAATAGCACTGACTTCTACCATTGATCATGAAAGAGATGTTGCACAGGTGGATTCTATTTGTCAAAGGGAAGTCATTATTAAAGCTTTTCCTGAAACATTTACCAATAAATCGGGCAAATTAAAAGGTTTCAAGCATCAAATAGTGTTGCGCCAAGGCTGTCTGCCCAAAGTTCACCAGGTACGCAAAATACCGATGGCTATAAGGAATGATGCCAAAAGTGAATTAAAAAAATTAGTAGATGCTGACATCATGGAGGAGATTGAATCATCTGAGGCACCCATTGTGGAAGTGAGGAAAGAAGATCAATCTATCGGGTTATGTGTGGATCTTCGTGATTTAAATAATGCAATTTGGGTGGATAGACATCTTCTACCCAACATTAATGAAATGATAGCTACTGTGGGAAAAATACACGTTTTTTGTTATCCATTGATTTATCTGCAGCATATCATTGCCACAGCAATCGCAGCAGATTCAAATCAGATTGCGGCCTCGACGGAGGAGTCCCCCTTCCTTTCTCCACAGTCATGCTCAGGCACTCGGGCCTACCGAAGCAAAAAAAGGATCACTCCAGGTTCCAGGCGGGGCAGCGGCACTGCAGTGTTCAGAGCAGAGGCACCCTGTCTCCCAGCGCCACCGTCTGCAGCGCACCGAGGTTGGGAGCGCACCTTAGGCGAGTCTCATGGTCTGATCGCAGCAGTCGCCTACGCTCAGCTCCCACCATAGTTGATCACCTCCACAGTGGCACGCAGGGTCCTAGTGTCGCTCGCCATTCCAGCCACTTACCGCAGCACACTGCACTCCAGCCCACCCGGAGCCCTGGCCTTCAGCAGTTCCCCATGGCCACCTTCTTGATGCCTTCTGCCTCGTATCTTGTAGCTTCGGATATTCTACTAATTCAGAGCCTATTGCCTTGAGTGCGGCACAGGTAATAGTGCCCGATGCAAGCAACGTCGGTCCCGTAGTTGCAGGCGGGTATGGCAGGATAGTTGATAGATAGTGTCTCCAGCCGGCAGAGCTGCACTATAGTGCAGCCATTTCGCCGTGCGCACTGTAGCACCAGCCAGCATACCATTTATTGTCAAGACTGATCATAAGCCTCTGGTTAATGTTTTTTCCACTAAAGGTTCCGGCATTCCGTCTCCATGAATTGCCAGGTGATTGACAAACTTACAAGAATATAATTTCACCATGCAGTTTGTATCAGGACCCGTCAATACCTTTGCAGGTGCGTATCCGGATGTAGATCTAAGCCAGAGTGTGAATTACATTCGGGAGACGACTTACAAGAATATGGATGGGTTGCAGTGCTGGAATGTTTTGATGAAAGATTTGTCACTACAAAGGAGTGGTTGGATGCGATGCTAGACTATGAAGAATTGACAAAGTTATCCAAGCATGTAAGGGAAGGTTTGCCATCTGATGTTTGCAAGTATGAAGAAACAAGTAAAACAGGAATTATGTACGGATGATTGGGGCATGAGAAAACCGGCAAGCTGATTTCTCCTGTAAGTTTAAGGAATAAAGTGGTTGAATCTGGTCACCATTGGCACCTGGTGAGGGGAAAAACCGAAGGCAGATTAAGAGAATTGTTTTGGTGGCCAGGCATGGATAAAGATATTGAATGTATAGTTAAGGATTGTGAATTGTTTGCCAATGGTGATAATTGTTTGAAAACCTGTAAACAACCCCTGCAGACAGTACAATATCCTGAGAAAGCCAGGTCCAAAATAGCTATCAATATTATGGGTTCCATTGATTTATTGAGCAGTGACAATAGATTCGTGATTGACATGGTGGATTATTATTCCAAATATTTTGAAATAGAATTTGTAGGTGATGTCACAAGTAAAACGGTTTTACAATTTATGGAAAAGGTGTTCATTAGTGAAGGGTACCCTGATAAAATGGTATCAGACAATGGTCCACAGTTTTGTTCCAAGGAGGTGGAAGCATAATTCAATCAAAGGAATATTCAACACTGTATGACTGCAGTGTAAAATCCAAAAGCAAATGGTCTGGTGGAAAGTGTTGGCAGGATCATAATGGAGAGTATTCAAGTGGCAATCTCTAAGGGAATAGGTGTTATCGATCATGTGAATAGGATGATGTGGGTATATAGAACAAGTGTACATTGCACCACAGTTTTGACACCATTTGAGTTGTTAAGGAACACAATGCCCAAGTTAGCGATTTTTATGGGTCCAGCTCAAAGTCGTGTGGTGGCCGATGCGATGCCCTTTGGAAAAAAATAGGTGAAAAACAGTCCAAATACAATAGTTATTTCGATGGGGTGGTCAAGGCCAAAGATTTGGATGTGGCAATAGGTCAAAGAGCGAAGGTTAAATTGCCATGGTGTGTGAGAAAAGGGAAATCTGTGTTCTCTGACACTAAAGTGGTAAAAAGGGTTGAACGGAATTATGTTGAGTTGTGTGCTGGATCTAGATGGAACACGAGCAGGATTGTCAACATTGTTGGTGGGAATGGAAAAAAAAATCAATGGTTTGGTGGAAAAGGATTTTCAGGTTAGGGTAATTAGAATCACATGGATGTAAGACAAAGGGTGGATAACACTAAGGAAAAGAGGCAGATTTGTGTTCCAGAAAAATACAAAGATTTTGCACTTAGATAGACTATTAGTGATAATTATTCTGGCGAATAATGTATTTCATGGATTATATTAGTTAGCATCACATTGTTCTTACCCATAGGATTTTGATTTTAGATCTTTTATGTATATATGTTTGAGTGTCAATATGTAAAGGAGGACATATGTTATGATCTCTGTTCTCTGCAGTTACTCGTGTGCTTGGAATGATGCATTCGAGAATTAGAAGGGAATGGAATGTTAAGAAGAAGACGTTGGAGTCTGAGGTTTAGCGCTCTACTTCGGCTGCTCTCTGGGAGTCGCATAACAAATTAGATCAACACTTACCTAGTATTGCTCCTTCTTTGATGTATTATAATAGCATTCTTACAGCATAAACCTAACTGTTGAACAACGGATCAATATATATTTATGGGGGACTGTTTGACATGACACACAATGGTCATGGCCGTGTTCAATCGCACAATTACAGGTCACATATTTTAAATTTGAGGCATGGATAGGTTGAGCAAGAGGCTCAGAATCAAACATTATTGACTCAAGTGGTAAATATAGGATTAGCACAAAAGTTCTCTGGTTGCTTTACCAGTTGACATATTGTGAAAGTATCTTCTCTTATTGTCAGTGAGCACCTGTGGGTCAGACCTAATGCATCACAGTCCCAAGACCAGCACCCCCGTTCTTGAGATCTGCCAGGGAGCTCTGGTCTCAGGTCAGAAAGATTTTGGAGATTCCATATTACAGCTTGGGTGCCCCTATTTGGAACTTTCCAGGCACGCCCTTGTGTCTTAAGGACAGCTTGACTGCCCTGTTGATGGAAGTGGGGATTGATACATGGGTCAACTTCTACAAAACAACAAGCTACTCCCTTGTTTTTTTTTTAGTAATATCGCAAATTAGAGGCTCTCTAGGTTTAAATTTGATCAATTATCAAGCTTGGCTACTAGTTTGGGTAAAGATGGGGAAGGAAATGAAGATAGTGAAAACATTCTGCTGGGGCCACTCTACCAACGTAAAGAAGTTTCCGAATGGTACTGGATGCTTGTAAAAAAGGACCCACTACCAACGCCTACTGAGGAGCCCTGGAGGAGAGACCTTCCTTTGTCCGATATATCACTTTTATGGCAAGTATCGATGCACACTTCATAGAGTGTGGTTAAAGCTGCTCCTCTCAGAAGGAATCATCTGTTTACACCCAACAGAGTATATTAGACCCCTAAAAGGCTTTTATAGTTGGGCAGTGAAGGTGCTAAGGCCTGCTTGAAGTGTGCTTCTATGAATGCAGATGACTTGCCTGTGTTCCAGCAGTGTCCCCAGATCCAGGGTTTCGGGAAAGACATTGGTAAGACCATCTCAGAGGTTCTGGGGCCAGAAATTGAGGTAAGTTTTGCCCTAGTAATTTTTGGGGTCCTGCCAGAAGAGAGTGATAGCTGTAAACTTACCAAACTTCAAGCATACTTAATATTTATTTTAATCCGCCTGGCAAGAAGAGAAATGTGTTACTGGGTTACCTCAGTTAATGGAGTCAATAAACTGGATCCAAAAAAAGAACCAGATACTGGGTGATTTGGGAGGAGTTGGCCAACAAGTTACATAATTTAATCTCATAAAACTGGTCCTCTGATTATGAAATTAGTAAGACTATGACAAAGAGGTTGATCCTTGGGAATGTCGCTACGTTCCACCTCTTTTTCTTGCCCAGGCGTCTTGAGGTTGGCCCTTCAGGATCCTTGGAAGTGGTAAGCTAACCATTAGAAGTTGAAACCTCACTCCACAGGAGTCGTTAAAGAACCCATACTCTCTAACATACAGTTACTTATTTATGAATGAGGACTAAAAAATAGAAAAAAAGACCAGCACCCTACTAGTAACAGAAAGTAAAGAAAAGAAAATACTTAATATTTTTTAAAAAACGACACTCATGTGACCTTTCATGACGTCTAAATTCAAAGTGATGGAAACTATAGGTTTAATTTGGGTCGATGGATGAACGGTTGACATGCATGGCCTATTGAAGGATGTTGTCTAGTGGCGAGTATGGAAATGGTACTTTCATGAGGGTACTCTCTTTTAATTTGCTGATTGAATATTAATTATGACAACATTTGTGGGTGGACCTCCTTTCCTAGCATTACTGCCAGTTTCATCCACAAGGAACAAATGGGCTTCATTAAACACAATATTGAAACAGACCCTGAAAACATTTTATTCTCTAGGATGAACTTAACATAACATCTAAATCAGAGTAAACGCGCAGCTGCATCAACTCATCAAGAACACAGTCTGTGTGAAGGAAGTACATGCCACAAAACCAAACAATAGACTCAGCCCAATTGATTACACACCAGGCTACTCCCACAATCACGCTGCTTACAACAAATTACCCAGCAGCACTCAAGTCCAGCTCATATGATATAAAGAAACTGTTTACAAACCTGAGCATTTATTTCTGCAGTTACTCAGACTACATTTGGAAATAAACTACAAAGGCAGAAACATAGCATGCAAATGTGAACACATGAATAGAGTGCTCTCTTAAAACAATAACAAAAATGACACCAGCACATTCACACAAGTGTGCCAAGGTACAGATTATTGATGAATGAAATATCAGTTGTATAGCGCTCAGCTGGTTCTCCAGAGGCGCACTGGAGCTCAAGGCTCGTAAAGTGGAAAGATTATTAGAGTTCTCTTAGGAGATGCGTTTTTATGATGCTTTAAAATCTTTTTCTGTATCCAAATCTCTGAGAGCTGTGGGAAGCAAGGTTACCTTTTTTGCTCTCAAATAAACAAAGGGGCGTCCCTTCAACCCCTCCTTGTGTAGCTTACGGATATATACTAAACCCTGGTTGGAGGAACGTAAAGTTCTTCTAGTGACACTACTGTTTGAATCTTCTTTGTAGATAGAGAGGGCCAGAAAGATGTAGGGCCCTATAGGTATATCTTCTGTTTATTAGGGAGCCAGTATAGAGAATTCATGTTATTGAAATTGATACAAATGTTCCTAATCACTCATTTAGGAATTGGGGAGGACCTAAGGCAACTGCCCAGAAGGATGTATCAGCAGGAGAGCCTAAGGCTCCAAAAACTGAATTTCAGATTCATTCAAATCAATTAATAAATCAATAAATCAATCAATCAGGGGTCTTATAGAGCACAACTACTCACCCGGAAAGGTCTCAAGGAGCTGGCTGGGGGAAGGGGGGTTGGGTCTGCAGTTCATTCAAAGAGCCAGGTCTTTAGTCCTTTCTGAATTGAGGCAGTGACATTGATTGCCTGAGGTGCAGAGGAAGTGAGTTCAGGTCTTTGCAGCAAGGTAGCAGAAGGTCCTTCCCCCAGCTGATTTTTTTTACATATGTGGGATAGTGGCCAGGGCTCGATGGGCAGAGCGGAGGTGTCTGGTCGATATTAGCAGGCGAGGCGGTGGTTAAGGTATTCGGGTCCCCTGTTGTGCAGGGCTCTATAGCGTGTGTGAGGAGCTTGATGGTGATTCTTTTGTTGACCGAAAACCAGTGGAGGTCTCTCAGGTGACCAGAGATGTGGTTTCTGTGTGGGATGTCCAGGATAAGGCTGGAGGAGCCGTTCTTGATGCACTGCAACTTCTTTTGGAGTTTTTGGGTCATGCCGGCGTACAGTGCATTAACGTAGTTGAGCTTGCTGATGAAGAGTGCCTGGGTGACTGTTCTCCTGGACTCTGTAGGGATCCATTTGAAGATCTTTTGAAGAAGGCAGAGTGTGTGGAAGCAGGAGAATGACAGGGCATTGATTGGGGGGTTCATGAAGAGCGAGGAGTTGAGGATGATGCCGAGGTTGCATGAGTTGTCGGTGGGTGTGGGGGGATTTTGAGTGCTGCTGGCCACCAGGAGTCGCCCTATGTGGAGGGAGTGGAGCCCAGGATGAGGACTTCAGTCTTGTCGGAGTGGAGTTTGAGGCAGCTCTGCTTCATATAGGCACCTACTGCTTGCATCCCTTTGTGGAAGTTGCTCTTAGCAGCTGTAGGTTTGTCAGTGAGGGAGAGAATCAGCTGTGTTTTGTCGTCATAGGAGACAATGTTGAGACTGTGGTTTCTGATGATGGCTGTGAGTGGGGCCATGTAGATGTTGAAGAGGGTGGGGCTCAAGGAGGAGCCTTTAGGAATGTTGCAGTTGATCTCTGTAGGGTTTAAGGAGAACAGTGGGAGCCTGACTCTTTGGTGCGGCCGGTGAGGAAGGAGCAGATGCACTCTAGCGCTATGCCATGGATGCCGGCATCATGAGGTCTTGTGCAGAGGGTGTGGTGGAAGATGGTATTGAAGGCATCAGAGGGGTCCAGGTGGATGAGGGCTGCAGTGTAGCCTTGGTCAAGGAGAGTGTGGATGTCTTCCATTGCGAAGAGGAGTGCAGTCTCAGTGCTGTGGTTGTTCCTGAAGCCAGATTGGGAGGGGTCCAGGGTATGGTTTGTTTCGACAAATTCTGTGAGTTGAGCGTTAACAGCCTTCTCAATGACTGTGGCTGGGAAGTGGAGCAGAAAGATGGGTCTGACGTTCTTTTGGTCCATCGGGTCGGCTGAGGGTTTCTTCAGCCGAGAGTTGATCTCTGCATGTTTACAGTCTTCAGGGAAGGTGGTAAATTCGATTGAACATCTGATGATGCGGCAGAGTTCGGGGGCAATGGCGGTGCCTGCTCGGTTAAAATGTGGCGGGGCAGGGGTCTGAGAGGCCCTAGAGTGGGTATTGAGTAGGTTTGATGATCCTTAGAGGGTCGTCAATGATGAGGGTGGTCTAGTTAAGCAGTGTTGGTTGGGATCTGGGGCATTTGAGTGCAGTAGTTGCGGTTGCTTTGGGTGGGTTCTCGATTGCAAAGCTGTAAAATGTTGTGGTGGAAAAGGTGGTGAAGCTGTTGCAGAGATCTTTGGAGGGGGGATATCTGTGGTGTCCGTGCAGGGTTTGGCGAATTCATTGATCACAGTGAAGAGGTCTTTGCTGTTGTGTGCATTGGCGTTGATGGGTTTCCGTATGGCAGTTTTCCTGGTGAATCTGATGAGGTGGTGGTATTAGGTTATGGCAGTTTTTATAGCTCCCTGGTCTACCGAGATCTTGCTACTCCTCCATCTTGCTTTGAGCCATCTGAAAATCTGCCTGGACTCTTGGAAGGGGAGAGGAGAACCAGCTCACTTTCTCAGAGGGATGCTTGCCAGACGATTTTATAAGGGGACAAGTGTGTTGGCACAGTTTGAGATAGAGGTGGAGGTTGTGTGCTGAGATGTTGGCATCCATTGTGGTCGTCAGGGCTCGGTTGAGGGAGGTGGTGAGTTGGACTTTGGAGAGCTTGTCAAGCTTCTGCTTGGGTCGCTGTGGCCGCAGTGGTGTTCGGTGGGTCTGCTGAAGGAGAAGTGGATGCAGTGGTGGTCTGCCCATTGTAGTTCAGAGGTGTGTTTGATGGACATGTTGTTGCCTGCAGAGAAGATGGGGTCAAGTATGTGTCCGGCTGAGTCCGTTGGGGAGGAGACCAGTTGTTTCCATCTAATGGTGGTGAGGTTCTCTAGTAGGATGATGTGTTGTGGTCGTTGAGGTTGTCAAGGTGGAAATTGAGGTCACTGAGGAGGATGTAGTCCATTGAGGTGAGTGCGTGGTGAGTAAGGAAGTTGACTATGGCTTCCCTGAAGGGGGGACGGTGTCTAGGAGGTCTGTAGATGAGATGGCAGCAAAAGGAGGCATTCAGGTTGGATCCTGGAGTGGAGGTGTTCCATGTCAGGGTGAGTGGTCGTTGAAGCTGGTTATAAGGCAGAGTGTGTTTTTGTGCACGATGGTGATGCCACCATCTGGCCAGTTGGCATGATCCTTGTGGATTATTTTGTAGCTGTCAGGGATGGCAGTTACGATGCCCGGGGCTGAGGTGGGGTTCATCCATGTTTCAGTGAAGAAGGGGACGTCGGGAAGATGGAGTCGGGCAGGTCACAGATCTCCATTGTATGTCTTCTGAGGGGGCAAGTGTTGAGTAAGATGCAGCTGAGGCGGTCGGGTCCTATTCTTATGGGTTATGCGTTTGGTGGGCCTGGTGTGTGGAGGCAGGAGAAGGTGCAGTTGTGGCTGGTGAACAGGCCCTTTTGTGATGCAAGGTGGCACAAAGGTGGAACATCCGTGGTTGAGTGCATGGAGGGTGTTGGTGTCATATCGATGGAGGCCACAGGGACCAGGTATGTGGCGCTGGGCGTGGTCCTGACATGGACGGGTGCAGAGGGCTTGCCTGGCGCTGCTGCATGGCTGTGCAGCAGTCTCCATTAAATAGCATTGGGGAGGCAGGAAGCATGGTCAGCTGTGAGGCAGGTGGTGGGAAACAGTGCTGGAAGGGGGCTGAAGGGCATGAGCAGCAGTGAGGGCAGGAAGGGGGAACATGAAGGAGAGAAAGGAAAGAAAAAAAGCGAAGCAGAAGAAAATAAAAGGATAGAATGGGCAATGAAGACGGAACAGAAGTAAAACTGAACAGAGAAAACAACAGAAAAAAGACTATAAAAGAAACAACAGCAAAACAAAAACAAGAGACTGGGCCACCAGGGATGAGGTGTAGGCACCAGCCTGTGGGTGGAGGAGGACCTTGAACACAGAACATAGGGCTCAGGAGGGCAGACCACTAGCAGTTAGAGCTGCACGGCGGGGGAGCAATACACACTGACATGGTTAGTGAGTTCTGAGTTTAGCTTCAGCTAGCCATGTTTCATCCACTTCACAGTGACAGTCAGACAGCTCATTACAATGTGTTTATACTTAGATAAAGTGTGCTTAGCAACACACACAAAACAGCTGTTCTTCACTTACATTAATCTATCCTTCATTTGGTAAAAAAGTAAACTGTGTTAAACGTCCTATTGATCTCCCTCCACCAATTTGCTTGGTTGTAAAGGTGTGATTTCTCCTTTTTTGATCTTAGAGAAACCTATGAATTCAAACTTGTTTTTGATATATTAGAACTTCAGTGTGAAATTTTACTGGGGAAGCACTCCAGTAAGTGTTCATTAGACATTATATAAACAGCACTTTAGTGCGTTTACAGTGGGTGACCTAATGGCATTCCAAAGGTAATCCCACCTGTGCCCACCAGGGCCCGTACAGGACTCTGGGATGGTGAGTATGCCCACTTGCCACCTTCCCCACCTCAAGGATTGAAAGTTAAAGTCCATACCTCCTTACAACCTAGCATAGACATTTGTCAACATGTTTATTCTTATTCCTTTGGAATTGAAACAGTTATATTCGGGGCATTTATCATTACAAATTGAGACTGTATTTGAAAATGTTTGAATCTTTTTAAGTCATATGACCTTATGTAAGCTAACCCTAACTTTTTGGATTACGCATTTAGTTGAAATAATGGGGTTGATTAAGGCACACACATTTGGAATGATGTCATTTACAGGAACAACGCTCTGAATCTAATATAAACAAAGGTACATCTCAAGGCTTCTTCCTTGTTAGAGCAGACCGCCTTGGTTCTAAGAGAGCAGCAGTAACAAATGATGGATGGAATGCTGAATAAATCAAACATTCAACCCCAGTCAAAAAATATGGGTAAAAATCCATAAATCTTTTGCTCACTAAACCACCCCAATTTGGAACCAGCCATATACAAATCAGTCTTGACCCTGCTCCTCATTGGAACAGTCTAGCCCGAACTGCCAAGACAGGTCGTCCCTGGACCAGAAACAAGCATCCTGGGACCGGTTTTGGGGTGTTACCCCTCATCAGTGAGGCTAGCTTGCATCCACTGGCACAGCAAGCAAGGGGCCCACATCTGGGCATACCCATTCCACTTAGGGTGAAAAGTGCAAAAGCAGAAAAATGATGGATGGAATGCTGAATGAAACAAACATTCACACCCCAGTAAAGAGATCTTGGTTAAATCCATTGTTCTTTTGCTCACTACACCACCCCAGTTTGGACCTGGCCATCTGCAAATCAGTCTCCTCATGGGAACAGTCCAGCCCGAACAGCCAAGGCATGTCCTCCCTGGACTGGAAACAAGCATCCTGGGACTGAATTCTGGGTATTACTCATCATCAGCCAGGCTAGCTTGAATCCAGTGACACAGTGAGCAAGGGACCCACATCTGGGCATACCCATCTGACTTAGGGGGAAATGTGCTGCTGCAAGAAATAAAAGACGTAATGATGAATGAATCAAATGTTTACCGACAGTTACGAGATCCGGTGCTCTCCATGCACTGGAGTCAAACTAGCCTGGCAGATGAGGGGTGAAACCCTGAAACTGGTCCCAGGATGCTGGTTTCGGGTCCAGGGAGGGCCTGCCTGGTATCACAGTTCAGGCTGGACTGTTTCCATGGGGAGCAGGGTCAAGACTGTTTTGCATATGGATGGGTTTAAACTGGAATGGCATTGGGAGCAAAAAACAATGGATTTAAGCCCAGATCTCTGTACTGGGGTGAATGTTTGACATTGTCCAGCATTCTGTCCATCAATTGTTCTTTTTGCATTTGTCTCCCCGAGTGTGACAGGAATGCCCGGACGCGGGTCCAATGCTCTCTATGCCACTGGAGTCAAACTAGCCAGGCTGATGAGGGCTTAAACCCTGAAACCAGTTCCAGGATGCTTGTTTATGGTCCAGGGAGGACCTGGCCTGGCAGTTCGGGCTGGCTGCTTCCACAGGGAGCAGGGTCAAGACTGTTTTGCATATGGCTGGGTTTAAACGGTAATGGCATGGAGAGCAAGAATACAATGGATTTAGGCCCAGATCTCTGTACTGGGGTGAATGTTTGACATTGTCCAGCATTCTGTCCATCAATTGTTCTTTTTGCATTTGTCTCCCCGAGTGTGACAGGAATGCCCGGACGTGGGTCCAATGCTCTCCATGCCACTGGAGTGAAACTAGCCAGGCTGATGAGGGCTTAAACCCTGAAACCAGTTCCAGGATGCTTGTTTATGGTCCAGGGAGGACCTGGCCTGGCAGTTCGGGCTGGCTGCTTCCACAGGGAGGAGGGTCAAGACTGTTTTGCATATGGCTGGGTTTAAACAGTAATGGCATGGGGAGCAAAAATACAATGGATTTAGGCCCAGATCTTTGTACTGGGGTGAATGTTTGACATTGTCCAGCATTCTGTCCATCTATTGCTCTTTTTGCATTTGTCACCCCAAGTGTGATGGGTATGTCCAGATGTGGGTGCCATGCTCTCCATGCCACTGGAGTCAAACTAGCCTGGCTGATGAATGGTGAAACCCAGAAACAGTCTCCAGGATCCTTGCTTCTGGCCCAGGGGGGACCTGGCCTGGCAGTTCGGGCTAGACTGTTCCCATGGGGAGCAGGGTCAAGGCTGATTTGCATATGGCTGTGTTCAAACTGGAATGGCACGGGAGAAAAAAACGATGGATTTAGGTTTAGATCTCTGTATTGTGGTGAATGTTTGACATTGCTCAGCATTCTGTCCATCAATTTTTCTTTTTTCATTTGTCACCCCAAGTTGGACAGGTATGCCCAGACGTGAGTCCTGTGCTCTCCAAGCCACTGGAGTCAAACTAGCCAGGCTGATGAGGGGTGAAACCCCAAAACTGGTTTCAAGATGCTTGTTTCCGGTCCAGGGAGAACCTGGCCTGGCAGTTCAGACTGGCCTGTTCCCATGGAGACCAGGGTGAAGACTACTTTGCATGTGGCTGGGTTTCAACTGGAACTGCATGAGAGCAAAAAATTGATGGATTTAGTACCAGATCTCTGTACTGGGGTGAATGTTTGACATTGGTGGCATTCTGTCCATCAATTTTTATGGTACTAAGAGAGGCAACGAAGTGGCCAAACTTATCAAATAAAAATTTAATGATTTTTAAAAAATCCAAACTTTGAACATTTAGATATATTGACTGCTTCAATTATTATCTGTCCTACCAGCATTATAGGTGTCTTGTTACTCTATTGCCTCCCTCTTCTCCTTCCTTTCTCATTCCATAACTGTTGGAAAGGATTATGGCCCTGTGTTTCATTCAAGAAGATATAAACCATCATCTTAATTACTCTAGTGACTCATCAGCCGCACAGGTAATTTCCCATTTTAGCTGTATGGGTTTGAAACATGTAAGATCTGCAGCTAATTAATCTGATCATGCATTAGATGGGATTTGGGCGTTTTCCAAACTCTATCTCTTCTCGAATTATTATTTCCCAAATTCTGGCTGTTCATTTTTTATTGACTATTACAATAAAGGTGTCTCATAAACATATTGCACGCTGACATATTGTCACACTTGTGAGGAAATGGCATAACCTCAAAGCAATACACTTGTTAAGGCTTTTTTCTTCACTTCAGAAGTTAATGTCCCAAACTATGGGCCCGATTACGATAATGGGGTGATCCGACCGCTGCCAGCTATCACGTTGGTCAGAAGATCAATCGACAAGCAGGTGACGGACCAATTATGATGGGACCACTAGGCTAGCAGTTGGAAACCTGCTCTTTTTCAATGTGGCTTGGGCTGCGGCCCTAGAAAGGGCCGCAGCCATAGCTGCTGTGTAAGAGAGCACTTTGTGCACATCCATGCACTGTGTTCGAAGAAGCACCATGTGGGTCATGGGGCATGGTGCATGATGTGCATGGTTGCCCTACATGTAACCCCTGGGCCACTTTGCAATGGTCCACGAGGGACAGAGCCCTGTTAGGAGCCCCAAAAGTTCCTTTCCGACAGCTTTTTCATGGCGTGGGACCGCCATGAAAAGGCTGTCGGAAAGGTATATCATAATCCAGATGGCAGTGCCTGCCTCAGCACCACCTCTTGTTTTGAATACAATCAGATGATCCTGTTGGAGGCGGTGGTCTTTCCCCCTGATCTCTGAGGTCCGACCGCCTGCATAGTATGTGGCGGTTGACCGATGGCCTGTCTGTGTTGCAGACCGCCACCAACAGCCTGTCAGTGGCATTCCTCCCAACATCATAATCAGGCTCTACGTTATAGAGATTGCATGAATTGGCTGTTTTCCATTGCAATTAGTAAAGTCCCTGAAGCCAGCTGTGAAATAGTGGCAAAGCATCAACTTTCTTGTTGTTTATCTGTGAACTTGCCAATCTTAAACCAACAGTTAGACAATCAGAATGAAAACGGAGACAACATTACTTGCCTGAATCCTGATCAGTATATATGGAGAAATTGCTAATGTATAAAAAAGCAATTCAAAATACCCCTAAAGAGTTCTATATCAATCATATCTTACCAGCCTCAAATATACAAAAATAAATGTTTAAAATCATAAATGAAAATATTGATCATCCGTCTGTGATGCTTGCCTCCTTGGACACCCAAGAGCTAGGTGAAAAATCTTTGCAAGTCTTTGTAGATAAAACATTGAAAGCAATACTTGTTTCTTTGCTCCTACGGACTCTATTGCTGATTCTGTGTCTAGGAAATCATAAATGCTGCAGCGTTTTGGGGTACAAAGTCACCCAGCTCTCTGGAAACATTTCAAACCTCTTCATTCCCGCAGATGTAGTAATGCATTAAAAAGCGCCAAGACGCCCTAGGGTAATCGTTGCGCTCTACAAATGTCAACAAATAAATAAATAAATAAATAAGTGCAGATCAATCCCTCGTTGATCCGATTCCCATCAAAATTGCAGGAAAATGTACCACCAATAAATTAGCTTGTTCCCAAATCATTTCTATGTCATTAAGCTACAGCATTGTTCCCAATAAATTAAAACACATTATTATTAGACCTTTATTAAGGAAAGCCAAGTTGTATCCAGCCGAGTTATGCAGTTATCATCCCACTACCCTTCTTCCAGCAGTAGCTACAATGTTTGAGTCTACTGTTACAACCCAACTTTTCTTTTTTATATTTAAAAATGATTTACGAGACAACGCTCAAATTAGCTTTAGGTTAAATAATAGGACAGAAACAGCACTCTTGGAGGAGCTTGAAGATCTTAAAATGACAGTCTACAAGAGCTCTCTACCAGTGCACTCATTTTACTTGATCCTTTGGCTGCCTTTGACACTGTAGATCCTAACATCTTAATTACAAGCCTGTCACAATGTGGTGTCAAAAGCCTTGCATTAAACTGGTTTAAATCTTTCCTTTCTAGTATATCTCAGAAAGTGATGATTAATCCATTTTTATAGTAGTAGTTTATATATTCATATATTACAGTGTGGTTATTCACTACAGTCTGACTCGGACAGGATTCATTCTTAAATCTTTCTTCTTTAATATATATGCGTTACCTCTGACTGGACAAGGGAGTTTGGGTGTTTTATTGTATATGTATGTAGACAGATACGCAATTGATCTTTCAGCTGATTGAATCAGGCTCTCATAGTGAGGCCCAGCTGTGCTGCCTAGGCAATGTCACAAATTTGATGGATTAAAATGGCTTAAAAAGAAACATGGAAAGAACAGAAGTAAAGATATTATTGAAAATCCCTCTACCTGATCATCATTCTACAGGCCCGATTACTTGTGTCAGTTTTCCTTGTCCAACAAAGGAGTGAAATTGCTTGGACTCAAATTGGATGTACATGTCAAACCTGAGATACACAATTCAGTTTTGGTCTTTGCATATTATATTTTCAAAAGCTCAGACTGATTCTCCCATTAGTTTTAGAGATAAGTGGATGAGTGGACATTTCTGCCACCAGTGGATCTCGGTTAAATTATTGCAAATATGCTGTATTTAGAAAATGAAATGAACACATTTAATATAGCGCAAAGCTACTCAGACTAGAGTGTCCTGGCACAAGGAAACAGAAAAAGTGGCGGAATGCTGAGCAAGGGCTAGTTTTTAAAAAGCCAGGTTTTAAGATTCTTCCTGAAAGTTAGCAGGTCTGTAGTTAATCTCAGAGGTTCTGGAAGACTGTTCCACATCCGCGCGCCAAGGAATTCAAAAGATCTACCCCCCCATACACGCAAGGCATGTTTTGGGAATGAGGCCCAGGTTTGCATTTGAAGATCTTAAGGAACTAGTTGGGATATAGCGGTCTACGCGTTTGTTTAAGTAGCCAGCTCCTATGCCATGAAAGCTTTGAAAAAGATCACCATAGCGTTGAAATTGATCCTTTCCTTTATGCGCAGCCAGTGCAAGGACCTTAAGATGGGGTCATATTAGATCTGTGTTTGGGTCTCACAATAGCTCTGGCAGCTGCATTTTGTACCTCTTGCAGGTGCTGATAAGACATTTTGGCAATCCAAGGTAGATACCGTTGACATAGTTTAGTTTTGATGTCACTAAGGCTTGCAAAACAATCTTCTACTGTTTAGTGATAGTAGTGGCAGTAATCTTTTTAGCATAAAGAGTGTTCCAAAACAGGTGCCTGAGTCAGTACCATCAATGTGGTCGGAGATGTTTACCACACATCCGTTTCTAACTTCAGATCCATCTGTACAACTTAACTTTTCAATTTGGTATGTTGGTATTATTGCTAACATTTGTAGATTCAATCGGGGCCTCTATGCTATTAGATTTATCTGAGGCCATAGCCTCTTCAACGGTTGATATTTGCTTCTCAATGGCACCCATTGTACCAGTAAGATAGTTCATTAGTGATAGACAAGGCCCTTCCCCCGTTTTTACCTGTTTCTTCTTTGGTAGAGCGGTTACATTTTTACGCCTCCCCATATTAGGTTAGATGTACAGAAACAATGTCTTATGCACTTAATACAGTAAATATTAAAACTTAAACCCTCACAATTTCGGGTCCTTCAATCAAAGTCCCTTATAGACATAGTACACAGTACCTTGGCTGAATATCGGCAAAAATAAACAAAAATCCCTAGCCCAGCCCAGTCTCTTCCGGTTGATGACGGTCAAAGACTGGTCCGCCCTTGGCCCAGGCTTGGCCCGGGCAAGCCCGTGCGCGTCCCTGCACCGCGGGAGCCCTCCAGGATACTTATGGGCCTGGATGACCGGCGGAAGCTGCAACTCTCGCGGGACCGCACTGCCCCCTGGGAAATGGAGTCCCAGGCAGACCGTGGCCCAAGCCCGAGAGCAACACAATCGCTCATCAGAGTCCGGTGGCAGGGCGTCCCAGTTGAGGATCTAAGCAATGTGGCAGCACAAACAGGAGCAACAATCAGGCAGGTAAGGGCGTCCCAGGCACTGGAGTTTCAAGGCTACAAGGGATTATAGTATCAACTGAGTCGCCCCAGGCCCCACAAAGCCACAGATAGATTACTGCTGAAGTGCGGGCCAAATCTGGAGCGCAACCATCACTCTCATGAGCCTCCCAGGATCATAGCAGGTAGCACAGTGGGTCCGGGCACACCAAGAGTAGAGGACATAGAAGTCTCAGGGTCCACAAGAGCACGAAGTAATAGAAACTTCCCAGGCGTCAGAGCAGGTATAGTGTGTGCAGGGCCGTGCAGCCGCTGATCGTCCCCCACCACGTACACAGGCCGTAGCTAGCAAAACGTGGTCTACCGCTCAGGCCCTCACCCACCTATGCTGCTAAAGGCCCAAGCCTGGCCACACCCCACTCACCACAGCCCTTAGCCGGTGTAGTCAATCTCACGGAGCACCGGTCCAAGCTCGCCAAGAGTCCGTCGCACCGCCCGCCCGATCACAGGGCAAAGACTGCACCAATGGGTGCAGCGGATCGAGCAGCGGTCCCACCGCTCACAGGAGCTCCGGTCGCCTCAGGCAGAACCCAGCCCACCATGCCAGGTGAGGGTGATGATCACAGTCGCCGTTCCAGGCCCCGCCGGATCCCCCAGCAACAGCAGCGACTGGTCACAGGCAGGCAACGAGAAATGGCACGCAGGGGAGTCGCTCTCCCCTCTCTCTCCCAGGGCGGCACCGGCGAATGGCCACAGCACTTTCAGGCCCACAGGAACCACACAGGAAAATGCATGTATTAATTTCACTCCTGCTGTTTATAAGTCGTTAGGTGTTTCCGCTGCCGGATTTACCACTGTAGAAAGAACTGACACGATTTTTCCTGCTAGAAAATCTCACCTGAAAAATCTCATGAGACTTTGATTCCGACACATTTTCTTTCGTATTGACAAGTTTATATCTGCCCAGATGTGGTCGGAGTATTAGAGCTATCCACTGGCGTGTTATTACAATACATTTAGTATATTCGCTGGGCAAGAGTCAGTTGGAGAACCTGACTTTATGCTTTTGAGGAGAGTGAGTGACTCTTCTAATTGTAGCTTGGGGAAAGATAGTAAAGTAGGGAGCTCATGCAAGACAAACTTTCCATTTACCGAGTGATAGAAGGTCTGCTCTTCCTCAGAGATGTTATCAAATGCTTGTTGAATTAAAGTGATCTTGTTAAGAAAGGATTGCGCTACCTGCCTAGACTATCCCGCCGTGCGTGGTCCTTCCTTCTTACCAGCTTTAGGGGTAGTGAATGATTTCAATATTCTGAACATTTCTTTACTCTTGTTGTGGGCTGATTCGATCTTAGTCTATAAGAAGTTTTGTCTTAGCCGCCAAATCCAGAGGCTTCAAATTATTCAGAACCAAGCTGCAGGAATGATTTAACTGGCTAACACATTTTCAGTCGCCCTCCCCTTGCACTTCAGAAGTTACGTTGGCTACTGGTTTGGAAGAGACTTGATTTTAAAGACCTCTGTATGTTATTTAAATGTCTCTAAGGGCTTACACTCTGTTTTCTTAGTACATGGTTTAAAAAATATCCTCCCACTAGAGCTTTACGGTCCTCTAAGGCTAATCTTTTGGATGTAGTCTGCTATAAGAAGGCTACATGGGGCTTGAGATCATTTGTTGTACTGACAGTCACACACATACTCACGCACACACACAGGCACACAAAACACATACATAGATACACACACACTCATTTCATGTGGCATAAACACATTGGAACAAATAAACCAGTTTAAAGGGAGGCTAAAGAATGCACACACATGGACAAGCAATAAAGACTGTCCTAATTTACATATTTCATTTATATATTTAATTAATAAGCATGTGTTTTCAAAACAATAAAAGCTCAAACACAATTCACAAAGTGTTGCAAATACACAAAAGTAGTTAAAAGAAATTTCAAAGGTCAAGGAAAAACCAATCCATTGGTAACAACATAAAATGAAAACCCACACAAAAGTAAGCATCCACATTTTCATCCTCATCACATCTCTCCTTGAGCCATGGCACTCTGGACCCTAAGAATGTGAGTCCCTAGCTGGCCATCAAATGGGCGTGACCAAGTATAAACTCTTGGGGAAAAGTTTCTGATTGCCCCTAGGTACAGACCATAACCACATGAATAGTGAATCACAATAGAACATTCAATAAAAACAACAATAGAAGAAAAATTTATAGAAAGATTGTACAATTTATTTAAAGGATAATTCAATCATAAAACAGTTTTTCTTCAAGAGCATTTTAGTACCAAAAATAAACAGTAAAAAAATTATGTCATTACATATATAAAACATTTAAAAACATATTTGTTACAAAAGTTGTCGACGCAGCTGTGATGTATTTACTATGGGTACTGTATCGATCCCCCTATTTCTGACCCTTGTCTGGTTAATAATTAACTGGCAGCCATTCAACGGCACAAAAACCCGTTATCTGATTAGCCATACAACGGCACAGAAGCCCGTTATCTGATTAGGTCATAACGCATGCCATCTCATTAGGCAAGCACTATTTCTCCAGCCCCCTAATAGGCATACGGAGTTCTCAAAACAAATCAAACCTACAGCGACCTGGGAAATCCCCGCAGCCATTGTTTTGATTTAGCCGAGAACTTCAGTAAAGAATGTACGAACGACCAGTTCTTATGACATCCTTATTGACGTATTTATGTCCATCCTTACGTCAATCTCGGCACCTTTCAGGTATAAATAATACCGACATTGCCTTAAGCAAACACACGGTGGTGGTGACAAGATTGGAGCAGCGAGACTTGCCGAGGAGCCCAGCTGACAGCGAAGCCCACAGACGCTGCCCCTCCCTTTTGACGCGCTGAGAGAGAGACACTGCCTTTTCTCCTGCCGAGAAATCCAGCCCGGCGCTTCCAGCCGCCCTCGCAGGCAGCTGGGATATCAAGCCCTGAGATGGAGATACCAGCCCTCCAGCCTTCTAAATCCCAGGTACAGAACGGAATAACCCCTTGCAGAGAATTCTTGAAGCAGATCCTTGGCAAAGCAAACTTAACTTAAACTGCTACTTATCTACTCCCTCCCACGTATTAGGCTTAGGTCAGGTACACTGGGGTAGGCGTAGTTAGAAGCACCAGTTGAGTACGATTAGTCAATGTATGTATGTATGTATCTATTTTATCCATTTTAAAGTATCATATGGCTAAGAAACCATATCAATGCTTTTACAGTATTATTTTATAATTCTGCTTTTACTGTATGCACTGTACTTAACTATAAGTATTGCAATAATAGCGATTCATTTCTCTTGTACGAGAAAAGAGACTGATCAATAAATAACACCTTTTTATTGAACACGCCCGTCTCTTCCTTTTCTCTACAATCTGGTGAAACTAAGAATGCACGTACTGACTGAGTAAAATAAGTTGTCTTTTGTTTTCACACGACTCTAGAGATATACTCTTGATTAGGGGAGAGCAAAGTTGTCATGTTCTATGGTTGTCAGGAACTAAATCCCTTCTTGTCTATCCAGGGAGGTTAAACTCCTCCTTGTCTATTCGAGAAATTTTCTAGTGAACTCTGAGCTAGCTGGCAAACACATACCTTTAAGTCTAATATCGTCAGTAAAAGACCTAGTTAACCTCAGCCCTACGTCTATACTATTGAAGGTATTATTCCAATGCGCAGAGCCTATTGGGATAATAGGAACTACACTACATGGCGCCCAACGGTTTGGATAGGCGATAAATCTAACGTAAGACATTAGAGTAACTCAGTCGTGCTTTTTCACACAGACCCCTTTTTTCCCATAATACTCCAAAGACGTCTGGAGTGGGTAAAAGGTTATATCCGCAAAACTTCGTAGGAGGAGACTCCTATGTATGGTTCTTGGTTTATTCAACGTTGAAGGATACACTGTTCCAAAATATTGTGCATCTAATCTTTGTTTCCATAGAAACCTGATCTGCAAATAAACAAAATAACCTTCCTGTCAGTAAAATGTCAGACAGTGAAGTAGAAAGAGAGACAGCTAGAGTAGCAGCTCAACTCCTAGCAGCTGACAATAGTCTCCTACAGCAAGACCCGGAGGCAATACTAATCCCGGTCAACATAAGAAAAACTATAACCTTAAAACTTATAGAAAATGGACTTACACCGAGAGGTGGTACAGTAATATTCGTAATTGAGGCACACGAATATCGGCAGACAGAGGTATTCTATTCATGGATAAACTTTCCAGCAGCAAACACTGTAACAAAGGACTTCCACTATTACAAAATAGAGGAACCTCCGAATGAGTATACTCCTTTCGAGGAGGTGGAAATACCACTCAAATACCAAGAGCACCTGCTCTTGTTCAATGGCGCCCTAAAACATAATAATCACATCACCAGGCTCGGTCCACTAGGTAGACCAGGAGCAACGTGGCCGGTCCTAGCCGGATACACACCACATCCAGACATTGAAGAAATGCCTGCACCAGATCTTTTAGCGCAGCTAAAACAACTAATCAAAATACACAGACAATTAGTCCAATATGTAATGCGGACTTCAACAGTCCAACCAGCAATTAAAATTCCACAGCTGACCCCTCATCAGGGGAACACAAATAAAATTACACCACAGAACATACAGTCCTGTCTAGGTAAAGTACCTGCAAAACGGGAACAAATTCCATTCTGGTTAGCACAAAAAATCACTCAAATAGAGGCGGTATTTCCGGATACCACCCCTGTTGAGAAACACAGGATTCTGACTATCTGTCTTCCAATGGGAATCGCACCACATGTGGAGGACTGTGACACTTGGGGTACGGTCTTTGCTTCTGTTTACACAAAAACACATGGTGTTCCATCCATGTCAGTAATACCAGATGTGCTAAAACAAATTCAAGATGAATACGGTCCAGAACCTGCTTTAACTCTTGGTATGAAATTACTAAAAGACTTCAAGCAGGTCTCGGCAATATTATTAGCCAATATAAAGGGAGAAGCAGCAAATGTGGCGATCCGCCAGAGGTTGAAAGAGACAAATATAGCAGACCAACCATTTGAAATTGCCAGAATCATAGAAAAATCCTATGAGGAACTAGGAAGAGATAGCTTGGGTGAAATACCGGTGAAACCCCAACTAATTGAAAATCCTGAAAAGATATTTATTAAAAATAATCTAAACACTCAAAAAAAGAGCTGGGATGGAAATAAACAATCCAATCCTAAAGAAAAAAGATTCCAGTCCAGAGGAAGGTCTCCTCGGCGGAGAGAAAGATCTCCGGACCAAGGACGCAAGTCTCCCCAGAGGGAGCCCTCTGTGAAAAAATACAACCTTAGAAATAGGGATAATATAAAAAAACCTGATAGATATCAAGATATTGATACACGTCCCTCTCAATCTTTTCAGACTTCCTCGCAGAAATCGGAAAGAAGAGGACGATCAGAACACAGGGAAGAGCACGTCAAGTCCAAAGACAAGGAACCTGGTCATCAAAATAAAAAGTTACAATTTCCAAAGAAGAAGGTAGCCAGTATCAAAGTAATCAAACATGCCGAGAATACTGAGGACACAGCTGAAAAACGGAGAATGGGCTCAGACAATGCTAGACAGCGCAGCAGAAGTGAGCATAGCTCGCAAGGTCCTTATGAATCATCTGGAGACAGTGGACACGAATGAATACATTCAAGTGGAAACTGCAGATACCAGAGTTAGGAAACTTCATAAAATATATGAAATAACATTGCGTATAGAGGGGGATAAGACTAGGAAAATAAGGGGTCTATTTTGGGATAATCTCTCCAAGGGTTATGACATCCTTCTAGCTGAAAAAGACTGGCCACCAGAGTTTGTCAGGGAGTGCCCTCATGGCGAAGAAATAATTATGCCTGCCTTCTCAAATCATATTCCAATACATAAAAAATATACACTTGCAAGAAAGTGGGCAGTAGCCCAAGCTCCTGCATTATATAAAAACCATGTGGGACATTAGCTACCCTCTAGCATGTTCACAAATATTTTATGATTTTGTGATGAAATGGTCTCGAATTTTTTTCTTCTGTATTAAGAGCCATTTCATGTGTAATTTCCGCATTTTGTTCATGCTGATTTCCAAATATGCGTATTAGATTTTGCATTATTATACTGCTTAAGTGCATATAGTAACTATACTCATCTTTTCGTGTATTTCGCATTTCCAATTTTCAAAATGCATATGATCGTATTTTGGGGTGGTTCGGTATACACATGCACTACTAGTTTTGTTTACTATGCCTAGATTTGTAATTATGGACATAGATTACGTGGAGTGGGTGTGATGTATTTACTATGGGTACTGTATCGATCCCCCTATTTCTGACCCTTGTCTGGTTAATAATTAACTAGCAGCCATTCAACGGCACAAAAACCCGTTATCTGATTAGCCATACAACGGCACAGAAGCCCGTTATCTGATTAGGTCATAACGCATGCCATCTCATTAGGCAAGCACTATTTCTCCAGCCCCCTAATAGGCATACGGAGTTCTCAAAACAAATCAAACCTACAGCGACCTGGGAAATCCCCGCAGCCATTGTTTTGATTTAGCCGAGAACTTCAGTAAAGAATGTACGAACGACCAGTTCTTATGACATCCTTATTGACGTATTTATGTCCATCCTTACGTCAATCTCGGCACCTTTCAGGTATAAATAATACCGACATTGCCTTAAGCAAACACACGGTGGTGGTGACAAGATTGGAGCAGCGAGACTTGCCGAGGAGCCCAGCTGACAGCGAAGCCCACAGACGCTGCCCCTCCCTTTTGACGCGCTGAGAGAGAGACGCTGCCTTTTCTCCTGCCGAGAAATCCAGCCCGGCGCTTCCAGCCGCCCTCGCAGGCAGCTGGGATATCAAGCCCTGAGATAGAGATACCAGCCCTCCAGCCTTCTAAATCCCAGGTACAGAACTGAATAACCCCTTGCAGAGAATTCTTGAAGCAGATCCTTGGCAAAGCAAACTTAACTTAAACTGCTACTTATCTACTCCCTCCCACGTATTAGGCTTAGGTCAGGTACACTGGGGTAGGCGTAGTTAGAAGCACCAGTTGAGTACGATTAGTCAATGTATATATGTATGTATCTATTTTATCCATTTTAAAGTATCATATGGCTAAGAAACCAAATCAATGCTTTTACAGTATTATTTTATAATTCTGCCTTTACTGTATGCACTGTACTTAACTATAAGTATTGCAATAATAGCGATTCATTTCTCTTGTACGAGAAAAGAGACTGATCAATAAATAACACCTTTTTATTGAACACGCCCATCTCTTCCTTTTCTCTACAATCTGGTGAAACTAAGAATGCACGTACTGACTGAGTAAAATAAGTTGTCTTTTGTTTTCACACGACTCTAGAGATATACTCTTGATTAGGGGAGAGCAAAGTTGTCATGTTCTATGGTTGTCAGGAACTAAATCCCTTCTTGTCTATCCAGGGAGGTTAAACTCCTCCTTGTCTATTCGAGAAAGTTTCTAGTGAACTCTGAGCTAGCTGGCAAACACATAACTTTAAGTCTAATATCGTCAGTAGAAGACCTAGTTAACCTCAGCCCTACGTCTATACTATTGAAGGTATTATTCCAATGCGCAGAGCCTATTGGGATAATAGGAACTACACTACACAGCGTTTCGGTATATCGATAGGACCTTCATCAGGACAAGGTTCTTATTATATCAGTGTTGGGTGGAAGGTACCACGTTTCCTCCATGTTGGTCAATAGTAAATCCAAACTCTTCCTTTGATCTGGAGCTTAGGACACTATATATTTTACTTCATAGTGTGAAGAACTTTTTAATAAGGAATGCTCTTTTAGAGTCAAGGGAGCCACCGAATTTGAGTAAATGGTTACAATTCATTAAACAATTAACCCACAAACATGGGAATATAGGTTACTCGTTGCAGCGTGTGGCTGAGTGTATTCAATACTTGTGCTGTTTGTTTTGCGTCTTTTTTAGTACGGCGTGACTTCACGTCAGTGTGCCTCGAGCCGAGTTCTATACTTTATCGTGCTCTTGAAACATCAGGACGGCCTCCCTGCTCCTCTTATTACTCTTCGTTTTCGGGATAAATCATCCCGAAAACGAAGATACGATGTTTCAAAAGCACGATAAAGTATAGAACTCGGCTCGAGGCACACTGACGTGAAGTCACGCCGAACTAAAAAAGACGCAAAACAAACGGCACAAGTATTGAATACACTCAGCCACACGCTGCAACGAGTAACCTATATTCCCATGTTTGTGGGTTAATTGTTTAATGAATTGTAACCATTTACTCAAATTTGGTGGCTCCCTTGACTCTAAAAGAGCACTCCTTATTAAAAAGTTCTTCACACTATGAAGTAAAATATATAGTGTCCTAAGCTCCAGATCAAAGGAAGAGTTCGGATTTACTATTGACCAACGTGGAGGAAACGTGGTACCTTTCACCCAACACTGATATCATAAGAACCTTGTCCTGATGAAGGTCCTATCGATATACCGAAACGCTGCGTCGACAACTTTTGTAACAAATATGTTTTTAAATGTTTTATATATGTTATGACATAATTTTTTAACTGTTTATTTTTGTTACTAAAATGCTCTTGAAGAAAAACTGTTTTATGATTGAATTATCCTTTAAATAAATTGTACAATCTTTCTATACATTTTTCTTCTATTGTTGTTTTTATTGAATGATCTATTGTGATTCACTATTCATGTGGTTATGGTCTGTACCTAGGGGCAATCAGAAACTTTTCCCCAAGAGTTTATACTTGGTCACGCCCATTTGATGGCCAGCTAGGGACTCACATACATTTTCCCAGTTTATTACTCCTTGTCCCTTATTGGATTGAAAAGGAGACCTCCCTATCTTTTTGTGAAGACTCTGGACCCTAATCCATATATATAAATCCAGTTTGGACTATATAAATATAAATAAATCCTAGTGAACATTGTTTAAATTGCTTTGACAATGATAATTGGTATTAACCACAATGCAAACAAAATATGGTCTGCTACCAGAAAAAAATTCAATATTTAAACATTAATATATCACAAACTTAAAAAAATACATTTTTTCCAGGATTAACATCCCTTTTCACAAAAACAAAAAGTATACACTCAGTGGCAAAACCAGCATGTACCTACAAATCGTACCAATTTCCACTATATGAGCCTGGCCATCACCTATTCAAAATGCCTGCTATTCTAAAACGGAATGTAAAAACCAACATTTTACACAGTACAAAAAAATATACATCAGTCAGGTTCTAAATCACGTGGAAAATACAATTAAATACAATTTTCTTTATTTTATTTTTGTTTACCCCTAACAAGCGTATGAATTCAGCCAGCCACCATTTTGTGCTCAGTGGTACAATGACTTCTCTGTTGACCACATGCATCTGGATTAGGAGTAACCCTGGGCGAAGCACTACGCTACGCTCGCGGAGTTTGCGAAGTTTTCGCAACTTCGCACTACGCGAGCAGCACGTAGCACAGTGCAAACATGCATAGTGCAGCGTAGCGTAGTGCAGCGGTCATTTTTTGCTTGTTCGCGGTCCTGAACGTCATGTTCGCGACCGCGAGCAAGCAAAATGACATCCCGGCGAGATTCTCAACGCGAGGAGGTCAGGTTTCTCATTGTGAATGGTTGCGCATGCTCGCGACCGCTCTCAATGAGAAACTACCTGTTCACGTTGAGAAAGCTGCCGCTCGAGTAATAATCTACTAGCAGAAAACTACAGCTCGCACTGTGCAAGATGCCGTTTTCCATGCTTGCACAGTGCCGGATGCTTGTCCGCACTGTGCAATCATTGAAAACGCATCTTGCACAGTGCGAACATGCTACTACGCAGTTCGCGTAGTGCTACGTGAAGTTCGCGTAGTGCGAAGAGCACTTCGCGTAGCTTCGCGTAGCGCTACTTCGCGAACTACGCCCACCCTTAATTAGGAGGAGAAAAGAGACAGCTTGGATCTCAAACACTGCAATCAATTGTCTAGAGTAAGTGTAAGTTTTAAATGAAAAACAATCACATAGAAAATAATTAATTCAAAACCTAAAATTCTTTTTTTACTTTTTATAAATTCACAGATCTTAACCATACACATACAACAATAAAATACTCATCTCCTGTGGAAAGCAAGCGAATGTTAAAGACAAATCATACTTAATTTCAAACAAAATTAATCCCCAAACAAAAAATATAAATGTATTTTTCTGATACATTCACATACTTTGAACATACAAATACAGCTATCAACCTAAATTAAAATTTCTCAAGACATTGTTCTGCAAGTTTACGCTAAATTATTTCTTTTAGAAAAAATATTGTAAATTAAATTTTTAAGTAAATAATCTTGGGAAGGTGCTGGTCAATGATGGGTAGCAAAATTACTATTCTAACTCAGCCGGGTGGTTGCTTCAGAGAAGGTGCTGGTTAGTGGTGGGTCCAAAATTACTATTCTAATCCCGCAGGGTGCTTACCTCAAGGAAGGTGCTGCTCAGTGGTGGGGGCAAAAATTACCACTGTAACCCTGCAGGGTGCTTACCTCGAGGAACGTGCTGGTCCGTGGTGGGAGCCAAAATCACTATTCTAACTTCACTGGGTCCTTATCTAAGGAAAAGTGGTCGGGGCAAAATTAATATTCTAACTCTGCCTAGTTCTTAGCTCAGGGAAGGTTGGTCAGTGGGGGGGGGGGGCAAAATTACTATTCTAACTCCACAGGGGGCTTATCTTAGAGAAGGTGCTGGTCAGAGGTGGAGGCCAAAATTACTATTCTAACTCCGCTGGGTGGTTACCTCAGGGAAGATGCTGGTCAGTGGTGGGTGACATATTTACTATTCTGACTCTGCAGTGTGGTTGCCTCAGGAGTGGTGCTGGTCAGTTGTTGCTTTAATAAATGAAATGAATAAAAAGTAAAGTATACAGTCATTATACATTTTTTTCACAGGTTGAAAAAAATAAGTGTAAAAACCAAAACAATCAAAACCATCAATTGGACTGCAAACCATCATAACAAGCAGTTGTTCAACAAGCAAAAGGCCTTTCGCAGGTAAAATAGTTCAAAACCTAATTTTACAACCAAAACTAACCAAAATATTTCTTCTTACAAAACAAACAGCAAAACCAAACAACAATCTGTTATAGCTATCCAATTAAAACTGACAAAAAAAGCAAAACTAACAATAATTTTTAAAACCTCTATAAAAATCGACTTTTCCTTTTAGATCTACCCAACATCACACAGAAGGGAGAAAACTAAATCAGCAAAAACACCTGAAGAAAAAGTCTATACTAGCAAAAGGACAAACAAGCCAACAAAAAGAGTCTTACTAAAGTGAGGTAAACTACATTAACTATTTAAAATACCCATTTTTCTTTTCACAGGAATCAACTACAAACCATAGTACAAAATCATCGGTGGCAAAATCAAAATCAACCAATAAAATAAACAGCATGTTCTTAGAAAACTCAATAGGCAACCAAATAACTATTAAGCAGTTTTTTTAACGGATTGTAATCAATAAACAATTTCAAAATATGAAAGCCCATAATAACAACAATAGAATTTTTTCCAGAAATGTCAATAGTCAAACATGTAAAAATAAAAAAATTATTTGCAGGTTAAAAGCTCATTAAAACGATAATACAATGACTTTTATTCCCCCTTCTTTTACAGACATATACTTCATGGCATCAGGAAGACAATCCAGCTACAATAAATCCCAAAGAGGAAATTGACTCCTCAAGCAAGGTAGCTAACTTTTTGTAAGGAGAGATTAACTGAGCCCAAGAGTCCTTGGAGGTGTGTGCAGTATTGCTTGTCCCATTGCACAGGCAGAGTGGTTACTTTTGGTGACACTGTTGAAAGGACCACAGAACATAATCACTCTGCCTCTACATTGGAGATTAAAGTTAGAGAAAATATCAATCAAATGAAATAACTTGCATCCACCTCCAATGATCCCTGTGGTGCAGTTTTGTGGGAGTTATCCCATCACATTACTATGCATGTATCAAGTTGTATTCCCATAATTTCCAATTTACGCATAACTATCCAAAGGAAAAAACAAGTAAGTAACCCCCAACGTATAGCACCCCAAACATACTCTGATATCAACATTCCTCCTTTAGCCATTACTAATGAAATCTTTCTTATCGTAAGACAACAAAAGCCCTCAGAAAAGGATACTAATATTTAGCACACGGTATAACCTTGTAAAATTGGAGACCAGTGATATTTGGATGATGGATGGGACGTTTAAATCCACATCCCATCCATTCAATCGAATATACACTATTTATGCTTGTATTAATAACACTGTAGTTCCCTTAGTGTACCGTTTACTAATATGCAAACCTCAACATACACTGAATTTGTAACAGTGGCAAAATCTAAAACACTGATTAAAAGTCCTAGAAAAGTAATAATTGATTTTGAATTACCCATGATTAATACTATACTTAAAATGTATCTTGATACCCAAATTCAAGGATGATTTTTTCACTTTTCACAGGCGTATTGGAGAAAACTTACAGAAAAATCCTTAGTTGAGAATTACATATCAGACAGTAAACTGCAATTTTGAGTTAAAAAAACGAACTGCTTTATGCTTTCTTCTTCCTGACAGTGTGGGTGAATAGCACACATCAATGACTGAATCTTAGTATTTTTCTGCAAATGAAGACAAATTGGGAGCCTTACTAAATGACTTTGAGGACACATTTGTTAGCCATTCAAGGAGAGCAGGTTGCGGAAGGAATCTAAGGTTTCATGGGAAATGGTGGAACTGTTACACAACCTGCTTAGAGGGAGGAGCAAAGACTAATAATACCATAAAGAGATGGCACAACTCCTTCAACAAATCAATCCGAGAACCTCACCTAAACTTTTATCATTTTGAGGAAGATTTTCAAAGAAATGAGAACAGCACAATTAGAGACTGGTAGACTGAACAGACACATTTGAAAATGAACGAAATAAATGTCAGAGCAACTATTGGGACAAATTCAACAGTTTTTGTTGATGATGGCTTCAGACTACCTAGACAATATTTCACACATACTGCACTGCAAACTGACACTAACACCTATTCTGTTTACTTGCCTTTTTTACAAATCATTCACAAAAAGTACATTTGCATTTTTGAAAACATTTTTCCAAATTAAATAAATGTTAGGTTTCCTAAAGTTGTCTTCTTTCTTTAACTCTTTTTTTTTTTGCAGAGTTTTATATAGCGCGAACTAGAACCGAACCGAATCAGTTATCAGAGCGCATTACATAGCACCAGTTACGTTACATGAGGACACACTTTCATTTTCACACACTTTCATTTTAGGCACGGGAGAGATTAAGTGATTTGCCCAGAATCACAGGGGGTTTTTGGCGTCATTACCGAGACTCGAACCAAGTTCCCTAGGTGTGAGGTCGAGCGCCTTAGCCGTTAGGCCAACCCCTCTCCCCTTGGTGATTCGTAACGTTCCACAGTTCACCAAAAGTGTTGAGTACTCCAAAAACCCTAAATTTTAAATCCATAATCCATGATGCAATCCAAATCCTGAGCAAAACTATCAAAAGAGACACAGATTGGCATAGCCATATTTTCCCGCAAAATAACGCTGCTAAATATACTGTGTAAAAAAGTGGCATTGCCTGGGTATTATTATACTCCCCAAGACCAAAACCCCTAATTCCCTTGCATCCCGTGCCGGAGGGTGGGTATTACACCCCCATAAGTATTAATTTAATTATATATAAAAATACTAAAATGAATAATAATATCAAAATTTAATAATACCCCGATAGTAAAATTAATACCTGAGTATTAGTATACTCCCTCACCCAAAACCCCTAAATCACTTGCATCCCATGCCAGAGGATGGGTGCTACACCCTCATAAACACTAATTAATTTACATTTTAAATTTACTAAAATGTATATTAAAATCAAAACTGATTAATAGCCAGGTTTTAAAATTAATACCTGGGCATTAATACACTTCCCCACCCAAAACCCCTAATTGCCTTGCATCCCTTGCCAGAGGATGTGTGTTACAGTCAAACAATAATAAAGTGAAACACAACATAAGAAAAATCTGAAATCAATTTACATAAATAGAGTACATTTTAATAAATACAATGACACCAAAATGAGAAAATCCAATAAGAAGAACTTAATATATGTTGTTGTAATTTTAATTAAATATTGCTTCAAAAGCACGACTGTTTGTCAAAGTCAAAAGTTAAGGCTGACCACACGTGTGTATAAATTAACCAGGTTGCTCAGTAGAAAGTTTGGCTTCTGACCTGGAAACTTTTATGGAAAAAAATGGTTGTTGACGATTAATCGATGGGGCAAGTTGCAAGCTGGGCCTGAGAGGGGTTTGAGTACAGCGTGTTGCTGAAGAGCAGGGTCCTGTTGACGAATGTGGGAAAGCCTGAAGCTGCAAACTCCAAAGTCTGTGCCCAGGAATCATCAACATTGACAGATTGCTGCTTGGCGTCAGTCCAAATGAAGCCCTCCACGTTTGGGCTTAGAATGTCTTCTGGCAGTGAGATCTACTACAGTGGGCAAACCAGCAACCTGAGGCCCAGTGCTGAATCTATGTAGATGGCAGCATCTCTGACGGCGGTCATGATCGCTGACAGTTCTTCAGCAGAAAGCTGGCAAAAGGTTTCGAAGTCCCAGATCATGCAGTTTGTGGAAAGGAGAAGTACACTCCAACACAAACCAAGAGTCCAGGACCGGGGGGGCGCCAGTTGGTGTTTAGGACTCACTTCAACAAAGGCCATCAGTGTGGTAATGGCAGGTCCTGTTGGTACTAGTCAGCTTGACATTGCACAAAAATACACTGGAAACCTGTTTGGTCCCTTTAGCACAAACAGGAGGTCAGCAAAATAAGCCTTGAAATCACTTCTGGGATCCTGGGCTCCCAGAAATCAGGTTCCTCAGACAGCAGGGCATCCTTTTTTTCTGATTATTCACAGGTCCAGGAGTGTTCTCAAGAGGGGTCTTTGAGGTCTACTGTTATGCCCAGTGCCAGCCCATGCACGTAGGGCAGGCCATTTCTACCCCCTAAACTAGTTCTGTCCAGTTTGTCTACCTCCACTGGGTCTGGTCCTAGCCTTACTAGAGATACAAAGGGAAGGCAGTCCTAGGTCTGAGCTTCATCTGCAAGTGACAAGGTAGGCATCTTTTGAAGCTCAGCACGAGGTTGGGCACAGCTCCTCCAAGCCATTCTGTCAAGAAAAGGGCCCCCCTCCACACTTCAAGGGCCCTTTGCCCGCTGTCTGGGAGCAATACACATCTCACCACAAGGGAGCCATCAGGTGTCAGGTAACAGCTGGACAGTAGCAAGTAAGACATTTTTATTTAGGCACGAAAATTACAACTTTCTATAAGTGTAATTTTTAAAATAGTATTATAAATAACACTTGAGCATTAGGTTAGATTTTGCACTGAAGTGAAGGATGCATGTTAGCTGAGTAAGCTTCACCCATGCCTGGACAACCGTGCTACACTTAACTTTCACATTATTGTCACAATCTACACAGTCAACATGTACAGACAAACATCTTCAACTTACGCAGCTTTCCTTCTCCACCATGTGTACATTGAGCGTGTGCAATTTGTCCCTCTGAAATTCGTGCATAGTGTCTGTCAAATCCTGCTCGAAAGTGTCTTAAATAGATCTATTTTTCTTCATGTAGCATCATCTTCCAACATGAATCCAATGAAGTAACTAGTGCATTCACAATTGTCATGTGAGATAAAGGTATGAAATTCATGCCTGAGGACATACCTCATGCTTGAACCTTGTTTCAAAATGTTTAGAGGACAAGGATGCATGAATGGTTGAGAAGAATGTCATGCAGAGCACTGCATTGCCAATTCACCAATTGGATGTTGCACTTTTGCTTGGAACAAAATATTTCAGGGCAGATGGGGAGTGCTGTGAAGACAGACAAAACCAATATTTGTTTAGAAGAAGTATGCAACACACATTTATGGGTTGAAAATATGTACCCTATGCCTGAAGGCTACTCAGTGGAAAGATGTTGTCTTTTACACAGACTGCTACTGAACCATTATGCTCTATGAGTATTTAATACCTTTGAATATTACATTACTACAATCTGCTGTTGAGCATCAGACATAGAGAAATATGTATTTGAAATTTTAGTGGAGTAAAATGTTTGAAAATATTCACCACACAAATAACTAAAATGATCATAATGCATTGGGACATGAGAAATTGAGGCCTTTAGTTATGATGTAATGCATGTATTGCGATATATACAACTATAAGGTACCCAACTGATTAAAATAAAGAACAATAATGTGAACAATTGGTAGGCATATGTGTTGGTTTGTCAGAGTCTTTCCACAGCACACATTTTCAAATTCAATTGGGCCTGAAGTGTAAGTGGGGAGAATGCATGGTTGAGGACTGGACACACTAGGTGGTGGTACTCTCCAGAAGGCAGTTTTAGACAAGGACAGGCCAAGGCCAAGTGCACTATACCAAATTGACAAGATGAGTAGAACTGAAACAAACCGGTAACTGAAGCTACTTCACAAACAGAAGACAGCATTGCTATGGATTCAGAAATAGTGGGCCACTTGTGTGAGTTACAGCTTACAGTAGTAATGCTAATCAGGGCAATGTCTGCACACACACACAGACACACACACAGATACAAACACACACAAACACAGGATGTGGTTTTGGATTAGAGTTGGAAAACAGGAGGTGTTGAAATGCATGATGTTATTCAGCTGGAGGATTTTGGTTCCCAGTTGGGAGAGAGGTTAGTATTCAGAAGAATTATTTCCATTTTAAGATCTCCCTGGATCCTTATAATAATGGGAAAAGTGGTATTCAATTTATTGGTGAGTGTCAAATGGCCAAGAGTTACTAATACTCACGCCGTGCTGCATCGCATAATGCTGTTTTATAATTTGTTACACTGTGCTACATTGCTTTTTTGTCTCATGGATGAACCATATTTACAAAAAGATGCACCACGACTCAAGGATGACGCACAAATGGTGCAAAGTTGCAGCTGTGGTGAACTGCGGTCTCATGTAACTTTCCGATGAGTGTTGAGTAGAACTTCTTTTTATCTCCTTTAAATTCCCAAAATGATGCTTTATGGCAATCAATATTGACCAAAGTAAATGCTGTTTCCCCTACAAAAAGGACAGTACGTGAAATAAAGAAAAAGTGTCATGGTTATAAGCGTCGAACTAAAGAAACTGGCAGTTAACCTGAAGACTGCGATGGCCACTGAAGCGGACATTAAATGAAATGAAAAATAAATTTATGAAGCGCAAACATTCACCCGAGGGTGTCAAGGCGCTAGCTTATCAGACACAAAGATACCATACAGATTTTACCACATCAGAGATTAAAAAGCCTTAATGGAAGCGAGTTCTAAAGTTGGGTAGTACTGACCAGGAAGCTTCTTCCTCCCCAAGAACATTTTTTGAACCTGGGAACTACCAGGTTATGAGCATAAGCAGAGCAGAGATGACTGGCTGGGATGTAGGGCTGCAAATTCTGTTTAAAAATGTCAGGTCCTGTGTCATGAATAGCTTTAAAAGCTATGCAGAGGGCCTTAAATTCGATCCGTCTCTTCACCGGCAACTATGTAGCTCTTTAAGGGACATAGAGACAGATTTATGTTTTGGGATGTTCACCAGTAGACGTGCTGCTGCATTTTGCACAATCTGTAACTTTGTCAGACATTTTTTCCGGAGGTTGATGAAGAGGCCATTACAGTAGTCAGCCTTGGATAAAACAAGAGCCAAAACCACTAATTTCCGCAGATTGGCCGGAATAAAAGGAAGAATCCTTCTAAGTAATTTTAAAGTGTAAAAGGATGTCGAGATAACCTGGTTCACGTGACCCTCAAAAGAGAGCATAGAATCAAACATGATTCCTAAGTTCTTTACTTTATTCACTGGATTAGGTAGGGAGTCCAGCTCCGTGGGCCACAATGCAGGAGACCAAAAATGTGTATGGCCACCAAAAAGTAGAACGTCGGTCTTCCAGGAGTTCAATTTCAAACAGTTCGCTGCCATCCAGTTCCCTACTTGATGGAGGCAAGTGTGGAACTGTGCTGCCGTGTCTGATGGTGTACCTGTCACAGACACTTCGATCTGGGTGTCATTGGCATAGGAGATAGCAGAGAAGCCCAAAGATCGAATAAGCCTTGCCAACGGAGCAACATAAATATTAAAAAGAGTGGGGCTCAACGAAGAGCCCTGGGGTACTCCACAAGGCAATGTGAAGTTAGGTGATTTGAAATCTGAAAGAGCCACACACTGTTCCCGCTCTACCAGGAAAGACTTGAGAAAATCAAAAGCTTTCCCTTTAATACCAATCCTATCTAAGACTTCCAACAACTTTTGATGATTCACAGTATCAAAAACAGCAGAGAGGTCAAGCAGCACTAGTGCTGCACTGCCTCCTGCATCAACTATCTGCCTGATCAACTCGGACGCTGAAACCAATGCCAACTCAATACTATGATGCTTTCTAAAGCCAAACTGAGTGGTATCCAAAAAGGAATGCTTTTCAATATAGTCCGATAAAACACCATTAATGGATTTTTCAACCATTTTTGCAGGCGGAGGGAGACTTGAGATAGGGTGGTAGTTACTAGATCTGTCCCATCAAGGTTTGCTTTCTTTAGGAGGAGAAAGATAGATGCCAGTTTCCAACTAGTTGGAAATATACCAGAGAGAAACATTTGAATAAAAATAAAGGCCAGATGAGACGCAAAGGCTTCTGGTAGTTGATGGAGTATATTGGGTGGGCATGGATCCAGTGGAGAGCCAGATTTGGTAGACAGCAGAAGAATAGTGACCTCATCAACAGACAATGGGGGGAAAGCAGATAATTCAGGAGGGTCGCCAGTATCTGAGATCACTGGTGGCATTTCCCTTTCCTCCCTAGCTTTTGTTCCGGTCTCCAAAGAGGATGCTGTCCCTTGGGACAACAGTTGGGAAAAATCACTATATACTGCACTAACTTATGTCTTGGAAAAACATGTCCAGTAAGTTACATAAAGTCTGATTCATTGGTGAATCTACCACCTCCAGGCTTTTGGCAAATTTTTCACTGTGGAAAATAATTCCTTGGTAGAGTTTTTTGCAATTGTTATAGCTGTGGTAAAATAACAGTTATTCTCCTCATGCACAGATTTTTTATAGTCTAACATGGCTTGTATATAAGCAGTTCTGTAGTTGATTTCATAACTAAATCGCCACTTCCTTTCGATGCGGCGACATTTTTGTTTAAAAATTCTAAGACGTTTGGCGTACCAGGGTTCCGTGTGTCTTGCCCTATGATTGACCAATGATTTGACCGGTAACATCTGTTCAATTGTACTCCTAAGCCATTTCTCAATGAGGCAGCAGCCCCATTTGGATCCTGTATGAGGTTAAATGGGTTCTGGGGCAAGGAATTTTCAAAAGTATCAATTGCGATCTTATTCCAAGGCTGAACCCTTCTCGCTGAATATTTTTTGGTTTTGCTGTCTGCACATTTTGGAGGGAGAGAGAGAACATAACAGCTCTATGATTTGACCAGATGAGAGGCAGTGACGGAGGACAATCTAGAGACTTGTTGTTTGAGAACAGCCCATCCCAAAAATGTCCCCCCAAATGTGTGCTGCCAGTCACCTGCTGAGTGAGGCCTAGGCTGTTAGTGATGTCCAACAAAATACACTGCATCTTTGTCCGCTGGGTCTTCAAGGTGAAGATTAAAATCACTTAGAAGTGTAAAATCTGAAGACTGGGAAATTACATTCAAGGATCTTGCAATGGTATTTGAAAAATCAGCCCTGGGACCGGGAGGCTGATAAAGTAGAATACCATTAAAAGTATAATGGTTATCTATTATAATTTTAAATAGTAAGAATTCCACAATTGACTCATTATTTTTGGGACAAAACGTCCCTTTCCACTTGCTTCTAAAAATTACGGGCAATCCCCCACCCCTTTTTCCCACCCGATCTTGCCTGAACATAGTAAACCCAACATGAACGGCCATTGCTAGGTCTGGATCTGAGGCGGAGGCTTCCCCCCATATTTCCATAATAAAGGCAAGGTCCACAGCGTGTGTCTCCACAAACATAGCAAACTCTAATGCATGCTTGCAGAGAGAGCGTACATTAATCAATGTACATAGTACTGTCTTCCTCCCACACAGCCTGATTGGACCAAAATTAGAGCTAATTGACACCAATTGCGGCTTACAGGGGTGAATATAAAAACTGCAATCAGGGCACTGAAATGGTGCCTCAGCTGCAAAACTAGTAGGACTGAACTTCCTACAACACTTACCACCAGTGTTGTAGCCTCTTAATTGACCCAGAGTATAGCTCGGCCCTGTGACAAGATGAGAGCTAAAACTAGCAGCATCCCTGGCACTAGGCACAGGCCAGTCATGGACGGGCGCAGACGGGCTTGCTTTGGTGCCTTCGGCTTAGCGGACGTGCTTTATTTATCTATGTCACAGCTAAACATCTAGAGCGGCAACCCGCTCCGATGTATTTCCTGAGAGCAGGCGGAAGTGCATGATGCCCAGGAGGAATCAAATCCCCTGGAGTAGCAGGTGGCATCACTAAACCGGTGGGGCCGGCTATGACGATTTATAAAGGGAAAATCAGAGCTTCCATAATATATGGCGCCAAACTCTGGGGGTTCGAAAATCTAAGGCCAGATGTAGGAACCCTAATACCGGTCGGTAACTGCCGAAATTACCGAATTTTGCCCGTTACCGACCGGTATTAGGCCTTCGGGATGTAGGTGGCTACATTTCAGATTCGGTAATTTACCGAATCTGTATTTAAGAATTCGGTAAATTACCGAATTCTTAAATGCAGATTCGGTAAATTACCGAATCTGAAATGTAGGAAGCACTCAAGTGAGTGCTTTTCACCAGTAAGGATTCGTTATTTACCACCAACTACAAGTTGGTGGTAAATAACGAAAACCGTTAAAAAAGCAATTTTGTGATTTTTTAACAGTGCCAGGTGGCAGACATACATGCCCGTAGGGCATGTATGTGTGCCACATGTGCACCCATGCACTATTCAATGGTGCAACAGGGTGTCAATGTGACACCCTGCCACCCTTGTAGGTCTTTCCCCTTACCGATTCGGTATTTACCAAATCAGTATTCCCCATTCCTTCCTATGGGCCTGGAGGCCCATAGGAATGAATGGGGAATACCGATTCGGTAAATACCGAATCGGTATTTACCGAATTTTACAGATTCTGTAAAAATTACCGAATTAAGACCTACATACCATTTACCCATTCTAAAATACCAAATCGGTAAAATTCGGTATTTTAGAATCGGTAAATGGTATTTACCTACATCTTGCCCCTAGTCCCTCTAGTTCGGGCACAAAATAAGTTTCTGAAGTCATTGACCGCTCTCCCACAATCAACCCCTATTAAGCCTCTGCTATTAGATCTAGGCTGTACTTCCTTTGATGAGGTGGCGGGTTTCAGACCCCTAGCATACTGGAGGAGGCTATGGACCACCCCCGAATTGGCGTCCTATGCCGATGCCTTAATGTATGTCAGGAATTCTGACCTGTCCTCAAAACCTAAATGGCTTCAGAAGCTTAAGCTCAATTTGTTTAACATGGGGCTTGGACAACTGTGGGAAGATCCTATAGGGAACTCATTTCCCAATAAAAAGGAGTACCAAGCACTCTATTGAGATATAATCACTAAGCAGTCCTTTTCAGTGGTGGGCAGAGATTCCCTTACAGGCATCTTCCTGGAACACAAGTTTGAGGTGAAAGCCGAGGCCTACTGGAATTTAATTATGAAACCTGGAGACAGGAAATGATATCATCAATTAGAGTGGGAACTCTTCCGTTAAGATCATTCACTGCTAAAACAACTCATTAGACACTAATTGTCCCATGTGTCTAACCCAGGAAGAGTCGATATCCCATGTCTTATTTGAGTGCCAGGCTTATAAGGGCCCCCGCAGCAAGTGACTTAAGCCGCTTTGTTTAAATCTAGGTACTAAGTCTAGCATGATAACTTTGCTTATTTTGGCAACAAATACACGAGTAGACATGGTTATAGCCATCATAACATTTCTCAGTTGGGCCTGGGCACTGCGAAGGAAATATCTCCCTGCTCAGGACCTACCACTAGACCAAGCTGCTTCTACCCTGTAGATGTTTAGCAAGAATGTTTTTCTTAGATGGTTTTGTCTTAAAAAGCCATTTTTTTAAAGAGTTTTTATTAAGAACATAAAATGGGCATCTGACAGACAATTGATTCACTTATCAAAAAAGAAGGCAATTTAATGAATATGACAACATCAGTACAGTTTGTAGAATACTCCAATCACAGTGTTACAAATCCGGCAGTACATTCTTCTAATAAAAAGCCATTTTAATGTTATACTGTCAGGGTCTTTCGATAATGTTTGTACTAAACTTTGTAAAAATGTTATGTTTTTTCTAAGGTTTTTACCCTTTTAAGGACACATTTATGACTGCATTGTGTCTTTTATGATTGGAAAACTATCGAATAAAGACTATTTGAATAGTGAACAGGTGGCATCACTAATTACCACTGAGATGGATGTTGGAGTCCAATATGTAAAGACTGATCATCTTGTGACTTTACCTTCTGCTCAGGGTAAGTGCTACAATATCTAGCATTATATTTATATTTTACATTTTTATATTATAAAATAATGTCTAGCTGTATTTTCATGTTTCAAATGTTTGTGTTTCTATTCTTGCAATGGTTTTATCTTTGTTATTTTTTATTATGTCATATTTTATTGATGGTTGATATGTACATTTTTTAACACAAGATATTATACTGAATATTGTGATTGTAGCTATTGTGTAAAATGGTGTTCTGTTTAATGGTATTTTTTCATATTCAAATTGGTCTCTGCATCATAACAACCAAACTTGATCAGCTGAACTGGGTTAAAAGGACTATGCTTTAATGTTCATCTTTCTAATCCCCCCCCCCCGCCCCCCCACAATTTTTTGTTTTATGCACGCAGCATTGTGTTTAGTGTAAATGGAATATTTGTCATGAGTCATAACGCTCATGAGTTTTTATTTTTTATTTTTTATCATCTTTTACTTTGCAGGTGCAGATGCATAAGTAGTAACATTATTTGTGGTTGGTCCATTTGTATTGTATTATTATTTTTTATTTTTTAAATGTTTGTTTTGTGTGTATTGCATTATGTTATATTCATGATAATTAAAAAAAAATATGTGTCCATTATGATTTGGTGCATATTGTACATTAATATTTTCTTTGTTGGTTGCCTTTCTAATTACTGTTACTTGTTTATAATTGTATCTCAATTGAACTGAATTTCTCCGCTCGAATGTTTTTGCAACATATTTTTAACATGTAAATTTGTCTTGTTTTATTATATTTGTTGGTTTTTAAAAAAAATTTTGAAAATGTGATGTGGTTTATGTACAGATTATTTTTTTAATAAAAAAACTTATGTATGTAAATTTTAAATCTATGTTTATTGTCTGCATATTATGATAATATATTTCATGTGTATTTATTTTTTTGAAAATGTATTATATCTTCGTTTGTTTAGGAAAATATATTTTTAATCTCATTACTTTAATATTTTGTATATTTTTTCAACATAAAAAATGTATGAAGGATACGTTTTTGTATATTTCTATATGTTTCAGTGGTTGCACAACAGTTTCCTGAGCTGCGGCCTGCCAGTGGTGTTCGCCTGACCTTGACTCCTACCTTCCCTACTTGGAGGATGACACTTTAAACAAATCCTGGGCACTCTCATTGATTCTGACCTTGTAAGTCCAGAAGACGTTAGTGTAACTCCAGATAAACAGACCCAGACTTCTTCACATCCTGCACAAATTCAACGTACTGAAGACCTATCTGCTGACCCTGTTGCGTAAACTGGCTCTTTGGCCTAGATATACAAGGTTTGCTTTCTTGCCCATGGGTGACAGAAGTGAACTTAGTTTAGTGGACCTGTGATGAATGTGAATGACAGGTTATTAAAGCCCGAACCAGTACATATATGAGGTGGTGTCGGTACTTTTGGGTTTGTAACAGCGATCAGTAGTAATCCAAATGATCATTTATTAATGATTTACATACTGAAGATCACTACAAATGGAATATGTATTTCAACACATTTATCAAACAATAGTTATTTTAAAATGCTGGAATCTAGTACACATAATATTGGGAACATCACAGTAGATACAAAGCAGCTAAGCTTTTTAATAACAGTGAAAACAGGGTCAAGCGTAATTTCACCCTCACTGTGCTATCTCTAAGTGATAGGAGATGAATAAATAATACACCTGAGTTTCAGAAGCGGTGTGCATATCTGGACAACATGGTTTGTTGTCTGTAAGGAATTGCTTGTCAGCTATTTCAAGCACAAGGCCAAGAGTTAGGTGACTGCACCTAATCGAGAATACAATCCTAATACCAGTTCATGAAGGCAAAATCGAATGGTTCGCAGAGCTTTGGAGACTTGTGCTGGAGGCTTCTTCAGTCGAGATGGAACCTGGTGCTGTGCTCATCTGGATCTGTGATCTGGTTCAGTGACCTGGGTGAAGTTTGACTACTAACTAAGGCCCTAACTTGGATTTCGGTCGGAGTTGCCTCTGACTGACATCCCTGTGGATTCTAAAGTAACCGGCCTTGGGCCTGCGTTCCAAAACCGCAATTACAATGCAACCGCACATTGTGCAGTCGCAAACTGACCACAACACAAGCTTCCATAGAGAAATGGAAGTTACTGTAAATCCCTGCACTGTGTGTCAGCCACCTCATGGTGCCTGCCACACAGTGCAGGGATATACAGGAGAGCACCATAGGTGCCCCCGGCCCACAATCGTAGGCCATGGAGAGAAGGGGGCCCTGTTTTGGGTTCTTAAAGTCATTTTCCGACAGGCTTTCCATGTCGGAAAGCCTGACATAGAAAGCCTGTCAGAAACAATCATCATAATCCCGAAAACAGAAACACCATCCATAAGGGATTATGTTCAGTTTCCGACTGGCCGGAAGCCAGCCGGATTGACCAGTCAGTTTGGATTCTGACCGCCGAAATCGTAATACGGCAGTCAGAATCAAAACCAAGGATGTTGGTCGGTAAGCCTCTGAAGAGCGGTCGGAGACTTACTGAACAACATCCTCATTAGGCCCCAAGTGATCAAGTGATAGTCCTTATATACTCTATTTTATCTGAGATGGAATTTGCAATGTCACCTTTGGAATGTCTTAACATAATCATATACATCAGTGCATAAAGATATGTCATTATAGACTACATTGTTTGGGGTATGATTGTTATTTGACCATGAAAAAGGCACCTGTCTCAGACTGATGTCACACTGGGGGATTTTGTTGATGTCCATATCTGAATGCAAAAAGAATAATTGATCAACAGAAGGCAGAACAATGTCATACATTCACCCCAGTACAGAGATCTGGGCCTAAATCCATCGTTTTTTTGCTCACTATGCCATTCCAGTTTGAGCCCAGCCATATGTAAATCAGTCTCAACCCTGTGCGCATATGTGAATGACTTGACACTTTCACAGTTCTTGGAAAGATAGGCACTGATGACATCTGCATCAAAGGCATACATGTTGATGATGCTGCATAATTTAACAAAAAAACGTGACTCCCATTATCTAAAGTGGTGACTACCATTACCTAAGATGGCAACTTCCATGATCTAAAACGACGTTGGATCCTATTTAAAATGGAATCGACCTTAGGACTTTATGTCATAATTACATGCAGTATCTGGGCCTAAGGTTAGCAAGCTTAACAGGCTAACTAAAATTGAGAGTTTAGCTAATATGCTGAAATGGAACCTGTTCAGTATGTGTTAAGCACTTCAAACTTAAAGAAAAAAGCCTAAAAGCGAGTGGTTAAAATTCATCAAATAATGAAACTTTGAAGAAAAATAGTCATAAGATTTATGAAATTCCTGGAATATTATTATCTAAACTAAATAGTCACTAAATTATCACTGAATGTGTTTTTGATTGATCTTGCTTATCAGACATATTCAATATACATTTACAGAATAAAAGCACATGCCTGAAACATGCATTTGATGAAATAGCAATTTATTACTTGGTACATGTTTAACAACACGTCTTCAAACTTATATGAAAAAAATGGTCTCTGCGCTGGAAGACATGATCCTTTCAAAAACCCTCAAGTCAAATGTGAAAGAAACGTGTGTAGGGTTCACGGAGTATGTTAGAGGTAGTCAAATTGGGGATCCAGGCACTCTTCAAGGAGTACAGAAGTGTCTCAGCCCTAAAAATGGCCTGCCAAGTGCAATTAAAGGGCCCCATTCTTGGATACATTGAATTGATGAGTGTCTGGCTGATAAAGCTCAAATAATGAAGGAGAAGAGTAAGCAAGATCATGCTCGACAAACCTTAAAAAAATAACTCATAATTCAGCTATGGAACATCAGTTCCTCCATCCGGTTATACCGCTATGGAATGGGTCCAAGAAGGATTCCTTAAATACCACTTTGAGTACCATCTTAGTGAGTCAGCAGGCCTTTGGGAGGGATTTTGCGCAAGCCTTCTCTGTCCTCAAAAATGTACTATTTTGCTTGCATCCTCCATGTTCTCCCTCTGCTGATTCTGTGTTGGCAGTTGTTCAAACTTTGACTCGTGATCAATTCAATTCAATTCAAAGACTTTATTCGGTTATAAAACAAAGATAACCATAAAAGTACATAAAACACATTTTAGACACAATTTAAACAAACAAATGAGGTATATGATAATTATTTAAGCTCATGGGTTCAATACCTTATAGGGCATATATTTCTGAGTAATATAGTGGGAGATGCTACCATACTTCATAAAAATACATAATGCGTAAATTAAACACTATTTACACAAAATAAATACTAATAAAATATATTTTCAAATAAAAACATAGGCTCATTATCTTATAGTGGAGAAGCGTGGCTCAGTGGTTAGAGGCGGCAGACCCGGAAGCTGAGATCGACCGTGGACCAGGGTTCGATTCCCCGCCTCGGCGGGTCTCGGGCTCAAAATTCCACAGACTCGACAATTCTCGCTCTGGTGCCTACTCAACTCACGGGGTCACACTCTGCGACTCTGGGCAATAGCTTGCTTAATCTCCACTACGGCCCCTCGCGGCGGGATGCCTGGCTTTCACCTTGTGGACACCCTGCCGGGGTTTCTCACAGGGGAATACCAGGACGGGTTCCCTAAGCAAGCGCCGGGACGCTCACGGGCAGCTGTGCGCTTTACAAGTCCAGCACATTTACATTTACATTTACATTTACATCTTTAATACATTATCGATTTTCTTGAATTAAAAACATTTCTAAGAAATACAGAGACAGATACTACCATAAATATATCTTCAAGTTTTCGAATTGCTAGAAAGGCGGGACGGCATTGTCTAAAATTCATATACTTTAAAATTGGCTTAATCCACCTTTCCCTTGGCACAGTATAAAATTTACAAAAGAATAAAATATGGATATCCGACTGAGTGGAGATATCATCACAAGGGCATTTACTTATGCCGGCTGACCAGTCATTGTTAAGAGGAAAACTCAAAGTTCTAAATAAAATCCCAAGTCTAAAACGTACCAACAAAAACCTTTCATGTTCCGTCAACCGCAGGGATCATTTTTCCACCACTCCACATCATGAGCAGCATGCAGAATCAGCAGAGGTTGAGGAAGTAGAATTCAGAACTTGACAGCATCATTTTTATAACTGCAATTCGGCTAATCATTTTATGTTTGAAATTTTAACAGTTCATTCATTCAAAAAGCTTTATTCAACTTTTACAGCCATAAAAGCAATGTGCAAATCAGCAAATACAAATAAATATAAAAATCACAGGTATAAAAGCCAGTATATCATTAAAAAGACTACGTTGCATCCCCATCAGAAAATACAGGCGATAAAATGGTTAAAAAACATCAAGTTAAAATGCTAAAACATTTAAATGTGTGCATATTACAACATTATAAAAGATCAATATTTTTGTTCAAATACTATGAGCAATGAGGTGAGTCCTCAGAATGCATGCCCAGCCTAAAAATGTTGCCATAGCTAGTGCAATAGGTAATGATGTATCAGAACGCAAGATGCGTTCGGCTTCCACAGCCACCCTTGTCCCCAGGGACCTACAAATTGGTAACAGCCAGGCCCGGCGCGGAGCTATATAGGCATCACAAACAAAAAGAATATGAGCCGTAGACTTGTTAAAAGATCTACACCCCGGGCACCTAGTAAGAGATTGATCTGACCATTTAATGGTAAACAGTCTCACCGGGAACATTCCCACCATGAACTGGAAGTACAGTTTACGGTCCATGGGTTTAGTAATCGCATCCCAGTAGGGTTCCATCCTCGGGGCAGCTTTATGGTCCAGGAAGAGGCTTGTGAGGGAAGTCGACGCTTGTTTTCTTGCGTTTCTTTCCTGAAACCATTCCCAGTATTTATTCTTTAGCACAGCTTTCAATAGGAAGTTAGAGTTTACGGGATCAATCCACAGCGAAATCAACCCCAGCTCACCTAATAGGTTACGAACTGCCCACAACCATTTGATACGATGTAATGTATCACTCCTTATGATTTCTAAGAAGCCCTGTGCATAGCCTGCAAGCTCAGGTGTAGACCATAGTCTCCTTCAGTACAGAAGGGCACGCAATTTGGCTATTGCTGCAATAGGTTTCTTACCTAGATCAAATAACAGTGGGCACATGGGGGTACTCTGAGGAAGTCTAGTAATGTTTCTTAGAAACCTATTTTCAGAAATAGTAAGATCTAGGAGGTTCTCGCATCCCCAAACTTCTGAACCATATAGTGCTGAATTAACAGCTTTCAAATTATAAATTTCAAGGGCTGGGCTAATGGGGTTAAAATAAGAGATATTATGCTCCTGACAGAGAGCCCCCGAGAGGTGTCTAAGTTTGAGCGATGCTAAATCAATTTGACCATCCCACTTCATACTTGCTAGAAAGTTCACTCCTAAATAAGTGAACTCATTTACTAAGTCTAGTGGACCATCCTTCATGTTAAAACCCCTAAGATTTGCCTTACGCCTAATGCCAATAGCTCTGTCTTAGACACATTGACCTCCAAGCCCCTCTGACAGCAAAAGTCCTCATAGACTTTTAGTGGCTTCTGGAGCCCGCTAGGGGTCTTGGGAAGGATCAACGTGTCGTTGGCAAACATCAGAATTGGTACTTTTTCCCTAGCAAATGAGGGGGCTTCTGTTGGTATTGCACTCATACAATCAGCTATCCCGTTAATATATAACGAAAATAGAGTAGGGGCCATCATGCATCCCTGTCTCACACCACGTTCCACCGGGAACAATTCAGTAACTTCCCCCTGCCCCCCCCCCCCATCTAATTTGGGCATTATTGTCTTCGTAGAGCCTTCTAATCAGAGTTAAAAGGTCCAGGGGAAGCCCAAGCTGTTTCAAAACTAGCCATAATTTCCAGCGGGGAACTCGATCAAATGCCGCCCTTAGATCTACAAAGGTGGCATAAAGACTACCCTTGCCTAAAGTCACTGTCTTCCAGTAAATTAAAGTGAATCTGAAAAACCTAGTCGATGGTGCTTATTGACGCACGGAATCCAGCTTGCAAAGGAGAAAGGGCTCTAAACTCTTCTATCCACCCCTGCAGTCTATTTAACACCATTCTACCAATTAATTTCTGGAAGCAGTCGATTAAGCCAATAGGTCTATAGTTCCCCAGCATGCTTTGTCACCATTTTTGAAGACAGGGATATTTTCCGCACTTTTCCAAGACGCGGGAATTGGCACTCCTTGTGCAATCGAATTAGATAGCAGGAGAATGTATTGACTCCAACTAGATTTGTCATGCAAAAAAATGTCGCCTGGAATGCCATCGGGCCCTGGTGCTTTCCCCGGTAGAATTGAGCTCAATGCTGACTCAACTTACCCCATTGTAAAGGTTTCTACCGAGTACATCAAACTTGCATGTACAATTTCCCCCACTTCAGGGGCAGAAGCATATTGGGGCTTAAAATGATTAACCCAGGCAGATACAGAGACATGATTTTGGGAGCGCTCAGCTCGGTCCCCGGTTGACAATTTATATATGTGCCAAAACTGCTTAGAATTTTTTGAGGCACACGCGTCCCTCAGATCGGGCCACCTTTTAGCATCCCAAGCTTTCTTGGCCTTTGCTTGTTTAGCCTTATGAGGAGTTCTCATCTCACGGACCCTTGATGGTTCACCCCCTCTTATGGCTCTCCCATGGGCCATGCGTGCCTCCCGGCATTCATTGTTATACCATCGTCCCTCTTTCTGGGTTGAAACCTTGGGCAGCTTTCCCTTCTTCTCAAAGAATGAACGCAAAAGATTAAAAAAAGCGGTATGGGTGCTCACTATTCTGGCTCGATCTCCTTTCTGATATACACAAGCCTCAAGTTCTTTGGTGGTGAGATCCAGGCTCTGTGCTATGTCGTCTAGCAAGTTTGGAGCTTCTTTTACCTGTACCCATTTATGTCTCCTTAGGTCGTTCGTGGGAACAACTTTGCCAAGGTAATTCCTATCAACTAAATGAGAATCTATACTATGATAAGACCAAAGCAGAGAACAACAGAGCGGATTATGGTCTCTTTCGAGCCTAGCAGTGACCTTCATGTCCTCCACCAAGTACCACAGGCTCAGGCTTACCAAAACATAAATTCTGCTTACAAAGAGCCCGTTGTTAAACGTATTAGCTCCTAGCCTATCTGATTTGGTACGCCCATTCAAAGCCCTTAGGCCCTGTTCCATACAGATACTATTTAATTGGATAGCCACATCAGTCCACTTTCTAATAGGCTGCAGCTCCAGTGGTGGGACCCCCCATTTACTATCAGCAACCTCAATCCAGTGGCCATCTTCTTCAGTAAGGGGTTCAAACGAAGTATTGAAATCACCCATTATTATTACCTTAGAAACGTCAGGTAGAGTGTCAGGGAGCTCCTCAAGAGCCGCTAAAACTCCTGGGGCCATATGTATCAACATTCTGTTTTGCGATTCCTAAATAGCGAATTTTAAGGAATCGCTATTTAGAAATCGCAAAATGGTATGTATGTAGAAATGCGCTTCTTTTTAGCGATTTCTTAAAATTCCTTAATTGCGATTAGCAAATTGCTAATCGCAATTAAGAAATAATTTCCCATTAATTTCTTTGGGCCAGGAGGCCCATAGGAATGAAGGGGAAACGTGCGAATCGCAATTTGCTAATCGCAAATTGTGAATATTTTCAAGGGTGCAGGGGTGTCCAAAGGACACCCTGTTGCACCCCTGAAATCTGCATGGGTGCACATGTGGCGCACATACATGCCCTAAGGGCATGTATGTGCGTCACATGGCACTTAGAAAAATGAAACAATATGCATTTTGAAAGGAATTCGCAACTTACCAACAACTTGAAGTTGGTGGTAATTTGCGATTCCTTAAGGGCAATTTGCTAATTTTTTTAGCTTCTTACATTGCATTTAAGGAATCGCAAAATTAGCGATTCCTTAAATGCAATCGCAAGATAAGGAATCGCATATTTTGGATTCCTTATTTTTAAAGCAGATTTCCTTGATGCATACCATTTGTCCACATTGCATTCGCAAACGCCGAAATTTTGCGAATTTCGGCGTTTGCGAACTCAATTTGGCTTGATACATACGGCCCCTGATCTTTTGCCTCTTGTACCCCTGACGTAGATGTTAAACAACACGATTGATAGGTGATCATTGGTGATTAGTTTAATAGCTTGGATATCCTTACTCTGAGTTGGCAGAACCTGGATATTAACTTCAAGCTCTTGGCGAACCCAAATTGTTAGCCCCTGCGAGGGCCTGCCCTTCTCCCCCCTTTCAGCTGCTATGGAGAAGTTCAAGTACCCTTCGCAGAATAGGGGTGTTTCCACCCAGGTCTCTTGAAAGGCACAAATATGATTCTTTACAAAGGTATTCCATTCAGGTGAGCACAACTTAGAATTAGGGCCTGCAATGTTCCAACTCAGGAAGGTAATACTGTTGGTAGATTCCCATCCATCTTGGTAGTGCCTTGTAGATATGTCCCCCTGCTGCAATCCGGGTTTCTAGGTCCCCCCCCTCGAGATGTTACTTACAGGGTGAGTAGGAACAGAAGTCTGGGGCATGGGGTGTTTCGTAGTTAGTATATAAGCTAAACTTATCCCACATCTTCTCCTTGTGTCTGAGCCACATTATGGATAGTAGTCGATAGCCTCTCCTTGGGTCCCTCCCCAGGGAAAACAGTAGGAGCACCTTTTTGAACCCCCAGCAGGCCTATGGGAATTAGTCAATCGTTGGTCTCTAGGCTTGAGGAGCCCTGCAAACTCCTGCGTCCCTGCCAGACCTCAAAATCATATCCAATAAGAGAGCGCCTAAACTGTATTCTGGAATTCTCCAGGCCACTGGTGCGGAACTCTAATGTGAAGAGATTCTCGACCAAATCAACACTCTTCATAGTGAGTTCAACACTATCAAATGGTTGATTATGAAGAGAAATCCTACGTGCAGCTAGGATGTCCTCCCTAATCACCGATCGACAACCTCTGACATATCTAATCCAGTGAATAGCTTTGTTTGTCAATGAATCGCCGTTCTCACTGGTACTATTTGGGGTTAGTTTAGGAACATTGACCATATAGATTCTAGGGACCTTTGGTTTATTCAAATTATACCCTCTAGTTGGCCCCAAACCCGGTCCATGAAGCCCTAGGCCCTCTTGTGCATAAGCATTAACCCTAACCGGTAAATGGGTGCTGCTATTTATACCTTGCGGGGGGCAAGGTTCAATGGCAACTACATTCAGGGATGCATACCTTGCTGGATGATCTTTCAAGCCAATAGGGCGTCTTTTATCTAAGTGATTTGTACCGTTATATCTTGGGGCTCCTACAACTTCGCTGTATCGGAGACTAGGGTTTGTCCAATGGGCCTAAAGGGGGTTCCAACTTCTTACCAACCTGTAGGTTGGACTGCTCTTTCTCTTTCTGAACTGCCCCTGGTGTTCTTGATCTCACCAATGTGAGTATCTTGTTTAGAGAGCCCTTTATCAACTGCACTTCATCTCTCAGTGTGGACACTTCCAGTTGTAGTTTTTCTAGGGACTGCTCTTGCAACCCTGCAATAGGGTTACACTCACAAGGAAGGCTATTAGTTTGCGTTTGAGCTTGTACGGACTTCGGTGCCTTTTCCTTTACCCTATTTAGTGTTTGCACGTCACCGAGTGGCTGGAACCTGTTAGTGCACAGGGCCAGACTGGGAACCAAAACCGGCCCTGGCAAAGTTCTCGACCACAACCCCCCCTCCCCCGGGGGAGGAGGGGGGGGGGTCCGCCGAGCTCTTTGCAAGGGCCGGTTTTCGGCCGATTGTGTTACAGGGCTGCTGCAAAAACTGCCCTGTAACAAAAAATGGCCTCCAGGGTCCCAAAACCGGCCCCCACCCGTGCGGCGCACCGGGGGATTGCCCGGTGCCTGCTACGGCCAGTATGGGCCTGTTAGTGCAGATGACAATAGGATCAATGTGAACAGCATGATATATATTTGCAGATGCCAAATCACCCCCATAATCAATTCCACTTTCAAGAGAAGAATTTTAGGCCTGAATCTCACTAGGTGAATTAGGTAACTGGCTCTTACTAGCTCTACAGAACATATCTGGGATAGATAACTGTACGCAGTTTACCTGAGTCTTCTCTTTCTGGTAAGGTTTTGGATTAATATTTGCAGGTTTAGGGGGCACTAATTCAAGGATATCCTCGTACTCGCTGATCAGGGTGTCTATCCGGTCCATTACACAATTATTAGCGATAACCGTCCGTGCCTTTTTCCTAATATTACGCTTAGGCCCTCCCTCAGTTCCCTCCCCGCTCTCTTCCAGAGCCTTCCGCTTCCCCATTGCCCTCTGATAGAGCGCGCAAGTCACCCGACCATAATTTTTACCATATGCACTTTTGGGCCCATAAATTCAATTAATCACATTTATTGATCGGGTAACTTTCACACTACTACCAGCAACCCAGTTCCTTCCTATTTATTACCAATGTACCCGACTTACCAATACTTGTCACGGGTACCTATGATCACAATGGATCAGGGAGCTAGCTGTAAGAGATAAGCAGTCACAAAATACAATAACATTTATAATATTTGCACTCTTTATAATAACCACAGACTCAGGAAGTTTTGAAGACCTTTATCTAGTCTTCATCGATTTCAGAAAGTATGAAATTCATAGTGAGCAAACTATCAATAACCAAAACCATGAAAATAGTGTAACTATGCAAGAAATAGAGTGTGCCAACCATTTATAGATATAAAGGGAAGGTAAGAACATGGAACATACTAGTAAGAAATTTTCAGGAATTTAGACTTGATATGGAGTGACTAAAGAACAGGAAAAATAAGGAACATGCTAGAATGTCACAGTTTGTATACCCCTCGAAGGTGGGTAACACAAAAGAACTTTAATTTGTCTATAGGGACTTTGTAGGTAACATGTAGCTATAGGGAAGGTAAAAAGTGGAACGCACTATTGATTCAGAGCAATCACTTGAATTTAGTTAAAGGAGGGTAAAGAAAAGGAACATTTATTTTCATAAACAGTATTTCACCATTTACTTAAAGGATGGGAAGAAAAATGGAACATGCTAATTAAACAGCAAAAGTGTAAGACTTTATTTATTGATCAGAACAGGGAGGGTAAGAAAAGAAACACAGTGCAATATCAGACTTTTAGCAGTTTAAGAAAGCAAGAAAAAACGTAAGTGTATTTCCCGCACAGAATTTATATTTACCTAGAACAGTGTGGAGACCAACCCTGGCCACGGGTCAGTTAGGGACAGTAGGAACCCCAAGGAATACAGTCACCAGTAGGCCAGCAGGTGCAGAATGGAAACCCAGGACAGGAAAACCAGCTTAGGATCAGGACAGGACCACCAAGGTAAGGCCAGCACCCGCAGTTCAATTGCAACGCCTGCACTACACCCTCTCTGCAGCTATCAGTCAAAACCCCAAATGGGTTATCGAATTCCCCAGCAAAGTGCTCCGCCAGCACTTAAGGTTCTCAAAACCCCGAATGGGTCTGTGAGTCAGTCGGACAGAGTGCTCCGCAGCACCTCTGTTTCTCGATCAGCTATTGAGTGCGTTGGGTCAGTGACAGGTCAGCTATTCGGACAAGTCGGACAAATTCTCTAGCTAAACCTAGGCTAGTTATACTGTTTTCGGGTCAGTGTACCACCCCCCAAATGTTGCAAGTGTAAGAATCCCCAATTTCGATTGGACAAAAGAAAGGACAGGTCATCACACCAGCTAGGATTTGACTTTCTCAAGCCCCTAATTTACATTTTCTGGGCACGCCTTTCGAACTTCAGGTTCACATGAAATCTTGATTTGTACAACAATACATGTTCTATTTACAAATATATTGTAATTCTCTGGGGATCATAAGGCGAGGTTCCCAGGAGCATCGGCTCAGTCAGTCAGCTCCTTGTCAGTATTGCGAAGGTCATCTGCTCTGGAGACTCGCCGAATCTCGCGCAGACTCAGTTTCAAGCAAGATGGAGAGCTGCAAGGGAAGGCAGGTCATATTTCGTAATGTACCATAAAATAGAAAAGAACAGTTTTAGAATACAGAAAAAATGAATGCACTGTATACCATGAATCCTTATACTACTCCCCTTACTTTATAATAACTATAGCATTAGGATTAATGCGGAACAAACAGTATAGCGAAAACAGCGATGCAAGCTTCAGACATGTGAGAACACAAAGCAGCCATCTTAGTTTTACTGCGCAAGTGCAAAAGGTTTCCCACCAGAACTGCGAGTACGTCACATCACATGGGTATGACCGACACATGCGCAGACGAAATTCCCGCCTAGCAGCAGCCATCTTAGCAGCAAGCGTATTAGGATTAGTAAACACATAAGCAAGCGTCTCTGGGACACCCAAAATGTCAGAATAAGGGCAAATTAGTAAGACAAACAGGTTGATTAAGACTATTAGGGTTATTTGAGGTTCATGAATTCAAGCAAGACGCTTTACGTGCAAATTCTTTCTCCATCAATCCCCTCTTTGATGATATTTTATATCATCACAAATTAATAGAACCAGATGCCAACTTTTCACATTTTACCCAATTCAATCTCCTCAAACATTCGGTTAAGCTTTTTCTCAGTCTCTTTGTTAGGGTGAGAATTTTTCACCCTTTTATAAATCTGATTATTTAGTTCTTCTAATTCAAGCTCATCAACATTTCGTTTCACACCTCGCTTGTTCACAGTATATTTCTTTTGGTGTTTTCGACATTTACAGCAAATTACTATTATAAACATTACTAACCCTATTCCCGCAATTGGCATCAGTACTTTAGCTAAAAGACTTTAACCTAGGTTAGAAAACCAATGACCTACAGCAGAGAGACCATCAGTAAGTCTCTTTCATGCACTGTCAACCTCAAGTGGTTTGAGCTCTTTTTCCAAATTTGTAATGTTCCTCACATACCCTTTGATTTCCACACTTTTGTCAGGTATGTAGGTGCAACAATGTTGCGCTTTCAGCATTCTGCAGACTCCACCCTCTTTTGCCAATAACGTATTAAGAGCAAGTCTGTTTTGTAAAACCATTGATCTGATCGCAACCATTTCGGTATTGACCATCAGGAAACCTCTAGCAGTGTCAGATGATAACCGATCTACTACTGTTTACAATTTGCAAATTCTGTGTGTGTTCATAGCCACTCCCACTGTAGGTATCATTGCACTAAATATATCACCTACTATTTCACCAACACTTTCTCTTTTACTACGTACTAATTCATTAGTCTTTTCAGTGCTTCCAGTGATTTTCCCCACATGGTATATCTTTGGGAAGACAATACCAAAATAACAGCTTCCGTACCAATGGTCGGGCAGTTTGAAGAATGCCTTGTTCCCACATATAAAATAAATTCCAGGAAACACAGGTTCTGACCCATCTTTGAAACCCCAACCCCCAATTACGTTGTAATTGTGTTCGCATTCACTGGAACCAATGAAGATATTGTTATATTAACTAGTTTTCTCTCTTTTAAGACAGAGTTTCCCTTTCTTTTCGATATCCAGCAACATGGCAGCATTTGCTCCACCATTTGAGGTGCTTTCTATGCTTTTGGCCCATTTAGGAATTTTCTGATTTTTGTCCTTTGCTTTCCTTTGGAAACTTTCTCTTCTTTTCTCTACCATATTTAAAAACATTTTCTCCTTTTCGTGTAATGAACAGGTCAAGTTATCATTGTGTGCGTTATCTATGTCTATTTTACCTACAGTTAGAAAATAATCACTCATGTATTTCACTACATCTCTAGTTGTATGTACAGGGTTCAGGTTTCTGCGGACAGGAAGTTCAGAAAATGTCACATCAACATTTAAATAATATTACTGTAAAGGACCTCTTCTATAAAATAAACTAGTTAGTATGCTACAGGAGATTCCATAGGTTAAGGGCAAGTGGTGATACGTCACACCTTCAGCAACCGACGTAGGAAGCTTCATGCAGACATAACAATTATCTATTTCCATAGCTTCTACATAATGTACTAACAGGTTTACGAAAACATTTAAATGAGTTCTGTTCTTGATCTTATTGAAATGTAACCCTTCCTCGTCTGGTGCTTCTAAATCTAACTGTTTTTGCTTAAGGCTAAGCGGTTTGTCTAGTGTATCTACTCTTCGTGGTGTATTTCTAGTGTGTGATTCTACAGTGTCTTCTGGCAAGTGATTATTTGGGTACAGGTTCAGGTCTTTACTCATCATAGAAGGAATAGCTATTGTTAGTCCTATCCAAAGTATCAGTACTATTGCTACACTACATAAACATACTTGGCAGCATGTTTTTAAACAACTTCGTCTCGGTCTCCCATTCACAGAAGAATCAGACATTTTGGCTTGAAAAAAGTTCCAACCCCTCTTCGTAACTCTGCACAGTTTTGCTTACTCTAGCAACTTTTCAGGTTGGTTTTGCTTTGTCTCCGGCCTGGTCAACAATTAATTCTTCATCACTTTCGTTACTTATTTCCAAATTTTCAAATTCTTCCAGTACAAAGTAAGTCCACTCGGGACTCGGGCACTTGTTATTCAGTTTCTTTATATGGGCACTTCTCCTCTTTGGCTTTGTCACTGCTGGGTCAGTTTGACTTGACACCTCATTTACCTGTTCAGACTCTTCGTTTATTGTTTTTAGTCGCAATCTCAGTCTTTTCACAAATCTGGGTACTGAGTCACCTTTTCTGAGTCTTTTAACTGGCACTGTGTCTTGGCCCTCTTCAAACACTCTTTTGTTGTTGTTCAGTTGTGGCACATTTGGTTCAGGCTCATCTTCTGTATTTTCCCCTAACTGACTAGGTCCAGGTCTTTCATCAGTTTCTTCTGCCTGGTCCCTAAACTGGCCTTATTCAGGTGTATGCTGATTGTGGCTTTGATCTGTTTCGATTTCTTCTTCCTGAACACAATTGTCTAATCCTATCTGACCCTGTTCAAGCTCTTCGAACTCTTGATTTACTTCCACTTGAACTTCCGCCCTAATTTCTATCTGTCCCTCTCCTAGCTCAGGAGTTCTTGGTGGAGTGTCAATTACCTGTTCTTTCCCTATCTGGTCCCCTCAGAATCAGATTTGACTTGGATTTCGATGATCTGAGTACCTTATTCTATACCTGTCTCGTCCTCACTATCCCACTGTCTATCTAAATAGATTTGTCTTCTGGTTCGTATAGGGTCGATAGTCAGGTCGATCATGGGACCCAATCATCTTGACTGGAGCTTGGTTGTTCCTCTTCAGCTACTTCAGGACCGATATCTTGGGACCCCTCAGCTGCACAACCTTCAGCCTCAGTTTCTTCAGGTTCTGTCACTTTCTTCGTATGGCTGGCATGGATCCAGCGAGGTACTCCTGCACACTTCACAGCTGTGGTGGTTACGAGGATCATCTGATGTGGCTTCCCCCACCTTGGTTCAAGACAACTTTTCCTGGTATGTTTCTTTATTACGACCCAATCACCTGGATTCAGGTTATGTGCTGGAGTCGTTGGCCTGGCGACGGCGTCTTCCCTAACCTGGTGAGAGATAGAACGCACTTGGTCAGCCAGCTCTTTACAGTATTCTAGTACCAAATCATCAGATATGCTTATCAGTTTGTACCCTGGCACCCATGCCTGACGCATTGCTCTTCCCATTAGTATTTCATGGGGGCTCAAGCCCGTGTTCCGGTCTGAAATACTTCTGAGTCCCATCAACACAAGTGGCAAAGCATCCGGCCATTCCAACTGAGTGTATTCACACATCTTTCCCAATCTCGTTTTAATTGTGCCATTCAGTTGTTCGACCACTCCAGAAGCCTCTGGGCGATATGCACAGTGCAGTTTTTGCGTGATTTTGAATGCTTCACAAATTTATTTAATTATTTCATTTTGGAAATTACTTCCTCTGTCAGATTCAATCGTGACTGGGAAACCGTAACGAGGTATAAGCTCTCTAAGTAATAATTTTGCTATTGTAATGCTGTCATTTCTACGTGCAGGGAAAGCTTCCACCCATTTTGAAAACAGGCAGACAATGACAAGTAGGTATTTCATTCCTCGACAAGGGGGCAACTGGATGAAGTCAAGTTGTAGTCTAATAAGGGCCTTCTGCCTTTCCAATCTTTCCTGGTAAAACCACAGTTTTCTTTCCGGGGTTAAATTGTCGGCAAACCAGACACCTCTGGCAGAGTGCTTCTGCTACGTTTCTGAATTTCGAATTGAACCAGGTCTGTCAAAATATGCGAATCATGGCGTCCCTGCCTAAATGTGTGTCTCCATGTATCAGCCTAGCCATAGGAGCAAGCATACAGTCTGGCAACACAGGCATATCATCAAGGTAAACAATTACACCATCTTCATTTCTCCTTCGACAACCAAAGTTTCTCCATCTTTGCTTTTCCTGTGGCTCTGCTGCTTCCTGTAAGTCTCTCACTTCCTCCCATGTATTCTATCCCTCTAGCATCAATAGTTGGCAGCTGTTTCCACTTCCCCCAACCTTTATATTGATTGCTATTCGGTATCTTGCACAATGTTGGGCTAACTGGTCAGCATATCGATTACCTGCTGTCACTTTGTCATCACCAGATTTGTGAGCAGCACACTTGACCACAGCCAATTCTTTTGGTAACTGGATTGATTCCAGTAGATCCTGTACATATTTTCCATTTCTGATAGGGGTGCCTGAAGAAGTCAGGATCTCCCTTTGCATCCATAACTGGCCAAAGTCATGCACAACCCCATAACCATATCAGCTATTTGTGTAGACTTGACTCCATGTGAATAGGATGCTTCCACTGGGCCTCCTAGAGTACACACTGAGTAGGCAGCACTTAGGCCACCTTCCTCGTGTCTCATGCATGAGCCGTCTACAAACAGCTCATAATCTTCATTAATTAAAGGATTTTCTTTTATGTCTGGGCGTGGTTTTGTACTAAACTCGGTCAAATCAGTACAATCATGTTCAATTTCCTCCCTCACTTCTGATGCAAATGAACTAGGCAGTAAGGTAGCTGGGTTCAGAATATTACATCTAGCAATGGTTACATTTCCTGCTCCTACAAGGATTCTCTCACACTTAGTCAGCCGACTAGGTGTGAGATACTGGGTTTTAGTCCTTGTCAGCAAAATTACAACAGAATGTGGAACATATACGGTTACTGGATGTCCCATCACAATGGACTCACTCTGTTCAAGACTCGTGCATGTTGCAGCTACAGCTTTCAAGCATCCAGGTAATCCAGCTGCGACTGGGTCCAATGTGGAAGAAAAGTATGCCACTGGACGTCGAGTCAAACCATGAATTTGGGTCAGTACTGAAAGTGCACAATTATCTCGTGTATCACAGAAAAGTGCAAAATCTTTTGAATAGTCAGGCATTCCTAATGCAGGAGCTGTACACAGACATTCTCTCAATTTCACAAAAGCAGCCATGCTTTAGTCATCCCGCTCCACAGGATCTTTGGCTCCTTTCTTTGTCATTTTTATCAATGGTCTTGCTAGAACTGCAAATCCACTGCCTACAGTATCCTACAACTCCTAGAAACATTCTGTATTTGGCAATTCCATGTTTTGAATTATTCTAATTCTTTCTGTGGTAACTTTCCTAATACCTCTTTCTATCTGGTGCCCCAGATATTTTACTGAAGAGGTACAGAACTGCAGTTTTTCTGGTGACACTTTATGTCCACCTTCACCTAAATGGTTCAGTAAGTCAATTGGGTCTGTAACACAGTCTTTTTTGCTCTTAGACGCCACCAAGAGGTCGTCTATATATTGCACCAGGACTGATTTTCCGGACAACACCAGAGTTTCAAGGCACTTTTTCAGAATCTGATTAAAAATTGAAGGGTTTTCTGTGTACCCTTGAGGGACACGATTCCAGACGTAGACATGGCTGTCAAATTCAAATGAGAAAAGAAATTTGCTGTCTGGATGCAATGGAATCGAAAAGAATGCATGACATAAGTCAATGACGGTAAACCATCCTGCATTCCACGGTATTTGGTATAGAATCACTGCAGGGTTTGGCACGACAGGACAGCAAGGAACTACAATTTTATTTACCTTGTGCAGGTCCTGTACTACCTTGTACTTACCACTAGGTTTCTTGATGCCAATTATTGGTGAGTTACAAGGACTGCTCAATACTTCTTGCAATATGCCTGCTTCTAGCAATCTTTTTATTTCAATAGCAACTCCTACTTTCACTTCTGCACTTATTTTTGTACTGCTTGGTATTTGGGTAGACTGCATCTTCTTTTAGGGCTATTTTAATTGGGTCAACATTTGCCATTAATCCTACATCTTTTCCAGTAAAATCCCATATCTCTGGTTTCACTGTCTCTTGGAGTTCTTCAGGTAAGTCCTGTATTGTCAGCCTTTAAATTTCTGAGTCGGCCTTGCTAACATTAATTTGTAAATTCCATCTTCATGTGGGGTCTGAATTTCGACGTCATTTGGAGTGCAAAAGATAGTACAGTTCCTCTTGCACAGCAAATCTCGTCCTAGCAGGTTTACAGGACTGGAATCACACACAACAAATCTATGCATTTCTTTAAAATTCCCAATTTTAATCTCCATAGGTTCTGTAACTGGGGTACTAATTAGCTGATTCGAAATGCCCACTACTTGGATCGCTTCTCCCGAGAGGGTTAGGTTTGGAACGTCTGCTGTTCTCACAGTAGAACGGGTAGCACCAGTGTCCAACAGAAAGGTGACGTCATTTCCTTCAACCCTTCTGTCAATGTATGGCCCTGACTGGTCCACCGGCAAGGAGGCGCCAAGCACGCTCTCCTCGCCCTCCCCCCTCAGGCACCGTCAGTAGGTGTCATCACAAAGAAATGTGTCATTTAACAGAAATTGTGAAGTTGCTGCATTTCTATCCTCCCTTCCTTCCCAACCTTCAGTGTCATCACTCTGTTGTGCTTTGCTCCTGTAATTTGGCATAGGTGCACGAGGCAACTGATTCTGTTTCACCTGCTGCTGGGTCTTCCGTGGTGTTTCATTCTGCGTCTGTGGATTCAAATCATTAATTTGCACATTACCATTCTGCACAGCCTTATATTCGTCTCTCCAGTGTCCAATCTTTCCGCACCCGTGACAGGGGAACTTCTTCCTTGCCTCTTCTCTGCTCATTTTTACTCTGGGCTTTCCCCCACCCCCGGGGCCTTGATTCTGATTATTAGCCGTTTTACTTAACTGCTGTTCCTAGTGTTCTGCTAACTTTACCTGTGCCCACATGACCTTTTCCTTTAACTCTTTCCGTTTATCTGCCAGCTCATCCTCGCAATATTTAGCATACTTCAGGACTTCATCAATTGGTTTAGCCTGCCAGCAGATTTTATTGTCTTTGATCCACTCTGAGATCTCAGGCCTTAACCCTAGCACAAATCGATAAATGAAGTGGGTCATGCCCTTCATCTCTATGTTGTCCAGACCACTGTATGTCTTGAACACCTGTAACAGTCGTTCATAGTAAGAATGCACAGTTTCATCTCTTTTCTGGGTAGTTCTGTCTATTCGGGTCCAGTCAGTTTCCTTTGCAGGCACCTTTCCTTTCAGATACAACATTACCTGATCGCACTTCCTCATCACATCCCCTGAAGGAGCCCCTGTCTTCGGGTCCCTCGGGAATTCCTCACTAGGCCAATCAACAGCAATTTTACATTCAGTCCATAAATCTACAGGAACTACAATGTCGAAGAAACCATCTAGATCTTTCAGGAGGCATTTTTGAACTATCACAAATCTCTCGACCTGTCTATACCAATCTACAGGTTTTTCTCGCAATTTTGGGAAGTCATTTGTAAAGGACACAATATCCTGTTGGGACCATGGAACATTTACATATCTTCCACCTGGCACTTCTCGCATAGGATATAATTTTTCTACCTTATCTGCTTATTTTAAAACATATTCAGATGTCATTTGCTTTGATCTACTATCTTCTTTTTTCTTGGCCCATCTGGCTTTCCATTTTTCTAAATCTCCCCATTTTTGTAACAGGTTTAGCAATTCTCTGATCTGTACCTTTTTCCCTGACACATTCATGTTTTCCAAATCTTTGTCTGAGAATTCTGCTCTGTAGGGTTTTTGCAAAACTTTAGATCGGCTAATATCTATTCCCATACTAGCTGCAGTGTCCATTAATTTTTCATGGTACACTCTGGTATTTCTGGTAAGGCTTTTACAAATGAATAACAATTCTTCTTCACTAAGGGTGTTTAGTCTGTCCAACCCCACATTCCCAGCCATCAGTTCCTCTAAATCTTTTCTCAATTTGTATATGTCCAATGGTTTCGGCTGAGGATTTGGTTTCTCTAGTTCTCGGGTCAATCTGTCTATTTCTTCAGGAGTCACTACGGTAGCACTTCTAGTACCTGAAGATGACTCAATCTGAACTTCTCTCGAGGTAAATGGAGTGTTCTTTCTCTGTGAACTCCCTTCTGGTTCCCTTATCGGTAAATCCATCAAGGAAATCACAGATTCGCATTCACTTGCCTGATCATCTACTATCAAAGGCTCTTTTCTTGGCTGTACTACAGATGGGGTTATTATTGGAGTTTCGGGCTACTTTGCTTATCCCCGTATAGAGGAACAACTGGTCCAATAGTTACTGGAATGGTCAGGGCTTCAGGACTGGTATTTAATTGGGAGATTTTCTGAATTCTTTGTTTAACTAAAGCCTCTCGTTCTCTATTCTGCAGTACCTTTTCCATGGAGGTTTCATGTCCTATCTGCGGAACTAATGTAGGGCTAAAACTCGGGGCAGTCGTATGTGTCATACTTGGTCCCTCACCATAATTAGGTTTCAGGAAGGGGTTTCCCGTACTCAAAGATCTTGATTCTTCTTGATAAGGAGGTCTCAGACATGGGTCTCTCGCATTCAAGGATCTTGGTCCTTCATTATAAGGTGGTGGATTTTTCATTAACAAATCCTCCAAATAATCATCGTCTGTGTCAGGTTGACACTCCGCAGGATCCGCATGCAGCAACAATGCTCCACCTCCGGACCCTCCAAACACCCTGAATAGTAAACACAGGGTGTTCAGACGATACGGCGAGGGAAAAACCCCATAAAGGGGAAAAAACCCAACAAAGAATAAAGGGGGAGAAAGGAAGGGGCAGCAGGGAAAAAGAAACTGAAAGACAAAAGGGCATATGTTAATACCATATACAATCCTACTCTCATAAAGTCTTACTAAACAAGAACCCCTGCAATCACCTGTAAAAGATAGGCACTAAACACCCACTTGCTGGAACCCCCGTCTTCCTTCACTCCTGCACAAAACAAACAAGGGATTAACATGAAGTCAGGCACTCCTCATCTTCTATTATGAACCAGCCTTGCTAACATACACATACCCCAACATACGAACAAATAGCTTAATATGTGGATTCTGATATGAGGTAGATAAACAATAGTTAGAGCACACCCGTGCTAGAATGATGCCATGGGATCCGCTCCTTTGAGTAAGTAGCACCAAGTTCACATAGTTCCAATATACCATGAATTTCACCAAATACGGCAGAGCGTAGTTCCTGTCACTACTGCCCTCCGCTTTGGGAAGCAATGTCCTTTGGCAAACAACAAGAGTGAAACCCAAACACGGCAGAGCGTGGTTATATTCACCACCACTACCCTCCGCTTTGGTGTTTTAAGTCCATACACATAAGTAGGTATCCAAACAAAGCCTTCGTGACGGTAGTGCGGAGGAAAACGAACCCCGCCCCCTGCACTCCGCCACTAATGCCAGAAAGAAAGTTACACGTCCGCGACGTGTGGAAATGCAATTACACGGACAATCCTTTAGAAGGCACAGAACCCTCGCAGCCGCGAGGCAAAAGGAAACAACGCTTGACTCCGTTGCGCACAGCCCAAACAACAAACAAAGTACTTCAGAAATGAACGCGCTAGCCAGCGCGTTCCAAAAACGTTACCGCTGTCGGCCTCCACTTCCCCGCTGATCACAATAGGAAGGAGAAATCAAACGAAGCCCAAGGTGCTGGCAAGCGACCGCATCCAAGAAAGAACAGGAATCACTAGCACCGATCGTCGGACTCCACCCAGTGATATCCTGCTACTCCCGAGGTAGTCTGGGAAAAGTAGTTCTTCGCTAGAGGATGCTGGGAATTGTAGTCTTAGGCAGGCGCGCTTTCTAAACCCTGACAGTCTGAATCACCACTGGTCATTAAATGCTTTGTTTTCTCTGTCCTTTTCCCTCCCATGGGCTCCTCTACTGTTATTACAGGGTAGAGTCCTTCTACCATCATGTTTTGTCTCCATTCCTTCATTCTTTTATCTCGGGTCTCTCTATTTACTTTCGGGTAAAATTTTGTTAACCCTTTGTCATTTCTGGGTCTGTCTTGCTCAAAATCCTCTATTTCCCATTCTTCTAATGCCTCATATTGCGTTAGTCTAGGTCTGGGATGTAAATCATTCATTCGGGTTCTCAAATTGAATAGAATCCTGCCATTAAATGTACCTTCTAATGAAAATGCCGAAATTCCGTCATCTTTAGTATATTCAACCCAATTTTCCAACCACACGCAAGCATGGTAGCCTCTATCAAACATCATAAATGATGCGGGAGTATTAAGTGGTGGAATGATAACTCCTTCTCTAGTTTTAATGGGTTTGTCTTTCTTGAAGTAATTTTTTACTTTGTTTACTAAATTCATCTTTCTCTTGCTCCCGTACATAATGTTATATCTTTCTGTTCTCCACTGATGTCTCACAAACCCTTGATATCTAGGATCCGGTCGGGACTCGGGATGATTCGAATACCACATATACTTTTCGCAAATAACTTTTGTTTACAAAACCACTTCCAACACAAATGCGTCTTTTATTTTTCTGCAAACAATCAAATGCGCATTTTTTCAAACTATTTCAACCAATGGGTGCGCGGCGTTTCTCGTGAAACGAGTTCTCACGCTCCTGTGCTCACCCCTCCTTTACAATACTATCTCAGCTACACGCCCGCTGTCTCGACCAATACCAGCACGGCACTGAGTGACGTCAGAGCAGCTCCGCTACTGACTCCCTCCTTCACAAGGTATCATAATTTAATTCTTTATTTAAAGTGCAAGTGCTCTGTTTAATTCACAACGGAAAAAAAACATTTGCCACTGTACTCGAGTGTCTAGAAAGAAAAGATTTGTTTCACTGCAAGGAAATCCCTTCTGTTTACTTTTCAAATACTGCGGATAGAACCCTTCTGCCTATCCTTCACACAAGCATTAGAGAACCTGCTACTCCTTCGACTCATCTACTTTGGGATATATATTAAGCCAAAAGTTTCACCAGTGAACCCCTTTGCTATTAAACAAGCTCAGACGAACCTGCTACTCCTTCCGTGTGACCCTTACTAGGTGATATCACAATAGGAGTTTTCCCAGAAAACTCTTTGCTATCATTTATTCATACATTTATACAGAAACCCTAATTAGTGCTTCCAGTTCTACCCAACCTGCACCAATTTTTCCTCGAGCAACTGACCTCACTGCAAGGTGGATTCTCCTCACCACCCGCTATTCTGCCCCCGGGGATTCCAGACAAACATATAACAATCACTAACGAGTTTTGTTAGAACATTTAAATCAATATATCAGCATTTCAAAACAAATTTAAAACATTTCATAACATTTCAAAACAATTTCATTTGATCAATCGATACTTTTTAGCAGCAATAACATTTTCACAGTTAGCAGCAGTTTACCTATCTACCTATCTTAACTAGTCCTGCCTACCTTTAACTAGTCCCTAACCACCACCTCTGCTACCAGAAAATTACTGATAGAGCGCGCAGGTCACCCGACCATAATTTTTACCACGTGCACTTTTGGGCCCATATACTCAATTAATCATATTTATTGATCAGGTAACTTTCACACTACTACCAGCAACCCAGTTCCTTCCTATTTATTACCAATGTACCCGACTTACCAATCCTCGTCACGGGTACCTATGATCACAATGGATCAGGGAGCTAGCTGTAAAAGATAAGCAGTCACAAAATACAATAACATTTATAATATTTGCACTCTTTATAATAACCACAGACTCAGGAAGTTTTGAAAACCTTTATCTAGTCTTCATCAATTTCAGAAATTTCACAGTTAGCAGCAGTTTACCTATCTACCTATCTTAACTAGTCCTGCCTACCTTTAACTAGTCCCTAACCATCACCTCTGCTACCAGAAAATTACTGATAGAGCGCGCAGGTCACCCGACCATAATTTTTACCACATGCACTTTTGGGCCCATATACTCAATTAATCATATTTATTGATCAGGTAACTTTCACACTACTACCAGCAACCCAGTTCCTTCCTATTTATTACCAATGTACCCGACTTACCAATCCTCGTCACGGGTACCTATGATCACAATGGATCAGGGAGCTAGCTGTAAAAGATAAGCAGTCACAAAATACAATAACATTTATAATATTTGCACTCATTATAATAACCACAGACTCTGGAAGTTTTGAAAACCTTTATCTAGTCTTCCTCAATTTCAGAAAGTATGAAATTCACAGTGAGCAAACTATCAATAACCAAAATCATGAAAATAGTGTAACTATGCAAGAAATAGAGTGTGCCAACCATTTATAGATATAAAGGGAAGGTAAGAACATGGAACATACTAGTAAGAAATTTTCAGGAATTTAGACTTGATATGGAGTGACTAAAGGGCAGGAAAAATAAGGAACATGCTATAATGTCACAGTTTGTATACCCCTCGAAGGTGGGTAAGGCAAAAAAACTTTAATTTGTCTATAGGGACTTTGTAGGTAACATGTAGCTATAGGGAAGGTAAAAAGTGGAACACGAAAAGGAACATTTATTTTCATAAACAGTATTTCACCATTTACTTAATGGATGGGAAGAAAAATGGAACATGCTAATTAAACAGCAAAAGAGTAAGACTTTATTTATTGGTCAGCACAAGGAGAGTAAGAAAAGGAACACAGTGCAATATCAGACTTTTAGCAGTTTAAGAGAGCAAGAAAAAACGTAAGTGTATTTCCCGCACAGAATTTATATTTACCTAGAACAGTGCGGAGACCAACCCTGGGCACGGGTCAGTTAGGGACAGTAGGAACCCCAAGGAATACAGTCGCCAGTAGGCCAGCAGGTGCAGAATGGAAACCCAGGACAGGAAAACCAGCTTAGGATCAGGACAGGACCACCAAGGTAAGACCAGCACCTGTAGTTCCGTTGCAACGCCTTCACTACACCCTCTCTGCAGCTATCAGTCAAAACCCCGATTGGGTTATCGAATTCCCCAGCAAAGTGCTCCACCAGCACTTAAGGTTCTCAAAACCCCGAATGGGTCTGTGAGTCAGTCGGACGGAGTGCTCAGCAGCACCTTTGTTTGTAGATCAGCTATTGAGTGCGTTGGGTCAGTGACAGGTTAGCTATTCGGACAAGTCGGACAAATTCTCTAGCTAAACCTAGGCTAGTTATACTGTTTTCGGGTCAGTGTACCACCCCCCAAATGTTGAAAGTGTAAGAATCCCCAATTTCGATTGGGCAAAAGAAAGGACAGGTCATCACACCAGCTAGGATTTGACTTTCTCAAGCCCCTAATTTAGATTTTCTTGGCACGCCTTTCGAACTTCAGGTTCACATGACATCTTGATTTATACAACAATACATGTTCTATTTACAAATACATTGTAACTCTCAGAGGATCCTGAGGTGAGGTTCCCAGGAGCATCGGCTCAGTCAGTCAGCTCCTTGGCAGTATTGCGAAGGTCATCTGCTCTGGAGACTCGCCGAATCTCGCGCAGACTCAGTTTCAAGCAAGATGAAGAGCGGCAAGGGAAGGCAGCCCATATTTCGTAATGTACCATAAAATAGAAAAGAACAGTTTTAGAATACAGAAAAAATGAATGCACTGTATACCATGAATCCTTATACTACTCCCTTACTTTATAATAACTATAGCATTAGGATTAATGCGGAACAAACAGTATAGCGAAAACAGCGATGCAAGCTTCAGACATGTGAGAACACAAAGCAGCCATCTTAGTTTTACTGCGCAAGTGCAAAAGGTTTCCCACCAGAACTGCGAGTACGTCACATCACATGGGTATGACTGACGCATGCACAGACGATATTCCCGCCTAGCAGCAGACATCTTAGCAGCAAGCGTATTAGGATTAGTAAACACATAAGAAAGCCTCTCTGGGACACCCAAAATGTCAGAATAAGGGCAAATTAGTAAGACAAACAGGTTGATTAAGACTATTAGGGTTATTTGAGGTTCATGAATTCAAGCAGGATGCTTTATGTGCAAATTCTTGCTCCATCACCTTTGTCAATACTAGTACAGATTAATTAGTAGTCGCGCAAATATTAACCCACTCTGCCCACAAGGCCTAAGGGAAGAACAACAAAAGTAACACAAAAATACAACTAGTAGGCTCGGGAAGCAGAATGCAATTGAAGTCCAGAAGTCCAAAGCAGGCAAATGTAGGGCCCGCAGAATAACATGCGACAGTACCTTAAATTGGACCAGCTTATGTTGCAGTCAAAGGCACCACTAAAGAAGCCTCCGGGTGCTTTTGGCGCTGATGGCGGAAAACGCGCCCCCGGTGACCCTGGGTAACGTAGTCTCAGGGCGTGAAGGTCCGTTGTAGCAGCACCCGACGGACTGCGTGGTGTCAGTGGAACAAAGTGGAGCTAACAGGCAGCAGCAAGAAGGTATAATTGACCCCTTCTGCAGTTACACGGTGCTGCCTGCCCATGCAGGTCTGGATCGACCTAGGAAGGCAGGGTGGTGGGAGCATCCAGGCTTCTCGCATTATGGCAGCACTCTAGGGCCAACTCCCGATGTGCACTTGAACGCTAGCCTCCCTTCAGACACTGAGCAGCTCCACACTGCCGGCCACTGTGCTGTCCCAGGTGTTCCCCACTAAGCAGCTGCTAGACCACCCGAAGGTTCTAGGTGGTTGTACCGCCTCAGAGTCCGTCCGTGCCACACCACAGGACCCTCACCCTCACAGCACACTTATGGCGCCTCCCGCCTGTGGTCTTCTGCCATTCGTCAGTTCGTGCTAGCTCTCACGCAGTGTAGGCCGTGTCGGATCCCTGGTGCTCGCGTGGCAGTGCCTTGGGTCTCGCGCTCGTGCTCCAAACCAGCCAACCTGCACCCCGCTGGTCGCGCCTACTCACAGGCTGCACTCGGGTGGCTACACGCTGCGTCGCCCGGTCCTGCTGTGCTGCTTTTGGGAGCTCTCACAGTATTTGGCTCCCTGCGTTCTCCGATGCCTCCTGTCGCAGTCTAGAAGGCCGGGTCTAGTTTCAGGCGATTCGCCCCAGGAGGCCCTGTTTCATCATTATATAGGTATTAATTATTCGCACCAGATTCTGAATTGCAAAAAAAACCAGCCCAAGTCTTTTATGTCTCTTATGAATCTCTTATGAGATCTTGTGTCTCAAAACAATATCAGACTCACCGGAAACGCCACCCTCCTGCCACTCTCCTGCCTTCATCCAGACTTGAATCACTTTAGCCTTCAATGCTTCAAAGCTTCTAGGATTCACTGCCCAGCCTGATTGTTGGAACCACACCACTGCACTTCTCTGCCCTTAACTGTCTCTCTGCGCGTGAGTCACAGAGCCTCCACTCGGCAGCTGCTGTCAAGCAGAAAAGATGGAGAAAAACAAGGGGGGAACGAAGCCTCCACACTCCGTGTAGCCCTCAGAGGTCAGCTGTGAGGTATTTTTGAGATCGAAGCCAGCACCAGTCAACAAGTGCCATGCACTCAGACCCCACACCATTGTCCGCGCTCTCCGTCGATTCCTGCTCCAACAACAAAACGCACAGCTACCGGGAAGCGGCCGGAACAGCAGCCGTTCCGCGGAGGCAGCACTGGGTCTAGGGAGCCCGATGAAGGTTTTCAGCCACAGCTGCTCTAAGTCCGCTCACAGTTCTGTTTTTCAAAATATTTTTCGTAGGCTTGTTGTATTGGTGTTCTTCAGTAACGGCGACTTTGCATTTGCTGTCAACATTAGGTACCTTTTTTAAAGGACAGGGATGCGCAAATCAAATGTAAATAATGATGAATGTTGGACATGAATTACCTTATTGATAACATATCACTGAGTCTCGAATCCATTTTATAAATTCGGGTTTGTCCTATGTCCTGTGTTTGTCTATAGTAAGATTTTAGCGTGAGATCCTGAGACTAAGGGCCTGATTACGATGGCGGAGGGACCGCCACTGTCAGCCTGTTGGTGGCTGTTCTACCGCCATCGGACCCAGCATAACCGTCCGTCGCATTATGATGGTGGGCAGATGTTTGGCGGTCAGAGAGACTGATGGCCACGGATCCCGTTGCACCGTTGGAGGGAACGCAATCCTAACAATGGTGGCAGTGCCTGCCAGGCACCGCCGTGGGATTACGATGTCCCTTATCACCACCAGCTTCATGGCGGAAATGGACATTGGGAGCCCATAGAGGGCCACCTTACCCCCTGGCCCTCAACTTTGGGTTTTGGGGGGCACCCTATGATTCTTTTTCATTTGCTGCACTTAAATAAAATCTCACGTAAGAGAATGCACAGATATGACTTAAAGGTGTCCCATAATATTTGTTTCACAATCTTATCTCATTCACAGTAAACACATTTACTTTAATTCAGAACAACTTCTGAATCCTCACTTAGAGTCAGATCTAGTGATCCAATGACCACATTTTCTTAATTTGTTCCTCACTGATATGCAATTCCACACTAATTCCTAAATGGTCAGGCAAATATCTAGGAAACATGCAAGCAACCCATCCCTTAACCTAAAATCATAGCATGCAAACATTGGATGATGCATAAGTGGTGGCTCTATGTCCCAGAGTAAAATGAGACAGCCTTAGTTTGAGCATTTAAATATACCAAATGGCCGAAATATTCTTCGTTCAATAAACCTTTCAAAACTTTTCTTGATTTTTTCTTTCCCATGTGGCAAAACTTTGAATTTCAGTCTAATGAGGAATCTAGAGCCACATTAAAACACCTACATTACTAAGATCTAACTACCCTGAGTATCATGCCGTGCTTCCTGCTCTTCTAAATGTGATTCTGAAAGAAATGTTACGTTTGCAACTATACAACTTAGGCTTTTGAGGATCAGCCTGTCTCTATTAATGCCCCTTAATTCAGTAAACACTTTTAAGTCAAACCTTCTGTAGGATAAAACCTGATTAATCCATTTGTTGCTTGCCATGTTTGTAAGGGCATTTATTGTATTTATCATTGCATTGTCTACCCCAGTTCACCTCCAATCCATGAGCCCAAGCCCCGTACCCCAATTGAAGCCCACCCTCGAAAATCCCCTTCCTAACTGCTGTGAGTAAATCACTCATGGGCAGAAACCTCACCCCTCTAACTGAAACTAATATTAGGAGGATTGGTGGGTGTTTATAAAAGGGTTTTTTAACAAAGTAGAATTCTCTTTCTAGAATGTTCAAGGTTTCTTTCGAGAAGAGCCATTATTTTGGAACACATTTAAAATTAAGTTAATGCAGTAGAATTGTGAGATCTTTTTTAGCAGGAGATTGTAACCAAATATTATGTTACTTTCTGGATAGGAACAATAAATATAAAACATGGGTACAATATAATTCAGATTTTAAATACAGCACTAGAAAACACATGTTTTGCGCACCTGGTCATGGTTCTTAAACAAGGCTAGGTTATAGTTTACAAGCAAAAATACGAATCTCAATTATTGATTACTGTTTTTAATACAGAATAAGCTTACTTTGCTACAATATTTTATTGGTTCTGAATTTGATGACTCTTTTTTCTTTAATCATTGCATTCCTATAAATAAAGCTGATTGAAAGCATTTTTCATGCCCAATATTTCTACAAAGGTGAACAGTGATTTTAAATCTTTCAAATACTAACTTAAACAAATCAAATCCAGGCAGCATACATATTTTGCTGAAAGTCTCTGGACATACTGCAGCACCTAGCCAAAACCAACTGTGAATAAAATAACTTGGTTACAATTAATGTTTGTGATGTATAAAGAAATATCACAGTAAAATACTATGAGAATCAGAATAAAGAGGGCACAATGGAAGCTAATAGCTTTCAACTTAAAAAAGAACTAATCTGTAAAGGAAACATTTTGAATGGATATTATAAATCAGTTGCTGTTTGTAATATCAATATTTTTAATGTGTGTAAGAAAACAATAGAAATCTTTATAAAAGTTTCTCATAAAATCATATGAGTTTCTCTACGCTATTGCTAATTTTGACTAGCACCTATTAGTTTAATCTTTTATAGTGTATAGTCCACAAACAAGGTACAAAACACTTATACTTCTCTTTAAAAGGCAATGTTCTATGCCTGATAGATAGATTCTCTATTGATTGTTTCAAATCATGGTAATATTGTCTTAAATATTTAATTAATTTTGATGACTAAAGAAGGCAAGGATTCCTTTTTGAAGCAATGATAACTCTAATTCCCAAAGGAGGCAAAGTTCACTATTTTGATTAAAAACACAGACCCATGTAATTTGTTAATGACACATATAAAATCTTTTCCAAGGCTTTAGTCATCAGTATACAGTGATGTACTCTGCACCTGATAAAAAAAGAAAAATTGAGAGTTAATAAAGGTAGCATATTTTGTAACAATGAACGTTTACACATAATATTTCTAGGGTTTAACTTATATCTCTTCTTTGGCAGCACAGGTGAGGACTAACCAGAACCAGTTTTGGAGGTAGGCAGGTATATAAACGTGGCACCTTCAGAACCTATCAACTGAACTCTCCTGGACCTGTGAAAGATTTGGAAGAAGAACTGCCTTTCTGCCAGAAAAAAACCCCAAGATTAGACCTGCTTGCTTTGATACCAGGACTCTCAAAAGTAACTTTAAGGGTCAAATAAATTACCTCCTGTTTGAGCTACAGGGACATACCAAGTTTCCAGAGACCTCCTTGCAGCAAGACCCCTGACCTCCTGGTCAAGTCATTGCTCTCCTGGTTCGCAGCTCCACAGTGAGTACCTCCCCCCTGGCGCCCACCGCTGTCCGCTATTTCAGGGCCCTGTGCCTCTCTCAGACCCGACATCGGCCTGCTCCTTCTGCTACTGCCTCTGTCTGTGTTTTGTTCTGCCATGATTTGAGGCCCTCTATTTTCCTCTGACCTTTTTTTTATTTGTTTTTGGCCTTTTTCCTCTTTTCTTACTTTCCCCTTATTTTCAGTCCTTTTCCCCACCAATGCTGCCCCCGCAGCCCTTCCCACGTATTCCTGCTCCCGCCTTCGGGCAGATCTGCCCCCCCTTGACCGCTCCTAATGGTGGCTGCTGCCCAGGTGCAAAGTCAAGCCCATCTGCGCCAGGCGGTGACCAGCGTCAGGCACCCTGGTCCTCCGACCGCCCAACACTACAGCTCCTCGGCCCTCTACATACTCATCCTAGGCAAGAACAACAACTGCCAGCTCTCTTCACCTCTCAACACCCGTGGACCCTTCCCCTGCCTACACTGCCACCACTCCTTCACCTTCACCGAAACCCAGGACCCATCCTCACCCTCCAGCAACAACTCCATGCACCCCAAACCATACAATGCATCCTCCTCAATGTCCGCTCTCTCCACAGACACACCACGGAAATCTGGGACCTCCTTGATAGCACCACCCCTGACGTTGCCTTTCTTACTGAAACCCGGACGAATGCCACCTTGGGGCCTGATATCACGATCGCCATCCCCGTAGGCAACAAGATCACATGGAAGGACCGCCTCGGGGGAGGCATCGCCATCGCTCACAAGTTCAACCTCCGTCTCAACACCTACACCGATGGGTCAACCCATCCACCACCCTCTGAGACACCCTTATCTACAGACTCCCCCGGACCCCAAGCACCTTTCTCTGACTCCATCACTGACATCATCACCTCTTAAGTTATCACCTCCACCAATCACATCTTGCTGTGAAACCTCAATTTCTACCTCAACAGCGCCAAGCCCCCAACCCCACCTGCTTCCTGGACAATCTCCACAACATCGGACTCAAATAGATTTTATCAGAACCCAGGCACATACCAGGACACCCTCGACCCCATCTTCGCAGCAGGAAACACCATTAGCTTCAGCCACACCTCTGAACTCACATGGACGGACCACCACTAAGTCCACTTCACCTTCAAAACAAACATCTCCAGCAGATGTCCACACCAGCTCCAGCGCAGGAATTGGAAGAAGATCTCTGATGGCCAACTCACCACCTCCCTCAGCAGCTATGCTCCCACCACCACAGACGATGGATGACCCTGCCACCGCCACCCGTGCACAATTGGATCACCAACTCATCCAACACCATCTCCCCTCCAAGAAAACTTCCAACCCCACACGCCAAGATAGCCAGCTGGTTCTCCAACAAACTCCAAGAATCTAGACGTACCTGCAGACACCTCATAAGGCTATGGAGGAACTCCAAAACCCCAGCAGACCTCAACAACTTCAAAGCAGCCACCACCGCCCATCAAAAACTCATCAGATACTCAAGGAAGAAAGCACTTTAGGACAGAATCTCAGCCCACGCACACAATAGCAAGGAACTTTTCGGCATCATCAAAGAATTCGCCCAACCCAACAGTGAGACTACCGACATCCCATCTTCCCAGGACCTCTCCGACAAACTCAGCACCTTCTTCCATCACAAACTTTAGACCATCTATGACAACTTCATCGACAACAAAATTCATGAGGAACCCACTCCCACCGCTCACTACACTGCGCAGCCAACACTGGATAGCTGGACTGCCCTCAGCATCGAAGACACCCTAAACACCATGAAGACAGCCCACTCCGGGGCCCCAATGGACCCATGCCCCCACCACATTTACTACAGAGCTACATACATCATACCCCCAAGCTTCAATGAATCATCAACCGCTCCTTCGAGACCGCCTCCTACCCGGACGAATGGAAACATACCAACATCAACCCTCTCCTGAAAAAACCCTCAGCGGACCCCACAGACATCAAAAATTTCAGACCGATCTCCTTGCTCTGGCGAAAGTCACAGAAAAAGGTATCAACAGTCAATTCTCCTCCTTCATAGAAGAAAAAGACATCCTCGACTCCTCCCAATCAGGCTTTAAGAAGAATCACAGGACCAAAACAGCCCTTCTCACCACACCACGAAAGACAACATCCGCTCCCTCCTCGACAGAGGACGAACTGTGGCCCTCATCCTCCTAGACACAGTCTCACACCGCACCCTAGCCCGCAGACTCCACAACGCAGGAAACCAGAAGAAGGTCCTCAACTGCATCTGCTCATTCCTCTCCGGTAGAACACAGTGGGTGAGACTCCTTCCTGTGCTCTCGGAACCCACACCAACCACCTACCACCATCATCCCCATCTTGTTTAACATCTACATGACCCGGTTGTATCCATCGTCAGATCACACAGACTCAACATTGTATTATACGAACACAAAACCCAACTCATCCTCTCCCTATCCAACAAACCCAATATCTCCAAACACAACTTTCAAGAAGGAATGGAAGCAGTCGCCAGGTGGATAAAGAACAGCTTCCTACAACTCAACACATACAAAACCAAAGTACTCATCATGGGCTCACACCCCAAAGCCTGTAATGATACCTAGTGGCCCCCTGCCCTTGGGATCCCTCCCTCGCCCAGGGACCACCCACTCAATCTCAGAGTCATCCTAGACTCTAAACTCAAAATGGACTGCCAGATCAACGCTGTCACCTCTTCCTGCTATCACACCCTCTTTCTACTCCAAATGACCTTCATGGAACTCCCTCCCTTTCCACCTCTGACAGACACCTACACTTCCCAAGTTATTGAAGGAACTCAAGGTGTGTAGTGTATAACAGCAGTTGTGGCCTATAGATTCCTTTTTGATCTAGACACCAGTGTTTTCTTTGGGATATAAGGTATGAGGTATGGTAATTAATGAATGAGTCACTTTTTAAAGTCTGTATGCATGATGAAAGGTTTCTTTGCTAATGCCTTGCTTAATGTTGACCATTTTCATTATTACTTCTGTGTCTTATTGTTGAGAATTTTTTACATATATATATTTTCCCCCACAGACAGTCTCTTCAGCCCTGATGTTCACACTGGTTTTTATATAAAATCCTAGAATCGAATGATTAACACCTTGGTGCTTTGAGTTTTCCCCTCCTGTGCTGAGAGTTATTAATTCCCATGGTTCATGACGAGCTCAGCTCGTCATGAGCACACGAGCACCGTGCCTCATGACGAGCTGAGCTCGTCATGAGCACGGAAGGGGTTAATGAAACATGAGTGCACCCTGATGAAGGAATTTTTGCAAACGTCCTTGGTACTTTCCGAAACGCGAGTCGGCGCTTTTATTCTGTGTTTGGTCTAATTGTGAATTGTATGATTTTGTGTGATTGTAATGTTTAAATGCTTTTTTTGTCTTTAAATGTATTCTTGAATTTAATGTTTTTTTCTTTCTTGATTGTTCTTTGGCTGTTGGACTGACATAGTGTGAACGTTCTTTGTATATATGTTTTTCAAATATTGTATATTTTGGGCTGTTTTCTCTGTGAATGTTTTAAGAAACTTTATATGCAATTTAGATGAAATACTGTCACTAGGATGTGTCTTTTGTCTTAATGAATTTATTGATGTGTTCTATTTTAGATTGCTTCTTTTTTTCTAAAAAAATTAGATTGATAAAATATTGAATTATGAAAAATAAATAATGAAATCCAATTGAGCTGTTCTGTGGGTGGAATGTTTCTATATTCTGGAACTTTTGTCCTTTTTTTCATTAGTAGTTGGGGACATCTTGTTCGTGTTACATAGATTGAAGGACCTCAAGACCTGGCTCTGTGAGGAATCACCATGAACATCCAGAAACCGCGCACCCCACTCACCCCCCTCAGCCCCTTGAGACCCTTTTGGGTGAGTAGCTGTACTTCACAAACCCCTGATTGATTGATTGAGCTGAACAGCACAAACTGGACCTGCCTGTACCTGCCTGAGCCCTGATTCTGGCCTCTGCTGGAGTAAGACCTGTTCCCAAAGGCGTGCCCCTCAGGTCTTCTACCGTTGCCTCGCATCAGAGTTAACTACTCCTGAATTCCAAGTCAGCTGAAAACCCAGATGTTTTAGGCTCCTTGTGACTACATAGCTATCTCCTCACCCCGAACAATGATCATCTGTGATGGTCTCCAGCGTGGATTGCTCTGTGTGCTAGCCCCAACTGTTGCATAAGCAGCAACATCTTGCGCTGTCCGCCAATGTGAAGCCCAAGCAACAACCAGCTCTTTTTGCTACAATGCCAACATCAATGGCACCCTACCTACGCCTTCCACTGACAACAGTCTCCTTACAGCCCCCACCAACACGAAACTCCACCTGCACTTTCTCCCATTGACTTGGACTTAAAAAAAGTAAACTTTTCAGCAGGAAGAACATTGTCCCTTTACGCAGCCAGTGCTTCATCACGGTGGGTCTGAGTGCAAACAAATAATCATGAGTGGCACTTTGTGGTTCTGGGTGCTATTTTCACCTAAAACATAAACAACTCACAACTCTGAATTGCGTGGCACACTGCTAACTGAATACTTAACAGTAGATATAACTCTTTTAGGCCTCCAGGTAAAAAAAATGACTGGGAATCTTTGTGCATAACAAGAAATTTGAAAAGCATTTCAGTTTCACTTTGAACAATTGCTCGTTCTACTGAATGGTCCTGTAGATTGATATAGCCTTACAGGAATCCACTGAATTAAAAAAAAAACCACATGAATCTGAAGACAGGATTTGTAATGGCAATGTCATTTAAAATGCTAGGGTAGCATTAGCTAGTCTGCAAAAAAAGCATTAAGGAATGTTACTTCCTCAATTCAGGAAAGAAAATTGAGAAGGTGCAGAAGGGCAAGGCTAGAAAAAAATGAAGAGCTGGTATTCCCTGCCTAAGAAGTGATAATTACATCCCAGCTAACACAGATAACTAAGAAAATAGGTTTAGTACTTCTAGGGGATGTGGAATAGTGACATTTTCTGACACTTCTGAGAACTAGGAGGAGCTAGAGATACGCACATCCGAACAACAATATAAAGCCCCCCGAACAAAATTTGCTGGGGTACAGCAAACCCCAGGGAGGCAAATGGAAACACTTAGGGAAAGGGAGAGGGAGAGGTTGGTACAATAGACAATAATAAACATGTCAGAGAGAAAGCTGCAATCAGCTTTAGCAGAGGTACACATGCAGCTCAATACTCAACCAGTATCCCCTATTTTCAGCATCTCCTCACACATACTTAAACATGATGAGCTCAGCATATTTAACCATGGTCCTGGATTTGTACTGACAGAAAAGCCAGACTTCTTTAGACTGAGAACAGAATTATTTCAATTCTTTAAGGGCACAACTAACACTTCTTGTCAAGGTGGTACAGGGCTACAGCTTGCATCCACCTTCTACTCTCCATCTAATCTTATGCCAGTTGACATTCTCACATTTGAGAACTTGGTGACAAAACAAGTGCCATCAACGCAAAATCAGAAGGAATACATCCCATATAGCATTATGAAGGTTAAAAGACTGGAACTCAACCAGTTGAGTTGCAACATGGATATTACCATCAAGCTGGGAGATAAAGGTGATGCTATTGTCATCCAAGATGCATTGAAGAATGAAGAAGAGAATGAAAGATAGCTGGGGTGGCTGAACATTACAGAATACTGGCCAACAACTCTCTGCTAAAGATCTAAACAGAGATTAGAGGTATTACCGATATGGGTCGGTCTCTTTGTGGGTTTTATTAATGAGAAGAAACATATCACAGTTTCCCAGTCAATTACACCCTACCCAAAACACAGAATCATGAGGCATCACCTAGTAGGTCTATATTTTGGAGTGTTCTTCAGGTTTAAATCTGTTATGTAATTTGTAGACTATTACATAAAAATTATATGTTCCCAAAACTACATGTAGGAAACTCTATGGGTTTTATCAATTATATTAAACCCAACAATCATATTTCTGTTACATATAATATTGAATCATTCTATTATAACACTCCATAGAATTTTGCTATTAATACTATAAGGTGTACTTTGAAATCAAACAGGGAAGATTCAATACCCATGGAGATGATTCTACTGTTAGCAGGGCTAGTACTTAACAGGAATAATTTGATGGCAGGAAGAGGTTTTCCATACAGACAAAATGTGTGGCAATGGGGGCCTGATTTACCCCAGATTATGCAAATCTGGTTGTAGCCAAATTTGAGACATCCACAATCACCTGCCCTACTAATCCATATGGAGCTAACAGTAATATGGTGACAGTACCTTGATGACTTTTTGTATGATCTGGATGGGTTAGGAGGTATTTTTAAATAGATTCTCAAGCTGTCTCAATGTACCAATGAAGACATTTGAACTGTACATGTAACTATAGGAGGGTGGAGATCAGCTATCAAGACTCATTGGAGAAGCATGATGAGAGTGCTATATATACCTCACTTCACCTTAAACACACTGGAAAGAACTCTCTCCTATCATACAAACATTACCATTCCAAAGCCCATGGATATTTTGCCCTTTGTACAATTCCTATGCATCAAAAGATGTTGTAGCTGTAGGCTTCATTGCTTCAGAGAGGCTGAGATATTGTGTACTAAACTACTGGCAAGGGATTACCTGAGAAAAGTAGTGAGAAGAGTGCTTAAATGATCATGGTACCATCCGTGTGAATCTTTAATAATACTTTAACAGAGGGTTAAATGTACTTAAAGAATGATTATGGTATTCACTTTTAACCCAGTCAATAACAGGAGACAGAAAATAATCCAGAGGCATTGGCCAATGTTGGCCAATGTCTGCAAAGACCCTCCCATTTCTGCTTTCAAAAGAAACTGGAACAATAAAGACCATGTGATACTGACGCACAAGGTACCCCATTTAGTGCCGACTTTAGATGCCGGTTTGAGGCTCAATGGACAGTACAAATGCAGAAAATGTCAAATTTGTAATTAAATTAAAAACACCCAGACATTAGAAGTGGGTCAAGATAAGATAGAACATAATTATAGCACTAAGTATGCTATTTATGCTGTAATACATCCTTGTGATTTGGTGTATGTTGGGCAGACATACAGATGATCAGACACCCGATTTGTCAGCACCGCAGTCCCTTATGATGCAAAAAGGAGGATGCACCACTGGTAAAGAATTACATGGTAGCCTACCATGCTGAGGATGACTTGCGTTGGCTGGTGGTTGAAGTTGTGAAGTTGGACATTACTCAGTGAATGCAGGTTGATGGACTGCCAAGGGAGCACAGTCAATGGACTTAATGAAGTCTTGCAGCTTCTCTCACCACTTGAACTGTTGAGCAACACATTGTGCAATGGACACCAGCGATTTTATTCTTTATTTTGCACTAGAATCCCCTGCATACTATTTGTGATGGTGACAGTTTGACTTACTTGCATAAATGGTAATTTTGCTAAGTCTTGTGGGTGAGGCATGGCTGGGGTTTCTAGGGAACAACAGCAGTTTGCCTGTCTTGATGCCTCACTCGAGTGTCAGCAGCACATTACTGTTTTATTGACATTTCGAGATGTTCTTTCCAATGTGATTGATGTGATTTTTGGTCCACTCTTTCACTGAAGGTCTGCGAGGGTACTTTGCTAATGGAGACCTCTTGGGATTGAATGCTCCTCCAATATGGTGGTTGATTATGATAGGGTGACAGTCTAGTTGAGAACTTGCCCAGTGCGCTGGGAAATAGGAGCATTCAACTCATCCTACACCGCAAACTTGAACTCGGTCACCCGCACGCACAGGATTCACTCATTTTGATGTTTTGTTGGAATCCAGCTAACATTGCTCTCTGTTAGGTGACTTCACTAAGTGTGTGTGTGCTTTCTGGATACTTTGTAGTGGAGTAGGCTAGAAGTTTGTGTTCCTTACCCTTTGGGTTGCTAGGTCAGTAACTATGTATCCTTAGGTTGGAATACTTTCGGACCCTGGTGTCAGCATGGGTGATCATAGATGATATCTTTCCCTTCTAACTGAATGAATATACAATTGTTGGCACTGATTGGAGACAGTCTGGTGGCTCTAGAGGTCAGGCACATTTGGAAGTGAAATCAGGCATGCTCTCTGCACCACGATCAAGTTAGATCAACACAACGGGCACACATGGCACACTGTGGCCTTTCATATAGTCAGTTGTCACTCTAAGATGGGGCAGATTTACACATGGAATTACACAGGTTTACTCAACAGCGAAGCACATTTGGTGCAGATTGTGAAAGGATGCTCACCTTTCATTTGCTTTTTTTGCTATTGTAGCTTCCCTCATTAAACACCCACTGACATTGAGAAGACACCACAGGGTTGTGTATTGGGTAGAGATTGTAAGGTATTTATTTATTTTAAAGTTTTGTATAGCGTGAACATGCCCCAAGCGTGTATCAGAGCGCTTTACATATGGGTTGTGGAAGACATAGAATGATAGCTGTAGGAGAGAAGAAAAGCAATATACAACAGGAACTACATGAAATAATGGCAGGCAACAGGGCCCGTAGCAAATGTCAGGTAGTAGCTAAAACAGCTAAACAAGATCGGAGGCAAGAGGAGAAAAACTTCAAGTTCAGCGTATTGTTCATTCGAAAAGCCTTAACTTCCCTTTTGAAGGCAAATGTTGACGGAATCAGTCTTGTTTCCATGGATACGGAGTACCAGATTCTTTGGGCAATGTCAGAGAATGTATGATTGTAGGTTTACCATTTTTAAAATCTCTTTGGCTTAAACAGCATTGTGTTGGTGCTCCTTGAGGGCTGGTTGCAACCGGAGAGTTTGAGCTTATTTTTCAGGTAGAGTGGGGAATTGAAGTGTAGGGCCTTATGGGTCATACATCAAATTTTTTATCCTTGCCTCAAATGGAAGCCAGTTAAGCGATTTCAGGTCTGGAGAGATGTGGTTGGTTTTCTTAGAACCAGTGATGAGTGTAGTCACAGCATTCAATGATGCTCTGAGTGGGGCTAAACTGAGTTTTGGCAGACCGCATAGAGTAGCACTGCCGTATTCTAGTCTAGAGATGACTAGTGTTTGCACTGCCGATTTGAAGTCATCTTGGGGAAGGTAGGGTTTGAATTTTCTTAGGATGCTCAGTTGGATGTTTGTGACGTGATCTTGCATGTTAAGGTTCTTATCTAGCACAACTCCCAGTGATTTCGTGGAGTCAATGATGTGTGCTGTGCAGATGAGAGCGGCGAGGTTACTTAGATATTTCACAACACTAGGGATTTGCTTAATGGGTTAAAATGATGAGAAATTCTGTTTCAAGGGCATTTAGTTTGAGGTGGTTGGTGGTTAGCCAATTTAGTGTTTTGAGCAGGGTTCCTTGAGTGAATTGATATCTTCGGGGGAGGAAATTTTCACGTACAGGTGGGTGTCATCTGCATACATATGATATTGGATGTTGAATGCTTTGAGGATTACAGTCAGTGGTGCAATGAAAAGCTTAAAGAGCGTGGGGGAGGGGGAGGACTCTTGGGGGTCACAGAGAGTGCAGGGCCTGGCGTTGGATAGAGTTTGATTGGATTTGACTCTTTGCGTTCTGTTTTTGAGAAAAGAGGCAAACCATTTATGGACCGTGCCTGAGAGCCCCATCCTGCTTCCAAGAGGTTAGGTAGATTGTCATGTTTGACAGTGTCAAATGCAGATGAGAGATCAAGTAGTATTAGTAGGCAGGCTTCATTCTGGTCAAGCAGAGTGAGAGCATCGTCGACTATATGAGCGATGGCCGTTTCAGCGCTGTGGCCCGTGTGGAAGCTCGATTGGAATTGGTCGAGAAGTTAGAATTACTCAATGTGTTTGCGCAGCTGTTCATGTACCCATTTCTCCAGGAGTTTTGTGAGGGTAGGGATGTTTGTGATTGGTCAGTAGTTATTCAGGTCTTCAGGGTCCGCCGTCGTTTCTTTGAGAATATGGAGCACAAATCCAGCCTTCAGGCAGACAGGGAGCTCACTTAGAAGAGGAGAGGCATTGATGATCTTGGACCAGAGTGGGACTAGTGATCCTATAATTCTATGATGAAGTTTGAGGTAAGGGGGTCATTGAAGTAATTAGAAGGTTTCAGGGTCAAGAGTATGTTGAAGATGGCAGTGCCATTGAGGGGTGTGAATAGACTCCAAGAGGCATTGTTTTTGGGGGAGAGACAGGGCGGTGGGGGAGGGGGCGTGGGTAAAGAGTTATGAGAAGAGAGTGAGAGTTCGATTAGGGAAGACTTAAGATCTGATTCGATCTTGCTCGCCTTTCCGAGGAAGAAGCCAGCAACAGCATCACAATTTGGCTGAGGGCAGGAGATGTGCGGAGATTGGATAGAAGTGTTATTGGATTATGACTTAATCAGCTCAAATAGCCGATTCGGGTAATTTTCGGCTTTGTCCAGTTAGGATTTGAAGAAGGTTTCTTTTGCCTTTCTGATGAGTTTGTTGTATCTACTTCTTTTTAGTCTTAGTGATTTTAGAAGAGCAGTGGATGGAGAGGTGCGGTCTGCTAATCTCAAGCTGCGTCTGTCAGCATTTCGGCTTTCATTGAACCATGATTTGGAGTCTTTGATGGCTATTCGTTTTAGTTGTAGGGGGCAGTTGCATTGAGGGCAGACATTATGGTGTTATTAATGTGCTCAGTGAGGTCATGAACATTATTATTATTATTATTATTATTATTATTTGAATTTGTAGGGCGCAACAGCTACCCAAAAAGGGTTTCCTGGCGTCAGGACTGAGACTGAGAGCAGAAAAGCAAGAGTAAAAGAAAGTTACTGATTGAATAACCAGGTCTTCAGGGAACTGCGGAAATGGAAGTAGTTAGATTCTTAGCGGATGGCTGGAGGGAGAGCATTCCAGAGAGTAGGACCGAGATAGGAAAAAAGAGCGGCCGCCCATCCTAACAAGTTTGAATCTGGGCACCACGGAATTATCCAAGGTAGCTGAACGGAGATGGCGAGTAGGAACCTATGGGCAAGCCAAAGAGAGCAGATATTGAGGAGCCAAATCTCATTTGATCTTCAACATATAACTCAGGGCTTTGAATTTTATACGATTTTCCACCATGAGCCAATGTAGGTCGCGAAGATAGCCGGAGATGGGAGTGAATCTGGGGACACTGCATAGCAGTCTCGCTACAGCGTTTTGCACCAGCTGCAGTCTACGGGTCACATCCTTATTAGCGCCCAGAAAAAGGACATTACCGTAATCCAGCCGTGAGGTGATAAGGGCATGGATCACAGTTTTCTGGGTGTTCTTAGGTAACATCCAAAGGATTTTCCTAAGCCATTTTAAGATGGTAAAGCAGGTGGCTGTGACCCTGACTGCTTGATGGTGCATGGATAAAGAATCATCCATATAAAAGCCCAGATTACGGACGTGACTGGAAGGCTGCGGGAGAGTTCCCATCTCAACAGGCCAATGTATTGGGCTCCATAGATCTTTCTCCTTACCAAGAACTAAAACCTCGTTTTTTTCACCGTTTAGTTTTAAAAAGTTCTGGTTCATCCATGTAGCAATACGCCCAAGGCCTGATTGGAGACAGGATGTAGAACCAGAATCAGAGCGAGATAGTGAAAAGATTATCTGAGAATCATCAGCATAGGTAAAAAGAGTCAGGCCGACTTCCTCAGCAACATCTGCCATGTTTGCAGGTGGCGGTAGGGAGATATTGCAGCGAGATATGAGCTCAGTGACACTTGTATTATGGATCGATCTTTTCCACTGTTTTTGTTTTAGTGGTTGCGATCTTTTGGAGTTCCAGCTTTCAAGAATACAGAAGTTGATATAGTGATGGTCCGACCAGTCACAGGGGCGAAAAGATTTGAGCTGAATGGAGTTGGGATTGGAGATGATTAGGTGAAGGGTCGAGCCTAAGTTGTGTGTGGGACTGTCGCAGAATTGAGTCAGGGAGAGGTCAGTTAGGAAGGTTTTGAGAGTGTTAACCACCTGAACGTGCGGGTCATTCCACTGGAGATCGAAGTCACCAGGAAAGATCTGTGGGCAGTGTCGGCCCAGGTTGGAGGAGATGGTCTCCATAGTTTGTTAAATGAGAGAGAGGTTGTCTCCTGGGGGGAGGTAGAAGATGTGCAGGGCGCTTAGGGGTCTATGTGTGGTAGAGATGTCTATGCATAAATATTCACAGGATGAAAGATTAGCTGAAGGGGACTGGTTTGCTGAGAGAGAATTGTGGTAGATAAAGGCTATGCCACCTTCCTTTTTCTTAGCTCGATCGTGTCTGATAATGTTGTGGCTGGAAGGAACTAGAATGTCAAGGATGGGGGCCTGAGGAGTTGATGAGCCAAGTTTCGGTGAGGAGAAGGAGTTCAAGTTCTTGAGCATAGATGAGATTCTATAAGGTCTGTGGCATGTTTTACCGCTGATCTACAGTTGCGTAACATGCATTTCAGGTGTGGTTTGTTGTCAGTGATCGAGGGCTGCGTAGTGGGCATCTGCCTGAGGTTATTCATGTTTATGGCATTGGCGTTGAGTCTGAGTAACTATATGAGGGTTAGATGTGATAGTTTGGATAGCCTCCGAGTTCCCAAGCTTGGGATAGGCCGAGCTAGGGGCATTTAAAGGCGCGGTTAGTGACTTTCTAGGAGGGACTGGGATGGGCGTGAGAGGGGCGTTGAAGCTCGGAGGAGGGAAAGAATATCTGGTTTTGATAATTGATTTTTGGATCTGGCAGGTCTAGATAGAGCATTAGGGTAGGTAATGGTATTCCAGTTCTGGGTGGGGGTTTTAGCCCTGGAGAACCAGCAACATAGTGGAAGGAGGTGGAAGATTATGGTGGTGTTGGATCATGTGCCGGATCTCCAGCGGGGTCTTGTTGGAAGAGAGATCAAGGGCCAGCTCATCAGTGGAGTTAATGAGAGTTTGAATGATAATTTTGACATTTAGAAGTTCCTGTTTTATTTCCTTGAGCTTAGCAGGAGGATACGATAAGCTTCCATTACCAGCTGCATTGTTTGGGCTGATGTTTATTGTATATTGATAGGCCTCTCTTTTATTCCTATAGGCACAGGGGAAAGACTCCAGTCTCACATTTAGATGAGATACTCATACACATCCGGAAGGATCAAAATGTTGACTATGTACTGGCATTGTTTTCCATTAACTACGTTTTTAAAGCCTTGCTGAAAATGTATTGTGTGATATTGAGTTACAGTCCTGTCTCTACATATTTCATGTGGATTATGGTATTTTATTGTCACGTAACCTTCTCCTTTAACACTGCACAGTCTTCACTCTTATAACTGTATATTCCTATTGTAGAGGCTTTGAGTTTCTACTATGAGTGGGCCTCTGTAAATGTTGTTCCTAGCAAAAAGAAGGGTTGATTTACTGCTGAGCCGGTGTCTTAATGCATTCTCCATTACAACAGTATCCTCCTAAGCATTTCCAAGTGGAGCTTGGGAAGAACCATTTTCTAACTGAGGAGGCCATCTCTTCTGAATCAGTGCCATAATTCTGCCCCACTTCCAGGTCTATTGAATCTTCCTGTTCCGGGACCCCCACACTTCCAGGTTTGATGTTTCTTCCTGTTTTTAGTTTCTTCTCTCATTTCCCAGGTAGAGTAGTAAAGTGGACAGTAGGAGGAAACTGACCCAATTATGAAACAAATATTTTGAAGCATTATCTAAAAGAAATCAAATCATATTTGGAGATCTTAGTTTATAAATTTATTTTTATTATATAGATATTTCTATTTTTAAGACTCTTTGTAGAAGCCATATATAACTGCATTTCAAGTCACGCCCAATCCTATTAAGCATCGCTCTCTCTCTCCCTCTTTCTCTCCTTCTCTCTCTCTCTCTCTCTCTCTCTCTCTCTCTCTCTCTCTCTCTCTCTCTCTATATATATATATATATATTGAAGTTCACAATGCCCAAGGCGAGACGCACTCCTCGTTTGGCGTCTTCAGGTCAAGGCAGGTTTGTGGATGACACCAGCGTCACACAGCAACAGACGCGTTTCGGGCCTCCGCCCTTCTTCCTGGGTTTGTGCTGCTCCCCCAAAGAATGCCGACATACAGAACTGCCAAAATACGCCCTTTTATTTAAATTCAAGATCGAACTCAGGTGAGTCAGTGTCTCTATGAATTCTGGGACTGGAAGTTCTTACACATAAAACTACCCAAGTGGGTTGCCAGCAAACTTCGGGGCAAATAACAAAGTTTTTTAAATTGATGGTGAGTCCACACAACCTTCCTCCATTCAGCCTCTCACCCATTTGGCCTGCAGCTCTGTATTAACAAAGCCGCGGAACCGCCCGCTGAGCGGCGGTGCGTCTCCCGACCAGGGCTGGCCGGAATACATTGAAGTTCACAATGCCAAAGGCGAGACGCACTCCTCGTTTGGCGTCTTCAGGTCAAGGCAGGTTTGTGGATGACACCAGCGTCACACAGCAACCGACGCGTTTCGGGCCTCCGCCCTTCTTCCTGGGTTTGTGCTGCTCCCACAAAGAATGCCGACATACAGAACTGCCAAAATACGCCCTTTTATTTAAATTCAAGATCGAACTCAGGTGAGTCAGTGTCTCTATGAATTCTGGGACTGGAAGTTCTTACACATAAAACTACCCAAGTGGGTTGCCAGCAAACTTCGGGGCAAATAACAAAGTTTTTTAAATTGATGGTGAGTCCACACAACCTTCCTCCATTCAGCCTCTCACCCATTTGGCCTGCAGCTCTGTATTAACAAAGCCGCGGAACCGCCCGCTGAGCGGCGGTGCGTCTCCCGACCAGGGCTGGCCGGAATACATTGAAGTTCACAATGCCCAAGGCGAGACGCACTCCTCGTTTGGCGTCTTCAGGTCAAGGCAGGTTTGTGGATGACACCAGCGTCACACAGCAACCGACGCGTTTCGGGCCTCCGCCCTTCTTCCTGGGTTTGTGCTGCTCCCCCAAAGAATGCCGACATACAGAACTGCCAAAATACGCCCTTTTATTTAAATTCAAGATCGAACTCAGGTGAGTCAGTGTCTCTATGAATTCTGGGACTGGAAGTTCTTACACATAAAACTACCCAAGTGGGTTGCCAGCAAACTTCGGGGCAAATAACAAAGTTTTTTAAATTGATGGTGAGTCCACACAACCTTCCTCCATTCAGCCTCTCACCAATTTGGCCTGCAGCTCTGTATTAACAAAGCCGCGGAACCGCCCGCTGAGCGGCGGTGCGTCTCCCGACCAGGGCTTGCCTGAATACATTGAAGTTCACAATGCCCAAGGCGAGACGCACTCCTCGTTTGGCGTCTTCAGGTCAAGGCAGGTTTGTGGATGACACCAGTGTCACACAGCAACCGACGCGTTTCGGGCCTCCGCCCTTCTTCCTGGGTTTGTGCTGCTCCCCCAAAGAATGCCGACATACAGAACTGCCAAAATACGCCCTTTTATTTAAATTCAAGATCGAACTCAGGTGAGTCAGTGTCTCTATGAATTCTGGGACTGGAAGTTCTTACACATAAAACTACCCAAGTGGGTTGCCAGCAAACTTCGGGGCAAATAACAAAGTTTTTTAAATTGATGGTGAGTCCACACAACCTTCCTCCATTCAGCCTCTCACCAATTTGGCCTGCAGCTCTGTATTAACAAAGCCGCGGAACCGCCCGTTGAGCGGCGGTGCGTCTCCCGACCAGGGCTGGCCGGAATACATTGAAGTTCACAATGCCCAAGGCGAGACGCACTCCTCGTTTGGCGTCTTCAGGTCAAGGCAGGTTTGTGGATGACACCAGCGTCACACAGCAACCAACGCGTTTCGGGCCTCCGCCCTTCTTCCTGGGTTTGTGCTGCTCCCCCAAAGAATGCCGACATACAGAACTGCCAAAATACGCCCTTTTATTTAAATTCAAGATCGAACTCAGGTGAGTCAGTGTCTCTATGAATTCTGGGACTGGAAGTTCTTACACATAAAACTACCCAAGTGGGTTACCAGCAAACTTCGGGGCAAATAACAAAGTTTTTTAAATTGATGGTGAGTCCACACAACCTTCCTCCATTCAGCCTCTCACCAATTTGGCCTGCAGCTCTGTATTAACAAAGCCGCGGAACCGCCCGCTGAGCGGCGGTGCGTCTCCCGACCAGGGCTGGCCGGAATACATTGAAGTTCACAATGCCCAAGGCGAGACGCACTCCTCGTTTGGCGTCTTCAGGTCAAGGCAGGTTTGTGGATGACAACAGCGTCACACAGCAACCAACGCGTTTCGGGCCTCCGCCCTTCTTCCTGGGTTTGTGCTGCTCCCCCAAAGAATGCCGACATACAGAACTGCCAAAATACACCCTTTTATTTAAATTCAAGATCGAACTCAGGTGAGTCAGTGTCTCTATGAATTCTGGGACTGGAAGTTCTTACACATAAAACTACCCAAGTGGGTTGCCAGCAAACTTCGGGGCAAATAACAAAGTTTTTTAAATTGATGGTGAGTCCACACAACCTTCCTCCATTCAGCCTCTCACCAATTTGGCCTGCAGCTCTGTATTAACAAAGCAGCGGAACCGCCCGCTGAGCGGCGGTGCGTCTCCCGACCAGGGCTTGCCTGAATACATTGAAGTTCACAATGCCCAAGGCGAGACGCACTCCTCGTTTGGCGTCTTCAGGTCAAGGCAGGTTTGTGGATGACACCAGCGTCACACAGCAACCGACGCGTTTCGGGCCTCCGCCCTTCTTCCTGGGTTTGTGCTGCTCCCCCAAAGAATGCCGACATACAGAACTGCCAAAATACGCCCTTTTATTTAAATTCAAGATCGAACTCAGGTGAGTCAGTGTCTCTATGAATTCTGGGACTGGAAGTTCTTACACATAAAACTACCCAAGTGGGTTGCCAGCAAACTTCGGGGCAAATAACAACGTTTTTTAAATTGATGGTGAGTCCACACAACCTTCCTCCATTCAGCCTCTCACCAATTTGGCCTGCAGCTCTGTATTAACAAAGCCGCGGAACCGCCCGCTGAGCGGCGGTGCGTCTCCCGACCAGGGCTGGCCGGAATACATTGAAGTTCACAATGCCCAAGGCGAGACGCACTCCTCGTTTGGCGTCTTCAGGTCAAGGCAGGTTTGTGGATGACACCAGCGTCACTCAGCAACCGACGCGTTTCGGGCCTCCGCCCTTCTTCCTGGGTTTGTGCTGCTCCCCCAAAGAATGCCGACATACAGAACTGCCAAAATACGCCCTTTTATTTAAATTCAAGATCGAACTCAGGTGAGTCATTGTCTCTATGAATTCTGGGACTGGAAGTTCTTACACATAAAACCACCCAAGTGGGTTGCCAGCAAACTTCGGGGCAAATAACAAAGTTTTTTAAATTGATGGTGAGTCCACACAACCTTCCTCCATTCAGCCTCTCACCAATTTGGCCTGCAGCTCTGTATTAACAAAGCCGCAGAACCGCCCGCTGAGCGGCGGTGCGTCTCCCGACCAGGGCTGGCCGGAATACATTGAAGTTCACAATGCCCAAGGCGAGACGCACTCCTCGTTTGGCGTCTTCAGGTCAAGGCAGGTTTGTGGATGACACCAGCGTCACACAGCAACCAACGCGTTTCGGGCCTCCGCCCTTCTTCCTGGGTTTGTGCTGCTCCCCCAAAGAATGCCGACATACAGAACTGCCAAATACGCCCTTTTATTTAAATTCAAGATCGAACTCAGGTGAGTCAGTGTCTCTATGAATTCTGGGACTGGAAGTTCTTACACATAAAACTACCCAAGTGGGTTGCCAGCAAACTTCGGGGCAAATAACAAAGTTTTTTAAATTGATGGTGAGTCCACACAACCTTCCTCCATTCAGCCTCTCACCAATTTGGCCTGCAGCTCTGTATTAACAAAGCCGCGGAACCGCCCGCTGAGCGGCGGTGCGTCTCCCGACCAGGGCTGGCCGGAATACATTGAAGTTCACAATGCCCAAGGCGAGACGCACTCCTCGTTTGGCGTCTTCAGGTCAAGGCAGGTTTGTGGATGACACCAGCGTCACACAGCAACCGACGCGTTTCGGGCCTCCGCCCTTCTTCCTGGGTTTGTGCTGCTCCCCCAAAGAATGCCGACATACAGAACTGCCAAAATATGCCCTTTTATTTAAATTCAAGATCGAACTCAGGTGAGTCAGTGTCTCTATGAATTCTGGGATTGGAAGTTCTTACACATAAAACTACCCAAGTGGGTTGCCAGCAAACTTTGGGGCAAATAACAAAGTTTTTTAAATTGATGGTGAGTCCAAACAACCTTCCTCCATTCAGCCTCTCACCAATTTGGCCTGCAGCTCTGTATTAACAAAGCCGCGGAACTGCCCGCTGAGCGGCGGTGCGTCTCCCGACCAGGGCTGGCCGGAATACATTGAAGTTCACAATGCCCAAGGCGAGACGCACTCCTCGTTTGGCGTCTTCAGGTCAAGGCAGGTTTGTGGATGACACCAGCGTCACACAGCAACTGACGCGTTTCGGGCCTCCGCCCTTCTTCCTGGGTTTGTGCTGCTCCCCCAAAGAATGCCGACATACAGAACTGCCAAAATACGCCCTTTTATGTAAATTCAAGATCGAACTCAGGTGAGTCAGTGTCTCTATGAATTCTGGGACTGGAAGTTCTTACACATAAAACTACCCAAGTGGGTTGCCAGCAAACTTCGGGGCAAATAACAAAGTTTTTTAAATTGATGGTGAGTCCACACAACCTTCCTCCATTCAGCCTCTCACCAATTTGGCCTGCAGCTCTGTATTAACAAAGCCGCGGAACCGCCCGCTGAGCGGCGGTGCGTCTCCCGACCAGGGCTGGCCGGAATACATTGAAGTTCACAATGCCCAAGGCGAGACGCACTCCTCGTTTGGCATCTTCAGGTCAAGGCAGGTTTGTGGATGACACCAGCGTCACACAGCAACCGACGCGTTTCGGGCCTCCGCCCTTCTTCCTGGGTTTGTGCTGCTCCCCCAAAGAATGCCGACATACAGAACTGCCAAAATACGCCCTTTTATTTAAATTCAAGCTCAAACTCAGGTGAGTCAGTGTCTCTATGAATTCTGGGACTGGAAGTTCTTACACATAAAACTACCCAAGTGGGTTGCCAGCAAACTTTGGGGCAAATAACAAAGTTTTTTAAATTGATGGTGAGACCACACAACCTTCCTCCATTCAGCCTCTCACCAATTTGGCCTGCAGCTCTGTATTAACAAAGCCGCGGAACCGCCCGCTGAGCGGCGGTGCGTCTCCCGACCAGGGCTGGCCGGAATACATTGAAGTTCACAATTCCCAAGGCGAGACGCACTCCTCGTTTGGCGTCTTCAGGTCAAGGCAGGTTTGTGGATGACACCAGCGTCACACAGCAACCGATGCGTTTCGGGCCTCCGCCCTTCTTCCTGGGTTTGTGCTGCTCCCCCAAAGAATGCCGACATACAGAACTGCCAAAATACGCCCTTTAATTTAAATTCAAGATCGAACTCAGGTGAGTCAGTGTCTCTATGAATTCTGGGACTGGAAGTTCTTACACATAAAACTACCCAAGTGGGTTGCCAGCAAACTTCGGGGCAAATAACAAAGTTTTTTAAATTGATGGTGAGTCCACACAACCTTCCTCCATTCAGCCTCTCACCAATTTGGCCTGCAGCTCTGTATTAACAAAGCCGCGGAACTGCCCGCTGAGCGGCGGTGCGTCTCCCGACCAGGGCTGGCCGGAATACATTGAAGTTCACAATGCCCAAGGCAAGACGCACTCCTCGTTTGGCGTCTTCAGGTCAAGGCAGGTTTGTGGATGACACCAGCGTCACACAGCAACCGACGCGTTTCGGGCCTCCGCCCTTCTTCCTGGGTTTGTGCTGCTCCCCCAAAGAATGCCGACATACAGAACTGCCAAAATACGCCCTTTTATTTAAATTCAAGATCGAACTCAGGTGAGTCAGTGTCTCTATGAATTCTGGGACTGGAAGTTCTTACACATAAAACTACCCAAGTGGGTTGCCAGCAAACTTCGGGGCAAATAACAAAGTTTTTTAAATTGATGGTGAGTCCACACAACCTTCCTCCATTCAGCCTCTCACCAATTTGGCCTGCAGCTCTGTATTAACAAAGCCGCAGAACCGCCCGCTGAGCAGCGGTGCGTCTCCCGACCAGGGCTGGCCGGAATACATTGAAGTTCACAATGCCCAAGGCGAGACGCACTCCTCGTTTGGCGTCTTCAGGTCAAGGCAGGTTTGTGGATGACACCAGCGTCACACAGCAACCGACGCGTTTCGGGACTCCGCCCTTCTTCCTGGGTTTGTGCTGCTCCCCCAAAGAATGCCGACATACAGAACTGCCAATTACGCCCTTTTATTTAAATTCAAGATCGAACTCAGGTGAGTCAGTGTCTCTATGAATTCTGGGACTGGAAGTTCTTACACATAAAACTACCCAAGTGGGTTGCCAGCAAACTTCGGGGCAAATAACAAAGTTTTTTAAATTGATGGTGAGTCCACACAACCTTCCTCCATTCAGCCTCTCACCAATTTGGCCTGCAGCTCTGTATTAACAAAGCCGCGGAACCGCCCGCTGAGCGGCGGTGCGTCTCCCGACCAGGGCTGGCCGGAATACATTGAAGTTCACAATGCCCAAGGCGAGACGCACTCCTCGTTTGGCGTCTTCAGGTCAAGGCAGGTTTGTGGATGACACCAGCGTCACACAGCAACCGACGCGTTTCGGGCCTCCGCCCTTCTTCCTGGGTTTGTGCTGCTCCCCCAAAGAATGCCGACATACAGAACTGCCAAAATACGCCCTTTTATTTAAATTCAAGATCGAACTCAGGTGAGTCAGTGTCTCTATGAATTCTGGGACTGGAAGTTCTTACACATAAAACTACCCAAGTGGGTTGCCAGCAAACTTCGGGGCAAATAACAAAGTTTTTTAAATTGATGGTGAGTCCACACAACCTTCCTCCATTCAGCCTCTCACCAATTTGGCCTGCAGCTCTGTATTAACAAAGCCGCGGAACTGCCCGCTGAGCGGCGGTGCGTCTCCCGACCAGGGCTGGCCGGAATACATTGAAGTTCACAATGCCCAAGGCGAGACGCACTCCTCGTTTGGCGTCTTCAGGTCAAGGCAGGTTTGTGGATGACACCAGCGTCACACAGCAACCGACGCGTTTCGGGCCTCCGCCCTTCTTCCTGGGTTTGTGCTGCTCCCCCAAAGAATGCCGACATACAGAACTGCCAAAATACGCCCTTTTATTTAAATTCAAGATCGAACTCAGGTGAGTCAGTGTCTCTATGAATTCTGTGACTGGAAGTTCTTACACATAAAACTACCCAAGTGGGTTGCCAGCAAACTTCGGGGCAAATAACAAAGTTTTTTAAATTGATGGTGAGTCCACACAACCTTCCTCCATTCAGCCTCTCACCAATTTGGCCTGCAGCTCTGTATTAACAAAGCCGCGGAACCGCCCGCTGAGCGGCGGTGCGTCTCCCGACCAGGGCTGGCCGGAATACATTGAAGTTCACAATGCCCAAGGCGAGACGCACTCCTCGTTTGGCGTCTTCAGGTCAAGGCAGGTTTGTGGATGACACCAGCGTCACACAGCAACCGACGCGTTTCGGGCCTCCGCCCTTCTTCCTGGGTTTGTGCTGCTCCCCCAAAGAATGCCGACATACAGAACTGCCAAAATACGCCCTTTTATTTAAATTCAAGATCGAACTCAGGTGAGTCAGTGTCTCTATGAATTCTGGGACTGGAAGTTCTTACACATAAAACTACCCAAGTGGGTTGCCAGCAAACTTCGGGGCAAATAACAACGTTTTTTAAATTGATGGTGAGTCCACACAACCTTCCTCCATTCAGCCTCTCACCAATTTGGCCTGCAGCTCTGTATTAACAAAGCCGCGGAACCGCCCGCTGAGCGGCGGTGCGTCTCCCGACCAGGGCTGGCCGGAATACATTGAAGTTCACAATGCCCAAGGCGAGACGCACTCCTCGTTTGGCGTCTTCAGGTCAAGGCAGGTTTGTGGATGACACCAGCGTCACACAGCAACCGACGCGTTTCGGGCCTCCGCCCTTCTTCCTGGGTTTGTGCTGCTCCCCCAAAGAATGCCGACATACAGAACTGCCAAAATACGCCCTTTTATTTAAATTCAAGATCGAACTCAGGTGAGTCAGTGTCTCTATGAATTCTGGGACTGGAAGTTCTTACACATAAAACTACCCAAGTGGGTTGCCAGCAAACTTCGGGGCAAATAACAAAGTTTTTTAAATTGATGGTGAGTCCACACAACCTTCCTCCATTCAGCCTCTCACCAATTTGGCCTGCAGCTCTGTATTAACAAAGCCGCGGAACCGCCCGCTGAGCGGTGGTGCGTCTCCCGACCAGGGCTGGCCGGAATACATTGAAGTTCACAATGCCCAAGGCGAGACGCACTCCTCGTTTGGCGTCTTCAGGTCAAGGCAGGTTTGTGGATGACACCAGCGTCACACAGCAACCGACGCGTTTCGGGCCTCCGCCCTTCTTCCTGGGTTTGTGCTGCTCCCCCAAAGAATGCCGACATACAGAACTGCCAAAATACGCCCTTTTATTTAAATTCAAGATCGAACTCAGGTGAGTCAGTGTCTCTATGAATTCTGGGACTGGAAGTTCTTACACATAAAACTACCCAAGTGGGTTGCCAGCAAACTTCGGGGCAAATAACAAAGTTTTTTAAATTGATGGTGAGTCCACACAACCTTCCTTCATTCAGCCTCTCACCAATTTGGCCTGCAGCTCTGTATTAACAAAGCCGCGGAACCGCCCGCTGAGCGGCGGTGCGTTTCCCGACAAGGGCTGGCCGGAATACATTGAAGTTCACAATGCCCAAGGCGAGACGCACTCCTCGTTTGGCGTCTTCAGGTCAAGGCAGGTTTGTGGATGACACCAGCGTCACACAGCAACCGTTGCGTTTGGGGCCTCCGCCCTTCTTCCTGGGTTTGTGCTGCTCCCCCAAAGAATGCCGACATACAGAACTGCCAAAATACGCCCTTTTATTTAAATTCAAGATCGAACTCAGGTGAGTCAGTGTCTCTATGAATTCTGGGACTGGAAGTTCTTACACATAAAACTACCCAAGTGGGTTGCCAGCAAACTTCGGGGCAAAAAACAAAGTTTTTTAAATTGATGGTGAGTCCACACAACCTTCCTCCATTCAGCCTCTCACCAATTTGGCCTGCAGCTCTGTATTAACAAAGCCGCGGAACCGCCCGCTGAGCGTCAGTGCGTCTCCCGACCAGGGCTGGCCGGAATACATTGAAGTTCACAATGCCCAAGGCGAGACGCACTCCTCGTTTGGCGTCTTCAGGTCAAGGCAGGTTTGTGGATGACACCAGCGTCACACAGCAACCGACGCGTTTCGGGCCTCCGCCCTTCTTCCTGGGTTTGTGCTGCGCCCCCAAAGAATGCCGACATACAGAACTGCCAAAATACGCCCTTTTATTTAAATTCAAGATCGAACTCAGGTGAGTCAGTGTCTCTATGAATTCTGGGACTGGAAGTTCTTACACATAAAACTACCCAAGTGGGTTGCCAGCAAACTTCAGGGCAAAAAACAAAGTTTTTTAAATTGATGGTGAGTCCACACAACCTTCCTCCATTCAGCCTCTCACCAATTTGGCCTGCAGCTCTGTATTAACAAAGCCGCGGAACCGCCCGCTGAGCGGCGGTGCGTCTCCCGACCAGGGCTGGCCGGAATACATTGAAGTTCACAATGCCCAAGGCGAGACGCACTCCTCGTTTGGCGTCTTCAGGTCAAGGCAGGTTTGTGGATGACACCAGCGTCACACAGCAACCAATGCGTTTCGGGCCTCCGCCCTTCTTCCTGGGTTTGTGCTGCTCCCCCAAAGAATGCCGACATACAGAACTGCCAAAATACGCCCTTTTATTTAAATTCAAGATCGAACTCAGGTGAGTCAGTGTCTCTATGAATTCTGGGACTGGAAGTTCTTACACATAAAACTACCCAAGTGGGTTGCCAGCAAACTTCGGGGCAAATAACAAAGTTTTTTAAATTGATGGTGAGTCCACACAACCTTCCTCCATTCAGCCTCTCACCAATTTGGCCTGCAGCTCTGTATTAAGAAAGCCGCGGAACCGCCCGCTGAGCGGCGGTGCGTCTCCCGACCAGGGCTGGCCGGAATACATTGAAGTTCACAATGCCCAAGGCGAGACGCACTCCTCGTTTGGCGTCTTCAGGTCAAGGCAGGTTTGTGGATGACACCAGCGTCACACAGCAACCAACGCGTTTCGGGCCTCCGCCCTTCTTCCTGGGTTTGTGCTGCTCCCCCAAAGAATGCCGACATACAGAACTGCCAAAATACGCCCTTTTATTTAAATTCAAGATCGAACTCACGTGAGTCAGTGTCTCTATGAATTCTGGGACTGGAAGTTCTTACACATAAAACTACCCAAGTGGGTTGCCAGCAAACTTCGGGGCAAATAACAAAGTTTTTTAAATTGATGGTGCCTTTTGTATATTTGGTGAAAATCCCTCCAGTAGTTGTTTAGAAAATTGAATTTTAGCAAATTATATATCTATATGCGCTCACCGTACGCGTACGGTACGCGTACGGTACGCGTACCCTTATGTGCGCGAGCGAGTTTCTGATTGGCTGGCAGTCGACTGTCAACATTCTAAACTGTCCAAACCAGGAAGTGTTGGCCACCATCTTGTTTTTCAGGAGAACTGAGGCACAAGAGAGCCCAAAACAAGAGTGGAAAACACGAAAAGTGGGCAGGGTAGAGACCCCCCAACCCTCTAGCCCTTCTCAGGGGGTCCCAAAAGGACCCCCAAGGGCAAAAAAAAAAAAGAAAAAAAAGAGAAAATCGCGGGGTACGCGCACCGTACGCGTACGGTACCAAGCTAGGGGGTCAGGGGGTCTCTACCCTGCCCCCTTTTCGTGTTTTCCACTCTTGTCTCTCTAGTGCCTCAATTCTCCTGAGAAACAAGATGGCTGCTCAGGTGGTTCCCAGAAGGATAATAACATATATAAACGTTATCCGCTAATAGAATTAGCATTTACAAAACGTTTGAAATTTATTGAAAAAAAATATAGGTTTCACGCCTGATATAGTTAGGAATTAGCATTTAAAAAACCTTGCAAATTCACTGAAAATAACATAGGTTTCAGGCCTTATATAGTTAGGAATTAGCATTTAAAAAACCTTGCAAATTCACTGAAAAAACCATAGGTTTCAGGCCTTATATAGTTAGGATTTAGCATTTAAAAAACCTTGCAAATTCCCTTAAAAAACCATAGGTTTCAGGCCTTATATAGTTAGGAATTATCATTTTAAAAACCTTGCAAATTCACTTAAAAAACCATAGGTTTCAGGCCTTATATAGTTAGGAATTAGCTTTCAAAAAACCATTGAAATTGCTCCTATATAGTTAGTTGTACTAACTATATTTCGCGCACCCGCAATCCACTGCTGATGATGTCACATATTACATCATTCATGACATGGTCAGTGACATCACTGATGACATCACTGATGACATCTCAAATGACATCACTGATGACATCACTGATGACATCTCATTTGACATCACTGATCACATCACTGATGACATCATTCATGTGATAATACGATGCACCTCCTCACACTCTAATATAACCTTTGATACACCCAGTGTTAAATACAGACTACCATTCTTGAAACCATTGACACACCAATACCAGTTACTACATATGCACTCACTGATTCCTAGGTCTACTCACACATTCACTCATTCACCCATAGAATCACTCATACATACAGTCACTCATCAATACAACACTATCATATGCACTCATACAGCTATACCGACACTCACACACTGCCACTCATCCATGGAGTTACTCACACACCTAGTCAGTCATGCAAAGAATCAATCACACTTCCATTTCCTCGACTATACAGTTATACACACAACACCTTACTTATTCAAACATATACTAACACATACTTACTCTCTTATACAATCACTGATACAAGTACACAATGATCCATACAGCCACTCGCACATTCACTGGCTCTCATGTATAGTCATTTATATATGCCAACTCTCACATGCACTGTGGTTTACATATGTACTTACTTGGACATGTAGCACTGAGATATCCATTCACTCACCAACATACCCATGCACACAGTCAACCGCCCGTATAGCTGTTTCTACATGCACTCTTGAACTCATACACCTAGTGAATCAACTGCTCACACATCTCTTCACAGAGTCACACACCTCCCAGCCACCCACACACACACTCAGTCTCCCATTCAAATACTTAGGCAACCAATCAATAACCCATATAGCCACTCATATAGCTACTGATCAACACATGCAGCAGCTTATACAACAACAGACATACTGATGCACGCATTCAGACAGTTTAGTCACTTACCCATGCATTTAGTAAGACACATTTAATCACTCACTCATACATTCAGTCACGCACCTACTAAATCCTTCATCCAGACACTTATACATCCACTCATTCTTCAATATGTAAAACATATTTAAACTTTACAGAAACACACAGTCACTGGATGATGTCATCAGTGATGTCATCAGTGATGTCATCAGTGATGTCACTGACCATGTCATGAATGATGTAATATGTGACATCATCAGCAGTGGATTGCGGGTGTGCGAAATATAGTTAGTACAACTAACTATATAGGAGCAATTTCAATGGTTTTTAAATGCTAATTCCTAACTATATAAGGCCTGAAACCTATGGTTTTTTAAGTGAATATATATATATATATATATATATATATATATATATATATATATATATATATATATATATATATATATATATATATATATATATATATATATATATATTCCCAAGAGGTTCAAATCGCCGTTATGGCAGCGCTCAATCTGGGTGCGGCTCCCTGCAGCTGAACCATGCTGCTCCTGTATTCCAACACAACACCTCTATCCAGAGGGACAAATGGGTCACACTCCCATGGCCATTTTGCAATTTTTCTTTTATTTTCCTTTACATTCTTCTCAATGTAGCAAAGGGCGAATAACGATCTGCGCGTTTCGGTATATACATATACCTTGCTCACGATCAACTGACCGCTTGCCACCAACTAACACAAATAATGAAATTCACATTACATCACTTCCTATTTGATGATTCAAGCGCCCCATTGCATTTTGGGAGATGTAGTTTTTGTTATTTTTAAATTTTTTATATAAATAAAATTCTTCGTAACCCGCCATATGAATAGCGCTATTTAAGACCATTTTAGATGCCAAAGCCTTAGCATTCGCAATACAATCTCCAACTATTCTAGTGTTACACATATTCTAATCCCTCCAGTGGGGCTTCATAACTCTTTCTCTCCATATTTCATGTTTCAGAGAAAAGCCTATTCATTTACCTCAAAATTGTTATTTCAATCCCTCCAGTGGGAAAAGAATACAATCAATTTATCTGCGAATATGCGTTCGCTATCATTATTTGTAACTATGCTTTGTGATTACACATCATTTTGGACGGGTACTATGTTCATGACATTTCAGGGATGCTCAAGTTCTTATAAGTGAATATACAATTCTCTGATTGGTTCAGCCCATACGCAGTTAATGTTCGTAAATTTAAAATGTGGCGAGATTCCTTTTGTCTTAAAAGTTTTTCTCTATCCCCCCCACGTTCTTTCTTGGGGACAGTTTCAATACCAAAGAATTTGAGCTGCTTCCAATCATTTTGATGGTACTGTTGCATGTGCTTTGCCACTGCATTTGTTCTGTCTTGATGTACCGTGGCACATATATGTTCCATTATTCATTTCTTTAACTCAAATACAGTACTTCCCACGTATCTTAGTGGGCAGGGACATTCCACCACATATATTACGTATTGTGTTTTACACGTGATTAGTTCTCGAATTTCCCATGTTTTGTTATTAGCCATTTGCACTTCTTTAATTGGTTTTGCAATCTGGCACGCTTTGCATGTATAGCATTTTATGAAACCTTTGGTCTTCAACCATGATTCTTCTCTTTTTGTCTTTTTGAAGTGGCTATCAATCAGATGATCCTTTAAATTCTTAGCCCTCCTGTAAGTCATTGTTGGATGTTGTCCCATTACTTTTTTCACAGTGTCATCCAACTGTAGAATCTTCCAGTTTCGTTTTAGAATATTTGCAATCTCCTTACTTTCCTTTGAGTAGTCCGTTATCAATCTCACCGGTTCTGACTCCTTTGGTGACTCCTTTTGTTTTTGAATCAAACACTCTTCTCTTGTTTTTTATTAGATTGGTCCCAACATTTTTTGATTATGCCATTATTGTATTTCCTCCGCTTGAACCTTTCCGAAGTTGCAGCGCTGTGTTTTATCCACTCTTCTTCTTCACTCCATATTCGTCGGATTCTAAAGAATTCCCCGTATGGGATGCTGGAGATTAATGATTGTTGATGAAAGCTTGTCGCTTCAAGGGTGGCATTCATTGCAGTACATTTAGGATGCAGCGTAGTTTGAATTTGATTTACCTTTATATAAATTTCCGTATCCAGGAATACTATTCACTCTTTGTTTATTTCGTAAGTGAACTTCAGATTTGGAATGCTGTTGTTAATGATTTCAAAGTATTCCAGGAATTCTTCTCTACTGCCATCCCAAATGATGAATAAATCATCAATGAATCTTGTCCAACTGATGATTTTGTTCAAAGCGCGGTCACTTTTGATATTCCACGCCACCTCCTTCTCCCACCATCCCATTGCCAGACACGCGTAACTGGGACTAAAGGAGACTCCCATGGCAGTCCCATTGTTTTGACGATACACTTCGCCCCAAATACAAAGATGTTTTTTGTCAGGCATATTGAGATCATGTCTAGAAGCATTTGATTATGATCTCCGAACTGTATTTTTCTCTCCTGTAAGAAGAACTTGCATGCAGGTAAGGGATATGACATCCATTGTTACCAATTGATATGTCTCTTGCCATGGGGTGTTTTGTAGTCGTCTTAACAAATCACATGTGTCTTGTATGTAAGAATTCAACCGTGTTACAAATGGATTTAAGAAATAGTCAATATAATTTGCTACCGGTTCTAGGAGAGAACCCTTCGCCGATAAGATTGGCCGTCCTGGTGGCATCTTTTGATCCTCATGGAGTTTCGGCAGGAAATATATTGTCGCTGTGACTGGTTGAGTTACTGTTAAATATTTCCTTTCCTCCTAATCAAATAAGCCTTTGTTAGTCCACTCCAAGAGTTTTTTATCCAACATTTCCTTGATTTCCATTGTTGGATTTCTTTTGAGTCTGTCATAATATTTTGTGTCCCGTAGCTGGCGGTGTGCTTCAGTGACATATGTAGTTTTTTCTAATATCACTATATTTCCGCCCTTATCGGCTGTTTTGATTTCGATTTGATTATCCGAGGTTAACTCTGCCAGTGATTCTCTTTCTTTCCTCATTAGATTGTCTCTGTATTTTGAACCCTTTAGTTTATACAAATCTTGGGTCACAGCTTCTTGAAATAGGTCGGTTTTATTGCCTGGAGTTAATTGCGGGTAAAACTTTGATTTTGTTTTTTTGCCACTTAGGCCGGCCCCCTCTTGCGTACATGCCACTGCCAGGGGGATCTCCTGACCTTCCTCCACATTTAAGTTCAATAGTCATGAAACTCTCCGTGTCCTTTGTTAATTAGGAAACCGTTGATTCCTTCTTTGTATTTGTTTGTTATTTTTCTTGTTTCTCTGCAAATAATTTTGCCAGTTTAATTTTTGGGATATACAGGTAAAGATCTATTCTCACTTGAGCTATATCCATTCTTTTTGTTAGACAGAAGATGATTCCTTTTTTCAATAATGCTGGTTCTGATATAGCTCTTTTGGATAGATTTACTACCTGGAGCTCATCCTTTATAGATTCTTCCTCTGGCGCATTCTCCGGGTCTCCGTTCCTATTTTTTTGTTTCCACTGGTGCTTGCGCCTTTTTCCCCTTCTTTTCGGTTTCTTGGGGCCCATTTGCGTCCTTTCCCTCTTCCTCTTTGCTGTTGATGGGAGGTTTCGTTTTGCTCCCATTGTCTTTGTTGCAGGACAAGACACATGTCCCCTAAAAAAGATAATTCCTCCATATCCGATGATGCTCTTTGTTCTCCTTCACTGAGATCTGTTGAGACTAAGGAGGATGCACTACTTGAGATGCTCATTGAGCTTGTTGTAATTGTTTGGTGTTTTAACGTATCAAACTTTTTAGAAAATGTGAAAATGTGCCCTTCCGCATAATCCGTGGCATCTCTAATGAACTTCGAATGTTTACGTTCTCTTTCCATATCCTCATGTTTCTTGGGTTTCCAACTCTTCTTTAAATTTTATTTATTTTTTTAAATCGCGGCATGCGCGTAGGATACTCGTATCGCGTGGGAAAAAAAAGAAAACCGGAGTCCGCTTTAGTGCTAATTAGCCCCCTGGGGGGCCAAGTCCCGGGGGCAATGTAGTTTATTATAATGGAGGGCCCAGAGGGGCCCCCCAGCCCCGTGGACCACCACCTCTCGGGGCTTTTTTGTAAATATATGTGGGGGGGCTCTGAGGCCCCTTCAGCCCCGGGGGCGTTAAAATATTAATTGACGCAGGGCTTTGAGGCCCCCCAGCCCCGGGACCCCCACACCCCGGGGCTTCTTGAACGTGTTGGAGGGGGCCGCATGGCCTTCCTTTTGGAGCCCAAGATGGCTGTGGGGATCACCACCCCCCAGGGCCGGCTCCTGTAGTGTCTCTGGGTGCACACCCCCGGGACACTGCCGTTTGCAATGACAGGATGGGGGAATTGCGCCACACATCTTTGCTGGTCCGGGGCTAAACTGTTTTGAGAACATACCTGCTCCTCTGCTCACGGAGCTGCCTTTCTGTTTGTGCTGGCCGTCAGGACCAGAGTTTGCGCTGGGATCCACCCGCCAGCTGGAGGACTACAATTCCCGGCATTCCTAGCGGCGCTTCATGCCGCGCACAACGTGGTCGCGCCAGAAGCCGCACAAAAGGCTCACTGGGACCCTGCTGCGCGGAACGCACACGGACGCGCACCGGGCGGGACAAGGGCGGTGCCGTCTGCGGCCATCCGAGGCCAGAGGAGGCCGGGCCCCCCCCTAACATTGCCCTTCAAGTAAGATCCCTGCCGTTATGGACTTTATATTTACGCCTTAGGAAAGACATTATTATCCTGATTATATTCTTGTTAGGGAAACTAGAGTGTTAGTAATGGCTGTAAGATCAGGGAAAGGAAGGAAGTGTATCCCTGGGGTCACAGGTGGTTCGGTTACCGGCACATTAGATATGTTTATAAAAAGGGCAACATCAGTGCTGGAGCATGAAATAGCACTCACAGAATGCCGATTGTCCTTAGAACCTTTGTACAACAGGCGTTCGTCATTGGGCCCAATAATATTGGCAGTAACTCCCGAGAATGTAGTCTCTAAAACACATACCTGTGCCCCAATAGAGGGGGCACCGATCCACCACGATTCTAGTTCACTAATATCAACGCGTGGGACTATTAACGAGCATGGCTCCACGTTAGAGATTAAGGAATCCCCTTTAATTGACACTATAACGCGATCCACCCCACAGAGCCAATCAAAGACTGGCTCAAATGACAAACAGAAATTAGGACCTAGCATACAGGCAAAAGAACAGGTTTTGGGTCCAGGGACCAACGGTAAGAGGAAGCATGGGGGTACTCATCAGAAAAGTAGATTGCCCAAACAAATTAAAACTGCCAGAAATTTTGGAAATTCGGCTATACGACCCCAGCCATTATCAGGTAGTACTGTCCAAGCTTGTACTAACCCCATATTGATTCCCCCGACACCGCCATCTCAGCTGGTCTCGGACTTTGTGCCTCCAAACCCTGAGGCTTTCATGGGTCAACTGGAGCATTTAGTAAAGTCACTAATCTTACCTTTACTAGAAAGAATCAAAAACTTAACTGGAAAAATAGGGTCCCTGGAAAAGACGGTATTGGCTAATGCCGACTTATTGAGAAAATTTGAGGGCAACTGCCATAATAGCACTCAAGAACCTAAAATGTATGAGACAATCTACTGCGGTTAACATACCTGTAGTATCCTGTAGTCCGGCAAACTCCATAACAGGGAGTCATAATGGGCCAGCCCAAGTCGAGGTACTATCAGGAGTCAGGTCATTGCCCCCAAATAGAACAGAAATAAAAGAAGTTGAAAGTGTGGGTACAAAAGAAAAGGTTGCGGTAGAGCAGCTCAGTAAAAATAGACACCAAGAGGATGGTATGGTTTTTAGCAATAAAAAGAAGGCTATATATCCACGTATTGACCTGCCCCCGCAATCTGTACCATACACTGTAGTCCTGACCGGGGTGCCTGAGTTGAATAATGATAAAAGGGAAACCTACTCAGACCTGAAAAACAAAGTAACTTTTTGGCTCAACACGTATAGACCTCTCCCAGCCCATCTACATGCTGAAATATTACATGTTCAGAGAGTGGGCTGGGTCGGACCTAAACCAAAAGACCTCCCCGGGGATTGTATACTAGTCAATTTCAGGGATAGACGGGCAGTAAGGTTTATCTGTAATTGGGGCAATGGTAGTGTCAATAACGGTATACAAAGTCTAGATTTAAATTACTACTATCTGCCTACACACACAGATTTAACAAAAACAAATCAATGACAACAACGGGGATTTTGTGATGGAAATAGAGAAAGATTTAATATTCCTATGTTTAATCGTTATGATATACTGCAGGGGTTAGAGGATGTTGATTGACACAACACTGTTATTCCCCCTGCCGACTTTGTCCCAATTGAAGGAAATGTTGGGCAAAAATCATTGAGCGTGAAAGAAGGAGTACTTGAGACACAGACAGATGTTGGGGTTAATTATAAGGAAATTACTAGGAGTGAGGTAGGGATACAGATGAAGTTAACTGAAGACGTACATTCTGTGATTAATCTGGAGTCCCATGATGTTATCAGTTTGACGGGAAGTGAGTCTCCTAGGGCCACCTGGTCATTCTTGTATTGGATCATTGCAGGTTTAAAATCAAAATTGGGGAATGAACAATGGGTTAACCTAGTGAATATGTATGACTTTGTGAGCTTACAAGAAACCTGGACAACTGTACCACATCAGATGATGTTAGACTAATAAGAGATCAGGGCGGGACAGCAGTTCTGGTATTGCTGGACCTCTCAGCGGCCTTCGTCACGGTCGACCATAGCATCTTGGTCGACCGTGTCGGGAAGATGGGCATCTCCTCCACGGCAAGAGATCTCCTCGCCTCATTTCTCACTGAGAGAACGCAGGCCGCCACTCTTGGCCCCTACCAATCCGTCAAGTTGTCACAGCCGTGTGGGGTACCTCAAGGCTCATCCCTAAGTCCGACACTGTTTAATATCTATGTGTCGGACCTGGCCAATGTCATCAAGGCACATGGGATGAGCCTAACTTCCTACGCGGATGACACTCAATTGGTTATGGCCATAAGAGGTGACGGAGAAGAGGTCGCCAAACGATTTCAGAGAGGACTGACAGAGATAGGTGAGTGGATGGCCGTAAACTGCCTAAAACTCAACTCAGAAAAAACCGAGGTAATGATCTTTGGACAACTTTCACCGGATTGGCCCTCCTCTTGGTGGCCCCAAACGTTCGGTGCCCCTCCTAAACCGGTGACCAAAGTAAGAAACCTGGGAGTAATCTTTGATGATCGTTTAAACTTCATGGATCATGCCATTAAAGTGGCTTCCACAGCCCACCACAAACTACGCATGATTCGGAAAATAAGCCCTTACCTCCCAACAACTGCCATTAAAACATTGGTGTCCATTAATATAATGGGGCAACCCAGTGACCCTCAGAACCTGGGTGAATAATGACAAACAAGGATTGGTTCTGTCGGGGAATCGACAATTTCTTAGATATAAAGTCTATTCTCTAATAACTCTTCTCACTCAGTTACAGAAAATAGAATCAGAAAACCACACACCACACAATTTTTGAAGCGAGAAAAGAATTCTTATTCATCAATCTCGTTACGGCAATTAATTTCAACAATTAAAAGGACGGTTGTCCGTGCAATAAATGTCAAAACACAAAAATACACAATTGAAATACAAGTGAACAAGTGATTAGGGTGTATCATACAGTGAAACAAATTTTACAACACAAAAATATTAAACGAAGTCACGGTCCAAGAATGTAGTCAATGTCCACAAACAGTACAATTATTTATATTTTTCTGCTGTGTTTTTAACAAGCTTCTTAGCTGCTGTGTTTTTAACATGCTTCTTAGCGTTGATTCTCAATTCTTTGTCACCAGCCGGTGTACAAGTAGAGGAAGGTGCTGTAGGTCGATGTACCGATTTACAAGGCTTTGAGGACGTTGTATCTTGAAGTTCTGAATCGCTACCTTCTAGTTAGAGAATCGAGCCTATGGTGCCGCAGCCGCGATCACTTCTAGGATTGAAACTTCTGGGATTGAAACAGCAAGCGTCTGTATGCTCCGCGAGTTAAGCCTTGTAAATCGGTACATCGACCTACAGCACCTTCCTCTACTTGTACACCGGCTGGTGACAAAGAATTGAGAATCAACGCTAAGAAGCAAGAGTGTAGAGGCAGAAATAGGACGCCTATACCCTCTCTAAAAGACGAAATCTCAGGTTGTCCCTTCTTCTTTATCGTCCTGATGAAGACCCGAATTGGTTGCTAATAAGACAGCACCGCTCCCCAGGGTCGAAACGTCGACGTTACCTCTTCAACTGGTCCTTGTTAAAAACACAGCAGAAAAATATAAATAATTGTACTGTTTGTGGACATTGACTACATTCTTGGACCGTGACTTCGTTTAATATTTTTATGTTGTAAAATTTGTTTCACTGTATGATACACCCTAATCACTTGTTCACTTGTATTTCAATTGTGTATTTTTGTGTTTTGACATTTATTGCACGGACAACCGTCCTTTTAATTGTTGAAATTAATTGCCGTAACGAGATTGATGAATAAGAATTCTTTTCTCGCTTCAAAAATTGTGTGGTGTGTGGTTTTCTGATTCTATTTTCTGTAACTGAGTGAGAAGAGTTATTAGAGAATAGACTTTATATCTAAGAAATTGTCGATTCCCCGACAGAACCAATCCTTGTTTGTCATTAAAACATTGGTGAGCTCACTAGTCCTGACATCATTGGACTATTGTAATGGGCTCTTCATTAACTCCCAAGTCAGAGTTATAAAAAAATTGCAGACCATACAAAATGCGGCGGCTCGCCTGCTCCTTGGAATCCCTAAGTTTGCACCTCTCTCAGACGCAATAATAAAACTACACTGGCTGACGATTCAGAACAGAGCCAGATTTAAATCGCAGTGCATAGTTTATAAAGCACTAAACAAACAGGGTCCGCAGTTCTTAATAGACCATCTGCGTCCTTACCAACCAACACGTCAGCTGCGTTCAGCCAACAGCAACCAACTATCGGTGCCTCGCACCAGGACAGTCATGTGGGGAGATCGACGTTTTGTGGTAGCAGCTTCCAAACTCTGGAACACTCTGCCTCAGGACATCAGATCATGTCCCACATTGCTCCAATTTCGCAAAAAACTGAAAACCTGGTTGTTCAATAAATAAGTTTCATGGTATGGGGCACGAGGTCAGAGCAACTAAGCTTAATAACACCGAGCTGGCAAATTAATCAGCGCCAAGACACCTTCGGGTATATGTTGCGCTTTATAAATGTCAAAAAATAAATAAATAAATAAATAAATCATGTGTGTGGTTTCAAAACTTTCTTTTCACCAGCTATCAGCTCGACATATGGGAGGGCCAAAGGGGGTTTAGCCACATATGTTTCTAACTTGTTTAATTGTTTAAAAAACTTAGATTCTTTTTAACAATATGTACTACCATATAATCAGGATTACCATAGATAAAGTGTTTACTTTGATTTTGGTAAGTTTGTACAATAATGTCCCTGCAGAGGCGGTGGAAGATACTTTTAAAACCTTAGAAAATGATATAAAATCTACGTTAAGTGGAAGATTTAAAGAAGTTTGTGTCATTTGGGGCGGGGATTTCAACTGTTCTATATGCCAAAGTGGTGAGAGAGGAACCTGCGGCATAATGCTGGAAAATGATGTTAGTTTAAGTCATTTCGAGCACACTAAGTGCGGGGACCTTTTCAATGACAACATCTTTGGGTGTGACATGGGTTTCGTGAATAGAATGGTTAGACCTGAGACCCCCTTTGATCCCACTTTTAATGGTAGAGGGGCAAATTCAACAATTGATTTTATATTGATGACGGCCAGACACGGGGGAAAGATCTAGGTATTTCAAGTTTTGGATAACCCATTGAGCGACCACTTTCCCCTTAGCCTGGAAATATTAGGTAAACCTAAAGATCCACACGGAAATGACATCTTAAAACCGTGCGTGGATAATATTGCTATGGTTAGGAAAAATGGGTATGCTCTGAAGTGGACCACTGTGGTCCCTGAAGATTTCCTCTGTAATTTGATTAAGAAATATGAGGGGCGCAGCAGGGTTCTGCCTGACTTAATGTCATACAAACATCATCTCACCCATCCCACTTGTTCTCAATGGTGTTCCCTTATAGACTTTGTAATCATCCCTTAATGTACCTCAGCCTTATTGTTACCACCCTATCAACTTCCTGCCCTCCTCCCATCTTCCTCACACCTCCTGCTGTCACACCATGAATAATAGGGAGCACATTACATTAAGTTCAGCGTTAGACTTGCATGATTTTCGTGAAAACAGGCCAGGAACAGCCATGTAGCGCAGCACAAAAATGCGACACAGAAAGTGAATATTTCTCTATTATGGCAAAATTAAGTGACTGTTTGAACTGGGGAGTCACTCAATGACCACAAGGGAGATTCATCATCTTCTAGTCGAAATAGAAAATTATTAATAATATTAATATTAATTAACAATATTTTGGCCATCACCAACACAACGCTCGATAACTGTGCTGCCTTTTTCATAAAATTTGAACTTTTTAAATGTAGGTCTGTGTGTTTTAAAAAATGGGAATATGAAAGAAGATTTAAGCAAGTTGACAACTTGGAACACAAAATAAAGTATCCTCTACCGTTTGCAAAAGATGGAGGTCGCCTTGGCCATGAAAACGCCCGATAACTGTGCTGCTTTTTATAATGGAGTTAGATCTTTTTACATGGAGGTGTGTGTGTTAAAATGAAATATGAATGAAGATTTGAGCAAGTTGACAACTTGGAACAAAAAAAAAAGTCTGCGTCCTGTGGGATGTTTGGATTTCCAGCCCATTACACAGATGTGTCCAACATGGAACGTAGTGGTCAATCGGCGTTGAGGAGTAGAAGTCCCCCGCCATCGTCAGCTTAACGTTCGGTGTTGAAGGCATACAAACAAAATACATACTCTACATAACCTAAAACAACAATACTGGACTCTATCGAGGGGTAGGAATTAGAATTAGAATAAGAATTGGCAACCACATCCAACGAAGGCAGCAGACGCGCAAATTACCCACTGTCTTGTCGGGGACGTAGTTACCAAAAACAATACTAGACTCTATTGAGGACATGTAATTGGAATAAGAATTGGCAACCAAATCCAACAAAGGCAGCAGATGCGCAAATTACCCACTGTCTTGTCGGGGACGTAGTTACCAAAAACAACAATACTGGACTCTATTGAGGGCCTGTAATTAGAATAAGAATTGGCAACCACATCCAACTAACTGAAAGTTGAGCTGTGAATATTCTTTGCAGTCACTCTCTCACTTCCTCTCTCCTTTGATAAAAAAAACTACACACAATGTTAACTTCCTTTTTATCTTACAGGTTGTGTTTCACAAATTGGCGTCACCCCCCCCAAAAAAAACCTACAAAGCTCTACGTTTGTGTATTCTGTTTGGATTTCCAGTCCATTACACAGATGTGTCCAACATGGGACGTAGTAGTCAATCGGCGTTGAGGAGTAGAAGCTTCCCGCCGTCGTCAGCTCGACGTTCGGCGTTGAAGGCATACATACAAAATACATACTCTACATAACCTTGGGACGATCACACGTCCCCCTCAAGATGACGAAATGTTCAGATATCTCCACGATCAACTTTTGATGCTACTTTCTGTGCCTACCATGGTGAAATATGAAAGAAGATTGGAGCAAGTTGACAACTTGGTAGAAGAAATAAAGTCTGTCAGCCACATGTAAGGAAGGCTACAGAAGCGCAAACTACACACTCCCGACTTGGTGGCGTAGTTAGAAAAAATAACAAAATACAGGGTTCTTACAAGGCCCTTTAATTGAATGAGCAAGTTGACATTTCCTGTCACTTAATTTGGAAGAAGAATTAAAGTGGCTCTGTATATGAAAGAAGATTTGAGGAAGTTGACAACTTGGAACAAAAAATAAAGTCTGTGTCCTGTAGGATGTTTGGATTTCCAGCCCATTACACAGAAGTGTCCAACATGGGACATAGTAGTCAATCAGCGTTGAGGAGTAGAAGTCCCCCAATGTCGACAGCTCGACGTTCGGCGTTGAAGGCATACATACAAAATACATACTCTACATAACCTAAAACAGCAATACTGGACTCTATCGAGGGGTTGGAGTTAGAATTAGAATAATAATTGGCAATCACATCCACCGAAGGCAGCAGACCCACAAATTACCCACTGCCTTGTCGGGGACGTAGTTACCAAAAGCAACAATACTAGACTCTATTGAGGGCCTGGAATTAGAATAGGAATTGGCAACAACATCTAACTAACACACTGGTGACAGAAAGTTGAGCTGCGAATATTCTTTGCAGTCACTCTCTCACTTCCTCGCTCCTTTGATAAAAAAAAACACACAATGATAACTTCCTTTTTATCCTACAGGTTGTGTTTGACAAATTGGCGTCACCCGCCCTACCAAAAAAAACCTACAAAGCTCTACATTTGTGTATTCTGTTTGGATTTCCAGTCCATTACACAGTTGTGTCCAACATGGGACGTAGTAGTCAATTGGTGTTGAGGAGTAGAATTCCCTCGCCGTCGTCAGCTCGACGTTCGGCGTTGAAGGCATACATACAAAATACATACTCTACATAACCTCGGGACGATCGCACGTCCTCCTCAAGATGACGAAACGATCAGATGTCTCCACTATCAACTTTCGATGCTACTTTTTATGCCTACCATGGTGAAATATGAAAGAAGATTTGAGCAAGTTGACAACTTGGTAGAAGAAATAAAGTCTGTTAGCCACATGCAAGGAAGGCTGCAGAAGCATAAACTACACACTCCCGACTCGGTGACTTAGTTACAAAAAATAACAAAACAGGGCTCTTACGAGGCCCTGTAATTGGAATGAGCAAGTTGACATTTCCTGTCGCATAATTTGGAAGAAGAATTAAAGTGGCTCTGTATATGAAAAAAGATTTGAGCAAGTTGACAACTTGGAACAAAAAAAAAATTCAGTGTCCTCTAGAATGTTTGGATTTCCAGCCAATTACACAGATGTGTTCAACATGGGACGTAGTAGTCAATCAGCATTGAGGAGTAGAAGTCCCCATCGTCGTCAGCTCGACGTTCGGCGTTGAAGGCATACATACAAAATACATACTCTACATTACTTCGGGACAATCGCACGTCCCCCTCAAGACGACGAAACATTCAGATGTCTCTACTATCAAATTTCAATGCTACTTTCTGTGCCTACCATGGTGAAATATGAAAGAAGATTTGAGCAAGTTGACAACTTGGTAGAAGAAATAAAGTCTGTCAGCCACATGCAAGGAAGGCTGCAGAAGCGCAAACTACACACTCCCGACTCGGTGACGTAGTTACAAAAAATAACAACACAGGGCCCTTTTGAGGCCCTGTAATTTGAATGAGTAAGTTGACATTTCATGTTGCTTAGCAACTTTGAAGAAGAATTCAAGTGGCTTTGTTAAGCTTTTCATTCTACATGAATGCTAAATAAGGTAAAAAGTAATTGTAAAGTATGAGTCCATAGAGGGAGCCTGAGAAACGTCAGCCACATGCAAGGAAGGCTGCAGAATTGAGACACTCCCGACTCGGTGACGTAGTTACAAAAAATAACAAAACAGGGCTCTTATGAGGCTCTGTAATTGGAATGAGCAAGATGACATTTCCTGTCGCTTAACTTAGAAGAAGAAATAAAGTGGCTCGGTACATGAAAGAAGATTTAAGCAAGTTGACAACTTGAAACAAAAAATAAAGTCTGTGTTCTGTAGGATGTTTGGATTTCCAGCCCATTACACAGATGTGTCCAACAAGGGTCGTAGTAGTCAATCGGCGTTGAGGGGTAGAAGTCCCCCGCCGTCGTCAGCTCGACGTACGGCGTTGAAGGCATACATACAAAATACATACTCTACATAACCTAAAACAACAATACTGGACTCTGTCGAGGGGTTGGAATTAGAATAATAATTGGTAACCACATCCAACGAAGGCAGCAGATGCGCAAATTACTCACTGCCTTGTCGAGGACGTAGTTACCAAAAATAACAATAGTGGATTCTATCAAGAGCCTGTAATTGGAATTAGAATAGGAATTGGCAACCACATCCAAGGAAGACAGCAGACGCGCAAATTACCCACTGCCTTGTTTGGGACGTACTTACAAAAAACAACAATACTAGACTCTATTGAGGGTCTGTAATTAGAATAAGAATTGGCAACCGCATCCAACGAAGTCAGCAGATGCGCAAATTACCGACTGCCTTGTCGGGGAAGTAGGTATTAAAAACAACAATACTGTACTCTATCGAGGGCCTGTAATTAGAATTAGAATTGGCAATCACATCCAACGAAGGCAGTAGACGTGCAAATTACTCACTGCCTTGTTGGGGACGTAGTTGCCAAAAACAACAATACTGGACTGTATCTAGGGCCTGCAATTGGAATTAGAAATAGAATAAGAATTGGCAACCACATCCAATGAAGTCAGTAGACGCGCAAATTACCCACTGCCTTGTTGGGGACGTAGCTACCAAAAACAACAATACTGTAATAAGAATTAGAATAAGAATTAGCAGATTAATGCATCCTTCCTTTTTGGGGCTGGGTCTTCCTGCACAAATTCTTCTTCTGAAGAGTTTTCAGATGAATTTTCAAGTAGTTACCAAAAACAACAATACTGGATCTCCATCGAGGGGTTGGAATTAGAATTAGAATTAGAATTGGCAAACACATCCAACGAAGGGAGCATACACGCAAATTACTCACAGTTTTGTCGGTGAAGTAGTTACCAAAAACAATAATACTAGACTCTATCGAGGGACTGTAATTGGAAACAGAATGAAAATTGGCAACAACATCCAACGAAGGCAGCAGACGCGCAAATTACCACTGTCTAGTCGGGGACGTAGTTACCAAAAACAATAATACTGGACTCTATTGAGGGCCTTTAATTACAATCAGAATTGGCAACCACATCCAACTAAGGCAGCAGACGCGCAAATTACCCACTGCCTTGTCGGGGAAGGATTTACCAAAAACAACAATACTGGACTCTCTCGAGGGCCTATAATTAGAATTAAAATTAACAACCAAATCCAACGAAGGCAGCTGATGCGCAAATTACCCACTGCCTTGTCGGGGAAGTAGTTACCAAAAACAACAATACTGGACTCTATCGAGGGCTTGAAATTAGAATAGGAAGTGGCAACCACATCTAACGAAGGCAGCAGACGCGCAATTACCCACTGCCTTGTCGGGGACGTAGTTTCCAAAAAAAACAATAATGGACTCTAACGAGGGTTTGGAATTAGCATTAGAATAAGAATTGGCAACCACATCTAACGGAGGCAGCAGACGCGCAAATTACCCACTGCCTTGTCGGGGAAGTAGTTACCGAAAACAGCAATACTGGACTCTATCGAGGGCTTGAAATTAGAATAGGAAGTGGCAACCACATCTAACGAAGGCAGCAGACGCGCAAATTACCCACTGCCTTGTCGGGGAAGTAGTTACCAAAAACAACAATACTGGACTCTATCGAGGGCCTGTAATTAGAATCAGAATTGGCAACCACATCCAACTAAGGCAGCAGACGCACAAATTACCCACTGCCTTGTCGGGGAAGTAGTTACCAAAAAAAAACAATACTGGACTCTATCGAGGGCCTATAATTAGAACTAAAATTGGCAACCACATCCAACGAAGGCAGCAGATGCGCAAATTACCAACTGCCTTCTCTGGGAAGTAGTTACCAAAAACAACAATACTGGACTCTATCGAGGGCTTGAAACTAGAATAAGAATTGGCAACCACATCCAACGAAGGCAGTAGATGTGCAAATTACTCACTGCCTTGTTGGGGACATAGTTGCCAAAAACAACAATACTGGACTGTATCTAGGGCCTGCAATTGGAATTAGAAATAGAATAAGAATTGGCAACCACATCCAATGAAGTCAGTAGACGCGCAAATTACCCACTGCCTTGTTGGGGACGTAGCTACCAAAAACAACAATACTGTAATAAGAATTAGAATAAGAATTAGCAGATTAATGCATCCTTCCTTTTTGGGGCTGGGTCTTCCTGCACAAATTCTTCTTCTGAAGAGTTTTCAGATGAATTTTCAAGTAGTTACCAAAAACAACAATACTGGATCTCCATCGAGGGGTTGGAATTAGAATTAGAATTAGAATTGGCAAACACATCCAACGAAGGGAGCATACACGCAAATTACTCACAGTTTTGTCGGTGAAGTAGTTACCAAAAACAATAATACTAGACTCTATCGAGGGACTGTAATTGGAAACAGAATGAAAATTGGCAACAACATCCAACGAAGGCAGCAGACGCGCAAATTACCACTGTCTAGTCGGGGACGTAGTTACCAAAAACAATAATACTGGACTCTATTGAGGGCCTTTAATTACAATCAGAATTGGCAACCACATCCAACTAAGGCAGCAGACGCGCAAATTACCCACTGCCTTGTCGGGGAAGGATTTACCAAAAACAACAATACTGGACTCTCTCGAGGGCCTATAATTAGAATTAAAATTAACAACCAAATCCAACGAAGGCAGCTGATGCGCAAATTACCCACTGCCTTGTCGGGGAAGTAGTTACCAAAAACAACAATACTGGACTCTATCGAGGGCTTGAAATTAGAATAGGAAGTGGCAACCACATCTAACGAAGGCAGCAGACGCGCAATTACCCACTGCCTTGTCGGGGACGTAGTTTCCAAAAAAAACAATAATGGACTCTAACGAGGGTTTGGAATTAGCATTAGAATAAGAATTGGCAACCACATCTAACGGAGGCAGCAGACGCGCAAATTACCCACTGCCTTGTCGGGGAAGTAGTTACCGAAAACAACAATACTGGACTCTATCGAGGGCTTGAAATTAGAATAGGAAGTGGCAACCACATCTAACGAAGGCAGCAGACGCGCAAATTACCCACTGCCTTGTCGGGGAAGTAGTTACCAAAAACAACAATACTGGACTCTATCGAGGGCCTGTAATTAGAATCAGAATTGGCAACCACATCCAACTAAGGCAGCAGACGCACAAATTACCCACTGCCTTGTCGGGGAAGTAGTTACCAAAAAAAAACAATACTGGACTCTATCGAGGGCCTATAATTAGAACTAAAATTGGCAACCACATCCAACGAAGGCAGCAGATGCGCAAATTACCAACTGCCTTCTCTGGGAAGTAGTTACCAAAAACAACAATACTGGACTCTATCGAGGGCTTGAAACTAGAATAAGAATTGGCAACCACATCTAACAGAGGCAGCAGACGCGCATATTACCCACTGCCTTGTCGGGGAAGTAGTTACCAAAAACAAAAATACTGGACTCTATCGAGTGCCTGTAATTAGAATTAGAATAAGAATTGACAACCACATTCAACGAAGGCAGCAGAAACGCAAATTACCCACTGCCTTGTCGGGGATGTAGTTAACAAAAATAACATGACTGGGCTCTATCGAGGGCCTGTAATTGGAATTAGAATTAGAATAAGAATTGGCAACCACATCTAATGAAGGCAGAAGACGCGCAAATTACCTACTGCCTTGTCGGGTTAGTAGTTACCAAAACAACAATACTGGGTTGTATTGAGGGCCTGTAATTTGAATTAGAATTGGCAACCACATCCAACAATGGCAGCAGACGTTCAAATTACCCACTGCCTTGTCTGAGCAGTAGTTGCCAAAAACAACAATACTGGACTCTATTGAGGGCCTGTAATTACAATTAGAATAAGAATTGGCAACCACATCCAACGAAGGTAGCAGACGCGCAAATTACCCACTGCCTTGTCGGGGACGTATTTACCAAAAATAACAAGACTGGGCTCTATCGAGGGTCTGTAATTGAAATTATAGTAAGAATTGACAACCCCATCTAACGAAGGCAGCAGACGCGCAAATTACCGCTGCCTTGTCAGGGAAGTAGTTATCAAAAACAACAATACTGGGCTCTATAGAGAGCCTGTAATTTGAATTAGAATTGTCAACCACATCCAACGAAGGCAGCAGATGCACAAATTACCCACTGCCTTGTCGTGGAAGTAGTTACCAAAAACTACAATACTGGGCTCTATCGAGGGCCTGTAATTGCAATTAGAATTAGAATAAGAATTGGCAACCACATCCAACGAAGGCAGCAGATGCGCAAATTACCCATGGCCTTGTCAGGGACGTACTTACCAAAAACAACAATACTAGACTATATTGAGTGCTTGTAATTGGAATTAGAATTAGAATAAGAATTGGCAACCACATCCAACTAAGGCAGCAGACGCGCAAATTACCCACTGCCTTGTCTGGGAAGGATTTACCAAAAACAACAATACTGGACTCTATCGAGGGCCTATAATTAGAATTAAAATTGGCAACCACATCCAACAAAGGAAGCAGATGCGCAAATTACCCACTGCCTTGTGGGGGAAGTAGTTACCAAAAACAACAATACTGGACTCTATTGAGGGCTTGAAATTAGAATAAGAATTGGCAACCACATCTATCGAAGTCAGCAAACGTGCAAATTACCCACTGTCTTGTCGGGGACGTAGTTACCAAAAACAATACTAGACTCTATTGAGGACATGTAATTGGAATAAGAATTGGCAACCAAATCCAACCAAGGCAGCAGATGCGCAAATTACCCACTGTCTTGTCGGGGACGTAGTTACCAAAAACAACAATACTGGACTCTATTGAGGGCCTGTAATTAGAATAAGAATTGGCAACCACATCCAACTAACAGAAAGTTGAGCTGTGAATATTCTTTGCAGTCACTCTCTCACTTCCTCTCTCCTTTGATAAAAAAATTACACACAATGTTAACTTCCTTTTTATCTTACAGGTTGTGTTTCACAAATTGGCGTCACCCCCCCAAAAAAAACCTACAAAGCTCTACGTTTGTGTATTCTGTTTGGATTTCCAGTCCATTACATAGATGTGTCCAACATGGGACGTAGTAGTCAATCGGCGGTGAGGAGTAGAAGCTTCCCGCCGTCGTCAGCTCGACGTTCGGCGTTGAAGGCATACATACAAAATACATACTCTACATAACCTTGGGACGATCACACGTCCCCCTCAAGATGACGAAATGTTCAGATATCTCCACGATCAACTTTTGATGCTACTTTCTGTGCCTACCATGGTGAAATATGAAAGAAGATTGGAGCAAGTTGACAACTTGGTAGAAGACATAAAGTCTGTCAGCCACATGTAAGGAAGGCTACAGAAGCGCAAACTACACACTCCCGACTCGGTGACGTAGTTAGAAAAAATAACAAAATACAGGGTTCTTACAAGGCCCTTTAATTGAATGAGCAAGTTGACATTTCCTGTCACTTAATTTGGAAGAAGAATTAAAGTGGCTCTGTATATGAAAGAAGATTTGAGCAAGTTGACAACTTGGAACAAAAAATAAAGTCTGTGTCCTGTAGGATGTTTGGATTTCCAGCCCATTACACAGAAGTGTCCAACATGGGACGTAGTAGTCAATCAGCGTTGAGGAGTAGAAGTCCCCCACTGTCGAAAGCTCGACGTTCGGCATTGAAGGCATACAAACAAAATACATACTCTACATAACCTAAAACAGCAATACTGGACTCTATGGAGGGGTTGGAGTTAGAATTAGAATAATAATTGGCAACCACATCCACCGAAGGCAGCAGACCCACAAATTACCCACTGCTTTGTCGGGGACGTAGTTACCAAAAGCAACAATACTAGACTCTATTGAGGGCCTGTAATTAGAATAGGAATTGGCAACAACATCTAACTAACACACTGGTGACAGAAAGTTGAGCTGCGAATATTCTTTGCAGTCACTCTCTCACTTCCTCGCTCCTTTGATAAAAAAAAAACACACAATGATAACTTCCTTTTTTATCCTACAGGTTGTGTTTGACAAATTGGCGTCACCCGCCCTACCAAAAAAAACCTACAAAGCTCTACATTTGTGTATTCTGTTTGGATTTCCAGTCCATTACACAGTTGTGTCCAACATGGGACGTAGTAGTCAATTGGTGTTGAGGAGTAGAATTCCCTCGCCGTCGTCAGCTCGACGTTCGGCGTTGAAGGCATACATACAAAATACATACTCTACATAACCTCGGGACGATCGCACGTCCTCCTCAAGATGACGAAACGATCAGATGTCTCCACTATCAACTTTCGATGCTACTTTTTGTGCCTACCATGGTGAAATATGAAAGAAGATTTGAGCAAGTTGACAACTTGGTAGAAGAAATAAAGTCTGTTAGCCACATGCAAGGAAGGCTGCAGAAGCATAAACTACACACTCCCGACTCGGTGACTTAGTTACAAAAAATAACAAAACAGGGCTTTTACGAGGCCCTCTAATTGGAATGAGCAAGTTGACATTTCCTGTCGCATAATTTGGAAGAAGAATTAAAGTGGCTCTGTATATGAAAAAAGATTTGAGCAAGTTGACAACTTGGAACAAAAAAAAAATCTGTGTCCTCTAGAATGTTTGGATTTCCAGCCAATTACACAGATGTGTCCAACATGGGACGTAGTAGTCAATCAGCATTGAGGAGTAGAAGTCCCCATCGTCGTCAGCTCGACGTTCGGAGTTGAAGGCATACATACAAAATACATACTCTACATTACTTCGGGACAATCGCACGTCCCCCTCAAGACGACAAAACTTTCAGATGTCTCTACTATCAAATTTCAATTCTACTTTCTGTGCCTACCATGGTGAAATATGAAAGAAGATTTGAGCAAGTTGACAACTTGGTAGAAGAAATAAAGTCTGTCAGCCACATGCAAGGAAGGCTGCAGAAGCGCAAACTACACACTCCCGACTCGGTGACGTAGTTACAAAAAATAACAACACAGGGCCCTATTGAGGCCCTGTAATTTGAATGAGTAAGTTGACATTTCATGTTGCTTAGCAACTTTGAAGAAGAATTCAAGTGGCTTTGTTAAGCTTTTCATTCTACATGAATGCTAAATAAGGTAAAAAGTAATTGTAAAGTATGAGTCCATAGAGGGAGCCTGAGAAACGTCAGCCACATGCAAGGAAGGCTGCAGAATTGAGACACTCCCGACTCGGTGAAGTAGTTACAAAAAATAACAAAACAGGGCTCTTATGAGGCTCTGTATTTGGAATGAGCAAGATGACATTTCCTGTTGCTTAACTTAGAAGAAGAAATAAAGTGGCTCTGTACATGAAAGAAGATTTAAGCAAGTTGACAACTTGAAACAAAAAATAAAGTCTGTGTTCTGTAGGATGTTTGGATTTCCAGCCCATTACACAGATGTGTCCAACAAGGGTTGTAGTAGTCAATCGGCGTTGAGGGGTAGAAGTCCCCCGCCGTCGTCAGCTCGACCTACGGCGTTGAAGGCATACATACAAAATACATACTCTACATAACCTAAAACAACAATACTGGACTCTGTCGAGGGGTTGGAATTAGAATAATAATTGGTAACCACATCCAACGAAGGCAGCAGATGCGCAAATTACTCACTGCCTTGTCGAGGACGTAGTAACCAAAAATAACAATAGTGGATTCTATCAAGAGCCTGTAATTGGAATTAGAATAAGAAATGGCAACCACGTCTAACGAAGGCAGCAGACGCACAAATTACCCACTGCCTTATCGGGGACGTAGTTACCAAAAACAACAAAACTGGAGTCTATCGAGGGTTTGGAATTAGAATTAGAATAAGAATTGGCAACCACATCCAACGAAGACAGCAGACGCGCAAATTACCCACTGCCTTGTTTGGGACGTACTTACAAAAAACAACAATACTAGACTCTATTGAGGGTCTGTAATTAGAATAAGAATTGGCAACCACATCCAACGAAGTCAGCAGATGCGCAAATTACCGACTGCCTTGTCGGGGAAGTAGTTATTAAAAACAACAATACTGTACTCTATCGAGGGCCTGTAATTAGAATTAGAATTGGCAATCACATCCAACGAAGGCAGTAGACGTGCAAATTACTCACTGCCTTGTTGGGGACGTAGCTACCAAAAACAACAATACTGTAATAAGAATTAGAATAAGAATTAGCAGATTAATGCATCCTTCCTTTTTGGGGCTGGGTCTTCCTGCACAAATTCTTCTTCTGAAGAGTTTTCAGATGAATTTTCAAGTAGTTACCAAAAACAACAATACTGGACTCCATCGAGGGGTTGGAATTAGAATTAGAATTAGAATTGGCAAACACATCCAACGAAGGGAGCATACACGCAAATTACTCACAGTTTTGTCGGTGAAGTAGTTACCAAAAACAACTATACTGGACTGTATCGAGGGCCTGCAATTGGAATTAGAAATAGAATAAGAATTGGCAACCACATCCAATGAAGTCAGTAGACGCGTAAATTACCCACTGCCTTGTTGGGGACGTAGCTACCAAAAACAACAATACTGTAATAAGAATTAGAATAAGAATTAGCAGATTAATGCATCCTTCCCTTTTGGGGCTGGGTCTTCCTGCACAAATTCTTCTTCTGAAGAGTTTTCAGATGAATTTTCAAGTAGTTACCAAAAACAACAATACTGGACTCCATCGAGGGGTTGGAATTAGAATTAGAATTAGAATTGGCAAACACATCCAACGAAGGGAGCATACACGCAAATTACTCACAGTTTTGTCGGTGAAGTAGTTACCAAAAACAATAATACTAGACTCTATCGAGGGACTGTAATTGGAAATAGAATGAGAATTGGCAACCACATCCAACTAAGGCAGCAGACGCGCAAATTACCACTGTCTAGTCCGGGACGTAGTTACCAAAAACAATAATACTGGACTCTATTGAGGGCCTTTAATTACAATCAGAATTGGCAACCACATCCAACTAAGGCAGCAGACGTGCAAATTACCCACTGCCTTGTCGGGGAAGGATTTACCAAAAACAACAATACTGGACTCTCTCGAGGGCCTATAATTAGAATTAAAATTAACAACCACATCCAACGAAGGCAGCAGATGAGCAAATTACCCACTGCCTTGTCGGGGAAGTAGTTACCAAAAACAACAATACTGGACTCTATCGAGGGCTTGAAATTAGAATAGGAATTGGCAACCACATCTATCGAAGGCAGCAGACGCACAATTACCCACTGCCTTGTCGGGGACGTAGTTTCCAAAAAAAACAATAATGGACTCTAACGAGGGTTTGGAATTAGAATTAGAATAAGAATTGGCAACCACATCTAACGGAGGCAGCAGACGCGCAAATTACCCACTGCCTTGTCGGGGAAGTAGTTACCGAAAACAACAATACTGGACTCTATCGAGGGCTTGAAATTAGAATAGGAAGTGGCAACCACATCTAACGAAGGCAGCAGACGCGCAAATTACCCACTGCCTTGTCGGGGAAGTAGTTACCAAAAACAACAATACTGGACTCTATCGAGGGCCTGTAATTGGAATTAGAATTAGAATAAGAATTGGCAACCACATCTAATGAAGGCAGCAGACGCGCAAATTACCTACTGCCTTGTCGGGGTAGTAGTTACCAAAACAACAATACTGGGTTGTATTGAGGGCCTGTAATTTGAATTAGAATTGGCAACCACATCCAACAATGGCAGCAGACGTTCAAATTACCCACTGCCTTCTCTGAGCAGTAGTTGCCAAAAACAACAATACTGGACTCTATTGAGGGCCTGTAATTACAATTAGAATAAGAATTGGCAACCACATCCAACGAAGGTAGCAGATGCGCAAATTACCCACTGCCTTGTCGGGGACGTAGTTACCAAAAATAACAAGACTGGGCTCTATCGAGGGTCTGTAATTGGAATTAGAATAAAAATTGACAACCACATCCAACAAAGGCAGCAGACGCGCAAATTACCCACTGCCTTGTCAGGGAAGTAGTTATCAAAAACAACAATACTGGGCTCTATCGAGAGCCTGTAATTTGAATTAGAATTGGCAACCACATCCAACGAAGGCAGCAGATGCACAAATTACCCACTGCCTAGTCGTGGGAGTAGTTACCAAAAACTACAATACTGGGCTCTATCGAGGGCCTGTAATTGCAATTAGGATTAGAATAAGAATTGCCAACCACATCCAATGAAGGCAGCAGACGCGCAATTTACCCTCTGCCTTGTCAGTGCCGTACTTACTAGAAACAACAATACTAGACTATATTGAGTGCTTGTAATTGGAGTTAGAATTAGAATAAGAATTAGCAACCACATCCAACTAAGGCAGCAGATGCACAAATTACCCACTGCCTTGTTGGGGACGTAGTTACCAAAAACAACAATGCTGGACTGTATCGAGGGCCTGCAAATGGAACAGGAAAAAGAATAAGAATTGGCAACCACATCCAATGAAGTCAGAAGACGCGCAAATTACCCACTGCATTGTTGGGGACGTAGTTACCAAAAACAACAATACTGGACTCTATCGAGGGCCTGTAATAAGAATTAGAATAAGAATTAGCAGATTAATGCCTCCTTCCTTTTTGGGGCTGGGTCTTCCTGCACAAATTCTTCTTCTGAAGAGTTTTCAGATAAATTTTCAAGTAGTTACCAAAAACAACAATACTGGACTCTATCGAGGGGTTGGGATTAGAATTAGAATTGACAAACACATCCAATTAAGGGAGCAGACACGCAAATTACTCACTGTCTTGTCGGGGAAGTAGTTACCAAAACAATAATACTAGAGTCTATCGAGGGACTGTAATTGGAATAAGAATAAGAATTGGCAACCACATCCAACAAAGGCAGCAGATGCGCAAATTACCCACTGTTTTGTCAGAGACGTAGTTACCAAAAAAAATAATACTGGACTCTATTGAGGGCCTGTAATTAGAATCAGAATTGGCAACCACATCCAACTAAGGCAGCAGACGCGCTAATTACCCACTGCCTTGTCGGGGAAGTAGTTACCAAAAACAACAATACTGGACTCTATCGAGGGCCTATGATTAGAATTAGAATTGGCAACCACATCCAACGAAGGCAGGAGATGCACAAATTACCCACTGCCTTGTCGGGGAAGTAGTTACCAAAAACAACACTACTGGACTCTATCGAGGGCTTGAAATTAGAATAAGAATTGGCAACCACATTTAGTGAAGGCAGCAGACACGCAAATTACCCACTGCCTTGTCGGGAAAGTAGTTTCCAAAAACAACAATAATGGACTCTATTGAGGGTTTGGAATTAGAATTAGAATGAATAAGAATTGGCAACCACATCTACCGAAGGCAGCAGACGCGCAAATCACCCACTGTCTTCTCGGGGATGTAGTTACCAAAAATAACAATACTGGGCTCTATCGAGGGCGTGTAATTGGAATTAGAATTAGAATAAGAATTGGCAACCACATCTAATGAAGGCAGCAGACGTTCAAATTACCCACTGCCTTGTCGGGGAAGTAGTTACCAAAAACAAAAATATTAGACTCTACCGAGGGCCTGTAATTAGAATTAGAATAAGAATTGGCAACCACATTCAACGAAGACAGCAGACACCCAATTTACCCACTGTCTTGTCGGGGATGTAGTTACCAAAAATAACAATACTGGGCTCTATCGAGGGCCTGTAATTGGAATTAGAATTAGAATAATAATTGGCAACAACATCTAATGAAGGCAGCAGACGAGCAAATTACCTACTGCCTTGTTGGGGTAGTAGTTACCAAAAACAACAATACTGGGTTGTATTGAAGGCCTGTAATTAGAATTAGAATTGGCAACCACATCCAATGATGGCAGCAGACGTGCAAATTACCCACTGCCTTGTCTGAGCCGTAGTTGCCAAAAACAACAATACTGGACTCTATTGAGGGCCTGTAATTACAATTAGAATAAGAATTGGCAACCACATCCAACGAATGTAGCAGACGCGTAAATTACCCACTGCCTTGTCGGGGACGCAGTTACCAAATATAACAATACTGGGCTCTATTGAGGGTCTGTAATTGGAATTAGAATAAGAATTGACAACCACATCCAACGAAGGCAGCAGACGTGCAAATTACCCACTGCCTTGTCAGGGAAGTAGTTATCAAAAACAACAATACTGGGCTCTATCGAGAGCCTGTAATTGGAATTATAATTGGCAACCACATCCAACGAAGGCAGCAGATGCACAAATTACCCACTGTCTAGTCGTGGAAGTACTTACCAAAAACAACAATACTGGGCTCTATCGAGGGCCTGTAATTGCAATTAGAATTAGAATAAGAATTGGCAACCACATCCAATGAAGGCAACAGATGCGCAAATTACCCACTGTCTTGTCAGGGACGTACTTACCAAAAACAACAATACTAGACTATATCGAGTGCTTGTAATTGGAATTAGAATTAGAATAAGAATTGGCAACCGCATCCAACTAAGGCAGCAGATGCGCAAATTACCCACTGCCTTGTCGGGGAAATAGTTACCAAAAACAATAATACTGGGCTCTATCGAGAGCCTGCAATTAGAATTAGAATTAAAATTGGCAAACACATCCAACGAAGGCAGCAGACGCGCAAATTACCCACTGCCTTGTCGGGGAAGGATTTACCAAAAACAACAATACTGGACTCTCTCGAGGGCCTATAATTAGAATTAAAATTAACAACCACATCCAACGAAGGCAGCAGATGCGCAAATTACCCACTGCCTTGTCGGGGAAGTAGTTACCAAAAACAACAATACTGGACTCTATCGAGGGCTTGAAATTAGAATAGGAATTGGCAACCACATCTATCGAAGGCAGCAGACGCGCAATTACCCACTGCCTTGTCGGGGAAGTAGTTTCCAAAAAAAACAATAATGGACTCTAACGAGGGTTTGGAATTAGAATTAGAATAAGAATTGGCAACCACATCTAACGGAGGCAGCAGACGCGCAAATTACCCACTGCCTTGTCGGGGAAGTAGTTACCGAAAACAACAATACTGGACTCTATCGAGGGCTTGAAATTAGAATAGGAAGTGGCAACCACATCTAACGAAGGCAGCAGACGCGCAAATTACCCACTGCCTTGTCGGAGAAGTAGTTACCAAAAACAACAATACTGGACTCTATCGAGGGCCTGTAATTAGAATCAGAATTGGCAACCACATCCAACTAAGGCAGCAGACGCGCAAATTACCCACTGCCTTGTCGGGGAAGTAGTTACCAAAAAAAACATACTGGACTCTATCGAGGGCCTATAATTAGAACTAAAATTGGCAACCACATCCAACGAAGGCAGCAGATGCGCAAATTACCAACTGCCTTCTCGGGGAAGTAGTTACCAAAAACAATAATACTGGACTCTATCGAGGGCTTGAAACTAGAATAAGAATTGGCAACCACATCTAACGAAGGCAGCAGACGCGCATATTACCCACTGCCTTGTAGGGGAAGTAGTTACCAAAAACAAAAATACTGGACTCTATCGAGGGCCTGTAATTAGAATTAGAATAAGAATTGGCAACCACATTCAACGAAGGCAGCAGAAACGCAAATTACCCACTGTCTTGTCGGGGATGTAGTCAACAAAAATAACATGACTGGGCTCTATCGAGGGCCTGTAATTGGAATTAAAATTAGAATAAGAATTGGCAACCACATCTAATGAAGGCAGCAGACGCGCAAATTACCTACTGCCTTGTCGGGGTAGTAGTTACCAAAACAACAATACTGGGTTGCATTGAGGGCCTGTAATTTGAATTAGAATTGGCAACCACATCCAACAATGGCAGCAGACGTTCAAATTACCCACTGCCTTGTCTGAGCAGTAGTTGCCAAAAACAACAATACTGGACTCTATCGAGGGTCTGTAATTGGAATTAGAATAAGAATTGACAACCACATCCAACGAAGGCAGCAGACGCGCAAATTACCCACTGCTTTGTCAGGGAAGTAGTTATCAAAAACAATAATACTGGGCTCTATCGAGAGCCTGTAATTTGAATTAGAATTGGCAACCACATCCAACTAAGGGAGCAGATGCACAAATTACCCACTGCCTAGTCATGGAAGTAGTTACCAAAAACTACAATACTGGGCTCTATCGAGGGCCTGTAATTGCAATTAGAATTAGAATAAGAATTGGCAACCAGATCCAATGAAGGCAGCAGATGCGCAAATTACCCACTGCATTGTCAGGGCCGTACTTACCAAAAACAACAATACTAGACTATATTGAGTGCTTGTAATTGGAATTCGAATTAGAATAAGAATTGGCAACCACATCCAACTAAGGCAGCAGATGCACAAATTACCCACTGCCTTGTTGGGGACGTACTTACTAAAAACAACAACACTGGACTGTATTGAGGGCCTGCAATTGGAACAGGAAACAGAATAAGAATTGGCAACCACATCCAATGAAGTCAGCAGACGCGCAAATTACCCACTGCCTTGTTGGGGATGTAGTTACCAAAAACAACAATACTGAACTTTATCGAGGGCCTGTAATAAGAATTAGAATACGAATTAGCAGATTAATACCTCCTTCCTTTTTAGGGCTGGGTCTTCCTGCACAAATTCTTCTTCTGAAGAGTTTTCAGATAAATTTTCAAGTAGTTACCAAAAACAACAATACTGTACTCTATCGAGGGCCTTTAATTAGAATCAGAATTGGCAACCACATCCAACTAAGGCAGCAGACGCGCAAATTACCCACTGCCTTGTCGGGGAAGTAGTTACCAAAAACAACAATACTGGACTCTATCGAGGGCTCGAAATTAGAATAAGAATTGGCAACCACATCTATCGAAGTCAGCAAACGCGCAAATTACCCACTGCCTTGTGGGGGACGTAGTTTCCAAAAACAACAATACTGGACTCTATCGAGTGTTTGGAATTAGAATTAGAATAAGAATCGGCAACCACATCTAATGAAGGCAGCAGACGCGCAAATTACCCACTGCCTTGTCGGGGAAGTAGTTACCAAAAACAGCAATACTGGACTCTATCGAGGGCTTGAAATTAGAATAAGAATTGGTAACCACATCTAACGAAGGCAGCAGACGCGTAAATTACCCACTGCCATGTCGGGGAAGTAGTTACCAAAAACAACAATACTGGACTCTATCGAGGGCCTGTAATTAGAATCAGAATCGGCAACCACATCCAACTAAGGCAGCAGACGCGCAAATTAACCACTGCCTTGTCGGGGAAGTAATTACCTAAAACAACAATACTGGACTCTAACGAGGGCCTATAATTAGAATTAAAATTGGCAACCACATCTAATGAAGGCAGCAGATGCGCAAATTACCCACTGCCTTGTCGGGGAAGTAGTTACCTAAAACAACAATACAGGACTCTATCGAGGGCTTGAAATTAGAATAAGAATTGGCAACCACATCTAACGAAGGCAGCAGACGCGCAAATTACCCACTGCTTTGTCCGGGAAGTAGTTACCAAAAACAAAAATACTGGACTCTATCGGGGGCCTGTAATTATAATAAGAATTGGCAACCGCATTCAACGAAGGCAGCAGACACGCAAATTACCCACTGTCTTGTCGGGATGTAGTTAACAAAAATAACAATACTGGGCTCTATCGATGGCCTGTAATTGGAATTAGAATTAGAATAAGAATTGGCAAACACATCTAATGAAGGCAGCAGACGCGCAAATTAACTACTGCCTTGTCGGGGAAGTAGTTACCAAAAACAACAATACTGGGTTGTATTGAGGGCCTGTAATTGGAATTAGAATTGGCAAACGCATCCAACGATGGCAGCAGACGTTCAAATTACCCACTGCCTTGTCTGAGCAGTAGTTGCCAAAAACAACAATACTGGACTCTATTGAGGGCCTGTAATTACAATTAGAATAAGAATTGGCAACCACATCCAACAAAGGTAGCAGACGCGCAAATTACCCACTGCCGTGTCGGGGACGTAGTTACCTAAAATAACAATACTGGGCTCTATCGAGAGCCTGTAATTTGAATTAGAATTGGCAACCACATCGAACGAAGGCAGCAGATGCACAAATTACCCACTGCCTAGTCGTGGGAGTAGTTACCAAAAACGACAATACTGGGCTCTATCGAGGGCCTGTAATTGCAATTAGAATTAGAATAAGAATTGGCAACCACATCCAATGAAGGCAGCAGACGCGCAATTTACCCTCTGCCTTGTCAGTGCCGTACTTACTAAAAACAACAATACTAGACTATATTGAGTGCTTGTAATTGGAGTTAGAATTAGAATAAGAATTACCAACCACATCCAACTAAGGCAGCAGATGCACAAATTACCAACTGCCTTGTTGGGGACGTAGTTACCAAAAACAACAATGCTGGACTGTATCGAGGGCCTGCAAATGGAACAGGAAAAAGAATAAGAATTGGCAACCACATCCAATGAAGTCAGAAGACGCGCAAATTACCCACTGCATTGTTGGGGACGTAGTTACCAAAAACAACAATACTGGACTCTATCGAGGGCCTGTAATAAGAATTAGAATAAGAATTAGCAGATTAATGCCTCCTTCCTTTTTGGGGCTGGGTCTTCTTGCACAAATTCTTCTTCTGAAGAGTTTTCAGATAAATTTTCAAGTAGTTACCAAAAACAACAATACTGGACTCTATCGAGGGGATGGAATTAGAATTAGAATTAGAATTGGCAAACATATCCAATTAAGGGAGCAGACATGCAAATTACTCACTGTCTTGTCGGGGAAGTAGTTACCAAAAACAATAATACTAGAGTCTATCGAGGGACTGTAATTGGAATAAGAATAAGAATTGGCAACCACATCCAACAAAGGCAGCAGACGCGCAAATTACCCACTGTTTTGTCAGAGACGTAGTTACCCAAAAAAATAATACTGGACTCTATTGAGAGCCTGTAATTAGAATCAGAATTGGCAACCACATCCAACTAAGGCAGCAGACGCGCTAATTACCCACTGCCTTGTCGGGGAAGTAGTTACCAAAAACAACAATACTGGACTCTATCGAGGGCCTATGATTAGAATTAGAATTGGCAACCACATCCAACGAAGGCAGGAGATGCGCAAATTACCCACTGCCTTGTCGGGGAAGTAGTTACCAAAAACAACACTACTGGACTCTATCGAGGGCTTGAAATTAGAATAAGAATTGGCAACCACATTTAGTGAAGGCAGCAGACACGCAAATTACCCACTGCCTTGTCGGGAAAGTAGTTTCCAAAAACAACAATACTGGACTCTATTGAGGGTTTGGAATTAGAATTAGAATAAGAATTGGCAACCACATCTACCGAAGGCAGCAGACGCGCAAATCACCCACTGTCTTCTCGGGGATGTAGTTACCAAAAATAACAATACTGGGCTCTATCGAGGGCCTGTAATTGGAATTAGAATTAGAATAAGAATTGGCAACCACATCTAATGAAGGCAGCAGACGCGCAAATTAACTACTGCCTTGTCGGGGAAGTAGTTACCAAAAACAACAATACTGGGTTGTATTGAGGGCCTGTAATTTGAATTAGAATTGGCAAACGCATCCAACGATGGCAGCAGACGTTCAAATTACCCACTGCCTTGTCTGAGCAGTAGTTGCCAAAAACAACAATACTGGACTCTATTGAGGGCCTGTAATTACAATTAGAATAAGAATTGGCAACCACATCCAACAAAGGTAGCAGACGCGCAAATTACCCACTGCCGTGTCGGGGACGTAGTTACCTAAAATAACAATACTGGGCTCTATCGAGAGCCTGTAATTTGAATTAGAATTGGCAACCACATCCAACCAAGGCAGCAGATGGACAAATTACCCACTGCCTAGTCGTGGGAGTAGTTACCAAAAACTACAATACTGGGCTCTATCGAGGGCCTGTAATTGCAATTAGAATTAGAATAAGAATTGGCAACCACATCCAATGAAGGCAGCAGACGCGCAATTTACCCTCTGCCTTGTCAGTGCCGTACTTACTAAAAACAACAATACTAGACTATATTGAGTGCTTGTAATTGGAGTTAGAATTAGAATAAGAATTAGCAACCACATCCAACTAAGGCAGCAGATGCACAAATTACCCACTGCCTTGTTGGGGACGTAGTTACCAAAAACAACAATGCTGGACCGTATCGAGGGCCTGCAAATGGAACAGGAAAAAGAATAAGAATTGGCAACCACATCCAATGAAGTCAGAAGACGCGCAAATTACCCACTGCATTGTTGGGGACGTAGTTACCAAAAACAACAATACTGGACTCTATCGAGGGCCTGTAATAAGAATTAGAATAAGAATTAGCAGATTAATGCCTCCTTCCTTTTTGGGGCTGGGTCTTCCTGCACAAATTCTTCTTCTGAAGAGTTTTCAGATACATTTTCAAGTAGTTACCAAAAACAACAATACTGGACTCTATCGAGGGGATGGAATTAGAATTAGAATTAGAATTGGCAAACACATCCAATTAAGGGAGCAGACACGCAAATTACTCACTGTCTTGTCGGGGAAGTAGTTACCAAAAACAATAATACTAGAGTCTATCGAGGGACTGTAATTGGAATAAGAATAAGAATTGGCAACCACATCCAACAAAGGCAGCAGATGCGCAAATTACCCACTGTTTTGTCAGAGACGTAGTTACCCAAAAAAATAATACTGGACTCTATTGAGGGCCTGTAATTAGAATCAGAATTGGCAACCACATCCAACTAAGGCAGCAGACGCGCTAATTACCCACTGACTTGTCGGGGAAGTAGTTACCAAAAACAACAATACTGGACTCTATCGAGGGCCTATGATTAGAATTAGAATTGGCAACCACATCCAACGAAGGCAGGAGATGCGCAAATTACCCACTGCCTTGTCGGGGAAGTAGTTACCAAAAACAACACTACTGGACTCTATCGAGGGCTTGAAATTAGAATAAGAATTGGCAACCACATTTAGTGAAGGCAGCAGACACGCAAATTACCCACTGCCTTGTCGGGAAAGTAGTTTCCAAAAACAACAATACTGGACTCTATTGAGGGTTTGGAATTAGAATTAGAATAAGAATTGGCAACCACATCTACCGAAGGCAGCAGACGCGCAAATCACCCACTGTCTTCTCGGGGATGTAGTTACCAAAAATAACAATACTGGGCTCTATCGAGGGCCTGTAATTGGAATTAGAATTAGAATAAGAATTGGCAACCACATCTAATGAAGGCAGCAGACGCGCAAATTAACTACTGCCTTGTCGGGGAAGTAGTTACCAAAAACAACAATACTGGGTTGTATTGAGGGCCTGTAATTGGAATTAGAATTGGCAAACGCATCCAACGATGGCAGCAGACGTTCAAATTACCCACTGCCTTGTCTGAGCAGTAGTTGCCAAAAACAACAATACTGGACTCTATTGAGGGCCTGTAATTACAATTAGAATAAGAATTGGCAACCACATCCAACAAAGGTAGCAGACGCGCAAATTACCCACTGCCGTGTCGGGGACGTAGTTACCTAAAATAACAATACTGGGCTCTATCGAGAGCCTGTAATTTGAATTAGAATTGGCAACCACATCCAACGAAGGCAGCAGATGCACAAATTACCCACTGCCTAGTCGTGGGAGTAGTTACCAAAAACTACAATACTGGGCTCTATTGAGGGCCTGTAATTGCAATTAGAATTAGAAAAAGAATTGGCAACCACATCCAATGAAGGCAGCAGACGCGCAATTTACCCTCTGCCTTGTCAGTGCCGTACTTACTAAAAACAACAATACTAGACTATATTGAGTGCTTGTAATTGGAGTTAGAATTAGAATAAGAATTAGCAACCACATCCAACTAAGGCAGCAGATGCACAAATTACCCACTGCCTTGTTGGGGACGTAGTTACCAAAAACAACAATGCTGGACCGTATCGAGGGCCTGCAAATGGAACAGGAAAAAGAATAAGAATTGGCAACCACATCCAATGAAGTCAGAAGACGCGCAAATTACCCACTGCATTGTTGGGGACGTAGTTACCACAAACAACAATACTGGACTCTATCGAGGGCCTGTAATAAGAATTAGAATAAGAATTAGCAGATTAATGCCTCCTTCCTTTTTGGGTCTGGGTCTTCCTGCACAAATTCTTCTTCTGAAGAGTTTTCAGATAAATTTTCAAGTAGTTACCAAAAACAACAATACTGGACTCTATCGAGGGGATGGAATTAGAATTAGAATTAGAATTGGCAAACACATCCAATTAAGGGAGCAGACACGCAAATTACTCACTGTCTTGTCGGGGAAGTAGTTACCAAAAACAATAATACTAGAGTCTATCGAGGGACTGTAATTGGAATAAGAATAAGAATTGGCAACCACATCCAACAAAGGCAGCAGACGCGCAAATTACCCACTGTTTTGTCAGAGACGTAGTTACCCAAAAAAATAATACTGGACTCTATTGAGGGCCTGTAATTAGAATCAGAATTGGCAACCACATCCAACTAAGGCAGCAGACGCGCTAATTACCCACTGCCTTGTCGGGGAAGTAGTTACCAAAAACAACAATACTGGACTCTATCGAGGGCCTATGATTAGAATTAGAATTGGCAACCACATCCAACGAAGGCAGGAGATGCGCAAATTACCCACTGCCTTGTCGGGGAAGTAGTTACCAAAAACAACACTACTGGACTCTATCGAGGGCTTGAAATTAGAATAAGAATTGGCAACCACATTTAGTGAAGGCAGCAGGCACGCAAATTACCCACTGCCTTGTCGGGAAAGTAGTTTCCAAAAACAACAATACTGGACTCTATTGAGGGTTTGGAATTAGAATTAGAATAAGAATTGGCAACCACATCTACCGAAGGCAGCAGACGCGCAAATCACCCACTGTCTTCTCGGGGATGTAGTTACCAAAAATAACAATACTGGGCTCTATCGAGGGCCTGTGATTGGAATTAGAATTAGAATAAGAATTGGCAACCACATCTAATGAAGGCAGCAGACGTTCAAATTACCCACTGCCTTGTCGGGGAAGTAGTTACCAAAAACAAAAATACTAGACTCTACCGAGGGCCTGTAATTAGAATCAGAATAAGAATTGGCAACCACATTCAACGAAGACAGCAGACACGCAAATTACCCACTGTCTTGTCGGGGATGTAGTTACCAAAAATAACAATACTGGGCTCTAACGAGGGCCTGTAATTGGAATTAGAATTAGAATAAGAATTGGCAACAACATCTAATGAAGGCAGCAGACGCGCAAATTACCTACTGCCTTGTTGGGGTAGTAGTTACCAAAAACAACAATACTGGGTTGTATTGAAGGCCTGTAATTAGAATTAGAATTGGCAACCACATCCAACGATGGCAGCAGACGTGCAAATTACCCACTGCCTTGTCTGAGCCGTAGTTGCCAAAAACAACAATACTGGACTCTATTGAGGGCCTGTAATTACAATTAGAATAAGAATTGGCAACCACATCCAACGAATGTAGCAGACGCGTAAATTACCCACTGCCTTGTCGGGGACGCAGTTACCAAAGATAACAATACTGGGCTCTATTGAGGGTCTGTAATTGAAATTAGAATAAGAATTGACAACCACATCCAACAAAGGCAGCAGACGCGCAAATTACCCACTGCCTTGTCAGGGAAGTAGTTATCAAAAACAACAATACTGGGCTCTATCGAGAGCCTGTAATTGGAATTATAATTGGCAACCACATCCAACGAAGACAGCAGATGCACAAATTACCCACTGCCTAGTCGTGGAAGTACTTACCAAAAACAACAATACTGGGCTCTATCGAGGGCCTGTAATTGCAATTAGAATTAGAATAAGAATTGGCAACCACATCCAATGAAGGCAGCAGATGCGCAAATTACCCACTGTCTTGTCAGGGACATACTTACCAAAAACAACAATACTAGACTATATCGAGTGCTTGTAATTGGAATTAGAATTAGAATAAGAATTGGCAACCACATCCAACTAAGGCAGCAGATGCGCAAATTACCCACTGCCTTGTCGGGGAAGTAGTTACCAAAAACAATAATACTGAGCTCTATCGAGAGCCTGTAATTAGAATTAGAATTAAAATTGGCAAACACATCCAACGAAGGCAGCAGACGCGCAAATTACCCTCTGCCTTGTCGGGGAAGTTGTTATCAAAAACAACAATAATGGACTCTATTGAGGGCTTAGAATTAGAATTAGAATAAGAATTGGCAACCACATCCAACAAAGGCAGCAGACGCGCAAATTACCCACTGTATTTTCGGGGACGTTGTTACCAAAAAACAACAATACTGGACTCTATTGAGGGCCTGTAATTAGAATAAGAATTGGCAGCCATATCCAACTTACACACAGGTGACAGAAAGTTGAGCTGCGAATATTCTTTGCAGTCACTCTCTCACTTCCTCTTTCCTTTGATAAAAAAATTCCACACAGTGTTAACTTCCTTTTTATCTTACAGGTTGTGTTTCACAAATTAGCGTCACCCCCCCAAAAAAACCTACAAAGCTCTACGTTTGTGTATTCTGTTCGGATTTCCGGTCCGTTACACAGATGTGTCCAACATGGGACGTAGTAGTCAATCAGCGTTGAGGAGTAGACCTCCCCCGCCATCGTCAGCTCGACGTTCGGCGTTGAAGGCATATATACAAAATACATACTCTACATAACTTCGGGGCGATCGCACGTCCCCTTCCAGACGACGAAACTTTCAGATTTCTCCACTATCAACTTTCGATGCTACTTTCTTTGCCTACCATGGTGAAATATGAAAGAAGATTTGAGCAAGTTGACAACTTGGTAGAAGAAATAAAGTATGTCAGCTACATGCAAGGAAGGCTGCAGAAGCGCAAACTACACACTCCCGACTCGGTGACATAGTTACAAAAAATAACAACACAGGGCTCTCACGAGGCCCTGTAATTTGAATGAGTACGTTGACATTTCATTTTGCTTAGCAACTTTGAAGAAGAATTAAAGTGGCTTTCTTAAACTTTGCATTCTACATGAATGCTAAATAAGGTAAAAAGGAACTGTAAAGTACGAGTCCATAGAGGGAGCCTGAGAAACGGAAGCCACATGCAAGGGAGGCTGCAGAAGACAAACTACACACTCCCGACTCGGTGACGAAGTTACCAAAAATAACAACACAGGGCTGTTATGAGGCTCTGTAATTGGAATGAGCAAGTTGACATTTCCTGTTGCTTAACTTGGAAGAAGAATTAAAGTGGCTCTATATATGAAAGAAGATTTGAGCAAGTTGACAACTTGGAACAAAAAACAAAGGCTGTGTCCTGTAGGATGTTTGGATTTCCAGCCCATTACACAGATGTGTCTAACATGGAACGTAGTAGTCAATCGGCATTGAGGAGTAGAAGTACCCCGCCGTTGTCAGCTCGACGTTCGTTGTTGAAGGCATACATACAAAATACATACTCTACATAACCTAAAACAACAATAGTGGAATCTATCAAGGGGTTGAAATTAGAATAAGAATTGGTAACCACATCCAACGAAGGAAGCAGATGCGCAAATTTCCCACTGCCTTGTCGGGGACGTACTTACCAAAAACAACAATAGTGTATTCTATCGAGAGCCTGTAATTGGAATTAGAATAAGAATTGGCAACCACATCCAACGAAGGCAGGAGACGTGCAAATTACCCACTACCTTGTTGGGGACGTAGTTACGAAAAACAACAATACTAGACTCTATTGAGGGCCTGTAACTAGAATAAGAATTGGCACCCACATCCAACGAAGGGAGCAGACGCGCAAATTACCTACTGCCTTGTCGGAGAAGTAGTTACCAAAAACAACAATACTGGACTCTATCGAGGGCCTGTAACTAGAATTAGAATAGGCAATCAGATCCAGCGAAGGAAGCAGACATACAAATTACCCACTGCCTTTTTGGGGAAGTAGTTACCGAAAACAACAATACTCTGCTCTATCGATGGCCTGTAATTAGATTTAGAATTAGAATTAGCAACAACATCCAACGAAGGCAGCAGAAGCGTAAATTACCCACTGCCTTGTCGGAGACGTAGTTGCCAAAAACAACAATACTAGACTCTATCAAGAGTCTGTAATTGGAATTAGAATTGACAACCACCTCCAACGAAGGCATCAGACATGCAAATTACCCACTGCTTTGTCGGGGACGTAGTTGTCAAAAATAACAATACTGGACTCTATCGAGGGCTTGTAATTAGAATTTGAATTGGCAACCGCATCCAACTAAGGCATCAGATGCGCAAATTACCCATTGCCTTGTCGGGGAAAAACATCAATACTGGGGTCTATTGAGGGCCTGTAATTAGAATTAGAATAATTATTTGCAACCACATTCAAAGAATACAGCAGACGTGCAAATTAACCACTGCCTTGTGTGGATGCTGAATAAGGTGAAAAATGAAAGCTGTTTCTTGCGAAGTCTTCAACAGAATCTAAAGACAATGTAACGTTCAGATGTCTCCACTATCAACTTTCGATGCTACTTTCTGTGCCTACCATGGTATCAAAAAACAACAATACTGGGCTCTATCGAGGGCTTGTGTTTAGAATTAGAATTTGGCAACCACATCCAACGAAGGCAGCAGACGCGCAAATTACCCACTGCCTTGTGGGGGAAGTAAATAACAAAAACAACAATACTGGGCTCTATCGAGAGCCTGTAATTAGAATTAGAATTAGAATTGGCAACCACATCCAACAAAGGCAGCAGACGAGCAAATTACCCACTGCCTTGTCGGGACGTAGTTACCAAAAACAACAATACTGGACTCTATTGAGGGCCTGTAATTAGATTAAGAATTGGCAACCACATCCAACTAACACAATGGTGACAGAAAGTTGAGCTGTGAATATTCTTTGCAGTCACTCTCTCACTTCCTCTCTCCTGTGATAAAAAAATTACACACAATGTTAACTTTCTTTTTATTTTACAGGTTGTGCTTCACAAATTCGTGTCACCCCCCCCCCAAAAAAACTACAAAGTTCTACGTTCGTGTATTGTGCGATGATGCATGGCCATTGTAACAACAACTGAAAAGCCTGCTTCGACACGTAGTGCACCCTCTTTGAATCACGCCAATGGCACAAGGTGAGCAAAGAAGCTTGTTTCTGAAACAACAACAAGTTATCTGTGAAAGGAGAGAGTGGGTAGTGTGCAGCAGGCGCGCAACACCCTTTGGGCTCATGGGGCTTCAGCCCCCCTCGTCGTGTGTGTACCCGGGCGGAGACAGCTTCGCGGACTGGCGAGCATCTAAAGTACTTAACAGGTCTTTAAAAGACTATTTACTTGTAAATGAGGCTTTTGTTGTGTGTTCACCCCTTTAAATTACCCACTGCCTTGTCGGGGAAGTAGTTACCAAAAAATGATTATTGCATGAAATAATGAGGTCTGCAAAATCGGGACGGATATCCGGATGCGGAGTTGATGGTGTTGTGGAAGTGCTGGCTACAGCTGGTGGAGGGTCTTTCCACAGCCTGTTGCATGCAGCTCTCGCATAATTGTGGGGATAACGAGTCTTCACATGTAAATACAGTTGTATAATAATGTCTGCTGATTTGCCATTTCAGAGTTTATAGCTTCAAGTAACTCTGTCATCCAGTGCTTCCAAAAAATCAGCATCTTTGCTTTCATCTTCAAATTCACAGATGACATCTGCAGTACTGATGTCCTCTGAATCAGTCTCGCTGCCTGTTATAGATTGATTTTGTAGTTCAATTAGCTGTTGCTCATTTTTAATGTCTCTTCTGTAATATTGCCCTCTTTATCCATAACAAATCTGTTATGTTGTAGGTCTTAGCACAAAAACATAAAAACATCACTTTAACAGTTTTCTTAGTACATAATAAGAAAGTGGGTTTACCAACTCTTTTGACCCCCAAAAAATATTATGTAAATACAGTTGTCTAATAACATTCCAACAGTAGAGTTTTAGTAGTTTATAAGATTATATAAATATAATTGCTTATAAAGAAATCCTGTTCTTAAGTTTTTGTAAAATTCGAAACCAGTCACTGCTTATGACTATGGAAAATGACTCAGGCTGTTATACTAAAATGCAGTACTAAAAAATGTCGAATATGTCTATTCACCTTACCCTATCCAAAATAGTAACTGGGTTGGCAGCACACAATATTAAAGGAATTACTTTACATTGTTTACTAATGCTACCAGTAGAGCATGAAAACAAATTGGAATACTACAAGCTATCTAGCTATCTAGAGTAGCTTGTTGTGAAGTTTTCAAGAGTCTTGAAGAAAATGACATTTCTCATTATTGATGAGGTAAGCATGGTATCAAACATAATGCTTGCCTTTGTGCATTTAAGAATGCAACAAATTCTTATAACAGAGTATGAGGTGTTATTTGGAGGAAAACACGTCATCGTTTTTGAAGATCTACTACAAGGACAATCAGTAATTTTTGAAAATCAAATTTGATCAAATTAAATAACTATACCAATTCAGTCATTGTATAACTCGGTTTTTGCAAACTTCTTAAAATATCTGCTTCGGGCTGTTGACTTATGTAAGAAACTGCAAACAGGGTCAATATCTGGGACATTATTAGTGTCAGCATGTATTGTTGGAATGTTCAGCTATTCATTAACATGTGTCCTCCTGCATACCCCGCCAACACCTGCGGTTGTTTCATGTTAATTTTTATTTCACATAGGCATTAAGAACTCTATCCTACACATACTTACTCCATTATCAAACTCATGTGTGAATAGAAACAATGGAGTCGAGGTCCACACAGAATAAAAAAGAAGAGGAGGAGTGATACTACTTATGATAATCCGGACACAACACTAGATGGCAGGAGTATGCAGAACATGTAATTCTACAGCTGGAGTGCGATCACATCTTTACTTTCTTTATACATACATTTGTTACATCTGTATCATGAAAAAGGTAACTAAGATCTTGCATTCGTTTTGATACACTCAAGGTGGACCAATCGTCAGCATTCTAAACATTGTGCCTGTTGGGAACAAAGTGAAAATGAATTTGTTACTCTATTTGCATTGTATAAAGGTCAATAGCTTTTTGTTATGCTAACTTAAACTTATTTACATAGTAAACATAGTGAACTGTCCTCAGTCAGTGGCAAAGTGGTGTTGAGTCCATTACTAGGAAGGGTGCATAGCCAGTGAACCAACATGGCGGACGCAACTCGGAAAAGGCCCTTACCATAAAGTTTTCCGTATATATTGCTGAAGCTTTTTGGTTGCAGACACCACAATACTTTTCAACAGAGTCTAAATTTAAAAAAGATGTACATTCGCGCATCATAACAGCAATGCTAACCAGAATAGCCTCGATAAATGTATGTGGGCTTAATGAGCAAAAAAAGAGGTTTAAGGTAGCAGCACTACTTAGAACACTGCACGTTGATTTGGTTTGTCTGCAAGAGACCCACATAGAGGGTACCAACGCACACCTGCTGGGCCAGTTAGGGTTCAAAGTTATGGCAAAATCAAATCAAGGGACCAAAACTAGAGGTGTGGCGGTGCTGGGAAGGAGCAGTGATACAATTATAAAGAGGAAAAGTGAAGATACATGGGGAAGGTGGGTGCTGACCGAGATAGCCTTTAAGGGGGAGACTTTCACTTTAGCTACAATATATGGATCCACAGAGGATGATCCAGACGTGTTTCAGTACCTGGGTGTGGAATTGGCACAATGGCCTGAGCCAATTGTATGTTGCGGTGATTTTAATCTACACGACCCAATCAGCTCATTCTTACAGCCAGGCTCACAATATCTAGGCAGGAAAAAGAAAGTGTTTAGGGCACTGTCGGATATGGCAACACATAATTCACTGGAAGATCCCTGGGTAAAATGGCACCCGAATTTAGACGGTAGCACTTTCTTCTCCGCTCCTCACCAGGTGTTGGTCAGACTTGATTACTTTTTAATTTCAAATAATCTAATTTCTGAATCAAAAATTGAAAAACAACCACGAATAATTTCTGATCATAGCCCATTGGTTTTGACGATAAGACTAGGGCATCCACATAAAAAAGAGGTGCAATGGACTTTTGATAGGGCGCTGCTGCAAGATAATGGATATCGGGTGTATATGACAAAATGGATCAAGGACTTCTGGGATATAAATAGAGGGACAGCACCCCCAGGGATAGTGTGGGACGCCTTTAAGGCTGGTGTTAGAGGGAAGACGTTAAGCTTTGTATTGTCCGAACAAAAAAAAGAGAAACGGAAGACAGAAGAAATACGACAAAATCTATTGAGGGCTGAAGAAGAATTAACAGTAGCTATTCAACAACAGGTCCCGATAGAACAAATCATCCTTAAGCTAATATCGCTAAGAGCAGATGCACTGGAAGGAGTCGCCCAAAAGACAGCCGAGAAATATATGGCTAATAGGGAGAACGCATATGAGCTCAGCGAAAGGGTTGGACATATTCTAGCTGTACGGACTAGGCAGAGAGTAGCAGCAGCCGATATCAAAGAAATCACCGATACCTAAGGAAATATGGTAACAGAGGTAGGACAGGTAAGGGAGGTCTTTAAACAATTCTATATAGATCTCTACGCCTCAGATATATCAGCCAGCACGGAAGAGATCGAAAAATATTTGAGCGAGGCGCCTCCTTTGGTGCTCTCTGCAATCGAAAAGGAGGAGTTAGATGCTGGATTCCGGTTAGAGGAACTGGTCATTGCTCTTGGCAGTCTTCCCTCGGGGAAGGCAGCGGGGCCGGACCAGATCCCAGTGGAATTCTTTAAAATATTCCAAACAGTGATCATAGGGGACATGTTTAATATCATGGCAAAGGCACAAAAGGGTGAATTTGTCCCTGAGTCCTGGAATGCAGCCAACATCATCGTAATACCAAAGAAAGGTAAACCCATAACTGAGCCAAGCTCGTACCGCCGAATTACGTTGATGAACGCCGATGTCAAGGTCTACTCAAAGATACTAGCCAAAAGATTAGCAGGGGTGGTTGAGGGTTTGGTTAGTCCTTCCCAGCATGGGTTTATCCCAGGAAAAGGAACAACACAGCACATCAGGCAGGTCATTACCATGTTTGATGCAGCAGGTACCCTAGGAGACCCTATGGCAGCGCTGTTTATAGATGCAGAGAAGGCATTTGATAGGGTCTCCTGGGGATACCTATGGGCAGCCATGAGGTGGAATGGAATAGGGGAGGGCTTCATCAAGGCCATACAAACCTTGTATATCAACCCAATGGCTAAGATCAGGGTCAAAAGGGGATACTCAGCAGCAGTTAAGATCTGTAGAGGGACTAGGCAGGGCTGCCCGTCATCCCCCCTCCTGTTTGCACTATATTTGGATCCCTATCTGCGTAGGCTGGAACAGAATCCACAGATTGCTCCGATGAACATAAATGGCTGTGCAATAAAAACTCTTGCGTATGCGGATGACGTTGCCATTTTGACACCTAACTCTTCCGCCGCCATTAGGGAGATTGAAGCAGAGGCAGAATGTTTCGGTCAAATCTCGGGATACAAACTGAATAAATCCAAGACACAGATTGTTGAAAATAGATATTCAGTGTGTAACGATTCTAGAGTAGTTGGTTCAGCCGTGTACTTGGGGGTGGCAATATCAGCAAATCTTGATATGGTGGTAGAGATAAATATGGCTCCACTGATGACAAGAATAAAAAATGATCTAACAAGGATGAACAACTTACACCTATCGTTGATGGGCTGTACCAACGTTATTAGGATGCTGATTCTCCCCAAATTACTTTATTTTTTCAGATCGATCCCTATATTCTTTGAGAACAGTTGGTTTAATACACTCGAGGCAACATGCAATAGATTTATCTGGGCACATGGGAAGACGCGTAGGGCATACAGATACATCACGCTACCAAGAGAAAGGGGGGGGTTGGGGAGCACCGGACTTTAGGTTATACTACATGGCAGCTGCCCTACAGTATATGCAAGGGTTAATAGGAGGAACAGATTTGGATCAAAGAGTTAATAACCTGTCTACGAAAGTATATGCTACAGTGTTAGGGACAGAGGCGGGCAATTGTTTCTTAAATTGTATCGATTTTGGCTACTTTAAAAGAACCAGGTTTAAGACACTTTCTGCAGCTGTTAAGATTTGGATCACCTTCTTGAAAAGAAGTAAACTGGTGAAATGTAATAGATATATCAGACTCTATAAAAACAGGTATTTTCCTCAAGCAATCTTTGCAGATGAAGTAATGTCAGAATGGGCAAACAAAGGTATTGTCCAGATTGGGGACTTATTTGAGGCAGAGGGGATGATACAGTTTGCAGATCTAAGAACTAAGTATGGTATTGATAACAGAGGCTTTTTCAAGTATCTCCAGGTCAGGAGTTTTTTAAATAATAAAACAGGGGGGACAGTTGGAGTAAGTAAGAATGAGATACTGGAAAAAATTAGACTTATGGGGGATCGCAGCATTAGGTCCTTTTATGCCTGTTTGGTTAAAGGGAAAACTGATGATTTAGGGAAAGTGGGTAATAAATGGGCAGAAAACTTAACGTGGAAGCAGGGTGGCTCAAGAAATCACTGGACTTAGGTCGTACTATACTGTGTTCATCCTCCATGCAGTCACAACACTATAAAATTCTGTATTCATTATATCATACCCCCGCTAAGATAGCTAAATGGGGCGGGACCATGGGTACAAACTGTCCCCGATGCAACGCTAGCGAAGCTGATATTATTCACATATTTGCTACCTGCCCTCAACTACATACGCTAGTTAGAGACATCGAGGGATTTTTAGACAGATCATTGGGTATTCAAACCAAACTTAGCCCAGCTCGGATAATCTTAGGTCTGGGTACGGAAGGAGCCGATACACAGCAGGAATTCCTGTTCGTGGCAATGTCAGTATATAGATTGACTTTAGCAAGGGCATGGCTTGACAAAAATCCACCGACACTACAAACCTGGCTGGCTAATCTGTTGAATGCATATAATATGGAGAAGAATATTTATGCACGAAAAGGGAAAAGGGGAAGGACACTAGGTTTAAGAATATGGCAACCCATAAGTATGTGGAAAGAAGGATTTGGGCCGCATGTAGACCCAAAAAGGCCTTAACGTTTATTAGTGGTAAAGTAAGAAATATAAATAATGTTTGCGGAAATGTGTAATGAAATGTTTGTATATCTATGAAGCATGATATATCAATGCTGAACAACGTATAATGTATAAAGTGTGTGCAACATTGAAAATAATAAATATTAAAAAAAAATAAAAAAAAATAACAGCAATGCTAACTATTGAAAACTTAATTTGCTATATATTGTACATGTTTCCAAGTGTTTTCAAATCAAGGAAATGAGTCAGTCACAACTGTTCCAAAGAAATTGTAATGGCTAGACAACGAAAATAAATGAAAATTCACAAACATAATGAAAATGTCTTCCTATACTATGTTAAAATTTAAAGTTATGCCTTTTTCTAAAAAGAATTTATATGACAAAACAAAATACCAAATAATCTAATCTTCATGACATCACTAGAGTATTACACCTTTTTTATCATTGAACAGTTAAAGTCAAACCTGATGACTCCATTAGGTCATTGCAATTTTCAATAGATAATTCTCCAGAAATATTTCATTAATAAAAATCTGGGCAACTGGCAGCTGACTTATGTAACATTTTGCAATCTGAAAGCAGAGTTAAAAATGTATTTGTTGTACAAATGTCTAACCTGAATTTTAATTTACATAAAAACAGTTGTTCGTAATAGGATTAGGGCTGAAAAGCAATCATAGGTTTTAGAGCAACCGCGTTAGGACCATAGTAGTGTTCTGACAAAATCATATGCGAATAGCAATATGCTTCCGACAGGCACTATAGACACGTTCAGTACACGTTCACAAATGTCATCCCTAAAAACCCTCCTTCCTATTTACGAGTATTCTAAAGACGTAACCTATTAAGATAAAGTAATGTTTCTTTAACAAATTAAGATTTAAAAAAAACATAATGGAAGTATCATTACCAGCATGCAAAAAACACCATAATTGAAGTTGTCCTGTTGCTTTTGGTTACGACTAACTGCCATTGGTCATAGTCGGGACGCTTCAATTGCTGTAAGAAAACCCTTTAGAGACATACGGATGGTTATGTTAAATATTTAGCTTTTTTTAATTTCATAAAGAGAAATCATATTGACAATTTTATATTTATGCAATATAAGAAATAATAAAGAGATAACGGAGAATTTTTTAGGGAAAGTTTACCTTCAATTTAGTAAAAACTCTTGATAGGTCTGAATTTTGTCACTCAGTGAATCATGATCGTTTATTGTCTTGATTAAAGGTTTAAAAATCTATAAAAAAAATATAATAGAAATATGATTTTTAGTATGGAGGGTTTACATTTTATTGTACAGATGTCTACTCTAGATACATTAAAAATTATTTAACCTCATCGCTGCTGCCGACGGCCAACGGCCGTCGCGTGTACTACCTGGGTAGTGCTGCGCACGTCCTTTGGCCGTCGCGGCCCTGCCCGCTCAATAGAACGTTCCGCACTAGCGCGGAACGTTCAGCGCAGTTAAGAGGTTAAAAATATTAGCCTTTATATTATTTGAAAAAAAAATTAGGCACTTTAAACTATTACAACCAGTCATATTTTCCAACAAAAACTTTCAAAATGGCTGATGAATGTTGAACTTTCACTTACCAGAAGTGACAGCCAGTATTTGTCGGACAAAGAACAATGCCCATTTTCTCAAAAGATACCTGTAGTTAAAAATGCATTCATTAATAACTTTATATTACAACCCAAATACATACGTTTAGACTTACAACAATTTAAAAACGTGAATATCAATGCCATATATATTCAAAACAAACTAACTTCCCTTGAAAAACATCTCTCATAGTCTTCTAAACGTTACTGGATTCTGCTGTCAAACATTAATTCAAAGAATCACTAACTTTCAATATTCCTTTGCACCTGTAAGTCTAAAAAGGCATAGAACATATATAAATATTTACCCGAAAAACAGAAGAGCGATATTTGCTTAGGAATATAGAGGACGACACTCTTGCTGAGAGTGCTCAACACTAAGGTTAAAATAAAAGGTTTTCAGTACATATATTGATCAAGAATTATTATTTATGGCTAGGTAACTGGAACATCATTACACCACACTTCCAAATTATGTACCATTACTTAAAAAAAGGTACCCTTTAATAGATTACCTTTCACGCTCAATTTATTAGGCCTCAACATGTCGAGATTATATGTTCTACGTAAAGGCATGTTGCTACCATTGACTAACTTTACACACTTTCCTTGCATTTCGGAAATACAGTAGGGCCCAGTAAAGTTGTGCTCCAAAATCCCTCCTTTCCTCGTTGTTCGACTGCAATTTTTTAGAAGCAGTAAATCTCCTTCTCTGAAGGTGCACGGCTTATATTTCTTTGAAATTCTCTTTTTATATATTTTTTTCTGATTTTCTTGGGCAAGTTCAATTTTCTGCTTTGTCTGCTTCTGCAAATCTGCTTTTCTAATGTTCTTTTCTGCGATAATGCCTGCATATTCGCTTTCTGTTGGTAGTACAAACTCAAGCTAATAAAAGAAACATAAAACTCAATCACTGATATTTACCACTTAAAAATATATATACTCTATTAAAAAAGTAAAATTTTTATAAATACATTTTGTGACAAAAACAGAAAAATTAGCACTGCAAAAAATAGATGTCATTTTTTTTACAAGTAAAGTATTCAACAAAAAAATGTATGTATAAATACATACCACATAAATTTTCAGATTAAAATACACATTGTAGTACTCTAAATTTCACATTGCAATGATAAATCAATACTCAGAGAATTATACTACCGTCAACTGTGAATTTTTTAGACAGTGTACACAATCCATGCTTCTGGACTTTACTGAAACCATCAGGATACACATTACAGCTTACATAATCTAGAAGCTCTTGGTACTTAGTGGCACCCATTTCTATTTCAAATAAAAATAAACGAGAATAAAAATGAAGAGAATTGCATGATAGATGTTAAGAACAAATTTCACATGCTCACATTCAATTACAAAGACATAAATTACTATAAAGGTGTGTGAATACACTATTATTAAAATAACTGTCACTCCGTCTTCACAGCTCAATCCGCCCACAAGCATTAAGTGAGGGACAGAGAGTACCTACCATTACATGCGAAGAAGCAATTTCCTGAGCGGGAGAAAACTTACATTAACTTTGGGGTTATGGGACGCCCAATTTATAAAAATAGAGGTTTGGGAGGGCCACGTGACGCAGCAATAACTATTAAAATCATACATGCATTATTTAAAAGAATAGAAGCCTGGGAGGGTCACGTGACGCAGCAACAACTATTACAATCAAGGGAGGATTAAGAGAGAGCACATTACATTAAGTTCAGCGTCAGACATGCATGATATTTGAAAAAACAGGCCAGGAACGGCCACGCGGCGCAGGAATAAATATGAAAGTCAAGGGAGGAATAAGTGATTGGCCCACCACAGAACTAGGATTAAACCTTACACTACCATTACATGCAAGGAAGCACAGGGCACGTGGCACAGCACAAAAATGTGACACAGAAATTCAACAGAATCAATTTTCTGAGCGGGAGAAAACTTACATTAACTTCGGGGTATGGCACGCACAATTTATAAGAATAGAGGCCTGGGAGAGCCACGTGACTCAGCAATAAGTATTACAATCATGCACACACGATTTAAAAGAATAGAGGCCTGGGAGGGCCATGTGACGCAGCAATAAGTATTACAATCATGCATGCACGATTATAAGAATAGAGGCCTGGGAGGGCCATGTGACGCAGCAGCAACTATTCACAATCAAGGGAGGATTAAGAGAGATTACATTAAGTTCAGCGTCAGACATGCATGATATTTGAAAAAACAGGCCAGGAACGGCCACGCGGCGCAGGAGTAAATATGAAAGTCAAGGGAGGATTAAGTGATTGGCCCACCACAGAACTAGGATTAAACCTTACACTACCATTACATGCAAGAAGGCACAGGGCATGTGGCACAGCACAAAAATGCGACACAGAAATACACAACGATGTACGGGAAGCAATACAGTACTCATAGTTACAGGATAGACAATTACAAATATAATGCAAATTTCTCACCTTGCAAGGACAGGAAAAAGATGAGGTATGCACTCGATGAACTCGACGAATGAGGTATGCACTCGATGAACTCGACGAATGAGGTGTGCACTCAAACGATTTAACATCATCATTATCACAGGTTCTTCACCGGCTCAGTCCTTGCGGTACCACTAAGTCAATGACCAAATAGGCCTCGCATGTAGTATCGGGCCTCCTTGTTCAGTAGTTCGGGCCTACATGAAGCTTTCAAACCACTAGAACGGACCATCACAGCAGTTGGGATGGGAGCAACTCTAAAATGGCATAGAGCACGTGCTACCCGTTTTATATATAGGTAGGGTCACGTGTGTAGTGACGGATGTGCTGGATGGGTGTGGTGTGGGTGTACACCAGCCATGAGGGAGTGTGTGTGCCGTTCTGACAACTAGACCTGGAACTAAGAAATCACTACAATGGAAATCTGGGCCATGTAGAGTTGTTGAGATTTCCTGGTAGCGTTAGCGGAGTGGGCTGGCCTGACATACACTAGTACTGCGCAAAGCTCTGAAACATGATTCTGGAGCTAAGGGCATGATTCTGTTGTGAGCTATATGAAAAATCATGTGATTCGGGTGTCCGTTTTCTAGTGCTGACGTTACCCGGGTCTTAAAAGTAAATGTGTCATTATATCTGTAAAATTCCAAAACTTTGCCAATATGGAAGGTACAGGATATCACTGACTGTATATTCGTTGTATAAACGTACATGAAGTCACACGGAAGAGCTGATGCGACGCGTGACATCAAAACCTATCTGTGACGTATGCACGGGTATGCGTACAGTATGACTACAGTGTGCGAGGACGGTATACGTACTGTACGTTTACCACACAAAAAATGCCCCCAAAAAATATGTTGCAATGAATTTTATTATATTGAAAAAAAATCTAAAATAAAAAAAATCATTTTTGATTTTTTTATTATTTTACATTAAAAAATGGTAATGTAATTTAAAAAATAATATAGCTAAAAATCATTATTCTAAAAAAATGTAGTAAGTTAGTATAAAAAAACAAATATAATAATTAATACATTTAAAAATTGGCATTTACAAAACCTATGAAATTCACTGAAAAAAACATAGGTTTTACCCACGTTGTAGTTAGGAATTAGCATTTAAAAAACCTTGCAAATTCACTGAAAAAACATAGGTTTCACACATGTTATAGTTAGCTGGACATTTCACTCATACAAAACCATTGAAATTCCCGAGTTATAGTTAGTTAAGCTAACTATAACTCGCGCGCCCGCAATCCACTGCTGATGATGTCACATATTACATCACTCATGACATGGTCAGTGACATCACTCATGACATCACTGATGACATCTCAAATTACATCACTGATGACATCATCCTTGTGGTTTGATAGTGTGCGGAGCCGCACACTATCAAACCAACAAAGTTTGCCTGCAATGAGGGGAGCCCACGCAGGTGAGTAAATCTTGCCTTCAATTTATTGGGAAAAAACAGAGTTGAGCAGCTGGGTGCATCGCAAAATAAAAGTCATACCCGACGCCTTTCATGTCCACCGACATTTATTCAGGGGCTCTGTTCTTGACAGAGTTTCTAAAATGGCAGATTCCCAGCACCACATTAAAATTCTTCATTCTCCGCCTCTGTGGGCGTGGCCACCTGCATGGCCTGATGGTAGCTGTAGTGCTTTTGTGTGCTCCAGTGAGATGCCATCTCACTGGAGAATATGTATATATATATATATATATTACATACTGGCGGTCGCTAGTAGGTAGTTATAGTTAGGATTGTTTTCCATAGGAAATCCGCAACATTCTATTGAGAATAACTTTGGCGCCGGTGGACGAATCTTCGCGAATTTCTCAAAGAAGATGGCCCGCTCCGCTCCGCTCCTTCCCTGAAAGTTTGGGGGGATTTGTCAAGCGGGGGCTGAGATAAAAGGGGGGTCCCAAAACGTGTTTTCCCCATGTTAATTTCTATAGGGCGGTTGGACTCACTTTTAGCCCGAACGGCTGAATGGATTTCCACCAAACTTGGCAAAATTGTATGGACTGGTAGCCCGATGTGCCTTTGCTATGTCTCAAGATATGTACTCCAGTGGATTTTGAGTAATTTAGGTTAAAAAAAATATATATATCTATAAGCGCAACCCTTTACGCGCACCAGGGCGCGTACCAGCGCGCTACGCGAGTTCGCGAGCGGAAAGCTGATTGGCTCTCGGGTGTCTGTCAACATTCCAAACAGTCCGGAGCGGCCGCCATCTTGTGTCTCGGTAGGATCGAGACACAAGAGGTGGCAAAAACAAAGGGGGAAATGACCAAAAGGGGGCAGGGTAGACCCCCCCTGACCCCCTAGGATTGATGTGGTGGCCATAAAAGGGCCCCGCGGGGCAAAAAAAAATTTGAAAACAATTCGATTTTCGCGGGGGGAGCGCCCGGTACGCGCACCGGGGAGCGTACCGGGGAGCGTACCATGGGGAAAACCCAGTGAAACAGTAAAATAATAATTTTAAGTTCTTAGAGGTAGGGTAGCTCTGAATAGAGTTGTTGTGTTGTGTGGGTGATTTAAGTACCAACATGTAGGTACCAATGCAGAGTCTTAAATTCAATGTACACCGTCTCCTCTGTAGATAATTTGCATGTTGTTACAGAAGTTATTGTGGTATATGGAATCTATACCATTGTCTGTCAGGAAAGCAGAAACAACATGGAGGCAGGAGATGAAAAAGAAGTAACTATGAGCAAAATTACTATGTAACACAAAAAAGTTGCACAGTATACTATAAGTTTCACTTTATATTATAATCATTTTGGTACTATTTCATGAATTATATATAAAAATGAATAATGTCTCGAACAATTTTTAATTATTAAATATAAATTTATTGTTGTGAATTTTCAAAATTTAGTAGAACTTCCAACATTAGATCATCTGGAATCTCCTCATAATTTTCATTCCATGATTCTATGCTTTCAACACAGTCAATTAATTGTTGGTCCAGAGACTGATCCATAAATTCCAAGTCAACAATATCTTCTTCAGGATTGTTCTCAACCACAATTTCAAATGAAATATTAATTGTGTTTTCTTTTCCTTCCATTTTCTTGCTGTAAATTGCATAAAAAATAACTATATCAGTAGAGTTAGGGCACTGTTGGGTTTAAGTTCAGACAGGTATTTCTGAGTTTTTAACAGTGAAGTTATATTTGGGCAGTGTATGGTATCAGGCAGGAAGTAGAAATATAAAAAAGTGCATGTGATGAAGCCTAAGTAAATTCATAATTATACCAGAGAAGCCTAACTCAATCCATAACTATAACAGAGAAGCCTATCTCAATTTATAACTATAACAGAGGGACAGTAAATAACTATCAGAAAACGTTTTTCCAAATTAACTTAAAGTGCACAACATAGTTCCCCTTACAAATTAACAACTTACCTTACAGAAAGCTGTTGAAGTTTTATGAGAATATCCTTTATAAATGTACCTCAGGTAGTTCTAGTCAAAATGGCCGTGTTTCCTTCTCATTTTTCATATATATTCATGTACATAACCAATCAAATGTCAGCACATAAAAGTAGAAAATGAAAGTAACATTTTAATTGGTTGTAAATTTTAACACTTTATATGTGTTTTTGCCATGTAATTTACCTCAGGATATTTAGACAGGGCTACAGCCCAAATGGCTCAATGGAATTCCACCAAATTTGGGGAAATGGTAGGGACTGGTATGTAGTAGGGCCTATTCTATATTTGGTGAAAGTCTCTCCAGTGGTTTTTATGTGAATTACCTTCCAAATGTTTTGTGGCGCGCTTACCGGTGCGCGCCCCAGTACGCGTACCGGCAGCGCTACGGGAGTCCTCCATCTTGTGTTTCGGTAGATTTGAGACACAAGATGGAGGAGAAACAACGTTGGGAATGGTTAAAAGGGGGCACGGTAGACAACCCCTGACCTCCTAGGTTTCCTGAGGGGGGCTTAGGAGGCCCATATAGGCCAAAAAAAAAAATATATATTTTTTTAATTTTCGCGGGGGGAGCGCACGGTACGCGCACCGGGAAGCGTACCGGGGAGCGCACCGGAAAGCGTACCGGGGAGCGTACTTTGGTGAAAAACAGTGAAATAAGTTAAAGTAAAGTAATCATTTTGAGTGATCAGAGGTAGGCTAGCCCTGAAAAGAGCTTTTGGGTTCTGTGGCTGATTTAGGTACCTACAAGTAGGTTCCAATGCACAGTCTTAAATTTAGGAGGAATATTCTATTCCCCTCATCTGAGAAGTGCACACCATCTCCTCTGTAGATATCTTGCATGTTGTAACGCAAGTTATTGTTGTATATTGAACCCATTCCATAGTGTCTCATGTAAGCAGAAACAGATTTATTCACATGTTTCCGTGCTTTCTCAAATTGTGGACAAAATTGGTTGGATCACTTCCATTTCTGTCTTTGGCATATATTGGAATATACCAAGGCAGTTTGTGGAAAAAGTGTCATCAATTTCCCAAAGGTGTCCTTTAAAAGCATTTCCAGACCTACCCCAGTCAAAGTGCCTAGGTCATTTCCACCACAGTGCAAAATTATGAGGTCAGGGTGTGGCAGATGGTAAAAGGTTTTCACCAAAGGTATCAATTGATGACATCTCAATCCTCTTTGGCCAATCCACTTGATGTCCACATTTGGTAAATCAAGGTTGTGAAAATTTCTGATAGCTGCATACCTTTGAGCCCAGTGGATGTAGCTATGTCGAATAATCCAGACAGAATACATGGTGAGAGGAGGTTCTGGTGCAGTCAGATGAAGTGTGGGAATGAAATGGCAGTTGGAACAGTAGGAGTTTGCAAAAAAACTGGAGTTTCAGTGCTCTTGAATCACAAGCAATGATTGGTGGATTCAGATAGTTCAAAACTGAAAGTTAGGGTGCATGGTTCTGTTCTGTGAAAGAAGTAATTTGAATGGTTAAGAAAAAGTCATTTAAAGAAACATTGCACCGGATAAGCTGGTGTATTGAGAGGTCAAACATCCTTGCTGAGTTCATTTGCAACATTGTAGAATAAACTTTTAAACCTGAGAGCTCAGTGAGGAGGGAGTTGCTATGGTAACAGGTAGAAAGGGCTGAGGGGGGAAGGGTGTTAGTTTGAAAATAGAGAGGGAAGAGTTTTAATTGGTTAACATGAGGGATATGTGTGTAGAATTAGAGGTTTTCTGTGCCATTCATGGTTGCAGTGCCTGAAGTGCATACCTTTTGCTCTGCTAAAGAAATATTGGTGTGTGTGTCTGACACTGTTCTCAATCTCCCAAAGCATTTGTAAAGGTGAGTAATGATTCATTTAATATAGATAGAGACTTGTATACTCTATGGAGAAGATTTGGAAGCAAATTGTGGTTTTTTAATGTTGCTTTGTGTCATGTTTTTTGATAATGCTTGGTAAAAAGTTTTTGCTGCATAGAGGAATTGTATTTTGTAAAACTGTGAAGTTTCAGTAGTGACATGGAATGCTTGTACATAGGACCTGTGCTGTGTTTCTTAAATGTGATGTGAAAAATGATTTTGGGGCAAATGAATGGCTTTTACATTTTTGAGAAGGAATAAATAGTGTCTACATGATTAAATAAATATATTTGAACCTTTTACAATGATGTCACCTGTGTTACCTTAGATTGGGAAGTAGATTGAGCTTCTTTCTTGTTGGTTTGTGTCATGTTTTTTGATAATGCTTGGTATCAACATTTGCAAGATAGAGGATTTGTATTTTGTGAAATAGTGAGGTTTCAGTAGTGAAATTGAATGCTTGTTCATCGGACCTGCGCTCTGTTTCTAAAATGTTATTTAAAAAACGATTTGGGGGCAAATCAATGGCTTTTATATTTCTGAGAAAAAATAAATAGTGTCTGCATGATTAAATAAATATATTTGAACCTTTCACCATCATGTCACCTGTGTTACCTCAGATTAGGAAGCAGATTGAGCTTCTTTCTTGTTGGTTTGTGTAATGTTTTGTGATAATGCTTGGTATCAACATTTGCAAGATAGAGGAATTGTATTTTGTAAAATAGTGATGTTTCACTAGTGAAATTGAATGCTTGTACATAGGACCTGTGCACTGTTTCTTAAACGTTATTTAAAAAACAATTTTGGGGTAAATAAATGGCTTTTACATTTTTGAGAAGGAATAAATAGTGTCTTCATGATTAAATAAATATATTTGAACCTTTCACAATCATGTCACCTGTGTTACCTCAGATTAGGAAGCAGATTGAGATTCTTTCTTGTTAGTTTGTGTCATGTTTTTTGATAATGCTTGGTATCAACATTTGCAAGATAGAGGAATTGTATTTTGTAAAATAGTGATGTTTCAGTAGTGAAATTGAATGCTTGTACATAGGACCTGCGCACTGTTTCTTAAATGTTATTTAACAAACGATTTTGGGGCAAATGAATGGCTTTTACATTTTTGAAAAGGAATAAATAGTGTCTGCATGATTAACCCCTTCTACGCTCATGACGAGCTGAGCTCGCCATGAGCGTAACCTGCACTACGCGGATGACGAGCTGAGCTCGTCATGTAACGCGGGATTTTTAAAATCGCAGCGCGCAGCGGGAAAACCACTCGCGCGCATGCGGTTAAATAAATATATTTGAACCTTTCACAATCATGTCACCTGTGTTACCTCAGATTAGGAAGCAGATTGTGCTTTTTTCTTGTTGGTTTGTGTCATGGTTTTTGATAATGTTTGGTATCAATGTTTGCAAGAGAGAGGAATTGTATTTTGTAAAATAGTGAGGTTTCAGTAGTGAAATGGAATGCTTGTACATAGGACCTGCGCTCTGTTTCTTAAATCTTATTTAAAAAACGATTTTGGGGCAAATGAATGGGTTTTACATTTTTGAGAAGGAATAAATAGTGTCTGCATGATTAAATAAATATATTTGAACTTTTCACAATGATGTCACCTGTGATACTTCAGATTAGGAAGCAGATTGAGATTCTTTCTTGTTGGTTTGTGTCATGTTTTTTGGTAATGCTTGGTATCAACATTTGTAAGATAGAGGAATTGTATTTTGTAAAATAGTGATGTTTCAGTAGTGAAATTGAATGCTTGTACATAGGACGAGCGCTCTGTTTCTTAAATGTTATTGGAAAAACGATTTTGGGGCAAATGAATAGCTTTTACATTTTTGAGAAGGAGTAAATAGTGTCTGCAAGATTAAATAGATATATTTGAACCTTTCACAATCATGTCACCTGTGTTTCCTCAGATTAGGAAGTAGATTGTGCAGATGAGGTGAGGCATGTCCATGGGTGCAGAGGAGGTGAGGCCTGTATCCAAGAGTGCAGTGGAGAGGACTCACCTCCTCTGACACTTGGACAAGCCTCACCTCCTCCGTGCCCCCTGGATAGGCCTCAATCTATTGGGTATAATAGATGGTAACAGGGTGCAGATGAGGTGAGGCCTGTCCAGGGGTGTAGATGAAGTGAGGCCTGTCCAGGGGTGCAGATGAGGTGAGGCCTGTTCAGGGTTGCAGATGAGGTGAGGCTTGTCCACGGGTGCAGAGGAGATCAGGCCTGTGTTCAAGAGTGTAGTGGGAGAGAGGCCTGTCCAGGGGTGCAAAGGAGGTGAGGCCTGTGTCTAAGAGTGCAGTGGGGGAGAGGCTTCATGAAGTCCATTCCACTGCCCTCTTAGACACAGGCCTCAACACCTCTGCTCCCCAGGACAGGCCTGACCTCATCTGTACTGGTCAGGTCTCACCTCATCTGCATCCTGTTACTATCTATTTTACCAAATAGATTGAGGCCTGTTCAGGGGGCACGGAGGAGGTGAGGCTTGTATAGGGGTCAGAGGAGGTGAGTCCTGTCCACAGCACTCTTGGACACAGGACTTACCTCCTCTGCACCCCTGGACAGGTCTCACCTCATCTGCACAATCTGCTTACTAATCGAATGCTTGTACATAGGACGGGCGCTCTGTTTCTTGAATGTTAATGGAAAAACGATTTTGGGGCAAATGAATAGCTTTTACATTTTTGAGAAGGAATAAATAGTGTCTGCAAGATTAAATAGATATATTTTAACCTTTCACAATCATGTCACCTGTGTTACCTCAGATTAGGAAGCACATTTAGCTTCTTTGCTGTTGGTTTGTGTCATGTTTTTTGATAATGCTTGGTATCAACATTTGCAAGATAGAGGATTTGTATTTTGTGAAATTGTGAAGTTTCAGTAGTGACATGGAATGCTTGTGCATATGACCTGTGCTGTGTTTCTTAAATGTGATGTGAAAAACGATTTTGGTGCAAATCAATGGCTTTTACATTTTTTAGAAGGAATAAATAGTGTCTGCATGATTAAAAAATATATTTGAACCTTTCACAATGATGTCACCTGTGTTACCTCAGATTAGGAAGTAGATTGTGCAGATGAGGTGAGGCATGTCCAGAGGTACAGAGGAGGTGAGGCCTGTGTTCAAGACTGTAGTGGGAGAGAGGCCTTTCCTGGGGAGCATAGGTGGTAAGGCCAGTGTCTAAGAGTGCAGTGGACTAGACTTCATGAAGCCTATCCCCCACTGCACTCTTAGACACAGGCCTCACCTGTTCTGTACCCCTGGACAGACCTCTCTTCCACTACACTCTTCAACACAGACCTCACCTCCTCTGCACCCCTGGACAATCCTCACCTGATCTGCAATCCTGAATAGACCTCAACTCATCTGCATCCATAGACAGGCCTCAGCTTATCTACACCCATGGACATGCCTCACCTCATCTGCAGCCAGTTACCATCAATTATACCCAATACATTGAGGCCTGTCCAGAGGACACAGATGAAGTAAGGCTTCTCCAAGGGTCAGAGGAGGTCAGTCCTCTCCACTGCACTCATGGACACAGGACTTACCTCCTCTGCACCCCTGGACAGGCCTCACCTCATCTGCACAATCTGCTTACTAATCTGAGGAAACACAGGTGACATGATTGTGAAATGTGCTAATATATTTTTTTAATCATGCAGATACTATCTAATCCTTGTCAATAATGTAAAAACAATTAATGTGCCCGAAATCTTTTTTTAAATAACATTTACAAAACAGAGCACATGTCATATGTATAAGCATTTCATTACACTACTGAAACCTCTCTCATTTAGAAAATACAATTCCTTTATGCACCAACATTTCTTTACCAAGCATTATCAACAATGTATTAGTCTCTATTATATTCTCTTCCTGACTTACTCTATTTTTCCACCTGTCCCCTTCTAACACCCTCTCTCTGACTTATTCCTTTTTACATCCTGACTCTGTGTTACAGTCTCTTACACTCTCTCTTTGACTTACTTTCTCTTACACCCTGTCTCTAATTTATTCCCTCTCTCTCTTTTTTACAGCAATTTGTAAGTCATACTTTCTCTTACATCCTCTTCCTGATTTACTCCGTCTTACAACCTTTCTCTTTGTAACACTGTCTCCCAGACTTACTCCCTATTACACCTTTTTGTCTGTTTTACACCCTCTCTCCCTCTTCCTGACTTTTTTATTCTCTTCCTCTCTTCATGTTACACCCTCTGTCTGACTTACTCCTTGTTACATCCTCTCTCTGATTTACTGCTTCTTACACCCTCTCTCAAACTTACTCTCTCTCTCTCCCTTTTACAGCCTCTCTCTGTTTTAGTCTCTTTTACATCCTCTCCCCTTCTAACACCCTCTCTCTGTCTTACATCCTCTTACACCCTTTCCCTGTCTTCCACCCTGTTACACCCTTTTTCTGACTTACTCCCTTTCTCCCTTTCTTTGACTTACTCCCTCTCCCCATTACATCCTTTCTCTGTCTTACAACATACTATACACTCTCTCTGTCCTACTCATTCTCTATGTTTTACTCCCTCTACCTGTTTCTTTGTCTGACTCTCTCTGTCTCTTTGTGTTACTCCCTCTAGCTCTTTTTCTCTGTCTTACTCCTAGTTACATAGTTGCTGTGGTATAAACTTAGATATGTTGTAAACTAGTGTTTATATTGTTTGCTTATTGTCATTGCTTTGTTGTTTGGTAATAGTGGTCTATAATGTGTTATTTATTTTGTTTACCACAGATTGAAATCAAGATTTCAATAGTAAGGAAATATGCCCTCAAGGCAGAGGAGAAGGAAAGATGCCAAGCGTAAAAAATCAAAAACAGCAACGGAATTAAAGCACTCCCCTATAACAAATACTTCAAAAAACACCAAAAACGCTCCTGGTAAGACAACTAAGTCTTTTTTTCGGAACATATGTAGATAAAAAAAAAATGTTAATGGAAATGTGAATATACAGAAGGAGAGAGCAAATTTGAAAAAGAAGGAGAGGCCCCCCAAAAATGTTAATACTGGAGCAGGAGAGAACAGTATGTATAGGAATAGAAGGCAAAACCAATTTAGGGACATTCGTAGACGAATGTTTCGCAATAGGGTAGTTTTAAATTTGTTAAAAAATATTAAGAAAGGTAAACAGAGAGCTGATTTTTACAAGAAAAAGAAAAGTGTAGAGAAGATTGTTGATCAGGCTTTTGAAGTTAAGAAAAAAATATTTATTTTAGTAATCAATACAATTAGGATACTTAACGGCAATGGAAGTTTTCAAATCAAACAGTAGATGCAAAAGAATAATTAATCGGACTAATTTTTGTAAAGTTTTTTCTGGAGAATGGATGCATAGTTCAAGTTGTGAGCCATTTTTTAATGAGGAGAGTTACTTCCAGGAGAATGTTTTGGTGCATGCAGTTGACACCAGTGGTCGAGCATATGAGGTGAAAGACGGTTGTCCGATTGAAAAAGAGAAACTTGTGTCTAGAGATGCAGAGGAGGTGTTAGCTGATGAAGTTTTAGGGAGACGTACTAAGGGTCCTGTGTACACTTGGAAGTGTAGTAGTATTTGTAGTGTGCGACAGGATTCAATCGATTTGCTTCGTAATTTCTTACGGACATACAGTAAGAAAAGTCTAAAACAGAAAATGAAGATTTTGCAAGACTTAGATCCTTGCAGAGTGAGAGAAAACACAGGTTTGCATGGGCATTCACTGGCTTGTCTTTCTAGAAAAGTATGTCAGAGTGTTTTTCATCATTTTAGGATGTTAGCAGTGCATCATACTAAAATGAGGAAATTAGTGAGAATGTTGTATTATGCAAAAAGTCCAGCACTTAAGCCAAAACAGTTAAACAGTGCTCTTTTGCATGGAACTGAATTAGATGTGAAGAAGATTTGTGAAGAAATTGAGTTAAGTTACTTTGGTGAAAAAGAGGACAGTGTAGAAATTGACACAGTACTAGAAGGTAATGTGTAAGACAATGTACAGATTTCAAGTACAGAAAAGTTTGACCAGGAAATTTCCAAGTTTAAGGTGAAATCAAGTGAAAGGCCAAATTTTAGTTGTGTGTGTTGTCGACGAACTCATTGTAAGCATCAGACTAGATTAGTTGATTTATATGTAAAAAGCGAAAAGGTAAATAATAATGAGTGGAAGGATTTTGCAACTTATTTGTTGGTAGAAAATTGTTTTGATTTGGGTTCCGATCAACGTATTTGTAAATATTGTTATAAGAAATTAAATGAAAACAGAATGCCTGCTAGAGCTGTTCATAATAATCTGGAGTTGGTAGACATTCCTTCTGAATTGATGGATTTAAATACCTTTGAGTCTATTGTGATTCAATGTGTGCATCCTTTTCAGGCTATTGTTTGCATGGAGCCTAAGATAGGGAAATTGCCTCCTTCAGATTTACAGAGAGGATTAAAGGGAAGAGTTGTTTATTTGCCTCTAGATTTCATGAAAAATATTGATACAATTGGTGTAGAAAAAGTGGAAGAGGAACCTCTGGTTATTCTAGTTAATGGGGTTCCGCCAAAGAGTAAAAAAATCTGGCAAGATTTAGTGGATGTTAGGAAAGTCAAAAAGGCAACGTTGTATTTGGTCAAAAACAATGAGTACTACAAACATGTATGTGTTGGAGCAGAGGAAACAGTTGCAGAAGAAGACAGTGATTGTACAGCCGGCCAAATTGAAAAAGTTGATGTGTCTAGAAGTGAAGAAATATATGAACATTATACTGTTCATCCTTTGCATTCCAAAGAAGTAATGGGGAATGCAATTGACTTGTTTCAAATGAAAGCAGCAAAAGGAAGTCCCATTAGTGTATGGGAAGAAGGTTTGGAAGCTCGTTGTTTTCCACAGTTATTTCCAACAGGTCAAGGTGGACGATATGACGATCGACCACTTCAAATTCCTGCATCTGAATACCGGACTTTAAGATTATATGCTGAAGATCCAAGGTTTCGTCAATGCATTCTGTATTTGTTTCATCTACTGTATGAAAGTGACTTGTCTGGGCTTTCTTATGCAGTGAACCATATACTGAAAAGTGGACCACATCTGCAAAATGTTTCGGCGATGGACTTTATGGAGAAAATCAATCTGCAAGACAGTATTTTGGAATCTCAGCTAATCAATCTCATGGCATGTCAACGTGGTACAAACGAGTATTGGTTCCGTCGTCATGGGGAATTGAAATGTATGCTAAGAAACTTAGGAACTCCTACATGGTTCCTCACTCTTAGCTGTGCTGAGTATGCATGGGACGACTTACTTCAATTTCTACAAGAGGCAAAAGCAAACATACAAAATATAGAATTCAAAACACCTGGAAAACTGTGCTCTTTGGATCCAGTGAATAGATGCAGATATTTCAATCATAGATTTGAAGCTATGATGTCTTTTATTACCAACAAAAAAAATCCTCCCCTTGGAGAGGCTTTGGATTTCTTTTGGAGAAAGGAGTATCAAGCGAGAGGTGCTCCTCACATACATATGTTGTTATGGATTAAAGATGCACCCAAATTTGGAACAGATTCGGATGACACAGTGATGAGCTTCATTGAAGAGTATTCAACATGTGCTGTTCCGAAAACTACCGAAGAAAACAGTTTAAGGCAACAAGTTTTACGCTTTCAATCCCATCGTAGTGGAAAGTACTGTCGTCGAAAATTCAGAAACAAGGACAAGTTCTACACAAAATGTCGTTTCGGGTTTCCACGACCAGTGATTTCTAAAGGAAGAGTAAATAATTTGATGTCTTCTCTGCGACATACTGTGGCGAGGAAATCACCAAAAAATACATACAATTTAAAAAGAAACGAAGAGTCCAAGTACATCAACGACTACAACCCAGTGATTTTGTCCATGTGGAATGCTAACATGGATATTCAGTTCGTTGCTGACAACTCTATTGCCGTGGCTCGATATGTGACGTCTTACATCACAAAAAAAGAAAAGACAGAACTGAAGGAAATGTGGGAGGACATTTCACATGAAAGAGTATAATTAAAAAATTATAGTTTCAGTCTGAAGATGTTGTCGCATTGTGAAATTGAAGCATATGAATGTTCTGATCGGTTATCATCAGCAAGTCTCTATGCCAAATCTCGAACAATCATTTGGGCGAGTCTAGGTCTTGCTGCAACACGAAACCGAGTTTTGAAATCTGTACACGAAATTGAGTATTTGGCGGAGAAAGAACCAGACAGTACAGATATTTTCAAGACAAACATGTTGGATACATACTATCCAAATAGAAGTAGTCATCTTGAGAACAGTTGTTTGTATGAAGTTCTGCAAAACTATAGTTATAAGAGGAACATCACAGAAGATATCAATAATGGAATATATGCTGTCATTGGGTGTGAAGGATGTCTAGTGAAGCAGAGAAAAGGCCATTTGATTAATCATCGAAAATTGAGTTGCGAATCTCCAGACAAAAGGGAATTTTACTATTTAGCTCTTTTGCAACTCTTTAAGCCATGGCGTACAGAAGAGGAACTACTTGGAGATTTTCTCTGTTACGAAGATTCTTTTAATGCAACCAAGGATACCATAGAATGTCCTGTTTTTCCAAATTATCTGCAAATGTTGAACGAAGAAATAGAGCAAGAACCCACAATTGCTGTAGAGATTGCTAGAGACAGTTCTCAAGACAGTCAGCGTTCTACTTCATTGAGTCAGGATCCACTAGGAGGACCAATTACCTAAAACGAAGCTGCCACTGCCATGGATGAGGTGGAAAGAGCTATGGAACAAGCTCAAGAGGATGTAGTTAACTTAGAAGATTTGGTGGCACAACTAAACGTTGAGCAGAAACAGATATATGACGAAGTCACAGAACAGGTTGAACATGGATTCAGTCATGAGAAAAAAGAGTGCTCATGTACATCATTTAAGCCTGTCTGACTGTACGTGAGTGGAGAAGCGGGAACTGGAAAAAGTTTTCTGATTAAAGCAATTGCAACTTATCTGCAGAAAAGGACTGAATCACCGCTGTCTTGTGTTGTTACCGCTCCAACTGGGCTGGCAGCACATAACATTAAAGGGATTACTTTACATCGTTTACTGATGCTACCAGTTGAGCATGATAATAAATTGCAATACCACAAGCTATCTGGAGATGCGTGTTCTGAAGTTTCCAGAGTCCTGAAGACAATGAAACTTCTTATCATTGATGAAGTAAGCATGGTCTCAAATCTAATGCTTGCTTTTGTGCATTTGAGAATGCAAGAAATCCTTAGAACAGAGTTTGATGTGTTATTTGGAGGGAAACATATTATTGTTTTTTGAGATCTACTGCAGTTGACTCCAGTGAAAGGACAACCAGTGTTTAAAATGCTCACGCATGAAGATACCAGGAAGTGCCTAGGAAGCATTGGAAACGTTAATATATGGTTAAATTTCAAATATGGAGAACTACTTCAAAATATGCGACAGGCAAAGGATGAAGATTATAAAAATATTCTACAAGATGTAAGAATCGGGAAAGTAAGTGAGCATGGGAAAGAAGCATTACATGCACGATCAATTTCAAATTTGTATCCAAATGAAAACATTCTTCCAGAGAATATTTTTAAGAAAATTACTGAGAACAAATCTGGGATATGTTTGATGCCAACTCTGCAAAAATGTTCCATCTTCAACAACAAAATGTTAAAGTTAGAAAATGAAGAGATTGTGAAACTGGAAGCTATAGATAAAATAGAGCATATGGGAGCAACAATTATTTTGTCAGAAAATTTGAAATCAAAATTGGATTCATTAGAGAAGAGTCTATCTAAAACTGCTGGTTTTGAAAAGACTCTGAATGTGTGTTTAAATTGTCGTATCATTTTGAGAAGGAATTTAAATGTTGATAGAGGTCTGGTAAATGGATCAATGGGTCATGTTGTTGAATTTCTGAATTACAGAAATAGAGATGGAATTGAATTTTTAAAAATTAAATTTGATGGCATTGAGGAAGTACAACAAATCAGTCGTTGTTCTGCTAGATTTTTGCTTGTAAAAGACTTATATGTTAGCTGAAAACAGTTTCCTGTTTGTTTGGCATATGCGGTCACAATTCATAAATCTCAAGGTTTAAGTGTAGATAGTGCTTTGGTGAACATTGGAAGTTCTGTGTTTAAAGAGGGTATGGCATATGTGGCATTATCACGAGTCAGAACTTTATCAGGATTGTACTTGATTGAGTGTGATGAGACAAAGATTTGTGCAGATCTAGATTGTGTTAAAGAATACAATAGGTTAAGAAGAGAGTATGCTCCACATTTGCCTCAATATCCTCTGTTTGAAAAACGTGTGGTAGGCCGAAAAAGAAGAAATGAGAATAATTGCAGTGAGGTAGTAGCAAAAAGACAAAAAGTAGATGAAACTGTAATTGTAAGCAGAAAGAAAAAGGATTCTGTTGAAGATGTTGTTGGATTTCAGTTTGAAAACAGTTCTGGTGTAACTGCTATGATAATGTAGTGGTTAATGTTGTTTTTTTCTTCAACATTTACAAGAACAGATTGTTATAAATCGGGATCAAACAATCTGCTGTTTATTGAATTCTGTGTTTGAGAAATGTAGCAGTGATAGAGCAAAAATAGAAAGTGTTTCAGAAATTCGAAATCTTTTAGACATATGTTCTGGTCAAAATCAATTTTCACAGAATATTCAGCAGGATTGTCAGGATTTTTTAATGTATATGTTTGGTGTATTGGAAGATGAAGGTGTAGATGTAGAAAATCTTTTTGGCCTTTCTTATCAATGGCAGCATGACTGTGACAATTGTAGTTTATCAAGTGGTACTAGAATAGACACTGAAAGATTTATATATTTGACTTTACCAGACTGCAAATCAGTGTCTTTTAATAATCTAGGTAAAGCAGCTGATCACAATATGGTGTGTACCCAATGTAAGTGTGCAATGCTGTCCACATTATTTATACAAACTTATGGTGAGTATGTCATTTTAATGTTCCAACGATGTAGACCTGATGGAACTAAATTGACAACTTCTATTAAAAATTTCGTGGCTTCTCAGTTATCAATTTCAGGAAGAACCTTTGCAACTGTAGCTATTATTTATCATGACGGTCCTTCGACAACATCAGGGCATTACACATGCTATTTAAAATGTCAAAAAGGGTGGAATCTGTGGAATGATACTCATTTGACTTTCAAACAACGTTTGCCTTTTGACTTAAAAAAATCATAGCTAGTGTTTTTAGAACCAAAATTTAAGTAAAGGTAATTGGCCTATGAAGACGGGAGCAGTTAATAAAAGTTAGTTTACTGTTTAAAATTCTATTCTGAGTAAAAGTGATCAAGATAATATAAAAAATTGAGTTGTCATATAGGTACTGTAAGTGGATCTCATAGTAAGTGATATCAGTATTATAGGAAATGTTGAATATGAGTAAGCCAGAGATGGAAATATGAATATTTAAACATTGTGAAAATGTTCTATGAGCTTTTCTTTCAGAACGTCGGGAAAACAGTAATTTCAGAGTTTGTTTTGAGTAATTTGAAAACATACTGATACATCTGACACTATTTGGCCTTAAGGAAAAGTGAAGGATTGAGCAAAGAGTCATGACTGAACACAAGGAGGAAATGAAAATATTTCAGATGTTCTTGGAGCTTTCTTATAGAAAGTCGATAAAATGGAAGTTTTAGAGAACAGCAGAGTATTTTCCAACGAAAAGGATCTTCATGATGTACTATTTGGCTTAAAAGAAAAGTAAGTGAATCAAAGATTAGTGTACATGTGATTTTTAAGTTTATATGGTTTTTTTTTAAACACAATCTTTTAGATTGTGTTTTTTTTCCCGCTGTCATATGATGAGTAGTTTGAACTCACTGTTTTTAGTGAAATTCAATATATTCTGAGAACAGCAAAAATAAACTATCTAACATGTTGTACAATTTATTCTATAGTTTGTATTGTGTAATTTAAATTGTATTCCCATTGTCTCACACTCACTTTCCTTTTTCCACCCTCTTTCAGCTCTCTTTACTCACTCACAATGTCTTTCTCTCACTCTCTTTCACCCCCGTTCCTTTACTCCACTTCTTTCACAACCCCTCATTCCCATTTCAACTGTCTGCACCCCCTCTCTCCCTTGTACCAATTTTCAGCTTTCAGTCTCTCTGCTTTATTTCCCTTTTCCGTCTTTTCCTTCTTTGCTCTTTTAGTAATTCCTCTTTACTCACCCACCTTTTTTGTTGCACTCTGTCACTATAACTCACCCACTCTCCCTCACTTATCTTTCTTTGCTCCTTTCTTTTGTCCTCTTCTCTCTGTTTTTCGTTCACTACCTCTATGTCGTCAGTCCCTCACTCTCCTTGTTTTATGCTCACTTGTGTTTATCTACCTTCTATCATTTCTCTTACAACAACTTCACTGCTCCTCTCACATCGTTCTTCATCCCATTTCTTTTACTCTGGTTCCATTACTACCCCTCATTTCCTATTTTTTAGTGTCCTTCTCTTTACTTTCATCACCGAATCACATTCTCTCTGTTCCACTGCTTTAGTCCTCTTCCCCTCTCTTTCCTTCTTTTGCTCCCTTATTCATTTTCCTTTCCTCACTCATTGTAATCCACTTCACTCAGTCCTTCCCTTAGTTCCTCTGTCTACTAACTTCCTCACTCCTTTCCCCTCAATCTTTCTATATTATGCTCACTCCCTTCATCCCTTCACTCTGTGACTCCCCCTCACTCACTCTCAGTCATCTTCCAGTCCTTATTCTTGTAAATGCATCCTCAATCAGACTCCTTTCCCTCTCAGTCATTCCCTTTTTACTTACTCCTCTTTCCTGATTTAGTTTTGCTAACTCACATTCTTTTAGTATCTTTCTTACCTTCAGTTCATTTCTCTCTTCTTCTCTTCCTCTCTGTCACTGAATGTATCTGCCTTACTCTTAGTATATTTGCTCTCCTTCTATTTCTTTTTCCCTCTTTTTGTCCTTCTACATTAGTTTATTTCCCTTTCTGTGTCCTTCACTCTTACTTTATTTCTTAGTACACTTTTATGTTTTTTAAACTCTTGACCTGTCTCTTCTATTTTAAAATATATATTTTACTAATTATAACTTATTTTTTCTTCTCTCTTTCACAGATACAAAGTGTAGTAAACACATGTAATTAAATGTACATTAATTATATGGTAAGTGTGACTAAAAAAATGTAGTTTGTCATCACCCTTTGCTTTAACCTCACTACTATTCTCTCACCCTACCTCACTCCTGTTTCCTTACTCTGCTTCCCTCACTTATTCTTATCCTACATGTTTACTCCTCTTTCCTTCACTCTCCTACCACATTCAACTTCTTTCAGTCCCCCTGCTTTACTTCCCTTACCCTCTGTTCCCTTCCTTCGCTCCCTCACTCATTCCCTTTCCCTTAATCACTTACTCCACTCCTCTCACTCCTTCTCTCAGTCCGTCTGTCCTCACAGTTCCTCACTCCCGTTCCCTCACTCTGTCTCTCTTACCCTCACTGTCTCTGTCCCCTCACTCTGTCACTACTCGTTCGTCATGCTCACTCCGTATAACTCATCCACACTCCCTCACTTACCTTTCTTTGCTGCTTCACTCAGTTCCTTTCAGTCACTCCTTCCTTTACTCTCTCTCTCCTTTCTCTCTGTCACTCCCCATGTCTTACCCTTATTCACTTTTATCCACCCTCTTTCACCCCTCTTTACTTACACTCACTTCTCTTTTCTCACCCTCCCTCACCGCTGTTCCTTTACTCCAGTTCCGTCACTACCCCTCATTCCCCATCCTTTACTGTCCTTCCCTTTACTTTCAACACCCACTCACATTCTCCCAGTACCTCTGCTTTAGTCTTCTTCCTCTCTCTTCCCTTCTTTTGCTCCCTTATTCATTTTCCTTTTCTCACTTACACCCTATTACACCTTCTCTCTGTCTTACTATCTAATACACAGTCCCTCTGTGTTGCTCCCTCTAACTCTCTTTCTCTTAACATCACTCTCTCTGTCCCCTTCCCTCATGCTCACTCCTTCAATATTTTTGTAAATTTTTTTTTTGGTGCGAGCCCCGGTGCGCGTACCGGTACGCGTACCCTGGAGAAAAAAGAATGACAGAGTTTTTAAAAAATGTAGCATTTTTTTTTATCAATTGGAGGTAGTTCTAAAAAGAACTGTTTTTGTTGTTTTATATTTTTTTTATTGTTTTTTTGAACATTTTTAACTTTTTTTGGCTCTTATGAACAATTTTATATTTTTTTTGTAATTTTTATGGGGACAAACAAAAAACAGGGAATTGTAAACGGCTCAACTGGAGCAAAAAAAATCAAGAAAAAATTAAGGCTTCTTTTTGCACTGGTGGTTGTCTCCAGCACGGTTAATCAATTTGATGCTTTGTTCACGATAAGAAATTGTAGTCCCACAAAATACGCAAACAATTTTAAAATCTCCAAACTGGGTTTGGATGTTTGGATGTTTGGGACCATCTCCCTTGCCTCTGACCCGATGGAATGTGTTGTTTGCCTGTGGAGGTGCTTGCAGAAGATTGGGGAGGGTTTCTGGTTAGTTCTCTCACCTCTGCCGCAGAATAGTTGTTGGGATGCCTCCGTTGCATGTGGCGAATCATGGTATTATTAACAAAAGAGTACTTTTTCGTGAGTGATGTCACTGACCATGTCATGAGTGATGTAATATGTGACGTCATCAGCAGTGCATTGCACGCGCAAGTTATAGTGAGTCCAACTAACTATAACGTGGGAATTTCAATGGTTTTATGCGAGTACAATTTCCTGCTAACTATAACTGGTGTGAAACCTATGGTTTTTCCAGTGAATTTCATAGGTTTTTAAATGCTAATTCCTAACTATAACTGGTGTGAAACCTATGGTTTTTTCAGTGAATATATATATATATATATATTCACTGAAAAAACCATAGGTTATAGACCATATATAGTTAGGAATTAGCATTTACAAAACCTTAAACATTCACTGAAAAAACCATAGGTTATAGACCATATATAGTTAGGGATTAGCATTTAAAAAACCTTATTTTACTCACACAAAACCATTGAAATTCCATATATAGTTAGTTGTACTAACTATATATCACGCACCCGCAATCCACTGCTGATGATGTCACATATTACATCATTCATGACATGGTCAGTGACATCACTGATGACATCACTGATGACATCTCAAATGACATCACTGATGACATCACTGATGACAACATCCAGTGACTGTATTTTTCTGTAAAGTTAAAATATGTCTTACATATTTAAGAATGATTGGATGTATAAGTGTCTGGATGAAGGATTTAGTAAGTGCATGACTGACTGTATGAGTGAGTGGTTAAATGTGTCTCACTGAGTGCATGGGTTAGTGACTAAACTGTCTTAATTTGTGCATCATTATGTCTGTTGTTCTGTAAACTGCTGCATGTGTTGATCAGTAGCTATATGAGTAACTATATGGGTTATTGATTGGTTGCCCAGGCATTTGTATGGGAGACTGAGTGTGTGTGTGGGTGGCTGGGAGGTGTATGACTCTGTGCATAGATGTATGGGTTCAAAAGTGCATGTGGAAACAGCTGTATGGGCGGTTGACTGTGTGCATGACTGTATTGGTGAGTGAATAGATATCTCAGTGCTACATGTCAAAGTAAGTACATATGTAAAATACAGTACATGTGAGAGTTGACATATATAAGTAACTGTGCATAAGAGCCAGTGAATGTGTGAGTGGCTGTATGGATCATTGTGCACTTGTATCCAGGATTGTATAAGTGGGTAAATATGTTTTAGTATTTGTTTGAATAAGTAAGTAAGGTGTGTTTAACTGTATAGTTAAGGAAATGGAGGTGTGATTGATTGTTTGCATGACTGTCTAGGTGTGTGTGTAACTTCATGGATGAGTGACAATCTGTGAGTCTGTGTTTACACTGAGTGTATCTAAGGTTATATTAGAGTCTGAAGAGGTTCATCGTATTATCACAACAGTGATGTCATCAGTAATGTCATTTGAGATGTCATCAGTGATGTCATCAGTGATGTCATTTGAGATGTCATCAGTGATGTCATCAGTGATGTCATTTGAGATGTCATCAGTGATGTCATCAGTGATGTCACTGACCATGTCATGAATGATGTAATATGTGACATCATCAGCAGTGGATTGCGGGTGCGTGATATATAGTTAGTACAACTAACTATATATGGAATTTCAATGGTTTTGTGTGAGTAAAATAAGGTTTTTTAAATGCTAATCCCTAACTATATATGGTCTATAACCTATGGTTTTTTCAGTGAATTTTTAAGGTTTTGTAAATGCTAATTCCTAACTATATATGGTCTATAACCTATGGTTTTTTCAGTGAATTTCATTGGTTTTTTAATAGCTAATATCAAAACCTTTACAATGTATTATTCTTTAAAAAGAAAAATATTTTTTACATGTTTTTTATACAATTTTTTTGTATTTTTTTTTGTTTCGCTCCCAGTACGCGTACCGGTTAGCTTCCCGTTAGCTCAATCCGGAGGCGCGACCCGGTACGCGAACTGGTAAACGTTCCTTTTGCGCACCTCTCGCGTTACAAAACAACATCGCGACGCTTCGCGTCAGCATGACGTTTCGCGTTCTCGCGTAATACGTCATATTACGTGCTACGTTCGCGTACCCGGAAGCGCAGCGGTACGCGAACCGGAAGCGATCCGCGGCGCGGCACCGACCGCGTAATGTAAACATAGCAGGTCATGTGACTCGGTAATAACACTTTTCATTGGTTCATTTCACTTTTGGTTTCCTAATGATGTAATACAAGGTCATGTGATCTAAAATGGACACTTTTCATTGGTTTAGAACTTTTGTTTTTCCCAAATGATGAAAACCCCTCCTTCTTTCATCACTCTGACTTTCATCTTGGTGAGAGAAAGACCCTTTATTGAGACTTTGTGATGGCTTCATTAGTAGCTTCAGCTGGTGCTAGCCCACCACCTCCACCAAATCCAAGAAAGAGAGGACCACCTGCAGAAGTAATTCTGCAAGAAGAGGAAGAACAGGAAGAGGAGGAAGAGGAGGAAGAGCATGAGTTTTTGCCAGAGGAGCCCAGGAGGTACAATCGACAGGAGAATTATATCTGGCAATTCTACAGAATTCCTGAGGGGCAAAAGAAAGTGAATGCTCGTTACGTGTTTTGCCGCATATGCGGTGATAGATTGTCAAGGGGCACTGATAAAAAATATAGTTATGGCAATCATACTATGCATCGGCATATGAGTAGGTGGCACCCAAATAATTATAGTGCTGCCCAGCTACGTGACCAACAACAAAATCCCCTACAAATGGCAAGAAGATCGGTGGTTCCAGAGGTGTCGGGACCAGAGGCGAGGGAGGTGATTGCAAACATCCAAATGTTGTTTGGGCACGTAAAACAAGTGTGCGTGGAATGTGGCGCTTTCATCTGCTACAGAGAAAGTAGCATCACTTTGATTTTGCGAGCAATTCAAAATCATATTAATGTTTGCACAAGACGCACCAAAAAATAAATTCTTTTTTTTTTTTTGCTCCTGTTGAGCCCTTTATAATGGATCGTTTTTGTTTCCCCCCCCCCCAAAAAAACCAAAAATTTTTTAAAAACGTTCAGAAAATACAAAAAAAGTAAAAAAATGTTCAAAAAATACTAAAAAAAATATAAAACAACAAAAACATAAAAAAAAAAGTTCTTTTCAGAACTAACTCCCCATTATAAAAAAATTGGTAGAATATTTGGAACTCTGCCAACCTCTATTTCTCTTAGTTCGCTCCCGGAGCGCTACCCGGTACGCGTACCGGAAGCTAACCAAAAAAATATTTTTTAAAAAAGAACAGTAACTATAAGGGAAGGAAATACACAGTTATGTTAAAAGAAAGACAGCTCTAGGGAGTAAACTAAGGATACTGTTACCTACAATCCACTGTTGATGATGTCACATATTACATCATTCATGACATGGTCAGTAACATCAACAGCAGTGGATTGTAGGTAACAGTATCGTTAGTTTACTCCCTATAGCTGTCTTTCTTTTAACATAACTGTCTATTTCCTTCCCTTATAGTTACTGTTCTTTTTTAAAAAACATTTTTTTGATCAGTCATAAACAGTGACATTAATAGAAACAGAGAGAGTGAACAAGAGTGAAGAAATATGGTCCTCCTCAGTCACCCTCAGAAAACCAAGGGGGTCAAGATACATCTACCGTGCCCCCTTCTACCCATTCTGAACATTATTTGCCCTCCATCTTGTATCTTGATTCGAACGAAACACAAAATGGTGGACTGCCATAACGCTGCTGGTTTGCGAACCGGGCAACTTCCCAGGAAGCGGTCCAAAAAAAAAAAAAGTTGGGAAAGTAATTCACAGACACTAAGAGTAATAGAGATGGAGTGAGTGAACAAGACTGAGGAACTATGAGAACAGAGGGACTGAGAAAAAGAGTGGAAGGAGTTGAGTAAATAGGTAATAGAGAAAGGAATGAGGAAAGTAGCAAAGGCAGGAAACTGAGGAATAAAGAAGTGAAGCAGTGGATCTAATAGTAGGTGAATGTGATAGAAATGTAACGAAAAGAGTACAACTATTTACCTTGTAATTGCCGTTAAATTAATCACATTTTATTTCTATACTTTCAATCTGTGAAAGAGAGAACCAACATTTGAAAAAAATTAAAATATGTATTTAAAAATTACAAAAGACAAGGGAAAATATTGAAAGACAAATAGTTTTTCAACAACTTTGACACTGACAGAAGCTTCTGCTTCTCCAGGTCCTCTACACAATCCTAAAGATATACATTTTAAACTAACAGTATCTTGATGCAGATGAAGTGAGGCCTATCTTAAAACATGGTGCATCTTTTGCATTTTTCTTGTTTCAGAAAAGTGTCGCTTCAGTATGCCAATAACATGTCTCCTATCCAGAGATTTGTTTGAGGGGAGGCCTACTCAGAGTTCAAGATGAGATTTACACTTGTTGAAGTGTACAGAGGAGATAATATCTGTGAAAGTCTACTAATGAAGTGAGTCATGTCCACTGCACTCTTCAACAAAGTAGAAACCTCCTATGTTTCCCTGGACAGACCTAAACTTGATCTGCACAATGTGATTCGTAATGATAGGAAACTCAGGTGATGTAATTGAAATATGTGCAATTTATTTTGCTCATTTCACAATCACATCACTTGTGTTTCCTTTGCTTAGGTATCTCATTGTGCAGATGTAGTCCAGCATATGAAAGAATACGTAGAAGTGCAGCACTGCATACAATAAATTTAACACTTACAGAAAACTCACCTTCTCCATGCCTCCTACACAGTTCTACATATACATCATAAATGCAAACAGTACAGAATTAATTATACATGTTAAATGGTTTATTTTTGCTGTTCTCAGAATGTATCAAAATTCACTAAAAACAGTGACTTGAAGGTATTCATCATGTAACAGCGGGGAAAAAAAAACACAATCAAAATGATTGTGTTTAAAAAACCCATACAACATCAGAAAATAAAATTCAGAACTCCTTAAAGTTAACTTACTTTCCATGACGTCCAAGGATGTCCTATGAACAGCTTACACTCTTTTGTGCTGTTATTACTTTCAGCCCGCCACTTTCTGAAAGAAAACCTCCATCGTTTTTAAAAACACGTTACATGCAATAAATGACTTCTTGCTCTCTACCACTATTTTCCACAAGGCCAAATCTAGTCAGAGATATTTATAACTCTTGGATTTCTTGTAAGCCAATCCCATCATTTGGCATTTCCGCAACTTTCAGAATTAAAATGTTGAAGATCATTTTCACAATCCTGGAATAGTAATATCTTCCCCTTCTTGCTCAGTCATGTTCTACATTTCCTATGACACTGATACTGCTTAATATGAAGCAGACTTACACTACCTCTATGAGTACTACAATTATTTAATTCTCTACATCACTTTTAATCACAAAGCAATGTAAAACAGTAGACAGCATTGCAGACTTACATTCCCTCTACTCCATGTTTTGATTGGCTGCTTCAATTAGCTTATGAAAAGAAACAGTTTTTCTGAACTCATTTAAAGTGCACATACATCTCCATGATGTCCAATCCTATGATTAGAAGTTATGTCTCTGAACTACACTTATCCTCAAGGCCAAATTGTGTAGGAGCCATTAGAACTTCTTGAAATTCCACAGATCATATCCCGAGATTATTTTCCTAAAATTTTGGTTTTAAAAACACCAGGTAAGAGTTTTTAAGGTCATACGGCAATTTTTTTTTGAAAATTAAAACAGAATCATTGCAGAATGACCAGCCATTTCTAGACTTTAAATAAGCTGTGTAATGTCCTGATGATATTGAAGGGCCGTCATGATATATAATTGCTGTAGTTACAAAAGTCCTTCCTGATATTGACAACTGCGAAGCTACAAAATTTTTTATTAAAGTTGTCAATTTTGTTCCATCAGGCCTACATCGTTGGAACATTAAAATGACGTACTGGCCATATGTTCGTATAAATAATGTGGACATCATTTCAGATTTACATTGGCTACACTCCATGTTGTGATTAGCAGCTTTTACTAGCTTATTAAAGGAGACTGATTTACTGTCTGGCAAAGTTAAATATATAAATCTTTCTGAGTCTACACTAGTAGTACTTGATACCATACAGTTCTCGCAGTCATGCTGCCATTGATAAGAAAGCCCAAACAGCTGATCTACATCTACACCTTCAGCATGTAATACATCAAGCATATACATTAAAAACTCCTGACAATCTTGCTGAATATTTTGAGAGAATTGTGTTTGCCCTGAACATCTGTCTAACAGATTTCGAATTTCAGACACACTTTCTATTTTTGTTCTATCTGTGCTACATTTCTCTAACACAGAATTCAACAAACTGCAAAATCTTTGATCAGAATTGACCACAATCTCTTCTTTTACATTTTTTAGAGAAAACAAAACATTAATTACTACATTAGCATAGCAGTTGACACCAGAACTGTTTTCAAACTGAAAACCAACAACATCTTCAACAGAATCCTCTTTGTTTCTGCTTGTAATTTTAGGTTCATTCACTTTTTGTCTTTTTGCTACAACCTCCCCAGTATTGTTCTCATTTCTTCGTTTCCGGCCTACCAGACGTTTCTCAAACAAAGGAAACTGAGGCAAATGTGGCGCATACTCTCTTCTTAACCTATTGTATTCCTTAACACAATCTAGATCTGCACAAATGTTTCTGACATCACACTCAATCAAGTACAATCCCGATAAAGTTCTAACTCGTGACAATGCCACATATGCCATACCCTCCTTGAACACAGAACTGCCAATATTCACCAATGCAGTGTCTACACTTAAACCTTGCGATTTATGAATTGTCACCGCATATGCCAAGCAAACAGGGAACTGCTTACGGCGAACATATAAGTCTTTTACAAGCAAAAATCTAGCAGAACAACGAGCAATTAGCTGTACTTCCTCAATGCCATCAAATTTAATTTTTAAAAATTCTATTCCATCTCTATTTCTGTATTTCACAAAATCAACAACATTACCCATTGATCCATTTACCAGACCTCTTTCAACATGTAAATTCCTTCTTAAAATTATACGGCAGTTCAAGCACACATTCAGAGTCTTTTCAAAACCTGCAGTTTTAGATATACTCTTCTCTAATGAATCCAATTTTGTTTTCAGATTCTCAGACAAAATAATTGTTGATCCCATATGCTCTACTCTATCAATAGCTTCCACTTTCACAATCTCTTGCTTTTCTAAATGCAACATTTTGTTGTTAAATTTGGCACATTCTGCAAGAGTTGGCATCAAACATATTCCAGATTTCTTATCAGTAATTTTCTGAAAAATATTCTCAGGCACAACATCTTGTTCTGGATATAAATTTGACAGTAATCGTGCATGTAAAGCTTCTTTCCCATGCTCGGTCACTTTTCCAATTCTAACATCTTGTAGAATAGTCTTGTAAACTTCATCCTTTGCCTGACGCATATTTTCATGCAGTTCAGCATAATTGAAGTTTAACCATATATTGACGTTGCCAATGCTGCCTAGGCACTTCCTGGTATCTTCATGCGTGAGCATTTTGAACACAGGTTGCCCTTTCACTGGTGTCAGCTGCAGAAGATCTCCGAAAACAATGATGTGTTTGCCACCAAATAACACATCATACTCTGTTTTGAGAACTTCTTGCATCCTCAAATGCACAAAGGCAAGCATGACATTGGAAACCATGCTTACTTCGTCAATGATAAGAAGTTTCATTTTCCTCAAGATTCTTGAAACTTCAAAACAAGCATCTCCAGATAGCTTGTGATATTCTAATTTGTTGTCATGCTCCACTGGCAGCATCAGTAAACGATGTAAAGTAATCCCTTTAATATTATGTGCTGCCAGTCCAGTTGGAGCAGTGACAACACAAGACAGCGATGACTCTGTCCTTTCCTGCAAATAGCATGAAATTGCTTTAATGAGGAAACTTTTTCCAGTTCCCGCTTCTCCACTCACGTACAGTCGGACAGGCTTCAACGACGTACATGAGCACTCTTTCTTATCATGACTTAATCCATGATCAATTTGCATGGTAACTTCGTCATATATTTTCCTCTGCTCAACGTTGAGTTGCCTTTCCAACTCTTCTAAGTTAACCGCATCCTCTTGAGCATGTGCCATGGCTCTTTCCACCTCATTCATAGCAGTGGCAGCTTCATTTTCAATAAGAGGTCCTCCTAGTGGATCCTGACTCAATGAAGCAGAACTCTGACTGTCCTGAGAACTGTCTCTGGCAATCTCGGCTGCAATCGTTGCTTCCTGCTCAATTTCCGCATTCAACATTTCTACATATTTGGGAAAAGCAGGACATTCTATGGTCTCCTTGGCGGCATTGAAAGAGTCTTCATAACAGAGGAAATCTCCAAGCAGTTCCTCTTCTGCACGCCAAGGCTTGAAAAGTTGCAAAAGTGCTAAATAGAAAAACTCCTTTTTTTCAGGAGATTCGCCACTCAATTTTCGATGGTTTATCAAGTGGCATTTTCTTTGCTTGACCAGACATCCCTCACTTCCTATTACAGCATACACTCCTTTCTCAGTATCTTCTTTGATGTTCCTCTTGAACATGTAATTTTGCAGAACCTCATACAGACAAACATTCTCTAGGTGACTGCTTCGATTTGGATAATATGTATCCAACATGTTTGTCTTCAAAATGTCGGTACTGTTTGGCTCCTTTTCCGCCAAATACTCAATTTCCCGCACAGGTTTGAGAACTCGATTACGCGTTGCAGCAAGACCAAGACTCGCCCAAACGATACTCCTGGACTTGGCATAGAGACTTGCTGAAGACAACCGGTCAGAACATTCGTACGCTCCGATTTCTCGATGCGACAACATCTTCAGACTGAAACTGTACAACTTCTTGCTGAGGCTCTTTTCATGGGAAATGTCCTCCCACATATCCTTCAATTCTGTCTTCTCTTTTTTGGTGATGTAAGACGTCACATACCGAGCCACAGCCATACAGTTATCAGCCACAAACTGTATATCCATGTTAGCATTCCACATGGACAAAATCACCGGGTTGTAGTCGTTGATGTACTTGGACTCTTCGTTCCTCTTCAAATTGTAAGTGTTTTTAGGTGATTTCTTCATCACATTGTGTCGCAGCGAAGACATCAAACTGTTTACTCTTCCTTTAGAAATCACCGGTCGTGGAAAGCCGAAACGACATTTGGTGTAGAACTTGTCTTTCTTTCGGTGGATTCTTCTTATTCATGATGAAAGACATCATAGCTTCAAATCTATGATTGAAGTACCTACATACATTGACTGGATCCAAAGAGCACAGTTCTCCGGGTGTCTTGAATTCGATGTTTTCTACGTTAGCATTTGCCTCTCGTAGAAATTCAAGTAAGTCTTCCCAGCCATACTCGGCACAGCTCAGAGTGAGGAACCATGTGGGAGTACCTAAGTTCCTCAGCATACATTTTAAATCACCATGACGACGGTACCAGTACTCATTAGTACCACGCTGACACGCCATGAGATTAATCAGGTGAGAATCCAAAATACTATCTTGGACATTCACTTTATCCATAAAATCACTTGCCGAGATGTTTTGCATGTGTATACCACTTTTCAAGATGTGGTTCACTGCATATGACAGTCCAGACAGATCGCTTTCAAACAGGAGATGAAACAAATAAGGAATGCATTGTCGAAACCTAGCATCTCCTGCATACAATCGCAAAGTCCGGTATTCAGAAGCAGGAATTTGATGAGGTCGCTCATCATATCTTCCTCCCTGACCTGTTGGAAAAAGCTGTGGGAAACACCGAGCTTCCAAACTTTCCTCCCAAACACTAATGGGACTCCCTTTGGCTTGTTTCATTTGAAACAACTCAATAGCATTCCCCATGACTTCCTTTGAATGCAAAGGATGAACACTATAATGTTCATATATTTCCTCACTAGTAGAGGGTTCTACTTTCTCAATTTGACCAGCACACAAATCGCTATCCTCTTCCTCACTTACTTCCTCTTCTGCAACATATACATTCTTATAGTATTTATTATTTTTTTTCAAATACAATGTTGCCTTTTTAACTTTCCTAACATCTACTAAATCTTGCCATATTTTCTTATTCTTTGTCGGAACCCCATTAACTAAGATAACCAGAGGTTCCTCTTCCACTTTTTCTACTCCAATTGTGTTAATGTTTTTCTTGAAATCTAGAGGCAAATAAACAACTCTTCCCTTTAATCCTCTCTGTAAATCTGATGGAGGCAATTTCCCTGTCTTTGGCTCCATTCTTACAATAGCCTGAAAGGGATGGATACTTTGAATCAAAATAGATTCATAAGTATTTAAGTCCTTCAATTCAGAAGGAATCTCAACCAATTCCAGATTATTATGAACTGCTCTAGCAGGCATCTGGTTTTGTTTTAATTTGTTACAACAATAAGTACACACACGTTGATCCAATCCCAAATCAAAACAATTTTCTACCATCAAGTATGTTGCAAAATCCTTCCATTCACTATTATTTTCCCTTTCACTTTTTGCATATAAATCCACTAACTTAGTCTGATTCTTATAATAAGTGCGTCTACAACACACACAAGTGAAATTAGGCCTCTCACTTGATTTCATGTCAAACGTCGCAATTTCCCTCTGGAAATTATCTGTACTGGAAACCTGTACACTATCTTCCAAATGACCCTCTACTTCTTGCTCAATTTCAACATTCTCCTCTTTACTTCCAAAGTAACAAAACTCAATTTCTTCACATATATTCTTCACATCTATTTCAGAACCATGCAAAAGAGCAGCGCATAATTGTTTCAGCATAATTGCTGGACTCTTAGCATAATACAACAGTCTAACTAACTTCCTCACTTTGTTATGATGCACTGCTAGCATCCTGAAATGATGAAAAACACTCTGGCATACTCTCCTGGAAAGACAAGCCAGTGAATGACCATGCAAACCTGTCACTTCTCTCACTCTGCAAGGATCTAATTCTTGCAACAACCTTATTTTCTGCTTCAAACTTTTCTTGTTAAATGTCCGTACAAAATCACAAAGCAAATTGATGGAATCCTGTCGCACACTGCAAATACTACTACACTTCCAGGTGTACACAGGACCCTTAGCACGTCTTCCTAAAACCTCATTACCTAACAACTCTTCTGCCTCTGTTGTCACAAGTTTTTCTTTTTCAACTGGACAACCATCTTTCACTTCATAAGCACGACCACTGATGTCAACTGCATGCACCAAATCATTATCCTGGAAATAACTCTCTTCATTAAAAAATGCCTCACAGCTTGAACTATGTATCCATTCTCCAGAAAAAACTTCACAAAAATTACTACGATTAACTATTCTCTTCCATCTACTATTTCTTTTGAAATCAAAAATTGCCTTGTTTAGCTTCCTAATTCTATTGATTATCAAAATAAATAACTTACGTTTAATTTCAAAAGCCTGATCAATAACTTTCTCAACTTTTTTTTTTCTCCTATAAAAAACTAATTTCTGTTGACCTTTCTTAATATTTTTTAACAAATTGCCAATTATCCTGTTACGGAACATTCGTTTACGAATCTCCGTAAACTGTTGTTTCCTTCTACTATCATGCACAGATTTATCTCTTGCTCTAGCAGTAACATTTTCATTTGTCCTTTTCTTTCCATTTGATTTACTTGTCATTTTATGGATTGAAACATTTTCTGTACTAATATTTTTTTTATTAGAAATATTTCTTATGAAATATTTAGAGCTCTTACCCGGTGCTTTCTTCATGGCTTGAGAAATCTTTTTGTTAGAGGACTGCTGCATTTTTTTTTTCTCCTGCTGTCTTTGACGTTTTGCAGCCTTCATCTCTCTTATTTTTGTAGGCATAGTTGAATCTGAGGAAAAATATAATAAAAATGTTATTAAACATTATTATCAAACAGTAAATCAGTAATAGTGATCAAAAACTTAACACACTACTTGACATTTTAAATAGAAGATTTTTTAGTCCTTGCAAATTTACAATACAGAAATAGCAGAAAAGAAATGAGATTTATATTTATGTTACCTATGCTATTTTATATGTGAATCTGATCTAATTTTATGAGCATATTTTAATATTTTATTGAAGACACTACACATAACCTGTTTTTGAAGGTGTCTTTATTTTTAAATTAAACGGTTTACCTTTTTACTTTTTATTGATTATAAAATTTAAAAATAAATGTTTATAATTCCAAAGGCTCAAGCAGGTCAGCTTCCCATCCTATATCATATAATTCGGACAAATCTGCATCCTCATCACGCTCTTCTTCATCCTCAGGATTTAAATCATCCAATGGATCAACATCCACTGATGTTTCAATTACAAGTTCAATGATGAGGTCAAAATCAACTGATTGCAGATTGTCGCTCATGTTGAGGTTGTCTTTATCTTTAAAGAAAGACAACAACAATGAGATGTTGCAGAGTAAGAGACAAATCTCACAGATTATAATAGTAAAATTATTTAACAGGAGTAACATTTTGCAGCTATTATTTAGCCATGTCCAGCGATGCTGAGCAGGTGAAGCCTATGTCTAATTTTTCACTGAACAGGACTCATCTGTTCTTAACCTTGGATAAGCCTCAACGACTCTGTGTCCCCTGCACATACTCAAATGTTAAAGTGCAGATTTATATTAAATGGCACATCCCCAGGCATGCACCAGTTAATGTGCACCACTGCTTTACCACCCATGGTGTGCCGCATTTACAATCAGATAGGAGAAAGCTGCTTCAAAACCCTGCGCCTGCTTGAAGCTGGCATAGGTCTTGACGCAGCATTGTATAGATGGGGCACCCCTGATCCTTGCTGGAGCTGCATCGCACTTACGATACAACTCCAGCAATGCGCCACCTTTACGGCACAGATGCGTCACGCATCTGTGCCTTTTTTGCCCCATGCTGCGCCGCATTGTAAATGCAGCACACCATGGGTGGCGGAACAGTGGCGCAGGATGACTGTCACATCCCTGGGGATGCGCCACTCATCATAAATCTATCCCTAAGCTTCTTATCTTGTTACAGATGAACTGCCATATGTATCATCAAAATATTTTACATATTATAAATAGCAAATTTTAAGGAATAAATAGCGATTCTTTACTATTCCTAATTTGCAATGAGCAAATTGCTAATTGCAAATTACCCATTCATTTCCATAGGCTAGGAGGCTCATAGGAATTAATGTTGCAAGTTGTGATTAGCAATTAGCTCATCACAAAATAGGATTTTTTTCAAGCGTGCAGGGGTATCTCAAGAACACCCTGCTGCACCCCTGAAAAAGAAATTTGGGAGCACATGGCACACCTACATGCCCTAATGGCATGTATGGGCGTCATATGGGACCTTTTTTTTAAAAAAAAAAAAAATGCTTTTTGAAAAGAATTCGCAAATTACCACAAACTAGAAGTTGGTGGTAGTTTCCAAATCCTTAATATCATTTTTTACATATTTTTTTTTGATACATTGCATTTAAGGAATCACAAATTTTGAATTATTGACATTTTAAGTAATTTCCACATGTGCACTGTTTTCTAAATATAATTTGAAAATCGTTTTTGGGGAAAAGTAATGGTTTGCAAATTTATGACAAGGACATAATGGTGTATGCTTCTCTATAAGGCATTTCAGTATCTCTAATGTCATTTTTCCCATATTACATTATAAGACCTTTCCCCATGAAGCACATTCCTTGTAAATATGCTCCCACCAGTGCATTGCAAATTTAGATTTTGACTGTTTCAGACACATAGCCATGTTGAAAGTGACCCAAAAAAATTGCAAACGTTTTAAAAAAAAACATTCATGTGTCTTAATGACATTTTAAGTCATTTCCCCATGGACAATGTTTTCTAAGTGGCACAAAAGAGGTATACACCTATCATAAATCTGTCCCTAGCATTATAAATGATTAAATCAGGATGACAATAAGATGTGGCCTATCCAGAGGTTTGTTTAAGGTGAGGCCTACTCAGGATTGCAGATTAAAGTTATGCTTGATGAAGAATACAGAGGAGATAATTTATTGTAAAGGCCTACCAATGAAGTAAGTGATTTCTACTTCATTGCACCAGTCATCATAAATGTATCCGTAAGCTTCTTATCTTGTTAGACATCAACCGCCATATGTATCATATAACTATTTTGCATTTCCAAAAAAGCGAATTTTAAGGAATAAATAGCGATTCTTTACCATTCCAAACTTGTTTGAGAAAATTGCTAATTGCAAATTACCCATTCATTTCCATGGGCTAGGAGGCTCATATAAATGAAGGTGCAATTTGCGATTAACAATTTGCTCATCACAAATTAGGAATTTATTCCAAAAGTGCAGGGGTGTCTCAAGAACACCCTGCTGCAACCCTGAAAAAGAAATTTGGGGGCATATGGCGAACATAAATTTTAACAACATTCCTTTACCTCAAAAACGATTTTCAAATCATAACTTCAAAACACTACACATGGGAAAATTACTTAAATTGTCCTTAAGACACATAAAAGCGTTTTTTGATTGGCTTTCCTGCATGGTAGGGTCACTTTTAACATGGCTATGTAACATAAACATTCAAAATCAAAATTTTCAATGTACAGGTGGGAGCATATTTACAAGCAATTTGCGCCACAAAGAAAGGTCTGACATTAAAATGGGAAAAATAACATCAGGGACAGTCAATTGCCTTATAAAGAACCATACACCATTATGTCCTTCTCATGAATTTAAAAACAATTCCTTTTTCCCAAAAACGATTTTCAAATCATAATTTCAAAAAACTGCACATGAGAAAATGACTTAAAATGTCAATGAAACACATGAAAGCGTTTTTTTATTGGCTTTCCTGCATGGTTGGTTCACTTTTATCATGGCTATGTAACACAAACATTGATAATTAAAATTTTCATGCACATGTAAGAGCATATTTACAAGCAATTTGCGCCACAGAGAAAGGTCTTACACTAAAATGAGAAAAATAACATCAAGGACAGTCAATTGCCTTATAAAGAACCATACACCATTATATCCTTGTCATGAATTTAAAAACAATTCCTTTTCCACAAAAACGATTTTCAAATCATAATTTCTAAACACTGCACATCAGAAAATGACTTAAAATGTCATTAAAACACATGAAATCATTTTTTGATTGGCTTTCCAGCATGGTTGCGTCACTTTTAACATGGCTATATAACAAAAACATTCAAAATCAAAATTTTCCATGCACATGTGAGAGCATATTTACAAGCAAATTGCGCCACATAAATCATAATTTTCTCCTTAAAGCACACTATTCTCTATCTAAAGTAAAGAAATATTTTCTCACCTTAGCAAATACTTTGAGTTTGAAAACAGTCTAAGAAACACACCAATTTGTCTTCAGCAGAGCAAAAGGTATGCACTCCAGAGTCTGCAGCTATCAAAAGCACAGAAATGGTGTAATTCTTCACACATATTTCTCATGTCACCCAATCAAAACTCTTCCCTCACTTTTTTTCAAATGAAAACCCTTCCCCCTCTGCCCTTTCTGCCTATTTTCCATAGCAACCAGCTCTTGGAGAAACTCTGGTGTTTGCAAATTCACACAACAATGTTGCAATTGAACTCTGAACTCTCAGTGCACCAGCATATCCAGTGCTTTCTTTCATTTAATGATTTTTTATTGACCACTCAAAATACATCTTTCAAACAACACATCTGTACACCCTAACTTTCTGTTTTCATCAATCAAAATCCACCAATCACTGTTACTACTTCATGAACACAGAAACTCCACAGTTTTTTTCATTTCAAACTCACATTTTTTCAACTACCATTTCATTGCCACACTTCATCTGACTGCAGGAGAACCTTCTCTCACCATGTTTTCTGTCTGGATTGTTGGTCATAGTTATATTCACTGGGCTCAAAGGTACGTTGAAAGCAGGAATTTACCTAACCTCAATTTACAAGATGTGGAAATTAAGTGGTTTGGCCACAGAGGATTAAAATGTCACCAATTGATACCATTGGTGAAAACCTTTATGCATTTGCCAAAACCTGACCTGTTAATTGTGCACTGTGGAGGTAATGACTTGGGCACTTTGACTGGTGTAGGTCTGGAAATGCTTTTAAAGGACACCTTTGAGCAATTAATGGCACTTTTTCCTCAGACTGCCTTGGTATATTCAAATATATGCCAAAGACAGAAATGGAGGTGGTCAAACCAATTTTGTCCACAAATTGAGAAGTCGAGGAAGCATGTAAACAAATCTGTTTCAGCTTACATGAGAGACCATGGAATGGGCTCCCTGTACAACAATAACTTGCGTTACTACATGCAAGATATCTACAGAGGAGATGGAGTTCACTTCTCAGATGAGGGCAACAGAATTTTCACTCTGAATTTAAGAATGTGCATTGGTACCTACTTATAAGTACCTAAATGTACCATAAACCCAAAAGCTCTTCTCAGAGCTACCCTACATCTAATCACTCACAATTATTATTTTACTCTAACTTTTTTCACTAATTTTCAACAAAGTACACTCCCTGGGGCGCTACCCGGTACGCGTACCGGGAGCTAACCTCGCGAAATTTAAAAAAAAAATGTTATTTTTTCGCACATATGGGCCTCATCAGCCACCCTCACAAAACCTAGGGGGTCAAGATAAGTCTACCGTGCCCCCTTCTACCTATTCTGAACATTATTTGCCCTCCATCTTGTATCATAATTCGACCGAAACACAAAATGGTGGACTCCCGTTACGCTTAAGGTTCGCGTACCAGGGCGCTCACCGGTTCGCGTACCGGGTCGCTTCCTGGGAAGCGCACCATCAAAAAAGGTGGGAAAGTAGTTCACACAAAAGCCACTTGAGACAATTTCACCAAATATAGATTAGCTCATACTACATACCAATCCCTACCATTTTCACAAATTTGATTGGAATTCCATTTAGCCATTTAGCCTGTAGACCTCTCTAAATACCGTGAGGTAAATTACTTCACAAAACACATCTGAAGTGTTGGAATTGACAACCAATTAAAATGTTACTTTCATTTTCTACTTTTTTTACCTGACATTTGATTGGTTATGTACCCGAATATATATAAAGGAAGAGAAGGAAACACAGCCATTTTGACTACTACTTCCTGGTGTACATTTCTATTAGAATTTTCATTAATAACTTCAACTTCTTTTTAAAGGTAAGTTGTTATTTTTAAAACTGAAGTATATTGTGCACTTTAAGTTAATATGGCAAACTTTTTCTGTTAGTTATATACTATCCCTCTGTAGTACTTATAAATTTAGATACACTTTTTTATATTCCTACTTCCACTCTGATACTATACACTGCCCAAAGATAAATTCTCTGTTAAAAACTGCCTATCTAAAATTAATCCCAACAGTGCCCTACCTCTACTAATATATATTTTTTTTATGCAAATTTCAGGAAAAATGGAAAGTGAACAAAACATTTCATTTGAAATTGTCCTTCCAGAGTCCAACACAGAAATCATTGATCCAAATGAGATTGAATTTATGGATGAAACATGGGACCAAGAACTACTGCAATGTGTGCAAGCAGTAGATAACCTCCTTGCAAATGAGGACATTTTACAACCTCAGAGACTACAATCTATATTCCATGATTATGAAATTTCTGACAATGAAATGTTAGAAAGTTTAATAAATTATGAAACACAATAAAAAAAGTTAAAAAAAAAAAAATAATCAACAAAACCAACAATCAATTAACATACAGCATTTGAAAAGTCTATCATTCATTTTTTATTGTGATACGCTCCCCAGTACGCTTCCCGGTTCGCGTACCGGGCGCTAACCACGAAAAAAAACAAAAAAAAATTTTTTTTTTTTTTGCTTAGCGGGGCCCCTTTAAAGCCTCCATATCAAACCTAGGGGGTCAGGGAGTATCTACTATGCCCCCTTATGGTCATTTGCCCCTTCGCTTTTGCCTCCTCTTGTCTCTCGATCCTACCGAGAGACAAGATGGCGGCCGCTCCGGACTGTTTAGAATGTTGACAGACACCGGAGAGCCAATCAACTTCGCTACGCGAAGTTCCGTTACGCGTCAAGTACGCGTACCGGGGCGCTGCCTGGTCCGCGCTTACAGATATATATCTTTTTTTGAACGTTATTTTCTCAAAATCCACTGCAGCACATATATTGAGACCTACAAAAGGCACATCGGGCTACCAGTCCCTACAATTTTGCCAAGTTTCGTGCAAATCCATTCAGCCGTTCGGGCTAAAAATGAGGCTAACCGCCCTATGGAAAACTCAATGTTAAAAACACGTTTTGGGACCCCCCTTTTTTCTCGGCCCCCCCTGGACCAACTCCCCCCAAATTTCCAGTGGCTGCTCAGAAACAAAATGTTCCATTTTGCTGAAAATTTCAGCCAATTCCGTCCACAAACGCCAAAGTTATTAGACATAGAATTTTCAAAAAACCCATAGGGAAAAAATCCTAACTATATATACCTACTGGCGACCGCCAGTAGGTAATATATATATATATATATATATATATATATATATATATATATATATATATATATATATATATATATATATATATATATATTACCTACTGGTGGTCGCCTGTAGGTAGTTATAGTTAGGACCTATTATGCATAGGAAATCCGCAACATTCTGTTGCCAATAACTTTGGCGCCGATTAATGAATCTTCTTGAAATTTGCCAAACTTTTGGACAGCTCAGTTCCGCTCCTACCCTAAAAGTTTGGGGGTGATACGTCAAGTGGGGGCCGAAACAAAAGGGGTCCCAAAACGTGTTTTCCCTGTGCAATTTAGCCACGGCTACAGCCCGAACAGCTGAACGGAATTACACCAAATTTGGCAAAGAGGTAGTCCTCACTTCAGACTTGTGCCTTTTGCTTAAATTGTATTAATCTGTTCAGTAGTTCCTGAGAAAATTATGTTTAAATTCATTTATATATCTATGGGCACGGGGATCCATGGTTTGTGCGAAGATTGTCATCGTATCATAAGTGCACCATCCTGATCACGCGCTCAATGCTAATTGGCTGTCAAGCGGTTGCAAACATTCGAAACCAGGAACTATTGGCAGCCATTTTGTGCCTCAGTAGAAGCGAGGCTGAGGAAGTCAGTGGAGTATGTGTTCAAACAGAGAAAGGGGGCAGGGTAGAAATAGTTTTACCCTCTAGACCTGCTTGGGGGTCCCAGAAGGACCTCCAGGGCCCACACTTAAAAAAAACAAATGGCAGGTGCGTGTAGGGTGCGTGGACTGTTCCGTAAATTAATAATTTGTCTCCAGGGGGTTAAATATTGGGGGCAAAGTTATTACATTTTATGTGGGGCCCAGAGGGCCCCCCCAGGCTCGGGTATCATCAGCCCCCAGGGCTAAAAAGAATAAAATGGTGGGGGGAGGGGGTCGAAGGTCCTCAAAGCCACAGGGACCATCACCCTCAGGCGTTTATGTATTGTGGGAGGGGTACTACGTGGCCCCCCTCCTGGAGCACTCGAGGGCCCGTTACCCCCCGGGGCTTCAAAAAAATTCATGGCTGGGGAGGGGGGGTTGTAAGCTCTCCAAAGCCCCGGTGACCACCACTTTCCGGGGCTTTATGTATTGTGGGAGGGGCAGCTTTTGCTGTGTCCTGGGGTGCCCTTCCTGCCCTCTCATAGCAAGGAAATCTGTTCTCTCTTTCAAAATCTAAATCAGATTGCTTTTCCACATGGGGAGCTGCATGTTAGTAGCTCGTGATGTGGAAAAGTAATGCCGGCTCCCAAACGCGTAGAAGTTGTGCATCGTGCATCCAGCGCGTGCACACCAGGTGGCCGCACTGAGCATTCCGCTGGGTGCGCAGCTTGTACTTTTTTCATAAAAAAATAGCCCCTATCAGTACTTTCTAATATTTCCGGGGATCGTATCCGCCGGGTCTTATATAAAAATTTGGGGCCCGTGAGGAGAGCCAGTATGCCCCCATGGTCCCGCCGGCTTCCCGCGTTCTTCGGGATCCGGCATTGCTTTTCCGCAAGGGGATATGCTAACTTGCACGTGGAAAAGCAATCTGCTTTGGATTTTGAAAGTGAGAACAGATTTCACTGCTCTGTCTTTCAAAATGCAACCTAAGTTTGCTATGGGAGGGCGGGAGCCGTGAGAGTACCGCCCTGTCAAAGCAAACAGCAGTGTCCCAGGGGTAGGCACCCCAGGACACTGCAGCAGCCGGCCCTCGGGTGTGGCGGTCCCCAGGACCCTCGAGGGCACCAGGCAGAGGGCCACTCAACCTGCCTCCCACAATACACAAATCCCTGGGGGGTGGTGGTTCCCGGGGCTTGAGGGGCATCATTGAGGCTCACACACTTCTAATTTTGTAGGTGGGCCTTGGACGCGAAAGTGGTGCAAGGGGGTTGTAAATCTGGTACACAGTGTTTTGTTTTACTTTGCTTTCCTTTTTGTCTTGTAGAGGATCCAGGGTTAATATAACGTTTTTTGTACAGCCAGTACCTTTCAACCCTACCCCCAAATGGCTTTCTGCCTGTTACCATAGTAACAGTTCATGGAACACTTCCGTGAGCACAGAGGTTAGAAGTTCACCACACTATGTTGCTAATGGAAAAAGTTACTGTGCTGGAGTTTTCAAACTTTTCCATAGGAACCGTAAGTCATAGATATAGACTCTGGTAAAGAGCTGGTAAAGAGTTAGCCTCAGAATTATACTTCAAATTATAAATATCATTTCTATTGGGGACCGCTACCCCCCCCAAAAAAAAACGTATATACTTTTTTTGTAATTATCTTTTATTAAAAAAATAAATAACTGGAAACGTAACTTAAAGATAACAATACAATAAATACCTAGAAACATAACTTTAGCAAAACAATATAATAATCAAAATGTAATATGGACTCCAATAGAAGTACGGTAGGTAATTTGCAAACCAAAAAAGAGAATTAGTGTTTAAAATTAGATCGATGTGACTAAATGAGGTCAAACATTACAAGTCAGTAACACGACGATATTTTATTATTTTTATGTGTGCCTGATACATTTCACTTAACTTATAGGCCCGCGTTCATGCGGTGTCTGCCTGGAAGTGCCTACTGCATCAGATTTAGACTATACATTAACAGGTCTTTAAAACGATTCAGACAGGAGACAGAATTAGATGAGAGATCAAGTCATTATGCAGGACAATATTCTTTAGGGCTTATTAACAAGACTGTTGGGCCACTTTTGTGTTACTTTTCTCATGTTGAAAGTGAGGCAAAAGTGGGGCAAGGGGCTTGTAAATAAGGTCTTTTAATTCTAATGCATTTAATCGGAGGGATGGTATATGTAGGTTGCTCTGCTTACCTTGTGTAAACACTGTGACCAACAGAGTTCACAACTTGAACTCAGCTTTGGTTCTACCCATCAGAGTAGACAGCAGCGTCCATAACTTTAAAAGAGAGAGAAACAATGAGAGAGAAAGTGAGCGAGAGAAAGAGAGAAAAAACTACTTTAAAAGAGTGAGAGAGAGAAAGTTATAGATGGAGCAGTTAATACTGGAGAAAATACTTGTAGCTCACCTTTTGTCTCCGTTGTGTGTACAAAGGCGTGCTGCTTCATAGGGCACTCTCCAGTTTAGTGATCTGAAAGATAGAATATAGAGTTAGTAATAGCATAGTACATACAAATGCACAGGTATATTTTTGGTTTATTTTTTTGTACACTCAGGATATTATATTACTACAAGTTCCACTATAAGGAGGTTTCTGTGTGCTGTTTTTTTCCGAAGTACTATATCCCATGCATTCTCACTGCATAGCGGTGAGTTCTCAATATTGTTTATCTAGACTATTGCACCCCATTGACTTGCAGAGTCCGGAGGTGAGTGTTTTTCTTGGGAAGTCAGATGCAGATTTAGAAGCTCCTTGTACCATTTTTCCCATGTTAAAAGTGATACAAAAGTGGTGTAAGGGGCTTGTAATTCTGTCCCTCAGACTGTTGTAACCTATCTATTCTCACTGCTCAGAGGTAATTGTACATTCCTACGCAGTGAAGCTGCTGCATACTACCCACTTTCTCCTTTTACTGATGACTTGTGGTTGTTTCGGAAACAAGCTTTTTTGCTTACCTTGTGCCATTGGCCTGATTCAAAGAGGGTGCCCTTCGTGTCAAAGCAGCTTTCGCACAAGTTGTTACGATGGCCACGCATCATTGCAGAATCCTCGTACATTCAGTTTTAGAGGGGTTGGGGCGGGACGCCAATTTGTGAAACACAACCTGTAAGATAAAAAGGAAGTTAACATTGTGTGTGTATATTTTTTTATCAAAGGACAGAGGAAGTGAGAGAGTGACTGCAAAGAATATTCGCAGCTCAACTTTCTGTCACCAGTATGTTTTTCACTACGTGCTGGGACATAATGCTCCCTGAAGCTCTACATCTAAAAGATAGTTAAACAAAGATGTTATGATTGGCAATTGGTACTATCTTAATGTGGAGTTGAATAACATTGCCCTTTCACACACATTCCCTCTCATATTTAAAAGAACTATTTGTATAGTTTATATTCCGGACGTTTGAGCGATTATAAAAACATTCCTGCTATATAGGACTGCGTTCGTCTAAATCGCTGCGTCGCTTTTTTGTGTCCAGTCTGCTGCACCCCATCGACTCCCTCCGATGCGCACCCAGGCCCCACTGCTCACCTTTTTGTGGACAGGACACCTTCTACATCATGTAGTCCCGATCTGCCACTAAGAAGTCTCACATATGGTGCCGAGTCTTGATATTGGTATGGCTAACAACATATTCATGCTCCCATCATCATCGCAGGCTCTTCACCAGCTCAGTCCTTCTGGTACCACTAAGTCAGTGACCAAAGAGGCCACGCACGTAGTGGTGGGCCCATTGTTCGGTGGTTCGGGCCTACATGAGTCGTCCGAACCACCAGGACAGGGCCATCACAATGCTTGCGATGGGAGCAACTCTAAAATGGCGTAGAGCACATGCGACCCGTCTTTTTTATGGGTAGGGTCACGTGTGTAGTGAGGCATGTGCTGGATGGGTGTGGGTGTATAGCAGCCATGAGGGAGGGTGTGTGCCGTTCTGACAACTAGACCTGGAACTAAGAAAGCACTACAATGGCAATCTGGGCCATGTAGCGTTGTTGTGTTTTCCTGGAAGAGTAAGTGCAGTGGGCTGGCCTGATGTATGCCAGTGCAGCGTGAGGCTCTGAACCATGACTCCGGAGCTATGGGTGTAGTCCTGTTGTGAGCTATATGAGAAATTAAGTTATTCGGGTGTCCGTTTTGTAGTGCTGACGTCACCCGGGTCTTAAAAGCAAAGTCATTATATATGTAAAGTTCCACAACTTGGCCTATATGGAAGGTATGGGGAATCACTGACTCTATATTCGTTCATAGTTGCACACATAAAAGATGGTGGACATGAAGCATTTCTGCGATTATGAATGTTTGCTGTATATTCAGTTGTAGCTGTAGCAGGGCTGTGAAAGGTTTAAGTTGTAGTTTTTGGCCAATGAAGGGTAGCTAATTTATATACGTATGTAGTCATTCAGGTACACTGTACAACTTGATGCTGAAATCAGTGTTCGAGTCTCGGAGTTGCATGCACATCCTGTTATTGTAGAGTAATGACGTAATGTATGCGTGCCTGAAAATGTATTGTAAATACGGTGCTCGTGTAAATAGCTGGTATAGTTTTGGGTTGATTTTGCGCTATATAAATATACTTAAAAAAAAAAGAGGAATTGCCCACACTGACTGTCACAGGTAAATTGGTTGCATACGCTATTCATAGCACAATATACAGTGGTAGGCCGGAGGAGCAGCATTTTACAAACACAATAAATACACAGAGACAGATAGATAGTTGAAGTGCGTATGGGCACGTGTGCTCGACTCCATTTTATTACGTTGTTTTTCTTAACAAGCAGAATAGTAATCATGATATCATATACGGATATTTAATCATAACAGTTTATGACTTCTGTTGTACAAAGGTAGGAATATTGTATGTGAAATAATGTACAGAACATTCTATCGTAAAGGGTTCCTGAGTTGTGGCGCATTGATGTAGGTGCGGTTTGTGTGGAGCCTGCGATGATGCGTGGTTCAGGCAGACTGCACTGGTAAAAATGTGTTTTGACTATTGAATTTTGCCTTAACAAGGGCACGTCGCGATTATTTATGGTGTACTGAGTTAGTGGTACGTGTGGTGTTTATCGTGTGCTTACCCTGCGATGATGCGTGGTCTGAGCGGGCAGCACTCAAACCATTCACTGTTGCATACTGGACTATATGAACTTTGAGGGGTGGAAAACTAGCATTGATGGTTATCAATTGCTCTGTAAACTAAGTCTACTGATTGCTCCCATAACAAATTAAACGAATGCATTTCACGTAGTAGAAACCTTCTCCTCCACCCCTAACCATTTCTCTACTGATGAAGGAAGTTATCCCTAAACCCGAGCCATGTCTCGGGCGATACCCAAAAACCCGGGACACGTATCGGGTCTAGAGATTCATCAGTCCAACAAGTACCGACTTGCACCCACCTGGGTGATCCACTATTGAACTACAAGTACCAGAGTCCCGAGGGGCGATCCGGAGGAGGGCCTAGCGGTGTGCGCTCCATTGCGGTGGTTTCTGCATTTCACGTAGTGCATTCTAACTTTCTCAAAATGGGGATGTATGTCTGGTGGCGATGTTGAAGGTGATGTCCCAGAGGTACTTGGTATTGCCAGTGGTGGAGGTACATTTTGCCGCAATTTTCTACATTCTTTGTTATCATAGTTCACAGAATGCAACGATTGAAGGAGCTTGCGCATACTAGCAGTGCAACAGCGCTATTTTTTTCTCTGCTTTAAATTAATCGAGGCTGCATTTAATTCTGTCTGTAGTGTAGATGAAAAGGTAAATTCAAGTTGTGAACCCTACTGTGCACAGTGTATATGGAAGCTAGTAGTCAGAACAGTTATAGAACAATGCTTTTTTTCACTTGTTTTAACAAAATCTGAATGCATACAGTATAATTGTCTTTGCATTAAATAAATCAAGGTTGAATTTCGTACTGTCTATAGTGTAGATGCAAAGGTGAATTGAAGTTGTAAACCCTCCTGTCCGCAGTGTACATCTTAGGGTGGAGTGCATCATCAGCTATCATAGTGGAAGTGGAAGAGCGAATATGTATGCAGCATGCATTTGATTATTCTAAGTCTATAGGTGATAGAAAAAAACAAATTGAAGGAAGCATACTAAAGAGATATTGTGTAGGGTGTGATAGGTGTTATACTTATTTTGGTTTCCACTGAGTTAGTGGTACCTGAAATACCAAGGTTCTGTGGAGCCTGCGATGATGTGAGGACTGGCAGGACATACTGATAGTAATGTATTTTGTCGTGTGAAATCTGGCTTAGTAAGGGCAAGTGTCGATTTTGTGTAGGTTTGAGGGAGGTTACTTTATTTGGTACTGCACTTTATACATACTGAATGAAGAATCAGTTAAATTCTGCCTGAATACGGCCATGTGGTGATGAATTATGGTGCACTGAATTAGTAGTACCTTTTGCTACTGAGTGTATACATAACCTGCGATGATGCATGGTCCGGATAGGCCGCACTGGGGATACATTTTTCTTACTACAGAATTTTGCGTTAAGAAAGGCTTGTGGTGAATATTTATGGTGCACTTAGTTAGTGGTATGCCTGGTGTTTAGCGTGTGTTCATCCTGCAATGCTGCGTGGTCTGAACAGTCTGCACTGAAAGAATTGAATGTTGCATACTGGATTATTTGTATTTTGAGGGGGGAAAAGAAAGTGCTATCAATGGTTATGAATTCTTCATCAACAAAATTATCAGAATCAGATAACTCTTCCAGTGGTGTAGCCATTTTTGTCTCCAAAAAAGAAATTCAGGTTTCCAATGAACAAAAACCGAGGTTCAAATTGTGACCTATGCTATCCACAGTGTAGACTATCATTAACCCTTTCCATGCTCATGATGCAGTACAGTGCTCCTGTGCTCATGATGAGCTGAGCTCGTCATGACCACACCAGTGTTTATTGCTGTCCAGCACAGCAGGGGAATTGCTCTAGCAGCGATGCGGTTAAGTGTACCTTTGCACTTGCAGCGTGACATGTATTATTCAAGAAAATCTATATGTGATATAAAAACAGTTGTTAAAGGAAGCATAATAAAGGGATATTGTATAGGTTTTGATAAATGTTATACTTAGTTTGGTATTTTAGTCTGCAAATAATAAATCAACAGTGTAAATAATTGTAAATTCTGATGACCGCAGTGTAGGTAGGAGGCAGCGGTTAGCAAGAGCCCACGACTACGTGACATTGATTAGAGCTGCACAGTATTGGTAATTTAGTGTGTGTACACGCAGCGATGATAAGTGGTGGAAAGAGTTAGTGGCACCTAAAGCAACAAATTTCTGTGGCGTCTGCGATGATGCGTGGTCCAAGCAGGTAGCAAAGTCTTTAAAATCAAGTTTTCTAATAAATATTGGTTGTCCATTCACAGAAGTAAGTTGAAGTATATCTCCAAAAACTATGATATATTTTCTTCTAAATAAGTCATCTCATTCAATATGGTCATGTGGCGATGATTTCTGGTGCACTGAGTTAGTAGTACCTTTGGCGCTGAGCTTGTACGTACCCTGCGATGATGCGTGGTCGGGGGGGAGGCACAGTAATTGAAGTAATGTCTTTTGTCGATTGAATTCTGCATGAATTCCATTTAAAAGTGACAGTATGTTTAAATTGTGACATAAAACTGTTCACTCTTCTTTGCGATGATTTATGGTGCACTGAGTTAGTAGTATCTTTGGTGCTGAGCTTGTTCGTACCCTGCGATAATGAGTGGTAATGGGGGTCCGCATTCTGACCAATGACTCTTCTCTATTGAATTCTGCTTGAATACGGCCACATGGCGATGAATTATGCTGCCCTGAGTTAGTAGTACCTTTGGGACTGAGCGTATACGTAACCTGCGATGATGCGTAGTCCGGGCAGGACTCACTGGGAGCAATGTATTTTGCCTAGTGAATTCTGCCTTAATAAGGCCACGTGGAGAGGACTTGTGGTGCAGTGAGTTAGTGGTACCTGAAGAGCTCAGCGTGTGTGCATCCTGCAATGATTCGTGGTTCGGGAGGGTCGCACTGGTACAATGTCTCTTGGATATTGGAATGAGTCATGTGCACTCGCCATTCCACCTGAATAGTGAGCCCTCACTATGTAGATCGAAGGCAGTTGTCAGCACAGATATCGACAAATGATTTTTGTGACTTATGTACAAAAAATCTGAAACATATACAGTAGAATTGTCTCTACATTACATAAATCAAGGCTGAATTCCCTACTGTTTGTAGTGTAGATGGAAAGTTGAATTCAAGTTGTGAACCCTGCTGTCGGCAAAGTAAATTTTGGCAAGAGTCCACAGAAACATCGACGAATGCTTATTTGAAACATACGTTAACAACATCTGATGACACTATAGAATTGTCTCTGTCTTCAATAAATTGAGAATTAATTCAATGTTGATTGTAGTGCTTCGCGGGATACGCGTAGGCACGCGTAGGTAGCCGTACCCCATGAAAAAAAAAAAAACGGTCTGCTTTTTTGCAAATTAGCCCCCGGGGCGACCAAATCCCGGGGGCATAATGAAAAAAATCCCCCCACACTGCCCCGGGGACCTCCACCCCGGGGCAAAGTGATTATGATAGCGGGGGCATACAGCCCCCCGCAGCCCCGGGGACCGCCACCCCCGGGCTTGTATGTGTATAGTTGGGGGCCTCTAAGGCCCCCCGAGCCCCGGGGACCGCCAGCCCCGGGGTTTTAATATGTAGTATGCAGGGGGCTCACGGCCCCCCCACAGCCCCTGGGACCACCACCCCCCGGGGCTTTAATACTCTAAGGCCCCTGAGCCCTGGGGACCACCACCCAGGGGCTTTATTATGTAGTATGCGGGGGGCTCATGGCCCCCCACAGCCCCAGGGACCACCACCCCCGGGGCTTCGTTTAAAAAAAAAAAAGAAAAACCTGTGTGGGGGGCTGAAGCCCCCCCACATGCCCTGGGGACCGCCACCTCCCCGGGGCTCTAATATGTAAAATAGGGGGGTCTGTGACGGACCCCCAAGCCCCGGAAACCACCAACCCCTGGGATTTACAATTGTTGGGAGGGGGGGCCGCACGGCCCCCCTCCTGGAGCCCTCGATGGCCCTGGGGACCGCCACCCCCCAAGGCCGGCTCCTGCAGTGTCCCGGGGTGCCTACCCCCGGGACACTGCTATTTGCTATGGTAGGGCGGGAAACCTGCTCTCTCTTTCAAAAATCAAAGCGTATTGCTTTTCTGCATGGGGAGCAACATGTTAGCTGCTCCCCAAGCAGAAAAGCAATGCCGGCTCCCGCAGGATGCGGGGAGCCGGCAGGGACCGTGGGGGGCTTGGGGACCCCCCCACGGTCCCCAACGGAGAGGGCAGGCCCTGGGGGATGGGGTCCCCGGGCCATAAGTTGCCCCGGAGGGGGGCCATGCACCCCCCCTCCACCATTAATAAAATAAATAAAAAATAGAAAAAGGCAGGCCCCGGGGGATGGGGTCCCCAGGGCCTAAAGAGGGCATAGGAGGGGGGCTATGCAGCCCCCTCCACAAAAAAAAAGAATAGTTGGCCATGCCCTGGGGGATGGGGTCCCCGGGGCCAGAATTGGCCATGGGAGGGGGTCCACGCGGCCCCCTTCCCGTAAAAAAACTTTTTAACAGAAGAATTGTGGGAAGGCCCTAGGGGATGTGGTCCCCAGGGCCCAAAAAAAAGAAAAAGAAGGGGGGGCTACACAGCCCCCCTTCTTAAAAGTATTTAAAAAAAACAGAACCTTTCGGTAAGGAGATACCTGCATTTGCTACGGCGCCTTCTCCTCTATGCTGCAGTAGGCGCGCAGCGCTCTTAATTTTAAAATAACCTTCGTTTTTGCATGTCTGTGTAAATTTAATTTCTCACCTCAATTTTAAATATCGCTGTTGTGCCCACAAACTCGCACCATAATTGTGCCCCCCACCCGCTAGTAGAGCGGAGTGCTGTTACCGGCATCATTGTGGTTAGGAAGTCGGGCCGCCATATTGGGGCTGCTGCCTTGCAGCGCGCCACCTGACTCAGCGCTCTAGTGCTCCGTGTGGAGAACGAGGAGGCTGTACTTAAGGCGAGCTGGTGGGAGCTGCTCGACCTTTCGGTAAGGAGATACCTGCATTGGCTACGGCGCCTTCTCCTCTATGCTGCAGTAGGCGCGCAGCGCTCTTAATTTTAAAATAACCTTCGTTTTTGCATGTCTGTGTAAATTTAATTTCTCACCTCAATTTTAAATATCGCTGTTGTGCCCACAAACTCACACCATAATTGTGCCCCCCAACCGCTAGTAGAGCGGAGTGCTGTTACCGGCATCATTGTGGTTAGGAAGTCGGGCCGCCATATTGGGGCTGCTGCCTTGCAGCGCGCCACCTGACTCAGCGCTCTAGTGCTCCGTGTGGAGAACGAGGAGGCTGTACTTAAAGCTCGCTCCTCTCGCGCAGCAGAGACGCGCAGCGGTGGCGCCTGACTCACGCCTGAGTCAAGCCAGAGTCCTGCCCGTCTGCGCCCGTCAGCGTCCCGGTGGCGTTCGGGACGGCGGGTGGGGCTCTGCTTTCCAGCATGTGCAAAGCTGGTGCATCGATGCTGCGCTACACGTCTGAGGAGCTGTGTGCTCTTAATTATTGTGAGAGCCGCTGCTGCTCTGTCTTCCCCGGCCGCCACAGAGGTAAGTCTCGCTGCCCCTGTTGTGGTTGGCGTCCCAACCGTGCACTGTCATCAGCCCCCATTAGTAACATCGCTGGCGCAGAGTATTCCTGCATGCTGTTAAACACCAGATCGGCGTGCAGTCATGCGCAAGATATTTTTGAGCTTCTCGTCACAGAGAGGCCACTCTGTTTAATGTTAACTGAGACTTGGTGGGGAGATTCCTCTAACCCTGACGTGGCGATGGCAATCCCGCCTGATTATAACATCTTCAGGAAGGATAGAGCCAAGGGAAGGGGCGGAGGGGTCGCACTGGTGGTGAAGAAGGGCACGAAGTGTACCATTCTGCCTGCGGAGGATATCCGCGGCTCTGAATCGCTTGCTTTTTCGATCACCCTAGCGCCGCACCAATCAGTGAAGGGATTATTAGTCTATCGACCTCCCGGCCCGCCTGGAACGTTCTTTGAAGATCTCGACTCGGTTTTGCTGGAACTGGCCCTGCGAGCAGAACATTGTATAGTAGCGGGGGACTTCAACTTTTGGATGGGCGATCCGTCTGACCCGGCTGCTATTAAGCTTTCCGAGGCTATGACCCCGCTGGGTCTTATCCCTTATTTGCAGGGGCCGACTCATGTTAAGGGGCACACTCTCGACCAGGTCTTTTCTACATCCGTTCTTGTGGTGAATGAGATCCTCCCGGTTCTGTGGTCTGATCACCGGCTTGCCAAATTTGTGATCAGTGGCATTGCCAGGTCGTCCATCTCTGCGCCACAGCAACGGGGACGAGCGTTCAGAGCGTTTAACAGAGTGACTCCGGAGATGTTGGCCCAGGCTGCCTTGGATCATCCGTGTCTTCTCTCCGGTGAGCTGGAGAGAGATTTGGAGTCCCTGCAAGCATGGCTTTCCGATAGGCTTAACGACCTGGCCCCGGTGTTGCCCCCCCGCTTGACATCTAAGCGGGTTTCGGCCCCCTGGTTTACCACTGCACTGTGGGCTAAGCGGCAGCAGTGTAAGGTAGCCGAAAGGGTCTGGCGGGCACACTATGACAGCGTGGACAGGTTGACCTACAAGGCGGTGGTTAAGGCTTACCATCGGGACATTCGCCTTGGAAAAAAGCCTATCTTGCAGGCAGGATTGAAGCGGCCTCCAACTCCTGCAAGGAGATCTTCACCATAGTGAGAGAATTTATCTCTCCTCGGACCATTACATCGGAAGAGGTGCCCTCAGAATCCTGGGCGGTGGACCTTGCTTGTTTTTTTACGAGCAAGATAAAACTCATACAGGACTCCTTTCCATCCGGAGCTTCTGCTAGGCCGTTTAAATCTGAGGTTGACATGTTCCCTCTGGCCTCGCATGGCACCACGTTGGCTGTGTTTCCATCCCTGTCAGCCCAGGCCTCCTTAGTGCTTATGGGCAATTTGAAATCGGGGTCGCCATTGGACCCTTGCCCAGCCAAGCTGTTGGGTAAGATCGCGGAAGTGATCAATCCTTTGGCGAACCCTCTTCTGAATCTCTCGCTGAGTCAGGGAGTGGTTCCGCCAGCCTGGAAGCAGGCAATGGTCATCCCGCTGCTTAAAAAACCGGGTCTTGACCCGAAGGTCCCAGCCAACTACAGGCCGATTTCTTTGCTGCCGGCTCTCGTAAAAATTTTGGAGAAGCACGTTCAGTCGGTGCTCTCCAACTTTTTGGAGACCCACGAGATCCTGCATGACACCCAGTCTGGCTTCCGCTCAAATCTCAGCACCGAGACCGCGCTCCTTGAGGTTTCTGAGACCATCAAAGGGGTGTTGGATACCGGGGGCAAAGTCATGCTGGTGTTGTTGGACTTGTCGGCGGCTTTTGACACCGTCCCCCATGATGGCCTTCTCGCAAGACTCTATGAGATTGGCCTTCGGGGGACGGTGCTCAGCTGGTTTTCTTCCTTTCTAGCTGGCCGCCGGCAAACGGTCTGGACATCTCCTGACACCGCCGTGATGCCGCCTTTGGGAGTTGGGGTCCCTCAGGGCTCTATATTGAGCCCGACCCTCTTTAACATCTTCATGACCCCCTTGGCGGCGGTGGCGGAGTCGTTTGGTGCCCGGATCGTATCTTACGCCGACGACACCCAGCTCCTCTTTTCTTGTAAGAGAGGGGCAGACTTTGATGGGGAGAGTATCCGGGATTGCCTTGGGGCTGTTTTTAAATGGTTCCAACTGAACAGCCTCAAGTGCAATTCCGATAAGTCCGAGGTACTCTTCTTTGGGTGCGACACGGAGCCCAGCTGGCAGGCCTGGTGGCCCATCGATATGTTCCCTCCGTCTTGCTCCTCCCCAATGGCTAAAAACTTGGGGGTCAAGATGGACAAGGGGCTGACGATGAAAGCCCAGATCCTTGGGGTGACTGGTACCTGTTTCGGTTTATTAAAGATGCTGCGGAGGTTCTTACCTCTGTTGTCGGAAGAACACAGGAAGCTGACTGTGCAGGCTCTGATAGGCTCCAGGTTAGATTACGCCAACATTCTTTACCTGGGCTTACCAGAGTACCTGTTGCAGCGGCTCCAAGTCGCGCAGAATGCGGCGGCCAGGGCCATCTTTGGTCTAAATAGACGGGCTAGCGCTTCGGGTCTATTGCTGACGCTGCACTGGCTACCCATCCGCAAACGGATTGCCTTTAAGGCTATGACCCTGGCCTATAAGGCTCTCCATACGGTGGGAGCAAAGTACCTCCAAAAGAGACTTGCCTTTTACCATCCGGCTCGCTCTTTGAGGTCAGAATCTTTATTCTTGGCGGTTGTTCCCCGAGTGAAGAGAGCGCGCCTGGGTGGCCGTTCCTTCGGCTTGCTGGCTCCACAGATGTGGAACTCGCTTCCGCTCCCACTCCGGGGGGCCACTAGTCTTCTTGATTTTAGGAGAGGTCTTAAAACCTGGTTGTTCACCCAGTAGGCCTCTCAGTAGCCCCTTTTTATTGTGTTTGTTCTTGTATTCCCTTCTTTTACTGTGTTATGTTATGGCGAAGTAGTTCTCCTTACCTAAAGCGCCGGGACACTCTTTTTGAGTAATCGTTGCGCTATACAAAAGAATAAATAACATAACATAACATAACATAACATCAGGAGGAGGCCACGCCCCCTCCCTGCACCTCTCTGCAAACGCGCCACCTGGCGCGTTTGCAGAGACGGAACTAATTCCACTTGCATACTGGGGGTCCCTGGGGGCCAACTAGCCCACCAGGAGCCTCCAGTATGGGCCAGGGGGCTCCCTTGCAGAGAGGTGTAATAAGGCCACGCCCCTCTTTACACCTCTCTGCAACGCAGCCCCCTGGCGCATACTGGAGGAGCCGGCTTGATCCCGACAAAAACACGGATACGTGTTTAAAGTGGCTAAAATGAAGCCCCGCTCCCTCCATCTGGCGTCTCGATCAAGCCGGCTCTCTACGACAAACGCCTTGCCTTATCATATCCAAGGTGTGGGATATCCAGCTTAGTTACCTACGCAGGACTCGCAACAATACTGGCGTCTCTTCACTTTACTTGAACGTGCATACGTGCCATTACACTTCCTTTATCTGCCTTTGTTCACCGTGAATACAGTTACCCTTCCGGGTTGGAATTATCACCGGAATTGGGCCATTCTTACTTTGGATACAGCTAATAAGCCCTGAGGAGTTGTAGAACACTGTTTTCTACAATGAAACACGTGTCGACTGGCTGTTTGTAACCTACATCTGATGACCAATTAAAAGGGAGAACTTACACTCCCGAATATACTGCAACGTTGGATGGCTTCTTCCTCTGCAGAACATTTATTTACACATTGTTTGTTGCTAATTTTGAGTGTGCAGGACAGTTGCTAATTTGTGTTTGTGTGGCTTGCTCCACACGGATTGAGTTTTTTTTGGGTCTCCCCTCCCTGACAGGACCATTCCAATACACTAGACTTGTTATTGATAAAACGTGAATATTGCTAGAGCGCCACTACTTCCTGCCTACTAAAACCCTTTTCCTTTTTCAGTACTGCTTTGCAGAGAGGTGTTAAAAGGGGCATTGCCTCATTACACCTCTCTGCAACGCAGCCCCCTGGTGCATACTGGAGGTTCCTGGTGGGCTAGTTGCCCCCCAGGGACCCCCAGTATGCAAGGGGAATTAGTTCCCCCTCTGCAAATGCACCAGGGGGCTGCGTTCCAGAGAGGTGTAAAAAGGGGCGTGGCCTCATTACACCTCTCTGCAATGGAGCCCCCTGGCGCATACTGGAGGTTCCTGGTGTGCTAGTTGGCCCCCAGGGACCCCCAGTATGCAAGGGGACTTAATCCCCCAACTTAAAACGCGTTACGGGGCATGTTTGCACAGTGGTGAAGGTAGGGGGAGGGGCTTGAGGTGACATGTGTGCAAACATGCCCTGTGGCGCGTTTTAGGTTGGGGAATATATTGAACTTACTTAAACTGGAATGTGACTCGCATTTGGGAACTCTATAGTCCATCATGCAACAGGAAAAGAATGCTCTTCAGCACACGCCCATTGAGGGCGAGCGTGTTAATAAAGATCAGCTAGAAATGCAAAATCAAATGCTCGCCTCAGTGTGTGTTCAGGAGCAGACCAGGAAGAAGCGGCGTGAGACCGTGAAACGCGTTGGCAATAATAATTAGGTGGGAGCATGAAAGCAAGCTGCATTACACTGCCGAGGGCTGAGCAGACTTGTGTGCCCTCTCATTGCTTTGGGAACTTTGTTGGAAAACTAATCACACGGCATCCCTGCCGTGGAGGGGGCACCATCGTCAGCTGGAAAAGCAAGATATCCAGCTGATTGAGGCTTTGATTTCGAACTGTTCGTGATCGTGAAGCACACTGCTCAAAATGCAAATTAGCTGGCAGCAATGCTTCGACCCTTACAAAAGGTTTGAAATAATTTTTGCTTTTAATTTGGACACACATTGAACTTACTTAAAGTGGATTGTGACTCGCATTTGGGAACTCTATAGTCCATCATGCAACAGGAAAAGAATGTTCTTCAGCACACGCCCATTGAGGGCGAGCATGTTAATAAAGATCAGCTGGAAATGCAAAATCACATGTGCACCTCAGTGTCTGTTCAGGAGCAGCCCAGGAAGAAGCGGCGTGAGACCGTGAAACGCGTTGGCAATAATAATTAAGTGGGAGAATGAAACCAAGCTGCATTACACTGCCGGAGGGCTGAGCAGAGTCGTGTGCCCTCTCATTGCTTTGGGAACTTTGTTGGAAAACTAATCACACTGCATCCCTGCCGTGGAGGGGGCACCATCGTCAGCTGGAAAAGCAAGATATCCAGCTGATTGAGGATTTAATTTCGAACTGTTTGTGATCGTGAAGCACACTGCTCCAAATGCAAATTAGCTGGCAGCAATGCTCCGACCCTTACAAAAGGTTTGAAATAATTTTTGCTTTTGATTTGGACACACATTGAACTTACTTAAAGTTGATTGTGACTCGCATTTGGGGACTCTATAGTCCATCATGTAACAGGAAAAGAATGCTCTTCAGCACACACCCATTGAGGGCTAGCATGTTAATAAAGATCAGCTGGAAATGCAAAATCAAATGCGCGCCTCAGTGTGTGTTCAGGAGCAGCCCAGGAAGAAGCGTCGTGAGACCGTGAAACGCGTTGGCAATAATAATTAAGTGGGAGCATGAAAGCAAGCTGCATTACACTGCCGGAGGGCTGAGCAGAGTCGTGTGCCCTCTCATTGCTTTGGGAACTTTGTTGAAAAATATATATATATACATATATATACATATATACATATATATACATATATATACATATCAAAGCTCCAAGGTTCCCAGAGTGCAATGAGCACGAAACGCGTCCGGCGTGAATCGACAGGCATGCTGTAAACTGGATCCGCTCGCCGATCCGGCTTTTACCGCCTGAAGGTTGCTGCAGGGGATGTCAGTGTGCGTCTCCAACTGGTGGGAACCTTGGAGCTTTGATATATATACATATGTATATATATATATATATATATATTCACTGAAAAAACCATAGGTTTCAGCCACGTTATAGTTAGGAATTAGCATTTAAAAAACCTTAGAAATTCACTGAAAAAACCATAGGTTTCACACGTGTTATAGTTAGCTGGACATTTCACTCACACAAAACAATTGAAATTCCCCCGTTATAGTTAGTTCAGCTAACTATAACTCGCGCGCCTGCAATGCACTGCTGATGATGTCACATATGACATCACTCATGACATGGTCAGTGACATCACTCATGACATCACTGATGGCATCTCAAATGACATCACTGATGACATCACTAATGACGTCATCCTTGTGAAAGAGTGGAAGACCTCCTCTCAGCGTAATATAAACTTTGATACACACATTCAAAAATAGAAAATAACATTTTCAAAAAATGGAGACACCAATACCAGTTACAACAACCTATTCAGTAATTCCACCATCCACATACACATCCACTCATTCACCAACAGTTCTATATAGTCACTCGTACATGTACTCACTCATCATATGTACTCATACACCTATACATCCTGTTACACACCGACACTCATCCATAGAGTTACTCACACACATACTCACACATGCAAATAAACTATTAAATATCCATTTATTTTCATATACAGCTATACACACACCACTACACTTACTTTTACAACAACGTAACTCTTCCAATCTGTCACTCTCACATATAATCACTTATATACATCAATACTCACATATACTAGATTAAAACATATGTAGTTACTCATAAAGATACTATCGAGACAGTCATTCACTCACTAACACACCCATACCTAGAGTTATCCACCCATACAGTCCTGCACACATGCTGTCTTCAAAACACATACAAACAGTGAGTCACTCATTCATGCATCTATGCGCTAAGTAATACACCCCACCAAACCATATAGACACTCATACTGATACTCAAAAAAACAACTAATAACCCATATACACACTCATGTAGCTACTCACCACCAACCGATGCAGCCACTTATACACAAAGTGAGACACTGATACAGATATTTACATATTTAAACATTACTTGGTAATACATGCATTTACTAAGGTACACTTAATAAGTCAGTTATACAATCAATTGTACAAAAAACATCCATTTAGACAGTTATTTACCCATTTATTCTTCCATCGACCTTTATATATACATATAAAAAAATATTTATTGTTTAGAAAGACAGACATTCACTGGATGATGTCATCAGTGTTGTCATCAGTGATGTCATTTGAGATGTCATCAGTGATGTCATGAGTGATGTAACTGACCATGTCATAAGTGACGTAATATGTGACATCATCAGCAGTGCATTGCCGGCGCGCGAGTTATAGTTAGCTGAACTAACTATAATCAACTTTGCGTAGACATTACTATTACCTGCCATTAATGAAAAGAAAAGGAAATTACTTCATAACATAAGCAAAGTAATGCCTAGGATACTCTTTGATCTGACCACCCCAGTGTAAAGTGGGAGAAATTTCAGAGCTCTAAGAAGCCCCTGCTGGGTATCACCCCTGTTGGGTTTTCTGGTTCACTTGGTTTACTAGGTTGACACAACCACATGTATCCTATTTTGTTTGTTAACCATATGTTGTCAAGTATGGGGTGGGTAGTGATTAGCATGTTTGGGATGTGAATGTGGGCAGGGCAGGAAATATAAGGAACTAATTTAATTATTGTTGCTGTATTAGCTAAAAAATATGTACCGCTACAGCACCAGGAAAGTTACCTAACTTAAGTCATATGAGTGCTCAATAGACTGCATCAATCTTAGATATTTCAAGCAGCTACTAACTAAGTTCGAAAATACTAATCTGCAGGATATCATTTCTTGCATGGAATGTCATGGGATTAAATAATTCCTGTAAATCCGGGTAAATACTTGCATACCTAGACAGACACAATATTGAGGTTGATTTCCTCCAGGAAAATCACCCAACAAAATTAGCAGTGGAGAAAGTAGCCACTCAATAGGCAGCACTTACATTTGCATCTTCATTTTATGCTATTCACAGGGGGGGGGTCAGGATCTGCATTACAAATGTTGTAGCTTTTAAATTTCTGTGCACATACACAGATATAATAAGAGTCACTATGTAAAGGTGCAGGGCATTCCAGAGGTAAACATAGTAAATTAACATGGCATGAATATAGATGACACCTCCTATTACATGGAAATTTGGAGGAGACTCCTTACATTGGCACTCCATTGTATATTCTGGGAGGCAGATCGCAACATTTGTCTCAAACAAAAGCTGTATAGATCATGGAAATAGGCTGGCAGTAAAAATATGAAGCAAAGGATCTGGCTGATGGGATGGCAGCCCAAGAGACAGTGGATCTATGGAGAATTAAGAATCCCAAGTTAGAGAGGGCACATTTGTATGATCTGTCCATAATTCCTGGTCGAGGTTGGACTACTGGAATGCAACCAAAGACGTAAATTAATGGGTACTTAATATTAAGCTGTTATTGCGATTCCTAAAATATATTTATTTTAAAAGATGTATAAAGCGTGCAGCTACCCAATAGACACTCCAGACACATATCCATATCCTTGAGCCAGAAAACATAGAGCTCGAGGTGAAACACAAATTCAGACCTGATCCTAAAGTAATGGAAGAAATAAAAAGAAAAATTAAAGACGATAACAACATTGCGGACAGTGACATCAAACATGTGACTAGAAATGTGATTGCTAGAGCTTATGAGGAAGTATTAGATCTTGGCTGGGATACAGGTACATTGAGTTCTTGGCACAACCTCGTCACTAGAGGGGATACAAAGAGTTATACAAAGCCAACCAGGAAGTTAATCTCCAGCTTTTAGAGTCACATTCTCAATTTTTCCCAACAATCCTCCAGACATTAGCATTACTTTTGGCACCTAAATTGCTCAAAGGCCTCGTTAAAAGATTGGTTAATTATTTGCAGATAGATGTAGCAATCATTATAACTGCACCAAGAGAAACATGTAAGAATTAGCTGAACCCTGCACTTAGGGAGCCAGATTGGGGAATCCATTGCTCCTAGACTGGGATGTAGATGCCCATTAGTAGAATGTGTATAATACATTTCAGTTTTTCTACGGCTACCAAGGACCTACCCTAACATCTACAAGTACTGGCTTTAAATTACTGAAATGTTCGTTACCCATGATAATTGCTAAATATGTAGAGATGTCCCCAAGGTTATCTCCAGGGTCTAGCCAAATATATACAACTAACAGCAAATAAACATGTAGCTATTGCACTATTACTTCAATGATCAACCTGAACTAAATGCTGAGGATTTACTGTCATCTTCATGCCCGAAAGTCGTTCACTGCATGTTGTGGCTTAGAGGTTCTTGAATTGACTGTATCAGACACAGTTCCGTGCAGTATATGGTTAAGCCATGTTATGCTGTTTGGCTTAAATGAAATAAAATCAAAACTAGGCCTAGGGGAATTATATTTCCACACACTGGGTTTACAGAATTAGTTAACTCCGTGGTGTGTGTGTAACACGGAGTTCCCACTAAATTCCACCATCCAGTGTGTGGCGGAATTTTAAACCTGTTGGCACATGCAAGAATTGTGTTAGTGTGCTGTGGCCAGTGCAATGACATTTGCTGGCCGCTAGCAACCTCAAGTGAGATTTGCCACCTGCCAGTGTGGCTTCCAGTCAATACAGAGCCTTGCAGGACCATTTTTGCGATGCTGATGAGCAGGTGCAGCTACTTCTCGTGCAGATTCACTTCTCGAGAAGCAGCAAAATCAACAAAGACATTTTCGAGTGAATAGTCTACTCCAACAGACCGTTCAGGTTCTTTTTTTAGTCAATGTATTGCCCAGAAGGGTTGTTTGGATGTCTTCAGGACCTTGTGTTCACTGCGTGATATGAAATGATAATAATTTGCTAATGCAGTTAATTGTGTAGAAAACATGCGAATTATAATACAGATCATACTCGATGGTCCTTTTCCTTGTATGGTCATCGTTTTCTAGTTAATTTTACCAACATCATAGGGAATTTCAGGGGAGGACCGTCCCTATAGTCAAACATTCGTCAAAGGTGTGTCCACTCATCACTCAAGCTGTGCTCCTGTCTCCCTGCATGTTGTATATATATATATATATATATATATATATATATATATATATATATATATATATTCACTGAAAAAACCATAGGTTTCAGGCCTGATATAGTTAGGAATTAGCATTTAAAAAACCTTAGAAATTTATTAAAAAAACTGTAGATTTTAGGGGTGTTATAATTAGATGGACATTTCTCTCATACAAAACCATTGAAATTCCTCCAATATAGTTAGTTGTACTAACTATATCTCACGCGCCCGCAATCCACTGCTGATGATGTCACATATTACATCATTCATTACATGGTCAGTGACATCACTGATGACATCTCAAATGACATCACTGATGACATCATCCAGTGAATGTGGTTTGCTTTGTTATTTAAATATGTATTATATATATATATAGCAATCTGCATTGAAGAATGAGTGGATATATAAATATAAATATCTGGATGGAGGATTTAGTAGCAGTGTGATTGACTTTTTACTTAACTAATTTAAAGTGTCTCTCTAAATATATTGGATAGTGAGTAAACTGTGTGAACATCTGTATCACTTTGTCAGTTGTTGTAAAACCACTTCTCCAGTTGGTTACTAGCTATTTGAAAGTCTATATTAGTTATTGTTATTAGTTATTGATTAGTTAAATGAGTAATTGTATGGGAGAGTGAATGTGTGTGTGGTTCGGTGGGAGGTGTGTGACTGCCCAAAGATGTGTGAATAGTTGATTTAATAGGTATATGACATTAAGACTACATAACAGTTGTTTGGGTGAGTAAATATCTTTATGGGTGTGGTGATGAGCAAATATCTCTCTTAATGGTACATGTCCAACAAAGTAGAAAAATAAAAGGCAATGTATGTGTCAGTTGTTGTTTATAAATAAGTATACGTAAGACTCATTGATTGTATGCGTGACTGTATAGATAATTGTATACTTGTAAAAGTGATTTTATAACACACTAAGTATAATTTACTATCTATATGAATAGATAAAGTGATGTTTGTATAAGTGTGTAGCTTATTAAATGTAAGTATGATCAATTGTTTGCATAAGTGAGTAGGATGACTTTATAAGTGAATAGGATGTGTGCTGGTGTGTAATGTCGATATTAGTGTATACGTATATTTGATAGTGTTCTATTGATCATTGACTGCATGTATGAGTGAATCTTTAGGTAACTGATTAGATGTGTGTATAGATCTAGGAATCGCTGAGTGGATTTTTAGAAACTTGTATCGGTGTGTCAATGGATTTAAATATGGTACTCTGTATTTTACAGTGAGTGACAAAAGGTTATACTAGTGTATGATGAGGTGTATCATCACGTGGATGATGTCATCAGTGATGTCATTTGAGATGTCATCAGTGATGTCACTGACCATGTCATGAATGATGTAATATGTGACATCATCAGCAGTGGATTGCGGGCGCGCGAGATATAGTTAGTACAACTAATTATATCGGAGGAATTTCAATGGTTTTGTATGAGTGAAATGTCCATTTAACTATAACACCCCTAAAATCTACAGTTTTTTCAGTGAATTTCTAAGGTTTTTTAAATGCTAATTCCTAATTATGATGTTTGTCAAACCTATGGTTTTTCTGTTAATTTTGTAAGTTTTTTACAATGTTAATTCCTATAATTCCTAACTATAACGTGTGTAAAATCTCTGTTTTTTTCAGTGATTTTACAAAGTTTTGTAAGTGCTAATTCCTAAATATAACGTGTGTGAAACCTATGGTTTTTTCAGTGACTTTCCAAGGTTTTTAAAATGCTAATTTCTGTATCAATTTTTTATTTTTTTATATATTTATTTTCCAACAAACTGCCTTTGTATATTGTAATACATTGACTGTATCCTGTAATATGCAACGGCACAGCTAGTTTTTATGATTTGGATAAAGTTAAACAGTATAGTCTACATCTTCAATCAAAATATAAACAGTCAAATTTGTCAATTATTTTTATTTTTTAATTTTTTTTCAACGTGTGCGCAACATGCGCGCACCTTGTAATTTTTTTTACATTTTTTTTTGCCCTTCGGAGTCCTTCAGGGACCCCCTGAAAAGGCCTAGGGGGACAGGGAGACTCTACACTGCCCTCTTTTCATGTTTTCCACTATTGTTTTTGACTCACTTCTGCCTCGGGGGTGCGAGCAACGTGCGCGCACCTCGCTGTTTTTTTTAAAAAAAACAAAATGTTTTTTTTTAACTTCGCGGGTCTTCAGGGACCCCCTGAGAAGGCCTAGGGGGTCAGGGAGTCTCTACCCTGCCTCCTTTTCACGTTTTTAAAAGCTTTTACGAAAATCGTGTAAAACGTCATTTATATGCGACGGTCGCACAACGTGCGCGCATGCGTGCGCGCACATTGTGCGCACGTAAAGTCATGTGACATGAAAACAACACTTTTGATTGGTTTATGGCAGTTTATTTTCTAGAATCTTGAAAAACCCCACCCACTTCTCTCACTATCTCTTTTGGTTTCCTGAGAGAAGGATCTCTGCTTTGTTACAGCTTTTTTTTCAAAATGGCAGAACAGCAGCCACAGGATTCATCTGATTCAGATGACTTGGTGAAAGAGCAGCCCAAGAAGATGAAGGAGTCCTTCATCTGGCAATTTTGTACTTATCCTGAGGGGCCAAAGAAAGTCAATGCTCCAAAGGTGAAATGCACTATCTGTGGAAGTGTGCTGTCGAGGGGAGACCCTTTAAAGAAATATTCATTCAGCATCCACACCATGATGCGGCATGTCAAGAACGTGCATCCAAATAACTATGCACGTGCTTCCACAAGAGCCCTGGCAAGTGATCTTCCAGCTGCTGTCCCCAGCACCTCATCTGAAGCAACATCGCCATCCACAAGAGTGCTTGACATCCGGCCAAATTTTGCAAAAGTGCACATTACATGCAATTTCTGCAAAGAGATATTGTGCTATGGAGAGCAGAGTGTGGACTTAATAGATATGAAGATTACCCAGCACACATGCCGCCGCACTTATTTTTTTCATTTATTATTTTTGTTCCAGTTGAACAGTTTTTCATTACCTGTTTACTTTTTTGTTTAAAAAAATCCCCCAAAAATATAAAACTGTTAAAAAACTACAAAAAAACTACAAAACAAAAAAGACAAAAAAACAGTTCTTTTCAGAACTAACTTCACTTCTCCAAGAAGAGCTATATCTCTTATATACTGTGTCATACTTTTTTTGAATGAATGTGTAGTGTATAAATGAATGACTGAAATGACTGAGTGTAAGGGAGGAATGGACTGAGGGAATGAGTGAGGAAAGGGTAGTATGATGAGTGAGGAAAGGGGAGTCAAAGAGTGACTGAAACAAGGGGACTAAGGGTAGGGGAGTGAGGTAAGTGGAGAGAAAGAGTAAGGGAAGTGCAGTAAGGAAAGGAAAGTGAGGGAAGAGGAGTGAGAAAAGGGGAGTATGGAACAGAGACAGGGAAGGGGAGTAAGATATGGAAAGGGAGAAGTAGAGCAGAGTAAAGGGAGTGAAGGTAAGAGAAGTGGAGTGACGGTGAGGGAAGGGGTATGAGGATGAGGAAAGGGGAGTAAGGGAAAGTGAGAGATGGGAAGTGAGGGAGAGAGAAGTGGAGTGAGAGGATGGAGGGAGTTAGAAAAGGGGAGTGAGAGAAGGGGAGTAAGGAATGGAGTGAGAGAAGGAGAGCGAGGGGGAGTAAGGAAAAGGGAACTGGAAAGTGAAAGGGTGAGAAATACAGGCAGGAGGAAGTGGAGTGGGGGAAAGGGAGTGACGGTGAGTGAAGGTCAGTGACAGTTAGGGAAGGGGTATGAGGGTGGGGGAAGGGGAATGAGGGAGAAGGAAGAAAATTAAGAGAGAGGAAAAGTGAGTGAGGGAGAGAGGAGGAGTGATAGAAAGAGAGAGGAAAGAAGATTACGGGTAAAGGAGAGAGAGGGAGAGAGTGAGAGAGAGGGAGAGCAAAGAACTGAGAAGGAGTGAGGCAGTTAGAGTGAGTGAGACAGAGGGAGACAGGGAGAGAAGCATGGATGAAAAAAAGTGAGTGAAGGAGTGAATGAAGGGGAGTAAGTGAGATGGAGTGAGGGAGTGAGGAAAGAGGAGTAAAGGAAGGAGAGTGAGGGAAGGTGAGTGAGAGAAGCAGAGTGTGGGGGAGTGAAGAAAAGGGAGTGGGAAAGTGATGGGGTGAAAAATACAGATAGGATGAAGTGCAGAGGGGGAAAGGGAGTGACGGTGAGTGAAGGGCAGTGACAGTTAGGGAAGGAGTATGAGGAAGAAGGAAGATGAATGAGGGAGAAGGAAGAAAATTAAAAGATAGGAAAAGTGAGTGAGGAAGAGAGGAGGAGTGATAAAAAGAGAGAGGAAAGGAGTTTAAGGGTAAGGGAGAGAGAGGGACAGAGTGAGAGAGAGGGAGAGCACAGAACTGAGAAGGAGTGAGGCAGTTAGAGTGAATGAGACAGAGAGAGACAGGGAGAGAAAAATGGAGTGAAGGGGAGTGGGGGACTAAACGAATGGGTGTTAGCAAAAGTGAATGAGGAAAGTGAAGTTAGGGAAGAGGATTGACAGATGGAGTGAGGGAAAGAGAGTAAGGGGGAGTGAGAGAATGGAAGCAGGTGAAAGAGAATAGGAGTGATGCACAGAGGGGAGAATATGAAGTAGGAGAAGAGGAGTGAGATTGAGTGAAGGGCAGTGACAGGGAGGGAAAAAGAAGCATATTAAGAGAGGAAAAAGTAGTGAGTGAGAGAGAAGGATTAATGGAAAGAGAGAAGAAAGAAAAGGAAGAGTGGTGGAGAGAGAGGGAGACAGTGAGAGAGACAAACAGAGGGAGAGTGAAGAAGTGTGAAGGAGTAAATCAGTTATACTGACAGAGACAGAGGAAGAGACTTAGAGACGGATGAACGAAAGGAGAGTGAGGTAGAGAATAAAGGAAGGGGAGTGAGGGAGTGAGAGAAGTGGAGTGAGTGAAGGTGAGTGAGGGATGATGTGAAGGAAAGAGAGTAAGGGGGGAGTGAGAAGAGACTGCGGGATAGAGCAAGTCAAAGGTAGTGATGGAGGAAGATAGGAGAGAGAAGTAAGGGACAGAGAGGGGAAAGAGGTAGTTGGATAACGTAAGTGAGGGTGAAGAAAGAGTACTGATAGTGAGAGAAGGACTGTAAAGGAGAATGAAGTGGAGTAATGAGAATGAGGAAAGGTGAGTAAGATGAGTAAAGGAAGGGTAGTAAGACAGAGATTAAAGAATGGGAAAGAGAGAAAGAGAAGTAAGAGAGTGATGAAAAAGTATTTTTGTTTGTTATACTTACCTTATAAATAATGACAAGTTAATAGTATATTTCTTTTATAAATATAGTATCTGTGGAAGACAAGAAAAAAATTGAGTTATAATATAAATTTCATAGTACAAAAGGAAGTAGGAGTGAAGGAAACAGAAAGGGAAAGAAAGGAAGGATGAGGGAGAGAGAGAGAAGGAGAGAGTGACAGAGAAAGAGAGGGTGAGCAAGTAACTGACAGGGAGTGAAGTGGTTAGACTGAGTGAGACGGGAGGAGAGAGAGAGAGAGAAATGGAGTGAAGGGGAGTGAGAGACTAAAGGAATGGGAGTTAGCAAAAGGGAATGAGGAAAGGAGAATATGGGAAAGGTATTGACGGATGGAGTGAGTGAAAGAGAGTGAGGGGGAGTGAGGGAATGGGAGCAGGAGAAAGGGAATGGGACTGATGCACAGAGAGGAGAACATGAAGTGGGGGAAGAAGACTCAGATTCAGTGAAGGGCAGTGACAGTGAGAGAAGGGATATACAGCTGAGGGAAGAGGAGTGATGGAAAAAGAAGCATAGTAAGAGAAAGGAAAAAGAAGTAAGTGAGATAGAAGAATTTATGGAAAGAGAGAGGAAAGATAAGGAAGAGTGGTGGAGAGAGAGGGAGACAGTGAGAGAGACAAACAGAGGGAGAGTGAGGAAGTGTGAAGGAGTAAATCAGTTATACTGACTGAGACAGAGGTAGAGGCTTAGAGACGGATGGAGGAAAGGGGAGTGAGAGAGAGAATAAAGGAAGGGGAGTTAGCGAAAGGGAGTGAGGGAGGGAGAGAAGTGGAGTGAGTGAAGGTGAGTGAGGGATGATGTGAAGGAAAGAGAGTAAGGGGGAGTGAGAAGAGACTGAGGGATACAGCAAGACAAAGGTAGTGATGGAGTAAGATAGGAAAGAAAAGCGAGGGACAGAGAGGGGAAAGAGGTAGTTGGATAACGTGAGTGAGGGGGAAGAAAGAGTACTGATAGTGAGAGAAGGACTGTAAAGATGAATGAAGTGGAGTAATGAAAATGAGGAAAGGTAAGTAAGATGAGTAAAGGAAGGGTAGTAAGACTACGATTAAAGAATGGGAAAGAAAGAAAGAGAAGTAAGAGAGTGATGGAAAAGTATTTTTGTTTGTTATACTTACCTTATAAATAATGACAAGTTAATAGTACATTTGTTTTTCAACTATACTATCTGTGGAAGACAAGAAAAATTATAGTTATAATATATATATTATAATACAAAAGAAAGTAGGAGTGAAGGAAACAGAAAGAGAAAGGAAGGAAGGGTGAGGAAGAGAGAGAGAGGGAGAGAGTGAGAGAGAAAGAGAGGGAGAACGAGTAACTGACAGGGAGTGAAGTGGTTAGACTGAGTGAGACAGAGGGAGACAGGGAGAGAGAAATGGAGTGAAGGGGAGTGGGAGACTAAAGGAATGAGAGTTAGCAAAAGGGAATGAGGAAAGGGGAATAAGGGAAAGGTATTGACGGATGGAGTGAGTGAAAGAGAGTGAGGGGGAGTGAGGTAATGGGAGCAGGAGAAAGGGAATGGGACTGATGCACAGAGAGGAGAACATGAAGTGAGGGAAGAGGACTAAGCTTGAGTGAAGGGCAGTGACAGTGAGAGAAGGGATATAAGAGTGAGGAAGGGGAGTGATGGAAAAAGAAGCATAGTAAGAGAAAGGAAAAAGAAGTAAGTGAGAGAGAAGGATTTATGGAAAGAGAGAGGAAAAAAAGAAGAGTGGTGGAGAGAGAGGGAGACAGTGAGAGAGACAAACAGAGGGAGAGTGAAGAAGTGTGTAGGAGTAAGTCAGTTATAGTGACTGAGACAAAGGAAAAGACTTAGAGACGGATGGAGGAAAGGAGAGTAAGGAGAGAATAAAGGAAGGGGAGTGAGCGGAAGGGACTGAGGGAGTTATAATATATATTTCACAATCCAAAATAATATGTACAATACGTTTTCTATTTTATTTTGCTGTTCTCAGAATAAATTGAATTTCACTGAAAACAGTGAGTTCAATAGTACTCATCATATAACAGCGGGCAAAAAAAAGACAATCAATAAGATTGTCTTTAAAAAACCCATTCAACATTTTCATTAGGAATGTAACAATTAGAAAAAACATATCTTAAATGTCTTTTTCAAACAGCAATTTTTTACGTAAGTAAGGAATGTCACCAACAATCACAAAGTAACAAAAGATTACTACTTCTTTCTTATACACTCTAAATAAAGTAATGTACAAACATATGCTAACAACATTTACCTGAAATAGTTTCTTTGTTTCACATACAATTCCTCATGGCAAAATAGTATGTGTGAAATCCTTAGTTTGGAAGTACTCTTAAGCGTCCGTTTCCCAACCTTCTGAATCAAAAGCACCAACATCTTTTGGACCATCTAACAATGGTTATACCTCCACCCGATGCTATTTATCATGTACATAGAACCTTAAACAACTATCATGCTATCACAACCTCAACATGATCTGGTATGCCGATCACACTCTGCTCATCCTTTATCTTACCAAGGAGCTGTATACCATTAAAAGAAACCTCTACAAAGGAATGAAAAATGTCACCAACATCTCCAACAACTACAACAAATCTAAAAAAACTCTGCCTCACTGATGATCAACATCTCCTGTGATAGCCACATCACACACTATCTGATACACTTACACTACCTCTACATCAACTACAAGAATTTTTGGAACCTCATCACCCTCACTCTCAATATTTTCAACACCAGACTACCCTTTCTTAACAGCAGTAATTTTACCAGGCCAATTATTTTCCTAAAATTTGGGTTGTAAAAACACTAGGTAAGAATTAGGTAAGTCATAAGGCAAACGTTGTTTAAAAATCAATTGAGTATCATTACAATGAGTCCAGCCTTTTGTTCATTTTAAATAAGCTGTGTAATGTCCTGATGTTGTAGAAGGACCATCGTGGAAAATAATTGCTAAAGTTACAAAAGTTTTTCCTGATATTGATAGTTAAGAAGCCACCATTTTTTTATTAAAGTTGTCAGTTTTCTACCATCAGGTCTGCATCGTTGCAGCATTAAAATTACATACTGTCCATATCTTTGTATAAATAATGTTGATAACAATTAAGAGTTACATTGGGTACAGACCATGGTTTGATTTGCTTCTCTAACTAGATTATTAAAAGACACTGATTTGCAGTCTGGTAAAGTCAAATATATAAATCTTTCAGTGTCTATTTCAGTACTACTTGAAAACGAACAATTGTCACAGTCATGTTGCCATTTATAAGAAAGGTCAAAAAGATTTTCAATTTCTATACCTTCATCTTGCAATACAACAAGCATATACATTAGAAATTCCTGACAATCTTGCTGAATATTCTGTGAAAATTGTTCTAAACCAGAACATATGTCTTAAACATTTCGAATATCAGAAACACTTTCTATTTTAGTTTTATCACTACTACATTTCTCAAACACAGAATTCAACAAACAACAATTTGCTGTAGTAAAGTTTCAAGAAAAAAAACAACATTAACCACTACATTAGCATAGCAGTTGACACCAGAACTGTTTTCATACTGAAAACCAACAACCTCTCCAATAGAATCCTTTTTCTTTTTGCTTACTATCACTGGTTCATCTAGTTTTTTTCCTTTCTCTGCAACCTCGCTACAATTTTTCTCATATCTTCTTTTTCGACTTACCACACGCTTTTCAAATACTGGATATTGAGGTAAATTGGGAGCATGTTCTCTTCTTAACCTATTATACTCTCTTACACAATTTACATCTGCACTAATCTTTGTGTCATCAAAATCAATCAGGTAAAATCCAGATAAAGTTCTGACTCGAGATAAAGCAACATATGCCATACCCTCTTTAAACACAGTACTTCCAAAATTCACCAAAGCACTATCTACACTTAAACCTTGAGATTTATGAATAGTCACTCCATATGCCAAACAAACAGGAAACTGTTTTCGGCGGACATATAAATCTTTTACAAGCAAATATCGAGCTGAACAATGACTCAATTGTTGTACTTCTTCAATTTCATCAAATTTGATTTTCAAAAATTCAATGTCATCTCTATTAGGGTAATTCACAAAATCTACAACATTACCCATTGCTCCATTTACTAAACCTCTTTCCACATGTAAATTATGTCGTAAAATTATCCGACAATTTATACATGCATATAGATTCTTTTCTAAACCAGCAGTTTTAGATATTGATTTTTCAAAAGAATCCAATTTTGACTTCAACTTTTCAGACAAAATATTAGTAGCTCCTTCATGCTCTAATCTATCAATAGCTTCCAGTTTTATAATTTCTTGATTTTCTAACTTTAGCATTTTTTCATTGAATATTGAACATTCTTGCAGAGTAGGCATCAAGCATATCACTGATTTATTTTCTGCAATTTTTCTATATATATTCTCTGGGAGAATATTTTCGTTTGGAAACAAATTTGTAAGTAATCGTGCCTGTAAAGCTTCTTTGCCGTGTTCACTCACTTTTCCAATTCTAATATCTTCAAGAATGCTTTTATAATCAGCATCCTTTGCCTGTCGCATATTTGTAATGAGTTCTGAATATTCGAAATATGACCAAATATTAACATTTCCAATGCTTCCCAGTCACTTTCTGGTGTCTTCATGTGTAACTGTTTTAAATACTGGCTGTCCTTTCACAGGAGTTAGTTGTAGAAGATCTCCAAAAACTATGACGTGTTTGCCTCCAAATAACACATCATACTCTGTTTTAAGGATTTGTTGCATTCTTAAATGCACACTACAAGCATTAAATTTGATACCATGCTTACCTCATCAATAATGAGACGTTTCAATTTTTTCAAGACTCTAGAAACTTCAGAACAAGCTTCTCCAGATAGCTTGTGGTATTCTAATTTATTTTCATGCTCTACTGGCAGCATCCATAAACTATGTAATGTAATCCCTTTAATGTTATGTGCAGCCAACCCAGTTGGAGCAGTAACAACACAAGAGAGTGACGACTCCGTTCTTTTCTGTAGATAAGTTGCAATTGCTTTAATTAGAAAACTTTTTCCAGTTCCTGCTTCTCCACTCACGTACAGTCGGACAGTTTTAAATGACGTACATGAGCACTCTCTTTTTTTCGTGATATAAACCATGCTCAATCTGTTCTGTCACTTGATCGTATATTTGTTTTTGCTCAACATTTAGTTGTTTTTCCAATTCTTCTAAGTTTATTATATCCTCTTGAGCTTGTTGCATTGCTGTTTCCACCTCATCCTTGCCAGTCGCTGCTTCATTTTGATAATTGGTTCTCCTAGTGGATCCTGACTCAACGAAGGAGAACTTTGACTGTCTTGAGAACTGTCTCTAGCAATCTCTGCTACAATTGTAGCTTCTTGCTATATTTCGTCGTTCAACATTTTCAGATAATTAGTAAAAGCAGGATATTCTATACTATTTTTAGTTGCGTTGAATGAATCTTCATAACTGTCAAAATCTCCAAGTAGTTCCAGTTCTGTTCGCCATGGCTTAAAGAGTTGCAAAAGAGCTAAATAGTAAAATTCCCTTTTGTCAGCGGTTTCGCAACTCAGTTTCCGGTGATTAATCAAATGTCCTTTTCTTTGTTTCACTAAACATCCTTCAGATCCAATCACAGCATATACTCCTTTATTGATATCTTCTGTAATATTCTTCTTAAAAGTATAGCTTTGCAGTACTTCATAGAGACAAACGTTCTCAAGATGATTACTTCTATTTGGATAGTATGTATCCAACATATTTGTCTTCAAAATATCTGTACTGTCTGGTTCTCTGTTTGCTAAATACTCAATTTCTTGTACAGATTTCAAAACTCGGTTTCGTGTTCTTGCAAGACCTAAACTCTCCCAAATGATTGTTCTAGATTTGGAGTATAGACTTGCAGATGATAAGCAATCTGAACATTCATATGCTCCGATTTCTCGATGAGACAACATCTTCAAACCGTAGCTGTACAATTTCTTACTTAGGCTCTTTTCATGAGAAATTTCTTCCCATATTTCCTTTAGTTCTGTCTTTTCAGATTTAGTAATGTAAGACGTTACATATCGAGCCACAGCAATCGAGTTGTCTGCAACATATTGAATATCCATGTTAGCATTCCATATGGACAAAATGACTGGGTTATAGTCATTTATGTATTTTGACTCTTCATTTCTTTTTAAGTTGTAGGTATTTTTCGGTGATTTTCTTGTGACAGTATGTCGCAAAGATGACATAAAATATTCACTCTTCCTTTTGATAATACTGGACGTGGAAATGCAAATCGACATTTTGTGTAGAACTTATCCTTAGATTTGTATTTTCGATGACAGAATTTTCCACAACGATGGGTTTGAAACCGTAAGACTTGATGTCTTAAATTCTTTTCTACTGTACTTTTGGGTACAGCACATGTAGAATATTGTTCAATAAAACTCATCACTGTGTCATCTGAATCTGTTCCAAATTTGGGAGCATCTTTGATCCATAGCAGCATATGAATGTGAGGAGCACCTCTTGCTTGATACTCCTTTCTCCAAAAGAAATCCAGAACCTCTCCAAGAGGATTATTTTGTTTGTTTGTGATAAAAGACATCATAGCTTCGAATCTATGATTGAAATACCTGCATACATTAACTGGATCCAAGGAGCACAGTTCTCCAGGTGTCTTGTATTCTATATTTTCTATGTTAGCATTTGTCTCTCGAAGAAATTAAAGTAAATCTTCCCAAGCATACTCTGCACAGCTTAGTCTAAGGAACCATGTAGGAGTTCCTAAGTTTCTTAGCATACATTTCAATTCCCCATGACGACGGTACCAATACTCATTAGTACCCCGCTGACATGCCATGAGATTAATTAGCTGAGATTCCAAAACAGTATCTTTCTGTTGGACTTTATCCATAAAGCCCTTTGCCGAAACATTTTGCAAATGTACTCCACTTTTTAGTATATGGTTCACTGCATAAGAAAGTCCAGACAAGTCACTCTCAAACAGAAGATGAAACAAAGATGGAATACATTGGTGAAACCTTGGATCTTCTGCATATAACCTTGATGTCCGGTATTCAGATGCAGGAATCTGCACAGGTCGTTCTTCTTATCGTCCACCTTTGCCTGTTGGAAATAACTGAGGGAAGCAACGAGCTTTGAAGCTTTCTTCCCATACACTAATGGGACTTCCTTTCGCTTCTTTCATTTGAAATAACTCAATAGTATTTCCCATCACTTCTTTAGAGTGAAGTGGATGCACACTATAATGTTCATAAATTTCTTCAGTTCTGGACACATCCACTTTTCCAATTTGTGCAATTGGCAAATCATTCTCCTCTTCTACAGTTGTTTCCTCTTCTCCTACATACTCATTTTTATAGTATTGATTATTTTTTACCAAATACAACGTTGCCTTTTTCACTTTCCAACATCCACTAATTCTTGACAGATTTTCTTACTCTTCGTAGGGACGCCATTAACTGGAATAACTAGAGGTTCCTCTTCCACATTTTCTACACCAATTGTTTCAGTATTTTTCTTTAAATTTAGAGGCAAATATACAACTCTTCCCTTTAATCCTCTCTGTAAATCTGAAGGAGGCAATTTCCCTGTCATAGGCTCCATGCGAACAATAGCCTGAAATGGATGCACACATTGAATGAGAATAGACTCATAAGTATTTAAATCCATCAGTTAAGAAGGAATATTTACCAACTCAAGATTATTATGAACAGCTCTAGCAGGCATCTTATTCTCATCTAATTTATTATAACAATATTTACAAATACGTTGATCAGAACCCAAATCAAAAAATTCTCTACCAACAAATAAGTTGCAAATTCCTTCCACTCACTATTATTCTCCTTTTTTCACTTTTATAAATATAGATCAACCTGGTCGGATTTTTATAATGAATTCGTCTACAACAAATACAAGAAAAGTTTGGCCTTTCACCTGAAATGACCTTAAACCTTGTAATTTCTTGCTCAAAATTGTCTGTACTGAAATTTTGTACATTTTCTTCCACATTTCCTTCTATTAATGTATCTGTTTCTGCACTTTCTTCTTCAGGACCAAAGTAACTAACCTCAATTTCTTCACAAATGTTGATTACATCTAATACAGATCCATACAAAAGAGCACTGATGAACTGTTTCAGCTTAAGTGCTGGACTTTTTGCATAATACAACCTTCTCACTAATTTCCTCACTTCAGTATAATGCACTGCTAACATCCTAAAATGGTGAAAAACACTCTGACATACTTTTTTAGAAAGTCAAGCCAAAGAATGACCTTGCAACCCCGTTTTTTCTCTCACTCTGCAGGGATTTAATTCTTGCAACATCTTAATCTTCTGCTTAACACTTTTCTTAGTATACTTACGTAAAAAATTGCGAAAAAAATCAATTGAATCCTGTCGTACACTACACATACTACTATAATTCCAAGTGTACACTGGAGCCTTAGGACGTCTCCCTAAAACTTCATGAGCTATCACCTCTTCTGCATTTCTAGGAACAATTTTCTCTTTTTCAATCGGGCTACCATTCTTAACCTCGTAAGCTCGACCACTGGTGTCAACTGCATGCAACAAATCATTACTCTGAAAGTAACTCTCTTCATTAAAAAACGGCTCACAACTGGAACTATGTTTCCATTCTCCAGAAAAAACATTACAAAAATTAGTTCTATTAATTAGTCTTTTCCACTTACTTTTGACCTTCATAACATTGATTGGCTTATCTAGTGTTCGAATCCTACTGATTACTAAAACAAACGTTTTTTTTTATTTCAAAAGCTTTTTCCACAATTGACTGGATATGTTTTTTCTTCTTATAAAAAGCTGTTTTTCTTTAACAATTCTTTAAATTTTTAAATAAATTTCCAACAACTCTGTTATGAAACATTCGCTTCCGAACCTCAACAAATTGATTTTTTCGTCTATTACTATAAAGAGTATGTTTCCCACATATTTTTCCATAATTTTTTGTTTTTTTCTGTTTTTTTTTGTACTTACAGACATTTTTTTTCCTGATTGGCCACAGTTTTTTTAAATTGAGGTATTTTCCTTATAAAACCCTTTGTTGACCTACCAGGAGCTTTCTTTGTTTTTTCCAGACATTGCTCTTTAGATAAATCTTGTACTTCTTTTTTCTTGGAAATGTAAGCCTGTTTATATCTTTTTCTTCTCTCAATTTTAGATGGCATTTTGTTTTTTCTTTCTGTAGATAATTAAAATCTGTTGTGAAGAAAAAAAACATATTTAATTATTTTTTTACAATTGTAGACCACTACTAGTATACTACATAGTAATTAAAAGCACTATATGTTGTTGAGTCTGGTTCACTTCATAAGTAATTTTAAGGCACAACAGCAGAGTTCGGGTACTGTAGGAGATCATGCAGGGAGTGCTGTTTCAGCGCTTAGGACAGTGCAGTGGTGTTTGAACATTATAGGGACATTTGCTGAAAATTATGTTTCAGGTTTTAGAGGAGTGCAGTAGTGTTGAAAGAGTTTAGCAGGTTTTGCTAGGGATGGTATTTCAGGATTTAGAACAGTGCTGTGGTGTTCAGGCACTGTGGAGGTTCAAGATGAGACTGATAATTCTGAATTTGGAACAATGCATTTGTGCTTGGGCAGTGTATGGTATCATTTAAGGGCTAGGAGAATAAAGCACTGTATGTCCTAAAGCCTGATCATATCTGCAAACACATGCATCGAGCAAGTGATTCTATCACAATATTCCCAAAAACACACTGACTCACATTCTGATTCTAGAGAAATCAAAATATCCCTTGTAATTCACTGAAATGATTACTGCATGCTACAGAGAGAGTTGCAATGGCATTTCTACAGCACATACAGGATCTTTATTACACAGCATGGAAAATATTTGGGAATTAAGAAACCTGACACACATACTACATAGGACTTTGTAGCACTACATGTAATAAACATCCTGAGTGTACTGTAGAAATGTCATAGCAACTTTCTCTGTAGCATGTACTAATCACTTCAGTACATTTTCATTTCTACATTCTCAGTCCCACCTTGACCCCCTACACTGCCTGAAATGTACTGCACTGTCTTAAACCCTTATACACCATCCCCAGCAAAACCTACTAAACTCTTTCAACACTACTGTACTGCTTTAAATCCAGAATCACTATCATCAGCAAATGCCCCTATAATGTTTAAACACCACTGCACTGCCCTAAACCCTGAAACTGCACTACCTCCAAGAACCCCTTTCACTGTAGTAATACTTTTACAGAATTTTAAGGGATACTGTCATGTGTCTAAGGTCACACTGTGAGTTAGTATTCATTTCAGACAATTGTGGCAGAATAATTTTCTTACTTGATGTGTTTAAAAATATGGGAATACATGTATTTATGCAGTGAGTCAGACTTTAGGACATGTAGTACTATAAAAATCTATGCTGCATGTGTATCATGCCTCTTAATTCCCAAATAGTTTCCATGTTGTGTAATAGAGATCCTGTGTGTGCTGTTGAAATGCCATAGCAGCTCTCTCTGTAGCATGTAGTAATCATTTCAGTGTATTTTCATTCCTATATTCTTAGTCCCACCTTGACTCCTTATACTACCAGAACAGCACTGCACTGTCCTAAACCCTGAAACACCATCCCTATCAAAAGCTGCTAAACTCTTTCAACACTACTGCACTGTCCTAAAATCTGAAACAGCACTCCCAGCAAAACTCCTTTTCACTGTAATAATCATTCTACTGAATTGCAAGGGATACGATCATGTGTCTAAGATCACAGTGTGAGTCAAAAATCATTTAAAAAAATGTGGCAGGATAATTTACTTAGTTGATGTATTTAAACATATGGGAATATATGTACTCATGGAATGAGTCAGGCCTTAGGACAATTAGTGCAACAAAGTCAAAAGCAGCATGTGTGCCAGGCCTCTGCATACCGAAATAGTTTCCAAGCTGTGTAATAAAAATCCTGGCTGTGATGTTGAAATTGCATAGCAACTTTCTCTGTTGCATGTAGTAATCATTTCAGTGAATTCTCATTTCTTCATTCTCAGTCTCACCTTGAACCTCTACACTGCCTGAACACCACTGCACTGTCCTAAACTCTGAAACAGCACTCCCAGCAAGATTCTCTTTCACTGTAGTAATCATTTTACTAAATTGCAAGGCATACTGTCATATGTCTATGATCACAAATAGTCTCATTTTTTACCACAGTGCATACAAACACACATTCTCTTGAATACCTTTGTATAATAGGAAACCAACAATCACAGAGACTTTGCTAAAAGTCAACCAATATACACCTGGAAATAAAAACTATGCTGTAAGACTCAGTTTATACCCCAATAACTTGGCTACTAGTTCAAAGATTACAATTGTACAAGAAAACTCTCTAAAATCATTTTAAATTTTTAATCATAAATTTATTTTTGAGACATTTCATATTGTAAGAGAACATCTAGCATGATGTTATCAGAAATTTCAGTAATATCTTCATCTACTTCTGAACTTAACACATTAAACTCAATATCATCTAATGCATCTATAAAAACATTGTCCAAACTTTCATCCCAAAAATCCAAGGTTATATCTCCTGCACCAATAGGTTGTTCTTCATTACTGCTGTCCACAAAAGGTACATTTAAGTCCTCTATCAGAGTGTTAGAAATTTCAAAAGTGACTTCAAAGTTCTTCTGATTTTGATCCATAATCAATTTTATAATCTTGCTGTACCTAGCAGAAGATTATAAACACTTCAGTTTAATATTTTTACTAATAGATAATACAAAACTAGTTTTATCAATTTCATGAGTACATGTATTCCCATATTTTTAAAGACATCAACTAAGCAAATTATTCTGCCACAGTTCTCAGAAATGGCTCAAGGTGGGTCAAAGAATGTAGAAATGAGAATTCACAGAAATAATTTGTACATGCTACTAAAAATGTTGATATGCAATTTCTACAGCACACCCAGGATCATTATTACACAGCATGAAGACTATTTGGGAATTCAGAGGCCTGAGACACATGCTGCTTTCACTTTTATTGCAAAAAACACAGTTGATGGACAGAATGTAGAACAATGTCATACATTCACCCCAGTACAAGAATCTGGGCCTAAATCCATCGTTTTTTTTGCACTCCACACCACCCTGGGTTAGACACTGGCTATATGCAAATCAGCTCTGACCCTGTGCCTCATGGGAACAGTCCAGTCCGAACTACCAAGCCATGTCTGTCCCAGACCGGAATCAAGCATCCAAGGACCGGTTTCTGGCTATCAGCCTTCATCAGCCTGGATAGCTTGACTCCAGTGGTGTGGAGAGCCTGGGACTCACGTCAGAGCATACCCAGCCCACTCGGGGTAAAAATTGCAAAAAACACAGTTGATGGACAGAATGTAGAACAATGTCATACATTCACCCCAGTACAAGGATCTGGGCCTAAATCCATCGTTTTTTTTGCACTCCACACCACCCTGGGTTAGACACTCGCTATATGCAAATCAGCTCTGACCCTGTGCCTCATGGGAACAGTCCAGTCCGAACTACCAAGCCATGTCTTTCCCAGACCGGAATCAAGCATCCAAGGACCGGTTTCTGGCTATCAGCCTTCATCAGCCTGGATAGCTTGACTCCAGTGGTGTGGAGAGCCCTGGACTCATGTCTGAGCATACCCAGCCCACTCGGGGTGAAAATTGCAAAAAACACAGTTGATGGACAGAATGTAGAACAATGTCATACATTCACCCCAGTACAAGGATCTGGACCTAAATCCATCGTTTTTTTTGCACTCCACACCACCCTGGGTTAGACACTGGCTATATGCAAATCAGCTTTGACCCTGTGCCTCATGGGAACAGTTCAGTCCGAACTACCAAGCCATGTCTTTCCCAGACCGGAATCAAGCATCCAAGGACCGGTTTCTGGCTATCAGCCTTCAATAGCCTGGATAGCTTGACTCCAGTGGTGTGGAGAGCCTGGGACTCACGTCTGAGCATACCCAGCCCACTCGGGGTGAAATTGCAAAAAACACAGTTGATGGACAGAATGTAGAACAATGTCATACATTCACCCCAGTACAAGGATCTGGGCCTAAATCCATCGTTTGTTTTGCACTCCACACCACCCTGGGTTAGACACTGGCTATATGCAAATCAGCTCTGACCCTGTGCCTCATGGGAACAGTCCAGTCCGAACTACCAAGCCATGTCTTTCCCAGACCGGAATCAAGCATCCAAGGACCGGTTTCTGGCAATCAGCCTTCATCAGCCTGGATAGCTTGATTCCAGTGGTGTGGAGAGCCTGGGACTCACGTCTGAGCATACCCAGCCCACTCGGGGTGAAATTGCAAAAAACACAGTTGATGGACAGAATGTAGAACAATGTCATACATTCACCCCAGTACAAGGATCTGGGCCTAAATCCATCGTTTTTTTTGCACTCCACACCACCCTGGGTTAGACACTGGCTATATGCAAATCAGCTCTGACCCTGTGCCTCATGGGAACAGTCCAGTCCGAACTACCAAGCCATGTCTTTCCCAGACCGGAATCAAGCATCCAAGGACCGGTTTCTGGCTATCAGCCTTCATCAGCCTGGATAGCTTGACTCCAGTGGTGTGGAGAGCCTGGGACTCACGTCTGAGCATACCCAGCCCACTCGGGGTGAAATTGCAAAAAACACAGTTGATGGACAGAATGTGGAACAATGTCATACATTCACCCCAGTACAAGGATATGGGCCTAAATCCATTGTTTTTTTTGCACTCCACACCACCCTGGGTTAGACACTGGCTATATGCAAATCAGCTCTGACCCTGTGCCTCATGGGAACAGTCCAGTCCAAACTACCAAGCCATGTCTTTCCCAGACCGGAATCAAGCATCCAAGGACCGGTTTCTGGCTATCAGCCTTCATCAGCCTGGATAGCTTGACTCCAGTGGTGTGGAGAGCCTGGGACTCACGTCTGAGCATACCCAGCCCACTCGGGGTGAAATTGCAAAAAACACAGTTGATGGACAGAATGTAGAACAATGTCATACATTCACCCCAGTACAAGGATCTGGGCCTAAATCCAATGTTTGTTTTGCACTCCACACCACCCTGGGTTAGACACTGGCTATATGCAAATCAGCTCTGACCCTGTGCCTCATGGGAACAGTCCAGTCCGAACTACCAAGCCATGTCTTTCCCAGACCGGAATCAAGCATCCAAGGACCGGTTTCTGGCTATCAGCCTTCATCAGCCTGGATAGCTTGACTCCAGTGGTGTGGAGAGCCTGGGACTCACGTCTGAGCATACCCAGCCCACTCTGGGTGAAATTGCAAAAAACACAGTTGATGGACAGAATGTAGAACAATGTCATACATTCACCCCAGTACAAGGATCTGGGCCTAAATCCATCGGTTTTTTTGCACTCCACACCACCCTGGGTTAGACACTGGCTATATGCAAATCAGCTCTGACCCTGTGCCTCATGGGAACAGTCCAGTCCGAACTACCAAGCCATGTCTTTCCCAGACCGGAATCAAGCATCCAAGGACCGGTTTCTGGCTATCAGCCTTCATCAGCCTGGATAGCTTGACTCCAGTGGTGTGGAGAGCCTGGGACTCACGTCTGAGCATACCCAGCCCACTCGGGGTGAAAATTGCAAAAAACACAGTTGATGGACAGAATGTAGAACAATGTCATACATTCACCCCAGTACAAGGATCTGGGCCTAAATCCATAGTTTTTTTTGCACTCCACACCACCCTGGGTTAGACACTGGCTATATGCAAATCAGCTCTGACCCTGTGCCTCATGGGAACAGTCCAGTCCGAACTACCAAGCCATGTCTTTCCCAGACCGGAATCAAGCATCCAAGGACCGGTTTCTGGCTATCAGCCTTCATCAGCCTGGATAGCTTGACTCCAGTGGTGTGGAGAGCCTGGGACTCACGTCTGAGCATACCCAGCCCACTCAGGGTGAAAATTGCAAAAAACACAGTTGATGGACAGAATGTAGAACAATGTCATACATTCACCCCAGTACAAGGATCTGGGCCTAAATCCATCGTTTTTTTTGCACTCCACACCACCCTGGGTTAGACACTGGCTATGTGCAAATCAGCTCTGACCCTGTGCCTCATGGGAACAGTCCAGTCCGAACTACCAAGCCATGTCTTTCCCAGATCCGAATCAAGCGTCCAAGGACCGGTTTCTGGCTATCAGCCTTCATCAGCCTGGATAGCTTGACTCCAGTGGTGTGGAGAGCCTGGGACTCACGTCTGAGCATACCCAGCCCACTCGGGGTGAAATTGCAAAAAACACAGTTGATGGACAGAATGTAGAACAATGTCATACATTCACCCCAGTACAAGGATATGGGCCTAAATCCATTGTTTTTTTTGCACTCCACACCACCCTGGGTTAGACACTGGCTATATGCAAATCAGCTCTGACCCTGTGCCTCATGGGAACAGTCCAGTCCGAACTACCAAGCCATGTCTTTCCCAGACCGGAATCAAGCATCCAAGGACCGGTTTCTGGCTATCAGCCTTCATCAGCCTGGATAGCTTGACTCCAGTGGTGTGGAGAGCCTGGGACTCACGTCTGAGCATACCCAGCCCACTCGGGGTGAAAATTGCAAAAAACACAGTTGATGGACAGAATGTAGAACAATGTCATACATTCACCCCAGTACAAGGATCTGGGCCTAAATCCATAGTTTTTTTTGCACTCCACACCACCCTGGGTTAGACACTGGCTATATGCAAATCAGCTCTGACCCTGTGCCTCATGGGAACAGTCCAGTCCGAACTACCAAGCCATGTCTTTCCCAGACCGGAATCAAGCATCCATGGACCTGTTTCTGGCTATCAGCCTTCATCAGCCTGGATAGCTTGACTCCAGTGGTGTGGAGAGCCTGGGACTCACGTCTGAGCATACCCAGCCCACTCGGGGTGAAAATTGCAAAAAACACAGTTGATGGACAGAATGTAGAACAATGTCATACATTCACCCCAGTACAAGGATCTGGGCCTAAATCCATCGTTTTTTTTGCACTCCACACCACCCTGGGTTAGACACTGGCTATGTGCAAATCAGCTCTGACCCTGTGCCTCATGGGAACAGTCCAGTCCGAACTACCAAGCCATGTCTTTCCCAGACCGGAATCAAGCGTCCAAGGACCGGTTTCTGGCTATCAGCCTTCATCAGCCTGGATAGCTTGACTCCAGTGGTGTGGAGAGCCTGGGACTCACGTCTGAGCATACCCAGCCCACTCGGGGTGAAAATTTCAAAAAACACAGTTGATGGACAGAATGTAGAACAATGTCATACATTCACCCCAGTACAAGGATCTGGGCCTAAATCCATCATTTTTTTTGCACTCCACACCACCCTGGGTTAGACACTGGCTATATGCAAATCAGCTCTGACCCTGTGCCTCATGGGAACAGTCCAGTCCGAACTACCAAGCCATGTCTTTCCCAGACCGGAATCAAGCATCCAAGGACCGGTTTCTGGCTATCAGCATTCATCAGCCTGGATAGCTTGACTCCAGTGGTGTGGAGAGCCTGGGACTCACGTCTGAGCATACCCAGCCCACTCGGGGTGAAATTGCAAAAAACACAGTTGATGGACAGAATGTAGAACAATGTCATACATTCACCCCAGTACAAGGATATGGGCCTAAATCCGTTGTTTTTTTTGCACTCCACACCACCCTGGGTTAGACACTGGCTATATGCAAATCAGCTCTGACCCTGTGCCTCATGGGAACAGTCCAGTCCGAACTACCAAGCCATGTCTTTCCCAGACCGGAATCAAGCATCCAAGGACCGGTTTCTGGCTATCAGCCTTCATCAGCCTGGATAGCTTGAATCCAGTGGTGTGGAGAGCCTGGGACTCACGTCTGAGCATACCCAGCCCACTCGGGGTGAAAATTGCAAAAAACACAGTTGATGGACAGAATGTAGAACAATGTCATACATTCACCCCAGTACAAGGATCTGGGCCTAAATCCATCGTTTGTTTTGCACTCCACACCACCCTGGGTTAGACACTGGCTATATGCAAATCAGCTCTGACCCTGTGCCTCATGGGAACAGTCCAGTCCGAACTACCAAGCCATGTCTTTCCCAGACCGGAATCAAGCATCCAAGGACCGGTTTCTGGCTATCAGCCTTCATCAGCCTGGATAGCTTGACTCCAGTGGTGTGGAGAGCCTGGGACTCACGTCTGAGCATACCCAGCCCACTCGGGGTGAAATTGCAATAAACACAGTTGATGGACAGAATGTAGAACAATGTCATACATTCACCCCAGTACAAGGATCTGGGCCTAAATCCATAGTTTTTTTTGCACTCCACACCACCCTGGGTTAGACACTGGCTATATGCAAATCAGCTCTGACCCTGTGCCTCATGGGTACAGTCCAGTCCGAACTACCAAGCCATGTCTTTCCCAGACCGGAATCAAGCATCCAAGGACCGGTTTCTGGCTATCAGCCTTCATCAGCCTGGATAGCTTGACTCCAGTGGTGTGGAGAGCCTGGGACTCACGTCTGAGCATACCCAGCCCACTCGGGGTGAAAATTGCAAAAAACACAGTTGATGGACAGAATGTAGAACAATGTCATACATTCACCCCAGTACAAGGATCTGGGCCTAAATCCATCGTTTTTTTTGCACTCCACACCACCCTGGGTTAGACACTGGCTATGTGCAAATCAGCTCTGACCCTGTGCCTCATGGGAACAGTCCAGTCCGAACTACCAAGCCATGTCTTTCCCAGACCGGAATCAAGCGTCCAAGGACCGGTTTCTGGCTATCAGCCTTCATCAGCCTGGATAGCTTGACTCCAGTGGTGTGGAGAGCCTGGGACTCACGTCTGAGCATACCCAGCCCACTCGGGGTGAAAATTGCAAAAAACACAGTTGATGGACAGAATGTAGAAAAATGTCATACATTCACCCCAGTACAAGGATCTGGGCCTAAATCCATAGTTTTTTTTGCACTCCACACCACCCTGGGTTAGACACTGGCTATATGCAAATCAGCTCTGACCCTGTGCCTCATGGGAACAGTCCAGTCCGAAACTACCAAGCCATGTCTTTCCCAGACCGGAATCAAGCATCCAAGGACCGGTTTCTGGCTATCAGCCTTCATCAGCCTGGATAGCTTGACTCCAGTGGTGTGGAGAGCCTGGGACTCACGTCTGAGCATACCCAGCCCACTCGGGGTGAAATTGCAAAAAACACAGTTGATGGACAGAATGTAGAACAATGTCATACATTCACCCCAGTACAATGATCTGGGCCTAAATCCATCGTTTTTTTTGCACTCCACACCACCCTGGGTTAGACACTGGCTATATGCAAATCAGCTCTGACCCTGTGCCTCATGGGAACAGTCCAGTCCGAACTACCAAGCCATGTCTTTCCCAGACCGGAATCAAGCATCCAAGGACCGGTTTCTGGCTATCAGCCTTCATCAGCCTGGATAGCTTGACTCCAGTGGTGTGGAGAGCCTGGGACTCACGTCTGAGCATACCCAGCCCACTCGGGGTGAAAATTGCAAAATACACAGTTGATGGACAGAATGTAGAACAATGTCATACATTCACCCCAGTACAAGGATCTGGGCCTAAATCCATCGTTTGTTTTGCACTCCACACCACCCTGGGTTAGACACTGGCTATATGCAAATCAGCTCTGACCCTGTGCCTCATGGGAACAGTCCAGTCCGAACTACCAAGCCATGTCTTTCCCAGACCGGAATCAAGCATCCAAGGACCGGTTTCTGGCTATCAGCCTTCATCAGCCTGGATAGCTTGACTCCAGTGGTGTGGAGAGCCTGGGACTCACGTCTGAGCATACCCAGCCCACTCAGGGTGAAAATTGCAAAAAACACAGTTGATGGACAGAATGTAGAACAATGTCATACATTCACCCCAGTACAAGGATCTGGGCCTAAATCCATCGTTTTTTTTGCACTCCACACCACCCTGGGTTAGACACTGGCTATGTGCAAATCAGCTCTGACCCTGTGCCTCATGGGAACAGTCCAGTCCGAACTACCAAGCCATGTCTTTCCCAGATCCGAATCAAGCGTCCAAGGACCGGTTTCTGGCTATCAGCCTTCATCAGCCTGGATAGCTTGACTCCAGTGGTGTGGAGAGCCTGGGACTCACGTCTGAGCATACCCAGCCCACTCGGGGTGAAATTGCAAAAAACACAGTTGATGGACAGAATGTAGAACAATGTCATACATTCACCCCAGTACAAGGATATGGGCCTAAATCCATTGTTTTTTTTGCACTCCACACCACCCTGGGTTAGACACTGGCTATATGCAAATCAGCTCTGACCCTGTGCCTCATGGGAACAGTCCAGTCCGAACTACCAAGCCATGTCTTTCCCAGACCGGAATCAAGAATCCAAGGACCGGTTTCTGGCTATCAGCCTTCATCAGCCTGGATAGCTTGACTCCAGTGGTGTGGAGAGCCTGGGACTCACGTCTGAGCATACCCAGCCCACTCGGGGTGAAAATTGCAAAAAACACAGTTGATGGACAGAATGTAGAACAATGTCATACATTCACCCCAGTACAAGGATCTGGGCCTAAATCCATAGTTTTTTTTGCACTCCACACCACCCTGGGTTAGACACTGGCTATATGCAAATCAGCTCTGACCCTGTGCCTCATGGGAACAGTCCAGTCCGAACTACCAAGCCATGTCTTTCCCAGACCGGAATCAAGCATCCATGGACCTGTTTCTGGCTATCAGCCTTCATCAGCCTGGATAGCTTGACTCCAGTGGTGTGGAGAGCCTGGGACTCACGTCTGAGCATACCCAGCCCACTCGGGGTGAAAATTGCAAAAAACACAGTTGATGGACAGAATGTAGAACAATGTCATACATTCACCCCAGTACAAGGATCTGGGCCTAAATCCATCGTTTTTTTTGCACTCCACACCACCCTGGGTTAGACACTGGCTATGTGCAAATCAGCTCTGACCCTGTGCCTCATGGGAACAGTCCAGTCCGAACTACCAAGCCATGTCTTTCCCAGACCGGAATCAAGCGTCCAAGGACCGGTTTCTGGCTATCAGCCTTCATCAGCCTGGATAGCTTGACTCCAGTGGTGTGGAGAGCCTGGGACTCACGTCTGAGCATACCCAGCCCACTCGGGGTGAAAATTTCAAAAAACACAGTTGATGGACAGAATGTAGAACAATGTCATACATTCACCCCAGTACAAGGATCTGGGCCTAAATCCATCATTTTTTTTGCACTCCACACCACCCTGGGTTAGACACTGGCTATATGCAAATCAGCTCTGACCCTGTGCCTCATGGGAACAGTCCAGTCCGAACTACCAAGCCATGTCTTTCCCAGACCGGAATCAAGCATCCAAGGACCCGTTTCTGGCTATCAGCATTCATCAGCCTGGATAGCTTGACTCCAGTGGTGTGGAGAGCCTGGGACTCACGTCTGAGCATACCCAGCCCACTCGGGGTGAAATTGCAAAAAACACAGTTGATGGACAGAATGTAGAACAATGTCATACATTCACCCCAGTACAAGGATATGGGCCTAAATCCGTTGTTTTTTTTGCACTCCACACCACCCTGGGTTAGACACTGGCTATATGCAAATCAGCTCTGACCCTGTGCCTCATGGGAACAGTCCAGTCCGAACTACCAAGCCATGTCTTTCCCAGACCGGAATCAAGCATCCAAGGACCGGTTTCTGGCTATCAGCCTTCATCAGCCTGGATAGCTTGAATCCAGTGGTGTGGAGAGCCTGGGACTCACGTCTGAGCATACCCAGCCCACTCGGGGTGAAAATTGCAAAAAACACAGTTGATGGACAGAATGTAGAACAATGTCATACATTCACCCCAGTACAAGGATCTGGGCCTAAATCCATCGTTTGTTTTGCACTCCACACCACCCTGGGTTAGACACTGGCTATATGCAAATCAGCTCTGACCCTGTGCCTCATGGGAACAGTCCAGTCCGAACTACCAAGCCATGTCTTTCCCAGACCGGAATCAAGCATCCAAGGACCGGTTTCTGGCTATCAGCCTTCATCAGCCTGGATAGCTTGACTCCAGTGGTGTGGAGAGCCTGGGACTCACGTCTGAGCATACCCAGCCCACTCGGGGTGAAATTGCAATAAACACAGTTGATGGACAGAATGTAGAACAATGTCATACATTCACCCCAGTACAAGGATCTGGGCCTAAATCCATAGTTTTTTTTGCACTCCACACCACCCTGGGTTAGACACTGGCTATATGCAAATCAGCTCTGACCCTGTGCCTCATGGGTACAGTCCAGTCCGAACTACCAAGCCATGTCTTTCCCAGACCGGAATCAAGCATCCAAGGACCGGTTTCTGGCTATCAGCCTTCATCAGCCTGGATAGCTTGACTCCAGTGGTGTGGAGAGCCTGGGACTCACGTCTGAGCATACCCAGCCCACTCGGGGTGAAAATTGCAAAAAACACAGTTGATGGACAGAATGTAGAACAATGTCATACATTCACCCCAGTACAAGGATCTGGGCCTAAATCCATCGTTTTTTTTGCACTCCACACCACCCTGGGTTAGACACTGGCTATGTGCAAATCAGCTCTGACCCTGTGCCTCATGGGAACAGTCCAGTCCGAACTACCAAGCCATGTCTTTCCCAGACCGGAATCAAGCGTCCAAGGACCGGTTTCTGGCTATCAGCCTTCATCAGCCTGGATAGCTTGACTCCAGTGGTGTGGAGAGCCTGGGACTCACGTCTGAGCATACCCAGCCCACTCGGGGTGAAAATTGCAAAAAACACAGTTGATGGACAGAATGTAGAAAAATGTCATACATTCACCCCAGTACAAGGATCTGGGCCTAAATCCATAGTTTTTTTTGCACTCCACACCACCCTGGGTTAGACACTGGCTATATGCAAATCAGCTCTGACCCTGTGCCTCATGGGAACAGTCCAGTCCGAAACTACCAAGCCATGTCTTTCCCAGACCGGAATCAAGCATCCAAGGACCGGTTTCTGGCTATCAGCCTTCATCAGCCTGGATAGCTTGACTCCAGTGGTGTGGAGAGCCTGGGACTCACGTCTGAGCATACCCAGCCCACTCGGGGTGAAATTGCAAAAAACACAGTTGATGGACAGAATGTAGAACAATGTCATACATTCACCCCAGTACAATGATCTGGGCCTAAATCCATCGTTTTTTTTGCACTCCACACCACCCTGGGTTAGACACTGGCTATATGCAAATCAGCTCTGACCCTGTGCCTCATGGGAACAGTCCAGTCCGAACTACCAAGCCATGTCTTTCCCAGACCGGAATCAAGCATCCAAGGACCGGTTTCTGGCTATCAGCCTTCATCAGCCTGGATAGCTTGACTCCAGTGGTGTGGAGAGCCTGGGACTCACGTCTGAGCATACCCAGCCCACTCGGGGTGAAAATTGCAAAATACACAGTTGATGGACAGAATGTAGAACAATGTCATACATTCACCCCAGTACAAGGATCTGGGCCTAAATCCATCATTTTTTTGCACTCCACACCACCCTGGGTTAGACACTGGCTATGTGCAAATCAGCTCTGACCCTGTGCCTCATGGGAACAGTCCAGTCCGAACTACCAAGCCATGTCTTTCCCAGACTGGAATCAAGCATCCAAGGACCGGTTTCTGGCTATCAGCCTTCATAAGCCTGGATAGCTTGACTCCAGTGGTGTGGAGAGCCTGGGACTCACGTCTGAGCATACCCAGCCCACTCGGGGTGAAATTGCAAAAAACACAGTTGATGGACAGAATGTAGAACAATGTCATACATTCACCCCAGTACAAGGATATGGGCCTAAATCCATTGTTTTTTTTGCACTCCACACCACCCTGGGTTAGACACTGGCTATATGCAAATCAGCTCTGACCCTGTGCCTCATGGGAACAGTCCAGTCCGAACTACCAAGCCATGTCTTTCCCAGACCGGAATCAAGCATCCAAGGACCGGTTTCTGGCTATCAGCCTTCATCAGCCTGGATAGCTTGACTCCAGTGGTGTGGAGAGCCTGGGACTCACGTCTGAGCATACCCAGCCCACTCGGGGTGAAATTGCAAAAAACACAGTTGATGGACAGAATGTAGAACAATGTCATAAATTCACCCCAGTACAAGGATCTGGGCCTAAATCCATCGTTTGTTTTGCACTCCACACCACCCTGGGTTAGACACTGGCTATATGCAAATCAGCTCTGACCCTGTGCCTCATGGGAACAGTCCAGTCCGAACTACCAAGCCATGTCTTTCCCAGACCGGAATCAAGCATCCAAGGACCGGTTTCTGGCTATCAGCCTTCATCAGCCTGGATAGCTTGACTCCAATGGTGTGGAGAGCCTGGGACTCACGTCTGAGCATACCCAGCCTACTCGGGGTGAAATTGCAAAAAACACAGTTGATGGACAGAATGTAGAACAATGTCATACATTCACCCCAGTACAAGGATCTGGGCCTGAATCCATCGTTTTTTTTGCACTCCACACCACCCTGGGTTAGACACTGGCTATATGCAAATCAGCTCTGACCCTGTGCCTCATGGGAACAGTCCAGTCTGAACTACCAAGCCATGTCTTTCCCAGACCGGAATCAAGCATCCAAGGACCGGTTTCTGGCTATCAGCCTTCATCAGCCTGGATAGCTTGACTCCAGTGGTGTGGAGAGCCTGGGACTCACGTCTGAGCATACCCAGCCTACTCGGGGTGAAATTGCAAAAAACACAGTTGATGGACAGAATGTAGAACAATGTCATACATTCACCCCAGTACAAGGATCTGGGCCTGAATCCATCGGTTTTTTTGCACTCCACACCACCCTGGGTTAGACACTGGCTATATGCAAATCAGCTCTGACCCTGTGCCTCATGGGAACAGTCCAGTCCGAACTACCAAGCCATGTCTTTCCCAGACCGGAATCAAGCATCCAAGGACCGGTTTCTGGCTATCAGCCTTCATCAGCCTGGATAGCTTGACTCCAGTGGTGTGGAGAGCCTGGGACTCACGTCTGAGCATACCCAGCCCACTCGGGGTGAAAATTGCAAAAAACACAGTTGATGGACAGAATGTAGAACAATGTCATACATTCACCCCAGTACAAGGATCTGGGCCTAAATCCATCGTTTTTTTTGCACTCCACACCACCCTGGGTTAGACACTGGCTATGTGCAAATCAGCTCTGACCCTGTGCCTCATGGGAACAGTCCAGTCCGAACTACCAAGCCATGTCTTTCCCAGACCGGAATCAAGCGTCCAAGGACCGGTTTCTGGCTATCAGCCTTCATCAGCCTGGATAGCTTGACTCCAGTGGTGTGGAGAGCCTGGGACTCACGTCTGAGCGTACCCAGCCCACTCGGGGTGAAAATTGCAAAAAACACAGTTGATGGACAGAATGTAGAAAAATGTCATACATTCACCCCAGTACAAGGATCTGGGCCTAAATCCATAGTTTTTTTTGCACTCCACACCACCCTGGGTTAGACACTGGCTATATGCAAATCAGCTCTGACCCTGTGCCTCATGGGAACAGTCCAGTCCGAACTACCAAGCCATGTCTTTCCCAGACCGGAATCAAGCATCCAAGGACCGGTTTCTGGCTATCAGCCTTCATCAGCCTGGATAGCTTGACTCCAGTGGTGTGGAGAGCCTGGGACTCACGTCTGAGCATACCCAGCCCACTCGGGGTGAAATTGCAAAAAACACAGTTGATGGACAGAATGTAGAACAATGTCATACATTCACCCCAGTACAATGATCTGGGCCTAAATCCATTGTTTTTTTTGCACTCCACACCACCCTGGGTTAGACACTGGCTATATGCAAATCAGCTCTGACCCTGTGCCTCATGGGAACAGTCCAGTCCGAACTACCAAGCCATGTCTTTCCCAGACCGGAATCAAGCATCCAAGGACCGGTTTCTGGCTATCAGCCTTCATCAGCCTGGATAGCTTGACTCCAGTGGTGTGGAGAGCCTGGGACTCACGTCTGAGCATACCCAGCCCACTCGGGGTAAAATTGCAAAAAACACAGTTGATGGACAGAATGTAGAACAATGTCATACATTCACCCCAGTACAAGGATCTGGGCCTAAATCCATCGTTTGTTTTGCACTCCACACCACCCTGGGTTAGACACTGGCTATATGCAAATCAGCTCTGACCCTGTGCCTCATGGGAACAGTCCAGTCCGAACTACCAAGCCATGTCTTTCCCAGACCGGAATCAAGCATCCAAGGACCGGTTTCTGGCTATCAGCCTTCATCAGCCTGGATAGCTTGACTCCAATGGTGTGGAGAGCCTGGGACTCACGTCTGAGCATACCCAGCCTACTCGGGGTGAAATTGCAAAAAACACAGTTGATGGACAGAATGTAGAACAATGTCATACATTCACCCCAGTACAAGGATCTGGGCCTGAATCCATCGTTTTTTTTGCACTCCACACCACCCTGGGTTAGACACTGGCTATATGCAAATCAGCTCTGACCCTGTGCCTCATGGGAACAGTCCAGTCTGAACTACCAAGCCATGTCTTTCCCAGACCGGAATCAAGCATCCAAGGACCGGTTTCTGGCTATCAGCCTTCATCAGCCTGGATAGCTTGACTCCAGTGGTGTGGAGAGCCTGGGACTCACGTCTGAGCATACCCAGCCTACTCGGGGTGAAATTGCAAAAAACACAGTTGATGGACAGAATGTAGAACAATGTCATACATTCACCCCAGTACAAGGATCTGGGCCTGAATCCATCGGTTTTTTTGCACTCCACACCACCCTGGGTTAGACACTGGCTATATGCAAATCAGCTCTGACCCTGTGCCTCATGGGAACAGTCCAGTCCGAACTACCAAGCCATGTCTTTCCCAGACCGGAATCAAGCATCCAAGGACCGGTTTCTGGCTATCAGCCTTCATCAGCCTGGATAGCTTGACTCCAGTGGTGTGGAGAGCCTGGGACTCACGTCTGAGCATACCCAGCCCACTCGGGGTGAAAATTGCAAAAAACACAGTTGATGGACAGAATGTAGAACAATGTCATACATTCACCCCAGTACAAGGATCTGGGCCTAAATCCATCGTTTTTTTTGCACTCCACACCACCCTGGGTTAGACACTGGCTATGTGCAAATCAGCTCTGACCCTGTGCCTCATGGGAACAGTCCAGTCCGAACTACCAAGCCATGTCTTTCCCAGACCGGAATCAAGCGTCCAAGGACCGGTTTCTGGCTATCAGCCTTCATCAGACTGGATAGCTTGACTCCAGTGGTGTGGAGAGCCTGGGACTCACGTCTGAGCATACCCAGCCCACTCGGGGTGAAAATTGCAAAAAACACAGTTGATGGACAGAATGTAGAAAAATGTCATACATTCACCCCAGTACAAGGATCTGGGCCTAAATCCATAGTTTTTTTTGCACTCCACACCACCCTGGGTTAGACACTGGCTATATGCAAATCAGCTCTGACCCTGTGCCTCATGGGAACAGTCCAGTCCGAACTACCAAGCCATGTCTTTCCCAGACCGGAATCAAGCATCCAAGGACCGGTTTCTGGCTATCAGCCTTCATCAGCCTGGATAGCTTGACTCCAGTGGTGTGGAGAGCCTGGGACTCACGTCTGAGCATACCCAGCCCACTCGGGGTGAAATTGCAAAAAACACAGTTGATGGACAGAATGTAGAACAATGTCATACATTCACCCCAGTACAATGATCTGGGCCTAAATCCATCGTTTTTTTTGCACTCCACACCACCCTGGGTTAGACACTGGCTATATGCAAATCAGCTCTGACCCTGTGCCTCATGGGAACAGTCCAGTCCGAACTACCAATCCATGTCTTTCCCAGACCGGAATCAAGCATCCAAGGACCGGTTTCTGGCTATCAGCCTTCATCAGCCTGGATAGCTTGACTCCAGTGGTGTGGAGAGCCTGGGACTCACGTCTGAGCATACCCAGCCCACTCGGGGTGAAAATTGCAAAATACACAGTTGATGGACAGAATGTAGAACAATGTCATACATTCACCCCAGTACAAGGATCTGGGCCTAAATCCATCATTTTTTTTGCACTCCACACCACCCTGGGTTAGACACTGGCTATGTGCAAATCAGCTCTGACCCTGTGCCTCATGGGAACAGTCCAGTCCGAACTATCAAGCCATGTCTTTCCCAGACTGGAATCAAGCATCCAAGGACCGGTTTCTGGCTATCAGCCTTCATCAGCCTGGATAGCTTGACTCCAGTGGTGTGGAGAGCCTGGGACTCACGTCTGAGCATACCCAGCCCACTCGGGGTGAAATTGCAAAAAACACAGTTGATGGACAGAATGTAGAACAATGTCATACATTCACCCCAGTACAAGGATATGGGCCTAAATCCATTGTTTTTTTGCACTCCACACCACCCTGGGTTAGACACTGGCTATATGCAAATCAGCTCTGACCCTGTGCCTCATGGGAACAGTCCAGTCCGAACTACCAAGCCATGTCTTTCCCAGACCGGAATCAAGCATCCAAGGACCGGTTTCTGGCTATCAGCCTTCATCAGCCTGGATAGCTTGACTCCAGTGGTGTGGAGAGCCTGGGACTCACGTCTGAGCATACCCAGCCCACTCGGGGTGAAATTGCAAAAAACACAGTTGATGGACAGAATGTAGAACAATGTCATACATTCACCCCAGTACAAGGATCTGGGCCTAAATCCATCGTTTGTTTTGCACTCCACACCACCCTGGGTTAGACACTGGCTATATGCAAATCAGCTCTGACCCTGTGCCTCATGGGAACAGTCCAGTCCGAACTACCAAGCCATGTCTTTCCCAGACCGGAATCAAGCATCCAAGGACCGGTTTCTGGCTATCAGCCTTCATCAGCCTGGATAGCTTGACTCCAATGGTGTGGAGAGCCTGGGACTCACGTCTGAGCATACCCAGCCTACTCGGGGTGAAATTGCAAAAAACACAGTTGATGGACAGAATGTAGAACAATGTCATACATTCACCCCAGTACAAGGATCTGGGCCTGAATCCATCGTTTTTTTTGCACTCCACACCACCCTGGGTTAGACACTGGCTATATGCAAATCAGCTCTGACCCTGTGCCTCATGGGAACAGTCCAGTCTGAACTACCAAGCCATGTCTTTCCCAGACCGGAATCAAGCATCCAAGGACCGGTTTCTGGCTATCAGCCTTCATCAGCCTGGATAGCTTGACTCCAGTGGTGTGGAGAGCCTGGGACTCACGTCTGAGCATACCCAGCCTACTCGGGGTGAAATTGCAAAAAACACAGTTGATGGACAGAATGTAGAACAATGTCATACATTCACCCCAGTACAAGGATCTGGGCCTGAATCCATCGGTTTTTTTGCACTCCACACCACCCTGGGTTAGACACTGGCTATATGCAAATCAGCTCTGACCCTGTGCCTCATGGGAACAGTCCAGTCCGAACTACCAAGCCATGTCTTTCCCAGACCGGAATCAAGCATCCAAGGACCGGTTTCTGGCTATCAGCCTTCATCAGCCTGGATAGCTTGACTCCAGTGGTGTGGAGAGCCTGGGACTCACGTCTGAGCATACCCAGCCCACTCGGGGTGAAAATTGCAAAAAACACAGTTGATGGACAGAATGTAGAACAATGTCATACATTCACCCCAGTACAAGGATCTGGGCCTAAATCCATCGTTTTTTTTGCACTCCACACCACCCTGGGTTAGACACTGGCTATATGCAAATCAGCTCTGACCCTGTGCCTCATGGGAACAGTCCAGTCCGAACTACCAAGCCATGTTTTTTTCCAGACCGGAATCAAGCATCCAAGGACCGGTTTCTGGCTATCAGCCTTCATCAGCCTGGATAGCTTGACTCCAGTGGTGTGGAGAGCCTGGGACTCACGTCTGAGCATACCCAGCCCACTCGGGGTGAAATTGCAAAAAACACAGTTGATGGACAGAATGTAGAACAATGTCATACATTCACCCCAGTACAATGATCTGGGCCTAAATCCATCGTTTTTTTTGCACTCCACACCACCCTGGGTTAGACACTGGCTATATGCAAATCAGCTCTGACCCTGTGCCTCATGGGAACAGTCCAGTCCGAACTACCAAGCCATGTCTTTCCCAGACCGGAATCAAGCATCCAAGGACCGGTTTCTGGCTATCAGCCTTCATCAACCTCGATAGCTTGACTCCAGTGGTGTGGAGAGCCTGGGACTCACGTCTGAGCATACCCAGCCCACTCGGGGTGAAAATTGCAAAAAACACAGTTGATGGACAGAATGTAGAACAATGTCATACATTCACCCCAGTACAAGGATCTGGGCCTAAATCCATAGTTTTTTTTGCACTCCACACCACCCTGGGTTAGACACTGGCTATATGCAAATCAGCTCTGACCCTGTGCCTCATGGGAACAGTCCAGTCCGAACTACCAAGCCATGTCTTTCCCAGACCGGAATCAAGCATCCATGGACCTGTTTCTGGCTATCAGCCTTCATCAGCCTGGATAGCTTGACTCCAGTGGTGTGGAGAGCCTGGGACTCACGTCTGAGCATACCCAGCCCACTCAGGGTGAAAATTGCAAAAAACACAGTTGATGGACAGAATGTAGAACAATGTCATACATTCACCCCAGTACAAGGATCTGGGCCTAAATCCATCGTTTTTTTTGCACTCCACACCACCCTGGGTTAGACACTGGCTATGTGCAAATCAGCTCTGACCCTGTGCCTCATGGGAACAGTCCAGTCCGAACTACCAAGCCATGTCTTTCCCAGACCGGAATCAAGCGTCCAAGGACCGGTTTCTGGCTATCAGCCTTCATCAGCCTGGATAGCTTGACTCCAGTGGTGTGGAGAGCCTGGGACTCACGTCTGAGCATACCCAGCCCACTCGGGGTGAAAATTTCAAAAAACACAGTTGATGGACAGAATGTAGAACAATGTCATACATTCACCCCAGTACAAGGATCTGGGCCTAAATCCATCATTTTTTTTGCACTCCACACCACCCTGGGTTAGACACTGGCTATATGCAAATCAGCTCTGACCCTGTGCCTCATGGGAACAGTCCAGTCCGAACTACCAAGCCATGTCTTTCCCAGACCGGAATCAAGCATCCAAGGACCGGTTTCTGGCTATCAGCATTCATCAGCCTGGATAGCTTGACTCCAGTGGTGTGGAGAGCCTGGGACTCACGTCTGAGCATACCCAGCCCACTCGGGGTGAAATTGCAAAAAACACAGTTGATGGACAGAATGTAGAACAATGTCATACATTCACCCCAGTACAAGGATATGGGCCTAAATCCGTTGTTTTTTTTGCACTCCACACCACCCTGGGTTAGACACTGGCTATATGCAAATCAGCTCTGACCCTGTGCCTCATGGGAACAGTCCAGTCCGAACTACCAAGCCATGTCTTTCCCAGACCGGAATCAAGCATCCAAGGACCGGTTTCTGGCTATCAGCCTTCATCAGCCTGGATAGCTTGAATCCAGTGGTGTGGAGAGCCTGGGACTCACGTCTGAGCATACCCAGCCCACTCGGGGTGAAAATTGCAAAAAACACAGTTGATGGACAGAATGTAGAACAATGTCATACATTCACCCCAGTACAAGGATCTGGGCCTAAATCCATCGTTTGTTTTGCACTCCACACCACCCTGGGTTAGACACTGGCTATATGCAAATCAGCTCTGACCCTGTGCCTCATGGGAACAGTCCAGTCCGAACTACCAAGCCATGTCTTTCCCAGACCGGAATCAAGCATCCAAGGACCGGTTTCTGGCTATCAGCCTTCATCAGCCTGGATAGCTTGACTCCAGTGGTGTGGAGAGCCTGGGACTCACGTCTGAGCATACCCAGCCCACTCGGGGTGAAATTGCAATAAACACAGTTGATGGACAGAATGTAGAACAATGTCATACATTCACCCCAGTACAAGGATCTGGGCCTAAATCCATAGTTTTTTTTGCACTCCACACCACCCTGGGTTAGACACTGGCTATATGCAAATCAGCTCTGACCCTGTGCCTCATGGATACAGTCCAGTCCGAACTACCAAGCCATGTCTTTCCCAGACTGGAATCAAGCATCCAAGGACCGGTTTCTGGCTATCAGCCTTCATCAGCCTGGATAGCTTGACTCCAGTGGTGTGGAGAGCCTGGGACTCACGTCTGAGCATACCCAGCCCACTCGGGGTGAAAATTGCAAAAAACACAGTTGATGGACAGAATGTAGAACAATGTCATACATTCACCCCAGTACAAGGATCTGGGCCTAAATCCATCGTTTTTTTTGCACTCCACACCACCCTGGGTTAGACACTGGCTATGTGCAAATCAGCTCTGACCCTGTGCCTCATGGGAACAGTCCAGTCCGAACTACCAAGCCATGTCTTTCCCAGACCGGAATCAAGCGTCCAAGGACCGGTTTCTGGCTATCAGCCTTCATCAGCCTGGATAGCTTGACTCCAGTGGTGTGGAGAGCCTGGGACTCACGTCTGAGCATACCCAGCCCACTCGGGGTGAAAATTGCAAAAAACACAGTTGATGGACAGAATGTAGAAAAATGTCATACATTCACCCCAGTACAAGGATCTGGGCCTAAATCCATAGTTTTTTTTGCACTCCACACCACCCTGGGTTAGACACTGGCTATATGCAAATCAGCTCTGACCCTGTGCCTCATGGGAACAGTCCAGTCCGAAACTACCAAGCCATGTCTTTCCCAGACCGGAATCAAGCATCCAAGGACCGGTTTCTGGCTATCAGCCTTCATCAGCCTGGATAGCTTGACTCCAGTGGTGTGGAGAGCCTGGGACTCACGTCTGAGCATACCCAGCCCACTCGGGGTGAAATTGCAAAAAACACAGTTGATGGACAGAATGTAGAACAATGTCATACATTCACCCCAGTACAATGATCTGGGCCTAAATCCATCGTTTTTTTTGCACTCCACACCACCCTGGGTTAGACACTGGCTATATGCAAATCAGCTCTGACCCTGTGCCTCATGGGAACAGTCCAGTCCGAACTACCAAGCCATGTCTTTCCCAGACCGGAATCAAGCATCCAAGGACCGGTTTCTGGCTATCAGCCTTCATCAGCCTGGATAGCTTGACTCCAGTGGTGTGGAGAGCCTGGGACTCACGTCTGAGCATACCCAGCCCACTCGGGGTGAAAATTGCAAAATACACAGTTGATGGACAGAATGTAGAACAATGTCATACATTCACCCCAGTACAAGGATCTGGGCCTAAATCCATCATTTTTTTGCACTCCACACCACCCTGGGTTAGACACTGGCTATGTGCAAATCAGCTCTGAACCTGTGCCTCATGGGAACAGTCCAGTCCGAACTATCAAGCCATGTCTTTCCCAGACTGGAATCAAGCATCCAAGGACCGGTTTCTGGCTATCAGCCTTCATCAGCCTGGATAGCTTGACTCCAGTGGTGTGGAGAGCCTGGGACTCACGTCTGAGCATACCCAGCCCACTCGGGGTGAAATTGCAAAAAACACAGTTGATGGACAGAATGTAGAACAATGTCATACATTCACCCCAGTACAAGGATATGGGCCTAAATCCATTGTTTTTTTTGCACTCCACACCACCCTGGGTTAGACACTGGCTATATGCAAATCAGCTCTGACCCTGTGCCTCATGGGAACAGTCCAGTCCGAACTACCAAGCCATGTCTTTCCCAGACCGGAATCAAGCATCCAAGGACCGGTTTCTGGCTATCAGCCTTCATCAGCCTGGATAGCTTGACTCCAGTGGTGTGGAGAGCCTGGGACTCACGTCTGAGCATACCCAGTCCACTCGGGGTGAAATTGCAAAAAACACAGTTGATGGACAGAATGTAGAACAATGTCATAAATTCACCCCAGTACAAGGATCTGGGCCTAAATCCATCGTTTGTTTTGCACTCCACACCACCCTGGGTTAGACACTGGCTATATGCAAATCAGCTCTGACCCTGTGCCTCATGGGAACAGTCCAGTCCGAACTACCAAGCCATGTCTTTCCCAGACCGGAATCAAGCATCCAAGGACCGGTTTCTGGCTATCAGCCTTCATCAGCCTGGATAGCTTGACTCCAATGGTGTGGAGAGCCTGGGACTCACGTCTGAGCATACCCAGCCTACTCGGGGTGAAATTGCAAAAAACACAGTTGATGGACAGAATGTAGAACAATGTCATACATTCACCCCAGTACAAGGATCTGGGCCTGAATCCATCGTTTTTTTTGCACTCCACACCACCCTGGGTTAGACACTGGCTATATGCAAATCAGCTCTGACCCTGTGCCTCATGGGAACAGTCCAGTCTGAACTACCAAGCCATGTCTTTCCCAGACCGGAATCAAGCATCCAAGGACCGGTTTCTGGCTATCAGCCTTCATCAGCCTGGATAGCTTGACTCCAGTGGTGTGGAGAGCCTGGGACTCACGTCTGAGCATACCCAGCCTACTCGGGGTGAAATTGCAAAAAACACAGTTGATGGACAGAATGTAGAACAATGTCATACATTCACCCCAGTACAAGGATCTGGGCCTGAATCCATCGGTTTTTTTGCACTCCTCACCACCCTGGGTTAGACACTGGCTATATGCAAATCAGCTCTGACCCTGTGCCTCATGGGAACAGTCCAGTCCGAACTACCAAGCCATGTCTTTCCCAGACCGGAATCAAGCATCCAAGGACCGGTTTCTGGCTATCAGCCTTCATCAGCCTGGATAGCTTGACTCCAGTGGTGTGGAGAGCCTGGGACTCACGTCTAAGCATACCCAGCCCACTCGGGGTGAAAATTGCAAAAAACACAGTTGATGGACAGAATGTAGAACAATGTCATACATTCACCCCAGTACAAGGATCTGGGCCTAAATCCATCGTTTTTTTTGCACTCCACACCACCCTGGGTTAGACACTGGCTATGTGCAAATCAGCTCTGACCCTGTGCCTCATGGGAACAGTCCAGTCCGAACTACCAAGCCATGTCTTTCCCAGACCGGAATCAAGCGTCCAAGGACCGGTTTCTGGCTATCAGCCTTCATCAGCCTGGATAGCTTGACTCCAGTGGTGTGGAGAGCCTGGGACTCACGTCTGAGCGTACCCAGCCCACTCGGGGTGAAAATTGCAAAAAACACAGTTGATGGACAGAATGTAGAAAAATGTCATACATTCACCCCAGTACAAGGATCTGGGCCTAAATCCATAGTTTTTTTTGCACTCCACACCACCCTGGGTTAGACACTGGCTATATGCAAATCAGCTCTGACCCTGTGCCTCATGGGAACAGTCCAGTCCGAACTACCAAGCCATGTCTTTCCCAGACCGGAATCAAGCATCCAAGGACCGGTTTCTGGCTATCAGCCTTCATCAGCCTGGATAGCTTGACTCCAGTGGTGTGGAGAGCCTGGGACTCACGTCTGAGCATACCCAGCCCACTCGGGGTGAAATTGCAAAAAACACAGTTGATGGACAGAATGTAGAACAATGTCATACATTCACCCCAGTACAATGATCTGGGCCTAAATCCATCGTTTTTTTTGCACTCCACACCACCCTGGGTTAGACACTGGCTATATGCAAATCAGCTCTGACCCTGTGCCTCATGGGAACAGTCCAGTCCGAACTACCAAGCCATGTCTTTCCCAGACCGGAATCAAGCATCCAAGGACCGGTTTCTGGCTATCAGCCTTCATCAGCCTGGATAGCTTGACTCCAGTGGTGTGGAGAGCCTGGGACTCACGTCTGAGCATACCCAGCCCACTCGGGGTGAAAATTGCAAAATACACAGTTGATGGACAGAATGTAGAACAATGTCATACATTCACCCCAGTACAAGGATCTGGGCCTAAATCCATCATTTTTTTTGCACTCCACACCACCCTGGGTTAGACACTGGCTATGTGCAAATCAGCTCTGACCCTGTGCCTCATGGGAACAGTCCAGTCCGAACTATCAAGCCATGTCTTTCCCAGACTGGAATCAAGCATCCAAGGACCGGTTTCTGGCTATCAGCCTTCATCAGCCTGGATAGCTTGACTCCAGTGGTGTGGAGAGCCTGGGACTCACGTCTGAGCATACCCAGCCCACTCGGGGTGAAATTGCAAAAAACACAGTTGATGGACAGAATGTAGAACAATGTCATACATTCACCCCAGTACAAGGATATGGGCCTAAATCCATTGTTTTTTTTGCACTCCACACCACCCTGGGTTAGACACTGGCTATATGCAAATCAGCTCTGACCCTGTGCCTCATGGGAACAGTCCAGTCCGAACTACCAAGCCATGTCTTTCCCAGACCGGAATCAAGCATCCAAGGACCGGTTTCTGGCTATCAGCCTTCATCAGCCTGGATAGCTTGACTCCAGTGGTGTGGAGAGCCTGGGACTCACGTCTGAGCATACCCAGCCCACTCGGGGTGAAATTGCAAAAAACACAGTTGATGGACAGAATGTAGAACAATGTCATACATTCACCCCAGTACAAGGATCTGGGCCTAAATCCATCGTTTGTTTTGCACTCCACACCACCCTGGGTTAGACACTGGCTATATGCAAATCAGCTCTGACCCTGTGCCTCATGGGAACAGTCCAGTCCGAACTACCAAGCCATGTCTTTCCCAGACCGGAATCAAGCATCCAAGGACCGGTTTCTGGCTATCAGCCTTCATCAGCCTGGATAGCTTGACTCCAATGGTGTGGAGAGCCTGGGACTCACGTCTGAGCATACCCAGCCTACTCGGGGTGAAATTGCAAAAAACACAGTTGATGGACAGAATGTAGAACAATGTCATACATTCACCCCAGTACAAGGATCTGGGCCTGAATCCATCGTTTTTTTTGCACTCCACACCACCCTGGGTTAGACACTGGCTATATGCAAATCAGCTCTGACCCTGTGCCTCATGGGAACAGTCCAGTCTGAACTACCAAGCCATGTCTTTCCCAGACCGGAATCAAGCATCCAAGGACCGGTTTCTGGCTATCAGCCTTCATCAGCCTGGATAGCTTGACTCCAGTGGTGTGGAGAGCCTGGGACTCACGTCTGAGCATACCCAGCCTACTCGGGGTGAAATTGCAAAAAACACAGTTGATGGACAGAATGTAGAACAATGTCATACATTCACCCCAGTACAAGGATCTGGGCCTGAATCCATCGGTTTTTTTGCACTCCACACCACCCTGGGTTAGACACTGGCTATATGCAAATCAGCTCTGACCCTGTGCCTCATGGGAACAGTCCAGTCCGAACTACCAAGCCATGTCTTTCCCAGACCGGAATCAAGCATCCAAGGACCGGTTTCTGGCTATCAGCCTTCATCAGCCTGGATAGCTTGACTCCAGTGGTGTGGAGAGCCTGGGACTCACGTCTGAGCATACCCAGCCCACTCGGGGTGAAAATTGCAAAAAACACAGTTGATGGACAGAATGTAGAACAATGTCATACATTCACCCCAGTACAAGGATCTGGGCCTAAATCCATCGTTTTTTTTGCACTCCACACCACCCTGGGTTAGACACTGGCTATGTGCAAATCAGCTCTGACCCTGTGCCTCATGGGAACAGTCCAGTCCGAACTACCAAGCCATGTCTTTCCCAGACCGGAATCAAGCGTCCAAGGACCGGTTTCTGGCTATCAGCCTTCATCAGCCTGGATAGCTTGACTCCAGTGGTGTGGAGAGCCTGGGACTCACGTCTGAGCATACCCAGCCCACTCGGGGTGAAAATTGCAAAAAACACAGTTGATGGACAGAATGTAGAAAAATGTCATACATTCACCCCAGTACAAGGATCTGGGCCTAAATCCATAGTTTTTTTTGCACTCCACACCACCCTGGGTTAGACACTGGCTATATGCAAATCAGCTCTGACCCTGTGCCTCATGGGAACAGTCCAGTCCGAACTACCAAGCCATGTCTTTCCCAGACCGGAATCAAGCATCCAAGGACCGGTTTCTGGCTATCAGCCTTCATCAGCCTGGATAGCTTGACTCCAGTGGTGTGGAGAGCCTGGGACTCACGTCTGAGCATACCCAGCCCACTCGGGGTGAAATTGCAAAAAACACAGTTGATGGACAGAATGTAGAACAATGTCATACATTCACCCCAGTACAATGATCTGGGCCTAAATCCATCGTTTTTTTTGCACTCCACACCACCCTGGGTTAGACACTGGCTATATGCAAATCAGCTCTGACCCTGTGCCTCATGGGAACAGTCCAGTCCGAACTACCAAGCCATGTCTTTCCCAGACCGGAATCAAGCATCCAAGGACCGGTTTCTGGCTATCAGCCTTCATCAGCCTGGATAGCTTGACTCCAGTGGTGTGGAGAGCCTGGGACTCACGTCTGAGCATACCCAGCCCACTCGGGGTGAAAATTGCAAAATACACAGTTGATGGACAGAATGTAGAACAATGTCATACATTCACCCCAGTACAAGGATCTGGGCCTAAATCCATCATTTTTTTTGCACTCCACACCACCCTGGGTTAGACACTGGCTATGTGCAAATCAGCTCTGACCCTGTGCCTCATGGGAACAGTCCAGTCCGAACTATCAAGCCATGTCTTTCCCAGACTGGAATCAAGCATCCAAGGACCGGTTTCTGGCTATCAGCCTTCATCAGCCTGGATAGCTTGACTCCAGTGGTGTGGAGAGCCTGGGACTCACGTCTGAGCATACCCAGCCCACTCGGGGTGAAATTGCAAAAAACACAGTTGATGGACAGAATGTAGAACAATGTCATACATTCACCCCAGTACAAGGATATGGGCCTAAATCCATTGTTTTTTTGCACTCCACACCACCCTGGGTTAGACACTGGCTATATGCAAATCAGCTCTGACCCTGTGCCTCATGGGAACAGTCCAGTCCGAACTACCAAGCCATGTCTTTCCCAGACCGGAATCAAGCATCCAAGGACCGGTTTCTGGCTATCAGCCTTCATCAGCCTGGATAGCTTGACTCCAGTGGTGTGGAGAGCCTGGGACTCACGTCTGAGCATACCCAGCCCACTCGGGGTGAAATTGCAAAAAACACAGTTGATGGACAGAATGTAGAACAATGTCATACATTCACCCCAGTACAAGGATCTGGGCCTAAATCCATCGTTTGTTTTGCACTCCACACCACCCTGGGTTAGACACTGGCTATATGCAAATCAGCTCTGACCCTGTGCCTCATGGGAACAGTCCAGTCCGAACTACCAAGCCATGTCTTTCCCAGACCGGAATCAAGCATCCAAGGACCGGTTTCTGGCTATCAGCCTTCATCAGCCTGGATAGCTTGACTCCAATGGTGTGGAGAGCCTGGGACTCACGTCTGAGCATACCCAGCCTACTCGGGGTGAAATTGCAAAAAACACAGTTGATGGACAGAATGTAGAACAATGTCATACATTCACCCCAGTACAAGGATCTGGGCCTGAATCCATCGTTTTTTTTGCACTCCACACCACCCTGGGTTAGACACTGGCTATATGCAAATCAGCTCTGACCCTGTGCCTCATGGGAACAGTCCAGTCTGAACTACCAAGCCATGTCTTTCCCAGACCGGAATCAAGCATCCAAGGACCGGTTTCTGGCTATCAGCCTTCATCAGCCTGGATAGCTTGACTCCAGTGGTGTGGAGAGCCTGGGACTCACGTCTGAGCATACCCAGCCTACTCGGGGTGAAATTGCAAAAAACACAGTTGATGGACAGAATGTAGAACAATGTCATACATTCACCCCAGTACAAGGATCTGGGCCTGAATCCATCGTTTTTTTTGCACTCCACACCACCCTGGGTTAGACACTGGCTATATGCAAATCAGCTCTGACCCTGTGCCTCATGGGAACAGTCCAGTCCGAACTACCAAGCCATGTCTTTCCCAGACCGGAATCAAGCATCCAAGGACCGGTTTCTGGCTATCAGCCTTCATCAGCCTGGATAGCTTGACTCCAGTGGTGTGGAGAGCCTGGGACTCACGTCTGAGCATACCCAGCCCACTCGGGGTGAAAATTGCAAAAAACACAGTTGATGGACAGAATGTAGAACAATGTCATACATTCACCCCAGTACAAGGATCTGGGCCTAAATCCATCGTTTTTTTTGCACTCCACACCACCCTGGGTTAGACACTGGCTATATGCAAATCAGCTCTGACCCTGTGCCTCATGGGAACAGTCCAGTCCGAACTACCAAGCCATGTTTTTTTCCAGACCGGAATCAAGCATCCAAGGACCGGTTTCTGGCTATCAGCCTTCATCAGCCTGGATAGCTTGACTCCAGTGGTGTGGAGAGCCTGGGACTCACGTCTGAGCATACCCAGCCCACTCGGGGTGAAATTGCAAAAAACACAGTTGATGGACAGAATGTAGAACAATGTCATACATTCACCCCAGTACAATGATCTGGGCCTAAATCCATCGTTTTTTTTGCACTCCACACCACCCTGGGTTAGACACTGGCTATATGCAAATCAGCTCTGACCCTGTGCCTCATGGGAACAGTCCAGTCCGAACTACCAAGCCATGTCTTTCCCAGACCGGAATCAAGCATCCAAGGACCGGTTTCTGGCTATCAGCCTTCATCAACCTCGATAGCTTGACTCCAGTGGTGTGGAGAGCCTGGGACTCACGTCTGAGCATACCCAGCCCACTTGGGGTGAAAATTGCAAAAAACACAGTTGATGGACAGAATGTAGAACAATGTCATACATTCACCCCAGTACAAGGATCTGGGCCTAAATCCATCATTTTTTTTGCACTCCACACCACCCTGGGTTAGACACTGGCTATGTGCAAATCAGCTCTGACCCTGTGCCTCATGGGAACAGTCCAGTCCGAACTACCAAGCCATGTCTTTCCCAGACTGGAATCAAGCATCCAAGGACCGGTTTCTGGCTATCAGCCTTCATCAGCCTGGATAGCTTGACTCCAGTGGTGTGGAGAGCCAGGGACTCACGTCTGAGCGTACCCAGCCCACTCGGGGTGAAATTGCAAAAAACACAGTTGATGGACAGAATGTAGAACAATGTCATACATTCACCCCAGTACAAGGATATGGGCCTAAATCCATAGTTTTTTTTGCACTCCACACCACCCTGGGTTAGACACTGGCTATATGCAAATCAGCTCTGACCCTGTGCCTCATGGGAACAGTCCAGTCCGAACTACCAAGCCATGTCTTTCCCAGACCGGAATCAAGCATCCAAGGACCGGTTTCTGGCTATCAGCCTTCATCAGCCTGGATAGCTTGACTCCAGTGGTGTGGAGAGCCTGGGACTCACGTCTGAGCATACCCAGCCCACTCGGGGTGAAATTGCAAAAAACACAGTTGATGGACAGAATGTAGAACAATGTCATACATTCACCCCAGTACAAGGATCTGGGCCTAAATCCATCGTTTGTTTTGCACTCCACACCACCCTGGGTTAGACACTGGCTATATGCAAATCAGCTCTGACCCTGTGCCTCATGGGAACAGTCCAGTCCGAACTACCAAGCCATGTCTTTCCCAGACCGGAATCAAGCATCCAAGGACCGGTTTCTGGCTATCAGCCTTCATCAGCCTGGATAGCTTGACTCCAATGGTGTGGAGAGCCTGGGACTCACGTCTGAGCATACCCAGCCTACTCGGGGTGAAATTGCAAAAAACACAGTTGATGGACAGAATGTAGAACAATGTCATACATTCACCCCAGTACAAGGATCTGGGCCTGAATCCATCGTTTTTTTTGCACTCCACACCACCCTGGGTTAGACACTGGCTATATGCAAATCAGCTCTGACCCTGTGCCTCATGGGAACAGTCCAGTCCGAACTACCAAGCCATGTCTTTCCCAGACCGGAATCAAGCATCCAAGGACCGGTTTCTGGCTATCAGCCTTCATCAGCCTGGATAGCTTGACTCCAGTGGTGTGGAGAGCCTGGGACTCACGTCTGAGCATACCCAGCCTACTCGGGGTGAAATTGCAAAAAACACAGTTGATGGACAGAATGTAGAACAATGTCATACATTCACCCCAGTACAAGGATCTGGGCCTGAATCCATCATTTTTTTTGCACTCCACACCACCCTGGGTTAGACACTGGCTATATGCAAATCAGCTTTGACCCTGTGCCTCATGGGAACAGTCCAGTCCGAACTACCAAGCCATGTCTTTCCCAGACCGGAATCAAGCATCCAAGGACCGGTTTCTAGCTATCAGCCTTCATCAGCCTGGATAGCTTGACTCCAGTGGTGTGGAGAGCCTGGGACTCACGTCTGAGCATACCCAGCCCACTCGGGGTGAAAATTGCAAAAAACACAGTTGATGGACAGAATGTAGAACAATGTCATACATTCACCCCAGTACAAGGATCTGGGCCTAAATCCATCGTTTTTTTTGCACTCCACACTACCCTGGGTTAGACACTGGCTATATGCAAATCAGCTCTGACCCTGTGCCTCATGGGAACAGTCCAGCCGAACTACCAAGCAATGTCTTTCCCAGACCGGAATCAAGCATCCAAGGACCGGTTTCTGGCTATCAGCCTTCATCAGCCTGGATAGCTTGACTCCAGTGGTGTGGAGAGCCTGGGACTCACGTCTGAGCATACCCAGCCCACTCGGGGTGAAATTGCAAAAAACACAGTTGATGGACAGAATGTAGAACAATGTCATACATTCACCCCAGTACAATGATCTGGGCCTAAATCCATCGTTTTTTTTGCACTCCACACCACCCTGGGTTAGACACTGGCTATATGCAAATCAGCTCTGACCCTGTGCCTCATGGGAACAGTCCAGTCCGAACTACCAAGCCATGTCTTTCCCAGACCGGAATCAAGCATCCAAGGACCGGTTTCTGGCTATCAGCCTTCATCAGCCTGGATAGCTTGACTCCAGTGGTGTGGAGAGCCTGGGACTCACGTCTGAGCATACCCAGCCCACTCGGGGTGAAATTGCAAAAAACACAGTTGATGGACAGAATGTAGAACAATGTCATGCATTCACCCCAGTACAAGGATATGGGCCTAAATCCATTGTTTTTTTTGCACTCCACACCACCCTGGGTTAGACACTGGCTATATGCAAATCAGCTCTGACCCTGTGCCTCATGGGAACAGTCCAGTCCGAACTACCAAGCCATGTCTTTCCCAGACCGGAATCAAGCATCCAAGGACCGGTTTCTGGCTATCAGCCTTCATCAGCCTGGATAGCTTGACTCCAGTGGTGTGGAGAGCCTGGGACTCACGTCTGAGCATACCCAGCCCACTCGGGGTGAAATTGCAAAAAACACAGTTGATGGACAGAATGTAGAACAATGTCATACATTCACCCCAGTACAAGGATCTGGGCCTAAATCCATCGTTTGTTTTGCACTCCACACCACCCTGGGTTAGACACTGGCTATATGCAAATCAGCTCTGACCCTGTGCCTCATGGGAACAGTCCAGTCCGAACTACCAAGCCATGTCTTTCCCAGACCGGAATCAAGCATCCAAGGACCGGTTTCTGGCTATCAGCCTTCATCAGCCTGGATAGCTTGACTCCAATGGTGTGGAGAGCCTGGGACTCACGTCTGAGCATACCCAGCCCACTCGGAGTGAAATTTCAAAAAACACAGTTGATGGACAGAATGTAGAACAATGTCATACATTCACCCCAGTACAAGGATCTGGGCCTGAATCCATCGTTTTTTTTGCACTCCACACCACCCTGGGTTAGACACTGGCTATATGCAAATCAGCTCTGACCCTGTGCCTCATGGGAACAGTCCAGTCCGAACTACCAAGCCATGTCTTTCCCAGACCGGAATCAAGCATCCAAGGACCGGTTTCTGGCTATCAGCCTTCATCAGCCTGGATAGCTTGACTCCAGTGGTGTGGAAAGCCTGGGACTCACGTCTGAGCATACCCAGCCCACTCGGGGTGAAATTGCAAAAAACACAGTTGATGGACAGAATGTAGAACAATGTCATACATTCACCCCAGTACAATGATCTGGGCCTAAATCCATCGTTTTTTTTGCACTCCACACCACCCTGGGTTAGACACTGGCTATATGCAAATCAGCTCTCACCCTTTGCCTCATGGGAACAGTCCAGTCCGAACTACCAAGCCATGTCTTTCCCAGACCGGAATCAAGCATCCAAGGACCGGTTTCTGGCTATCAGCCTTCATCAGCCTGGATAGCTTGACTCCAGTGGTGTGGAGAGCCTGGGACTCACGTCTGAGCATACCCAGCCCACTCGGGGTGGAATTGCAAAAAACACAGTTGATGGACAGAATGTAGAACAATGTCATACATTCACCCCAGTACAAGGATATGGGCCTAAATCCATTGTTTTTTTTGCACTCCACACCACCCTGGGTTAGACACTGGCTATATGCAAATCAGCTCTGACCCTGTGCCTCATGGGAACAGTCCAGTTCGAACTACCAAGCCATGTCTTTCCCAGACCGGAATCAAGCATCCAAGGACCGGTTTCTGGCTATCAGCCTTCATCAGCCTGGATAGCTTGACTCCAGTGGTGTGGAGAGCCTGGGACTCACGTCTGAGCATACCCAGCCCACTCGGGGTGAAATTGCAAAAAACACAGTTGATGGACAGAATGTAGAACAATGTCATACATTCACCCCAGTACAAGGATCTGGGCCTAAATCCATCGTTTGTTTTGCACTCCACACCACCCTGGGTTAGACACTGGCTATATGCAAATCAGCTCTGACCCTGTGCCTCATGGGAACAGTCCAGTCCGAACTACCAAGCCATGTCTTTCCCAGACCGGAATCAAGCATCCAAGGACCGGTTTCTGGCTATCAGCCTTCATCAGCCTGGATAGCTTGACTCCAATGGTGTGGAGAGCCTGGGACTCACGTCTGAGCATACCCAGCCAACTCGGAGTGAAATTGCAAAAAACACAGTTGATGGACAGAATGTAGAACAATGTCATACATTCACCCCAGTACAAGGATCTGGGCCTGAATCCATCGTTTTTTTTGCACTCCACACCACCCTGGGTTAGACACTGGCTATATGCAAATCAGCTCTGACCCTGTGCCTCATGGGAACAGTCCAGTCCGAACTACCAAGCCATGTCTTTCCCAGACCGGAATCAAGCATCCAAGGACCGGTTTCTGGCTATCAGCCTTCATCAGCCTGGATAGCTTGACTCCAGTGGTGTGGAGAGCCTGGGACTCACGTCTGAGCATACCCAGCCCACTCGGGGTGAAAATTGCAAAAAACACAGTTGATGGACAGAATGTAGAACAATGTCATACATTCACCCCAGTACAAGGATCTGGGCCTAAATCCACAGTTTTTTTTGCACTCCACACCACCCTGGGTTAGACACTGGCTATATGCAAATCAGCTCTGACCCTGTGCCTCATGGGAACAGTCCAGTCCGAACTACCAAGCCATGTCTTTCCCAGACCGGAATCAAGCATCCAAGGACCGGTTTCTGGCTATCAGCCTTCATCAGCCTGGATAGCTTGACTCCAGTGGTGTGGAAAGCCTGGGACTCACGTCTGAGCATACCCAGCCCACTCGGGGTGAAATTGCAAAAAACACAGTTGATGGACAGAATGTAGAACAATGTCATACATTCACCCCAGTACAATGATCTGGGCCTAAATCCATCGTTTTTTTTTGCACTCCACACCACCCTGGGTTAGACACTGGCTATATGCAAATCAGCTCTCACCCTTTGCCTCATGGGAACAGTCCAGTCCGAACTACCAAGCCATGTCTTTCCCAGACCGGAATCAAGCATCCAAGGACCGGTTTCTGGCTATCAGCCTTCATCAGCCTGGATAGCTTGACTCCAGTGGTGTGGAGAGCCTGGGACTCACGTCTGAGCATACCCAGCCCACTCGGGGTGGAATTGCAAAAAACACAGTTGATGGACAGAATGTAGAACAATGTCATACATTCACCCCAGTACAAGGATATGGGCCTAAATCCATTGTTTTTTTTGCACTCCACACCACCCTGGGTTAGACACTGGCTATATGCAAATCAGCTCTGACCCTGTGCCTCATGGGAACAGTCCAGTCCGAACTACCAAGCCATGTCTTTCCCAGACCGGAATCAAGCATCCAAGGACCGGTTTCTGGCTATCAGACTTCATCAGCCTGGATAGCTTGACTCCAATGGTGTGGAGAGCCTGGGACTCACGTCTGAGCATACCCAGCCCACTCGGGGTGAAATTGCAAAAAACACAGTTGATGGACAGAATGTAGAACAATGTCATACATTCACCCCAGTACAAGGATCTGGGCCTGAATCCATCGTTTTTTTTGCACTCCACACCACCCTGGGTTAGACACTGGCTATATGCAAATCAGCTCTGACCCTGTGCCTCATGGGAACAGTCCAGTCCGAACTACCAAGCCATGTCTTTCCCAGACCGGAATCAAGCATCCAAGGACCGGTTTCTGGCTATCAGCCTTCATCAGCCTGGATAGCTTGACTCCAGTGGTGTGGAGAGCCTGGGACTCACGTCTGAGCATACCCAGCCCACTCGGGGTGAAAATTGCAAAAAACACAGTTGATGGACAGAATGTAGAACAATGTCATACATTCACCCCAGTACAAGGATCTGGGCCTAAATCCATCGTTTTTTTTGCACTCCACACCACCCTGGGTTAGACACTGGCTATATGCAAATCAGCTCTGACCCTGTGCCTCATGGGAACAGTCCAGTCCGAACTACCAAGCCATGTCTTTCCCAGACCGGAATCAAGCATCCAAGGACCGGTTTCTGGCTATCAGCCTTCATCAGCCTGGATAGCTTGACTCCAGTGGTGTGGAGAGCCTGGGACTCACGTCTGAGCATACCCAGCCCACTCGGGGTGAAAATTGCAAAAAACACAGTTGATGGACAGAATGTAGAACAATGTCATACATTCACCCCAGTACAAGGATCTGGGCCTAAATCCATCGGTTTTTTTGCACTCCACACCACCCTGGGTTAGACACTGGCTATGTGCAAATCAGCTCTGACCCTGTGCCTCATGGGAACAGTCCAGTCCGAACTACCAAGCCATGTCTTTCCCAGACCGGAATCAAGCATCCAAGGACCGGTTTCTGGCTATCAGCCTTCATCAGCCTGGATAGCTTGACTCCAGTGGTGTGGAGAGCCTGGGACTCACGTGTGAGCATACCCAGCCCACTCGGGGTGAAAATTGCAAAAAACACAGTTGATGGACAGAATGTAGAACAATGTCATACATTCACCCCAGTACAAGGATCTGGGCCTAAATCCATCATTTTTTTTGCACTCCACACCACCCTGGGTTAGACACTGGCTATATGCAAATCAGCTCTGACCCTGTGCCTCATGGGAACAGTCCAGTCCGAACTACCAAGCCATGTCTTTCCCAGACCGGAATCAAGCATCCAAGGACCGGTTTCTGGCTATCGGCCTTCATCAGCCTGGATAGCTTGACTCCAGTGGTGTGGAGAGCATGGGACTCACGTCTGAGCATACCCAGCCCACTCGGGGTGAAAATTGCAAAAAACACAGTTGATGGACAGAATGTAGAACAATGTCATACATTCACCCCAGTACAAGGATCTGGGCCTAAATCCATCCGGTCCTTGGATGCTTGATTCCGGTCTGGGAAAGACATGGCTTGGTAGTTCGGACTGGACTGTTCCCATGAGGCACAGGGTCAGAGCTGATTTGCATATAGCCAGTGTCTAACCCAGGGTGGTGTGGAGTGCAAAAAACGATGGATTTAGGCCCAGATCCTTGTACTGGGGTGAATGTATGACATTGTTCTACATTCTGTCCATCAACTGTGTTTTTTGCAGCTTTCAAATTTATAGCACTAACTGTCATAAGGAATGACTTACTCCATGACTACATCTTTTGGCATATTTTAAAACACATTAACAAAGCAAATTATTCTGCCACATGTTTCTGAAATGAACTCTAACTCACACTGTGATCTTAGACACATGACAGTATGCCTTGCAATTCAGCAAAATGATTACTACAGTGAAAAAACAGTCTAGCTAGGAGAGCTGTTTCACATTTTTGGACAGTGCAGTGGTGTACAGGCAATGCAAGGGCTCATGGTGGGACTAAGAATGTAGAAATCAGAATTCACTGAAATAATTTGTACATGCTACTGAAAAAGTTGGTATGCAATTTCTACAGCACACCCAGGATCTTTATTACACAGCACGGAGACTATTTGGGAATTCAGAGGCCTGAGACACATGCAGCTTTCAAATGTATAGCACTACCTGTCATAAGGAATGACTTACTCCATGACTACATCTTTTGGCATATTTTAAAACACATTAACAAAGCAAATTATTCTGCCACATGTTTCTGAAATTAACTCTGACTCACATTGTGGTCTTAGACACATGACAGTATGTCTTGCAATTCAGCAAAATCATTACTACAGTGAAAAAACAGTCTAGCTAGGAGTGCTGTTTCACATTTTTGGACAGTGCTGTGGCGTACAGGCACAAGGGCTCAAGGTGGGTCTAAGAATGTAGTAATGAGAATTCACAGAAATAATTTGTACATGCTACTGAAAAAGTTGATATTAAATTTCTACAGCACACCCAGGATCTTTATTACACAGCATGAATACTATTTGGGAATTCAGAGGCCTGAGACACATGCTGCTTTCAAATTTATAGCACTAACTGTCATAAGAAATGACTTACTCCATGACTACATCTTTTGCCATATTTTAAAAGGCATTAACAAAGCAAATTATTCTGCCACATGTTTCTGAAATGAACTCTGACTCACACTGTGATCTTAGACACATGACAGTATGCCTTGTAATTCAGCAAAATAATTACTACAGTGAAAAAACAGTCTAGCTAGGAGTGCTGTTTCACATTTTTGGACAGTGCAGTGGTGTACAGGCAATGCAAGGGCTCAAGGTGGGTCTAAGAATGTAGAAATGATTATTCACAGAAATAATTTGTACATGCTACTGAAAAAGTTGATATGCAATTTCTAAAGCACACTCAGGATCTTTATTACACAGCATGGAGGCTATTTGGTTATTCAGAGGCCTGAGACACATGCTGCTTTCAAATTTATAGCACTAACTGTCATAAGGAATGACTTACTCCGTGATTACAGCTTTTGCCATATTTTAAAACACATTAAGAAAGCAAATTATTCTGCCACATGTTTCTGAAATGAAGTCTGTCTCACACTGTGATCTTAGACACATGACAGTATGCCTTGCAATTCAGCAAAATAATTACTACAGTGAAAAAACAGTCTAGCTAGGAGTGCTGTTTCACATTTTTGGACAGTGCAGTGGTGTACAGGCAATGCAAGGGCTCAAGGTGGGTCTAAGAATGTAGATATGCCATATTTTACAACACATCAACTAGGGAAATTATTATATCATTTTTAACAACAGCACTGTACTGCAAAAAAATATCTCCTCAAACACATCAACATACCAAATGCTCCTTTCACAATATTTTTCCCAAAGCAGACAAATTCAAAATTAGACTCTGTTCAAATAAACTCCTGCTTCCACCTTAGAATACATTTTTCAATTTTAACTTAAACTACACATCATAGATCCCCTTACAAATTAACAACTCACCTTTAGAAATGCTTTTGTAGTTTTAGAACAGTGTCAATCACACAGCAGATTTTCTTAAGCAGAATCTCTGAACAGTGCACCAGTGACAGCAAGCACAAAATGGCATAGCTTCCCTCTCATTTTACACTCTAATCTTGAAGATAACCAATCAAATATCTTCCCATACAAATTCAAAACCAAACTAACATTTTAATTGGTTCAACATTGAAACACTTTGAATCTCTCTCTCATATAATACAACCTTCCCCCACTCCTTTGTCTGCCTGTTACCATGGTAACACTCCAAAGACACCTAACTGAACACACAGGTGAAAAGTTCATCTGCAAAACAAAACAGCAAGGGAGTTTGACTCTTCAAAACAGCAGCGAATCCTGTGCAATGTTCCTTTCAATCACTTTCTCTCAACCATTAGCATTTCTCCTTAAAAAAAACCAGTAGTATGCACCCTAGTTTTCAATGTTGAATGTACAGAAACCACCAATCATTAATTCTTTTTCAAGTGCACTGAATCTCATCCACATTTATTTCTAAATTACTACTTCTCAAACTGCCATTTCATTTCCAGAGCCATCTGAGTACAACTAGATCTCCCTTCAAGATGCTTAGAGTGTGGATTGTAGGACCCAGCTATATTTACTGGAGTGAAAGGTATGCAGCAAATAGATGCTTTCTCAACCTTGATTTACCAAATGTGGATATTATATGGCTTGGCCAGAGAGGATTGAGATGTCACCAATTGATGCCATTGGTAAAATCCTTTTTGCATCTCCCACACCCTGACCTCATAATTGTGCACTGTGGTGGCAATGACCTAGGCACTTTGACTGGGGTAGGTATGGTAATGCTTTTAAAGGACACCTTTGGGCAATTGATGTCACTTTTTCCACAAACTGCATGGAACTGGTCCAACCATTATTGCCCACAGATTGAGAAAGCAAGGAAACATGTGAATAAGTCTGTTTCTGCTTTCCTCAGAGACTATGTATGGGTTCTATATACCACAACAACTTGCGTTACAACATGCAAGGCATTTATAGACGAGACGGTGTACATTTCACAGATGAGGGGAACAGAGTCTTCCTCTTGAATTTTAGACTCTGCATCGGTACTTACTTGTAGGTACAAAAAACAATCAATGAACACAACGGCTCTTTTTAGAGCCAACCAACATCTAAACACTCAAACTTGTTATTTAACTGTATTTTTTTTTGTTTTGTTTTTTTCTGACGTGCGTGCAACGTGCGCGCACCTCGAGAATTTTTGCTTTGAGGGTGCGTGCAACGTGCGCGCACCTCGCAATTTTAAAAAAAAAGATTTTTGGGGGGCCTTTGGGGTACTTCAGCGAACCCCTGAAAAGGCCTAGGGGGTCAGGGAGTCTCTACCCTATCCCCTTTTCACATTCTCCACTTTTGTTTTTCACTCACTTTTGCCTCGGGGTGCATGCAACGTGCACGCACCCCGCGATTTAAAAAAAAAAAGATTTTTTGGGGCCTTCGGGGTACTTCAGGGAACCCCTAAAAAGGCCTTCGGGGTCAGGGAGTCTCTACCCTACCCCCTTTTCACGTTCTCCACTTTTGTTTTTCACTTACTTTTGCCTCGAGGGTGGGAGCAACGTGCGCGAAGCCGGTGATTTGTTTTTGGCCTTCGGGGTCCTTCAGGGACCCCCTGAGAAGGCCTAGGGGGTCACGGAGACTCTACCCTGCCCCCTTTTCACGTTCTCCACTTTTGTTTTCCACTCTCTTTTGTCTCGGACACAAAATGGTGGCCAACACTTCCTGATTTCGACCAATTGGAATGTTGACAGACGTCTAACAGCAAATCAGAATTCCGCTCGCGCACACCCGATTCGCGCACGGTGCGTATATATTTTTTGTCTTATGATTTGCTCAGGAACTACTTGAGGGATTTACACCATTTGAGCAAAAGCGTGATCTGCGAATCAGACTCTACCATTTTGCCAAATTACTTGTAATTCCGTTCAGCCGTTCAGGCTGTAGCCGTGTCTAAACGTCCTATGGAAAATAACATGGGGAAAACATGTTTTGGAACCCCCCTTTTTTCTCAGCCCCCACTTGACGAATCCCCCCATAACTTTCAGGGAAGGAGCGGGCCATCTTCTTTGAGAAATTCTCGAAGATTCGTTCACCGGCGCCAAAGATATTCCCTATAGAAAGTTGCGGATTTCCTATGGAAACTAGGTCCTAACTCTATCTACCACCACTAGGTAATAACATGAGTGATGTCACTGACCATGTCATGAGTGATGTAATATGTGACGTCATCAGCAGTGCATTGCACGCGCAAGTTATAGTGAGTCCAACTAACTATAACGTGGGAATTTCAATGGTTTTATGCGAGTAAAACTTCGAGCTAACTATAACTGGTGTAAAACCTATAGTTTTTTCAGTGAATTTCATAGGTTTTTTAAATGCTACTTCCTAACTATAACGTGTGTAAAACCTATGGTTTTTTCAGTGAATTACATAGGTTTTTGTAAATGCTACTTCCTAACTATAACGTGTGTAAAACCTATGGTTTTTTCAGTGAATTTCATAGGTTTTTTAAAGGCTACTTCCTAACTATAACATGTGTGAAACCTATGTTTTTTTCAGTGAATTTCATAGGTTTTTTAAAGGCTACTTCCTAACTATAAACTGTTTAAAACTTATAATTTTTTTCAGTGAATTTCAAAGGTTTTTTAAATGCGAATTATTAACTATATTTTCAATGTATTCTATAGTTTTATCATAGAATTTCGAGAAATGTTTTCATCGGATTACAACGTTTTCTTCACTGTCAGAATTGTTTAGGGACTCCTTATAAATCTCTAGAGGTGTACGAAGTCTTTACCTTACCTTTTTTTTAACGTTTTCAGACTTGTCACTAAATGTTAAAAAACGTAGTTTTGTACTGTCGTGCGCGACCGGGTGCGCACACCCCGGTATTTTTAAAGATTAAAAAAAGGATTTATACTTTATCGGTATTGTTCTTGGGACCCCATATGAAGGTATACAACATCAGAGAATGTCTACCTTTCCTCCTTTTCACGTTTTAAAACTTCATTAAATTACACCGATACTTCCTAATGACGTACAAGTCCGGATTCTGTCACCGCGTATACGTCCTAATACGCGCATCTCAAATCATGTGACTTGAAAAGAATACTTCCTATTGGTTCATAGTAGTTTCTATTCTGCAATTTTCCAGAAACCACCAACTTCCCTCACTATCTTTTTGGCGCTGAAGGGAGAAGAACCTCTTTCATCTTTCCGCAGACTTTGCTGAAATGGCTGCCGCACGCAATTCATCTTCGGAATCTGAAGAAAATTTTCGTGTACCTTTAAAAAAAAAAAAAGAATCTTTTATCTGGCAATTTTTTACCTATCCTCAGGATCAAAAAAAAGTAAATGCTCCGAACGTCACAATTTGTGACGCAGTACTTTCAAGAGGAAATGCTTCCAAAAAATATTCCTTTTCGATTCATACCATGAAGAAACATGTGAGCCAAGTCCATCCTGTGCAATATGCACAGGCAGCGACAACAGCTCTGGCAACAGAACTACCACCAGCTGTGGCCAGTACTTCATCGAGAAGACAAGCTACATCTCCATCTACTGCACAGTTGGAGTTGAAACCATTTTTGTCAAAAGTGCATATCAAATGCAACAAGTGTCATGGATTGATTGTGTACGGGGAGCAGAGCCTCACTCTTGTAGAAAGAAGAATTAATGACCATGTAAGCTTCGAATGTAGCTAATTTTTTAAAAACTTCTTATGTTCCTGTTTTACAGTTTAAAAATTCGGCTCCAGTTTAACAAATCATAAACAATAAAAAACTTGTCAAAAAATAAAAAAAAGTAAAAAAACTACAAAACTCCCAAAAAAAAGTTATTTTCAGAACTACCTCATTGTACCAAAAAGAGCTCTATTCATAAGCTAAAGTATCGCCGCATTTTCAGAACAATTATTAAAGAATGCGGCAATACTTGGGGCATATTATGAAGAAGACGTGATAATTTATCGTCGCTTTTATCGGCAGAACACTCCTAAAAAAGGGACGATAATCGCCTTCATAATATGGGCCATATTATTAAGGACGGGCGATACAATATAGCATATAAGAGACTTGATAATATGCTCTATGGAATTCCTATCGAAGCCCATGTTAGATGTCTTTACATCTCACATGGGCTTCGATAGGATTTCCATAGGGCATATTATCAAGCCCATTATCGCCGCTTTATCGGCAATTTCCTGTCGATAAAAGCGGCGAAAATGTATCGACCGTCCTTGATAATATGCCTCTATGTTCTACAAATTCCAATCGAAACGTATGTTATATGTCTTTATATCTAACATTACGTTCGATTGCAATTCATAGAGCATATTATGAACGCCGTTTTCGCCCCTATATCGGCAACTTCCTGCCGTTAAGGGCGGCGATAATGTCTTCCGTATCCTTGTAAATATTCCTCAACACCTTTGTGACAACGTCATAACACCGCCTGCTGTAAGAGCACTTTGCATGTGTGCCGCACAGACAGTTAATGACATGCATAGTAGGCGTACGTTAAACCACAAGCAAAATGTGTTTGCAGGCGAAAATACTATCACGAACACGGCTATGGTTAGAAAAACAGTTTAAATAAACTTGTTTATCGTACTACTGCCACGGCCTGCTTTGATGAAGCATTTGGCAGCGTTAACATAGTGGTGTGGAAAATAAAACTAAATCAACCCCCTCTCCTAATTACAAGGCACACATTAGTGCATAAAAACAACGCTTGTTTTCACGCGGTAATGTTAACTGCCGCTGGCTGTTACAGGGGTACTATCACATATATATTCAAATTAATAATTACGTAGTTACACTGCGGACGGAAAACTCTGGCGATAGCTGGCGAAAGTCAAATATACGATGTTCAGGGCATATTAACAAGTATAGATTCACCAGGCGTCCCCGTTTTGCCAGGACGGTTTCCCTTCTTTTAACCAGCTATCCCAGCAAATTTCATTAAATATGGCTCATCTCCCCGTTTTTAGAGACAGTCGACTGAAAATGGAAAGAAATATTTTTTATGTTTTACAAAGTAGTTAAAGTTACCTGTTGTTTCCACAATGCAATGTAATTGACAGGCAACGTAAAAGATTAAAAATTACATTTTATTTATGTTCTTACTGCCTCTTCTGTAATTCTCTGCTAACGAGCACTCTCATCACTAGAAGTAAAATCATAGTCCTTCTTCTATTTTTCTGAAATGTCCCGGTTTTTGCCTTTAGAAATCTGGTTACCCTAAACAACTAGCGATAATTAGCACTATGTTGGTTTAGTTCCAATATTTTTTTCGTCGACCTGCGGCCATTTTTATCGCTTAAGAGTCTTGCAATTATCAAGGTTTACTTCTAAAACCTGTGATTCCCAAACTGTGCACCGCAGCTCCCCAGTGCGCCGTAATGAGGTGCCAAGGGCACGGCGCACACTAGGGTGACCAACCGTCCGTAAATTCTACAGACGTCACTACCCTGTTATGTGTAACTGTATCCATCTCAGAGAGCTGCGCGCTCCTCCCCTGTGAGAAGGCTGACAGCCGCTGCTGGAACGGCCTTGGATTTACTGCTCCAGGAGCACCCCTCCCGCCCATGGAAATTCTCTATGGAACTCATTGGCACTTACTGAATGAGAATATGGCAGTCAAGGTTTTTAAAGCAGATAGCGCTCTTCCTGCCTCAACGAACAGAAGGCATTCTCTTAGATAAAAAAAGTAAATCACCACCATGCCATATTAGAAAACACTTCCTTTAAAGAAGGCTATAAAAAAAATTTTTAAAAACAGATTAACATTCTTTCGTTCTCTCATCATTTTTGAACAGCAGTATTTTCATTAATATATTCAACAATGCCATGGTTACTGCTTTTGTACTTAAAGGAACTAGCACCTATTGTCAAAGCCAATAGTCTTTGCTTGTTGTTGGTGTAAAGATAGTTGCTGTTCTACATATCTGCATGCAATGACACATACAACATAACACCATTTGAGCACAACACTATGCTAGACGCATATTTGTAGCTTAGGTGTTTTAAACTGCCCTCGGAATTACATCCAACACCTCCTTTGAAAAGACCCCTCCATTTTTTTTAACAGTGCTTAAAGCCATGGAAACAACACCATTTTACAGTAACCTCACATCCTGTTACTGGACATCATGTATGACTTCTACCTTTTCAGTCTGCCTATGTACGGAGGCATTGTGAACTCTCCTCCACCGCACCTCACCCCTTGCTGTAGTTTGTTCTTCACAGGCCTCTTCTCCCTACAACTCTGCAGAGAAAGACTCAGGTCATAAAGTACAAAGCTGGGTGAGTAAATAAGTTTGGAATGTCTAAATGGCTGGATCGATTACTGAAAGGATGAATGGATGAATGGAAAGAGAATAGTTAGATAATCAAAAAAAAGATGGATGAATAAATGAATGAGTGGAAGTATAGATGAGAGAAAATATAAATAGATCGATGTATGGCTGGAAGGGTGCATAAATGGCTAGAAGGATGGATAGATATGTTAAAGGATGGATGCATGAGTAAAAGAGCACCTGATGGATCAGTGATTTAGTGGATGGATGTGTGAAAGGATAGATAGATAAATAAATGAAAGGGAAGATGATGGGCAAGTGAATGCGTGGATAGATAAATTGATAAGTGAAAAGGTAAAAGAATGGATAATTTAAAGGGTGATTATAAAGATTAATTAGTAAGTGAAAAGGGGTAGATGGACAAAAGCATGGATACATCAGTGAAGTAAAAGGGTGGATGGATAAGAGAGCGGATGGCTGGATCAGTGAACGGATGATTGGATGAGTGAAAGAATGTGTCCCAATTACTTTAAGGAAGATAACAGGACGTACATACCACCAACCCACCGTTAAAAAAAATGGTGGGGAGCCACTGTAAACTGCTGAGTAGGTCAAGTAAACCACAGGTGAACAAAGTTTGCAAACCACTGTCCTAAGTGATAAAAATCGGTCCAAATACATAAATATTGTTGTGAAGTCAGCAATATTCATGCATTACCGAGCTATTGGTCTTAGTCATGTTATCTACCTACCATTACATGACATAGCTAAGAACTGCTCAGGGGCAGCTATTAGGTTTTGGACATTTTCGACCGTAGCACAAATATGTTCAAAAGTGGGTAAAAGGAAATAGCAATGTTAGGAACTGTTTCCAGTCACTAACATCTTGCAATGCTAACTTTGCATGTCAATAGTGATAAATTTCACAGACAAACAAAGCAGGTCACAAGATGGTCATTATCTGTTATTAGATGTCGCTAACTGGTGTTACAATCAGCTACGTACTAGAGAGATAATTTTATCTCCGCTTTCTTGGCTTTTAAAGGCAAAAAAGCAGAGTAAAACCCCCTTGATAATATGCCCCAAAGTTCTTTAACACATATCATTTACCTGCAATGTTTTGACACATCCGCATTAGTGAACTGACTCACTGAAATGTTGCTGATTTCTTAAATTAATTTTTAAGAGGCTCCTTGTGACCGTGAAGCCAATCCTCCATGGAAGTGCTCACATAAAACAAGACACTGGTATGACCAGGATACTCAAAAAAATGACACAGTGATGAAAAAGTATTTTTATTTTTTATACTTACCTAAGAAATAGTAATAAAGAAAAACTTAAAATCTTTTAAAAACATGGTATCTGTGGAAGAAAAGTAAAAATAAGGTTATAGTGTCATTTCATAAAACAAAACAAAGTAGAAGTGATTGAAACAGAAAGTGAAAGAAAAGAAGACTGAGGGACAGAAAGAGACCGAGACAGAATATGTAGTATATAAATCAATCAATAAAAGAATTAATTGAAAGAAATAATGCCACTCAAAGAATGACTGTCTAAAGGAAAGTAAAGTGAGAGACAAAATGAGAGTATGATCAGTGATAATACACGAAACAAACAGTCTGTAAAATAAACAGACTAACAGTACCGAAATGTCTCAAAGAGATAGATAAAATAAAGGAACAACACTAAGAGAAACAGAGTAACAGAAGATGAATGGAATAGATACAGACATGGAGTGTAAGAGAGACAGATAAAGAGAAATGAAGTAGGGTGAGAGAACTAAACTATACATTTAAGTTTGGAAATTGAGCATAATTAATGAGAGCAGAGTAAGGGAACAAATTGTAAGGTACAGTAAGACAAAGAAATTAAGATTCAGGAAACAAAGGTGATACAGGGTCAATAAAGGTGACTCAGTATAAAACAAGGTAAGTAACAAACTGAAGAGTTAGATAGACTGAATAGAATACTAACAGAAAAGATGTAAGAGAAACAGGATAGATAATTTAAAAATGCAAAATGTGCATGAGTTAAAGGGAATAACCATGTCTAAACACCACTAACAAAGGAAGAGGATGAAAGAAATAAGGATAAGAGAGAGGTACACGAAACTCTCAGATATCATTAATTGTACTTACCTTATAAATGTAATATCTGTGGAAGACAATAAAGAAATCTGTTATAATACATATTTCTAAATCCAATGTAACAAAATAACTTAGACAACATATTAAATGGTTTATTTTTGCTGTCTTCAGATAAATTGATTTTCACTATAAACAGTGATTTCAATAGTAATCATCATGTAACAGCGGGGAAAAAAAACACAATCAAAATGATTGTGTTTAAAAAACCCGTACAAGATCTCTATACATAATATAAATACCTAGAAAAAAACATGTCTTAAATGTTTTTCTCTAATTCGCAATTTCTTGACTAAGCACAGAACATACTCCACAATTACAAACTAATTAAAGTATACCAGTTACTTTTAAATACCTCTCAACAAATAACCATGCAACTATGTTCTTAAAACATTTATCTCAAGTCAATATTTTGATATCTCATTCTTTTCCCTTGACCAAATAGTGTGAGTTAATTCGTTATTTTTTGAGTACCTCTCAACAAACTTGCGAGTAAGTATGTTCTAGAAACATTTATCTCAAGTCCACATTTTGATATCTCATTCTTTTCCGCATGGCCAAATAGTATGAGTTAATTCGTTTTTTTTTAGTACCTCTCAGCAAACTTCCGAGTAAGTATGTTCTAAAAACATTTATCTCAAGTCCACATTTTGATATCTCATTCTTTTCCGCGTGGCCAAATAGTATGAGTTAATTCCAACATGTCCTATACCATAAACATTAAGGAAACCTTACCTGATACTATCACTTTGCCACATAAAAGTTTCATTTCTAGATTTGAACACCCTCAATCACATAATATTTCTAAACAACACAGTTTCATATCTTTACAGTATTAATCTGACTAGACCAAGTAATTTTACTGAAATTTTGGTGGCAAAAATATCTGATAAGATTTTGTTAACTCACAAGGCAAACGTTTCTTAAAACTTAATTGACTATCATTGCAGAGCGTCCAACCAGTTGGACACTTCAAATAAGCTATGTAATGTCCTGATGATATTGATGGCCCTTCATGAAAAATAATTGCTACAGTTACAAATGTTCTTCTAGAAATAGATATTTGAGAAGCCACAAAATTTTTAATTGAAGTTGACAATTTACTTCCGTCAGCTCTGCATCGTTGAAGCATTAAAATTACATACTGTCCATATCTATGAATAAATAACGTTGATAACATTTCTGAATTACATTGAGAGCAGACCATGTTCTGATACGCATCTTTAACTAGTTTATTAAAGGACACTGTTTTACAATCTGGTAATGTTAAATATATAAATCTTTCTGTGTGTATGTCAGTACTACTTGAAAATGAACAATTATTGCAAATATGTTCCCATTTATAAGAAAGGCCAAAAAGACTATCAATACCTACACCTTCTTCTTCCAAAACTGTAAGCATATACACAATAAATTCCTGACAATCTTGCTGAATATTCTGAGAAAATTGATTTAGTCCTGCACATATGTCTAAAACATTCCTTACTTCTGAAACACTTGCTACTTCACTATTACCACTGGTACATTTTTCAAACACAGAATTTAAGGAACAACAAAATGTTTGCTCCTGATTATCTCTAATCTGTTGCTGTAAACTTTTTAGAAAAAAAAACACATTAACCACTACATTTGCATAGCAGTTGACACCAGACCTATTTTCAAATTTAAATCCAACAATCTCTGTACTACTAACCTTTTTCTTACTCCTACCAATGACAACCTCATCTTTTTTTCTTCGTTTCTCTACTACTTCACTACATTGTTCCTCATTTCTCCTTATCTGACCAACCATACTCTTTTTAATTAAAGGATATTGAGGTAAACTTGGAGCATATTCTCTTCTTAACCTATTATACTCCTTCACACATTTTAAATCTGCACAAATCTTTGTCTCATCAAAATCAATTAGATAAAGTCCAGATAAAGTTCTAACTCGTGATAAAGCAACATATGCCATACCCTCTTTGAATACACTGTTTCCAATATTTACCAAAGCACAATCTACACTTAAACCTTAAGATTTGTGAATAGTCACTGCATATGCCAAACAAATTGGAAATTGTTTCCGACGGACATACAAGTCTTTCACAAGTAAAAAACGACTCGAACAGCGACTAAATTGTTGAACTTCCTCAATTCCATCACATTTTATTTGTAAAAATTCAATCTCATCTCTATTTGGGTAATTTACAAAACCAACAATATTACCCATTGCTCCATTCACCAAACCTCTTTCTACAAGTAAATTTCTTCGTAAAATAATCCGACAATTTAAACATACATACAGATTCTTCTCTAAGCCAGCAGTTTTAGATATAGATTTCTGAAGAGTATCCAATTTTAACTTTAATTTTTCAGACAAAACAATAGTACTTCCTTCATGCTCTATTTTATCTTTAGCTTCCAGTTTCTTAATTTCTTGATTTTCCAACTTCAACATTTTGTCATTGAAAACTGAGCATTCTTTTAGAGTTGGCATCAAGCATATGACTGACTTATCTTCTACCTCTTTACTATATATTTTCTCAGGTACGTTATCTTCATTGGGAAACAACTTACAAAGTAATCAAGTTCGTAGAGTTTCTTTCGCATCTTCAGTTAGTTTTCCAATCCTTATATCTTGAAGAATATTTCCATATTTAGTATCCTTTGCCTGTCGCATATTTTGAATCAGTTCAGTATATTTGAAATGTGACCATATATTACCATTTCCAATACTGCCCAGGCACTTTCTGGTGTCTTCGTGTGTAACAGTTTCAAATACAGATTGTCCTTTCACAGGAGTTAGTTGCAGTAGATCTCCAAAAACTATGACATGTTTCCCTCCAAATAAAACATCATAGTCAGTTTTAAGTATCTGTTACATTCTTAAATGTACAAAAGCAAGCATTAAATTGGATACCATGCTTACCTCATCAATAATGAGAAGTTTCATTTCTTTAAGGACTCTGGAACCTTCATAACAAGCGTCTCCAGATAGCTTGTGATATTGTAATTTATTTTCATGTTCAACTGGCAGCATCAGTAAACGATGTAGGGTAATACCTTTAATATTATGTGCTGCCAATCCAGTTGGAGCAGTAACAACACAAGACAGTGGTGACTCAGTTCTTTGCTGTAGATATGTAGTAATTCCTTTTATAAGAAAACGTTTCCCTGTTCCAGCTTCTCCACTTACATATAGTCGAATAGGTTCAAATGACATACATGAGCATTCTTTTTTGTCATGACGAAAACCATGCTCAATCTGCTCTGTCACTTCGTGATATATCTGTCTTTGCTCAAGATTAAGTTCCTTCTCCAATTCTTCTAAGTTTATTATATCCTCTTGAGCTTGCTGCATTGCTCTTTCCACCTCATCCATGGCAGTGGCTGCTTCATTTCGGATAATTGGTTCTCCCAGTGGATCCTGACTCAACGATGCAGAACTTTGAGTGTCTTGTGAACTTTCTCTAGCAATCTCCGCTGCAATTGTTGCTTCTTGCTCTATTTCGCTGTTCAACATTTTGAGATAATTACTAAAAACAGGACATTCTATACTACTTTTAGATGCATTAAAGGAATCTTCATAACTAACAAAGTCTCCAAGTAGTTCCTCTTCAGTACGCCATGGTTTAAAGAGTTGCAAAAGAGCTAAATAGTAAAATTCTCTTTTGTCTGGATTTTCACAACTCAGTTTTCGGTGATTAATCAAGTGTCCTTTTCTTTGTTTCACCAGACATCCTTCCTGTCCAATTACAGCGTATATACCTTTTTCAACATTTTCTCTAATATTCCTTTTAAAAGTGTATTTTTCAAGTACTTCATACAGACAAATGTTTTCAAGCAGAGTACTTCTATTTGGATAGTATGTATCCAACATATTTGTTTTCAGAATGTCTGTACTGTTTGGTTCTTTCAGTGCTAAATATTCAATTTCTTGCACAGTTTTCAAAACACGGTTTCGTGTTCCTGCAAGACCTAAACTCACCCACAGGATACTTCGAGATTTCGCATAAAGACTTGCTGATGATAATCGATCACAACATTCATATGCTCCAATTTCTCGATGAGATAACATCTTCAAACTGTATGTATACAATTTCTTGCTTAGGCTCTTTTCATGAGAAATATCTTCCCACATCTCCTTCAGTTCCGTCTTTTCAGATTTCGTGATGTAAGTAGTTACATATCGAGCCACAGCAATAGAGTTGTCCGCAACATATTGTATATCCATGTTAGCATTCCACATGGTCAAAATGACAGGGTTGTAGTCATTTATATATTTGGACTCTTCACCTCTTCTTAAATTGTATGTATTTTTGGGTAATCTTCTTGTGATATTATGTCGCAAAGATGACATCAAATTGTTGACTCTTACTTTTGAAAGCACCGGTCGTGCAAATCCAAAACGACATTTAGTATAGAATTTATCCTTTGATTTGAATTTTTGCAGACAATATTTTCCACAACGATGTCTTTGAAACCGTAACACTTTTCCTCTTAAGTCCTTATCAGTTGTACTGTTCAATAAAAGACAGTACAGTGTCATCAGAGTCTTTTCCAAATTTGGGAGCATCCTTGATCCATAGTGGCATATGAATATGAGGAGCACCTCTTGCTTGATACTCTTTTCTCCAGAAGAAATCCAAAACTTCACCAAGCGGTGGATTTTTCTTGTTTGTAATAAAAGACATCATAGCTTCAAATCTATGATTAAAATATCTGCAAACATTAACCGGATCCAACTAACACAATTCTCCTGGTGTCTTGTAGTTTATATTTTCAATATTTGCATTCCCCTCTCGAAGAAATTCAAGTAAATCTTCCCAGGCATACTCTGCACAGCTTAGAGTTAAAAACCATGTTGGTGCTCCTAAGTTTCTTAGCATGCATTTTAAATCTCCATGACGACGGTACCAATACTCATTAGTACCACGCTGACATGCCATTAAATTAATTAGGTGAGAATCCAAAACACTATCTTTCTGTTGCACTTTATCCATAAATTCCTTTGCTGAAACATTATTCAGATGTACTCCACTTTTTAAGATATGGTTTACTGCATAAGAAATACCAGATAAGTCACTCTCAAACAGAAGATGAAACAAATATGGAATACATTGACGAAATCTGGGATCTTCTGCATATAATCTTGTTGTCCGGTACTCAGATGCAGGAATCTGCATAGGTCGATCATCATATTGCGCACCTTCACCTGTTGGGAATAACTGTGGGAAACAATGACCTTCCAAACTTTCTTCCCATACACTAATAGGACTTCCTTCTGCTTTTTTAATCTGAAATAACTCAATAGCATTCCCGATTGCTTCTTTCGAATGCAGTGGATGAACACTGTAATGTTCATAAATTTCTTCAGTTCTGGACAAGTCGACCTTTTCAATTTGTCCAATAGACAAATCATTATCCTCTTCTTCACTTACATCCTCTTCTTCTACATACACATTTTTATAGTATTTATTATTTTTGACTAAATACAACGTTGCCTTTTTGACTTTCCTAACATCCACTAAATCTTGCCAGATTTTCTTACTCTTTGTAGGTACACCATTAACTAGAATAACTAGAGGTTCCTCTTCTACATTTTCAATACCAATTGTCTCCATATTTTTTTTTAAATCAAGTGGCAAATATACAACTCTACCCTTTAATCCTCTTTGTAAATCTGAAGGATTTAATTTCCCAGTCTTAGGCTCCATACGAACAATAGCCTGAAAAGGATGTACACATTGAATCAGAATAGTCTCATGAGTATTTAAATCCTTCAGTTCCAATGGAATATTTATCAACTCAAGATTATTATATACAGCTCTAGCAGGCATTCTATTTTCATTTAAGTTATTATAACAATATTTACAAATACGTTGCTCAAAACCCAAATCAAAATAGTTTTCTACCAGCAAATAAGTCGCAAACTCTCTCCACTGAGTATTATCTTCATCTTCACTTTTTAAATATAAATCAACTAACCTAGTTTGACTTTTGTAATGAATGCGTCGACAACACACACAAGTTCAATTTGGTTTTTCACCTGCAATGACCTTAAACTTTGTTATTTCCTGTTCAAAATCTTCAGTATTGAAATGTCCAACATTTTCTAACACATTTCCTTCTATAACTATATCAGTTTCTACATTGTCTTCATCTCGACCAAAATAACTTACCTCAATTTCTGCACAAATATTCTTCACATCTAATGCACATCCATGCAAAAGAGCACTATTTAACTCTTTAAGTTTAAGTGCTGGACTTTTTGCATAATACAACTTTCTCACTAATTTTCTCATTTTGGTATGATGCACTGCTAACATCCTGAAGTGATGAAAAACACTCTGGCATATTTTTTTAGAAAGACGAGCCAGAGAATGGCCTTGCAAACCTGTTTTTTCTCTCACTCTGCAACGATCTAATTCTTGCAACATTACAATTTTTTTTTAGACTTTCCTTACTGTACTTACGTAAGAAATTGCGAAAGAAATCAATTGAATCCTGTCGTACACTGCAAATACTGCTACAATTCCAACTATAAACAGGAGCATGAACACGTCCCTGTAAAATTTCTCCACCTATTTCCCCTTCTGGATTTCTGACCTCAATTTTCTCTTTCTCAATAGGACAGCCATCCTTCACTTCATACGCTCGACCACTGGTGTCAACTGCATGCAACAAATCGTTACTTTGAAAGTATCTCTCTTCATTAAAAAATGGCTCAGAATTTGAAGTATGCATCCATTTACCAGAAAAGACTTTACAAAAATTACTTCTATTTATGTGTCTCTTCCATTTACTCTTAGCTTTTAAAACTCTAATTGCCTTATTTAGTGTATTTATTCTATTAAGTACTAAAATAAACAATTTTTTTTGTTTCAAACGCATGATGCACAACTTCCTCTATATATTTTTTCTTCTTATAAAAAGCAGATTTCCTTTTAGAAACTTTTTCCTTTTTTAATAAATTCAAAACTACTCTCTTATGAAACATACGTTTCCTTATTTCCGCAAACTGATTAGTACGTCTTTTATTGTACATACTTTCCTCACCACTGATTTCAGACACATTTTTCTTTTTTCTTCCATTTCTCCTTGTAGATACTGAAAACTGTTTTTCCGTTTGAACATTATCCAATTGACTTTTCCTTTGACACAACTTTTGTAAAAAATCCTTGCTGCTCTTACCAGGAGCACTCTTGTTTTTCTCCGTCCTTTGTTGATTATGTAAATCTTGTCCTTCTTTCCTCTTCAAATGGTATGTCTTTTTATACAGCCTTCTTTTTTCATTTCTGGTCGGCATAGTGATTGATGTTTGTGATATAAATGACAATCTGTTTGGAAAAAAGTTAAAAAATATCATAGACCCCTACTACCATATAACATACAAATTATAACCACTGCTTGATTTTATAACTAGAATAAAGACAAAGAAACAGTCTCTGGACAGAGTAGGAAATCCTATAGTGAATATTGTTTCTAAATTTATGACACTCCATACCTGTGTCATCATTATACACATATTTTATTAATCTAATTTTTCAGGCATATAAATACTATACTAATTTTCAAGCATTGTAGGTGTTCCTAATGCTTTACATTTTTTTAACTTTAATCTGTTATACACCTCATGAAAACTTTTATTCTCATTCTCAAGAAAGAGAATACCGACGAATAATACAACAATAATGTTTTCAAGATTTTTATTTTAATCAAAAATAATTTTGTTCATTTAATAATTCGTATTCTAAAAGCACTTGTAGCATCATTTCATCAGATACTTCATTAATATTATTTTCTTCTTCCAAATTGTCTTCTTCTTCCCCTTCCACCATTTCTAAGTATGCACTATCAAAACTGCGGTCCAAAAAGTCCACATTTTCTGTTCCATTTTCCTCTTCAAATATTCCTTCTAATAAATCTTCTATAAGTTCTTTTGCCATTTCAAAGTGGACATTTATATTTTCTGAATAATGTTCCATTTTAGTACTTCTTTTCTATCTTCTGTGTCCTTTTAAGAAAATATGAAGACTAAATTATATCTTTTTCATGATTAGATAACCAAAAATTACCTTGACTAATCTTTAAACTACATACATTTTAATACTTTTTAAGACATTAACTACATAGATTAAGATAGCACCTTCCTCTTTATTTCAGAAAGAAACTGACACTATGATCCTAGACATTAACACTATCCCTTTTAATTTTTTTAATTGAAATTGTGCTGTAAAAACACATTTTAGTGTGAAATTTGTTTTCAGGATTTGTGTGCTGTAGAACTATTTATACACTTTCTAATTTATTTGTAGGGATCTATTTTCTAAGTTCACCACTACAAACTGTGATTCAAACTGTATGCAAACTGAAGGGGTGACTCACAATATACCAATTAAAACATTCACTAAACAGATTGCTACTTCCCACAGAGGCAGTTGCTTTTACCTTTAAACAGCATACTCAACATGTAAATTTCATCTAATGTACAACATTTCATCATAACCATATGAAACCACATTCAGCCGTGACTCGTGGAGGGAGTTACAGTGGGGCAGGGAGACGGGGAGGGGGAGGTGTAGGGTGGAGGGACCTAAAAACCAGAATATAGATAATTTCTAGTAAATACATAATTTAATTATTGAAATTAATTTTGTAATGCGCACTGCATTGCAAAATGCGATGCTGTGTACACTACAAAATTCGTTTTATTAATTCAATTGTATACTTACCTGCAACTATCCATATGCCAGATTTTAGATTTCTCCACCCTACACCTCCCCCTCCCTCCCTCCCTGCCCCACCGTAAGTCCCTCCATGGCCTCCGACTGACCACATCATAATACACCTGTGCAAATGCATATAATAGGGTGCAAATAGATAGTACAGTCACAGAAATGCATCAGAAATGCCCATCACGCCAACAGCCATATCATAATACACCTCTATAAATCAAGAAAAATGACTGTACACAAATGATACAGCATACGTTAGAGAGATAATGATGACTTAGCAAGAATTAATCCACGTAAACAGCAAACTCTTACAGTCAAAGAATAGATGAACCCGAACTGCATAGAAAATAACACATGGACCCGGCCCATAAAAAGATAGTACCAACAAACAGTGGAACCGTATTTCAAAATACATATGTAGTGCAAGCAGGTACAGACATGTTTAAAATAGAAAATAAAATCCTCCTGCAAAAGAGAAGCAGTGCAAATATTCTAAAATATCTTGCTTATTATGGTAATCTGCACAAAAATAAATTGTCATTAAAAAAATGTCAACTCACCTGTAAAAAAGAATTTGGTCGTTGTATACTCTCACGTTGACTTCAGGTTGTTGTTTTTCAGCACCAAACACTCTTAAAAAAAAAAACTGAATTTTAGTTAACATATTACAGACATATTTATTAGACAACATACACCCATTGTGCCAAATATCATGCCTAACAGATACATTCCCTAATTTTCTATCCAATATATATCCTAAAGCCTAAGTTTAATATTTCTTTATTAAACACATTCAATTACCAAATTTTTCACCCACATTTTTTAAAAATCAATCATCATTTACAGTATAATCTACCACACATTGCCAGGATACTACATGCAATATTTATGATATGCACTGCTACACAACCTTACTTAGTAGATTTGTTACCCAAATACATGTAGATTATGTGCCGGGTGTTTTCTAACAAAATAGCGGTCAACACTTCCTGATTTCCTCCGAATCGAATCTTTACAGACGTTAAACAGCAAATCACAATGCCGCTCGCGCACAGCCGCATAAGTAACTAAAAAGGGAAAAGTGTCCACGCATTGAATGTGGAAAACCGAGAAACAATCGTGTGTGATGAAAAGGAAACGTGGTTTGTAAATAAAATTTAATGGTGTAAAGGGAGAGGAGACATGAAGATAGTTTCAGGACTTTAAGTTTTGTAATTTTTCCTATTTTTGAAAATTGCAAAAATTTACAGTTTGCGGAATTGTGATTTGCTGTTTAACGTCTGTCAACATTCGAATCGGAGGAAATCCGGAAGTGTTGACCGCCATTTTGTTAGTGCGAGTGAATATATTGTACAGAACAAAGGGTTAGAACATGGAAAGGGGAGAAGGTACAGATTGTCTAACCGGGTAGGTTTTCTCAGGGGGTGCAGTATAGACCCTGAACGCAAAAACAACATTTTTTTTCTTTCAAAAAAGTTGCGGGGTGCGCGCACTCGGTCGCGCACCCCTATTTACAAGACTATGGGCTATTGCCTTTCACACAGATTGATAGCTGCACAAGTTAAATAAACCTTAATTTACTCCTCTCAATAATGTTTATCAAACTTCAACTTACAGTCCGGCTGACACTACAACAATATTCTCATACCTAAGTTTCATAAAAAATAAAAAGTATTCCACACTAAATGTAACTCTCTTTAAAGGTTTTCCGTTCCGTTACTACACTACACTCACCTAGCATCATCTCATTGCGTCCCTTCTCCTCTACTCATAAGTACACAGTGTCAAAAATATCAATACCGCACAAAATCTACATGTACTTTCTGAACGTGTCTGTACTGCACTCTATGTTTTTACTCTGCCAGTTTTTCTTGAAGTACTGCAACACCATGCTGTCATGATAGGCCAACAAAAAAAACAATCTACCTATGCCAGAGCACAAAAGTGCACCTCGAAACACACCCAGCCTAACTTGAAGAAACTGCCTCTACTGACACCCGAAAACACCCGGCAAACTTAAAGCCCTGAAACTATCTTCATGTCTCCTGTCCCTTTCCACCTTTAAATTTTATATTCAAACCACGTTTCCTTTCCATCACAAACGATTATTTTTCGGTTTTCCACATTCAACGCCTAGACACTTTACCCTTTTTAGTCAGAAGCTGCACCTCCAACATGCCTAATCCTTGAACTAATTACTCTATCTTTCGCGCTTTTTCAATGTTTAAATTCCACATATTTTTTTCACAAAAATACATACCACCGGCTCAGTAACTCTTAGTAACATGAAACCAAGTCGCTCCCTTTTACTTACTAATCCCTTAGAGACGGCAAAAAAATATATTTGTATAGATATCAGCGTACTGAAACATGGAATTAGTCGTTCACATCCAGGCACTACCAATTGCATGACTTATTTAACAGGAAGCGCTGTAATGTTGCATGTGTTTTCAAAGGTACACCGGTACCTCCTATAATGCCGAATTTTACCTTAACACTCAGCAGTGTTTATTTATTTTCAAGCAATGTGAATTACTATGAGTTTTTAAATGACAAGCCTTACTCTGTAATAGTCAGTCTGCATATACCCCTCTGTAAAAATGTAGTTTATCCTCCCCCGCATGGGAACCTTGATGTTTCCCTCTGGCCGCGAAATCCGGCCTTGAACTCAAAGTTCCATCCCAAGACTTGAACAACAGCCTTATTGTCACAAAATCAAGCTACCCGAGCATCTGTTCACAAACATATCTCATTCGCTTAGCTAACACTCGCAGAAAACTGCATACCTTATTAAATAGTGACCTTCCTTTACAATTTTCTGAGGTGACTCCCTTAATCTTTAACGCTCCTCCACTTCACATCTGGGCTATTTTTTTTGCAACTACTAACCAATGGTTTGCTGACTTTTTTGCATTCAAATTATTTAAAGTCATTCTGCTACTCTCCACTCCATATTCTCTGACCTATGTTTCTGAACTTCCAGATCTACTACCAGAAACTGCTACTTTTCACCTCCTATTTTCTTTATTACAAAATGGAGGTCCGTCCTGTCTTCGCAAATGAGCTGGAGCACTTAGAACTATTTCGCCACAAAATGCTTGAGTACTATGGCATCCTACCACTCGCGACTTTGAGTGCATCATATGGATTATCATTTCGATGTTCCTATTTCACCTGTGTGCAACCTGTATTTCATTGCCTGAGCTGTGATTTCATGTGGGCCCTGGACTTATGTCTCTGCAACTCGGTATCTCCTGAAGTGAATTACAATCATCTCATGAATCCGTTAATTGATCACGAACAGCTTTGTTCCGACGGAGGGATTATGGCCTTTGCAGCGATACATGGAGTTCTGGGTCATTGGAATATATTCGCAGCGGCACAAGATTTCTTGGCACACAGCTACATTGAAAATTCACCAAATTGTCCTCTGATGGTACTAGAGGCTCCGGTAATTAAAGAGCATGTATGTTCATTTCCTCTTTTCAATTGGATGGCTGACTTATTTTCGGACGATAACAATGACTTTCTTTTAGAAGCGGTTGCCACTTACTTTGCCTACTCAATGGAAGGATGACTGTTATGCAAACCATTGACGTCTTGACTGTTTTTTCACCTCCCTATTTTTCTCATTATTTTTTTATTTTTAATTTTTATATAAACAGACCTATTGGCTTTACTAACAGTGGACATTGCAATTTCGTGCTGGTGAGATTTTTTTGTTTTATGTGGAGTTAATTTTTTTTCCTCACCTACTCGATTTTGTTCAAAACATTTCATGATGCTCTATTTTCAACAAATCACTAGCTTATGTTATCTTATCTCATTTGAAATATTCTCGAAGCAAGGCTGGTTAAAATATGGTTAAATGTGCCCTGATAAATGTGTATAGTTACAATGACTTTTTATATCGTTTATCGCCATTTTCCCTTTCTACTCCAATTTCCGCATTACACACATATGTGCTGCTTTTGTTTTCTGCCTAGTGAAATATTTTTGATTCATAACTGAAAAGTATATGATTACACTGATATTACCCTAGCTTATCAACCTGTATGTCACATCAAGTACTGAAACCTTTCAAAAAATTATCTCAGTACAGTAGTTGTTCTGAATACTGATTTTTGAACGTCCCTGCAGATAACTTGCATGCACCTCCAGCCAAGTTCTCGCTTTTGGCGCGTTTCTTATTTCCTTACACAATACCATACAACAAGCTTGATAGTGCTTCGTATGCAGAGAACTAATTGTTAATGAGGTGATGTTTAACCACTAGCATTTTCATATATGATTACTGAACTTAAAATCAAAACACACCTTCTTACATGCAATATAATTTAATATATTTCATTATGAGTCTGTACAATATGTTTTTTAAACGTTATTCAATTTGCTTCATACTACATTTCCATCATTTGTGTTGTATGGACTAGTAACTATGCCCATTACTTTTTTTATAATAGCTTTACTCGTATTAGATAAAAAACTTTGCTTCAAAGCACTGCATCAGTGAATAAATATTTCAAATATATACGTTCCCTCTTTTAATCCATATTCACAACTGAAATTATTGTATACTAAAACTGTATTCATGTGTTTGACGTAATCTCAGCTGAACTTAGTTCATATTTTCTTTTGTCAACCAGAATTATTCATAGTGCAACAAGCTGGCCTGCGACGGCCAGTCAAACCTTTCTTTGCGGGTTGTGAACCATGGCATCAATCGTACCTCTGGGAAAAAAATAATTTATTACTGTAACCAAGCACCACCGCAGTTGTGGTTCACTCAGACTGATAATCACTGCTCCCCCGCTTCTACAGAGCACACGCTATGTCGTATTTCACTACTTCTCACCCTTTCATCTCCACTATAACAAACACTTCTTTGCCAGCCATCAGAGAACAAAGTGGAAAACCAAACACACTAAGAAGTGAAATACGACAAACCCTCTGCTCTGTGGAGGCGACCGAGCGGTAATTCTGAAAGTCGACATACACTGACTAACGCTTCCAAAAACCATCTCAATTGCATAAATAGTATTTTCGAAACCTGCCAAGTACTCTGATGCGACTATCTATGTCTGCCTGCAGAACAAACTTCCTCAGCCCAGACTGAACGCACACACACACACACACACACACACACTAAGATAACACAAAGCAACTGATACGGAAAGCAGGAGTGAGTTGAAAATAGAGTCACACGTTGGAACACAGAAACCTCTATGTATATTCGGTCTTCTGCATCAATTTATGAAGGCATATACTCCACGAACCTGTGTACAACCTCATGGTCACAAGTTTTCATTTGATTGTACTGGGACACCTCTCCTTCTCACCCCACCCCCACCAGTGCATCCCTCGGCCACAAACCACACTGTAATTTTTTCCTCAAACTTAAAGTTAAAGCACTTTTTGTCGACGATATGACATATAATCTACCATTTGTCTCTCTACCTGCATTATCTGTGTCTCTGCTAATTCCTTTTTTTTTATCTGTAACCAACTTTACAAATTATGTGGAAACGCTCCCAAATCTCAATTAATTTCTGACTATTTTATTATATTTTATATTCCATTTATTCAGTATACCACAAATACATCCAAAACTATAATTCACACTTGAAAGAAAGTGAAGAAACGGCGCACAACCCCTATTAACTTCACACAACTTCAGCCCCCTCCCCCCCTCACTCACGTCTGCTGTGGGAGCCCAAGATAACATTCATCCCAGATACACACAGAGCCGCACCTGAACGTTTCACATCTCTATAAAGAACCATTTGAAAGTTAATTACGCCTTGCACTTGTTTTACCCATTCTAACAGCCCCTCCAGTTTCACTCTTCCTACTTATTAAACGTTCATGTCCCGCTAGCAAAAAACATTTTTTTTCCTCCCCCCACATCCCCCAAATTTCGTTGCAGATCAGTCTCTAACTGACATTTAATTAAAAGACCTAACAGTAGTGGATAGCATAAAAACATGACTGAAGTCCACTGACCTTAATCAAATTTATTAATCGTAATTTAAAACTAATAATTACAAAAAAACAATGTTTAAAAAGAGTGATGTAATGAATTGGAACAGTAGTTGAAAACATATAAAACCGTGACAAAGTCAAAAATTTGCTTCCTTAGACACTGTAAGTCAAATATTCAAATATAGTGATCAAACCACATTTAACAGTACATCATAAAAGAAACAGTTACACACTCACCTTTACCAATGCTTTATAAGATGTAGAACAATGATAGTAACAAAACGATAGCCATTTGACGGAGCTCTCAATAATACTTCTATCACTGCAACCAAAGAATAATGGCATAGATTTTCTGTCAATACACACTCATATATGTCTCTTCAACCTATCATATTTCTTCCCGCACAATTTCATAATCAAATTAACATTTCAGTTGGTTATCCCTTTCAATGTTTTCAAAGTCACATAAAGGTCACCCTTCACCCTCTGCCTTCTCTGGCTGTTACCATGATAACACCTCATTCTGCACCAGGCTGAAGGCACAGGTCAAAAGTTCATATCTCAACGTTCTAAATCAAAGCAAAAAGGGTAATTTCCCTCCAAACACACCTGCCTATCCACTGTTGTTTTACATTTCTTTTTTTTCCATGACCAATAGAAGATTTGGTTTTAATAAAACAGTAACATACAACGTAGCCTTGAATCTTGAGGTATAACAATCAACCAATCATGTTCAGTTTTTCATCAACACCAAACCTCACACACTTTTTTATCGTGACTTTCACCATCTACTTGCCATTCCACTTCCAGAACCCATCGGAGTACTACTGCATCTGCCTTGAAAATGAAGGTTTGGCTTGTAGGACACAGTTATGTTCACTGGAGTGAAAAATATGCTGCAAACAGACGAATTTCTAACCTTGACTTACCAAATGTGCAAATTACGTGGATTGGCCAAAGAGGATTAAGATGTCACCAATTGATACCATTGGTGAAAACTTGTATGCATCTCCCTGAACCTAACCTGATAATTGTGCACTGTGGTGGGAATGATCTAGGCACATTAACAGGGGTAGGTCTGGAAATGCTTCTAAAAGACACCTTTCGTCAATTGATGTCACTTTTTCCTCGAACTGTCTTGGTGTATTCAAATATATGCCAAAGACAAAAATGGAATTGGTCCAATCAACGTTGTCCACAGATTGAGAAAGCAAGGAAACATGTAAATAAATCTGTTTCTGCTTTCCTCAGAGAATATAACATGGGTTCTATATACAACAACAACTTGCGTTTCAACATGGAAGGCATCTATCGGAGAGATGGTGTTCATTTCACGGATGAGGGAAATAGAATTTTCCTCTGTAACATGAGACTCTGCATCGGAACTTACTTATAAGTGCAGAAAAAACTCAATTAACACAAGGGCTCTTTTAAGAGCCACCTTACATCTAAACACTCAAACTTGTAATTTATCTCCATCTTTCTTTATGTTTTTTGTTCGCCGTGCGCGACCGGGTGCGCGCACCACGTAACTTTTTTGCAAAAAAAAGCTACTTTTAGACTTTCGGCATCCTTAATAAACCCCTCAAGAAACCTACGAAATCAAACAGTCTCCTCCCTGCTCCCTTTCCATTCTCTCCACTATAGTTTTTCACATTCTTGTAAATAGGAGTACGCGACCGAGTGCGCGCACCCCGCAACTTTTTTCACACAAAAAAAAATTTTCTTTTCGCGTTCACGGTCCATACTGCACCCCCTGAGAAAACCTACCCGGCCACACAATCTCTACCTTCTCCTCTTTCCATGTACTAACCCTTTGTTCTGTATTATATATTCACTCGCACTAACAAAATGGCGGACAACACTTCCTGATTTCCTCCGAATCGAATGTTGACAGAGGTTAAACAGCAAATCACAATGCCGCTCGCGCACACCCGCATAGGTGCGCGCACCCGTGCGCTCTTACAGATATATAACTGATTTCAACTTTAATTTTCTCAGCAACTACTGAACGGATTTACACCATTTAAACAAAAGCGTGATCTGCGACCCACACTCTACCTTTCTACCAAATTTCTTATAAATCCATTCAGCCGTTCGAGCTGTAGCCATGTCTAAACGTCCTATGGAAAATAACATGGGAAAAACACGTTTTGGGACCCCCCTTTTATCTCAGCCCCCACTTGACGAATCCCCTCAAAACTTTTACAGAATGAGCGCAGCGGACCGAGCCATCTTCTTTGAGAAATTCGCAAACATTCATCCACCAGGGCCAAAGTTATTCCCAATAGAATGCTGCAGATTTCCTATGGAAACTAGCTCCTAACTATAACTACCTACTGGCGACCGCCAGTAGGTAATATATATATATATGTATATATATATTTATATATATATATATATATATATATATATATATATATATTACCTACTGGCGGTCGCCAGTAGGTATATATAGTTAGGATTTTTTCTCTATGGGTTTTTTGAAAATTCTATGTCTAATAACTTTGGCGTTTGTGGACGGAATTGGCTGAAATTTTCAGGAAAATGGCACATTTTGTTTCTGAGCAGCCCTTGAAAATTTGGGGGGGGTTCGTCAAGGGGGGGCCGAGAAAAAAGGGGGGTCCCAAAACGTGTTTTTAACATTGAGTTTTCCATAGGGCGGTTGGCCTCACTTTTAGCCCGAACGGCTGAATGGATTTGCACGAAACTTGGCAAAATTGTAGGGACTGGTAGCCCGATGTGCCTTTTGTAGGTCTCAATATATGTGCTCCAGTGGATTTTGAGAAATTAACGTTTAAAAAAAGATATATATCTGTAACAGCGGACCGGGCAGCGTCCTAGGACGCGTACTTTTCGCGCAACGGAGCTTTGTGAAGCGAAGCTGATTGGTTCTCCGGCGTCTGTCAACATTCCAAACAGTCCGTAGCGGCCGCCATCTTGTCTCTCGGTAGGATCGAGAGACAAGAGGAGGCCAAAGCGAAGGGGCAAATGACCATAAGGGGGAATAGTAGATCCTCGCTGACCCCCTAGGTTTGATGTGGAGGTTTTAAAAGGGCCCCGCGGGGCAAAAAAAAATAATAATAATAATAATCGAACACCTGAATGGATTTGCACGAAACTTGGCAAAATATTAGGGACTGGTAGCCCGATGTGCCTTTGCTAGGTCTCAATATATGTGCTCCAGTGGATTTTGAGAAATTAACGTTCAAAAAAAGATATATATCTGTAACAGCGCTCCGCTTCGCGTACTTTTCGCGTTACGGAGCTTTGCGAAGCTGATTGGTTCTCCGGCGTCTGTCAACATTCCAAACAGTCCGTAGCGGCCGCCATCTTGTCTCTCGGTAGGATTGAGAGACAAGAGGAGGCCAAAGCGAAGGGGGAAATGACCATAAGGGGGCATAGTAGATCCTTCCTGACCTCTTAGGTTTGATGTACCATTTTGCCAAGTTTGGTGTAATTCCGTTCAGCCATTCAGGCTGTAGACGTATGTAAATGTCCTATGGAAAATTGCATGGGGAAAACACATTTGAAAGTGTTGAAATTTAGAACCAATTAAAATGTTACTTTGGTTTTGTATTTGTGTGTGATGAAAGTTAATTGGTTATGTATATATGTCAAATGAGAGGAAACCACAGCCATTTTGTGATACTACTGTCTGAGGTACATTTGTGAGGAATTTTTGGTGGTGAATTTCTGGTGTTTGATTTACACAGTACTAACACTTCTGCTACTTTTAAAAAGGTGAGTTGTTAATTTGTAAGGGGAACTATGTTGTACACTTGAAGATAATTTGAAAAATGTTTTCTGTTATTTATTTGCAGTCCTTCTGTTATACTAAATACTTGATGAAGTTAGTTTTATATTATGTATTACTAAAAACGATAAATGAAAGTGATTATTTTTTTCTGCAATTTACAGCAAGCAATTTCAAAATAAAATGGCTCACAATGAAGAGACCGTGGCAATTTCTTTTGAATTGTCCACTACATTGATTGAAATTGAGAGCACCAATAATGAAATATTGTCACAAGGAGGACATGACTTGTATGATTCCATTAGATTGATTGAAATGGACAGCACCAAGAATGAAATATTGTCACAAGGAGATGACTTGAATGATTCCACTACATTGATTGAAATTGAGAGCACCAATAATGAAATATTGTCACAAGGAGGAGATGGCTTGTATGATTCCATTAGATTGATTGAAATGGACAGGACCAATAATGAAATATTGTCACAAGGAGGAGATGACTTGAATGATTCCACTACATTGATTGAAATTGAGAGCACCAATAATGAAATATTGTCACGAGGAGATGACTTGAATGATTCCACTACATTGATTGAAATGGACAGCACCAATAATGAAATATTGTCAGAAGGAGGAGATGACTTGAATGATTTTTTTGATCAATCTCTTGATGGCGAATTTATCGAGTGTTTGGAGACCATAGAGTTACAAGAATCATCATTGCAGACTTTTAATGAGGAGATTCCAGATGAGATGATTGAAGAGGAAATTACTGATGAGGACATGTTACTAGTTGTTTCAAATTTAGAAAATTTTGAAGAATAAATTTATATTTAGAAATCAAAAATTGTTTGAGACATTATTTATTTTTATTTTTAATTTATGAGGTTGTAGCGAAGTGATTGTAGTATAAAATGAGACTTATAGTATAGAGTGCAACATTTTTATGTTACATGGTAAGTTTACTCATATTTACTTCCCTTCTGCCACTATATTATCTCCAATGTGTATTTGACATGTCTTCTTCATCTCCGGCCTCCTTTCTCTCACTGTGTGTCTCCGATGCATCTTATCGCTGGTATTTTGTGTAATTACAGAAGAGAGTAAAATAAAATAGTTCGGAACGTGAAAAGGGGGCAAAGTAGAGTACTCCTCACCCCCTAGGCCTTTTTAGGCGGTCCCAAAAGGATCAGTTTCTGCTTTCCTGAGAGATTATGGTATGAGTTCCATATACCACAATAACTTGCATTACAACATGCAAGATATCTATCTCCTATTACCAACTTTTGGAGATATTCGCGCTAAGCGCGAATATCTCCAAAAAGTAACACCTGCCCTGAGCAGTTCTTAGCCATGTTATCCAATGGGAGGTGGATAACATGGCTAAGAGTATTAGCTCGGTAATGCATGAATATCGCTGAGTTTTTAGCGATATTCATGCATTGCGGCCGTTTATTATCGCATTTGCGATAAACCTTGATAATAGTAAGGTTTATCTTCGATAATTTCTGACGATGCTTAGTGGTAAAAAATTGGTTGGTAAGCATCGTTAGCGATAAATATCGCTTAACTTTGGTAATATGCCCCAACGTCTGTTAACGTTCGATTCGAAGGAAATGAGGAAGTGTTGAAAAACATTGTCTGCGCCATCTTGCCTTTTTTGAAATGCCACACTTTTGTCGTGCACGGCAGCCATTTTAGATGTCTTGACCAGACCCACTCTCTGCACGCTGTCGATTCGTAGCATGGCTCCTCACCCTCGCAAGCATCTTCCCCAGGCACTGGTCACCCCCGCTCTCTGTCTTATGCATGGGCAATAAACCTCCCCCCATCTGCGCTGCTCTTCCCTGAGAATCACACTGTGCCCGCCCGACACCTCCCTTTCGCCCTATTCACTACCGCACCCTGTGACACTCCTCTTCCTCTGTGTCCGATTGTCCAGGCTATCAGCTAGCCCTGCAGATGTAGTTTATGGCCCCAGCTGTAAAGAATCACCCCTCTTCAAAGGAGTTATAGTAGATCAAGGCCCACACCCGATGAGATCCGTCACACCACACGTGTTCCTACTATCTGAAAACTATCCTGTATTGTGATTGGGGAGGGGACCGAGCCTGAAGCGGAAGATTCCAGGAATGACTCTTTGTACATCAAAGTTTTTACAATTATGTGTCACATAAAAAATATATAGCACTCCAACAAAGTAGTAGGAATATAAAACTTTAATAACATATAAATATATACAACAAAACAAAAACAGTAAAAACATTTAAACAACGAAGAGACCGTGGCAATTTATTTTGAATTATCCAATAGATTTATTGAAATTGACAGCACCAATAATGAAATATTCTTGTCAGTAGCGGTCTGTTGTGCGAATAGTTCCAAGGCAGCAGAACGCGCTGAAATCTGGATGTCACGAAGGTGATGTCTAGCAAGTTGCCGCCCAGCAAATAACGGCGTGGGGCGCCGCGGGGGTGAGTGAGTCCAGTAGGCACCACAGCTATTCTTACCGGCATTGCAGAATTACTGCTGGGGACAATGCCTGTGCTGGAGCAGGGTCACAGCAGAAACAAAAAGGATTCTGTTGAAGATGTTGTTGGTTTTCAATTTGAAAACAGTTCTGGTGTCAACTGCTATGCTAATGTAGTGGTTAATGTTTTGTTTTCTCTAGAAAATGTAAAAGAGGGGGAGGCAGTCCAAAGTTCCGTTAAAAGGGCAAAGGAAAGGATCGGTGGTTTGAACTATCAGTCAAAAAGGGGAGGGGGTGCAACAATTTTTCCTACCGGGTCACACTGTGCTTTCACCGGAAGTGAGGTCTGCAGGATTCTAGTAATTCAAAGTGAGGCTGGCGCCGACGTCCCGCGGATACAGTTTCGTCACTCCACGGGTGATCATGGCAGTCATTCCCCATCGGGGGTGGGAGACTCCCGCGGCTCCTCTAGAATCTTCAAGGTCGTGGAGGACTACGGTGGTGGAGTCAACCAGTGACCGGGCCATTTCTTTATGCTGGGCCCGCTCTTGCCAGGTCGACCGCCATTTTGAGAGTTCGGTAGCTACTGGCGATCGCGGGGTCAAATGAACGGACGGGCTCCACCCTGCCGGGCGAGACGTTGCAGCATGGCCACAGTGGAAGAACTCTTTTCCGGGCGCCTGGACCGCTGAGGGTGCAGCTGGGAAGCCTACACTGGGGAGGCGGGAGAGGCCTGTTCGCACCGTCTCTCCCTCCCAGTGCACCCCACGGCGTCTCGCTTGAGATTTGTTATGGCCGGACCAGGCGATGAGGACGAGGGGGGGGTCGGAGGCATGTGCAAGACATCCCCCCCCAGTGTTGTCGCAGCCATTATAAAAGAAAGAAGTGTCCCGTCCGTCTTCGGGCCGGGCTTCCGGTGGATGTCGGCCGGACGCCCCTGGCTCTGGCCCCATGAACGGGTTTCTTGGTTTATCGGCTGCAGCCGGATTCCGTCGGCCTCGGCCCCCCGACCGTTGGTGGCCGGACCGGAAGAGCATGTGGCGGGACTACCTGCAACTCTCAAGGGCCACCGCGGCCGGACTGGGAGAGAGAGGGGAGGGTCGAGGAGACATTCCCCCCCCCCTGCAACTGTTCAGCGTTGTAAAGGCAATCCCCTGGCCGGGTCCCGTTGGTCTCGGCCTCTCCTCCGGCTACACCCTACGTTAGGATCTCCTGGCCGAGGCGTGGCAGCAGGACCTGCCTTATATGGGCTGCTCCCGGCTGGGCGTAGCCGGAACCCTGCCCCACCTTGGAAGTTTCCAGAGTGGGGGCGGATGTTCTACTGACTTGCATTTTCCCTAGTCTATCGATTTTTTTGGCGTGGCAGGCGGTGGGACAGCGAGGGGTGATTTGGTTTCTCTTACTGTTTTTCTGGTCTCTCACCACTGGCATATTTTAACGTTTTCTTGTTTCTAGGACATTAATAGGTTTTATCATTACGTTATGTTATCGTTTCTTTGTTCGTTGTTTAATAAAAGTTCATGTTCATCAGTGGCCTACTGATTTTCGTTTTCCTATTCTTTTCTTTCCAGGTTGTTTCATGCTAAAGTTTCTGTTAACAGGATACAGTGATCACTTCGTTATTATTGCATATGTCCTTTTCACTAGGGGTGCTCTCTGGTCGGGCCAGATGACGTATGTCTAGTAAATGGTCCGGGTGAAACAGGTGCATCAATCAGTGGGGATAGGCATGATAGATTACAACGGGGGAGAAAGGTCCGCATTACGTACCCTTTCACTACTTGCAAAGATTTTCCTACGTTTATTTGCAAACAGGGAATACCTCCAAAAAGAACTAATTCCCAAACAGTCAATGTTCGGACAATCAATCAATCAATGAGGAATGAAATAGGTACGACGTGTTAAAGGCTTGCGTTACCTACCCTTCACTATCTGCAAAGGGAGAGAGAATATTCCTATTCTTCCTCGTTTGCAGGTAGAGAAGATCCTTAAGAGAATTAACATCGAACAATTCAATGCTCGATTGAAACAATCAACAAGGGGTACTGTGAACACAAATGAACGCCGCTTATGTACATACGCATTGCTATTTTCAACAGGTTGTTCCTAATGTTTCTATTTTAGCGAGGTCAAAAAGAGATCCCATTAGTGGCCTACTGATTTTGCTCGATTCCTTTTGTTTTTTTACACGATTTTTCGCTATCTGCAAAGACTAAACAGAGTATTGCGACTCTGTGCTTGTTTGTAAATAGAGAATGAACCAAAGAGAACAATCAATCAAATGGAGAGAGAAGCAGGCACGACGGATTACAAAGGGGGAAAGGGCTGCGTTAACTACCCTTCACTATCTGCAAAGAGAGAGTACTCCTAATAGAAATGAGGGGTGGGGGGCAGCAATCAAAGCAGATCAGTGTGCATAAACACGAAAAAAAAAATTCTTACCACGTACTTGACATTCGACAGCTTATGATATTTGCTATTAAAAAACCATTGAAATTCACTGAAAAAACCATAGGTTATAGACCATATATAGTTAGGAATTAGCATTTACAAAACCTTGAAAATTCACTGAAAAAACCATAGGTTATAGACCATATATAGTTAGGAATTAGCATTTAAAAAACCTTATTTTACTCACACAAAACCATTGAAATTCCATATATAGTTAGTTGCACTAACTATATATTGCGCACCCGCAATCCACTGCTGATGATGTCACATATTACATCATTCATGACATGGTCAGTGACATCACTGATGACATCACTGATGACATCTCAAATGACATCACTGATGACATCACTGATGATATCTCATTTGACATCAATGGTCACATCAATGATGATATCATTAATGTGACAATACAATGCATCTCCTCACACTTTAATATAACCTCTATTACACCGAGTGTTAAATACAGAATATAATTTTTGAAACCATTGACACACCAATACTAGTTACTACATACGCACTCACTGATTCTTACGTCTACACACACATTCACTCATTCACCCATACAATCATTCATACATACAATCACTCATCTTTACAACACTATCATATGCACTCATACACCTATACAGACACTCACACTCTGCCACTCATCCATGGAGTTACTCACACACCTAGTCAGTCCTGTAAAGAATCAATCACACTTCCATTTTCTAATCTATACAGTTAAACATAGAGCACCTTACATTTTCAAACATATACTAACACATACTTACTCTCTTATACAATCATTGATACAAGTACACATTGATCTGCACAGAGTCACACACCTCCCAGCCAGCCACACACACACTCAGTGTCCCATACAAATACTTGGACAATCAATCAATAACCCATATAGTTACTCATATAGCTACTGATCAACACATGCAGCAGTTTACAGAACAACAGACATAATAATGCACAAATTAAGACAGTTTAGTCACTAACCCATGCACTCAGTGAGACACATTTAATCCCTCACTCATACAGTCAGTCATGCACCTACTAAATCCTTCGTCCAGACACTTATACATCCACTCATTCTTTAATATGTAAGACATATTTAAACTTTACAGAAACATAAAATCACTGGATGTTGTTATCAGTGATGTCATCAGTGATGTCATTTGAGATGTCATCAGTGATGTCATCAGTGATGTCACTGACCATGTCATGAATGATGTAATATGTGACATCATCAGCAGTGGATTGCGGGTGCGCAATATATAGTTAGTGCAACTAACTATATATGGAATTTCAATGGTTTTGTGTGAGTAAAATAAGGTTTTTTAAATGCTAATTCCTAACTATATATGGTCTATAACCTATGGTTTTTTCAGTGAATATATATATATATATATATATATTCACCCAAAATGTCTCTCCAGTTGAGTACGGCACTCCGTAGTCAGGTAGGTTTCACTAAACGATTTATTTTGAAAGGCTGCGCATTACGCTTTTAATCAATTCCCTAACGCGTTTCAGAGTTAACAAACTCTTTCTTCAGGGGGCAAACAACAAGTCACGGTATTGCCACACCTCTTAAATCCCCATGATGCACGTCATCTCCAGTGATGCATGCTAGTAGATGTGGCCAATTATACCCCACTGTTAGGGTCCATGAAGCTTGTCACACATTCTTTCGCCATTTCCAAAAACTTTTACGACCCTCCAGTGGGCTCCAGGCGTGAGGCGTAGCCTTCCCAACTCTATACTGTCCACGCTGCATTCAACAGACACCAGATTGCGCCTGTGCAGTCCTGCCCCCACATATCAAGCAGGCGGTGCGTCCTCAATGGCTGAGACCGCGTATGTGATATGCAATTGATTGAATTACGGTAACATGATATGAAAATGATTTTGTGAAACCTAGCAATTGACAGTGTTAAGATGGCCGACAGCTTTCTAAACTTATGTGAGTTTTTTTCCGTCATCGAGCGTGTTGCTCGGGTGGCGGCAAATCAGTTTAAATAGCGTCCTCGCAGTGCAGATCTATGACACAGACAAAGGAAACGAAACACATCTGTCTGGAACTGTTGCTGGCTAATTAAAGATCTGCTACGCTACCCGATTGGAGTACTTATTAACTTCTTTGAGGAATAGAAGGAAGCTATTTGGAGCATTTATTTGGATTGCGGGGCACCACCACAGAGAGCACCCGCCTAAGAGTGCACCGGCTTGTTGGTGCAAAAGGTGCTGTAATATATATATATATATATATATATATATATATATATATATATATATATATATATATATATATATATCCATATTCACTGAAAAAAACATGTTTTACAGACGCTATAGTTAGGAATTAGCATTTAAAAAACATTTGAAATTCACTAAAAAAACATAGGTTTCAGGGACGTTATAGTTAATTGATCATTTGACTCATATAAAACCAGAGAAATTCACCTGTTATAGTTAGTTGAGCTACCTACAATGTGCACGCCCGCAATGCACTTCTGATGATGTCACATTTTTCATCACTCATGACATGGTCAATGACATCACTGATGACATCTCAAATGACATCACTGATGACATCACTCATGATATCATCCAGTAAATGTGTGTTTCTATAAAGGTTAAATATGTTTTATATATATATATATGCCAAGGGTTATTGAAGAATAAATGCATTTACAAGTGACTAAAGGAAATATTTTGTATGTGTGTGACTGACTGTTTAAGTAAGTGATTGAACATGTCTTACTGAATGCATGGGTTAGTGATTAAACTGTGTTAACGTCTGCATTAGTCTGTCCGTTGGTGTGTAAGCAACTGCATGGACTGCTGAATAGCTACATGAGTGTCTATCTAGGTTATTGATTTGTAGTCTAAGTATCTTTATGGGTCCCTGAGTGTCTGTGTGGGTGGTTGCGTGGGGGTGTATGAGTCTGTGCATAGATGTCTGAGTGGGTGATTCAGTGGTTGTGTCGATTACAAAGTGCATCTGCAAAGGGCTGTATGGGTGAGTTAGTGTGTCTATGGGAGTGTTGGTGAGTGAATACATGTCTCAGTGGTATATCTTTGAGTAACTACATATGTTTTAAGGCAGTAGATGTGAGAGTTGTAGTATATTAATGACTATACATGAGAGTAAATTATTTTAAGAGTGGGTGTATAAATAATTGTCTGCTTCTATCAGTGATTGTATAAAACAGTAAATAGGTGTTCATATCTGTATAAATAAGTGATGTGGTATGTCTAAAAATAATGAAGTTGGTGTGTATAACTGTATACATGAGTAAATGGGTATGTGATTGATTCTTTGCATGACTGACGAGGTGTGTGAGTAACTCTATGGATGAGTGGTGAAGTGTGACTGTATGTATAGATATACGAGTGCATATTATAGTCCTGTATTGATGAGTAACTACAAGTATAAGTGACTGGGTGTGTGTGTAGACCTAGGAAATAGTGAGTGCTATGTAGTATATGGCATTCTTCTTTGTTTGGTTTCAAAAATAGTTGTCAGCATTTTAGAATTGGCGTATCAAAGTTTACATTAGAGCATCAGATTGTCACATGCATGATGTCATCAGTGATGTCATTTGAGATGTCATCAGTGATGTCATCAGTGATGCCACTGACGATGTCATGAGTGATGTAATATGTGATATCATCAGCAGTGCATTGCGGGCACCCAAGTTATAGTTAGCTCAACTAATGTTCAACTAACTATAACATCCCTGAAACCTATGTTTTTTTTAATGAATTTGAAAGGTTTTTTAAATGCTAATTCCTAACTATAACGTCTGTAAAACTTGTTTTTTTCAGTGAATTTCTAAGGTTTTTTAAATGTTAATTTCATATTTTAATGTTTCTAAGACCTATATCTTTCAAATATTTTTTTAAATATTTTGGAACTCTATTAGACTTCTTCTTTTATTTTACTTTGAAAATTATGTAATGTTTTATATCTTCCCCCAAAAATATGTATATATATATTTTTCTAGGAGAAAACTGCACTCCCATACCGGTAGTTTACCAAGCTCCATCACCACACAAATCCTATCCGCCATATTGCTAAACTCGTAAATGATGCGCATTTTGTATCTGATGACTTCGTGGCACCGCGTCCTGTGTAACATCATATACGCATGAAGTCACCCCAGGTGCTACTTTGGTGTTCGACGGGCATCCAGTACCAAGCCACGCATTACGTCATGTACGCATGGGGTCGCGCCCGCTGCGCTTTGAGTATGCGACAAGTACACGCTGCCAGACCCTGTGTTACATCACAAATGTATAGTATCGCGCCGGGTACGCCATTCCCTTTTTTTTGTGTCAAAAGTATATCTAAATAACTTTAAACAGTATATGAGAGCAAGCGATAATCTAAAATATTTTAAAGATGTATATATTTCTAACTGTAATAAACGTATATTATGATAAATATATTTTGTCAAAATCACGTCAGGTGCGGCCTCCTTGCGAGCTCGGTGCGCGATTGCCATGTGACCTAAAAAAAGCATTTGATTGGTTCATAACATAGCCCATTGTAACAGTTGGACGACCCCACCCATTTTACTCATTCTCTCTACAGCGTTTGATGAGAGACACCTCTTCTGCTTAGAAAGCTTTTTTGAAAAGTGTTTTCCTTGATCAATATTCATGCACTGTCATTAGCCTTCCACGTGTGATTGCCATGCATCTCAAACGTTCCTTCAAAAAACAAATATGTGTTACACGATGCCTGGTGTGTGTGTGCACATTATTGTGCTGCCTTTCGGCCTGGGTATTGGTGGCTCTAAGGAGTATCATCAGCCGCGGGCATAGTGCACATCCTAGATCACAAGTAACAAACAGTAAACAATAATGTATAGATTTGTATTCCTGTACACTCTGTTGTCAGGTTTTACCAGTATAGTAGTGTGACATATGTGAGACTTTCAGATTCACGTTTGACATATATTGCTTGTCTGTAATGAGCGTTATCACTATGTATGACGTAGCCTCACTGCTGATCCTCCTGCCATTCGAGCACATTCACGTGTGTACAATTCGCGATAGCAACACTTTCAATAATACCGCACACCATTGACATGCGTGCCTGCGCATATCCACAACCTTGACAATGACATGTCAAGTCAAAGTCAAGTCAGAAGATCTTTATTCGGATTGTAGAACATCCATAAAAGTACATATAAAACCTGACAGAAATAAGACATAAGTAACACCCACATAATTACAAATTCATAGTAATGTACAGCTTTGTCATGTGCAAAGAGGCAAACATTGGTGCAAAATGTACAATGTGCAAAATATGCATAGTGCAAATATTTCAGTCAATGAGCAAAGAGGCGCAAGACCGTACAGCTGCTTTAAAAAAGCAGCTCACTCTAAAAATGACCTCATCCGTCTTTAACAATAGCAAATCTTTAAAAGCTAATTTAAAATCAGTCAAGGTATGTTTTCTACAATACGGCATTAAAAAATGCAAAGTGTGCATTCTATAAAAACCACAAAAGAAAGTAAAATGGAGCAAACTTTGTTTGTCGCCATGGTTACATGGACAGCTTAGATTTTCCACATGTTTGTTAAAGCCTAACGGGAAGCTAAGTAAATTTAATAATGCTTCCATCCCTGAACCGAAACAACAAACTCCTGTCCCACCTGCTTAGCTTTATGCGAAGATAGCCCTGGGACAGGGCATAAGGTTTGTCGCTTTGCTCCCCAAGAGAAATATATCAGGATGTGGATGGCTTTGCCAAGTCACACCTTAACCTCTCTTTTCGGTAAAAATCATACAGAGCCTTTTTTATTAAATTCTTATGCGTACAGTCAATCATTTGCGGGGATTTAAAAAAATGTCCCTGCCCCACAGTTGATAGACTGTTTTCCACAGCCTTAAACCAGGGTATGAAGTTAGCCCTCTCACAATTTCGGCAATCCATAATGATGTCACACGACAGGGAGGCAGCAGGATTACACCAAATTTTTATCCAGAAAAGTGCAGGTCTGGATCTTATGAAGTCCTCTAAATAGTGGAGGTTTAATTCCCTATGGCAAACATAAGTTGGTGCAGTAATAACCCCCCCCAAAACCTTCCGGCAAAATCTGTTTTCTTCAATCTGTAGTTGGGTACAGTTCGAATAACCCCACACCTCAGCACCATACGTTCCTACAGGTAAACATTGCGTTCTATAGATTTGTAACAGTGATATAATCACATCTGCCTGAATAGGTTGGCGGAGGGAGGTTAAAGAGTTTATAGCTTTGCTCATTTTGTTCCTTCCCTGGGCAACGTGGGGCTGCCAAGATCCGGTATTGGAGAATAACAAACCAAGATAGGGGAAAGTGCAAGTGCTTTTTAAAATATTGTCCCCTGACAGGATCTGGCTTATTTTATGACATTTTGGGCCACTTGACATTATAAATGACTTCTTAAAATTGGTGCAGAGCCCCAAATCTGCCATATATTTAACAAAACCCGAAATTAGGGCACGCAATGCATTGGGTGTGCGGCCCATAAGGACCGCATCGTCCGCATAGAGGAGTGCGGGGACAGGTTTGCCATTGACTTGCGGAACGTCATTAGTTAATTTGCTCAAAGAATCACTCAATTCATTTATATACAAAATAAAAAGCTGGGGGCCAGAACACAACCCTGTCTGACCCCCCTGCTGATTAAAATGTCATCTGAAACTTCACCATCGTTGTTAATACGAACACAGGCTTTCAGGTCGCTATGGAGATGTGCCAAAAAATAAACTAAAGATTTGTCTAAACCATAATTCAGCAGGAATAACCATAAGCGGGAACGGTTAACATAATCAAAAGCAGGACTCAAATCCATAACCCCAAAATATAAAGGTGATTTTTGGGCGATCGTGTATTTGGCCGTGAGCAGGTTTAGGTTTAAGCACTGCTCCACCGTGCCCACTTTGCTTCTGAAGCCTAACTGACATGGGTGTAGGATGGTGTTTTCTTCCGCCCAGGTTCTAATTCTGTTAAAAAGGACCCTGCCTAAAACTTTTAACGTGTTGTCAATTAAAGATATGGGGCGGTAGCAACCAGGGTCAAGTCTATCGCCTTTTTTGAAAATTGGTACGATAGTGCTGCTAGACCATGTATCCTGGACGGGGGTGTGGGATAAATTATTAAAAACGTTGCATAACAAGGGTGCCCAAAAGTCGGGTTCAGATTTGATTTGGTCGATGGATAGGCCATCAGGGCCGGGGGCTTTATTCCCAGCACTTTCGGTGATGGCGTCCTCCACCTCCGACAATAAAATATTCAAGGGCATTACTGCTGGGGCAATTTCTATTGGGTTGCCAGATGCAGAAGCATCATAGATCTTAGAGAAATGGTCAACCCACGCATCCCCTGTTATGTTACAGTTAATAGAAGAAATGTTAGAACCCAATGATCTAGGATTCTTAACCTCCCTCCAGAACCCGCTTACATCTCTTAAGGTAGCTGTGCGGACAAGAGAGTCCCAGTGGTCTTTTATTAACTCTTCAGATCGGATTTTTAGAGTGTGTTTGTATCTGGATCTCAGAGTCCTTACCAGGGACAAATCACGCGGCACAGCAATAAGGGTGGGCCTAAGTTCCCGGTTGGCTTTAGAGCATGAAGTATCAAACCACCTGGGATTGCTATTGTTATGGGCTGAGACAGGTTTAGAAATTTCCATTTTTATAGCCTTGCAGAGCTCACAAAATGAATTAACAATGTCAGGCCCGGGGCTGGCAGTAGATAGACAAATCGAGGCTAGGGTAGGATGTATTTTAATGACTCTAGCCAAAACACCCTAGTTGTCTATCCCCTTCCAGGCCACCCTTAGCCTGTCTGTCGAGGCTGTTAAGTTATTGGCCCCAATTTCTATTCTCTTCCCCGGGTTTTTAATTGATTTAAGACAGATTTGTATTGGGTAATGGTCACTATACGTGGACCTAATAACCTCTGATTTTAATAAAAGATCCTCAAGGAGGGAGGAAATAAATACGTAATCTATGGTGGTTGAACTCCCACGCCCAATATAGGTGGGGACGGGTGCGTTGTCCTTACCAGTGTCTAATTTCTCCATTACGTCAACTAGGTCACGTGTAGCTAGCAGGTCTAGTAATTCTTCTCCTCTCTTGCAGGGCGGGGTTCTAAGGTGAATGTGTGCGTTAAAATCACCTCCTAAACAGATGCCATCGAATCTGCCATATTTATGGCCATCCACAACTTCATCAATAAAATTAAACAATTTTAGGAAATTGGTGTTAGGATGGGTTGTAAAGTCATTATTGTAAAAGTTAATGAGACATAACTTCAACCTGTCGGTATATCTCAACGCCATAAAATTATTGTTATTTGTTGGGAGTAGTTCAATATTAACTCCCGCAGTGATTTTGACCCAGATGGATAGACCCCCACTGGCACGACCAATGGGAGGGGAAGGGACGATCAAATTATGGCAGCTGTAACCTTCGAGGAGTAGAGGTCTCGTGCACCAGGTTTCCTGCAATATTAGAACATCAAAGCTGGTTACCCAATCAGTCCAAGACTTTATATTCATTTTAGCGCTAAGGCCTGCGATATTCCAACTCAAGATTATTAAATCCTCGGAAGCTGTAGTGGGGATGTGGCCCTGGGCACCTTTTAATGGATTAAGTGACACCCTACACCTGCCTACTAAATTGGATGGTGGCACAATGGGACAAGTAGACGTATTTCCTGCAAGGACATGCTTATTAATATGGTCACTGACAGAAGTATTAGGTGGAGTGCCTAATGGTCAGTCCAAGCTACATGTTTCTGCTAGTGCGGTGTATCTATTAAAAAGTGGAAAGGACGGTGGGGCTGAATAAAGTTGCCTAGGTGGGGCCTATAAAAGTAGGCTAAAGGCAAGGGAGTAACAACAGTGGATGGGCCCGGATAGATGCTGTTGTGGTTGAGTATGTATTTAACAGTGCCAGGGCACCTGAAGTTTACAACAATGCAGTCCCCATTGAAGTCTTTACGTAGGGGACCGACCAAGCTCACTCGACGGGCGGACAACATTTCATTTGAAATGTCATGACCTACCCCCTTATGCTTGGTCAGACAATCGATGCACTTATTGTTCCTCTGGACCCAAGATTCGCCTTGTCCATCCTTAAGGGGTGGCACGCTTGCCAGTACTAAGACGTATGCGCAGGCGTCGGGTGGTAAGTGCAGGGCAAGTTCCTGAGATTTTGTTGGTCTGCTAATGGCCGGTTGTCCCTTCCTGGCGTCATTACTGCTTTGTGCCACAGGTTTTGCAGTGGTTATAATAGGGCCCTCCTGCCGTGTGCTGTTGGTTGTGGTGGAAGTGTGAGAAAAACCAACTGCTGCGGGAGGAGTGGGCTTGGGTTTCGTGGCAGGTTTGATTTGCTCTGTATTATCACGTCTAGATGTAGTGTTGACTATTGGGGTGCTACTAATAGCTTTGGGCCCACCCTTTGAACTGCTACTGGTACTGGACCCACCACACAGAATAACCTTACTGGCAGACTCTAGGTCTTTCAAAATACGGTCACCCCTCATCTGATCGAGGCTAATCGCCCCTTTCCTTTTTACCTCTTCCTTTTTAACTAAAGTTTCTAATTTGTCTAATCTTTTAAAAACAGTATTAAATTGTTTGATCAATTGACTTTCTAGTTGTTTAAAAATAGTGTCCACAATTGTCTCAATAAAATTCCCATTGGGCTTGGATTGAATAATGCTTTCATTTAAAAAGTCAGTTTGTGTGCCCAGGGAGTTATGTTCATCAACGATGGGGACAGCCGTCTGAGCAGGTTGAAGGATTTCAGAGTTAACAAGGTTACCCTCAGATTGTAGCTGTTTCCCTCTAGTCCACATACTCTGTGGAGTTGGTTGGTTCTTATTACGGGCAGGTTGCTTCCTTTTGTTTATTGTGGATTTCAGGGGACCCCTTTTCCTTTTACCTTCACCAGTTTTGTTGCTCGGAGACGGGGATAAAATAACAGTCTGTACAACACAGTCGGGCTGAGAACCGATGGTTATGACAGGACTGCTAAGACTGCTAACCCCAGGCACTATTTCCAGCGAGGTTACCTGAGTAATGGGTTTCAAGATGGTTATTGCTGGTGATAGCGGTAAATTGTTAGAAGGACTAGCTTGGGGTGACTGCAGGTGACTAGTACCACAGCCCAAAGACATCCTCCTTTCCGTATTAGCAATTTCCTCCTAGACCTTAGTAAGAGCGTTTTCCAGTAAATGTTCAAAGCAGGAGGGTGGGGCAGAGGGGCTTACAGGGGCGGGCGTTGTGGAGATGATATTACGTTTTCCCATAATCACTTTACCCCGGCTCACCTCTGAATGCAGCTCTTAGAGAGGTGGCCCGCCCGACCTCTGATGTCCTCTGAGGGCCTAAGAGGGCCCGCCCTTTGCCCGGGCTTCTCCTGGTCGCTCCCGCGCGCGACTCGCGGTGGCGAGAGGTGCTCCTGCATATAAGGCGCCTCCTGGCGTGTGAAGAGCGTCAGTCCTGTGAGCCCCGGGGCAGCTGGGAGTTGTGGTTTCCCACCTGCGTGAGGCACCGGGTGACTGGCGGCGGTCGTAGGAGCCGTTTCCCTCACGGCAGGATGTCAAGGTGAGGAGCAGGGTACAGACGACATGTAATGTTTACCATTCAATCTTTTCAAACACAATCTCATTAGCAATAGTTTCCACCCTCCAGACATATGCTACACTAATCTAAATCTCTGCGAGGTCAAAACTACAAAAGAAACACACGCAAGTACACTTCCTGGCCAGACAGGAACTGAACAACGCCCAGGTCCCCGGAATAATTATTCACACCCCTAAGATGGCCTGGCATACGCGAGCCCAGCCCACTTTGCAAATGTATAAATAGGATAACCATGATGCCACACGTCCCTCTTCTTCCACACTACCTCAAGTGATATGCCGCATCCACCTCACATATCACAATGTGCAATAAAGAAAAGAAATGGATCCATCAGGTGTACCCCATCCTGGCAATCAACACATGCTCTAAATTGTGAGATGCTACTGCCCGTCGTCTACGAAAAGGATCCATGAGGTGTACACTCTCCTGCAATCAACACTCCATCTGAATTGTGAGCGCTGCTGCCCATAGTGTTTGCTCACAAAACAATGACAGCAGGTAAGCACAGCAGCCTGGGTGCACAGGGCCTCCAATTGAGCATGGTCCAGCTGAAGGGGTGGGGTGCTTCAGCCTGCCTACGCAGGTGTGAACAAACAATATTACTGTGCGTAATGATGTGATCTCTGAACTCATTCAGTCTAATCTCTGTCTCAATTTAAAGACCTGCTGGACCGTACTGTAGGCCTGAGCAAGCGGGCAGCGCTTTCTTACAGACACCTGTTGAACGCGATGCTGTGGGGAGTATCAAACCTAGTGCGCATATGCGCACGTGCAAAAAAGTGATGTTGCTGTGCATAATAATGCAATCTCTGACCTCATTCAGTCACATCGGTCTCATTTTAAGGACCTGCTGGACCGTACTATAGGCCTGAGCCAGCGGGCAGAGGTGCACTACAGACTCGTTGCGTTGGCTTTTAGGACACTGTAGAGAGCTCGTTACTAAGTGTACATACACACAGACTCCCACCACTGCATTAAACGCGCACATTATGCTTCTAGCATGCCCTCTGTTCCTTTCTATAAAAACCTTTGTATAATGTATAATTATTTGACCTTGTGAATTCTCAAGCACTCCATCTCCTCTTTGAACCACGATTATCACAGTTGGTAGATCGTACTTCAAAAACGAAGGATGCACTCAACTCCTATTTTCTATCAAGCTTAAAATAAACCTTCATTTACCTCCAGACGTTTCCACCATTTAGATTTTTCTCCCTTTTCAGACATTCCATTGATTGCCTCAAGAAGGGCGGAGTGGGAGCTGATCCCGCAATGATGCCCTGAGCATTCTGATACCTTCCATTGTGGTATCAAGACACCGTCCCCGACCGGAGACCTGGTCTACCTTACAAACGTACCCCAGACTAGGAGCTTGCACCAACACATCGTGGGACACACCAGTGGTGGCAGGTGAGCAGTGAAGCAATTGAGCACAGTGCAGGGGAAGGGGCTGAGGTGCAGCACCCTGGGTGCACAGATGCATGCAAGCGATTTTCCCATAGCTAATAATGTTGACTATATTATCAAAGAACAGCGATAACATTATCACCACTTTAGCAGCAGGAAACTGCCGCTAAAGCATCGATAAGGGGTTGATAATATGCCCTTGGTAATTCCCCTAGAAGCCCATGTTCACATCAGAACCTGGGCTTCTATGGGAATTCCCAAGGGCATATTATCAACCCCATATTGCCGCTTTAGCAGCAGTTTCCTGTCGCTAAAGGGTTCTTGATAATATGGCCCATAATCTCTGGCTTCATCTGTTTCATTTTAAGGACTTGCTAAACCACACTCTTTCTCGTGGACCCCAGAGTCCTAGACAAACGGGTAATGGGAGGGTAAACACTAAGGGCTGAGTGCAGTAGGCCGACGCTCTGTCTCCTCCTCCCTCTCTTCTTTTGACTCTCCCTCCCCTTCTCCATTCCACCCACTCCCCCTCCCTTCCATTCTCACTATGGTCCTTTCATTCGGACTACCTTTCTTTACCTCTTCCACATAGCACACATACTTATGGTTAATTTTTGCAGGTTTCCTACTCTGCTTCCACTGGAGTCCAATCCACGTTTTTTTATTATACCGTTTCTTCTATTAAAGTTACGTTTCTATTTATTTGTATTTTAATAAAGGTTACTTTTTTTCAAATAAATAATTGAGTATATAGGTCTTCTTTTTCTGACAACACGTGTCTATTACTTATTGTAAAAATCATTTGTTTATAAGAGATTTTAAGGATAAAGTTATGTAATATTATAGGGCACCTACCAAACATAATCTAACTGACTATTAGACAAATGAAGCCTGGGTAATTGTACAATTGCAAGAGTTCTATGAGTGTATCACTTTATAACACCATACTGCCCGTGTGATTACCTAACAAATAAGGCACTGACTAGGACCACCGAGGCTTCAGGGACTGCCGAGGCCCACCCTGCATATTTAAATAAAGCCCCGGAGTGTGGCGATCCCCGGACTTCAGTTGGCCTCGACCCCCCCAAACAATTAGTAAAGAATTCCCGGGAAGGTGGCCCACCTCTAGGCTGCAAAACGTCTCTGTGCCCTTCGCGCCTAATTTACATGTGACATTAAGATCCCCAGTCCTACAGAGACCCCACAATATAATAATTGGATTGGCCACGGAACATTACCCACCCGGGGCCTCATTTAAATGAATAGGTGAGACCCCTTTTAATTTTTTTTCTTCTTTTCTCTCCATTTTTACCATCCGCATCCCCTCTATTAAAGCGATACGAGGTTTTATACCTCTCACTTCAAGTAGTCGAACAAGTATTTCCTATCACAGGGTGGAAGCCATGCACCACCCTCTAATAGCAAACACAAATGTCCCGCAAATGCACACCCTGGGACATTGTATGAGCTGCGCCTGAGAGGTCGCCCTCCCTAGCGCCCTCCCTAGGGCCATGATGCTTTTGTTAGTATAAACACATACTAACACTACCTTACGGTGAAAGGCGCTATATAAGAACGTATGATTTACGATTTATTTACTTACACATGTGTAGTACAGCAACCAGAATGTAGTGAAGAAGCAGAGGAAGCGCAAAATATAAATCCTACCAGAAGTCGGATGACACTTCAGTGAGCTGACAACCCTGGTATGAGTAGAAACAGCTACACGAAGAAAACGGGTCTTCAGGTCAACACAAGCAATTTTGAAATATTGCTGAGTGGTACTTTCTTTTAAACTTCTCCTGCTCGTTGCCAAATTTATGTACTGAAAAGGCAGACAGCAGTGGATCCAATATGTATATTTATTACAAGAAAACAAGACACCTGAAACAACCACCAACAGGAGCAGACAGCAAGGCAACCGTCTAATCCAGCACCATGCAAACTTTGCAAGGTTCCCCTCATGACAGCCCTAAATTCTAACATTACATACTTAAATTCTAGTGGAATGACATCCTAACATTTTACAATGACTTACATTGGAATACTACACAGAGCTTATTTCTTTATAGCAATGAGCTCATGGTTTCATCAACGAGTCTTGAGACCGGTAGGGTATGTATTTCGCTTCCCACTCCCTATATTGTATAAACGTAAACTAACACTTCTTCCACAGGTATGCTACAGCGCCCAGAGCACATCACTTTGCAGCAATGAGCTCTCAATTTAGGCTCACGGTTTAATCCCCGAGTCTTCACATCAGTAGGGGTGAGTAGTTCGCTTCCCACTCCCTATATGTTATAAACGCATACTAACACTACTTACACACTTATACTACAGCGGCTAGTATCCTACAGTGCCCAGAGCCCATCACTTTACAGCAATCAGCTTGGTTTCATCCCCAAGTCTTCACACCGGTAGGGGTAACTACCTCACTTCCCACTTCCAGTATACTATCAACACACAGGAGCGGTCAGTAGGTAGCTTCCCACTCCCTGTATGGTATAAACGCCTACTAACACTACTTGCACACGTATGCTACAAACCCCAGACCACATCACTTTACAGCAATGACCCCACGGTTTAGACTCCCGGTTTCATACCCAAGTGTAGCATCATATCATACCAGCCCCATGCCACTCTGAGCAACATCGCACTTTCAGACCGGTAACAGTGATAACTATCTACTGGCGACCGCCAGCAGGTAAGAAAGAACAAATTACAATATTTCCTTGATTCTTTTACCTTTCAAAACTTCTCTCTATTACTGTCTTTCTACTTTTCCATTTAAACAGTTTTTTTAATATTCAAGTACACATCGAAGTCAGAAATGCAACGTATTCTACCAACACACTTTGTAGAACATTTTACAACACGTGGAGGTTAAAAGTTCACGATTGTTTTAAGTTCGAACAGTGCCTTCCAAATGCAAGTAGCAGGTGTGGTTGAGTTGAGCAAATGTTATTCTATAATATGTACTGCACGTGCAAACTGCTTTTTTCTTAACCAATCACAAAGATACTTTTCCACAAAACGAATGTGCACCCTACTTTTAAAAAACACTGCTTTTCATCGCCCAATCAGGTACCGTTTTGTATGCAAAAAGAAACTAGTTCCTCATCTTTAAACATATCTCTTATTCTACGAAGGAACTGCATGAGCTACAGACACATTTCCATACCTTCCAACCATACCTTCAAAATGCTAGTGTGGATCGTAGGACATAGCTATGTTTTCTGGTGCAAGAGGTATGCAGAACAGTAACGTATTGACTTAGACCTAGGTTTACAAAATGTGGACATTAAATGGTTTGGACATAGAGGATTGAAGTGGCACCGATTGTTGCGTTTGGTTAAAACCTGTTTGCATCTCCAACACCCTGACCTCATGATTGGGCACTGTTGTTGAAACGACCTAGACACATTGACTGGAGTGGGTTTGGAAATGCTTATGAAGGACACCTTTGGACAATTGATGTTACTATCTTTCTATATTCCAATATATGCTAAAGACAGAAGTAGAAATGGTCCCAACAATTTTGTCCTCAGATTGAAAAATCTTGGCAAACAGTCAACAAAGCTGTATCTGCATACCTCAGAGACCACAAAATGGGCTCCATCTACAACAACATACGTTTTGATATGGCGGATACATACAGAAGCGATGGAGTACACTTCACAGATCAGGGAAACCAAGTTTTCCTGAATAATTCGAAGCTGTGCATCCGCACTTATATGTAGCTCCAACTAATGAACACAAGGGCTCTTTTTAGAGAAACCCTATAACTTACAACTTAGGCCCGCTATTTTAGGGCCATATAACAGCAACTCCCTGACCCTCGCACAAATGTATTCTCCACACAGCTGTGGTGCAGCGGCCAGACCCTCTCACTTTGCAGCACAGACCTCTCGCTTTGATTCCCAGTTCTACTCACCCATAGGGGTGAGTAGTTTGCGCTTTACAAATACTGTATTGATTTACCTTCGCACTCCCTATACAACACCACCTAAGCACCATAGACAAACTACAATGTTCGAAACAAAAGTTAATCCAAGTAGCTATAACTACATGCTGACACTAGTTGCACAGATGTGGCACAGCGGCCAGAGCACATGACTTCACAGCATATGACAAACAGTTTGGGCTCACACTTTAATCCCCGACTCCGGTAGCAGCTCAGTTTAGCAGCATGAGACTCTAGACAATACCTAACATATATTCCGTACCCCAGAGTTTGTGTTAGTAGTTATAAACTCATGCTGACACTACTTCCACAACTGTAGTGCAGCGGCCACGGCACATGACTTCACAGCATAAGACACACAATTTGGGCTCACACTTTAATCCCCGAATCCCGCACCAGCTCACCTTACCCGCATCAGACTCTACGCAATACCTCACTTCATTTCTGTAGCCCACCACTTACACACCAGTAGGGGTGAATACTTCACTTCGCACCACCTCTATAGCACACCCTAAACACCCCACCGAGGGCACAGTGCTCCTACCCTCCTATTTCCCCCTTTTCCCCCCTTTTTTCCCCTTACTCGCTTCAACGGAAACACAAAACAGCAGCCAACATTCCTTGTTGCAACCGCTTGCACTGCTTGCAGCCAATCAGCAGCAAGCTCATGCTTGTAACACCTCAGTCAATCAGATGGGAGAATTCCCAAATATCGCCATCTGTAAATTTCGATATTTCTTAAAAACTACTGAACGAAATTACACCAAATAAACACAAGCGTGCTTTCTAGACCAAGACCCTTCACCCTGCCAAATTTGGGGTAATTCCATTCACCCATTCGACCTGTAGCCTTGTCTAAAGTTTCCTATTGAAATTAACATGGAGAAAACATGACCCCCCTTTTTTCTCGGCCCCCCTTAAGGAATCACCCCCAAACTTTGAACATAGGAGCTGATATCAAGAAAGAATTTGTTTTGAAAATTTAGCGAAGATTCATCAGTCGGCACTAAAGTTATTGGGACAAAAAAACGTTTTCATTTTACAATGGTAAGTAGGTCCAAACTATAACTACCTACTGGAGACCGTCAGTAGGTAATATCTATCTATCTATCTATCTATCTATCTATCTATCTATCTATCTATCTATCTATCTATCTATCTATCTATCTATCTATCTATCTATCTATGTGACCCTCCTGGTCGCTCCACCTGTCGCACGGTCCCCGTGTACCAGGGCCCCCTGCTGCCTGACGCCTGCCTGCCAGGTCTCCCTGCTGCCTACCTCCTGCCCCTGCCTCGCACGTTCCCGCGTGCCAGGTCTCCCTGCTGCCGGCTGCCTGACCCCGACCCCGCCATCGCACGGTCTCCGGGGGCCAGGTCACCCTGCTGCCTTTCTGATCCCTGCCCCTGCCTCTTGCCCGCTGCCTGCTAGGGACTGCCCTCAGGCCTCCCCCCTCGCCGCTCTGCCGTTTTTTCCCGCCTCTCCTTTCCCGCCACCCCTCCTCCTCCCGCCGTTCTCTTCCCTCCCCGCCGCTGCCCCCCTGCGGCCCGCCCCCTTACTTTCCTCGACCCTCATTCGCCGCTCCCTCCCGCCTCCCAGCTGCCCCTCCCTCGCTCCGCCCCCCCCCACTCTCCACTTATGGCAGAGTGGCATACGCGCAGCGTTGACGCGCAGCGGGCGCGCCAAAGGTAAGCCCGTCTGCGCCCGTCCGCGCCTGGACCGTGCCCAGTGCCAGGACCCTTGGCCCCCGCAGACACCAGCCCACCCGCCGGACCTACGACGCCTCCGAGCTCAACGCACTCAACGCTGGCCGGATCCCTGGTTGCTACCGAGCCACCCCGAGGCGCACCCTCAGACCTTTCTGCTGCCACTCCTGCAAGTTCACCTGCATCCGGACCTGCACTACACCAGCACCGACCAAGACGAGCACCAGCAGCAGCCACCTGAAGTGCATCCTGCTCAACACCTGCTCTGTCCACAGACACGCCGTCGAGCTCTGGAACCTGCTCGATACCACAGCCCCGGACGTCGCCTTCCTCACGGAAACCTGGATGAACGCCTCCTCAGCGCCCGACATCGCCATCCCCATCCCGGACGGCTACAAGATCATCCGGAGGGACCGCGTCAACCAGACAGGAGGAGGCATGGCCATCATCCACAGGAACATCATCCGCATCACGACCAACAACGACGACACCCTCGCACCCACCGAACACCTGCACTTCCAGATCCACATCAACCCCAAGACCACCCTCAGAGGCACCCTCATCTACAGACCCCCGGGACCACGCACACAATTCAGCGAAGACATCACCGACTTCATCAGCCCGTACGCCCTCCGCTCCGCTGACTACATCCTCCTCGGGGACCTCAACTTCCACCTGGAGAACAACAACGACCGCAACACCACCACTCTGCTGGACAACCTCGCAAACCTCGGACTCAAGCAGCTGGTGACCACCCCCACCCACTACGCCGGACACACTCTCGACCCCGTGTTCTCATCCAGCAAGGACATCACCTTCAGCCACGCCACCGGACTCCACTGGACGGACCACAGCTGCGTCCACTTCAGCTTCAGAAGGACCACGATCCACCACCACCAGCAACAGGTTGCATGCAGAAGCTGGAACAAGATCACAGCCGACCAGCTCGCGACTTCCCTGAGCAAGAACCCTCCCACCGGCGCAACGAACCCCAGCCAGGCGGCCACCAACCTCACAAAGTGGATCAGCAACTGCGCAGACAACCTCGCCCCTCTGAAGACCCCGCCTAGCAGACCCGGCAGCAAGAAAGCCCCATGGTTCACCGACGAACTGAAGAGCTCCAAGAGGAACTGCCGAGCCCTCGAGAAAGCCTGGCGCAGAGACCCAACACCGGACAACATGACTGCCCTCAAGCTCGCCACCCGAAAACACCACCAACTGATCCACGCCACCAAGAAAACTGCATTCAAGGAACGACTGGACAACAACGCACACAACAGCAAGGAACTCTTCAACATCGTTAAAGAGCTCTCCAACCCCAACGCCGGAAACAATGACATCACCCCTTCACAAGACCTCTGCAACTCCCTGGCCTCCTACTTCTACAACAAGATCGTGGACATACACAACAGCTTCAGCACTCAACCGACGCACGCCCCGACCGAACCACCGCCCCCCACCACCACCCTCCGCGCCTGGACCCCGATCAGCACCGAAGACACCATCCGCACGATGAACTCCATCCACTCCGGATCTCCGACCGACCCCTGCCCTCACCACGTCTTCAACAAGGCCGACGCTGTCATCGCACCCCACCTGCGGGACATCATCAACACCTCCTTCGACACCGCTACCTTCCCGGAGAGCTGGAAGCACGCCGAACTCAGCGCTCTACTGAAGAAACCATCAGCCGACCCCACCGACCTCAAGAACTACCGCCCCATCTCGCTGCTCCCATTTCCTGCAAAAGTCATTGAGAAGACCGTCAACAAGCAGCTGGCCGCCTTCCTCGAGACGAACGGATCCCTCGACCTCTCGCAGTCTGGATTCCGGGCCAACCACAGCACCGAGACTGCCCTGATCGCAGCCACCGATGACATCCGAGCCCTGCTCGACAACGGAGAAACAGCGGCCCTCATCCTCCTAGACCTCTCCGCGGCTTTCGACACTGTCTGCCACCACACCCTAGTGCAGCGCCTCAGCAACGTCGGAATCCAGGAGAAGGCACTGGAATGGATCATCTCCTTCCTCGCCGGAAGGACACAGAGAGTCCGCCTCCCCCCGTTCAGGTCAGAAGCCACCGAAGTCATCTGCGGCGTTCCTCAAGGCTCCTCGCTCAGCCCAACCCTCTTCAACGTCTACATGAGCCCCCTCGCAGCCATCGCACACCAACACAACCTCAACATCATATCCTACGCCGACGACACCCAGCTGATCCTCTCCCTCACCAACGACCCCACCGCCGCCAGAGCCAACCTACACGAAGGGATGACAGACGTAGCCAAGTGGATGATGAACAGTCGCCTGAAACTGAACTCGGACAAGACGGAAGTCCTCATCCTGGGATCTTCACCCTCCGCCAGGGATGACTCCTGGTGGCCCCCCGCCCTGGGCAGCGCACCCAAACCAACAGATCACTCACGCAACCTGGGCTTCATCCTGGACTCCTCCCTCTCCATGACCAGACAAATCAACGCCGTCTCCTTGTCATGCTTCAACATCCTGCGCATGCTACGTAAGATCTTCCGGTGGATCCCCACCGAGACCAGGAAGACGGTCACCCAGGCCCTCGTCACCAGCCGTCTGGACTACGGCAACTCCCTCTACGCCGGTACCACCGCCAAACTCCAGAAGAGACTCCAGCGGATCCAGAACACCTCAGCACGACTCATCCTGGACATCCCCCATCGCAGCCACATCTCCGGACACCTGAGAGACCTGCACTGGCTCCCGGTCAACAAGAGAATCACCTTCCGTCTCCTCACCCACGCACACAAAGCCCTACACAACCAAGACCCCGGATACCTCAACAGCCGCCTCAACTTCTACGCTCCCACACGCCAGCTTCGATCGACCGGCCACGCCCTCGCCGCCGTCCCCCGCGTCCGAAGAGCCTCCAGAGGGGGAAGGTCCTTCTCCTACCTGGCCGCCAAGACTTGGAACTCCCTCCCGACCCACAACCGCCTGACCCAGGACCACCTCGCCTTCAGGAAGCAGCTCAAGACCTGGCTGTTCGAGCAGTAGCGGACCCCCCCCTCCCCTAGCGCCTTGAGACCCTCCGGGTGAGTAGTGCGCTATATAAATGCTGTGATTGATTGATTGATTGATTGATTATCTATCTATCTATCTATCTATCTATCTATCTATCTATCTATCTATCTATCTCTCTCTCTCTATATATACATACTAGGGGGCTACGTAGCAAATAAAGATGCCTGAAAGTTAAGAGTGCGAGTTGCTGTATGCTTTCCCTGCCCAGAGGAAGAAGTGTCTTTGCTTCGAAACGCGTCGCAAAGTAAAAAATACGAGGGTTGGGGACAAGTTGTGAAGAGGAATGCCGGGGGGCTGGCGAGCTGTTGTGTGCCCTCAACATTTGCTTGAGGGATCTTTGTTGGACAATATCGTTGCGTGGCTCCCTGACCACGATGAGCACCAGCACGCTATGGGAAGGTGAGACTGTGGTGAGGCTGCGGGCGAGAACTGGTTTTTTCCCCATGAGCAGCACAGCGAGCCCACATGAAAAACTTGCCCCTCAATGCCTTATTCCTACTACAGGAGTTTTATTGGAATTACTAGCATGAAGCAAGTCACCCACTTAGGGATTATTTGACTCGGACACAATCACGCAATCCAGACTCCTGGACTACGTTTCCCAGACTGCGATGGAATGAAGCAGCCTTGGTGACTGCCCACTAGGGGGCTTCGTAGCAAATAAAAAGATGCCTGAAAGTTAAGAGTGCGAGTTGCTGTATGTTTTCTCTGCCCAGAGGAAGAAGCGTCTTTGCTTCGAAGCGCGTCGGCAAGTTGAAAATACGAGGGTTGGGGGCAAGTTGTGAAGAGGAATGCCGGAGGGATGGCGAGCTGTTGTGTGCCCTCGAAATTTGCTTTAGGGCTCTTTGTTGGACAATATCGTTGCGTGGCTCCCTGACCACGATGAGGAGCACCAGCACGCTATGGGAAGGTGAGACTGTGGTGAGGCTGCGGGCGAGAACTGGTTTTTGCCCCATGTGCAGCACAGCGAGCCCACATGAAAAACTTGCCCCTCAATGCCTTGTTCCTACTACAGGAGTTTTATTGGAATTACTAGCATGCAGCAAGTCACTCACTTAGGGATTATTTGACTCGGACACAATCATGCAATCCAGACTCCTGGACTATGTTTCCCAGACTACCATGGAATGAAGCAGCCTTGGTGACTGCCCACTAGGGGGCTACGTAGCAAATAAAGATGCCTGAAAGTTAAGAGTGTGAGTTGCTGTATGCTTTTCCTGCCCAGAGGAAGAAGCGTCTTTGCTTCGAAACGCGTCGGCAAGTTGAAAATACGACGGTTGGGGGCAAGTTGTGAAGAGGAATGCCGGAGGGCTGGCAAGCTGTTGTGTGCCCTCGAAATGTGCTTTAGGGCTCTTTGTTGGACAATATAGTTGCGTGGCTCCCTGACCACGATGAGGAGCACCATCACGCTTTGGGTAGGTGAGACTGCGGTAAGGCTGCGGGCGAGAACTGGTTTTTGCCTCATGTGCAGCACAGCGAGCCCACATGAAAAACTTGCCCATCAATGCCTTGTTCCTACTACAGGAGTTTGATTGGAATTACTGGCATGCAGCAAGTCACCCACCTAGGGATTATTTGACTCGGACACAATCACGCAATCCAGACTCCTGGACTATGTTTCCCAGACTACCATGGAATGAAGCAGCCTTGGTGACTGCCCACTAGGGGGCTACGTAGCAAATAAAGATGCCTGAAAGTTAAGAGTGCGAGTTGCTTTATGCTTTCCCTGCCCAGACGAAGAAGCCTCTTTGCTTTGAAACGTGTCGGCAAGTTGAAAATACGAGGGTTGGGGGCAAGTTGTGAAGAGGAATGCCGGAGGGCTGGAGAGCTGTTGTGTGCCCTCGAAATTTGTTTTAGAGCTCTTTGTTTGACATATATATATATATATATATATATATATATATATATATATATATATATATATATATATATATATATATACATATATATATATATATATATATATATATATAAAGATTATTTAAAGATATATTACCTACTGGCGGTCGCCAGTAGGTATATATAGTTAGGATTTTTTCTCTATGGGTTTTTTGAAAATTCTATGTCTAATAACTTTGGCGTTTGTGGACGGAATCGGCTGAAATTTTCAGGAAAATGGCACATTTTGTTTCTGAGCAGCCCTTGAAAATTTGGGGGGGGTTCGTCCAGTGGGGGCCGAGAAAAAAGGGGGGTCCCAAAACGTGTTTTTAACATTGAGTTTTCCATAGGGCGGTTGGCCTCACTTTTAGCCCGAACGGCTGAATGGATTTGCACGAAACTTGGCAAAATTGTAGGGACTGGTAGCCCGATGTGCCTTTTGTAGGTCTCAATATATGTGCTCCAGTGGATTTTGAGAAATTAACGTTTTAAAAAAGATATATATCTGTAACAGCGGACCGGTTAGCGCTCTGGTTCGCGGACTTTTCGCGCAACGGAGCTTTGTGAAGCGAAGCTGATTGGTTCTCCGGCGTCTGTCAACATTCCAAACAGTCCGTAGCGGCCGCCATCTTGTCTCTCGGTAGGATCGAGAGACAAGAGGAGGTCAAAACAAAGGGGGAAATAACTATAAGGGGGCATAGTAGATCCTCGCTGACCCCCTAGGTTTGATGTGGAGGTTTTAAAAGGGCCCCGCGGGGCAAAAAAAAACCAAAATAATAATAATCGAACGGCTGAATGGATTTGCACGAAACTTGGCAAAATATTAGGGACTGGTAGCCCGATGTGCCTTTGCTAGGTCTCAATATATGTGCTCCAGTGGATTTTGAGAAATTAACGTTGAAAAAAAGATATATATCTGTAACAGCGCTCCGCTTCGCGTACTTTTCGCGTTACGGAGCTTTGCGAAGCTGATTGGTTCTCCGGCGTCTGTCAACATTCCAAACAGTCCGTAGCGGCCGCCATCTTGTCCCTCGGTAGGATTGAGAGACAAGAGGAGGCCAAAGCGAAGGGGGAAATGACCATAAGGGGGCATAGTAGATCCTTCCTGACCTCTTAGGTTTGATGTACCATTTTGCCAAGTTTGGTGTAATTCCGTTCAGCCATTCAGGCTGTAGACGTATGTAAATGTCCTATGGAAAATTGCATGGGGAAAACACATTTGAAAGTGTTGAAATTTAGAACCAATTAAAATGTTACTTTGGTTTTGTATTTGTGTGTGATGAAAGTTAATTGGTTATGTATATATGTCAAATGAGAGGAAACCACAGCCATTTTGTGATACTACTGTCTGAGGTACATTTGTGAGGAATTTTTGGTGGTGAATTTCTGGTGTTTGATTTACACAGTACTAACACTTCTGCTACTTTTAAAAAGGTGAGTTGTTAATTTGTAAGGGGAACTATGTTGTACACTTGAAGATAATTTGAAAAATGTTTTCTGTTATTTATTTGCTGTCCTTCTGTTATACTAAATACTTGATGAAGTTAGTTTTATATTATGTATTACTAAAAACGATAAATGAAAGTGATTATTTTTTTCTGCAATTTACAGCAAGCAATTTCAAAATTTAATGGCTCACAATGAAGAGACCGTGGCAATTTCTTTTGAATTGTCCACTACATTGATTGAAATTGAGAGCACCAATAATGAAATATTGTCACAAGGAGGACATGACTTGTATGATTCCATTAGATTGATTGAAATGGACAGCACCAAGAATGAAATATTGTCACAAGGAGATGACTTGAATGATTCCACTACATTGATTGAAATTGAGAGCACCAATAATGAAATATTGTCACAAGGAGGAGATGGCTTGTATGATTCCATTAGATTGATTGAAATGGACAGCACCAATAATGAAATATTGTCACAAGGAGGAGATGACTTGAATGATTCCACTACATTGATTGAAATTGAGAGCACCAATAATGAAATATTGTCACGAGGAGATGACTTGAATGATTCCACTACATTGATTGAAATTGACAGCACCAATAATGAAATATTGTCAGAAGGAGGAGATGACTTGAATGATTTTTTTGATCAATCTCTTGATGGCGAATTTATCGAGTGTTTGGAGACCATAGAGTTACAAGAATCATCATTGCAGACTTTTAATGAGGAGATTCCAGATGAGATGATTGAAGAGGAAATTACTGATGAGGACATGTTAGTAGTTGTTTCAAATTTAGAAAATTCTGAAGAATAAATTTATATTTAGAAATCAAAAATTGTTTGAGACATTATTTATTTTTATTTTTAATTTATGAGGTTGTAGCGAAGTGATTGTAGTATAAAATGAGACTTATAGTATAGAGTGCAACATTTTTATGTTACATGGTAAGTTTACTCATATTTACTTCCCTTCTGCCACTATATTATCTCCAATGTGTATTTGACATGTCTTCTTCATCTCCGGCCTCCTTTCTCTCACTGTGTGTCTCCGATGCATCTTATCGCTGGTATTTTGTGTAATTACAGAAGAGAGTAAAATAAAATAGTTCGGAACGTGAAAAGGGGGCAAAGTAGAGTACTCCTCACCCCCTAGGCCTTTTTAGGCGGTCCCAAAAGGATCAGTTTCTGCTTTCCTGAGAGATTATGGTATGAGTTCCATATACCACAATAACTTGCATTACAACATGCAAGATATCTATCTCCTATTACCAACTTTTGGAGATATTCGCGCTAAGCGCGAATATCTCCAAAAAGTAACACCTGCCCTGAGCAGTTCTTAGCCATGTTATCCAATGGGAGGTGGATAACATGGCTAAGAGTATTAGCTCGGTAATGCATGAATATCGCTGAGTTTTTAGCGATATTCATGCATTGCGGCCGTTTATTATCGCATTTGCGATAAACCTTGATAATAGTAAGGTTTATCTTCGATAATTTCTGACGATGCTTAGTGGTAAAAAATTGGTTGGTAAGCATCGTTAGCGATAAATATCGCTTAACTTTGGTAATATGCCCCAACGTCTGTTAACGTTCGATTCGAAGGAAATGAGGAAGTGTTGAAAAACATTGTCTGCGCCATCTTGCCTTTTTTGAAATGCCACACTTTTGTCGTGCACGGCAGCCATTTTAGATGTCTTGACCAGACCCACTCTCTGCACGCTGTCGATTCGTAGCATGGCTCCTCACCCTCGTAAGCATCTCCCCCAGGCACTGGTCACCACCGCTCTCTGTCTTATGCATGGGCAATAAACCTTCCCCCATCTGCGCTGCTCTTCCCTGAGAATCACACTCTGTGCCCGCCCGACACCTCCCTTTCGCCCTATTCACTACCGCACCCTCTGACACTCCTCTTCCTCTGTGTCCGAATGTCCAGGCCGGTCCTAGGCTATCAGCTAGCCCTGCAGATGTAGTTTATGGCCCCAGCTGTAAAGAATCACCCCTCTTCAAAGGAGTTATAGTAGATCAAGGCCCACACCCGATGTGATCCGTCACAGCACACGCGTTCCTACTATCTGAAAACCATCCTGTATTGTGATTGGGGAGAGGACCGAGCCTGAAGCGGAAGATTCCAGGAATGACTCTTTGTACATCAAAGTTTTTACAATTATGTGTCACATTAAAAATATATAGCACTCCAACAAAGTAGTAGGAATATAAAACTTTAATAACATATAAATATATACAACAAAACAAAAACAGTAAAAACATTTAAACAACGAAGAGACCGTGGCAATTTCTTTTTAATTATCCAATAGATTTATTGAAATTGACAGCACCAATAATGAAATATTCTTGTCAGTAGCGGTCTGTTGTGCGAATAGTTCCAAGGCAGCAGAACGCGCTGAAATCTAGATGGCACGAAAGTGATGTCTAGCAAGTTGCCGCCCAGCAAATAACGGCGTGGGGCGCCGCGGGGGTGAGTGAGTCCAGTAGGCACCACAGCTATTCTTACCGGCATTGCAGAATTACTGCTGGGGACAATGCCTGTGCTGTAGCAGGGTCACAGCAGAAACAAAAAGGATTCTGTTGAAGATGTTGTTGGTTTTCAATTTGAAAACAGTTCTGGTGTCAACTGCTATGCTAATGTAGTGGTTAATGTTTTGTTTTCTCTAGAAAATGTAAAAGAGGGGGAGGCAGTCCAAAGTTCCGTTAAAAGGGCAAAGGAAAGGATCGGTGGTTTGAACTATCAGTCAAAAAGGGGAGGGGGTGCAATAATTTTTCCTACCGGGTCACACTGTGCTTTCACCGGAAGTGAGGTCTGCAGGATTGTAGTAATTCAAAGTGAGGCTGGCGCCAGCATGGGAGCGCCGACGTCCCGCGGATACAGTTTCGTCACTCCACGGGCGATCATGGCAGTCATTCCCTATCGGGGGTCGGAGACTCCCGCGGCTCCTCTAGAATCTTCAAGGTCGTGGAGGACTACGGTGGTGGAGTCAACCAGTGACCGGGCCATTTCTTTATGTTGGGCCCGCTCTTGCCAGGTCGACCGCCATTTTGAGAGTTCGGCAGCTACCGGCGATCGCGGGGTCACATGAGCGGACGGGCTCCACCCTGCCGGGCGAGACGTTGCAGCATGGCCACAGTGGAAGAACCGTTATCTAGGTCGTTCCGAAACTGTGCAGCACTGGAGTTGTTAGGATGCCACCGCCTGGAGCGCTGAGGGTGCAGCTGGGAAGCCTCCACCTGGGGAGGCGGGAGAGGCCTGTTCGCACCGTCTCTCCCTCCCAGTGCACCCCACGGCGTCTCGCTTGAGATTTGTTATGGCCGGACCAGGCGATGAGGACGAGGGGGGGTCGGAGGCATGTGCAAGACATCCCCCTCCAGTGTTGTCGCAGCCATTATAAAAGAAAGAAGTGTCCCGTCCGTCTTCGGGCCGGGCTTCCGGTGGATGTCGGCCGGACGCCCCTGGCTCTGGCCCCATGAACGGGTTTCTTGGTTTATCGGCTGCAGCCGGATCCCGTCGGCCTCGGCCCCCCGACCGTTGGTGGTCGGACCGGAAGAGCATGTGGCGGGACTACCTGCAACTCTCAAGGGCCACCGCGGCCGGACTGGGAGAGAGAGGGGAGGGTCGAGGAGACATTCCCCCCCCCTGCAACTGTTCAGCGTTGTAAAGGCAATCCCCTGGCCGGGTCCCGCTGGTCTCGGCCTCTCCTCCGGCTACACCCTACGTTAGGATCTCCTGGCCGAGGCGTGGCAGCAGAACCTGCCTTATATGGGCTGCTCCCGGCTGGGCGTAGCCGGAACCCTGCCCCACCTTGGAAGTTTCCAGAGTGGGGGTGGATGTTCTACTGACTTGCATTTTCCCTAGTCTATCGATTTTTTTGGCGTGGCAGGCGGTGGGACAGCGAGGGGTGATTTGGTTTCTCTTACTGTTTTTCTGGTCTCTCACCACTGGCATATTTTAACGTTTTCTTGTTTCTAGGACATTAATAGGTTTTATCATTACGTTATGTTATCGTTTCTTTGTTCGTTGTTTAATAAAAGTTCATGTTCATCAGTGGCCTACTGATTTTCGTTTTCCTATTTTTTTCTTTCCAGGTTGTTTCATGGTAAAGTTTCTGTTAACAGGATACAGTGATCACTTCGTTATTATTGCATATGTCCTTTTCACTAGGGGTGCTCTCTGGTCGGGCCAGATGACGTATCTCTAGTAAATGGTCCGGGTGAAAAAGGTGCATCAATCAGTGGGGAGTAGATAGGCATGACAGATTACAACGGGGGAGAACGGTCCGCATTACGTACCCTTTCACTACTTGCAAAGATTTTCCTACGTTTATTTGCAAACAGGGGAATACCTCCAAAAAGAACTAATTCCCAAACAGTCAATGTTCGGACAATCAATCAATCAATGAGGAATGAAATAGGTACGACGTGTTAAAGGCTTGCGTTACCTACCCTTCACTATCTGCAAAGGGAGATAGAATATTCCTATTCTTCCTCGTTTGCAGGTAGAGAAGATCGTTAAGAGAATTAACTTCGAACAATTCAATGCTCGATTGAAACAATCAACAAGGGGTACTGTGAACACAAATGAACGCCGCTTATATACATACGCATTGCTATTTTCAACAGGTTGTTCCTAATGTTTCTATTTTAGCGAGGTCAAAAGAGATCCCATTAGTGGCCTACTGATTTTGCTCGATTCCTTTTGTTTTTTTACACGATTTTTCGCTATCTGCAAAGACTAAACAGAGTATTGCGACTCTGTGCTTGTTTGTAAATAGAGAATGAACCAAAGAGAACAATCAATCAAATGGAGAGAGAAGCAGGCACGACGGATTACAAAGGGGGAAAGGGCTGCATTAACTACCCTTCACTATCTGCAAAGAGAGAGTACTCCTAATAGAAATGAGGGGTGGGGGGCAGCAATCAAAGCAGATCAGTGTGCATAAACACGAAAAAAAAAATTCTTACCACGTACTTGACATTCGACAGCTTATGATATTTGCTATTAAAAAACCATTGAAATTCACTGAAAAAACCATAGGTTATAGACCATATATAGTTAGGAATTAGCATTTACAAAACCTTGAAAATTCACTGAAAAAACCATAGGTTATAGACCATATATAGTTAGGAATTAGCATTTAAAAAACCTTATTTTACTCACACAAAACCATTGAAATTCCATATATAGTTAGTTGCACTAACTATATATTGCGCACCCGCAATCCACTGCTGATGATGTCACATATTACATCATTCATGACATGGTCAGTGACATCACTGATGACATCACTGATGACATCTCAAATGACATCACTGATGACATCTCACTTGACATCAATGATCACATCACTGATGATATCATTCATGTGACAATACAATGCATCTCCTCACATTTTAATATAACCTCTGTTTCACCCAGTGTTAAAAACAGAGTATAATTTTTGAAACCATTGACACACCAATACTAGTTACTACATACGTACTCACTGATTCCTACGTCTACACACACATTCACTCATTCACCCATACAATCATTCATACATACAATCACTCATGTTTACAACACAATCATATGCACTCATACACCTATACAGACACTCACACTCTGCCACTCATCCATGGAGTTACTCACACACCTAGTCAGTCCTGTAAAGAATCAATCACACTTCCATTTTCTACTCTATACAGTTAAACATAGAGCACCTTACGTTTTCAACCATATACTAACACATACTTACTCTCTTATACAATCATTGATACAAGTACACATTGATCTGTACAGAGTCACACACCTCCCATCCAGCACACACACACTCAGTCTCCCATGCAAATACTTGGGCAATCAATCAATAACCCATATAGTTACTCATATAGCTACTGATCAACACATGCAGCAGTTTACAGAACAACAGACATAATGATGCACAAATTAAGACAGTTTAGTCACTAACCCATGCACTCAGTGAGACACATTTAATCACTCACTCATACATTCAGTCATGCACCTACTAAATCCTTCGTCCAGACACTTATACATCCACTCATTCTTCAATATGTAAGACATATTTTAACTTTACAGAAACATAGTCACTGGATGTTGTCATCAGTGATGTCATCAGTGATGTCATTTGAGATGTCATCAGTGATGTCATCAGTGATGTCACTGACCATGTCATGAATGATGTAATATGTGACATCATCAGCAGTGGATTGCGGGTGCGCAATATATAGTTAGTGCAACTAACTATATATGGAATTTCAATGGTTTTGTGTGAGTAAAATAAGGTTTTTTTAAATGCTAATTCCTAACTATATATGGTCTATAACCTATGGTTTTTTCAGTGAATTTTCAAGGTTTTGTAAATGCTAATTCCTAACTATATATGGTCTATAACCTATGGTTTTTTCAGTGAATATATATATATATATTACCTACTGGCGGTCGCCAGTAGGTATATATAGTTAGGATTTTTTCTCTATGGGTTTTTTGAAAATTCTATGTCTAATAACTTTGGCGTTTGTGGACGGAATTGGCTGAAATTTTCAGGAAAATGGCACATTTTGTTTCTGAGCAGCCCTTGAAAATTTGGGGGGGGTTCGTCCAGTGGGGGCCGAGAAAAAAGGGGGGTCCCAAAACGTGTTTTTAACATTGAGTTTTCCATAGGGCGGTTGGCCTCACTTTTAGCCCGAACGGCTGAATGGATTTGCACGAAACTTGGCAAAATTGTAGGGACTGGTAGCCCGATGTGCCTTTTGTAGGTCTCAATATATGTGCTCCAGTGGATTTTGAGAAATTAACGTTTAAAAAAAGATATATATCTGTAACAGCGGACCGGGCAGCGCTCTGGTTCGCGGACTTTTCGCGCAACGGAGCTTTGTGAAGCGAAGCTGATTGGTTCTCCGGCGTCTGTCAACATTCCAAACAGTCCGTAGCGGCCGCCATCTTGTCTCTCGGTAGGATCGAGAGACAAGAGGAGGCCGAAGCGAAGGGGCAAATGACCA